>NC_137276.1:165877500-167127500 GCF_054371585.1 Giraffa tippelskirchi
TCTCTCCGACTGTTATGTGAGGTCATATGGTCTCCCAGACCTTTCCAGTATGGATGTTCATTGGTTTTCATGAAGGCCCATTTCATTACTAGTTGAGCTTCACTAAAGGCTGAAACCTTGCCTACTGTAAGCCTTCACCTGTTAAGTATAATACTCCCCTCTGGAGCAACCAGGAGTTGTCTACTCCCTTTTATACATGGCACTGCTCGACATACTTGAAAACAGTCATAATCTCAAAAGACAGTCCTCTTGTTTTGCAAGTGAAATGATCTCCATCCTTTTATTCTTATTCTAAACAGGCCTAGCAGGAACTTTCCTGGTAGTCCAGTGGCTAAGACTCCATGCTCTCAATGCAGGGGGCCAGCGTTCAGTCTGTGGTCAAGGAACTAGATCCCACATGCCACAGCTAAGTGTCCATAGGTCACAACTAAAGATCTTGCCTGCGGCAACTAAGACCCTGAGTAACCAACCAAATATTTTAAAAATAAGTAAATAAAAATCCTAGCAGGTTTTACGTAGTCTTTAGTAGAGACTGGGGACTTGGTGACCACTGGCTCCCTGAGGGCCCAGACCACCATCTCCAAAGGGTGGGAGGAGGAGGAAGAGGGATAGACTGGGAATTTGGGGTTGGCAGATGCAAACTATTACATTTAGAATGGATAAACAACAAGGTCCTCCTGTATAGTGCAGGGAACTACATTCAAACTAGGTATCTGGAAAATACCTAGGCCCAAGAAGACCAACTATGGGGAGTTAGAGTCCAGCTAGTTCACAAGCCTTGAAGGACACCTCCAGAGGCTCCAGGAAGGAGGCATGTCAGAAGCCCCTCCTGATGGAAGGCTCCGAGGCCTCGTGTAATCACCTCATCAGCGCTGTCTCCCTGAGGGGTTGTCTCATCCCCAGGCTTGGGCGATCCCAGGTCGAAGCTCTTCCGACCATCTCGTACTTTCTTCTGCTTCTTGATGTTTCCGTCTGCTTTCCCACTGTTAAGCCGGCGCACGGGACTCGTCAGCCACTTCTTCAGGGTGTTGGTGGAACGCTTGGGCCCAGGGGAGCTGTGGATGGAGTTCAGGGAGGGTTGGGCCTGCAGGTTGGCCACGGACTCGGACTTGCCTCCGTTTTCACTTGAGGAATGAGAGTACGCATCTGAAAGAACAGATAGATAGGGCTGGGTCAGGACACTTAAGGTAGGCTGCCAGCCTGGGAATACGAGAGCTCAGCCTCAGGAAACAGGGCACAAGGCAGAATGTCAAGGCCAGCTGCAGATCCTGGTCAAGGAAACCCGCTTATTATCAGATGGTAATAGCTAACACTCAATCCACAGGTGCTGTGGATACAGTAGTAGTAGAAGACAAAGACCCCTGCCTTCATGGGGGAAAAAAAAAAAATCAAGCCTCTAAGTGAGATTCATCAACTGATACCAATGTCATAAAGCGCTGATGAGTATTCTAAAGTTGTATAAGACAGATTTTATTTTCAAACCCCTTATCTAGTTACATACACAGAGAGAGAAACAGAGAGAGTGAGAAAGACAAGAGCCAAAGAGCATGACAGAACACGCAAAATAAAGATAAATGCACAAAGCAGTATATGATTAATTGCCAAAGGGCTGGCATGGACTCTAGATGATAAAGAAACAGAGTTCAGGGGAGGGTCAGATCAGTGTAGGCAGCAAGACTGGTCTGAAAAGCTTTAATGGAAAAGATGTGTCTGAATAGAAGGGAAGGAATTCCAAAAGGGGGAGATGGCAGGAACAAAAGCACAGAGGCAGGAAAATGGAAAAATAAGATAACACAGCCCTTAAGTAGATCCTTTAAATGAAATACAGATTAACGGAGAAAGAAAAACTGGACAGAAAGAAGAGTGAAAACATTTAATAATAAACTAGAGGAGTATGAACTTTATTGTGAGACTCTACTGGGAAATGGGGTGATAAAAAGGGCTTTTGTTTTTTAATTAATTTGGTAAATACATGTAACATAGCCCTGGGAAGAAGATTAGAATCCAGAAGGCCACACTAGGACGCAGGGAGGACAAAAGAAAGAATGTGAGGCATTTCAAAGCAGGATGTGATAGGGCTAGTATCTGGATGACACATCAAAGGTGAGTTGTCTCTTTTGTGCTGCTGCTTCTCAATGGCAAAAGGTCTTGGGAGAACACTTGACCAGTTTCACCTCACCCCTGATGGGCCCTCTTACCCTGGTACCAGTTTGCATGCTGGTATTTAAACAGAGTATTGCTGTGACTTTTCACATCCACTTGTTTCAAACACCAAATCATCTTTTCCTATAATGACTTTATCTGAGACCCAGACTAGAGGTCTAACCTGGCCTTGGAGGCCCTACAGCCTAGACCTGCCCAATACATTCAATATAAAGCCTTAAAGTGAATCAGTTCTTTTGCCAATAGAGAGCTGCCTCCAGCTTCTATAACTGGTAGATCTCATCGGCACCGAGCTCAGGCTCTTGACCCTGTGGGAACTTCCTTAGCTATGGTCAGAGTTCTGTGCATACTCTGGAAAACAACGGCAGAATATCTGCATGTAGAAGCATTAAAAATTGAGCTCCTAAAGCCCCTTGGTATGAAGGAACATTCAGAGGGTTGCTCAGCTCAGGGACTATGTGGGGATTGACTGGCTTGGTTGACGTCCCTTTAAGGACAAAGTTGTAATCTAATCTCAGAGAATTCTGTGTTGGCTGTGGTCTTGGTTGTGTTGACATTATTTCTGAAGTGTTTGGTATGGGTCAAACTCTTGTTCTCAGAAGCCTGGGTGATAAACATCTCAGAAGCACTGGTAGTGAGCCTCTTATCTTTCTGTTGATAAGCTGCAGAGGCTTTCCATTCACCATACCCATGTGATACCACAAGGCTCTGTTAAATCCAAGCCTTCAAAACTTAGATATCAGCATATGTTATGTCAGCAGAGCTAGAGGCCCAGCCACATTAATTGTGCCTGGTATTACTATGCAGACAGATGATGAATACATTTTCTGTTCCATGGCAAACCATAGGCTGGCTTTGAGATTCAAGAATGCAAATTTTGACTGACCATTCTTCTTCTCTGTCATCTGGTTCTGCTTTAGTGCATTCTGCACAGATTAGTACCAAGTGGACAGATTACAAAGTACAAATAAAAATCAAGAGTATCCTCACTTTTGTTTCAAGTTTATTCTGTATAAACAATTAGGGCCATTCAACCACAGCCCACATAAAAGAGAATTCAAGAATTGGAAGCAATCTCTAATTTGTCATCTACAGTTAGGGTCCTGTATTGAGACAGGGCTACCTCTAAATCATTTTGAATGCAAAAGAATATGGCATCATTTAGTCTCAAATTTATACTTAGTTTATTGCTACTTTAAAGAATAATTGGGATGTGATGCTCATCCTGTCTTTGAAAAATGGATGCAATGAGCTGTTTGAGAATTTATTCTAGTACCTTTCCAGGCACAACAGTTAACTGACTGATTTGTAACAACTACAACAGTAATACTGTTATCTCATCAAATCTTCCCAAGCTGAGACAGGTATTATTTAGCAGGATTATCATTTTAGGAAATAAAGTGTTCCAAGAAACCAAGGGTCAGTGTTGGTAAGTGGCAGAGAAGTAAAATTTATACCTAGATCTGACTCCACTGCACATATATTTAATCTTAGTCCAACATTTGTGCTTATGCCATGTATTCTTTTAGCCTAATTATTTTAAAAAGGAACATCAAGTTGCTAGTCTATGCAACATTAATATAAATATACATTTATATATAATTTATATGTTACAATGTTTCAATGATGAAAACAATCTCAGTCTCACTAATTTTACAGATAAGGCAAGGAAAGCTTGTATTTGGGAAATCCATGGTCACAGATCAGTTAGTCATAGAGCTAGGACCAGAATCCAGGCACCTCTACACCTTTCCAGGGTTCTGAACCAATGCTTCCTCTTTAGCCTTGAGGCATTAAAAACTGCCTCATAAGGTTGGTATCTGGCTTTAAGTCACTGGGAAGACAGGTAATGTGCAGGTAATAAAGTTCCTTGGCATGTCCATCCTTTCTAGATCAGGAAAAAAAATATTCTGAGGTTGATTTTACTATGAGATCTTTTTAAGACAGAGAAAAATATATAGAAAAAAATTAACATCCAGGTACTCCAGTACTCTTGCCTGGAAAATCCCATGGATGGAGGAGCCTGGTAGGCTACAGTCCATGGGGTCGCTAAGAGTCAGACATGACTGAGCGACTTCACTTTCACTTTTCCCTTTCATGCACTGGAGAAGGAAATGGCAACCCACTCCAGTGTTCTTGCCTGGAGAATCCCAGGGACGACGGAGCCTGGTGGGCTGCCATCTATGGGGTCGCACAGAGTCGGACACGACTGAAGCGACTTAGCAGCAGCAGCAGCAACCTACCACCTAGATAAGTCTAGACATTTTTTTTTGCCATATTTGCTTGTTTTTTAAATCTTTCTTTTAATTGAACTATAGTTGATTTCCAAAGTTATGTTGGTTTTAGGTGTATAGCAAAGTGATTCAGTTACATATACGTGTGTGTGTATATATATATACATGTTTTTTCAGATTCTTCACTATTATAGGTTATTATAAGATGTTGAATATAGTTACCTGTGCTATACAGTAAATCCTTCTTGTTTATCTAATTTATATACAGTAGTGAGTGAAAGTCGCTCAGTCATGTCCAACTCTTTGCAACCCCATGGACTGTACAGTCCAGGGTATTCTCCAGGTCAGAACACTGGAGTGGGTAGCCTTTCCCTTTTCCAGGGGAATCTTCCCAACCAGGGATCGAATCCAGGTCTCCCACACTGCAGGCGGATTCTTTACCAGGTGAGACACAAGGGAAGCCCATGTAGCCCATATACAGTAGTGTGTATATGTTAATCCCAAACTCCCAATTTATCCTTCCCCCCCTTTCCCCTTTGGTAATCATCAACTTGTTTGCTATGTCTGGAGTCTGTTTCCATTTTGTAAATAAGTTCATTTATATCATTTAAGATTGCATATGTTAAGTGATACACTATGGTATTTGTCTTTGACTTACTTCACTTAAAATGATAATCTCGAGGTCTATCCATGTTGCTGCCAATGGCATTATGTCATTCTTTTTTATGGATTAGTAATATTCCATTATATGTATAAGGTGTGTGTGTGTGTGTATACAGATACACACACTACATCTTCTTTATTGATTCATCTGTTGATGGACATTTAGGTTGCTCCCATGTCTTAGCTATTAAAAATAGTGCTGCTATAAACATTGGGGAGCACGTATCTTTTCAAATTAGAGTTTTCTTTGGATATCTGCCTAGGAATTAGATCACTGGATCATATGATAATTCTATTTTTAGTTTTTTAAGGAATCTCCATATCATTCTCCATAGTAGCTGCACCAATGTATATTTCTAACAACAGTGTAGAGGGTTCCTTCTTCTCCACATCTTCTCTAGCACATGTGATTTCTAGACTTTTTGATGATCGCCATTCTGATCAGTGTGAAATGATACTTCATTGTAGTTTTGATTTGCATTTCTCTAATAATTAGCAATATTGAACACCTCTTCATGTGGCTGGCTGTTGCCCATCTGTATGTCTTTGGAGAAATGTCTATTTAGGTCTTCTGGCCATTTTTTGATTGGGTTGTTTTTTTTTTTTTAATATTAAGCTGTATGAGATGTTTGTATATTTTGGAGATTAATCCCTTGTTGGTAGCATTGTTCATAAGTATTTTCTCCCAGTTCATAGTTGTCTTTTCTGTTTATGGTTTCCTTTGTTGTGCCAAAGCTTTTAAGTTTAATTAGGTTCCATTTGTTTATTTTTGCTTTTGTTTCTGTTACTCTAGGGTAGAGAGCCAAAAAAAATTATGTCAAAGAGTAGTATGTACCTACATTTCCTCTAGGAGTTTTATAGTACTGTATTTGGTCTTATGTTTAGGTCTTTCATTCATTTTGAGTTTATTTTTGTATATAGATAACGTTCTAATTTAATTCCCTAGCCACTTCTCCAAACTGCCCAATTTCTTCCTTAATATCTAAGAAAAGTAGACATGATGCATGGTCACAGAACACATTCCAAAGCTTCACTGATGACTAGAGAATTCTTGACACCAACATTCATCTCTTAATGATATTCTGTTAAAAAAGAAGACGCTTTCAGTATAATTGGCATAATTTTCCTGCCTTGATTATATGATTCAAGAATAATCTACTGGTGCCTACTTAATGGATGGCAACAGAGAGATGGCAGCACTGCACAGACATTCAGGCCTCTGTTTCTTCATCCATAAAGTGGACAGATTAGACACAATGCATTCAAAATCTTGCCCTACCACTGCATTGCTCTGTGATTCTGGGCCAATTACTTGATCTCTGTCTATCTCAGTTTTCTCATCAGTAAATGAAGATAACATTAGTATCAACCCTATAGGGTTGTTATTAGGATTAAGGGGTAAACATTTGTGAAGTGCTTATAACAAATGTTATACTTCCACTGGAAGTACCACCTAGGTTAAATAAAAAGTAATAAACCCATAACTATCTCCCCTAGTTCCATGTCTGTGATTCTACTCTGTATCGTCCTTCACTACATCTGTATGTTCTTCTAAAGGCTAGACTAGATAACGTAAGGCCATTTTTAACCTCGTGCTATGCCTCATGATAACAAAGAAAAACTTAGGGCTACCAGTTGCTATTCTGTGCTATTCTCCCTCTCCACTTGGAATAACTTACAATCAATGCTTGAAATCTCACTGGAGAATAAGGAGTCACACATCCTTGGGCTACCAGGTCATTGCTGTCCGCCTTCCCACCATTAAGAAGTTTAAGCAGTACAGGTTACTCCCTGGAGATGACACATGCCCTTTTCTCCACAGGGTATCCCTCAGAATAGGAGCTTCTGATGAGCTTGATGACCAGGCAGCTGAATGGCTGTAAATATTAGGGTCTCAGATAACATCATGGGGTTGGAATAAACATATCAACATTACTGGTCTAAGCCTTGAGAGAAAGGTTCCATAATTTTAGGTATTCAAGAATCATGTTTCTAAGCACCACAGGAGATGAGAGCTGTCTGCTTGACATAATGATGAAAATTGGAATAAAGCCCATGAGAGTTTACATACTTGAACACATCCTAATAAGTCCACTGTCTATGTTGTACATTCTTTTAGTTGGGTAACCTTTCATTATTAACCAAAATATAAGATATTTGTATACAACATGGGTAGTGACTGAATATACTAGAAATTTTGTTCACTTATAAATTAAATTTTCTTCCTGAAATGTTTTGCCTCATATTTATTTCACTTTTAATGTTACACCTAAAAAAGAAAAGCTTCTACTCTTTTTTTGCTCTGGTGTAAATTTTGCAAAACTATTCCGAAAGAATACATTGTGTACAAGTCACCAAAGAATGCAAATTTAGGATACAGCTGTAGCCACAGATCTGTCATCTGCCAGTTTTCTAATCACAAAATACTGGTTCAGTTTTCTTTCCACTGATCTCAAAGTGAGTTGAAAGTGAAGGACCACAACTCCTAGACAAAAACAAGGCAGTTCTATTAGTTTTGTGTGTTTAATAGCCCCAAATACCATGAATGGTGTCCTTAGAAGGGCGAGGCTGGGACCCCAGAGTACACACATGTACAGATGGCACCCAAGGTTTTCATGGATTACGAGTGCCCCAGATGCATAACTCACTAAGCTGGCCCACCATTTTATACACCGACTTCACAGGCACAACTCAAGAAGGAAAACTCATTTCAATCTAGTCTTCTGCAGTTCAGTGACGGTATTCAATCACATCCCAAAGGCAAATGTGATTCATATTACATATACACAGTATGTAATTCTGGAGAAGGAAATGGCAACCCACTCCAGTATTCTTGCCTGGAGAATCCCAGGGATGGGGGAGCCTGGTGGGCTGCCGTCTATGGGGTCGCACAGTGTCGGACACGACTGAAGCGACTTAGCAGCAGCAGCAGTATGTAATTCACATACTGTATTATGTAACTGCTAAAAGATTTGGGGTCTAGTTGTTCTTTATTAGTCATACGTCATCACCCACCCTCTAGATGGACAATAGGTCTATAAAATTCTTCCTGGTATTCATCATAATATTGTTTTGGAAGTTTTGACTCCAGTAGCTGAAATCAGAAGAAATCACAAAGATTCCTACAAACATTCAGTTCAGTTCAGTCACTCAGTCGTGTCCGACTCTTTGCGACCCCATGAACCGCAACACACCAGGCCTCCCTGTCCATCACCAATGCCCAGAGTTTACCCAAACTCATGTCCATTGAGTTGGTGATGCCATCCAACCATCTCATCCTCTGTTGTCTCCTTCTCCTCTAGCCTTCAATCTTTCCCAACATCAGGGTCTTTTCAAATGAGTCAGCTCTTCATGTCAGGTGGCCAAAATATTGGAGTTTCAGCTTCAACATCAGTCCTTCCAATGAACACCCAGGACTGATTTCCTTTAGGATGGACTGGTTGGATCTCCTTGCAGTCCAAGGGACTCTCAAGAGTCTTTTCCAACACCACAGTTCAAAAGCATAAATTCTTCGGCGCTCAGCTTTCTTTATAGTCCAACTCTCACATCCATACATTACTACTGGAAAAACCATAGCCTTGACTAGACGGACCTTTGTTGACAAAGTAATGTCTCTGTTTTTTAATATGCTGCCTAGGTTGGTCATAACTTTCCTTCCAAGGAATAAGTGTCTTTTAATTTCATGGCTGCAATCACTATCTGCAGTGATTTTGGAGCCCGAAAAAATAAAGTCAGCCACTGTTTTCACTGTTTCCCCATCTACTGGCCATGAAGTGATAGGACCGGATGCCATGATTTTAGTTTTCTGAATGTTGAGCTTTAAGCCAACTTTTTCACTCTCCTCTCCCACTTTCATCAAGAGGCTCTTTAGTTCTTCTTCACTTTCTGCCATAAGGGTGGTGTCATCTGCATATCTGAGGTTACTGATATTTCTCCCGGCAATCTTGAGTCCAGCTTGTGCTTCCTCCAGCCCAGCATTTCTCATGATGTAGTCTGCATATAAGTTAAATAAGCAGGGTGACAATATACAGCCTTGACGTACTCCTTTTCCTATTTGGAACCAGTCTGTTGTTCCATGTCCAGTTCTAACTGTTGCTTCCTGACCTGCATACAGGGTTTCTCATTCAGTTCAGTTCAGTCGCTCAGTCGTGTCCGACTCTTTGAGACCCCATGAATTGCAGCACGCCAGGCCTCTCTGTCCATCACCAACTCCCAGAGTCTACCCAAACCCATGTCCATCGAGTCGGTGATGCCATCCAACCATCTCATCCTCTGTCATCCCCTTCTCCTCCCGCCCCCAATCTTACCCAGCATCAGGGTCTTTTCCAATGAGTCAACCCTTCGCATGAGGTGGCCAAAGTATTGGAGTTTCAGCTTCAACATCAGACCTTCCAATGAACACCCAGGATTGATCTCTTTTAGGATGGATTGATTGGATCTCCTTGCAGTCCAAGGGACTCTCAAGAGTCTTCTCCAACACCACAGTTCAAAAGCATCAATTCTGCAGCGCTCAGCTTTCTTCACTGTCCAACTCTCACATCCATACATGACCACTGGAAAAACCATAGCCTTGACTAGACGGACTTTTGTTGGCAAAGTAATGTCTCTGCTTTTAAATATGCTATCTAGGTTGGCCATAACCTTCCTTCCAAGGAGTAAGCGTCTTTTAATTTCATGGCTGCAGTCACCATCAGATATTTACAAAAAAGTCCTTTAAACTCCTGTTATTTTGTCTTCCTTCAGCTCCAATGATACAAGAATAATTGTAAACTCATTCTTATTGCTCTCAATGGCTTGAGTTATATATAATGTGAATGCATTCAAATACATCTGTCTATAGAGATTACATATGCCCAAACATTTCTGTTTTCTTTGGCTTTCTATAAATAATTTACTTAATATAAAAATCAGAAGTATCATACCCTCTTTTTTTCACAGTGGAAATTGCACATCTAGAGAAGGGTGTATGATGGGAAGGTCAACGGTGAAATTCTCTGGGTAATAAATTCATAAATTCAATTGTTTATAAGCACGGAGAGCACAAAACCTACAGTATTAGTGTATCCTTCATGATACAACAGAAGGGCCCTGGTAGGTCTTTCAGCAGAATGTTTAGCAAAAATAGTCTCCTGGTTGCACTTTCAAATGAGGTCCCGAGGCAAGGCATCACCAGTTCCTTATATGGTTGACTTTCTTGAAAACCACTTCGTTGCCCATCTTGGTGTCTGGGCCACTTGGTAGCAGAGGAAAGCTGCTACGGTGACAGCAATAGGACATGTGGGAGTGGGAGAATCAGCCTAGTCCAAAAACTAGGAAACTTGTTGCCCTTGGCAATTGCTCCTACCACAACCTTAGACTAAAGCTGGCAAACAGCCTGGCTCAGGATATTCCTTCCCTCACCTCTTACCCTGATTCAAGTCCCAAATGCATAGTGGAAGCCCCTGCTTCCTGCTTATTAAGTCATAGCTTTTACACACTTAGTTCAGGAATTTCTTCTCCAATGAGTCCCTTGCCAACTTATCATTCGTCACCACTCTACTCAGGCTATTTTTATGCTTTTTAAAATACATTTTGAACATTCAGATCTCTATGATTTATAATATCTGTCTTATTTTTCTCATTATACTAAAAATACAAAAGTGAAGGTCCACTCTGAGCCTCAAAAGCACATGGCTTTGGGCTCTATGTTTTTAAAAAATTTTTTTTAATTTTATATTGGAGTATAGTTGACTGTACTAGCTTCCCAGATGGCGCTAGTGGTAAAGAACCTGCCTGCCAGTGCAGGAGACATAAGAGACTCGGGTTCGATCCTTGGGCCGGGAAGATTCTCTGCAGAAGGGAATGGCAACCCACTCCAATATTCTTGCCTGGAGAATCCCATGGACAGAGAAGTCTTGTGGGCTACAGTCCATGGGGTCACAGAGTTGGAAGTGACTTAGCACACGTGATTGACTAACAATATTGTGTTAAGTTTCTGCGCTCTCTCTTACTTACTTTCTATTTATTGGTCCCCTTCTCTTCCCTGCTGGTCCTATCCTGGGAGCATGTGCACAGAGATCTGAACCACAGGGACAATTCCAAATCCAGTGGCATCCATATAGGGCAGGAATCCTTTTATCTTCAAAGCCCACTGGGACGTTAGCTCTTCATATCGGAATCTTCTCCAACAGACAAAACAATCTCCACGAGCGTGAAAAGTCAGCACCCCTGGCTCTAATATAGATGAATTCTTTGGAGTTCTGTTCTAATTCAGTCCAGATCTCCATTGACTACTGCTGGTTGCTTCAGTGCCCTGTCCCCACACTTTCCACCTTGACTTCTGGCAGGATGCCACTGGATGCAGAGTAAAATAAAATTTCCAACTGCTCACTGTCAGGTTTCCTTGGCCTCAGTTTCACCTGTGTAATCTTCTCTCTGAGCCAGAGGCAGAGGGAGGAGAGACATCAAAGGGAACTGAGTCCATATCCCCCAACTCCCCCACCCCAGACAAGCATCTACTTCTGCTTTATTGACTACACCAAAACCTTTGACTGTGTGGATCACAACAAACTGTGGAAAATTCTGAAAGAGATGCGAACACTAGACCACCTTACCTGCCTCCTGAGAAATCTGTATGCAGGTCAAGAAGCAACAGTTGGAACTGCACATGGAACAATGGACTAGTTCCAAATTGGGAAAGGAGTACATCAAGGGTGTATATTGTCTCCCTGCTTATTTAACTTATATGCAGAGTACATCATGCAAAATTCCGGGCTAGATAAAGCACAAGCTACAATCAAGATTGCCAGGAGAAATATCAATAACCTCAGATATGCAGATGACACCACTCTTATGGCAGAAAGTAAAGAGGAACTAAAGAGCCTGTGGATGAAAGTGAAAGAGGAGAGTGAAAAAGATGGCTAACAACTGAACATTCAGAAAACTAAGATCATGGCATCTGGTCCCATCACTTCACGGCAAATAGATGGGGAAACAATGGAAACAGTGACAGACTTTATTTTCTTGGGCTCCAAAATCACTGCAGATGGTGACTACAGCCACAAAATTAAAAGACACTTGCTCCTTGGAAGAAAAGCTATGACCAACCTAGACAGCATATTAAAAAGCAGAGACATTACTTTGCCAACAAAGGTCTGTCTAGTCAAAGCTATGGTTTTTCCAGTAGTCATATATGGATGTGAGAGTTGGATCATAAAGAAAGCTGAGCACCAAAGAATTGATGCTTTTGAACTGTAGTGTTGGAGAAGACTCTTGAGAGTCCCTTGGACTGCAAGGAGATCAAACCACTCCATCCTAAAGGAAATTAGTCCTGAATATTCATTGGAAGGACTGATGCTGAAGCTGAAGCTCCAATACTTTGGCCACCTGATGCGAAGAACTGACTCATTGGAAAAGACCCTGATGCTGGGAAAGGCTGAAGACAGGGGACAACAGAGGATGAGACAGTTGGATGGCATCACCGACTCAATTGGACAAGAGTTTGAGCAAGCTCCAGGAGCTGGTGATGGACAGGGAAGCCTGGTGTACTGTAGTAAATGGAGTCGCAAAGAATTGGACATGATTGAGTGACTGAACTGAACTGAAACATGCTACACCATGGCTGTCACAGGCTATAATACTGGCTCATGTGATTAACTATTCCCCCTAGTTGGCTCTGGAAGTTAAGGGCTAAGAATTCTGAAGCTTGACACACCAGATCAGGCAAAAGTCAGTGAACACAGCTCTACTTCTGTTCCAAGAGCAAATATTCTAGATATTATTTCCATCTATATTATTTTATCTCTGAGACTTGTTCACAGCCTCTGGAGAGGAAATGCACATTTTTTTTTTCTAAACTGTGGGCTAGGGAACTCTCCTAAAAGGCTTCTGAATGGTTTAAAATATCACTACCAAAAGAATGTGGTAAAACTTCCCTAAACTGAGACCGAAGAAAGGATAAAACCTAAATACAGAGTTACTAGTATGAAACCTATTGGTGTCAAACTATATATTAGTCTAAAACCTAAATACAGAATTTTTGTTCAAGTAATGGTTTCTAGTTGTAATAGGGCAACAAGAATCAGCAGATCAGTAGGAACCAAGGTCACCTGGGATCTGTTTTCTTCTATAAACATATCATGAGCACAAGGAAGTCTTCTAGGTACGACACCAGCACCTGTCAGGTCCCAAGGCTGGGGAAGGTGTCTTCTTCTGGCTTCTCCTCATAGGCCATCCTTCCAAGTGCCATGCCTGGCAAGGAAGCCAAACTCTCCCGGCAAAGAAGGGCCACTCCTGAGTCCAGGATGTGTCCACACCACTGCTTTCTCCTGAGCCTTCAAATAAGCTCTCAGGTGGGCTTCCCTGCTGGCTCAGATGGTAAAGAATCTGCCTGCAATGAGGGAGACCTGGGTTTGATCTCTAGGTTGGGAAGATCCCCTGGAGGAGGGCATGGCAACCCACTCCAGTATTCTTGCCTGGAGAATCTCCAGGGACAGAGGAGCCTGGCGGGCTACAGCCTATGGGGTTGCAAAGAGTCGGACACGACTGAGTGACTAAGCACACACACACACACAGGTTAAATGTAAGCTCTCTAAAATAGCCTTACCGTATTACCTAACATGGTAACATTTCCCACTTTTCCGAATGTGTGAACATAAACAAGTTCAGCTTCAGTAATACACATAAAGCCTCAAAATGACATTATGTAAGTTACTGTATTTAACTGAAGACTCTCAGGGAATGACCAAGACTATCTTTCAGTTTTTCTGTCCTGCAAGCAGATTCTTCATTCACAAAAATTTCTGCAAGGATATTTCTCTTCCTATTCCTGTTGTCACTGGCGTAATTCAGAGATTTTAACTTTAACTTGCTTTAACTATGTGTTAATAACAACCTCCAAACTGGTCTCTCTGAAGCTACTCTTTTTCTCTTATCTATTCGATATCTCTCTACTATGAGAACAATTCTATCGCTTTGGTCAAGTCCCCATTTAAAACTTGACTAACAAAGTCTTAACTTAGCCTGCCATTTAAGGTACTCCATGGTCAGGCCCGAGCTCACATTTCCAGCTCTCTGAGCTTCCACTCTTTGATAATCCAAGGTTCTCAAACTGTGGTCCCCAGACCAGCAAGATAACTATCATCTGGGTACACATTAGAAATGCAAAATCTTGGGTCCCGCTCCTGAGGTACCAGATGAGAAATTATGGGGGTGGCCCAGTACTCTTGTGTTCTAAACAAGCCCTGCAAGTAATTTTGATATATGTTAAGGTTTAGAAACAACTATCCTATATCAGCCATCTGCTTTCAGCTAATTATTCAGTTCACTGCATTTCTCTTTGCTCAAACCATTCTGCAGCCTCTCGGCTTGTCTAAAGCCTACCTAGGAGTTCTCAGGTGACTAAGCCCAGCATAATTCTCCTGTTTTTCTGGGAGTATCTCTCATACCATTCATTTGGCACTGATAAATGCTTGTTTATGTACTTTACCTCCCTAACTCTAAGGAATGTCCTTGAGGACAGAGATGTCCTCCATCTTTATATCTCGCAGAAACCCTTCGGTTACAGAGGTGCTCATTAAATAGCTGGTGATGAATAGCTAAGGACAAAGCAAAAGAATTCATTGGAGTCTGATAATTTTTAGACCCAGAAGCCTCTAAGAAAAGGTTGTTCAGACCTCTAACACCTCTAGGAAATGTTGCTGAGGTGCTCATCTCTTAAACTTAGCAATCTGACTATCCATGTAGGCTAGTGCTTCCTGTTCCTTATGATGTTCAAAGTGTCACCCAATCAATTCAGATGGGTTAAAGAAATTACCCGTTTCCTTTCTGCAGGACTTCTAGGAAACTTTAATATGTTAATTAACATGCTCATGTAGATGACTCTTCAAAGGGAATATTTACCAAATCCTAGTAATATGTTATAGAAAGCAGGGTTGTTAGCACCCATCTTGGCTATTATTCCATCTCAGACTGGAATACAAAAGGTGAACTGGATTCCTGAGGATGGTATCCTGAAAACAGGGTTGACAGTCAAACTCAAAACCTCCTATGAACACCAAAGCAAGAGATAAGTTACAGTCCAGACCAGTTATTTTTGGCTATGTGCTATCACATCAGAGTCTACACAGGAGCCAGTGGGAAGCCTGACCTGGATTCAACTTATAATATGCCCTTCAGTAGTAACCTTAACCAGAGGTAACCATGCCTTTGGTTTAATTACAGAGGGGGAGAGAAAGAGCTAAGCAGGGTGCTGCTGGAACATTAAGACTTTAATTATGTGCTACTTAACTGAAAATGTCACAATGGAAATTCTCCTAGGGAACCTGAGGCAAGAGGAGGGAACTACATATCGGAGGAAGTAACAGGTGGTCAATGATTGGGTTTTCAGGGTCCTTTTTTTGGAAACTACATTTTGTGTGTGTGTGTTGGGGGGGTGGGGAGTGTAGGAAAGAAACTGTTAAGATTTAGGGTTTCTAGGAATTAATACAACTTGAGACCCTGCAGTCTTAGTCTGGCCCTGTCTTTCCTAAGGACCTGTGCCAAGTGAGTTTTCCTCTAGGGCCTTGCTACTTGGCTTGGAAAAAAGCAGCAGGCAAATAAGACTGTGTTCAGTCTGGGCCTCCCAACCAAGCCCAGCCTCTCTGTCTACATTCTCCCCTATGTACTTCATTCAGCAGTGCCCTCATGGTCCTCCCTGGCCTCTTTGGGCCCAGAGCACAGATGTATGCTAAGGGTACACTAAGGAAATGTGTCCTCAGGTTGATAAATTCACGAATATCAACCTAGGGTTGAGTTCACGAGTATGATCCCATTGGCGTCATTTCTTTAAAAATTATTTAAACATAATTTCAGATATAGAGAAAAGTGCCAAGATCTTGTACAAAGTATTCTTAAATCTCCTTCACCCAGATTTCCCAACTAATAACACTCTACCACTTGCTTTTTCTTTTCTTTCTCTTTCCAAACTGTTGAGAATAAGTTACAGAGAAGATTCCCCTATATCCCTAAATACTTCAGTGTTGTTAGTTGCTCAGTTGTGTCTGACTCTTTGTGGCCCCATGGACTGGACCCCTCCAGGCTACTCTGTCTATGGAATTCTCTAGGCAAGAATACTGGAGTGGGTTGCCATGCTCTCCTCCAGGGGATCTTCCCCATCCAGGGATCAAAGCCAGGTCTCCTGCATTGCAGGCAGATTCTTTACCATCTGAGCCACCAAGGAACATTGATACTCTACTTTGCTTAAATGTTGCCAATCATTCCTATAACATGTTTTATGGAAAAAGGTCTTATCTTTCATGACTTGGACATTTTTTATGAGTATAGGGTAGTTATTTTGTAGAATATTCCCTCAAATGGGGTTTGCTGGATGCTTCCTTAACATTAGAGTGAGCATTTTGGCAGGAATAGTCCTGAACATGATGCACCCTTATCAGGAGGTGCCTAATATCTATTAGATCCAATTCTGGTGATGTTAACTCCAATCTCCTAGTTAAGATGAGATCTGTTCCTGGCACAATTTTCTAATCCATCAAGTTAAACTGCAGATATGCTTAGTCCTGGTGTTTTCAAAGTCTGGTATAAACGAACTATAAATGATATTTGAACATAATTCCTAGGTAAAATACTCAATTCCACTCATGAAACAATTTCCTGATCACAAATGTTGTTGTTGTTCAGTTGCTAAGTCATGTCTGACTCTTTACAACCCCATGGACTGCTGCATGCCAGCCTCCTTTGTCCTCTACCATCTCCCAGAGTTTGCTCAAATTCCTGTTCATTGAGTCAGTGATGCTATCTAACATCTCATCCTCAAGAACCCCATGTATATATGATGACAAGAACCCCATGTCATGCATGATGACAAATATGAGAGAATAATTTTCTGTTCCACTGAAAACAGACTGAACAATGTATAATGAAAATAGTGATTTTTGCTAAAGGCTAGAACTAGATTTTGTTAAAATTTTGTAAGTTGTGCTTTATTTGACATGCCATTTAAAACTGATTTTAGCCTTGTGGGTATATAAAACCAGTCAAGCTGAAGTTTCCACATGAAACTCACATTCCTAAATGGGCCCAGGAGTTCGTTCTGTGGCTGCTGCTGCTAAGTCGCTTCAGTCGTGTCCGACTCTGTGCGACCCCATGGACAGCAGCCCACCAGGCTCCTCTGTCTCTGGGATTCTCCAGGCAAGAATACTGGAGTGGGTTGCCATTTCCTTCTCCAGGAGTTCCTTCTATTGATCTTGAAATTGTCCCTCAAAATGACATTGGGGGTTTTGTGAAGAGGCAAAAAATTCTGACTAGCTCTGTTGATTGTTTTCAATATAAGTACAGAAATATTATCACGACAAAGAGCGTTGGTTGCTCTAGTCTTGAGTGTGTGAACTGACCAGCTGAGAAAGCCAGAGACTAAAGAATGGAAACACGATTCTAAGATATTGGTAGACAGCAAGCCATTTCTGTCTTCGTAAGTCAGACTTAAGAGTGTTAACCTGTGGGAGAAATGGCAAGTGAGTGATGAGAGAATGATCCTTGAGAACCTTAGCTGGCCCCAGGGGCACAGGTAAAGCTAGGCAGGGGCTATGTTGGGAACATACAATGGGAACCCTGGAAGGGTCACTTCCTAATTATACCACTTAGATTATTTGCATAACTGCGTTCAGGAACTTTAACAGGCATTCCCTGCCTTTCAGGCAGATGAGACAAGCTGACACCTTGTCCTCTAGCCACGAGCTGGTTCTTGAGACTTACCAGTAGTATTTCAACTTCCCTTCTATCAGCAAAAACATCCAAAGTGCCCACTGGGCTGCTAGAGAACAGAGCACTTACTCATACAGGGCAGGGGCCAAAGCTCAGATGTCCTTGGGGATTAGTAGGCAAGATAAACATGAGAAGAATTCAGATATCGGACAATCAAGAGAGGCATGGAGTGGGCAACATGGAGAGTGCAAGTCTGCTAGGGACATTCATATTCATGTTTTAAGAAAGAATCCAAACACTCTGCTGCCAAATAACCACACACCTGGGACCAAAGGCCCAAAGGCTGCTACTCTGCCATGACCACCCAGTGGTGACAAAGCCATCTCCTCATTACTACAGCTGGAACCCCCAGCTTCTTGATCATTAATGACTGGGGCAGGGTATTGTCCAGTGCCCCCGATATCCTGGAGATAGCCTCTGCAAGAAAAATTACAATTGGACTATTTCCCTAAGAATGTCTCTTTCCTAGAAGACTACCTAGATGCTGCCCTACTATGAGGGCTCTTTTATTCCTTAAGAGCCCTGGGTCCTGTAGGCTCAATTTATATTTGAAGATAAGGTTTTATTATTCTTTCATTCAACAAATGTCTACTGAATGCTGTCTATATGCCCAGTACAGTTCTCGATTCTGGGCAACACCCGTGAAGAAGACAAAGCCCCTGACATTAGGAAGTTGATTCCAGCTGGGGATGGCGGCGGGGTCAGAAAATAAACTAAGAAATGAATTAGAAAAATTTCCAATACTCTCGAGCAGCATTTACAGAATTAAACCGGCTAATGGGTTAGAGAGGTCCCGCATAACTTCTTCAGAGTGAACAGCTGGTGACAGTCTGAGAAGTACGCTGAGACCTGAATGATAAGATAGTACCAGTCATGTAAAGATGAGGAGAAGACCTTCTGTCAAGGGTACAGCCTGGGCAGAAATTCTAAGGCAGAAAAGAGTTTGGAATGCTCAAGATACCTGCAGGAAGTTCATGTGGCTGGAACAGGGTTGGTGGGTGATCCTCGTCCATGGGATTTCCCAGGCAAGTACACCGGGGAGGGTTGTCATTTCCTTCTCCAGGAGATCTTCCTGACCCAGGGTCAAACCTGCATCTCCTGCACTGCAGGCAAATTCTTTACCACTAAGCCACCTGGGAAGCCCCACTTTTAAGAGTACAAACATAAATACATGTACATGAAATTTCAAATGATACCATAGAAGATTATAGGGTAAAATGTACTCCGTTCCTAATTCCTTTCCTACTCCCCCTTACCCCAATTCTACTCTTCTACCTTTTTAGCAACCATAGTGTGTATAGTGTGTAGCTCTCAGACTAATATCCATGTGTACAGACAAAAGCACAAAGCAGTTCAGATTATACAGCTGACTGTTTCTATACATTTTTTAGATTGTGGGAGATCCTCCCATGTTTGTGTTTCCTTCTTTGTTTTAGTGGTTGCACAGTATTCCACAATAAAACTGTACCACAACCAATCCCCTGTTGAAAACCATGCTGCTGTCCATCTTCTTGTTGGTTATTAACAAAAACTGCCACTGAGCATCCTGGGACAAATGGAGAACTTCTTTATGGTATACTCCTGTAAGTGGCTTAATAAAGACATACACATGTTAAGTGTTTAAAGATGCTGTGAAATGGCTCTCCAAAAAGACTGCTGCTGCTTCTGGTAAGTCACTTAAGTTGTGTCCGACTCTGTGCGACCCTATGGACAGCAGCCCACCAGGCTCCTCTGTCCACAGGATTCTCTAGGCAAGAATACTGGAGAGGGTTGCCATTTCCTTCTCCCCAGAAAAAGTATATCAATTTATATTCCTACCAGTGTATGACTGTCTATTTCCCCCATTCTTACCATTAATTTTGTTCACCTGAAGGGTTAAAATTTCTTATTTTTATTTCTATTTCTCTGATTTCTACTGTTACTATCTTTTCCAAAAGTTTACTTTTTTAGTTCTCCTTTTTACCTTGGCCCATTTTCCTATTGGGTTGTTGCCTTTTTTCTTATTGATTTCCAAGAACTCTTTATACATTCTAGATATTAATCTTTTGTCTAATATATAGATTGCAAGTATTTTCTCTCATCCTATTGTTTGTCTTAACTTCCTTTAGAGTGTCTATTAAATTCACCTGAAATCTATCTGGAATTAATTTTTATGTAGAATGTAATTTGAAGACATAATTTACCTTACTATTTAAAAAAAAATTTTTTTTTGGCCATGCTGAGCAGTATGCGAGATCTTAGGTTCTTGACCAGAGATCAAACCAGTTCTCCATGCAATGGAGTGTGGAGTCTTAACCACTGGGTTGCCAAGGAAGTCCCCTCACCTACTCTAGCATTAGGAAAAATATTTTAAACTTCAAAAGAACGTGTTTTCTATTTATCTCATAAGCTTCCATATTTTATAAATCAAAATCATGGACTTTTTTTTAGCAGATAGGACTTTGAGAAAAGATTAAGCAGCAGCCTTACCCCACATCTCACAGCCTGAGTGTCTGCATGCCCCATGCATGCCCCACCCTGTGCAGGCACCAAGCTTGCCAGACTCATGAGAAGCAGAGCTCAGGCTCTGGCTCTCGGGGCAGTTTCCGTGCTTCTCTGGGTCACATGTCAACAGTAAGGTTCCCCATTGAAGAGATGATACACTCCAGTCTAAATATTGCAGAAGGCCCAAGTTTAAGGACCTAGGAATGCCCATATGAGGACATTATAGTCACTACTTCAAATCACAATTTCCCCCATGCAAACAGTCCAATAAATGTGATTTTACTTATGTTTTAAGTTTCAATATATTTAGGTTCAATAAGTAGTTACAATGAATGCATGAACATAATAAATCAAACGTTTAAATTATTTGCGATGGGGATAACATGAGTCAGCAGGGCACTGAGATGATAAAGAGGGTTAAAGTCAACAAGAAGTAGATTTTCCAGTAAAGCCTCATGAGAGATGCTAGAAGCTGTAGCAAGAATAACATGCTGAGGGGGTGTGTTTAGGGGAGGAGGGAATCCCAGTCATGTGTGATGGAGAGCTGGGGTGGAAGGGTAGGGAGTGGTGGAGGTGGGGCCAACTGCCACTCCTTTCTTGGATGTTTTGACATATCACACTGCCACGGGTGAAGCACAGAGGCTGAAAAACACCTGTGAGTGAATACGCATCTTTATTAAATATATGAACCAAAAAACCCTAAGCTACTGAAACTCTATAACTGGGAGTCAAAAACTGATGCAGCACCTGTAGTCACTGCAGCTCAGTGGGGTGGTCACAAAGAGCCATCTGCACTGTTCCATCCAAACCTCCCAGTGACTGTGGCCATGGATATGGTAGACAGCTGACTAGGTTAGAGATCAGGTAGAGCCAGGACAAGGAGAAGCTGCACTTGCCACCCTGCCCCCATCAACCCCAAGAACCACAAGGGCAGGTGGAAAAAAGAGTCTAGGGACCTGCTTGACATAAAATCTACCATTTTAACCATGTAAGTGTACAACAATGTTGTGCAACCATCACCATCATCCACCTTTACATTCTGTGTGTTCTCTACTGAGACCTTACAATATGACAAACACTCTAATCATTTTATTTCCAGTCTTGTGTAAGGCTTGCAACACTGCACATGTATAGGTGCTAGTATGATGCCCATTTGATACCAAGGATGTGGCATAGAGAGGTTAAGTCCTTTCTAGCAGGTTGCAGAGGTGCTAAGTGACAGAGCCAGTATTTAGGGTAGGTATGCAGGACTCTAAAATCTACACTCTTACGGTTTTGAGCCTCATTTGGATGAAGGACCACGGTATAAGTGAGAGTGAAAATGTCTTAATGCACCTATTATCTGCACACACAAAAATGAATTTTAAAATTTCTAGTGCAAATTGCAAGTAGGAAAATCTGAACTATTTCTAACCCCAAAGAATGGAAATTGCACAGTACTCATTCTATTTAGTAGGATAATGTAAGGATCATAAAAATATTTATAGGGCTTTCATAAGCTCATTTGCAAATTACATCTCCCAAACCTATTTTCTACCATTAAGCACCTCACCTTTCAATTCTACTATCACAAAGTTGTGCAGAAACAACTTCTGTGGTTCAAGACTAGCAATAGAGCCCAACAGTGGCACCAGGAGTGGCTTGCCACAGCCCTGTGGGTGACCCTCATACTCCCACTCTGGAGAACACACTGTTCAAAGCATAGCGAAAGCCTGAAAAATGGAAAAGCAATCTTGATAAGACTATTTTTTTTGTCCTTACCATGAGTTTTTTGTGTTTGCCACCCATGCGTCTCTTAATTGTTTCAGGAAAGAGATCTCTTAGTAGTAGGATCCCAGTCCAGAGCACACCACCCAGAACCACATGTGTGAGTTGAAGTTGTTCATCTGCCTTATCCTGGTGATGCTGTGAGAAAGACCTGCTCAAAGACCATTGGGTCCCATCTGAGAGCAGGTTTTCCTACCTTGTATGATGTATTATTCCAGGGGATGGGAAAGGCTTAGGAGGGGGGTGATCCATAGATAGAAACCCTGAGGTAAAAAAACCCCAAAACAACCTTTATTTCCCTTTAACTCTCGTCAAGTTCAAAGTCAAATAAGGCAACTTTTAGTTTAAAGCAAAGGAATCTGACAGGCTAGCAGAGGGGAATACTGACTTTCTTTGAGACAGAATCCCACAGTTAGGATACACATTTTCAATATCTATGCTAAGGAACAGCAGAGATGGATATTCCATTCCAAACACTGGCTGGGTTGGGACTTCCCTAGTAGTCCAGTGGTTAAGAATCCTCCTTGCAATGTAGGGGATGTGGGTTCGATCCCTGGTCAGGGAACTATGATACCACATACTGTGGAGTTACTGAGTCCATACACCCTCAACGAAGATCCCATGTGCCACAGCTAAGACCCAATGCAGTCAAATTAAAAGAAAAAACTTGGCTGGGTCCACCACACAGGTCAGACTCAGCTGGGCCTGTAGGCAGCTCTCCTGTGGGGGAGGCGACCCCTGAACAGTCCAGGGCCCGTGGGCAGAGACAGGCACAGGAAGGAAGAAGGGATGGCGGACACTGCAGGGAGAGCTACACTTTCAGTTACTCAAGTTAACAGGGGGCTCTAGAGGTGAAGGCAATGGCAACCCACTCCAGTACTCTTGCCTGGCGAATCCCATGGACGGAGGAGCCTGATAGGCTGCAGTCCACGGGGTCGCGAGGAGTCGGACACGACTGAGCGACTTCACTTTCACTTTCCGCTTTCATGCATTGGAGAAGGAAATGGCAACCCACTCCAGTGTTCTTGCCTGGAGAATCCCAGGGATGGTGGAGCCTGGTGGGCTGCCGTCTATGGGGTCGCACAGAGTCGGACACGACTGAAGCGACTTAGCAGCAGCAGCAGCTACAGGTGAAATCTAATGGTCTCACTAGGAGAGGTCTGTGAACCCTATGGAAGAATTCAGGAATGTCAACACAAGGGAGCAGGAAATTAATCACAGTCAATCACAGGCTGCCCTTGCTACCAGGAGAAGGCAGGTGGAACACACAGGGTTCTGGGAGGGCTGTGATGACTAGAAACAGCCTCCCTGAGAGAGTTGATACTATTTTAAGAGACAAACAAGAGTGACTGTGGTTAAAGATAATCACAGTCAGATGTTGGCAAAAGTAGACAAACATTCTAGGCCTCTGCTATTTAGGGAATAATAGTGTGTGCACGCGTGCGTGCGTGTGTGTGTGTGTGTGTGTGTGTGTGTGTGTGTGTGTACCAGGCAATACTTAGGTTAACAGCTTTGGCAGCACAGAGTTTATATATGCAAATAAAAGTAATACCCTGCAAGAAAAAGCTGCTTCTGGAACTGCAAACCTATCCCATAGTTTCAGAACACAATATGGAACTGTACCAAATTCCAGCACAGTAATAAAAAATATAGAACTTGATACAAGGATCAGAATCAAGCTGGGCAGGCAGCAGGGTAAGTGGGAGACAGAGTAGAACAATGAGAAGAAACCAGGACTCAATTTATTAACCACATGCTCTTGGGAAAATTGTTTCATCTGTCTGAGCTCCAGTCTTCTCATATGTGAAATGTGTAGGCTGACTCCCCAGGGAACAACAAAGGGGAAGCTGTAGTAGCACCTGGTAAATCATTTCCACAGACACTACCTTTCATTCCCGGACCCTACCTCTTTCCCCATGCTATTTCCTTTGCCCAGCTTCCTGGATGAAGAGTATCTCTCCTGACCCTTCAAGACCCACTCCCCATGTTACCTCTTCACAAGGCCTTCCCTGCACACAACCTTACTTTTCCAGAACAGCTGCTGGTGCTGTCCTCTGAGCATGCCCAACAGAGGCAGAGGGACTTCATTTGTCCTTCAACTCACTGCACTTTCTCATTAGACCAAGGGGCCTACAGGTCAACAGAGAGGATATCTGCCAGCTGCCTCCCCAGCACCCACTTCTTTCTTTCCCCTTCACAGGAGCACCTCAGATTTCCCAGCTTTGTGAGCTGAAACCCTGTCCCTGCTCAATCTCCAGCCCCACCCCCACCTCAGGGGTAGGTCCTAAAATAACTGGAATATTTTATTCTCTGGGCCATGGGGATTAAGTCAAAGATGATCACATGCCTGACTCCACACAGGCCCAAAGAAAATCAATTTTAGAGACTTTTTATTTCCTCTTTCTCACTGAACATGAGGGTCTGTGAGTTTCATTATTGGTAAAAGTAATTTAAATCTAACCACTAATATATTCATTTAATAACCAAAATGTCAAGTTTCTTTGTTTAAAAGTGATAAATGCGATTTCTAAATACAAGAAGCTCTGACTGGCTGCTGATGACAGAGAGAACATTTCTGAGCCATAAATGGAAGATCAGATATGTACCAGAGCACAGCAGCTAACTGCAGTAATTAAAGGAACACATCCAAAATGATCAACTTTGGACATGAATACAGGATAACGGCACAAACTAAACAAATAAATATAAAGGTTGTTAGAGATAACCTGCTGAGAAAGTGCTTAAGAACCCAACACACTGGCCTCCAGGTGTAGGGAGGAGACCTTTATAACTCTTAAGAAAAACTAGCACCCTGAATCAGCCCTAGGGCCCACAAGTTCAGCAACTTATTTTGAAAATGTACACTCCCAGGGATCAAAAATTTGGCAAAAAGGCCATTAATCAGAGGTCTAATAAGTTTCAGATCTGCTTTCCTGGAAAGCTTTGAAAAATGTTCACTAATCCTCCATCCCACAATGGTCCATCTCAAATTACTGCCCTATAAGACAGAGAAATATAATGAGAAAGAATATGATTGTTCATAAGCTAGCATTTACAGAGTGCAGTCTATGAGCCAGAAAACCAAGACTATATTAGGAGATATACTCCAGTAAATACCTGTATTTTCCCAAGTATAAAGATGAAAAAATTAGCATAAAGAAGTAACTAGACTAAAGCAGTATAGTAAATTCTAATGACAGGATGGAAACTCAGTCTGACCCCTCTAACTCACACTTCCCTTAGAGACCTGAGCTCAAAAGAGAATTGCCCTCAAAATCCTTCTTGTTTACTTACAGAAAGTGACAGATGAGCACAAGATAGCTAAATGGCCCATGTTCCCTTCTGAGTCAAGTCCCTGTTTGTAAGACTAACTGGACATTGTTACAAAGTGCTAGAATCACAGCTCCAGGAGCTTTGTGATCTGGTTCTCCTCGCAAGTACAAGCTGGGGCATTTTGGAAAGACACACTCCATGTAGCCTCTCCAAACCTGCCTCTGTTTGTTAGAGATCAAACAGAAAAATAAGACTGCCCTATTTGAGTCACAATCTGATACCATTCTAAAAATGTCACATACGTACATATAAATTTTATGGTGTAGGATGCTAATCATGACTATAAACACCAATTGGAGGTGTGACTAAATTATAATAAGAAATATTTTACAAACTAAACCAATTTCAATCCTTTGCATTTATACATTTTTAGTATAAAAATGCGCAAAGCTATTCCAGTATTATGGACACTGTCTCTGGTCCTGTCTCTGAGATATGTACATAAAAAGACACAAACCCAACAAAGATACACTCCAGACAACAAAACCAGGGTGGAAATCTATCTAATACAACGTGCAGATTGTATCTCATGAACCCGGGATTGGTGACTTTGGAATAAGAGGCAAGAGTGAGCACGTAACTGTGGCATAATGCTTGGCAGGAAACCATGGTAATTGCAAATCCAGGTGAGTTATGTTGCTGATTCTTTGCAATGGGAAGAAACCAAGAGGGTGGAGAATTTAGCTGACTTTCTCCAGGGACCCAGCCAAGACTGGATAAACTCCAATTGTCACCTGGGATGGCTATACCTCTCCCTACCCTGAACTCCTCCTCTTCTCCCCTCCTGCTCTGGCCTTTGGAGAAGGCTTGCACACACCGTTGAGGACAGATCAGCTCTGTTTTGCTCTTGCAGCCCAAGCTTACATATGCTGGCAGAAGGTCACAGCTAAATTTAGACCTGACCATCTCACTGGGAAGGAGCTGGGAAGCTGGCTGTTTGAGGAGATCCACAGACACTCTGGGAGAAGTGGCTGATTACACTCCAAGTGGAAGCACTATTTGGTGGTCAAGACATAAGCTAAATTGGGAAGGGGGTATAATTTTCAAACCAAAGCACAAAGAAACAGGGACTTAAAAATTAGATAGACTGCAAAAAACTCAAAAGGTTACTGAGGTCTTCTGTTTTCACACAGAATTCAAGTAAACAAATAGAAATGCCTGTTTTTTAAACCCTTTTGTGAAATGGGAACTGGAAAGAGTCTCAGAAGCCATCGAGTACAATGTCCAGCATGTTGCTGAGTCAAGTCTACAACACTACTGAAGATGGTCACTCCTACTAAGCTGAAAACTGTCCTCACACGTGAGGGGGGCGTATCCCTACAGGAGGTGGCAGCTGTGGATGGTTAACGCCCCAGAGCAGAAACTAGAGCCAGGGGCAGGGGTGGGGAAGCCCAGGGTGGGTGGGCAGCGGTGAGTGGGAATTTAGCCCTTTTCTCTGGATCCCAGTTTCAAAGTATGGAGGAAAAGGACAGCTCCCTAGGACTCAGGTCATGAATTAGGAAGTGAGGACCTCACCAGTAATCCTTTGTGGACACTGTAGAGGTTCCCCAGGTGCTTGTGGACCAAAGAATGGCACATGAGCTCTTGAAGCAAGCCAGTGTCAAGTAAGGCGACCTCCAAAAACTATCTGGCTTTATGCCTCTTTTACTTTACTTCCCTCTGTTTTCCCATGATAGTGAGCAAAACTTTTGCAAAAGACTCTTTTAAATGAGGCTTGGAATGCAAATAATACATACTTGGGGACCAGAAGAATGGTAGTAACAAAACTTTTAGTACTTATGTCAGTTTCTCCTCAAGTTCCCTATTGCCCAGTGTAAATTCTACCTCCTTCTCTCTCCCTCTCACCCAGGCCTGGCTTTGGATCAACCTTGACCTTCCATCAGGCCTAGAAGGCCAAGGCCTCATGACACGTCTAAAGAAGGTCCCCAGTATCGCCTGGCCTCCCCTGGAGACCCCAGGACGGTGGAACAGATCCTGACTTGGTCAGGATGAGTGAGACCTAACCCTCAGCTCCAGCGTCTAGGAATTCAGCTGTGACTTCACAGTGGTAAAGTTCCCCCAGGATCCCTCTAGACATTTAGAAACACCAGATGCAAGCGGCCACAGCAGGGCAGATTCCAATGGTAGCAAATCTAGAGCAGGTGGCAAGGACATAGTTTCAGGAACCAGAGAGTGATTTCTCATTCACTGGGACCCCTGCCCCTCTAGATTCCTTCCAAAGAGCTCGATCTCCCAGAAGACTTGATCCAGTGCTTCTACATTCCTCATCCCCCCAAATAAAAGAGCAGGACTATTCTACATTTGGGCTTCCCTAGTGGCTCAGACAGTAAAGAATTCGCCTGTAATGCAGGAGATCTGGGTTTGATCCCTGGGTCAGGAAGATCCCCTGAAGAAGGGAATGGCAATCCAACTTCAGTATTCTTGCCTGGAGAATTCCATGGACAGAGGAGCCTGGCAGTTCATGGGGTCGAAAAGAGTCGGATATGACTGAGCAACTAACACTCACTTTTTCATTCTACATTTCACTGTCTTTTCTACACTTGATCTTAGCCAAAAGGCCGAGAAGCGATTCCACTATCTTTTCTATAAAGGTATAAGCAGTGTGCTACAGACAGAATGATATTATTTTACTCAGTACCAGCTAATACTTCAGGCAAGTCCTTTATCTTTTCCAAAGTGCTCTTCTCAAGGATAAAACTGAGATCTTTTGTTGTGTAATGCGGTAACATTCTAGCAATCTATGACACCATACAAGCAAGGTGAGCTATATATACATTTTCCCTACACAAATAGAGAGATGGTCCCAATATCTGTATAAAGGTGCACTCTGTCAAGCACTCAGTGAAGCTTTGAAAGGACAAAAATGGGATGAAAAATGCTGCTGAGAACGAATCAAACATCAAACGTCATTCAGCTAAATGGCAAAATGAAACTTGCCTGAGTTCAACCAAGAGCTGCACTCACGCACCTAGTCAGGTCTCCTCTGGATCTCAGTCCCAAGTCAGAGCAGTGGGCTCCCCTCACCCTGCCACACAGCCCCATCTTATCCATCAGATCCTGAGGACAGTCCAGCCATGCTTCTCATGTCACATGAGGAGGCAGGACTGCAGTGAAGTCCATCAGTTGAGGGTTAGAGAGTTGGGAGCGCGTAGCACATTGTCACTCTTCCTGTTCACTGTTCTTTTTAAGACTTTCCCTCATTTTGTTCTTAAAAGGTGGCTAATCTGAGCTCTCTGAGGAGAACTTGCGATTTTAGTCCTGTTTCCTCACAAATTATGTTGGCTCAGAAAGGAAAATGTATAACTGCTTTTCTTGAAGGTTTCAGTGGAGAAGGCCTGTGGGCATCCTCAAGCATCAGAGAGACTGCCATCCTCCTGGAATTACAGAGAGGACTGAGGGAATGGGCTAGAATTGGCCCTGGAGTGGGATGAAAGTTTCTAATTTTATATCCTTTTTACTCTGGCACATCAATGTGTAATCGACTATAAGATGCAGGAAAGCTCTATCCAAGGGAAATATAATGCAAGCCACAAATATGAGCCATGTATTTTATATTACATAAAAAATAAAATCGTATAATTTTACATCATTTAAAATCTTCTAGTAGTCACAGTAAAAAGTAAAAACAAACAGGTACAATTAATTTTCATATTTTATATTTAACCCAATATGTCCAAAACACGATCATTTCAATATGTAATCAATAAAAAGATTATTGAACTATTTTACATTTTTTGAACTAAATCTTTTAAATCTGGCATGTAATTTACACTTCAGTACAGCTCCACTTGGACCAGGCTCATTTCAAGTCCTCAATAGCCACATATGGCTGGTGGCTATGGAATTAGCACAGCTTGAGAAGCCAAGTCTAACCTCTCCTCTATGGTCTGCTGCACTTCCCTGCCGGCTTTAAGCACACTATATACTCAGCCCTTTAAAAACCCCTGTAAGGGGGCTTCCCTGGTGGTTCAGTGGTAAAGAATCTGCCTGCCAATGCAGGAGACACAGGTTCCATTCCTGATCAGGGAAGATCTCATACGCCATAGGGCAACTAAGCCGATGTCCCACAACTGTTGAGCCTGTGCTCTAGAGCCCGGGAACTACTGGGCCCATAACTACTGAAGCCTGTGTGCCCAAGAGCCTATGCTCTGCAACAAGAGAAGCCCGTGAGAAGTCCGTGCACCATAACTAAAGAGAAGCCTGTAACAGAGACCTAGCACAGCCAAAATAAATAAATAAAATAATTTTTAAAAACCTGTAAGGCCCAGAGAGAACCCTAAATCTCCTGATAAGTCCTCTCAGATCCCAGGCCACTGTGCCCCCATCAGCTTCTGCATAATTATTTTAGTAAGAAACCAGGCAGATCCTTGAAGCATCTTTCCTCTTATTGTCTTCAGCAACTATTTTCCTTGTTTTTTTAGAGGGGTCATTATTTACTGTTTCATACTTATCGAGCACTACCAAGTTGAACTAAAAGATCCTCAGGGGCATAGAAACATCTTAAATTCTCTATGGTTGCTAGTCTAATACCTGCCACATGGTACTCAAATATTTGGGGACTGAGCATACAAAATATGCTCAGCTCAATTTCTCATATGATTAAGGAACTAATGAAATCATTCGAATGTGACAGCACAGTTCCACAGAGACGTCTATACACTCATTAATGCTAACAATAATCCAACACTTACATACCACTCACTATCTAAACCGTGTAAGATCTCTATGACTAGATTTCATGATCATCAAATTTCACTAGATTGCCATCTTTCAGATGAGGAAACCGAGGCAGAATTTATGTAACTTACACAAAGTCACATAGGTAAATGGTAGAACTGGGATTCAAATTCATTCTGCCTCCAGAGTCCAAGCTCTTAATCATCATGATATATTGCCTCTCAATCCATTACCATCACAAAGTGTATTTTTTTACACCATACCTATCAGTACATAGCGTAAGAAATAAAGGCTCTCAGCCAGCATATTTCCTTATAAAAAAAGAATTAAGTTAATTCAGAAAATGTAAACAGAAGTAAACAACAGGAGAGACATGAAATTCCTGGTCCCAGAAGATGTTTCTCATAAATCCTCTTTAAACAAAGAACAGTACACTCTTCCTTTCAAAGGGTATAGAACTGGGGGTAACTGGCAACTAAGTCTTGAAATTTGGGATGTCATTTCTCTCAGGACCTCCACTTCACGGGATTTATCCTAAGGAAGTAATTATAGGTTTGTGTCAAGACTTAACTATAAGAATGGTCATTATAGGGACTTCCCTGGTGGTCCAGTGGCTGGGACTCCATGCTCCCAATGCACAGGGCCCGGGTTTGATCCCTGGTGGGGGAACTAGATCCCACATGCCGCAACTAAGAATTCGCATGCTGCTACCAAGACCCAGCACGGCCAAATAAATAAATTAAAATAAAAAAAAAAAAAAAAAGAATGGTCATTATAATATTGTTGATAATAGCAAAATTGGAAACAACCAAAAATAGGGAGGTTGAAAATAAAAACAACCATATTTATACATTATAAAATGAGCATCTAGTGCTATACTAATAAAACAGGTTTCTGAATAAAACAAAAAACCTTGATTTGTGGTGTCTGGTGACCTTCTTAGTATAAACACTCCCACTATGGCTGATCTCAAGCTTAACCATCCACTCTCAAAATCCTGAATATTTAACAATCCCAATCTGAACCGATCTGGCGTATCACTGGATGCATTCACAAAAATGTCGTGAAAATTGTTTAATATGTTATGTGAAAAAAGTTTATAATACTACTATATCATATTTCTGGAAAAAATACACACATGGAAAAAAGATAAAAAGGATATATTCAATATGTTAACATGGCTCTAAGTAATGGAATTTTATCATCATTTATCTGTATTTTCAAATGCTTTCCCAAGGCAGAAAAAAGTAAATCAAGACTCTCTTTCCCAATAACAATAATTTTGAAATGACCTATCTCTTTGGAGGCATGTCTCAAAAAGAGAAAGAGAAAAATCCCTGGACCGGCTGGTGAAAGCAACTGCACAGTTAGAAGCCTCAAGATTGAGGGGATTCCTAATACCAAGTAAGCAAGAAAAGGCTGAGTGGGTAAAACCTGCAGCTCTAGCCCTGTGCACACGGGTCTCATGGGGAAGGGGGTAAGTTGTACTCCTTGGAAAGGAAAGGTGCAAAATAGGGAGTGGAGATATGTAAATGCCACAGGAATCTGTCTGAACCATCTGATTCTGGAAGGATCTATCTCTTAACCCAAGGCTCTTCCTCATCCCTTCCCACCAGATTTTAGCCATTTTATTAAATCAGTCCTGACAATTGTCAAGTTCAAGTCTTGTCTATGGCAAAACTCTCTGTAGCCACTAAAAATATCCTGGAAATATATCTACTTGGGAAGACGTTTCAAAGATTAAGCAAAATCTTGTTCTAAAACAGAATATATAATATGAACCCATTTATTTTAAAAGGGAGCAAATACATAGAAGAGAATATGTTAAATGGTCAAGTAGTTGTTTCTAGGTAGTTAGGATTACGTTATCAAAGTTTTACTTTTATGGGCTTTTGGTTTGCCTAACTTTTGACTTTTTTCTTTTTCTTTTTTTTTTTTTATTTACTTATTTATTGGCTGTGCCAGGTCTTTGTTGTGGTATGTGGGATCTAGTTCCTTGACCAAGGTTTGAACCTGGGCCTCCTGCACTAGGAGGTCAGAGTCTTAGCCACAAGACCACCAGGGAAGTCCCTTGACTTTTTTCTTTTGGCAAATGATCACAAAAGTGAAGGAGTCTTAAATGGGAAGAAGGATGCCATAACTACCCTTCCTCGCCCCTGGGGGCTAATGGGCTCAGAGAAGATGGTCTTAATGCCAACCCCTCCTCCCATCCCATCCCCCTCAAGTAACAGTGAGTGGAAAGGACCCCCCTCCCCACTTCTCAATCCCCAGGAAGCAAAATTCCTAGGAAGCAGGTCACAGATGCCCTTGCTGGAGCTGGGCAAGGGAGGAGGAAGGTGGGGGAGGGTGGAGAGAAAAGAACAAACCAAAAATATGAAGCCCTCTGGAGAGCTTGTTAAAACGCAGACTGCTAGGTTTTAGTCAATGGAATTTGAATCAGTGGGGCCAAGAATCTGTATTTCCAATATGTTCTCCAGTGGTAACCAGTCTTGGAGCTCTTCTCCTTTAAGAGGAGAGGAGGAGGCACCACACAGGTGTGAGACTGAGATCCAAAATCCACACAAAGTGGCCTGTTTGCAATTCTTTTCAACAGTTAGGCTTGGTTCATTTTTGGATGGGGAAGGATAATATCCCTTTCTCCCTAGGAGCAATAATGGATATGCTAATGGAGGAAGGGAAAAAACTGGGACTTTCTGAGCAGTCCTGAGCCTGCACATGCAAGGTGCCCCAGGAGACCAAACACAGGCCTACAATGAATCCCGCCCCAAGGAGAGCAGATTCTTGGATACAGAGGTGTTTTATGAGGTACTGTTTCAACCAAGCAGCAGAAGGGGGTTTCCCTTCCTTTCAATTTGCTGATTTCCTCACTGTGGTCTCCAGGAAAGTAAGAAAAATGTGAAAGGACTTGTTTCATAACTCTGATCTTTGCTTTTTATCTGGCAAAAGTCATTCTGGCAGCCTCTTGGCTGCCTCACAGGTGTTTAACCAGGGCTCCCCTCCTTCCAGGAAGTATATAACACAGAAGATTCTGTCAACCTCAAGAGAGGAGCTCCATTAGTCACTGAATAGACCAAGCTACCCATGTCTCCCATCCACAAGGAATACACAACATACTGGCCAAACCTCAGACAAATGTCTAGAATCTCAAGGGCTGTGGTGAGCAGGTCATGGTTTTTACCTAGGCAAAAACAGCCTGAAGAGGACCTGCAAATCTTTGCAAATGAAGGATGTGCAACAAATGCTGGCTGATGGGATCAGAAAAATGTTTCACTAGATTGTTAGCCAAAGTCAAGGGGCTGGCAGGACATGATGTCTTTTTACTTAACATAGGTTCTCAGGACCTAAACTTCAATACTGGTGTAATCACGATCCAATTCTTACACACTGTGTTTCCCCTCAGAGAAGAATAACTCAAGAATGCTTATGGTATCTTGCCAGTACCTACTCTGAAACGTTCTTTTATGTAACCAGTGATTATAATACTAGAAGTGTTTTGTTTTTTAAAGTTTTAATTGGTTTAATTTAAAAAAGAAGGAAATCCCTATCATACTTACAGATATAGGCTTTCTTTCCCCACAGCGGCAGCTCTACAGCAGTGAGGCACAGTTGACAATGGTTTGAACCAAGACAATTAAATTCCTCAGGAAGGTATATTTGCAGCATTTTCACCCAGAAGACTCCACATATTTAGCTGGGAGTCCCCTGGGTATGCATTCTATGTCTGCTGCTGCTGCTGCTAAGTCGCTTCAGTCATGTCCGACCCTGTGTGACCCCATAGACGGCAGCCCACCAGGCTCTGCCATCCCTGGGATTCTCCAGGCAAGAACACTGGAGTGGGTTGCCATTTCCTTCTCCAGTGCATGAATGGGAAAAGTGAAAGTGAAGTCACTCGGTCGTGTCCAACTCCTAGCGACCCCGTGGACTGTAGCCTACCAGGCTCCTCCATCCACAGGATTTTCCAGGCAAGAGTACTGGAGTGGGGTGCCATTGCCTTCTCCGATTCTATGTCTAGTATTACAATTACTGTTACCATCAGTAGCTAACCTTTTTAAAGCACTTTATATACCTGGTGGTAAGCTAAGTCCTTTACACACATTCTCTTAACTAATCCTCATAACAGCCCAATGGGGTCAGCACCATTATGATTCCCATCCATTCTCCCCCAGTATCCAGTGCAGGGCTGGCAGGCAGTCAGCATGTAAACATGTGTCAAATGAATTAAAACACTGTGTGTTACATAAAAACCAGTGACGTTTAAAAATGGAATGATAGGAATGCATCTCATTGCTTCATTTTCACCTGAAAGTGTACATTTCATGGAAAAAGACAAGAAAAAAGGGGGGAAAGGGACCCTTGGAATTAAATTGAACCAGAGGGAAAAACATGGACAGATATTTACTAAGAATAATGTGCAGAAACTGCTCTGGGAGAGACAGAGATGCTCAGCTTTCTGTGATCCTGGGACAGAACAGCTGCTCAAAACAGACCAGGCAGGTCCAGATCCCAATGACTCCAGTCATCCCGCAGGAACCACAGATCATTCCACAGTCAACACCCAAGTTCCAGCCTGGGGTCAGTCTCTACCCTTCTCAACATCTGAGATGTCTTTGTCCAGAGTAAGAGAAATTGATTGCATGGGCAGGAAGAGAAAAATGCAGTTGTGGAAAGAGCGCTGGGAAAGGGCTATACGTCTGACCTCACTACTAAATAGCTGAATCTGTTTCTTCTTGTATGAAAAAAAAAAAAAAGATCTATTAAATAATCTCTGAAGTTACTTCTCGTTCTAATGTCCCATGATATAGCTAGCCCCTTTCATCTGAGAAGCCCTTCTCGGAGTTCAGACCCGTGCTCTTTCAAGAGCAGGGAAAATCTGGGGTTTGGTCTGAAGGAGAGGGCAGTCACGCAGCCACTTACACTCACTGAAAAGGAGCAGCATCAAAAGGATGGGGAGTGTTTTTAGGGCAGAAGAGAAGCATCAAGATTCAAGAAGAACTTCACTAAGTAGATGCAAAAGCACTACTCCAGACTAAGGCAGGTCTACAACATTGTTTGGATTCAGACGTGAATTCCTCCTCCCTCACACACACATTGCATAAAAACACAAGAGTCTGAGTTGTTATCTTTTTATCTCAGGTTCAGTTCAGTAGCTCAGTCATGTCCGACCCCATGGACTGCAGCACGCCAGGAGCCACGTGGAACCACTGCGGTGATAGGCCTACAGCATGATCAATGATTACTGGACTTATAGTGGTACCAAAGGAAGGATATTTGGCTTCCATTTCCAATCTTCCCCACCCCAACCAAATCCATATATTCCTACCTCTACTAGGCTACATTATGACTGGAAAACAGGGAATAACTGGTATCCCTATTACTATTAACTAGTTAGACAATCAAACATTCAGAAAACTAAGATCATGGCATCCGGTCCCATCACTTCATGGCAAATAGATGGGGAAACAATGGAAACAGTGAGAGACTTATTTTCTGAGGCTCCAAAATGACTGCAGATGGTGACTGCAGCCACAAAATTAAAAGACACTTGCTCCCTGGAAGAAAAGCTATGACCAACCTAGACAGCATATTAAAAAGCAGAGACATTACTTTAGCAACAAAGGTCCATCTAGTCAGAGCTATGGTTTTTCCAGTAGTCATGTATGGATGTGAGAGTTGGACTATAAAGAAAGCTGAGCACTGAAGAATTTATGCTTTTGAACTGTGGTACTGGAAAAAGACTCTTGAGAGTCCCTTGGACTGCAACGAGATTCAAATAGTCCATCCTAAAGGAAATCAGTCCTGAATATTCATTGGAAGGACTGATGCTGAAGCTGAAACTCCAATACTTTGGCCACCTGATGCAAAGAACTGACTCATTGGAAAAGACCCTGATGCTGGGAAAGATCGAAGGCAGGAGGAAAAGAGGACAACAAAGGATGAGATGGTTGGATGGCATCACCGACGCAATGGACGTGCGTTTGAGTAGACTCCGGAAGTTGGTGATGGACAGGGAAGCCTGGCATGCTGCAGTCCGTGGGGGTCACAAAGAGTTGGACACAACTGAGCGACTGAACTGAACTGAGTCAGAGAATCAGGGATGGGAAGAGAAGTATAAGATCTAGGTTGGGGACAGTATGTATATTTGGAAATTCTCCCCAGATTAAGGTACATCCCTGGGAGGCAGAGAAAACCAAGAGGTGTGTTGGGAAAACATACATGTTAAATGGTCAATTCAATTTTTACAGTGGTAAAGTCACTTCCTGGAACATAAAGAAAGAAAATGGTATGTATTCCTCAATGTCCTAAGGCTTCTCTGTCCTTTGGGAGGTGAACTAAAGTAAACCAAAGTGAAGGTCACTTCTGTTCCTCTCTGAGGCAACCAACACCTTTCTAAAGAAACTTGCTGTCATGGTTTCACACATTAAATTCAGTTTATAAAATGAGCTAGGGAAGGGACATTCAAATCAAGGGTTTGAATAAGGTTCCTACTCAGTTATTCTGGGAAAAGGTAGGGAGGAGAAAAGAAATTATAGATGAAGATGGCTTGCAAATGCCCTGTAAACCCCCATAACCTTTACCCAGACCCACCCACCCCTGTGATGAGAGAGCCATGGGAATGTGATTCCAGCACCTCTCCTGTGAGCTGACTCAGCCTGGGTAAGTCACCACTCCTTCCTCTTTTCACCTCTGAGATAGTCTCCTGAACCAGCCACTGTTCACTGTCTAAATGGGGAGCCGTGTCGGCACATGGGCTTCAGCTGCAAGGACAATGATATAACAGTAAGCAAGTATGAATAAATGCCGTGAACCCTGTGGAAAAACAGAGGAGGGCAGTAGTCAGGAAACGTTTCCAAGAAGGGACAGTTGTCCATAGATCCAAGGTTAATTACAAGTTGACTAGAAAATTAAAGCCTCTAAAACTGACTGCCACCCACTCAGGTCTAAAAAATCTCCAGGCTCTCTGATCTAAGAAGTCACAAATTCCAGTCTACAGTGTAGGACTTAGCTACCCTCCAGGTGACTTGAAATCCTTTTCATCACTCGGAAACAAGTTGCTTTTTAAAATCTTAAGATCATTAAAGAACAATCCAGAATGGACCCACTTCTTCAGGTGTAGAGGAAAGTGTAAGGAGCCAAAGCAATCCTGAAACTTCCCACAGAACGCGGCATCAATGATCAACCAGCCTTCACACACACACACACACACACCCCGTTATTTCATGTTTGGCTATTTTTCACTTCCAAAAAGGCAGTTATAAATGTTATTTGCTCTCCTTCTTCCTTCTCACCAATCTCTATTTCCATTCTATATATGATTCTCAGTTTTCCTGCTCTTTAACACAAATTTCAAGGTAGGGAAGGAACATCATCTTACATCAAACCTCTCTGCCACACGCATACTCAACAGAAACAAAAACTGGAACAGAAGAACACCAGATAGCTGCCTTCCCCACTTTCCCAAACCCAAAGACAAGCTCCACTAACTTCATCTATATTTTTCTCAAATATGACTTAAAGGCCACATAGGTACATCACTAAATCCTTAACTCTTACTCTAGTGTTAAAAATTACAACCGCTCAGGATTCACCAGAGCAAGTCCAGGATCGCTTAGGTTTGTGTCAAAAATAACCAAAACATTCCACTTTCTCTTGGTTCCTTTTTTCCCAGACTTTAGGAGGTGTTCTTTAAATGCAGGACTGGAAGCCAGTCACAGTCAGCCAGGGCCCCTTGACTCAGGAACCATAGTAGTGGGTTCTGACAACTTCACAGTCATCTTTACAACCAGAGAAACTGGTTTAATGGAAAAGGGAGGCCAATGGTCCCTGGCGATGCCCTACCATCAGCCCCTCAGACACTCTCCTGAGTCCTTCTCTGTGTTGCAGCTTGGGCATAGAGTTCTGGGGCTCTGGACAATGCATTCAAGCTCAGTACAAGACCTTATATTTTCAGTCGGCTTCCAGAGAGATGTCTATAGGCTGGGTGGGGACTCAGAGCTCTCTCTTCTGTTAGAGCAGACGCAGGAAGCCTCAAGCAGTACCCAACACCTCAGACACTGTCACCCTGCCCAGTGGCGCCAGGAGCTCTTTGAAGGGTGGCTAAGTCACGTCTGCCACCATCCTCCTCAGATTTGAGCCCCAGTTTCCCGTCTTCACATCTTTTAGATCTAGGAAAGAGTAAGGAGTAAAGTGGGAGAAGAGGAGAGGCACCCACCTTTGTTATTCTCCTTTTCCCTTTTAAGTTGCTTTCACTGCTCCGGACTTTTGCTTCCCTCAGTCTCCAGCTGAGACAGTCTCCTCCACTCAGGCTGCAGCAACACCCTCTTCTCCAAGCCACAGAGCCTGCAGCCACTGCTTTCCCAGTCCTGCAGGCAGGAGGTGACCAAGCAGGTGCCCCAAGTGAGCTCCCCGCCCCCTCCTTGCACCACAACACAGGAGGGCCAGCCAGAGCAATTCACAAACAAATTGAAGGCTGAAAGACCCCTGGAGAATTACTCTGTCAGGAAGCTGGGGCTGTCACACATCTGGGCTCAAGGAGGCAGCTGCAGGGCCTTTAGATAAGCACCGCCCAAGTTCCCAAATTTTGCCTTTGGACAGGAAATGGACTCCCTAGAAATCCTACTTGGAAACTCTGCACCAGGACAGCAGCCTAGCCTTCATCGCAAACCCACCCACTCAGATTTGCTTTGGCCATTTCTGGCTTCCTCTCCCTTTTAATACCCCCTTCTTTCAATTCCCAGCAACGGTTTTATATGGTTCTGAACTAGGCTTGGATTTTTGTGAGGGTCCCTGGCCTCCTAAAATTCTTTCTCCCTCTGAATTTTGATTTTTAGAGTTAGCTATTACAGAGTTCTAAGCTGTTTTAATTACATGCAGAGACTGAGAGAATCTAACGCTGAGATTATGAACCAAAATGACTTGGGGAATGGTCCTTCAGATTTAATTAGTTTTTGTGGCCTTATACCTGCTTAGGATGGAGAATTTGTCAGAGCTGTGTGTAGGGTGGGCACAAAGGATGGTGGTCACTTGGATAAAGTTGATTCACCGGTAAGTCCCAGAGAGTTCCATGGGAACCTTATCAGGTTAAGATGGGCATGGAGACTGGGGCATTGCAAACAGGGGTGGAGGCGAGACACCATCAGGTGAAAATTTTAAAAGACCAGTGTCAAGTGAGAGCCTATATTCTCACTTCTAACTACATAGAAACAGACCCTTTTGAGCCGAGGTGTTAAAGGGACATGAAATGTGTTAGGAACATCTACTAACTCTGTCTAGGAAGGGTTCCATTCTTTTTCAGGATGTGGTGCACACTGATAACCTTCCGTCATCCTTCTTACCATCTTGTTTTGCAGGCTGATTTTGGGGAAATTAGTTGCTTCCTGCAAGGCCGCTCGACAACATTAAAATTAGCATAAAAATTAAATACAGTCCTAATTGGGTACATAGAGAGTTCTTGGTTAATTAATGAGCCAAGCTCTGGCCCAGAGCTGCAAACCCACGCTAGCCTGCCAAAGCCCAGGCACAGAAAAGCCGGCTCCAGTCCCCAAATAAAGTTGTCACTTGGCAAAAATAGTTCCTGGTGTAGAGACAAGTGTCAAATACATTCCTATAGCTAAGAGTCATCTGTTAACCCGCGGCTGAGGTCCATATGTAAATGAGAGCAGGAAAGTGTGACTCTGCCACTACGGGGAGTGCAGAGCTCCCAGTGCCCTCTCCCCACCCCCCGCATCCGCGCCCCACCCCCCTGCAGACTGGCGCCCAACAACCAAAGTCGCTGATAAGTAACTGAGTTCCCAAACTGGAGCTCCGCATCCAAGTCTGAAGCTCCCTGAGACAGAGAGCGAGCGAACCGCGTAGTGCCGTAGAAACTGCCAAGAACACAGCTGGGAGCAAACTGTCCATCGCCCGCGCTCCGCTCCCCAGCCCCATTTTCCCCATCCCACGCCCCCCGCCCCCCGCCCCCAATTCAGCCGGTCCAGTCTTTGCCTAAAAAGAAGGGGCCAGTGTCGACAGTCACTCACCTCCGCACGGAAAGCAACAGCAGCACTTCGCAAAGAGCCACCCCAAAGAGGGACCTCGGGTGTACGCGCGGTCGCCGCCCTTCATGCTGCCGGTGGCCCCAGCGCTCCGGCATGGCCCGGGGCACCAGCACCTGAGGAAGCGCAGCCGGCAGGCCACCTCGGCGGGCGCCGCGGCCCCGGAGGCAGCTCGCACCCTCGGCCCTCCTTCCCGGCCGTCCCGCACCGCGGCCGCCGCTGCGACTTTCTGGGAGCGGGAGCCACCTTGGGGAGGAGAGGAGGGGCCGGCGGGGAGGGCGGGGCTGGGGGCGGAGTTCCAAAGTCCAGCTGTTGGCCCGAGTCCTGCCGGCAGCGTGGCCCAGAGCCTTATGCAACGCCGCTCTGACCCAGGGCACAGAGCAGGCAAGGAGAGGGGGAAAGTACCCAACCCACAGCACAACCCAGGTACTTTTCCTTCAGTGTAACTTCCTCTCCTCAAAGGCCGCCACAATCAGCTCCGGCTCAAACTACACAACCTGAGGAAGCTAGAGAGAAGCAGATTTAGAAGGTTCCAGACTCCATAGTGCTTTTTCTCTAACAAGTTTTCCCTCTTCCTTCTCCTCAGCCTCCGAATATGGACAGCTCCCTCTGTGTTGAAAATACCTTCACCTATCCTTTTCTTTCCTTCTTTTAAATATTTAAGGTTAAATAATAATAGTGCCTCCCCTTTTTATCAGCTCCAGGGCTGGCAATGTTGTTACTTGAAAGCTTCGGATGGGAACGAAACCATAAGACCGCAGTTCAAAGCTTTGTCCCCTACTAGCTATCTGACTTTAGGCAAGTCATTTCACTTTTTTGCTCTTCAGTTTCTTCATTTAAAAATTATCAGTTCAGTTCAGTCGCTCAGTCGTGTCCGACTCTTTGTGACCCTTGAATCGCAGCACGCCAGGCCTCCCTGTCCATCACCAACTCCCGGAGTCTACCCAAACCCATGTCCATCGAGTCGGTGATGCCATTCAACCATCTCATCCTCTGTCGTCCCCTTCTCCTCCTGCCCCCAATCCTTCCCAGCATTAGGGTCTTTTCCAATGAGTCAACTCTTCGCATGAGGTGGCCAAAGTATTAGAGTTTCAGCTTCAACATCAGTCCTTCCAATGAACACCCAGGACTGATTTCCTTTAGGATTGACTGGTTGGATCTCCCTGCAGTCCAAGGGACTCTCAAGAGTCTTCTCCAACACCACAGTTCAAAAGCATCAATTCTGCAGCGCTCAGCTTTCTTCACCGTCCAACTCTCACATCCATACATGACCACTGGAAAAACCATAGCCTTGACTAGATAGACCTTTGTTGACAAAGTAATGTCTCTGCTTTTTAATATGCTATCTAGGTTGATCATAACTTTCCTTCCAAGGAGTAAGCGTCTTTTAATTTCATGGCTGCAATCACCATCAGCAGTGATTTTGGAGCCCCCAAAAATAAAGTCTGACGTTGTTTTCACTGTTTCCCCATCTATTTCCCATGAAGTGATGGGACCAGATGCCATGATCTTAGTTTTCTGAACGTTGAGCTTTAAGCCAACTTTTTCACTCTCCTCTTTCACTTTCACCAAGAGGCTTTTTAGTTCTTCTTCACTTTCTGCCATAAGAGTGGTGTCATCTGCGTATCTGAGGTTATTGATATTTCTCCCAGCAATCTTGATTCCAGCTTGTGCTTCCTCCAGCCCAGCGTTTCTCATGATGTACTCTGCATATAAGTTAAATAAGCAGGGTGACAATATACAGCCTTGATGTACTCCTTTTCCTATTTGGAACCAGTCTGTTGTTCCATGTCCAGTTCTAACTGTTGCTTCCTGACCTGCATACAGGTTTCTCAAGAGACAGGTCAGATGGTCTGGTATTCCCATCTCTTTCAGAATTTTCCACAGTTTATGGTGATCCACACAGTCAAAGGCTTTGGCATAGTCAATAAAGCAGAAATAGATGTTTTTCTGGAACTCTCTTGCTTTTTCGGTGATCCAGTGGATATTGGCAATTTGATTTCTGGTTCCTCTGCCTTTTCTAAAATCAGCTTGAACATCTGGAAGTTCACGGTTCACATATTGTTGAAGCCTGGCTTGGAGAATTTTGAGCATTACTTTACTAGCGTGTGAGATGAGTGCAATTGTGCGGTAGTTTGAGCATTCTTTGGCTTTGCCTTTCTTTGGGATTGAAATGAAAACTGACCTTTTCCAGTCCTGTGGCCACTGCTGAGTTTTCCAGATTTGCTGGCATATCGAGTGCAGCACTTTCACAGCAAAATAATCCCCATATTACAGGGTTGCTAAGAGAATTTTAAAAGACATATCCATGAAGTAGCTGTTAAGAGATTTGAGTGAGTGTTTCTAGAGAAACTGCAGACACCTTACTTGTGGTGGAACATGTCCACTCATTCCCCTAACCACTCCCAGTGGGTCTATCATTCCTTTACTTAAATCTCTAGCTGTTTCCTTTTTTTAAGTCTTTTCATATTTCAAGGTCAAGCTCATATCCACCATACTTCCCTGCCCCTCAGAAGCCCACATGGACCACACCAACTGGACCTTCCCAGGAACCACTGAGTTCATCACTCACAAACCATCTCTCCCATTCCTTTGTGACCAGATTTAGGAGAAGGGATTTCTGGAAACATACAGCATTCATAAGGTAGCGATAGACCAATCATCAAATTTAAAAAAAAAAATAAAAAGGAAGCTTGTGAGAAGAACATGAAGCAGAAGCTTGATCACTCAGTTCCCACCTGGAAGAAAGACAGCCACAGGACAAGACTTTGCCGTCTATACATTAACTCATCGATCACACCAAAAAACCTTATACGGTAGGGTCCTCTTTTAAATTGAAAGAAATTGAATGAATGAATGGTGATGAGGCTCTGATGATTTAACTCCAAAGAGAGATTCTAAAAATCTTCACCCCATAGGAAGAACAGAACATAAAGTCAAAATCTACCTTCAAGGTCTACCACTGCCACCTCCCTGATGGCTTCTGGCAAGTTTTTAAATAATAATCTCACTGTTAAGCAGGAAGTGTGCCCCAGGTGCTCCAGATAAGAAACACAGAAATGAAAGTTCAAATTGCTCATGCAGCCCAAACCCCAGATTCCTGAATTCAGTGATCATTCTATTGGTCAGTCTCATCTTAACCCTTCAGACCTTCTAAAAATGAACTTTGTTTCCCTGTGATCCACTGCCTGAGTGCTATATATGAGTCAACATTTAGTCTACCCACCAAACACTGGGCATTCTGATAGGAATTGAAAAACGATTCAAAATTACTTGACGAGTAACCTCTTTTACTTTAAACCTTCCTCTGGGCCTTTGCGTTTGAAAACTGAAACTGTTAGTTGCTCAGTTATGTCTGACTTTGTGCAACCCCATGAACTGTAGCCTACCAGGCTCCTCTGTCCATGGGATTCTCCAGGCAAGAATACTGGAGTGGGTTGCTGGCCCTTCTCCAGGAAAATCTTCCCAACCCAGGGATCGAACCTGGGTCTCCTGCATGGCAGGTGGATTCTTTACCAGTGTTCAGGTGATACTGGATCATCTTTCCATCATAATCTTTTGCAAGAGGCTGATGACATCATCTTGTAAAAGCTGGCTTGAATTAGATGTCTGAGGAAGACTCCACCCTTGCTTCAGAAATAAAAGTACCAGAAACTAAGAGGTAAAAAATAAGCTACAAGAATATATCGTACAACACAGAGAATATAGTGAATATTTTGTAACAACTATAAATGGAGTATTTAAAAATTGTTAAATAGCTTTTTAAGCTTATCACTACACTGTACACCTGTAACAGAATGTGGTACTGTGAAAGTGAAAGTGTTAGTCGCTCAGTCACGTCCAACTCTTTGTGACCCTATGGACTGTAGCCACTAGGCTCCTCTATGGAATTCTCCAGGCAAGAATACTGGAGTGGATTGTCATTCCCTTCTCCAGGGGATCTTCCCAACCCAGGGATCAAATTCTATAAATATACTTCAGAAAGAATCTGAGTACAAGTAGACCCTTAAAGTAGTCTTAGTCTCCATGTAAAGGATTCATTAGGCATGTTTCCACTAGTCCTTATTAACCAGGAATCCACCCACTGTCAATTTAAAGGACATTAAAATAAAGCCATTAGGGACACCTACCCATCATAAGTTGATACGATCAGCACATTTGGGGCCATTCTGAAGACTGGTTAGGCATCAATAACCCAAGAGTCCCATTGCCATCCTTGTGTGCCTTCCAGAATGAGACCAGTGATGTCTAAAACCCAGCAAGGAAATCCTGAACACTACTGAGACACTGACCAATTTCAGACTGATTCACTGACTCAGCAAACACCTACTGAGTGCCTACTATGTGCCAGGCTCTGTTTAAGGCACTGGGTCTATGTTCTCAAACAGAAACAATCCCAGTCATTGTGGAACTAGCTGCTACAACAGACTCAACATGAACATGAAAGAAAAGGGAATCAATGTTAGATATTTGACCAAGTTTTGAGTTTAGGGAATTAAGGAAATAGGTGTCTGAATCTTCTAACCTACATCTAGATGTTTTAATTGTCCTCAGGACAATTTGGAGGGGATGATAGGGCAATGGTTTTTAAACACAGATGCTTATTAGAATCATCAGGGAAGTTTTTCTATTAATAAATTCTAGGCCTTAGTATTTTTTTTTTTAAGATTCTCCAGGTGATTTCAGGGTGGAGCCAAGTTTAAGAACCACTGATGCCTGGGTCTTCCTCTCCTATCCCTCTCAAGATTCAGATTAATTCACTTTGGGTGAGGCTATATTAGTATTTTCTCAAAGTTCCCCAGGTGTTTTGTAAGATTCAGCATAGTTTGAGAGCCACTGCTGTATGTGGTGGTTCTCAAACTTGAGTGTGCATCAGAATTACTTGGAGAGTAAGTTACAGCGCAGATTACTGGGCCCCACTCCCAGACTTTCTTATTCAGTAGGTGTGGGGTGGGGCCTAAGGATTTCATTTCTGCAAGTTCCAGGATGATGTTCATGTTGTTGGTAGAAGGACCACACATTGAGGACCAATTCAGTTCAGCTCAGTTCAGTCACTCAGTCGTGTCGGACTCTTTGCAATCCTATGGACTGCAGCCGCCAGGCTTCTCTGAACTTGCCAACTCCTGCAGCTTGCTCAAACTCATGTCCATCGAGTCGGTGATGCCATCCAACCATCTCATCCTCTGATGTCCTGTTCTCCTCCTACCTTCAATCTTTCCCAGCATCAGGGTCTTTTCCAGTGAGTCAATTCTTTGCATCAGGTGGCCAAAGTATTGGAGTTTCAGCTTCAGCATCAGCCCTTCAGGACTGATTTCCTTTAGGACTGACTGGTTGGATCTTCTTGCAGTCCAAGGGACTCTCTAGATAGTGAAATCTTCCCCATCTGTTTGCAATCCACACCCTCTTCTTTTTGTAACAGCACTTTGATTTTTCTTTGAGAAACCAGCTCTCCTCCATTCTTAGACCATGTTTTTGGGTGTAGCTGACACCCTCCCTGTGTCCATGCTCCACTCTAAGGATAGGCCTATGACTTGGGCTTAGCCAGCCAGCCAAGGGGACTGGTTCAGATTTAGCACATGACCCAGTTTCAGCCAAGGATCATAAACTAGAGACCTTAGCAAGAACTACTGTGAAAGTGGCAACCCCTTCTCAGAAGATTTCTACGTTGATAGAATGTTAACCTAAAGCAGCTGGAGGCCATCTTGCCATAAAGCCAACACAGAGGAAAGAGATGAAACGAGAAAGAGGTAGGGGTGTGTGTGTGAGAGGTTCGATGACATCACCTAAATACTCTTCTCCAAAGTTTTATTTATCCCTGGACCTTATCTGAGCCCCCCTCCAAATAAACATCATTTTGCATAAGACAGTGGAATGTCTATAATCTCAAGGTTTTCAAACTCCACCCCACCCACTCCCAAAGTTCAGGCTAAGAACCACTGAGCTATAGCAGTATCTCTGGAGTGTTCCTAATTTCCAAACAGATGGTTGACTTTTATTCCTATTTTTGGCAGAATTTGTCTTCAGTGATGCCTCCAAGTCTATCTTGCATGAATTAGGCTCTCACCTATCTGTGTGTCCATTTTACCTCATCTCCATTTCCCACAACAGTGAACCCCAAAGAATTCCTGCTGGTCTCAGCCTGCAGACATACTGGGCCTAGTATACCGCAATGCTGGGCTTGGTACCAGTGACTAGCGCCCTCTCGCCCGAAGTTAGCCACAGGCTTCAGGAACACTGGACCATAATTTCAGGCATCTGCCCTTTTCACTGACAGATGTATCCAATTTTATCCTTTAGACTTATTCGCCTCAGATCTATAGGAACAGAGTTTTTTAAAATCACAACATTTATCCAGGTTTCTTAATGAGAGCTCAGCCTTGAGATGGAAGGAAAAGCAACTGTACTATGCCCCTACTCAGGCCTAGAAATTCCTGTGAGAACTTTCTTATGGTGAAAGCAGAGTACACGCCTTCTACAGAACATGCCCAGTGAGGACTCTGGCATGGTTTCCGGTGACTGTGGGCAGGCCTGCTTTCCTCAGTCCCACCCTAACCAGTCACTTACCTGCCTTTTCCTCCAGCAGTAAATCCCAGCTCCAGCACCCACTCTCAGGTTCTGATCCAGATTCCTATCTAGAGGTTTTTAAAGCTCTGCAGGTGATTTCAATATGAAGTCAGGGCTACGGACCATGGACCTTGGGACTCTGGGATTACTTCCTGCATAGTAGATACAGAGTTTAGGAAGCACCCCAATTCAAATATTTTCACTTTCTCAAACTCTGACAGCTGGTCCTTTGACTCATTCTCCCACCACCTGCTACGCTCTCCAGTTACTAACCACATGCTCCTTAATCCCCATCTTCCTGCGTAGATTTCTGGTCTGTAAACTGCCTAATGGCTGACACCGGAATGGTTCTTAATTTCTCCCAAAGTATCCTGTCCTGGCCTCCATTTGCGACTGTGGCTTAAAACGCCGAGGTTCTTGCCAAGTACTGATCATTTATTCAACAAAGAGTTGGTTTTTTAATATCTACTATCTGTGACTCACTAAGCTAACCTATATATGGGAATTTATATGGGAATCTTGTTCCCTGAGCAAAGACAAAGAAGAACAAGGTGAGTTCTAGGAAAGCAGTTGGTTCAGTGTTTTTGTAGCAGAAAAAGGAAATTGACGGCAAACCAAGACTGGACATAAAGTACAAGTTTCATCTTTATGTGAAGAATAATAATTATCAGTGACCAGAAACACTTAAGATTAAAAGAAAGGAGGTGCAATGTGTACATTGTTTCTATATTTAATTTGAACTCCAAACATGTCTTTGAAAATTGTATGTCTATGTAGATAGCTAGCCTCAGGTTATATGTGTTATTTTAATAGTAATGTCTATAGAAAAAGGATTATTGCTAGCAGTATGCATAGTAATCTCTTCTAGGTATATCTGTTTAATGTGGTCTAACCACTACACCACTGCTGGCCCCGCGGGTGTCTCCATTCACCTAGCGACAGCTTCTAGACTCCAAGGACTAAACCACCATTGAACTTGTTCTTTCTGTTTTCAACTATGCCCTGTAAATGTGTCCCTCTGTCCCTCTCTGCCTACCTAGCTGACACCTGTCTGCCTCCTTCTGGCTCAAAAAGTTAAGCCTGGCTCGCGCTGCCAACACTGCTTTTCAAGAAGGAAGTATCACTGATCGTCCTCTGGTTTGAACCAAGCCCCAGGTAAGGGTAGCCCAGGTGATGGTGAGAAGGCCGTGGGGTTTCACAAAGGACCTAGGGGTCTCACCAGAACAGCCAGTGCTTATGCTCTTCTGGGGGACAGTGAGGTAAAGCTATAAACAGCCAGGATGGGTTCTTGGAGATCCGAGCTCAGGAGGAGATAAGCTATTTATCAAAGTGAGAGATGACTGCAGCTGGAGTTGCTAAAAACAAACCACTCCAGGTTTTATCTACTTCCAAAGAGGTTCACTTCTAAGTAGGTCAAAGTGTTCCCGAAGTAGGGCAGTAAGAAGTGCCCGTCTATCACTCTGACCAAGTTCCAATTTGGGAAGGCTTGCCATTACTAAGTGTCCACTATGAGGGATGGTATTTTCATTCTGACTGTCAATGCCCACTTTCCTCTCACAGGCAGAAATAGCAGCTGCAGCAGCATGTAGATTTCTGGGTGCGATGAAGAGGTTTCTGATACATTAAATGCAGTGTGGATTTTGCCTTAATGTAACTCAAGTCAGTTTATGGAGGAGTTCATGAATAGGAGGGATGTGGAAGACGCTGCCCATCCTTATATTTCTGAATTTGCAACCATTCCAGATGCATGAGAGGTAAACTTAGCCCACGTGTCCCAGAGGAGATTTCCCAGGAAGCAGGATTGCAAAGATTTTCTCAGTTAGAACTCCAGGCCTCAGAATATGATTCCCTACCCCATCCTCAGGCCCCCCTGATGAAGTTGGCCAGTTTCCTCTACAGTCCTCGGGGGATGGAGGACACTGGGCCTGTTCTTCACAGATGAGCTCTCTCAGGAGCCCTGAAACACGGTCCTTTCTCCTTCCTTACCTCCCTCCTCTCTTCCTCTCCTCTTTTCCTCCCTCCTTCCTTCTCTCCCTCCCTCCATCCTTCCTTTCCTTCCTCCCTTTTTTCCTTCCTATAAATATTTACAGAGACCTTCTTATATGCCAGCTACTGTTCAGGCTACCTGGGATGGAGTAAAGAACAAAATAGACAAAACACCTTCACGTGTACAGGGAATCTGGGAGGCAGTTGGGGGGGGGTGGATAAAGAATAAACGTTGGCAAACATGCCAGGTAGTGACATAATTGCTATGAGGAAAAGTAAAACAGGCAAAGGGGTATCCAGTGTGATGGTAGAGGCTGGGAGTGAGAGAAAGTCTCTCTAATCAGGTGACATTTAAGCAGAGACATGAAGGAAGTGTGGTGACAAGTCGTCTGAGTATCTGAGGACCTGGGGTGTTCCAGCAGGTGTGGGTGCTGGGCAGGAGACTGAATCACTCAGTTGCGGAAGGCAGGCTGGTCAGGAGGTGGTAGGACGTGGGAGGACGAATATGCCCCTCCCTGCAAGGATGTTCACACACCTAATCCTTAGAAACTGCAAATGCAATACCCTATAGAGCAAAAGGGACTCTGCAGACGTGATTAGGGACCTTGGTTTGGGGAGCATATACTTGATTATTCAGGTTAGCACTATGTAATCATGTGAGTCCTTAAGAGCAGAGAACCCACTGTGGTCAGAGGGAGATGTGACTTTGGAAGAAGGACCAGAGAGATGCAACATCACTTGCTCTCAAGATGGAGGAAGGGACCACAAGCCAAGGAATGCAGGTGGCCTCCAGAAATCTAGAAGCTGGAAAAGGTGAGGAAACAGCCTTTTGTCTAGGGCCTCCAGAAGGAAGGCCATCCTGCTGATTCTTGATTTTAGTCCAATGACAATCACATTGGACTTATAACCTAAAGAACCGTAAGAGAATAAATATGGTATTGTTTGAAGCCACTCAGTCTGTGGTAATTTGTTACAGCAACAGAAGGGAACTAAGAGGAGATGAAGTCAGAGAACAGGCTCTGGAGCAGGTTTTGCAGGAGCCTCCCAGCAGCCACAGAAGGGGCTCTTGTTATCAATGGAAGTGAGACAGGAGCCATGGACTGTTTTGAGCTGAGCCCAGCCCTCCTCCTTGCAGCCTAGAGCCCAGCAATGGTAATTATCCACATGCCCACCTGTGTACAAAGGTAGGCACCCATACCCCATTCTGTTTTTGATTTCTCCTGTCTATCATTTATCTCTCATTCCTTCTCAGCAAGCACACACAGTGGTAGCCTATCCTCTCTTGGACTGAATCTGAGGCTCTCATTTTAGCTCTGAGCACTACCAGCTCTGAGCTGGTTCATGAGGCTCCAAGGAGTGAAGATGCTATTCATGTCTCACCGCCCCCCCTCCCTGGGAATAATAAGAGGCATCATTCTCTTGTATATTTCACAGATTTACAGTGGGCACCAGGAGGCATGAAAATATACTGTTGAAACAGGTGTTTGGCATAAGCTAAGTGTCAGCAGACTGGTTACACAAAGGAGAGGGGCAGGATCTCTGCAGAGGGTCCCCAGAGGCATCAGTTGTTTCCCTGGATAATGCAATGTCTCCTCCTGCGTCACTTCTTCTTGGAGAAGCACCACACTGGGGTGTACTGAAAGGAGGATGTGGCCTGGCCTGACATTTTTCTATTTGAGGCCTCCATTCCAAGCCCTTATATATGTCCTAAATAATATCAGACAATGGTAGCGAGTCCTAGGCAGGACATCTCACCCAGAACAAAGTAGGCTCGGGGCAAGTTCTGACTGTCTTTGCTGATCCCTTATCCTTAAAAGAAAAATAAAATAAAAAGGAGGGTAAGGTGTGAACTAGATGGCACCTACATCTCTCTCTTCCTGAAATTGTCCTGGGAGGGTTCCCATTTGGTCAGTAACTATTGAGTCATTTCTGGCCCATCCTAACACTGACAGGTAAGTAGAAGAAATTCAGTTGAAAGTAAAATAAGGCAGTTTTTACAAAATTGGTATTTGTCCTTCTCTTCTTTGAATTGGGGAAGGATACATTCATGCCCACCCAACAACACTCAACATCTCAGCACTGCCCTCCATCACGTAGGGTCAGCTCAGCTCTAGGGTATGATTCAAATGTTACCTTCAATGACCAGAGTTAATTGATGAAAGAACAGGGCATCGAGAGGCGCAAGCCAGGGAATAATTTGAATTTTCAGCTCAAATATATCATATATAAATTCTACCCTCTAGGTGGAGGCAAAAAAAAAATGAGAAGAGAGGAGTCCACCATTATTTCTTAGGAAATCAGAGTCAGATGGATCTGCTACTGGTAGTGCAGAAAGGGCTCAGCGTAGGCCAGGAGTAGAAACTGAGGGAGGGGAGAGGAGGCTGAGTAGAGACAATGCTGGGCCTTTCCAAGGCCTATAGATGGAACCAGAAACAGAGCCTTGACCCCTTGAACAGCCCTGGGGAAGATTCAAGCTGGAAACACCCTAGACGCATCCCTATAGAGACATGGAACTGGGACAAAGGACAGGGAAATGAACATTAATCGACTGCCTCTAGTGTGGAACTCACAGGCCGGTAGTCTAACTCAAGGCAAGTGGGCACTATTGCCCATGTTATAGATTTTAAGTATCTTATCCAAGATTATCAACTTATCAGTGGCTGGGCAAGGATTCAGACCCCCCCCCCCCCCGCCCAGATCTTCCACCTCAAGACTCTTATTCCACACCTCTCATCATGCCATCCATGCCCTTCTACCTGTCACTCTAAAACCTCATGCATAGCAGGGTCACTTATGTTTTATTCTAAGCAATCTATGCGCATAACAAAGAGAACAGCATCACAGTTTAAAAGCATTTCTACTTAACTTTGCAACCTCTGAGGCTCCCAGCTACCGTGAGACATGAGTATGTTTATCTGCTTCCCCTACAGTTGCAGAAACCAAGATTCAGTGACTTTTGACTCGTTTCATATTCTGTCCTCTTCCTGATCCATCTGACTCCCTGAGTACCAAGCCCTCCCCAGTTTTCTCAAAGATTTGCAAGTATGCTTCGATGAAAAAGATAGGCTGATTGTAACATTCAGATGGAACCATTTAAAATTTCTGATTTTCAACCAGTTTTGACTACAAATATGGCTATTTCATGTGGTTGAATCTAATAAACTGGACCTCAAAATGAAGGTATATATGCTATGCTTGGATGGATTAAACACAGGACACTTAGACTGTTACCACTTTCAGTTACTTACAGTACTTGCCTGATGTGGAGAGAAAAAAGCAGACGTTTTTAGAACAGGATAGGATCGTAGAGGTAAATCAGGAAGACATGGATGAAAGGTGATACAAATGCTATTTTAGAACATGTGACAATATGAATAACTGTACAGAATAACCAGAAAAAAAGACCAGCCCATAGAGCGCCTCAGAGTGGAAGGCAGTCACTACTAAGTCCTGAGAGAGACTGGCACTGGACTCTCCAACTGGTAGGCAGGAGGAGATTCTAAGTGTCAGGATTTGACAGCAGAGGAGATAGTAAAGGTGGATTTTCACTTCTGAAGCAGAATGTGCAGGGAATTCCCACCCTGCAGCGAATCTGCTAGACCAGTTGGACCAGCTCCCAGGGGTATCCGGCCCCCAACAGAGCTGGACCCCATTTAGCCCACTAGCCAGAGTGCTGCTCAGAGCCATTCTGCTCCAGCCAGGCTCTTTCTAGTGAGCAAAGAACGTACAGGACAAGTCTGTCTGCTGCTACTGCCCATAGGGAAGGGAGCCCAGCAGACCAGAGGGAGAGGGAGTGGGAGGCATCATGTGTACAGGTCTTGTGCTCTCTCAACCTTCACCCAGCTAGACTGGGTAAATCCAAGGGCGCTGAGTCAGAGAGAAGGACAATAAAGTAAAATAGCTCTCTTCAGTACCTCCAGCCTTGGGGGGTGGTAGAGCACCACGGTAAAGAGTGCGACCTTGGAAAATAGATCTGCGTTCAAATCTAGATCCACCACTAGCAAGCTATGTGATTCTGAGCAAGTAACCTGATCTAAGACCCAGCTTCCAGTCTGTCAAATGAGGAAAACAGTGAAGCATGAACACAGAATCTGGCCCTTAGTGAGGCTCAATAAATGCCAGATACTTCTACGAGCTGATTACACACTTAATTCAGGTCAATAGTATCATGACTTGCTTGGCATCTTCAGGCTGTGGTGGTACATCGCTCCAGAGCCCACTGTTCTCTATACCTTCACACCTTCCCCAGCCGGGGTAAGCTGTTCCCGAGGCCAGCTAGGTGATAAAAGGAGAACTCATCAGGAGACCCTATAAGAGAGGACTCCCTGTAAATAAGCCAGGCCACCACGGACACTACCCCTTTCCTCCAGGATATCAGCTCCAGGGCTCACCAGGCCCTGGTTTAGTTTGGCTAAGCAAACAAGCATTTCCTTATAGCTTCTCCAGGTGCTCAGTTGGAGCCAGGGCAAAAGAAAAGGAACACAGGTATCCTAGAGAGCTGGGTGGAGAAGAACCTGGACTGTATTTTTGGACCCTGGGGCAGAAGTACCCAGGACCAGTGCTTTTTTGAAAGACCGTTTTTAAGTGTACAGTTCAGCGGCAGTAAGTACATTTCCAATGTTGTATAACCATCACCATCATCTACCTCCAAAATTTTTTTGTCTTGCAAAAGTGAAACCCTGTACCTGTTAAACACTAACTTCATAATTCCTCTTTTTTCCCCAGTCCCTGGCAACCACCATTCCACTTTCTGTCTATGAATCTGACTGCGGTAGTTACCTCACATAGTGGAATCATACACTATTTGTCCTCTTTTGTCTGGCTTATTTCACCTAGCACAATGTCTTCAAAGTTCATCCATGCTGTAGCATGTGTCAGATTTTCCTTCTTTTTTTTAAGTCTAAATAATATTTCATTGTATGTATATCCTACATTGTGTTTACCTGCACATCTACTGATGGACACTTGGGTTGCTTCCACCTTTGCTATGAACATATCTGTAAAAACACCTCTTTGAGTCCCTGCTTTCAATTCTCTTTGGGGTATACATCCAGAAGTGGAATTGCCGGATCATATAGTAATTCTATGTTTAATTTTTTGAGGATTCCCATACTGTTTTTCATAGCAATTCACCATTTAACTTCACCACCAGCAGGGTAAAGGTTTCCAATTTTTCCACAGCCTCACAAACACCTGTTATTTTCTATGGTTTGTGAAAAAAAATAATAGCTTTCCTGATGAACCACTGTACAAAAAAGATCTTCACGACCCAGTTAATCATGATGGTGTGATCGCTCACCTAGAGCCAGACATCCTGGAATGTGAAGTCAAGTGGGCCTTAGGAAGCATCACTACGAACAAAGCTAGTGGAGGTGATGGAATTCCAGTTGAGCTATTTCAAATCCTGAAAGATGATGCTGTGAAAGTGCTGCACTCAATATGTCAGCAAATTTGGAAAACTCAGCAGTGGCCATAGACTGGAAAAGGTCAGTTTTCATCCCAATCCCAAAGAAAGGCAATGCCAAAGAATGCTCAAACTACCGCACAACTGCACTCATCTCACATGCTAGTTAAGTAATGCTCAAAATTCTCCAAGCCAGGCTTCAGCAATACATGAACTGTGAACTTCCAGATGTTCAAGCTGGTTTTAGAAAAGGCAGAGGAACCAGAGATCAAATTGCCAACATCTGCTGGATCATCGAAAAAGAGAGAGAGTTCCAGAAAACCATCTATTTCTGCTTTATTGACTATGCCAAAGCCTTTGACTGTGTGGATCACCATAAACTGGAAAATTCTTCAAGAGATGGGAATACCAGATCATCTGACCTGCCTCTTGAAAAACCTGTATGCAGGTCAGGAAGCAACAGTTAGAACTGGACATGAAACAACAGACTGGTTCCAAATAGGAAAAGGAGTACGTCAAGGCTGTATATTGTCACCCTGCTTATTTAACTTATATGCAGAGTACATCATAAGAAATGCTGGGCTGGAGGAAGCACAAGCTGGAATCAAGATTGCCACTAGAAATATCAATAACCTCAGATATGCAGATGACACCACCCTTATGGCAGAAAGTGAAGAGGAACTAAAGAGCCTCTTGATGAAAGTGAAAGAGGAGTGTGAAAAAGTTGGCTTAAAGCTCAACATTCAGAAAACTAAGATCATGGCATCTGGTTCTATCACCTCATGGCAAATAGATGGGGAAACAGTGGAAACAGTGAGAGACTATATTTTTGGGGGGCTCCAAAATCACTGCAGATGGTGACTGCAGCCATGAAATTAAAAGACACTTACTCCTTGGAAGGAAAGTTATGACCAACCTAGACAGCATATTAAAAAGCAGAGACATTACTTTGCCGACAAGGTCCATCTAGTCAAGGCTATGGTTTTTCCAGTGGTCATGTATGGATGTGAGAGTTGGGCTATAAAGAAAGCTGAGCACCGAAGAATTGATGCTTTTGAACTGTCGTGTTGGAGAAGACTCTTGCAAGTCCCTTGGACTGCAAGGAGATCCAACCAGTCCATCCTAAAGGAGATCAGTCCTGGGTGTTCACTGGAGGGTCTGATGGTGAAGCTAAAACTCCAATACTTTGGCCACCTGATGTGAAGAGCTGACTCATTGGAAAAGACCCTGATGCTGGGAAAGATTGAGAGCAAAAGGAGAAGGGGACCACAGAGGATGAGACAGTTGGATGGCATCACCGACTCAATGGACATGAGTTTGGGTGGGCTCTGGGAGTTGGTGATGGACAGGGAGGCCTGGCATGCTGCAATTCATGGGGTCGCAAAGACAGACACGACTGACTGACTGAACTGAACTGAACCGATGAACCACTATGAACTGGTTTCTCATTTAGTATTGACATGCAGCTTCCTCACAATCAGTGATGTTGCCCATCTTTTCATGGGCTTATGACCATATGTGTACCTTCTTTTGAGAAATGTCTATACAAGTCTTTTGTTCATTTTAAAATTGAATTGGTTCTTTGTTGTTGAGTTGTTACATAACTGCATATTAACCGCTACCAATGGACTTTTAAGTCCTTCCTGTGCCTGACACTCAGGCAGCACCAAACCCCTAAAGCAGTCACTCTTGACCCATTAGAATTACCAAGAAACTTAAAAAATACTAATGCCCAGGCCCTTGGTGGCTCTGAATTAACTGGTCTGGGGTGGGGCATGAAGCATCGGTACTTTTTAGTCTCCTCCAGGTGGTTCTAAGATGCCCCAGAATTGAAATCACCACTACAAAGTCTTTGTTCCTTGGGAGGTGCTGCCTTCGCCATTCACTGCTAAGAAAGTCAGAGGGGATTAGGAAGAGAAACAAGTAGGTCCACAGGGCCCAACTCCAGGGAGAAGCTCTAGGATGTCAGGGGGTCTGTAACAGGAAAGGCAGGCCCCTCTGCTTTGTCACACAGCCTCACCAGCAGTCCTGCCACAAATATATCAAGAGGAAACAAGCAACCACTGACTCCTAAGTAGCCTCAGGAAGGAAAGACTGGAGAAAGGCCCTGGAGCCTCTCGGATGCCCAGCAGGCAGAGTGTGGGACAGAGGTTCAACGAGGAGGTAGGAGCCCTGGTCTCCTCCAGCTCTGCCACCGACTTCCTCCGTGGCTTTGAGAGGTCACTTTGTTTTCCTGTACCCAAGAGAGCCCCCACAAGAGAGGAGGTTGGCCAGTGCAGTGGTTCTCAAACCTTTCTGTCTCTTGGATTCACCTGAGGAGGCTCTGAACAACACTGACGCTCAGGTCTACTCTGGGAATTCTGACACCTCTTCTTCTAGGTGGGGCCTGGATCTTGTGATTTGATAAAGCGTCCAGGTGATCCCAGGCAGCCAGAGTTGAGAACCCTGCTCTAGTGGTTCTCCAAGTTCCCTCCTCAGTGCTGACATCCAGGGCTCTTTTGTCTCCATTTCTGGGGGTGGCAGTCGTGCCTGAGTACTCACGCAGCACTCAGCACACACACAATTTCCTACCCCTTAAGATTTGTAGGAGCACTAGCCTGATGCTCTCTCAAAGGTTAAGAGGACCAGTTGCCTTCTGAGCATTGACAAAGAAACAAATTCTGACCTCTGGTGACACTAGAGGATGCCCTAGCCTATTCCACAACCCCAGAAGATCATTTCAGCCTCAGTTCCATTGGGCATAACTCAGGAGGTGGAGTGCCCACTGGAGACAAGTCACTTGGAGAGGAGAGAAGGCCAGGTGGCCCACAGGCAGCCTGCTGGATGGGAAAAGGAATAGCTTGTTGAATTTCTGCTAAGAGGCCGAGACTCCGGACAGGTCCTAGAGGGAGACAGAGGGGCTTTTCCAAGATGAGGCATGTGCTTCAGTGTACATACTTCCAGCTGAGGCCTCGTCAGGGCCGTGAGGATGCTCTGAGAAGAGAGACTTAAACCTGAACCCTGGGAGTCAGGCACCAGGAGGAGGGGGGTGGATCCTGAATCCACAGGGGTGAGAAGCCAGTGAGAGCTCACAGGCTGCCATGTGAAACCCTGCCTAACTGGCTTATGTTGGGAGAGAGCAAGCAGGATGCCAATAGGAAGAGCCAAGGAAATGGTGATAGGCACTACTGGTGGTGCTCATTAAGAAGTCATGATGGCAGCAGAGTTAGCTGGAAAGTTCTGTGACAGTCTCCTGGCTTTCTTGCCTCTATTTTTATCCCTCATCCTCAGCTCCCATTTTCAATTAACTCTCCACTAACCGTATGCCCCCTCTGGACACCTCCACCTCCCCCATTGGGCCAGGGCAGGGGGGGGGGATGCAACCAGCCAGGGACCAGGGAAGCCAGGCCTAGGGCAAGAAGCCCAGGTCCTCCCTGGAAGTCAAGTCCTTTCTGATAGACCACCCCACACTGGGAGATGAGTGACCAGTTAAGTTTCCCTGCAAATGAATGGCCGTCCTGGCTTTGTCACTGGAGATGGGAGTTTTCAGTCATTTTGCTGAATAATCTGTGGAAGTGATATAATAACTATAACTTATCCTGACAACTAACATGTACTGAGTGCCAGGCACTGTTCTAAGTGTTTTGCATATATTACTTCATTGCACCCGCACAATTCTAACCTCTTTGTGTCCCAGGCTCCCCCATGGTGAGATTTCAAGTAGAACCTAAGATCCCCTGCTTTTCCCTTCCCCAAAACCACCAGATTCTCTAGTGACCACTTCAGAGGACCAAGGAGCTACACCTGCAATTACAGATCCACACAACTTCCTGATACAGAGCAAAGAGGGAAATGCAGGTGACGGCTGTACTGGGAGAGGGGGACACAGGTGTGTGTGTGTGTGTGCGTGTGTGCGTGTGTGTCTGTGTGTCTGTGTGTCTGTGTGTGTGTGTGTGTCTGTGTGTGTCTGTGTGTGTGTGTGTCTGTGTGTGTGTGTGTCTGTGCGTGTGTGTCTGTGTGTGTGTGTCTGTCTGTGTGTGTGTGTGTCTGTGTCTGTGTGTCTGTGTGTGTCTGTGTGTGTGTGTCTGTGTGTGTGGAGTGAGGTGAATTAGCTTTTAGCTGCCATGGATGGAAACCACCCCTTGGGCTCCAGGCCCTTGGAAGAACCAGGCAGCACCAATAATGCAACCTGCTAGCGCCACCTTGTGGAGGAGAGGAGGAAGTCATGTTTTAGAGGTGGACCCGATGGAATTCCAGAAATGAAAATATGTCAGTTTCATTAGTCAGTAGCATCAACAGCTCTCCTTACCCCTGCCTCCTGACAGAATCAGGTCCTTCCCTCTTCCCATTCCATAAATACCTAGGCACAGGGTTGCACGGAAACCCTGAGGTAGATGTCTGATCAGTGACAAAAAGCAGCTCAGAATTAAGAGAACTCTGCTGTTCTCTAGGCCTCAGTGTCCTTAATGTAAAACGAGTGACTTCAAGGCCCTGACAGTCTTGACTTCTGAAGTCAGAGGCGCTGGTACTTGAGTGTGCATCTGTGTCCCCAGGGACTTATTAAGATGCAGACCGGGGCCCTGCCCCAGCATTTCTGGCCCAGAAGGTCTGGAGCGGGGTCTGGGAATTTGCATTCCTAAAAGTTCTCAGGAGATGAAGATGCTGCCAGTCCAGCAACACCCCTTGCTTGGAGAATCACTGTTTTCAGGGGCTCAGTCTCCCTGGTGTGAGACAGTGAATAAACAAGCAAGTGGGAAGAATACAGAGCTCATACAAAACAGAAGCCAAGGCTCCAGTAATTTGTATGGCAGAGGCACATAAATGAGTGTCTCAGACCCTGGCAGGGCTGAGGGGAAGGTCAGACTCAACTGGTTTGTGCTGTGTGTTACCCCAAGGTTTGCTCAGTCTTCTGTGAACCATGAGCACCTGGGTAGGGGGAGGGGCCCAGGGAGCTGACAGCAGCTGTGGAGGGGGAGGAGTTAGTGGAGAAGGGAATCTAGGTATTGGGCTGTGGGTGGAGGAGAACTTTTTTGGATGTCTGGCGATACAATGGGAGAGTTAGAAGAGATCTTGGTGGTTTAGTTGTTAAGTCGTGTCTGACTCTTGCGACTCCATGGACTGTAGCCTGCCAGGCTCCTGGGTCCATGGGATTCTCCAGGCAAGAATACTGGTTGTCATTTCCTTCTCCAGGGGATCTTCCCAACCCAGAGATGGAACCTGGGTCTTCTGCATTGCAGGTGCATCATTTACAGACTGAGCTACCAGGGATCTTAAGGGTCATCTAAGTCAGCCTTCATTTTTAAGATGAAAATGATTCAGCAAGATTAAGTGATTCATTCCCAAAGTTACATGGTTGTTCCATAGCTCTTTCTTTTTAAGTTTCCAATGCACTCCCTTCACAAGTGGGTCCCAGAGAAATCCCACAGGTCAAAACAGTTTCCCAAGACAAGTGAGTGCCATGATGAGCTTCTAACAAGTGGGCCACATCTCCAGCGGCCTCTGGTCCTCATCCCTCCCCCTCCTTTCTCCCTACCTTTCACCAGAGGGAAGAAGCAGTCCATCTCCACGCTGCTTCGGGAGTGGGAGATGCACAGGGCGCTGCTGGGGACCAGGCCCTCCTGGGGGGGGCTCCGCTCCGTGGTTCGGACCAGACACCAGCCTGGCCGCTCGCTTGGCCGCTCTAGCAGCTCCACTGTCTGTCCCACCTGGATGCTCAGCTCGCTGCTGTGGCCTGCGTTGAAGTCCTGGAGCACCACGGTCAACTCACAGCCGCCAGAGAGCTTTAGGGGGTGAGGTGGGGGTGGAATAAAACACGAGGGTGTGGGGGAAGGAGTCGGGTGGGTGGGTAGGTAGGGAAGGGGACAAAGTATGCATGAGAGCAGAGAAGAGGGGGAAGGAAAATAGGATGAGATTCAGGGTGGAGAAAAGGCAGAAGATGGGAAAGGGAGTTGGGAAAAGGAAAAGAAATAAGGAAAAAGAAAACAAAAAACAAGAAATTAACACAGTGTTATTCAATTACTCAGTCATTCACTCTAGTTGCCGTGACAGTCTGGAGCCTACCCAGAACCAGGCTTTGCTTCTAATTCCTTCTTGTAGCATAGGAGTTAGTTCTTTTCATTATTCCTTTACAAGCGTCCGGCCAACGGTGTCCTCCAACCCTGGCCCTAGTCTGTCCCTTTTCTTCTTCCAAGGGCTCCTCTGCCCCACGCCTGGCTGTACTCCTGGCCCTCACACTCTTCTGGCATCATTTTTAACTCACTCACTTGATTCTAATTGATGTTGGGAATAATGGAGATGACCTCCCTTCCTTCTCATTCCTGCCACCTTCCTCATCCCCACCCCATGCTGCGGCCATTAGCATAAAATGGAGGCACTAGAGATATAAAAGAGAACAGGCCCTCAACTCAATGGCAGACACAGAAGACTGTTCACCTGGAAGGAGATTAGAATCATCTTCTGCTTGCTCAACCACTGGGGAGCAGGAGGAAGATGGGCAGAGAAGAAGAATGGGCGCATCTTCCTTAGGAACCAGCCTTAGTGCTCCAGCCTTCTTCCCTCTAGGCCTGCCACCACTCCTGGGGCAGAATCAATAAAACTGAGGAGAAGACCCTGTCACAGGAACACCCTCTACTAGCTGGACACTGAGACTTATCGCTCTCACTGAGAGAAACTATTCGTTATTCATCTGTCTTCTGGAACTCAGCACACAGCCCACCTCTCAGAAGAGCTGCTGCACTTAGGGGTAGGGTAAGAAGCGGGGGAAGGGAAGGAACAGGAGACCCAGGGGCCCAGCTCAGCAGCCTGTTCTCTAAGATTTAGGGGGAAGATCCCTATTATCTCCAGGGACCTCACCTTCAGTCTGCACATCTTTGATTTAAGCCTCCAGGGCCTGCACTGTCAGTGCCAGCAGCTACAGAGATGCACTAGTCTAGACCTGTTGGGTAGCTGTGAATTTCACACACATCCAGAGAGGCTTCTGCTGAACGGTAAGCACAGAATAGGTAAGCACAGTGAGTAGGGAATCAACAGTCCCCCCAGGGTCAAAAGCTCAGCATTCAGGACTGTGAGAATTTTCTGTTAAAGGAACTTGAATGTTACAGTGGGCTTGAAAAGGTTAACATGACATATCAGACTCATAGCTGCAATATGCATCATTACCATTCACAAAGCATGGAGTCCACTCTAAACACATTTCCATGGATGGGCATGGTTCTGCCATCAGGGTTAGGTCAAGAAGAGAAAGTGTAGGACAAAAGGTGGGAGGTGGAAAGAGACAGGAAGAAAGAAACATGGTTTTGGTTCATTTTTTCCATTTGACTCTCCTGGTCCCATTAAGTACACAGACCCCACTACCCCACTCTCCTGGTGCTATCTTCTCCCAAGTGTCATTTAGTGAAGGATGTTGTGGAATGGAAATACCTCAAGTCTGAAGAGTGCTCTTACAGTGTGTAAAGTACTTTCACATATATTATCCACTCCATTGTCATTTCTTACATTAAGAAATTTAAGCTCAGAAATGTTAAGATCAGTGGTTGGAACATTGAGTGTGCATAGAAATCACCTAGGGAGGCTATTGAAAATGTAGATGCCCTAGCTGTTCCCTCCCTTGCTCCTGGATTAGGACCCAGAAATGCATATTTTTAACAAGGAACCTCCAGGCCTCCTCCTGAAACTCAGGATTCTGGAAACGGGATTCCCTGGTCTACTGTTTGAGAAACACTGCTAGGTGGTTTCCCATAGTCACCCAGCTGGGCTTGAACCCAGACCTCGACTACAAATCCCATGCTCCTTAAACCACATACCACAAGGCAAGTCACACATTTTCAGGTATGTCTGTGGTTAGAGAGGGTGGGAGGCACATAGGGAGAAGATATCAGTGGCCTGAGCTCCAGGGTCTCTCAGTTTGCCTGCCCTACATCAGGTCTCTTAAGTTTTTGGATTGAAATTCTTGACCAGTTTATACTACATATGAATAACCGTATCACTGAAACACAAATTTCACTCTGATATTCTACTTAACTTTTTTTCCTCTCAGTTGCTGGTGGCATCCCACTAGGTTGATTACACTTTCTACTAATGGACCATTTGTAGGATTCTGGGCTAGGTGACCACTAAGAAGTTCTGTCACTGAGTTTCTATGCCTCTGTGGAGTTCTCCTCTGTGCCACTCTCAGGAACTCAGGTTCTTTCCTGGGGCCAAGGGTGCACAGGGCCTGAGATGTAACCTGCAACCTTTTCAGGGCTGGGTGTGACCCTCTGCAGACTGTTGAGGGAACACAAAGGAGGCCTGAAGCTCTGGCTGCAAACAGCTCAGGAGGGCACCAGACACAAGGCCCACTGCCCCTGAGGGCAAGTTACAGCCAGACCCACCCACCAGCAGGTAGAGGACCAGGGATGGGTAAGAGGATGGAGCCACGTTGTGAGCTTCTACAATTCAAAATCCAGTTCTAGTAGAGAAGCCTGGAAACAGCACTAGGTGGTGCTGTTTGCCTCTTGCAGGCTGACAGTCCAGAAATGAGGACGTGGAAGATGAAGGAAAGGCGTTCCTGTGATGCTCATGCTCTAGATCCAGCCAAACCCAGTTGAGTCAAACACAGGGTTGAGAACCTGGTCCTCTCACCTCAATGGCTTAGTCAAAGAGATTACTACACGGGGTCCCCATCCCCATGGCAATAAGGGAATTCCAGAGAGTGGCAATGGAGGGAATTAGGAGAAATGGATGAGGCAGTGGTTAGGCACAGCTGCCTCCCAAAAAATCCCTTGTCCTCTTCCCAGAGCCACGGGGAAATTTTAGGGTGCACAGATTTGGGGTTCACAATTGAGAAACACTGCTTCAGAAAACCCACAGTGGAATTAGTACTGAAAAGTTCTAAGAGCCCCTGTTGATATGGGGAGGGTCAAGGGCAGAGGGGCCAAGAGATCTCTGAGGAACCTTTGCACATTTAAGGTGCTTCCTTGCAATTCTTAAAGTAATTCATTCAGGCTTTGTGCCTTACGCTTTCTGGACTGGGATGCTTCTCACCACCGTCTGAACATTAATTACACAGTGTGTGTGTGCATGCTCCATCACTTCAATCATGTCTGACTCTTTGAAATCCTATGAACTTCAGCCCTCCAGGCTCCTCTGTCCTTGGGATTTCCCAGGCAAGAATACTGGAGTGGGTGGCCATGCCTTCCTCCAGGGGATCTTCCCAACCTAGGGATTGAACCCTTGACTCTTCCATCTCCTACACTGCAGGAACATTCTTTACCTCTGAGGCATCCGGGAAGCCCCTACACAGAGGGCTCATTAACCAATAAGCCCAAATCCCTCACAAATACTAAATTATCAGTTCCATAGAAAAGTTCATGTGTATATAATATTTCTTTCTGACCAGTTCTGGTGTCTCCTGACTCACAGAGTCCCATGACCATTATTTTCTCTCCCTCCTCCTCCCATTTCCCAAGGACCAGTGGATGTGTCCCCATCCTCATGGTTTCTTATTGCCTTTGCAGCGAGCGGCACATTTGGGAAGTTCCCACCGCTCTGCCTGAGCTAAATCTCCAGTCCCAGGAACTTCAACAGCTTTATCTAACAGCCTGTTACAGAAAATGCTGCAAAGAACAATTCCTGTTTTCACTTAATTAGTTTCTTCTTCACAGGCAATTAGAACCTTTTAAGGTCTTCCATTGCAAATCTTTAGATTTTTATTTTATATTTCTCAGCATATCTGTTTTCTAACTTTCTGTTTTAGGCTTGTAGATGATTTTTCCCATCTGGCTTCATTCCCAACACTCCCTTGTCAGAGATGACCCCTTTGTGCTTTCCCAACACAAAGCTGCCACATACAACCTATCTGTCAGCTGTTGCCCTGCTTGACTGACTAGCCATGGAGACATGTATGGAACTGGAAAACCACTGCCCATTTACCCTCCTTGCCTCCACTCTGGGCCGGTCTTTTGGCCTCCTGACTCCTCCCCAAAGAGGGCCATTCACAGCCAAGGCAGCTGTCTGGACACACTCTCTCTTCCTCAGTATCTACATCTCCCAGAACTGACTTAAAGATGACTTTGCTTTTAATGATCAGTTCCTTGAACAACTTCTCCTTCCTGAGTATGCAAGCCTTCCACCTAAGCAGCTCTCATTCTTACTTCTCTGATGTATCTATCCCTCCCCTTGCCCCATCCTCCCATTTCATGGCTCTAGACTTGGATTACTTTCATAATTTCTTCAGCCTCCCGGGCCCTCTTTGCTTGTTTTAACTACCTGCTCTCTCCCACTGCCAGCTGTCTGTCCATGAACACTGTTATCTGGGCCTCACCCTCGTACACCTGCAGCTTCACTCTGAAGTTGCCCCGTGAAGATCTGCCATCAGGCAGCTCACTGACTTTCCCAGCACTTCAGATGTCCTACTCTCCACTGAGCTGAGCTATGCTTATCCTCAAAGAAAATAAAGCTATGATCAGGTTCTTTCTTTAACTAGTTCCCAAGGGTAAAGCAGGCCTTATGTTCTAGACCCTTTTTACTGATCAAAATGTAAAAACTTGACTTTTTTCTCTATTAGCAGAGTCCCTGATTTCTCTAAGATGACCATCACTCCCCTCATGGTAGCTTATTTTTTGTTCTTTTCATGATGTATGATTGAGTCTCTTCTACCGGCCTGTTGCTTATTCCCTCCATGAACAACATTCCTATTTGATGGGTGTCCTTAGACCTGTCTCTCACACCACAGAGGTCACAGGTGATTTGATGGGCACCAGGAAGGACTGTCATGTCCTGTCGAAAACTTTGAGGCTGCATTGAAGTTTTATTGCATATTTTTAAACTATCTGAAATAGTTGCTTAACTTTCAAACTATCAGTTCAATGCTACTCCAGAATCTAAGACCAGACTTATTCCTGCTAGAAAAAATGTCATGAGTCTTGACCTGATAGTACAGTCTCAGCATGAAGCTGGGTGTGATGGAGTCTTCTCTGACCTTGCACCCCAATTTCTGTAATCTCCCATCTTTCTCACTTCACAGTGACCCCCCTACTTAGCAGTGTGTCCCCGTCTGGCCTGGGTGTGAGTCTTTGGTGAGGCCTGTTAAACCCCTTTGATGCTAATTACCATTTGTGTCTCCTCCCATTGCCCCTGAGTCATCAGCTGATTCTTTCGCTTCCTTTCCCAGTCTCTCTCCTTTTTGGGTCCAGGCTTTCTTGGTGGAGCCTGTTCCCCTCTTGCCCAGTCTCTGGGTGGACTTCACCCTCCACCCTCTGTGATGCTCCCTAGAGGGCAGAAGGAGCACCTCACCTTCCTCCTGCTCCTCGGTGACAGCACACACTGCTATACACCAGGGAAGACTTCATAACCACCCCTGGTTCTTGGTCATATTCACCAGAAACTACTGCTTTCATGTAGGTCATTTTTGCTTGGTTACTATTTGGAGATTAATGGAACCTCCTTCTTGTATAAACAGTGTGAACTAGATTACCTCTGTGAGCTTCCCCATGTTACAGAAAAAGAACATGAATATTCCCTGTGGGGTTTCCGGTAATGTTCAGAAATGTAGGACTATACCCCTCCCTTCTGTTGTTATTTCAGAGCCTCAGCTTCTGTGTGCTCTGCTAATCAGATTCTCCCCAGGCAGCACAGACTAGTGGTAAGGCACGGACTCTGGAGCCCTTTATCAGTTTTGTGACCAGGGACAAGTTATTTAACATCTTGGTCTCAGTTTGCTCATCTGTAGAATGGGGATATGTCACAGTGCTTACTTTGTAGGTTGTTAAAAGACTAACTGAGATAACACTTGTAAGTATTAAATGAGCTAATACTTTGAAATATTTTTAAAGCACTCAGTGCCTTGAGCACAATTAGCTAAGTGTTTAAAAATGAATGCCAGAGGTATTAATTTATTATTATTTAAATTTGAAGGGAAAGTTAGGAATAGAGAGAAATGGAAAAGAAAAATCAATTTGATGGTGCATTTATCTGGGAATAGACTGTGCCAGATGTATCAATATATAGGCAAGTAAATGATTATATAATGATTATTCCATGAATTAATGTGTAAATGAATACTATTTTTTTTCCTTTTTAAACATCTTAATGGAGTCTTGTGGTAAACCCAGCCAACTAGAAGAACTAGGCCTTGCTGTCTAGGGAAGGTGATGTGGACACTTTTAAAGGTTTCCCAAGTAAGCACACCAGTTCCCTCCAATTACCCCTGCTTGATCCTCAGAAAGCCTCAGGAACTGGAAGCACCAGGCAACAAGGAGGGCAGGAGTACAGGTGGGGCTGAAGAGGTAAGATGGGCTGAAAGTCTGTAAAGGAAGCAGATTCCTAGTTCCCCCTCTACCCAATGCACACTTTCCTGAAAAACTGAAATTCACTGAATATCTACACACAGAGTAAGGAGATGACCACATCCTTGTCCCTCTTGGCTCCCAGAATACTGGCAACCAAATATAAACATTTTAGGTAGATCTGAGGCTCTTTCATTGGAGAAACCAAAAAGATATATAGAAACACAAAGCTGCAGTGCCCTGCCAGATCACCAACAGGGAATCCTTCCAGTCAATAAGCACCTTCCTTTTACACAGAATATGTGGTCAGCTTTCTTGGGGCCTCAAGATTCAGCTAAGAATTACCAGACATTTTAGAAGAGTCTCTCTGACAAAGACCAAACTAGGCAAACAAAGAGGACCAGGAACTCAGAGGAACAAAATGCAGGCAGGACAAACTTCAACAACACTATAATGTCCTCAGAGAGATAAGAGGATATTTTATCCATGAAAAAAGAACAGGCTGCTATGGAAAGGAGAAAACTTACAGGATGAGAAAGAGCTCTTAGAAACTAAAATTATGGTTGAAAAGAGACATTTCATATATGGGTTGGTCTCCCGCATTGCAGGCGGATTCTTTACCAGCTGAGCCACCAGGGAAGCCGATATGGGTTGGAGATATATTCACATTTTCCAAAAAGTAGAATAAGAACACCAGTAGAGGAAAATAAGAGAAAAATAAGACAATTAGAGAATCAATCCAACAAGTTTTAGATAAAGTAGAAGGGAATAAATTGTAAAGAAAAATTCCCAGGACTGAGGACATGAATTGTCAAATTCATACAGTGTTCTAATTGCCTGCTGTAATTAGTTTAAAAAAAAAAAGACCTACTCTAAAGCACAGCACTGGAACATATCAGTAAAAGGGCATCCTAAAAGCTTTCAGAGAGGAGAAAAAGTCAGGTAAAACTCCAAAAATCAAGAATCATAATGACAGCAGATTTTAACAGCATTGAACATAAAAGAAAATGGAACAATTTCTTTAAAATTCTGAGGGAGAATGACTCCAATCTAGAATTCTATGCCCAAACCATCATTAAGACGAGGGTACACTAAAAACATATTCAGACTTTAAAGACTAAAAAGTTTGCCTCAACAAGCATTCAATGAATATTATGATGACCATTTGTTTTCTCAATTTTCCTTACTTTCTTTTTTCTGTCTTTGTTTCTCTTAATGTGATATGCCTTTGATACATACAAAATAAAATTAATTCCTTCACTCCCTTTATAAAAAAAATGAACGTCTGAACCCACAAAATGGTTTTTGATTTTAGCAATCATTCATCAGAGTCTTACATGATAAACTTTTAGTTAAAACAATGAAATGTGGACTGAGATGATGCTGACACTGTTGGGTGGATTTATGGCCTGTTGGAGGTGAAAGGAATCTGGGGGCTTATCTGATCCAATCCTCTTATTTTACAGATGAGAAAAATAACTCCCCAAGAAAGAAAGGAACTTAACTAAGGAAAATAGTGTCTGGAAGACAGTAGATAGTAAATAAACATTTGTTGCTTGAAAGGATACGTTAGTAACTAAGCAAATGAGTTAAGTCAGATATTATTCAACCATTGTTTTTTAGATAAATAAATAATTAATTAAGTCATGACTGTGCTGGCTCTGGTTGCTGTGCATGGGTTTTCTCTAGTTGTGGAGAGCAGGGGCTAGTCTCTCCAGCTGTGGTGTGCAGGCTTCTCATTGCAGTGTTTTTTCTTGCTGCAGAGCACAGGCTCTAGGGTGTGCAGGCTTCAGTAGCTGCAGCACACAGGCCTAGCTGCCCCGTGACATGTGGGATCTTCCTGGACCAGGGATCAAACCTATGTCGCCTGCACTGGCAGGTGGATTCCTAACCACTGGACCACAAGGGAAGTCCTATCCAACCTTTTTAACTCATACAGGGAAAAACTGAGGATCTCAAACTAGTTGGTAGTTGGGCCAAGACCAGACTCAGGTTTTCAAATTTAGGCTCAATACACTTTTCACCAAACTTTGCTAGATTAATGATGTCATTGCTCTAAAAGAATAACACAAGGCTCTAAGTCCACTTTCCCACTGAATGCCTGGATATATGGAGTGATGTCAGTGTGGGAGGAGGGCTTTCAGATCTGCGCTGCAAGGGTTGCAGAGCCGGGAGAGGCAGCTAGGATGACAGATCACAGGAGCCAAGTGCCTTTGTGGGTTTCTCTCTGGCCTCCTACTCAAGGCTGGATTCTTTTAAAGATATCTGGCTGTCTGCTTTATGATACTGTTCCCTGCTGGTGAAGAGCTGTGGTTTTAAGAACATTTTCCTCGTTTTTAATTTCCGTTCATGGTTCTCAGTCTGCGTTCCAGGGGAGTACAGAGGATTTAATTCTTCCTTTTTTTAAACATTCCTTCTAATGGCTCTAGAATGTGTAGTTTCCAATATTTTCTTCATATTTTTCTGGATAAACTTCAGTATGCTACTGTCCCTTCTAATAGGGTGGCCCCTATTAGGACTGAACCTATTTCCTTAGATGGAGTCTTCCAGCACAGACCAAGGCACACACTAACTTCCCAGGAGTGACTGCTATACTTCTTCCATGTGGTTCGAGAGTCTTTCGTTAAGTCAAACTGTTGATGCCTATTAAGCAGAATCTACTGCGAACCCCAATATGAATTGCAGGGTCTTCTCAAGCCTGCACCTGCCCTTTCTCTACTTGGGGCTCTGAGACTTTTAACTCAGAGAATTTTCTTTTTATTGTCATTAAATGAGGGGTGACCTGTTGACCCTGTGACAGAGGGGCTTGTCTCAGCCCTTGCTGAGAATGTAAGAGACAGCCGGCCAGCTGTTGGCAGGCTGGCAGGTGGGGGGTGAATTACAAATTCACATTCAAAAGAAGTACATTCTCAATGCTTTGACTCAGAAAGCAAACAACCATAGTGACATAGGCCAAAAGAGATGCCAGGAGACATGCTGTTAATTTCTCATTTTTGGGCTGAATAAGATGATAATTCACATCTGAATGGCCCTTTATAGAGTACAAAACTCTTGCACAGACATTATCTGACTCTCATGGATCCCTGATTTTACAGATGAGGAAACTGAGGCTCAACAAGCGGGAATGACAGGCTCAGGGTCAGAGACAGCAAATCACAAAGGCAGGACTCCAAGTCTTAGGAGTGCAGTTATCTCATCCACACTCATTCACTTACTCCGCAGCCAGCCACTGAGCTGGGCACCGGGCACGAGGCAGCGAGGCAGAGGGTTGTGATGACCTGCCCTTGCCAGGCTCACCATCTGTTGGGGAACACACATCATGTGAGCACCCCAGTGTTGCGGCGGGGGAAACGCAAGGTGATGGTCCAGGGATGAGGAACAATGTCCCTTACTACTGCCGCATGGGTACTGCCACGATCGTGTCTGCTCTGAATTGTGTCTGTTATTAGCTTCAGCCCCTCCCTGGGCCGGGACAGTGGATAACAACTTCGTTCCTGCTTACCTACAAGCCAGGGGGACCCTACAGCAGCTGCTTCTCTCTGATGCCGGCCCACTCAGCTCCATCACCACTGGGCCATCTCCAGTTGTGCAGATGCCAGCTCTGCAGATGAATGATCTGGGACAAATGCCCAGCGAAGAGAGAGAGCAGCAGCAACAGAAAAGTTCCCAGAGTCTCATCACGGCTTCCCTAAAAGTTGTCAAGTCTTTGCCGTCAGTGAATCACTGTTAGGATTTCCTCTTATCCCTGGTCCTACCCTCCCCTTTTCAGTGTGAATTTGGGTCTTGGTCTGTGACCCCATACTCTCTATTTGCCCAGGTTCACCCACTACTGGGTGAGTTCTAATCGGACTTTCTGCTTCTATCTGCTGCTGTTGGCTGGTTTTGCTCTGGGACTGACTGCCAACCATGTCTCATGTCTGGTTCCTGACACTGTGTCTTCCTCACCACTGCCTCCCAGTCTGGTTACCAACTATCAGGATGCCCCTGCTGGACACTGCTTACTACCTGTTCCTTACTACCTGTCCGTGATCTGTGATCTAGTTTCATCTTCACTCTTTAACTTGTGTTTTTTGTAATTTTATTAACAAAAACTTTTCTTTCTTCCTTTTTTTTTTTTAAGATGTGCTTTGGTCCATGAAACGCTAACGTGTTCTCTGTTCCTGACTTTCAATTTATATCAGTAACAGAGGAGAAAAAGAACAGTGCTAAAGGCGCACAGTGGCCACTAGAGGGAAGCAAAAGCTAGGACTCACTAAAGGCAACAGCCACACTTGGGTTGCTTGGCTAGAAGATTGGATCCCTGCTTAGGGCACATGTGGGAAATATGAGACAGATGGTTGCATAGTGCCTGGCGCACAGTAGATGCTCAAGAAATGTTTGCTGGATTTAATTCCTAATTTTAGATATAAGAAAGCACAGACCAGGGCAAGTTACATGACGTGATCACAAAATTAGTGTCAGGGCCCCGTCTTCTTGGCTCTCAGACCAGCGTGCCTTTCCATCACATGGTACACCAGTCCCCCTCCCCGTCTTTTTCTGCTCCTTTCTCTACCAGATCCAGATTTCTCTACCTGTCCATCCAGATTCCAAAACACCCTTGGACAAAACTGTAGTCATTTGTGACCCTTTCCTCCATCCCTTACATCTAATTTGAAACCTGGCCCTGTCAGGTTATAAAAACCTCTTTGCTGTCTTTTGGACAGCTCCTCGCTAATCCAGGCCCGCACCACCCACCTCTGAGTTCTTGTGGGTGTCTCCTCATACCTACTCTTCCGTGCTCCAGCATCATCATAAATCTATTATTTTAGATACACATCAACTCTACCGTGTCTGTCCTTTCAAATTCTACCAGCTTCATCTTAGCTTCACAGCCCCTGTAATCATCCCATTCACTTGTTTACCCCAACTTCCACCACTTGTCCAGAGATGTTCTCTGCTTGGTCTCTTCCCAGACAGGTACCGGTCATTTCTGCCTCTGGACAGCTGTTGATGGGTGAGTGACAGTCCCACTGAAAGTTCCCTCTTCCTCTGCAGACCCTGTCTTCCCCACAGCTCTTGATTCCCTGCATCTCACGTCTCTCACATTCTTTGGCAGTTGTCTGTACAACACGCTTTCTCCTTCCTGGGACTAATGTGGTCTGACCAACGTGTTTGATACTGAAGCAGTCAGATGGATTTACTGTATCTCTTGACTTTTTGGTTTAGTTACTGATTTTGTAGAGTGCCTTCTTAGTTTTATCAATTTTCTCATACTCTATGGCATTGTTTCAACAATGGGCACACCAGAGCTCCGTGTTTGGTAATAGCCAAAATGACTGTGAGTGTTGCCGTGTCACAGCATTTTTCCTCACAATTTTTAGCTTTTTGGTTTTTCCTATCAAAATATGTTAATATTTGTAACCCAGAAACTGTGTTTCAGTTGGTAGTGGTGGCAATGGAGTGGCGGGGCAGGGGGTGAGGGAACTAGTAAGACTAGGACTTCACAGCATGGTGAGTTTGTAGGCTGGATTTTGAACTCAACAGTCTGAATGTGAATCCAAGTTCTGCCACTGAGTAGCTATGTTACCTTGGAAATGGTACAAGGTCTAAGTTCCTCATCAGAAATACTGACGTACTGAAATTAACAGAGTTGCCATTTTGGTTAAAGATAACAATGCATGGGAAGCACTTGACATCCAGTTAATGGCTATTGTTCTTCTGATTTTTACTATTGCCATTATTATTTGATGTGATTGGTTGATTTATTGAGTGTAGATGCAACAGTCCCTTTTCTTTAGAGAGAGAAATCATTCACTTTATTTTAAAACTCTTAAATGCTATACTTAGAGAGAGTGCATCTATCAGCTCAATGAATTTTCTCAAACTGAACACATCTGTGTGATCAGCACCCAGACCGCAGAAAAGAACATGAGCAGCACCCCTGAAGCCTTACTTACGCTTACTTCCTGGCATGATCCCCCACAAACTTTTTTTTTTTTTTTATTGTGGTGAGAATACTTACTATGAAATCTGTGCTCAGCACATTTTTAAGTGCACAGTGCTCTAAGCTGTACTGTTGGCTACAGGCACAATGGTGTACAGCAGAGCTCTAGAATCCTGAACATTCCCTTCTATGCTGTCCTGCTGCGTGACTCTGAGCAGTGAGGGTTTAACAGAGTCAGAATATTTCGACTTCCTTCTGATAGTTGTAGAAGCTGGGGTCAAATATTAAGGAAGAGTACTAAACTGCAGGTCTGGTTAGAATATCTGGGCTAGACTAAGATTTAATAGCTAATGGCAGAATGCAAAATCAAGATCATAGACCCTCTAAGAACTGGGGTGAGATGGGAACTCTATTTTCCTTTAGATATAAATCAATTATACCAAATATGGGTTGAGAGCAGACATCCATAGTTTCAGAGAAAGCAGAGGAAAAAACAGTTTAGATATCTTTTACAATTTTAGAATTCTTTCTTCACTGTGCCCCTTTCCTTGTGATTAGGAGTTTAGTAGCTAGAGAGGGCTGGCTTGACTTGAGATACATTCTGGACAGAATAATCAAGGAAGTGAGGGGCAGACTTGGTAAGGAAACGGATGGCCCATAGGCGCGTACACTACCTTAGCTAAGGGTTCCTAGTGGCAGCACTTAGGTGGAGAGCAGATTTCTTTATATCCTGAGGAAAAGATGGGAATCGGTGTGGCACTTGGGCAAGTTATAGAAAACTTGGCAACTGTGCCTGTGGGCGGGTCCCTGGGCCCCAACTGTTAGCACACAGGGAGGAGAATGAGCTCTTAATTAAAGCAATGGTATGGAGAAGGAAATGGCAATCCACTCCAGTATTCTTGCCTGGAAAATCCCATGGATGGAGGAACCTGGTAGGCTACAGTCCATGGGGTCGCAAAGAGTCAGACACGACTGAGCGACTTCACTTTCTTAGTAGTGTCAACCTCGGGATGTATTTGGTATACATCAGACCAAAGAGCTTCCCTGGTCACTCAGATGATAAAGAATCTGCCTGCAATGCAGGAGACCCAGGTTTGAACCCTGGGTCAGGAAGATCCCCTGGAGAAGGGAATGGCTACCCACTCCAGTATTCTTGCCAGGATAATCCCATGGACAGAGGAGCCTGGTGCACTACAGTCCATGGGGTTGCAAAGATTCGGACACGACTGAGTGACTAACACTTTTCAGACCCAAAAACGGAATACTCTGCTGGAGCTAAACACTCTGGTACACAAGTAAGACAGCACACCCATACTCAGCATCACAACAAGGGAGCCCCCCATAAACACTCCCCACTTTCCTGGGTCTTTAGCTATTGACAATGCAATGGATTCTAAAAGAGAAACAGTCATCTCTTCCCCCAAGTACAAACAGGTACTTCTCTCTCAATGTTTTGACTTCTGGAAAGTCTTGGTCAACTTCAAACCAACTTGTTTTCTGCAGGGAAGAAACTGCTTAGATAGTCTAAGGTAGATTAAAGGTAGAAATTCTTCTCCTTTTAGGCTGACTTCGAGTTACTCATTCATTCAACACATTCCTGCCTCTGGATTTACAGCTAGGTTAGCATGCAGTACTCAAATGTCTGCCTCAATCCCTCTGACACATCCTCCCAGCACACGTGGGCAAGGATGTACTCCACATTCTCACAGCTCCATCCCACTGCTAAGACCTTCCTTAACTGTTTCCACCATTCTCCTCCACCTGCTTCCTATCTCTCCAGGAAAGGCCTTCATTAGGCCTGAGACCTCCAAGGGATTCTTTGAGATGCTCTCCCTCCCACCTGTCAGCTGTGTCTAACATGGATCCAGACTGGGCACTTTGGGCTCTAGGACCATCCCCCATATTGTGAGGATGCAAGGTTTCCTTTGGGGAGGAGATGTTCTGATTGTGTATTTCCCCAGAGGCACTCACTCTCCACACTCACCACCACAACAACCCATGTTTATACTGAGGTCCAGGTAAAGTCACTGCTTAAAATCACCACTGCCAGGCAACCGCTGGGCACTTTGACAAGGTAACACTGAATTGTCAATGAGAACAACAAGGGTGGTGTTTGCTTCTTTTGAAAATGGCTTTAGATCTTAACTATCTTAGGACTTTTTTTTTTTTTTTAATGAAATTCAATTAGTGGCTGATGAGAGCTCTCTGGGTTGCGTGCCCTTTCTGATGATGAAGCACACGCTCCAGTCTTTCCGTTGCCTCTTCTGTTTGAAGGAAAATTTGAGACAAAGGAGACACTTTAGGATAAAAACTCTCCCGTGCTCAGTCTTTGCCTTCTCGATTGTGAAGTCAGCTGTGGGCAGGGCTGTGTTCTGACCTTGGGGTGAGAGGAGACTTCACAGAGTTAAGATATAGTTGCCTTCTTTATCTTTATCTAAAATCATGTTTCTTTAGAGAGGGCTGGACTCCCTGGGCCTCAGAGAAGCTCCATCAGGGTGGGGTGTGGCACAGACCCCCACCTGCCTTAACAGTGAAGGCTGAACAGAGATTAATGACACATCCATGACCAGGTGGCAGTCTCTTCATGGCAGTGGCACCCAGCCTCCTGCCCCAGCCTCTGGGCAGAGGACATTGGGAACCTAGCCCCAGGGGGCTGCTCCTTTTCTGGCAAAGTGCAGGAAACAGAGGTCCTCACCTGCTGGGCTTCCAGGAACAGCTCTATGTCTCTGTGTGAGGCTCCCACACTTCAACACAGCTGCTGCTGGCAGCTGCAAGGTGGATTTTTTTTTTTAAATCACAGCATAAATATCTTTTCTTTGAGAAAAGAAAGGCTCCCTATACATCAGGGAAGCTGAAAATTAGAGGAAGAAATTCATGGTTCATTCCCTAGGCATAAAGCCACTGTCACATATGCCACAAATGTCACTGAATTTCCCAAGTCTAGTGTGGACCTCGGGCTCACTGGCAAAGGATGGAGAACATAAAATACTCCAATATACAGAGAGTTTCACCCTTCATATACCAGAAAGGGAAAATGAAGAAGGAAGTGCTTGTTGCTACATTAAAAGAGTCAGAATTATTGGTCATTATGCAGCAAGTAAAATGTTAGGTAATACAGGAAATGTATATTCTTAAATACAGCCAGACCATTGAGAAAGAGTACAGACATCACCTCTGGCCATAAAACTGAAGCAAATCCCCTTTGTGCATGAGAAAATCCTAATCTCTTTACAACATCCTTTAGCATCCACCTCTTCAGCCTTCCCGTCTGCCACAGCAGTCTACAATCCACAGGTCCAGCTATGTGGAGGGCCGGTCCTGAATACCCATCTGAGGGTGTCTGTTCAGCTGTCCCCTCTGCCTGGAACACCTTGCCCCTCAGTGCCCACCTGCCAAGTTCTCCTGCTCCTGTATGGTTGAGCTCAATTTCCTTATGTCCTGATTAATTATCAAATTGACTCATTCAACAAAAATGTATACTGAGTGCTTACAATGTGCCAGGTACCACTTTAGAGGCTGTATTCAGCACTAAAAAAAGAAATGCTTCTGACCTCATGGAGTTTGCATTCTTGTAGGGGAGGCAGGCAGTAAACAAGACAAACAGGTAAAATAAGCAGCATGTTAGAATTTAGTGATTAAGTGCTAAAGAGCAAAAGAGACCAGGGAAAAGGTATGGAGAATCTGGTGCGTGGGTGTGTAGGTCTGGTGTGTGGTGTGTGTGGTGAGTCTGTGTGAGGGAGTGCAAACCCCTTGTGGTTGCATATCTTCTGCAAGAATTTCCAAAACTCCACCATCTCATAATTGCTTTTTTCTTATATGTTGCCAATGCACAGCATATGTACCAAAATCATGGTATTTAACATCCTTGTATTTTTATGTAAGGGCTATTTATACATATGGGTCATGTTCTGCAACTGGAATCCAGATCCTGACAGCTTTGTGTCTTCAGACTCCAGCCCTGGACATATCTTATGCAGTCTCTGTTCACATAGGGTTTCACGAATTGAAAGAGAACTCTGCCCATGAAGTCAGAATCTAATGTACCCTTGCTTCTGTTTTTTTCCCTTCAATGTTCTTTCTCCTATATTTTTTTCTCCTTATTTTTCTTCCTTGTTTGCAACAGAGGTTTCTTAATACTTTCCTGAGAAGGTCTCCTCATCAATTAATCTCTCTTCCACTAATTACTTCTGAATGAGAATAACCTCTCATCAAGTAACGGGGAGGCAGGGGGAATGGTAGGTAGTGGGAGCTGATCTCTTATGGAAACTCACTTGCAGAGAAACTATTAAAGAAAACCTTCTGTGGTGTTTAAAAATATGCACACAAATTCTTTGACATTCCACCTTTCAGTGGTTCAGTTCAGTTCAGTCGCTCAGTCGTGTCCGACTCTTTGCGAATCCATGAATCGCAGCATGCCAGGCCTCCCTGTCCATCACCAACTCCCGGAGTTTACCCAAACTCATGTCCATCTAGTCGGTGATGCCATCCAGCCATCTTATCCTCTGTCGTCCCCTTCTGCTCCTGCCCCCAATCCCTTCCCAGCATCAGGGTCTTTTCCAGTGAGTCAGCTCTTTGAATCAGGTGGCCAAAATATTGGAGTTTCAGCTTCAACATCAGTCCTACCAATGAACACCCAGGACTGATCTCCTTTAGGATGGACTGGTTGGATCTCCTCCTTGCAGTCCAAGGGACTCTCAAGAGTCTTCTCCAACACCACAGTTCAAAAGCATCAATTCTTTGGTGCTCAGCTTTCTTCACCGTCCAACTCTCACATCCATACATGACCACTGGAAAAACCATAGCCTTGACTAGATGGACCTTTGTTGACAAAGTCACGTCTCTGCTTTTTAATATGCTGTCTAGGTTGGTCATAACTTTCCTTCCAAGGAGTAAGTGTCTTTTAATTTCATGGCTGTAATAACCATCTGCAGTGATTTTGGAGCCCAGAAAAATAAAGTCAGCCACTGTTTCCACTGTTTCCCCATCTATTTGCCAGGAAGTGATGGGACCAGATGCCATGATTTTAGTTTTCTGAATGTTGAGCTTTAAGCCAACTTTTTCACTCTCCACTTTCACTTTCATCAAGAGGCTCTTTAGTTCTTCTTCACTTTCTGCCATAAGGGTAGTGTCATCTGCATATCTGTGGTTATTGGTATTTCTCCCAGCAATCTTGATTCCAGCTTGTGCTTCCTCCAGCCCAGCATTTCTCATGATGTACTCTGATAAGTTGAATAAGCAGGGTGACAATATACAGCCTTCACTGGTTGGTGGAGCTTAATTTCCTTCCACCTGAGTGCTCTCTGGACTTAGAGACTTGCTTCTAGTGAACAGAATATGGTGGAAGTGTTGAAGAGTGACTACTGAAGCTAGGAGACAAAAAACACAGTAGTTTCCTCCTTGCTCTCTCTTGGATCACTGGCTTTGAGGGAAAGCCAGCCATCATATCATGAGGACACTGAGACAGAGGACCATATGGTGAGGCACTGAGGCCTCTGGCCAACAGCCATGTGAGGCAGCTCTCTTGGAAGCAAGTCTTCTACCCCTAGTCAGACCTTTAGAGACTGCAGCTTTGCTGACATCTTGACTGCAACCGCAGGAGAAACCCTGAGTCTGAACTACCCATTTCGAAGTCACTCTTGGATTCCAGAACTGCAGAAATGCTTAGATAATGAATATTTGTTGTTTTAAGTAGCTAAGCTTTGAGGTAATTTGTTACACAGCAATAGAAATTAAATGAGTTCTTGTTCTACAACTAACATTGAGAAAGTCAATGAACCTCTCTAAGCCTTAGTTCTTCAATTGTGGATAAAGGAGATTTGGGTCAGAAGACTAAGGAGTGCCAGCCCTCAAATCCTATGTTCTCTGAACAGAACACTCTAGGAATAATGTGGTATATGTCAGTTCAGTTCAGTTGCTCAGTTGTGTCCTACTCTTTGCGGCCCCATGGACTGCAGAACGCCAGGCCTCTGTGTCCATTGCCAACTCCCGGTAGTATATGTCAGCTATGTATAAAATGTATCAATAACAACCTTGATCTCTCTGAGCTATTTCTGCAGATTTAGATAGCAAAGGGATTATCATTTGAACCCAAAGGTGCAATTTATGTTCTGGGAAGTGATATTCATCTTAGAAAGAGATATACACAAAAAATCCCACCAACAGAAGATTTTGTGCTTAGGAGGGGCCTAGAGAGGTAATGTCCTTTACATGGGTATGGTGCTTCACAACTGACTATGTGCTTTCATGCATATTTCATTTAATCCTCACAAATTTCCATGTTATAAATGGGGTTGAGGCTCAGACAGTTTTGGTAACTTGCTCAACATCATGCAGTTATTATGTTCTAGAGTTTGAAACCTGAACCACAAATTCTTTGTTACTAAATTCTACTTTCCCTTACTCTCAGCTGCCTCCCTGATGATTTGACCATATATATTCATTCTATTAAGCAGATTAAGGACATTCCTGGCATGACACAACACCTTCTACAAGAAACTTCCTGCGGAGAACTGCTGATAGGGGAGGTCTTACACAGCAACACCTTCTATCACAAAACTCCATTCCATCCTGCATCCAAGTGATTGGACCAGAGTGGTCATCTGCCCGTGAATAGCTGACCAGGAATATAGGACATGGCCTGGCATGAAAAGATGAATAGGGCCTACTAGATTCCATCTTTTAAAAAATGTGAACTAGGAACTGGCAAGAGAATGACACACTTACCTGAGGGCAGTACAAGTGATTATGAGGGAAGAAAGGTCAGAGGGGTCACAATGGGTCACAGGCAAGTCAAGGTTATGTGGGAACAGAAAATGGAGTAGGTAGAGGTGATAAGGTGAAGACAGATGTATATCTCTATCTATCTATCCATCTGTCTGTCTGTGTCTGTCTGTCTACTTATCTACCTATCCACCTATCTTTCTATCTGCTTATCTCTTGAGAAAAGAGAGACTGGGACAGAATAAGCCAGACATGAGGAGGGAAACTTAAACTGGGACCACAAGTGAGGTCCCTATAACCATCTTGGATCTAGGATCATCCTACAGACCCAGGCTCACAAGGTCTGAATCTACTGTGGCCACTAGGATTTGATTCCTGTGAGAGTCCATCTCTCTCATTGATCCTTGGTAATACTAACCCCCTTAGCTGAGTTCTTTTGAGAGAGCTCTTTACCTTACAACTAAACAAATGTGAGCTGGCATGGCTAATATGAAATTTAATAAACAAAACTGTGTGAGTATAAAACTCCAAGAATCATGAGGGTTTTATTAATCAAAACATACATACACTCAGAGCTCCATGGATTCTGACAGTTAAATAACCAAACCACTTGTGATACCAAAACCGCCTGTATTTCCTGATACCCAAGATATAGGACATGAAGTCTACTCCTTCACAGGATAACTGTGATTACAAACTAATCGATGGTTTTTCAGTTTTAAGAAACTGCTCCTAACTGTGCAAAAGAGTCCAGAACAATGCAAAGACCACCTAAGACATCTGTGTGTCCTAAGCGCTGTTGTGGGGGTGTGACTGGCAAACAGGAAAGAGCCTTGTGAAGCTCTAAAGGCCACTTGGGATGGACATAAACCAGTACCTCATCAAAGGCTTAATTTTGTTAACTGGTGTAACTGAGCAGCCTCTGACCACCCAGAATATTGATTGGCCTTTCCAGCATCCAGACTCAGTATAGGGAGTTCTGGACTAAAAATGAAAGATCCTGGATGTGACTCTCAGCTCTGTCACTTAGCAGCCTTATGGGTTGGACAAGCAACTTCACCTTTCTAAGCCAGTTATCTCATTTCTACAACAAAATGCATGGACTTAATAAAAAATCATCAAGGTCCATTCCAGCTCTAAAACTGTATCAGTGTAATTCAAAGATTCTCACCTATTCGTGCACAGCTAGCTGCTCACCATACACACATGGTAACCATATTACCGTAGTATGTCTATAAACTCCAAACAAACAAAAAACCAGGACACGTGATCTAGCCACAGGACAGATTCTTTAAAATTGGAACTGTTCCATAAACTACTTAGTAGGTAGACCTGGGCCCAAGGCTCCCCAGCTGGTCCATATTGTTCTTCAAGAAGGGCTTGAATGGGTGACTGAAAATAAAAGAGCCTTCTTTCAAGGGTTCATTTCTTATCTCACTTGCTTTTAAAGTAATTTAAGGTCAAATATATACAAATCTACACATCTTTGACATCTTCTTGCCCTTTTTCTCCCTTGAGTGAGTGAGTGAGTGAAGTTGCTCAGTCGTGTCCGACTCTTTGCGACCCCATGGACTGAGAAGCCTGGTAGGCTACAGTCCATGGAATTTTCCAGGCAAAGGTACTGGAGTGGGTTGCCATTTCCTCCTCCAGGGGATCTTCCCGACCCAGGGATTGAACCTGAGTCTCCCACATTGCAGGCAGATGCTTTACAGTCCGAGCCACCAAGAATCTGGGAAATCTAAGGCTTATCTAGCTTCTTTCTTCCTGTTTTCTTAAAAAACACCAGCAGTCACACCTACTTCTTTTTTCAGCACCTCACTAACACCCTGGGTTAGATGGCTCAGATCATGAACTGCTTATTGCCAAATTCAGACTTAAATTGAAGAAAGTAGGGAAAACCACTAGACCATTCAGGTATGACCTAGATCAAATCCCTTATGAGTATACAGTGGAAGTGACAAATAGCTTTAAGGGACTAGACCTGATAGACAGAATGCCTGATGAACTATGGACAGAGGTTCGTGACATTGTACAGGAGACAGGGATCAAGAAAATCCCCATGGAAAAGAAATGCAAAAAAGCAAAATGGCTGTCTGAGGAGGCCTTACAGATAGCTGCGAAGAGAAGAGAAGCGAAAAGCAAAGGAGAAAAGGAAAGATATTCTCATCTGAATGCAGAGTTCCAAAGAATAGCAACCAGAGATAAGAAAGCCTTCCTCAGCGATCAGTGCAAACAAATAGAGGAAAACAACAGATTGGGAAAGACTAGAGACCTCTTCAAGAAAATTAGAGATACCAAGGGAACATTTCACGCAAAGATAGGCTCGATAAAGGACAGAAATGGTATGGACCTAACAGAAGCAGAAGATATTAAGAAGAGGTGGCAAGAATACACAGAAGAACTGTACAAAAAAGATCTTCACGACACAGATAATCACGATGGTGTGATCACTCACCTAGAGCCAGACATCCTGGAATGTGAAGTCAAGTGGGCCTTAGAAAGCATCACTACGAACAAAGCTAGTGGAGGTGATGGAATTCCAGTTGAGCTATTTCAAATCCTCAAAGGTGATGCTGTGAAAGTGCTGCACTCGATATGCCAGCAAATTTGGAAAACTCAGCAGTGGCCACAGGACTGGAAGAGGTCAGTCTTCGTTCCAATCCCAAAGAAAGGCAATGCCAAAGAATGCTCAAACTACCGCACAATTGCACTCATCTCACATGCTAGTAAAGTAATGCTCAAAATTCTCCAAGCCAGGCTTCAGCAATATGTGAACCGTGAACTTCCAGATGTTCAAGCTGGTTTTAGAAAAGGCAGAGGAACCAGAGATCAAATTGCCAATATCTGCTGGATCATCGAAAAAGCAAGAGAGTTCCAGAAAAACATCTATTTCTGCTTTATTGACTATGCCAAAGCCTTTGACTGTGTGGATCACAATAAACTGTGGAAAATTCTGAAAGAGATGGGAATACCAGATCATCTGACCTGTCTCTTGAGAAACCTGTATGCAGGTCAGGAAGCAACAGTTAGAACTGGACATGGAACAACAGACTGGTTCCAAATAGGAAAAGGAGTACGTCAAGGCTGTATATTGTCACCCTGCTTATTTAACTTATATGCAGAGTACATCATGAGAAACGCTGGGCTGGAAGAAACACAAGCTGGAATCAAGATTGCCGGGAGAAATATCAATAACCTCAGATATGCGGATGACACCACCCTTATGGCAGAAAGTGAAGAAGAACTAAAGAGCCTCTTGATGAAGGTGAGGAGGAGAGTGAAAAAGTTGGCTTAAAGCTCAACGTTCAGAAAACTAAGATCATGGCATCTGGTCCCATCACTCCATGGGAAATAGATGGGGAAACAGTGGAAACCGTGTCAGACTTTACTTTTTTGGGCTCCAGAATCACTGCTGATGGTGACTGCAGCCATGAAATTAAAAGACGCTTACTCCTTGGAAGGAAGGTTATGGCCAACCTAGATAGCATGTTTAAAAGCAGAGACATTACTTTGCCAACAAAAGTCCGTCTAGTCAAGGCTATGGTTTTTCCAGTGGTCATGTATGGATGTGAGAGTTGGACGGTGAAGAAAGCTGAGCGCCGCAGAATTGATGCTTTTGAACTGTGGTGTTGGAGAAGACTCTTGAGAGTTTCTTGGACTGCAAGGAGATCCAATCAATCCATCCTAAAGGAGATCAATCCTGGGTGTTCATTGGAAGGTCTGATGTTGAAGCTGAAGCTCCAATACTTTGGCCACCTCATGCAAAGGGTTGACTCATTGGAAAAGACCCTAATGCTGGGTAGGATTGGGGGCGGGAGGAGAAGGGGATGACAGAGGATGAGATGGTTGGATGGCATCACCGACTCGATGAACATGGGTTTGGGTAAACTCCGGGAGTTGGTGATGGACAGAGAGGCCTGGCGTGCTGCAATTCATGGGGTGGCAGAGAGTCGGACACGACTTAGCGACTGAACTGAACTGAACTGAACCCCCTGGGCAGAGTATTTACATCTCCAATTCTGCTTTGCACTAAACCCTAAAGCATGCTGCTGGGGGATGCAGTGTACCAGGTTGCAGCTGATCCAAGCCTCAATGAGACGGATGGGGGCTGGTGGAAAAGTGGTTGATATATCTATGTCGTGCTCATCATTTAGTGGAAAACGGTCAGTGTTTTCAAGCTTCCCATCTCTCCCCTCTCCACTGGGAGAGGATTTAGAACTTTGTAGGCTATTTCCCTTGGAGGATCAATGCATTTTAGAAAGATCTACCAGACCCCAAAAGGCACAGAAAGCCTAAATGCAGGAGAGCAGTCTTCACTGCATTTTAATATCCCTGAAACATGATAGTAAGTAGATTTTTTCCCTAATACCCTCTAAGACTATTTGAGGATATTTCCTGAAATCCCCATCTGAGAGCTTCCTTCAGCTCCCCTTCACCTGCTGGCCACAGATCACTCCCCCAAGCTGCCTCTTCCTCTGAGAGTGACGCACCCAGGCTTCAGGGTCTGCACAGTTACACTCAGGGTGGACTGTGCTGGCCCTCAGGACACCGTGTGACAGCACAGTGGAGGTGGTGCGGGAGCACTGGGCCAAGAGACAAAGATCTGGACAGCCATCTTGTTCTGCCCCTAAGAGGATGGTGATCTTGGTCAAGTCAGTGGATCTTGCTGGGCCTGTTTACTCATCTCTAAATGAGCACCGGGTACATGAAACAGAAAAGCATCCTTGAGCTCTAACTCTGGGTTCTGATTCACAGCTTGCCCTTCTCTGAATCTCCGGGTGGAGATGCTGAGGATTCAGAGTACGAGCAGCTTCTCCATCCACTCTGAGCTCTTGGCCATCTGCTGGACATACTCATCTTTGACATTTTGTTTTTACAGAGCCTTTCTGAAAGAATTGAGGGGAAAGTCTGTCTCCCTCCTACTCCAGAGAAAACACTGTTTAGTTCCCGTTTAAATTTCTCTTATTAAAAGTTCTTTTATGGAAAATTCTCTTTTCTTGTTTTACTGTTACCATGCCCTAGAATATCCAGCATTGCTTTAAGAATATTCCAAATGTCAGCCAGATTTTCTGCAACAAGAACACATAACTTATTCCTCTGACCACAAATTTCTACCCTTAACAACTCAAACAAGAGTAACGAATACCACTCCTGTCTCTGTCTCACTCTTGCTCTGAGTCTCTCTCTCTCTCTCACACACACACACACAAACACACACACTCTCTCTCTCTCCAGCAATTCAATGTCATCTTCCTTGGCTCCTGCATCAAAGGCCCTCACAATCATCCCATTGTGTTGAAAGAAGGCCTTGTTGAGAGAAGGCAGATCTTGAAATGTTAATCCATACAGTTTAAGAAAACACACCACAGTATACTTGTACTTGTCAAAAAACAAAACGTTACTTAACCTAATATGTTTGCCTTTTTCCTCTTGCTGTCAAAATCGGAAGACAAATTGACTCTTTGGGGACTTCCAAGTTGTCAAAATTCCTTGTTCATGTCATTTTTTATCCTTCCTATTATCTTCTTTTAAACGCTCTATCTTCTTTTTAAGCTAACAAACTTCTCATCAACAATAGATAGTCTTGCTCACTACTCACTGAGAAAATAGAGGTCCTAAAAGGTGAACATGTTCAATTTCCTTCTCCTCCTATTCCTCTCCAGCTTAGAGAACCAGTCCAATCCTTGAGCACATAATTTAAGGCCTCTCAGATCCAACCCCTCAATCTTTTCAACTCATCTGCTACCAAGACGGACCCTGGGTTCCAAGTCACGGCTATACTTGCTGATTCCTGAACATATCCAATAATTTCCCATTTCCTTGACTTTTTATTTGAGATGTTTTCTCAGTATGGAATAGTCCTATCTTCCCCTCCCAAATCATACCCCTCTCATCTTCTGGAAATCCTTTCCTACCTTCAGTTCAGTTGCTCAGTCGTGTTCGACTCTTTGCGACCCCATGAATCACAGCACGCCAGGCCTCCCTGTCCATCACCAACTCCGGGAGTTTACCCAAACTAATGTCCATGGAGTCGGTGATGCCATCCAGCCATCTCATTCTCTGTCGTCCCCTTCTCCTCCTGCCCCCAATCCTTCCCAGCATCAGGGTCTTTTCCAACGAGTCAACTCTTCGCATGAGGTGGCCAAGGTATTGGAGTTTCAGCTTCAACATCGGTCCTTCCAATGAACACCCAGGACTGATCTCCTTTAGGATGGACTGGTTGGATCTCCTTGCAGTCCAAGGGACTCTCAAGAGTCTTCTCCAACACCACAGTTCAAAAGCATCAATTCTTCAGCGCTCAGCTTTCTTCACAGTCCAACTCTCACATCCATACATGACCACTGGAAAAACTACAGCCTTGACTAGATGGACCTTTGTTGGCAAAGTAATGTCTCTGCTTTTTAATATTCTGTCTAGGTTGGTCATAATTTTCCTTCCAAGGAGTGAGCATCTTTTAATTTCATGGCTGAAATCACCATCTGCAGTGATTTTGGAGCCCAGAAAAATAAAGTCTGACACTGTTTCCACTGTTTCCCCATCTATTTGCCATGAAGTGATGGGACCAGATGCCATGATCTTAGTTTTCTGAATGTTGAGCTTTAAGTCAACTTTTTCACTCTCTTCTTTCACTTTCATCAAGAGGCTTTTTAGTTCCTCTTCACTTCCTACCTTCAAGCCCAGCTCAAAGGCAGCCTCATCCACAAAGCTCTCCACAAGCAGCTCCCATCCAAGCCACCACCACTAGCAGTTTCAAGTAATCTCTTCCCTTCCTTTCTAGCAGAATGCTATTTGTACCTCTATTAGAGCACACCTTTGCCTAGGATATTTGTTTCCATCCCTGTGTCTTTCGTTGGCTTGAAAGTGCCTTAACAGTGGTGCCTATGTGGTTTAAAATTTTTTCTTTTATAGAAAGTATTTTTGAATATTGTTGATTTAAATTTGCTGAAGTAGATGGAAAGAGCGGTACCCTGCTTCATCATATTTTTAGAACTTCTACCTCTTTGCTTCTTCATATGAACTCTCATGTTTAATTTTAAAATCTCACATTCTTTTTAGTGTTTTTAATAAAACAAGTTTTTCTGGAAATAGGGAGGATATATATTTTAAATGTTTTTACTGGCTTATGATTTCGGAATTTTCATTGGGCCATCTTCAATTTTGAGGAAATTCTTCATAATTCTTTAAAAAATTAACCAATTTCAAAATATGTTTAAATATTAAGAGGGGAAAAATACAAATATTGTTTATGAGATATGGAAGGACTTAGGAGTCATGATTCTCAAGGATACTTCTGCCACACAGTAATATTCTTCTGTACAAGATAAGCACAAAATGTGGAAGAGGGAATTAGAGAGGTGTACAATGGATTGTCACTTGTCACTTTTCTGATAGTAAGAGAGAGTATGGCAAAGACTTCTAGGATCCCCCAAAAGTCCATTCTGCCCTTATTTCTTAGTAATAAAGACTCAGTTTTTTGAGGGGGAGGGTGTACATTGCTGCCCAGTAAAAGACTATATTCCCTGGGCTACCTTGCAACTATAGTAGCCTTATTATCAAGTTTGGCCAATGAGATGTAAGCCTGAGTGTTAGCTGCAGCCAGTCTCCTTAATGTGAGAGGGATGGCTCTTCTCTTTTGCCCAATATCCTTGGAACACTGGCCATCTTGGAGTATGAATTAGATCAAATCCTGCAAATGGTGGAGGAATAAGCTAGAAGGAGACTGGGTACCAAATGAGTTTATGGATCTTCTCCAGCAGTCCTAGACCGCTTACACTCAGGTGTCTATTATGTGAGATAAACTTCAACTTTATTTAAGTCAGTCTTTGGGAGCTTTTACATGTAGCTAAATCTTCTAATCCTAACTATACAGATGACAAGATCTTATAAAGGTAGCAGGTGGAAGTTTGGAAGTATATCTTTGTAATCTCCATGGTTTTCTTTTCTGATCAGGAGAGAAAAGTAAATTCAAAAGCAGGTTGGATCAAAGAACCATATCTCTTTGACAAAAGAAGACAGAGAGTGAGGGGAATGCTGGAGGACTAATTAGGAAAGCTCGGCTGACAGCAATGACTGTGACACGGCTGCTCCGAAACCCAAGAGAGCAGAATAGACTGGAAGAGACTGCAGGGGCAAGTTTTCACAGAGGCTTTACTGCAGCATTCTTAGAAAACTCAACCACTAGCAAAAGCAGAGCCCCCAAAATCTCTGCCTTAAAGAAAAGATAATGCAAGAAGTAAATACAGGGCGACCTAGGGTGATTGACAATGATTGAGGTTTTGTGAGAATACCTGTGTATAAAACACGTTCTTTTCAGGTTCGCTTCATTGTGTATACATCTTAGTTTTCACAAGCTTAAAATTTACAAGAGTATTTACAAGTTTATAGTGTTAAAAATCTTCTTTATATGAAACCTCTCTCTACCTGCCTAATTGACTATACAATCATGTACTGATTTTTTTTTTAAGTTGCATTCCTGGGGAGATTCTTTTTGATGATTTTTCATTTGTTAAAAGGCCCATAGTCTGCTTGCAGGAGCTACAAAAATTGAAGGAAAAGTGCCAGTGATGGGATAATTAGCCTCTATAGGACTTGCCTTGAATTTCTAAACTTATTAAATAGTGATAAATATCAACCAACTCAGGTTTAACTCAAAAAAGGTAGTCTAGTACTTTTACCAGTCATCAGCTTCACTAGCCTTTCTTTGTATTGAATGAAACCACTTCTTTTCATGTTTCTCCAAGGCCAAAACTTCTAGGTTTCTGTCCCCTGAAGTTCAAAAAGCTACCAATAAAATCTTGAATCCAATGTTACTTTTATGTATTGAGTTGGCCAATAAGTTCATTCGAGTTTTTCTGTAAGTTGTTTTGGAAAAACCTGAACAAACTTTTGGTCAACCTAATACTATCATTATCTTTGTTTTTATCAGCAAATTAAGGTTTCTGTGTTGCTCCGTGCTAAAGTGTAGTCACGCAGGCTATGATCCCCTGCCCACTTGTATGAATGCAGTCCTGGAAACAGCCTCTCCTATGGATGACTCAGTCCTCAGAGACTCTTCTGCGTGGTACCTGTAAGTCTCAACATCCCTCCCAGCCTGATTTCATCTGACCGGCCTCACTGTTCCCTCCTGCAACTCCAACCATGGGAGCCATTTAACCATTTATTTGTTTGGGTTGTGTTGCTTCTGCATCTGAACCTTAGTGCAGGCCATTCCAGAGGCATGAAAAATACTTCCCCTCATTTACTCTATACAAGTTTATCCCCTCTGGACTGTCCACAGTGACTGAGGATAACTTCCCTACTGCTGCTTTGGCTGTGAGTGCCATTTTAGAAATGATATGGTTTATAGGCATAAACTACAAAACGCTAGGGCACTCGCCTCATGGGCTAGTGATTAAGAATCCGCCTGTCAGTGCAAGAGACACAGGTTAGATCCCTAGTCTGGGAAGATTCCACATGTGGTGGGGCAACTAAATCTGTGTACCACACCACTGAGCCCATGCTCTAGAGCCCATGCTCTGCAACAAAAGAAGCCACCTCAACGAGAAGCCTGTGCACTGAAACTAGAGAGTAGCCCCCACACGCCACAACTAGAGAAAGCCATGCACAGCAATGAGGACCCAGAACAGGCAAAAAATTAAAAAGCTAGGGTTTGAATGGAACTTAGAGATTATGTGTTTACATGTTTATTTATCATTTAATAATTTGCTATTTCCCAAAAAGCATCTGAAGAGGCTACATAAAATGTATATACATGAAAATATTTAAAATACAAAGAGACTATCAAAAGCTATATAGAGACGGAGAATTCATAACTCTCTTATTTATATATGGGCTTCCCTTGTGGTTCAGCTGGTAAAGAATCCACTTGCAATGAGGGAGATCTGGGTTTGATCCCCGGATTGGGAAGATCCCTTGGAGACAGGAAAGGCTACCGACTCCAGTATTCTGGCCTAGAGAATTCCAAGGACTGTATAGTCAATGGGGTCGCAAACAGCCAGACACGACTGAGTGACTTTCACACTATTTATATATAAGGAAACAGAGGCTCAGAGAGATGAAGTGATTTGCAAAGATTACAAAGTCGGGACTAGATGCTCTTCCTTTATTGGTGACTTTGGTTCCAGGCTGATGGTTTTCCTTTCTATTCCAAGTTTCATCATCATGTGTGACTTCTCTCCCTGTGGGCAGTCCCTCTAGCACCCTGGCCTTGTTTCTCTGACCTCCACTCCACTGAGCTCCTCTTTTACTCCACTTCAGCAGCCCTTCCCCAAGGTCACACACCATGATCACTATTTTTGAATGCTCTGATTCCCATAATCACTAAAGTACACGTCTTCCTTTCTTTTATGGCATTCTACGAATTTTGTTATGTTGTATTTTTACTTTCACTCAGTTCAACTAATTTCTCTTTTGGCTTCAAATTTGATTTGTGGGTTATTTAGAAGTGTGTTATTTAGTTCCCAAATACCTGGAAAATTTCCAGAAGGGGCACCAGAGCTCATATGAACATAGAGGAAAGGCCATTTGAGGACACAGGAAGAAGGCAAAACCACAAGATAGGAAAAGGGTCCTCACCAGAAGCAGAATTTGCCCACACCTTGATCATGGATTCTAGCCTGCAGAACTGTCAGAAAATCAAAGTGTTGTTTATGCCGTAGCATTTTGTTATGGTAGCACAAGCAGACTAAGACAGTTTATTGGCTGTAACTCTTTGTTCTGTTACTTTGGTGGTCATGTTAGGATTCTGATATAGATTTTTAACTTATCACAGTCTACTTTCAAGTGAAGTCACAACACTTCTTGATCATAGTAAGAACCTTACAACAGTCATCATTCCATTTCCCCCTTCCTGGCCTTTATGCTATTATTGATACAGAGATTATATTTACATGATATAGGTCACAGATACTACTGTTACTGCTTTTCTTAAAATGATTCAATTATTTCCATTTAAAAAAATCTTGCACTCTTCATCTTAATGTGCTTATTCATTAGATATATGAGCTTACTTCCAAATTATTGTAAATGACAGTTTTCCAAATGTTTCACCACTTTACAATGTAGGTTTCCATTTTTCCAGCTTCCAATAACACTCTCTTTCAACTTCAGCTTTCTTGCAAAGTGTATACCACACATTTTCTTTTTTCTGTTGCTCTTTTCTTTCTTTAAAAATTTTTAGTCTGGTAGCACTCCAATTTCAGGTAGACATTTCTGAATTAGCTTGCTGGAGTGATAAATATACTAAACATTTTAAGAATTTAAAGAACTAGAGAACTTAAATGATTCCATTTTATCTGACAATAAAATTTCTATACTGGATTTCTAGTAGCTAACATTTGCTTGGTGTATCTTTTTCCAGCTTTATTTTCTATATCATTGCTTTAGACTTGCATCTCTCTCACACAGTGTATACCTGAGTTTTGATTAATAGGTTCAATTGGAAAGTATCTGTATTTTAATTAATGTATTAAATTCATTTGCATTGATAGTGAGTAACATTATACTTGGGCTTCTTTCTGACTTTTTTGTTTATATTTTTCAATTAGCCATGAATTTTCTCTGCTTTTTTTCCTTCTATCAGAATGATTAAAACTGCTTTATTCTCCGTACTTTCCCCTACCAGTATTTAAATTATATATCCTATTTCTTTTCTCCCAGTGGCTATCTTATTCTACCCTTGAAAGAGCATATATTTCTAACAAAGCCTAAGTTAATTCCTACTTCTATCTGTTTCTCAAGTCAGAAAAGATTTGAGCTTGCTTTATCCTCCCACAGAATACTTCATTTTGTTTCAAATGTTTATTATTCTTTTTACTCTTATTATTTGTGCTTAACATTAAATTATATTTGTGTGCTTAGTTGTTCAGTCATGTTCGACTCTTTTGCAATCCTTTGGACTGTAGGCTGCCAGGCTCCTCCGTCTATGGGATTTTTCAGGCAAGAATACTGGAGTGGGTTGCCATTTCTTTTTCCAGGAGATCTTCCCAACCCAGGGATGGAACCCAGGTCTCCTGTGTCTCCTGCAATGCAGGTGGATTCTTTACCAACTGAGTCATGGAGGAAGACCGAATTTGCCACAGTATTTTAGTGTCTCTTTTACTTTTATTTTCTTTGTGCATCCAATACTCCCCCCTGGGTTCATTTTCCTTTTTGCAAAAGAGTGAGGATTTCTGAGTGATAAAATGTCTAAGTTATTGTATATTGAAAACATGCTTATCTCACCCTTACTCTTATAGTTTTATTGGACATAGAATTCTAAGTAGCAAAGATTTTCCATTAGAACACTGATGCTTTTACCTGTTCCCCTGCAGTCTCTGTCATGAGAAGCTTGTTATCACGCTGACTGTCATTCCTTTTTAGGTAATTACTTCTTTCTCTCTCACAACTTTTTTTTCCTTTTTTTGATGTTCTCTACTTTCACTAAAATGTTTTTATATTTCCTGAGATCTGGAAAATTCTTTCACTATGTTTGAAAAATGTCTTTTGCCATTCTCCCCACTGTATTCCTATTAAAATTATTTGTCATCCCCTCTCTTTTATCCCTCTGGTTGTGCTCTAAGACATTCCTTCCCTTCTATTTTCTAACTCAGTAATACTCTCATCAGTGTGCATTCTTATTTTGTGGTCACCGGTTTCTGTTTCATATACAGTATTTTTCCTTTACTTCTCTGAGGATTTTTTAATATCTTTGTTTAAAGCCTCTTTCATACTGCTCTTTATCTATCAATTTTTATATTAACCATGTATCTGCCATTTCTAGTGCTTTTCATTTCTTTGTGCAGATTTGTTTTTCCTTGTGGTATCATTTCCTTCTACCTAAGGGACTCCTTTTAACATTTCCTGTAGTGTAGATCTGCTGGTGAAGAATTTGGATTTTTTTTTCAGCTTTTTTATGTCAGGGAAAAAATAGTTTGCTTTCATTTTTAAGAGATATTTTTACTAGATATAGAAGTCTTGGTTGATAGTTTTCCTTGTACTTTCGTTATTCTACTCTGAGGGGCCACTGTCTTTTCGCTTATCTTGTCTTCAATGAGAAATATGCTGTTATTTTTATCTTTGTTCATCTGCACGTGGCATGTATTGACTGCTTTTAGGGTTTTCTATTTTATCACTAGTTTTGAGCAATTTAATTATGATATGCCTTGCTTTTGTTTTCTTCTTAGTTATTGTGTGTGGGATTTATTTGGATTCTTGGATCTATCAATGTATAGCCTTTATCAAATATGAAACCTTTTCAGCCATTATTGGGCTTCTCTGGTGGCTCAGATGGTAAAGAATTTGCCTGAAATGCAGGAGACCTGGTTTAATCCCTGGGTTGGGAAGATCCCCTAGAGAAGGGAATGGCTACTCACTCCAAGTATTCTTGCCTAGAGTATCTCATGGACAGATAGCCTGGTGGCTACAGTCCATGGGGTTGCAAAGAGTGATATGACTGATTAATACTTTCTACTTTCTTTCTCAGCCATTATTGTTTTAAATATTTTTATGTCCCCCTTTCCATTTTAGGAACTCCAATTACATGAATATTAGGATGTTTGAGGTTGTTCCATGGATCAACAATGATGATGCTTTGTACTCCTAAAAAAGTTATTATTTTTTCAATGTTTCCCTTTGTATAGTTTCTATTACTATGCTTTCAAGTATGCTTATATTTTCTCCTGGAATGTCTAATCTACTGCGAATCTTATTCAGGTATTTTTTACTTCAGACATTGTAATTTTCACCTCCAGAAGTTCAACATGGGTTTGTCTTTATGTTCCCCATATCTCTCCTTAATTTTTTGAATGTATGAAACACTTAATAATAACTGTTTTTTTTTGTCCATGTCTGCTAATGCTGACATGTGTGTCAGTGCTGGTTAAGTGTCAATAGATTTTTCTCCATCATTATGGGTCATATTTTCCTGCTTCTTTGCATGCCCAGTAATTTTTGATTGGATACCAGATATTGTGAATTTTACCTTTTCTTGGGTGCTCAACAATTATATTCATATATTCCTATAACTACTCTTGAGCTTTTCCTGGCATGCAGTTACTTTGAAACAATCTTATTCTATTAAGACTTGTTAGGCAGAATCAGAGCCTAGTTCTTCTAGGGCTTATTCTAAGTACTTAACCTGATGTCCTGAGAATTTGAGGTTTCCTAGTCTGCCTGGTGGGAACAGGCATTACTGCAGGCTCTTTGGGGAACAAGGAGTACCCTTCCTCTAATTAATTCAGGTGATTCTTCCCCATCCTGGAGGAGTTCCCATTTCTGCATGTGCTGATCAATAATTTGATGAATACTCGCAGGAAATTCTCTGAATATCTCCAGAGTTCTGTTTCTGTGCTGCTCTCTTCTCTCTACTTACTACTTTGTCCTGTGAAATCTAGCTTCCTTGATATCACTGGATTTTCAACTCCATATTCTCTAGTTAAATTAAGAAGATGAGACTGAAAGTCTACTGGTTTACCTCTCCCTGCATGGAAACCTGAAAACTCAGGGCAGTAAGCAAGGGTATTCACAGGGCTCACTTTGTTTGTTTCCTGTCTCTTGGGGATCACACTGTCCTTTGTTGTCTGATGTCCAGTGTCTTGAAAATAGTTACTTATTTTTTGTCTGGTTTTTGGTTGCTTCAAGCAGGGGAGTATATCTGACCCTTGTTTCTCTATTTTGGTTGGACAGATAAGTTTCTTACTATGACCTTTCCTTAATCCCACTGGGGCCTCTAGCACATGGAGCCCTCTACTGACTCCCATAGAAAAGCTATGACAAACCTAGACAGCCTACTAAAAAGCAGAGACATTACTTTGCCGACCAAGGTCTATATAGTCAAAGCTATGGTTTTTTCAGTAGTCCTGTATGGATGTGAGAGTTGGACTATACAGAAAGCTGAATGCTGAAGAATTGATGCATTCGAACCGTGGTGTTGGAGATGACTCTTGACAGTCCCATGGACTGCAAGGAGATCAAACCAGTCAATCCTAAAGGAAATCAACCCTGAATATTCATTGGAAGGACTGATGTTGAAGTTGAAGCTCCAATACTTTGGCCACCTGATACAAAGAACTGACTCACTGGAAAAGACATTGATGCTGGGAAAGATAGAAAGCAGGAGAAGGAGATGACAGAGGATGAGATGGTTGGATGGCATCACTGACTCAATGGATATGAGTCTGAGCAAGCTCCAGGAGATGGTGAAGGACAGGAAAGCCTGGCGTGCTGCAGTCCATGGGGTCAGAAAGAGTTGGACACAACCAAGGAACTGAACAACAATGTCTCCCAATCTGTCAAGACTGTCCCTTCATTACTTTTTTTCCTTTGCAGCTTGTAGTCCACGATCCATTATTTCAGTAATGTTCTTGTCAAGGTCCTCAATTCCCATTCCCCCCTCTAGGCTCATTTAACCTTTCTAATTACATGGTAGAGGTTCAATGTATTTTTTTTAAATAAACGGATAAGTAAATGAGAACTGACGTATATATGTTAATTTCTGATAAACTCTCTGCTATGTTTCAAAACTAAACATTAAAAAATTACTAATTTTTAATACTACATTTCTTTTATCAATACAGATAATAATTATGTATAAAATTAGGTTATCCTTTATATACAAACAACCTTTTCCCAATTCTACATTACTTAGAATGAATGCTTGTGATTTTCCCCAGTGAAAGTCATACACTTCTGGGGCAAAACTAAGTCAGTAATAGAAAAACAGAATGTTTAAGTATGAATGCAATTTAGAGATAAGTTTCTATTACTCTTAAACTTTATAGATGTGGAAATTGAGATATTCAGAAGACAAATGATTTGGCTAAAATGTTTTTCAAAGCTCATACAGCTGGTCAATAGCAGAATGAGGAGCAAAATCAACTTTCCTAACTCCAAACAAGGGTTCCTTCCTTCTCATTGCAGTGCTATATTTTCTTGCCCAGGTCTACTTGTATTCAATACCCTGTGTTTGCAGAAATTTGAATGTGGTTTACAATAGAGCTTGCTCTGGTTTCCCAGTGAAATCAGCTGCTTAATGATGCAGTAACCATGTGATTTCTAGAACAAGGTCATGTAATCTTATAGCACTACTTATAATAGGACTAAAGTAGCACGTGGGTCATGTTCTCATACTTAGGTAAAACATTCTTTGAACCATTAGTCAGTGACTCTGCCAGGGGATTCAATAAGTTCACATTCCTACTGTGTAAAACTTATTGTGTAGAGGCTGATGCCAGATACCAATAGAGAACTCGGTAGATTAGCATATAAATAATGTAATAAATTAAGATATGAAAGGGCTCAAGTCCTTCTATATTCATCAGGACATTGTGCCTTAAAAACTGGTTCCCTAAGTCTGGAAAAAGTTTTAAGAACAAGAAGCCTTCCAATCTTTATATTCTGATTAGACACTGACACATTGACTCAATAAATTCAGAGCCTAATAGTCAGGGATGAGGCCTAGTGAAAATTAGTCAGTGGGAATAACAGAAGACAATGACTCAAACATGAATAACAGTATTTCAATGTATATGTTTGAAATTCACAAACACACACATGCACACACACATACATACACATACTTGTTGAGTAGATGCAGTATTTGAAATCTGAGTTAGAGACAAAATGTAAATTATATGCAAATATGACTTGAGGTTACTGCTAATGTAGTCATTCTGATGTTCACTAGACATTTTTAGCTTTTTGCCTTCTAGACACATAACTCGATTGGTTTGCTGGCCCCTATTGGTTTTGTAGGGCCACATGACTAGTTCTGGCCACTGAAGTTGAGTCATTTCCAGGCTGGATCATTTAATTTTGGGTTAAGATCCTTTACAATTCTCTTTCTGTCTGGGATGGTAATCAGCAACTTTAGAAGATGATAATCAGTTAGGGTCCCTGATTTTCTGTGACAAATAGAGCCCCGTGCCAACCCATTATGAATATGTAGTGTTAGCAAGAAATAAATCTTTGCTTATTTAGCCACCAGTATTTTTAAAGTTGTTTGTTACCAGAGCACAACCTAGCTTGTCCTGACAGATATATCTGCTTTCATTCTCTTCCCTGGATGGGGAAGATACTGTCTTAAGGATGGATACTAGTAAGAGCTCAGGAATATTGAGAGAGTGGTAAGAAAGATGAAGTTAAGGAAGGGAGAGATATGTAAAGGGGCTATTCTAAGACAAACATAAACACATACACATTAAATGTAATTTGGGAAGACCTACTAGATTTTATTATTGTTGTTACTATTACTACCATGATTATTATTATATTTATTATTGTTTTTTTTAAACAACCTGAAGATTATGGTCATTACATGCTATGACTCATCCTTGGTGTTGGATAAAGAGAGGAAGGACAGATAATTCTAGCTTTTGGAATCTCTTAGATTAATGCAATAGCTATGCTTCCTACATAGTGTGAATTTTGTTGAGTATATTTTTTCTATCCCAGTTGGACTATACAATTCTTGCAGTTAAGGACTATATTTTATTTTCCTTGTGTGTACTTTGGAAACAGTCCTAAAGCTCAATAAAATCAAGCTGAAGGCCAGCTGCACTTGTTATCAGGGAATTGGCATCACATTCCATTGCTGACCATCTCTTGGACTGACTTGAACAGATGCATCAGTTCTCACATTTTCATTTCCTGGAGCTTCAGGAATATGTAATGAGAATCATGAGCATGGTGATATGACAGGGCAGTGAGGAAAAGTGCATCTGCAATCAACACTGTCTTTGGAATTGTAGTCCTTTTCACTGGCGACCAACTCAGTGAAGCAAATCAAATGAGAGACATTTTTCAAATTTGACTTTTCATAGCAACTGTTTCAATTTTTTAGACATGTGTGCTTTTGGGTTTATTCTCCTCTTTATTGCTCCTGGCCTTTGGTGCTTTTCCTTTTTCAATTGTCCCATTTGCCATTCTGAATAATCTACAGAGCCCCAAAAGTCAAATGATATATTTAAAAACTCATGGGTGTATAGTACAATAAAAACTGTTGAGGGAAGAGTCGGCATTTATCAGAATCCTTTGCATTGTCAGTGTCTAAACCACACAGTATTTACCCACACATAGCTGTGCACCTGGGCTTCTGCTTGCCTATTTGATTATGGCCTTGGAGTTTCTTTGCTAACTTTTCAATTGCTTTCCTTGTTTATCAGTTCCTGTCCTTGATCTCAGGTTTTAACTTTGCCTATCACACACAAACCTGTCTTCTACTCTTGCATTACCTGGAACTCAAGCAGCAGGCTCCTTGTTTTTGCCAAGAATGACATTATTCTTCAGAACTCCTTCCTACTCCCTAGTGGTGTAATGGAAGTATTCGCCATCAATACCACCAGTCGGGTTATATTAAAGATGGAAAATATTTCTCTCTGTTTTTCTGCATACTAAAAAAATATGCAATTGTACTTACAGTGCCTACTCTGTGTCTGGCACTAGCATAGGCAGTGGGGATACTGCAGTGAAAAAAGCAGACAAGAATTGCTGCCCTCATGTGACTTATTTTATAGCAATGACAAATTCAATTACTAGTAAGATCTGACATGGATCCTATAAAACTGTAGTGGTTCTTTATTCAGCTAATGATCTACATCTACATGTAAGGTATAATGTTTTTGCATTCTATAGTTTAAGTTAAAAATTAAATTTTTATCAAGATAGGCCAAAAGATAGTTGACCCATACCAGTTATGATCAGAAGCCCCCTCCTGAGCACACATGTTGGTCCCCACTCTCACCCTGGGACCCTTTAACCCCGATTGATGCCATAGCAACAACCCAGCAAAATCTAAAAAATCAATACAGCCAAATCTAAAAATTCCACATGATACTTGGGTATAAGGCCCATTAAAAGGTCATCATTGCCAGGCAACAGTATCCCTGGACAGCCTAACAAGTAGAACAACACTTTTTATTCCACTATCCCAGAAACTCTAAGGCATATACGTTGAGATCCTCCCTCTCCCATCACTGCTATTTCTTCCTGTGGCTACCACCATCCATGACCAGACCCACCCACAGTGGGCCTGGCGAGATGATCAAGCCACTAGCACCCTTGATGGTCATTGGCAAGGCTGGATACATCATCTACGCTGTGAAAACTCCCTCCCAGGCCAGAACAGGCTTGCAGAACTGGCAGAAATAGGGTTCATAGGACAGATCCGAGATCCAGCTGGACATCTGCCCTGAACCCCTGTGTTGAGATTCTGCTATTCACAAAACCCAACCTAAAGCAGACTGGAGTCAGAGCCTGAGTAGCTCCTTCGAACAGAGAGAGTAAGGGCTGCTGTACCAACAGGTGACCCAACACAAACAGAAGGAAGGTGTGTGAGTGGTATTCCTTGAGCTACTTGGGTCATCAGAACTACAATCTTATCCTTGTCTTCTGACAGCATTTTGGTTACTGGGCTTCAACACCTTTCTGTGCATATGTATTTGTGCACACATATATTGTTGAATTACAGTCTGCCTTTCTTCTCATGGTGTCTCTAACACTGATCTGATTAACTGAATCCTCTGCATGCCACCTCATCTCCTCCAACCTAACCTGTTTGCTTATATGCTCAATTCTTGTGTTGCAGTGGACATGAACTATTTGTTTTTAAGGAATAGTCATTTTTATAGCACAGTTTGGAGTCTAAAGCTCAGGAAAAACACATTCACATAGTATCTTTCATAAATATGGAAATTCTAATCATCCAAGTTTTATGATCCTCATATTTTCAATTTATCATGGTCCACATGTGGAATAACTATGACAAATGTTAGATCCTATGCCACCTCTTTGTTACCAAGCTTTTGGGTTTCTGATGCACATCTCAGTGTGTGCTCAGAGCTACAGAGTAGAGTTTCTTCCTTACCTTACTCTTCTCTTCCCCAGGCATTTCTTTCCTAATGATACCTGTTTTATGTTGAAGCTAAAATAACTCATTAATTAGCTTTCTTTGAGCATATAGTGAGTACAGAGAATTAAAATGAGAAGATGCTCACATGGGTTTATGATCTACATCTAGAATACACTTCAACTTGACTATTCTATGTGATTTATAAAATGATTCTAATATATGCCATGTATTTGAGTATAGGATTATTTCTACCTCATTTTCATAGCCTGTTCAGTGGCTCTTACAGTGTCTGGTGCAGAGTAAGTGCTTATTGAATAAACAAGTGGTCCCAATGGTGGTACAGGAAGAAAATGTTAGAATATCGAAGAGTTGAGAGGCAGATGAAGGCAGTTTTAGAAATGAAGCTTCTAAAACCTTTGGCTCTTGGATGGTCAAAACACATGGGAGCTGAAGAGAAACAGCTCCTTGTAACTCTTGGGTCCTTGTCTGTGAGATTCAGTGGGAGCCCTTACTTTCTCACTATGAGGAATCAGTGCACAACTGGAGAAAATAAAAAGAAAGGCACGTACTGGAAAACAGGATTTTCTTTTTCATGTCCATGATTCTCTTTGGTATATTTAAATACCTGGGAATGTGATTTATCATTCATTGGATTTAACAAAATCCACTCTCATTTCCCCACACGTTTTAGTGATACAGGAAACTTTCAACTGTCACAACTAATGGAATGGAAGCAAAAGTGCACATAATCAAATACCATTTCTATTTGCTTTTGGAAAGTATTATGTCTGCTTTTCCCCCAGCAGGTTTGTTCTTATGATGATTAGTTCTAGCTAGGGCTAATATTAAAATGAGTTTGCATTTTCTCTGTACAATACCTGGCAGTAGAAGAGAAATGTGTTTATGGCAGAGGAATCTCATGCAGGGCTTAGAATTTGTCACAGTTAATCACCCACATGGATAATCTATATGCAGCAAGTGGGATTTTGAACAGACTAAAAGGCAAAGAGCGACTACATGTCCTGGATTTTAATGGCCTGGGGTACATACCCAAGGGGAAAGCTATAGCTCATGTTATGAAGAGTGTGAGTAGAAAGAGAACACTGAACTAGGAGGAAGGCAACTGGTGTTCTCATCCTTGATGCCCAAGGGAGGCCATATAACCTCTTTGTGTTTCAGTTTCTTTATCTGGAAAATGTAATAATGACATCTGTAACTGTTGACCTAACAGGTTAACTGCCAAAAAAAACTAGTGAATAAAAGGGTTTGTAAAAGTACTAAACGCTAGGAAAATACAAAGTATTGATAGACAAACAGTGAAATACTGTCACCAGCTTTTCACAACCTGTGCTTTGCCCTAACTCCTCAATGCTTGGAGTCTTGGCTGTGACTTCTGAAACTTAACCGAGTTTTTAAAAAAGTCACATTTCTTAAGGATTCTGCTCTTCCAGGAATAGCTACTCCGATAATGTCCATGGATCCTAATGAATAGATACATCCTTTATCAGGATTTTAACAGAGATCTTTCAGCTATAATAATTAATCTCGTTGTTGTTGTTTAACTGGTGCTAAGTTGTCTCTGACTCTTTGTGACCCCATGGACTGTAGCCCGCCAGGCTCCACTATCCATGGGATATTCCAATAGAATACTGGAGTGGGCTGCCATTTCCTTCTCCAATAATATTTAACCTAGTGGCTCTCAAAGTGAGATCCCCTGGACCACCTGCAGCAGCAGCATCTGGGCATGCAAATTCTTGGACCCACCCCAGACCGAGTGAATCACAAGCTCTGGGAGTGGAGTCCAGCAATCTGTGTTTTAACAAGTGCTCCAGATGATTCTGGTGTACACTCGAGTTTGAGAACCACTGACTTAACCCAAGAAAAAGGGAAACGCAGGAATTGGGCTCTGAGACATGCTACTGAGAGACCTTTATTTCTCTGAAGGAGGTAGGATAAGGCTTATGGGACTTTCAAATCATACTGCACAGCTGTGTGTGTGTGTGTGTGTAAGTAAAATGATGTCCGAGAACATAATTTTCTCTGGGAGGTCTTTTCCCCAACCATCCTACCTAAAAATGTATCACCACCTTCCTTAGCACTCCCCACTTGCCTTTCTTGATCTACTTTTCCTTGTAGCATTTATTACCTCTTAATATGCTGTTATTTATTTACTTCAGTTATTGTCTATCTCCCCCCAGCTGGAATGTTCACTCCACAAGGGCAATCTGTTTTGTTCACTGCTGTGTCCCCAGTTCTGAGAACTGTGCATGGTTCCTAGTCAGTACTCAATACATATTTGTTGAATTAACAAGTGAATAAACAACTGCTGACATTGAGAGATAAGAAAATACTGGGTCAGATCAAAACACTGAAACACCTGCAAGAACCCTTCTTACAGCACAGGAGCCTTGCCTCTCTGTTTCTGCTTTGGGCTCTGAAATAAGTCTGCAAACAAGGCTTGGGTAACTGCCATCCTCAGGGGTTCAATTCACTATGCTGTTTGATTATCATTACAAAATGTGCTATCTGGTTTTTCCTAGGCTGGGGATAGTGTACTGATTGATCAATGCATTCACAGGGCTGGCTATGGGTGTGCAAGAGACCAGAGTGTGACACAATAGGGAAAAGGTAGTCTAGGAACAGAAATCTACTGAATTCTCATCCTTATGCTGCCCCTAACTTGCTATATCGTCCTAACCAAACTGCTTAGCATTTCTGGGCCTTGTTTCATCTGTGGATCTCAGTGATCTCCAAGGTCCCTTTCAATTATATTAATAATTACATATCCATTCATATATTACTTGATTAATGCCTCTCTCCTCAACTGGCAAGCTCTGTGAGAACAGGGGCTGTCTGTATTTGCCCACCTAGGTCATAATGCCCAGCACATGGGGGCACTCAAATATTTGCTGAGTGAGCAAATTCCTGTGACAACCAAATGGGAATCTCAGCCTCATCAGCTTGCAAGTTCAAGGTATGTGGATGTAGGTTGCAAAACCCTGGCCTGGAAGAGATCTCCAATCATCAGGAAGAGCAGGATGCTGGCTCTGCCTCCTTCCACCAACCCCCAGGGCACACAGAGGTTGCAAAATTCATTAAACGCATTCATGGCAAGGTATATAGGAGAGAGCCCAGACTTGGCACTGGCCATCAGCCCTGTGATCTGAAGAAGCAAGGGTTCGAGGATCAGAAACCTGAATCACAGATCTGTTATTCTCTAGCTTTATGACTTTGTACAAATTATTTACTTCTCTCAGCCTCAGCCTTTTTATCTGGAAAACGAAGACAAGTACTGCCTGCATCTCAGGATGGCTCTGAAGATCAGAGGAGTTGATATATATCAAGTGTTTTCCCAATAATCTGGTGTGAGGAGGGTGCTCAGTGTATGGAAGCCTCCTTGTCTGGTCCTGCCTTTTCTGCCCCTTATAAGGTTTCTAACAAAGCATCCTGTTCCAAAAAACTGACCCAAGTTGGTTATGGCTAATGGGAGTGCCCTGGCCAGCCTGGCTTAAGGGGAGATAGAGACCAAAGTCAAAAGTGCTTCTCAAAATATTTACCTTTGGAAATACGTACTTTATCTATTTGCTTCTAGTTTGCTTAATGACATTTTGAGATTTGAACTTGCTCTAACTTGATATCAAAAAGTGCAATTTTGTAAATAAATCTTAATAACTGATAATCACTTGAATGTGCTCTTATCAGCGAATAGGATGAGTTAGAACTTAACTTCTCTATTTGGCTGCCTTTGTCTCTCCTTCTGCTTTGCTCTTTGAGGGAATTATCCTCCTGGTCCTGCCTTGGCCCCTCCACCTTCCCCCACCACACTCATCCACTTCATATGACCATCTTTATCCTGGAAAACAAATTCTGCTGCTAGGCAACCAGAAAACAAAATCCACAGTGGTTGACATGATTTGCGTTAGTGATGGCAATTGCAGTGGTGCCACCACCAGGCCAGATGTACACCCATTGCATCTGTCCTCAACAGATCTTTCCAGAAAGTGGGATGGGGTGCATTCTTGGTAGAAAATTAGGGCCTCAGTACTCAACAGAAAGTATTTATAAATCACTGTATATCAACAGCCTGCTTTAGAATAATTTTATTAGAACACATTCAAGAAAGTGACATATGGAAAAAGACAGCAGCAATTCTTAGTCATGCAAATGCCCGTGTTAAGGTTCTCCATTGGATTTAAATTCAAGTACAAAGACAGTCCTTTCCTGAGCCAGGTGCAATTCCAGAGCATGACACTTTGAGTTGAGAGCATGTTTCCTCTGCAAAGTTCAGAACCCTGAACAAGTCCCACCCTCACAATAAGATTGTGAGATACATGGAAGTGTAAACTTTCAGGATTTTAAGGAACCCTTTACCCAAGCCCTCCCCCATAACCCAGCTGGGGGAAGTAAGCCCAACTTTGGGACCTCTTATAAATAGATTTAGTCTATTGAAAATAAAGCAGTGGGCCTTAAAAAAAATTAGAAAATGAATATATACATACATATATATATAATGGAATGGAATCACCTTTGCCTTTGCCTTGGTGTGGGAGTTCCATGAAATTCTGTGTTAGGGGTGGGGGCTCTCAAGTGTTTTGGGAGTTGGAGGACTTTTTTTATTTTTTAACTTTTTATTATGAAAAACTGCAAACATATACAAAAGGGAAAGAATAATATAATGAACACCCACGTGCCCATCATCTAGTCTCAACAATTATCAACATGTGGCCAGTTTGTTTCATTTATTTCTTCTCCCACCTCCCACCCACCCCCGCCAACAGGATAATTTGGAAGCCAAGGAAGGCTGGTAGGGTGATCTTCGAACCAGACACCTCAGCAGTGAGTAAGGTTAGGGAGGAGCTAGAAAACAGTGGCAAAACCTGGGTAGGTTGAAGCAGATGGAACATTTGTTGGGCGTAGTAGTTCCTGCCAGTGTTTGGGATCAGCTGGAGTTGACCCTCACCTACCATAAACCATAACCATAAGAGGTCCCTTTTTCCTTCTCCTTCCCGTTCATGATATAGGGGAGGCAGGCTAGATTAAAATGATGGTTTTTTTCCAGATTGGGGCCACTGACAAAAGAAACATTCAACCTGGAGAAAAACTCCAGGGACAAGTATGTCCCTCTAATGAACCCCCTACCAGGGTCGGGGGCTTGATGTTCAGACTGGGAGCTGGGGCAGTGTGTTGGGCCATGGGGCCTCTCACAGGTCCCTACTGTCCCACCCATTTTAGACTTTGGAGAGAAGCTCGGCAACCTTGAATTGCACCCAGTAGAGAAAGAAGCAAGGGGCCCCAAGGAGTGAGCCCATGGCCCGAGGGGCAGATTTTGCATGGAACATGTTGCCCTCTGAGCAAAGGCTGCGCCCCACACCAGCCCTGCCAGAGCAGTCTCAAGAGAGGTGGGTGATGGGAGTCCAGGTGGGAGGTCCCAACGGCGGCACGGCTAACCCGGTGAGCTGCGCGCTAAACGTAAGTGGAGAAAGGATCTCCAGGTCCCAGGTACCACCGAGGAGCAAGGTTGCCATCCTGTTAAGAAAAGGGCCGGGGCTCTGTGATTTGCATATAACTTTGCAAAATTTTTCATGAGATCCTGTAGCCCTTTATAGAAAACAGAGTGAAACCATCAGTGTGACCTAGTGTATTTCTAGCAATCCAATGCACATAGTGCAACCTAGCAAATACACAGTCATTATTTTAGAGGAAATGGAGGAAGCAGTGCTGTGTAGGACAGTGCTTGGTCTGAAGGTTCAGAAGTCAACCAGGTCTAGCATCCAGAGGAGGATCACTGACCGGCCGCTTTTAACTGTGAAATACTGTCAAGAGCTCAAACCTGCACACTGTTCTTTGCATTAGTTCCCTGCAGAGCAATCTTCCTGTGACTTTCCAACTTCCCAGACAGACAAGGAGAAGTGGAGCCAGGGATAAGATAAATAGAGATACATTAAATAAGAGGTCCAGTGGCAGTGATCATTAGTGTTTATTTCATACCCTTCCTGTTTTTTTGTTTTCTTGTTTCAATTCTCTTAGGGTCCCTGTGCCCTACCAAGTCTTATCATGACATTCAGCTAGAGAAAGAAACTGAGAGAAGTTTACCCATTTATGCAGCAGATCTTCAGTAGTAACTGACTTAACACTCTTGATTTCAAGTGTTCCCAGGGTCTATAAAGTGGTAATCTGCAACTTTTCTAAGGCACAAGGCTGGTCCATGCATGCCACAAGGCCGGCTAAGGGAATGGATTACTGAGTGAGGGAGTGATGGAGCCATGCCAGAGACCCCATATTCCAGTGTGGTTCTACCATCTCTATTGGGCCACTGGAGGCAATGGAATCATCCTTTCTTTAGGAACGATGGTCCCTCAAAGAGAACCAACTTCTAGTGCTATTGGAAGAGTGAAATATTTCAAAAAGCAATGGCTCTTATCCAAGAGAAAAGTTTAAGATGAATGAAAGAGTCTGACCTCCCATTTGACTGTGGTTCAGCTCACGGTGTCAAAGGCTACCTTATGGAAATGAGAAAACCAGTATGAGACTCTTTTAGAAAGAACTCCAGCCGGCAAAAACTGTTCATTAAGGGACAGAAAAAGCCTCAGTATAGAGTTCAAATGGCAGTTACTCTGAACTGTGGAGAAGGTCGAGGGTGCTAAGGATTCAGAAGGGAGATGAGATAAAAAGAAAGTCAGGGACAGGATGCATGCATTTATGAAAGGGCAAAGTACTGCTGCCCACTGAGCTCACCTTTTCCAGGGAAAAAGGGTCTCAAAAAATTTAAATCATATTTTCCTTTGCATGATGTTACATTACCGGGCTGAGGGTAGGGAGGTAGCATCAACTGTCCTGGTTAGCTTGTTCCCCCACATCATAATTCACTGTCGTACCAGTTTATAGATGTGCTATTACATCTGCATAACTTACTTTAGTGGCAGAATTTAATAGTTTTACAAGGGCTGAATTTGACATTTGGCTCTTTATACAATGGTTGAAATTCTAAGGGAGAACAGTTTTAAAAAATATTTTTAGTGTCATCATTATTAGTAGCTAATTTGTGTCATTTTTATTATCACTAATATTTGTTGCATGTTTACCATGTGCTAGGCAAAGTGCTGAGTATCTGGCATGCATCATTTCATGAAATTTGGAATGGGTAATACCATTACTCCCATTTTGCAGATTGAGGCATTAAGGTCCTGCCCAGGATCATACAACTGGCAAGAGGAGGGGCTGAGATCTGAACTGAGGTTGGTTTGACTTCGAAGTGGTCCTAACCGCTGGGCTAGGTTGCCTTTTGTAAAGGAGAATCCATCTGCTAAATGATATTTGTATGTGTGTATGTTTGTGGATTCCAAAGGTCTTAGAAAGCATCCCTCACATTATTTTGAGGATCCATGTTATCCTTGAAGACGTAACTAGAAGTGGTTTGGGTCACTTCAGTATGTCTATTTATTAGATTTTGCACAAAAACTTTTATCTCCTTTTAAACCTCAAGATGTGATGGTCTCTGTGTACTTGCAAATCTGTCTGATGGTGGTTTGTTATGTGAGACATATAAGAAATTCAGGCATGTAGGCAAACTGAACACTTGTTCTCCAAAACTGAGAAAATACATGAACATTTACAAAGGAAGTCATTATTTTATATGGCCCAGTTGGTGCCTTAAAAGAGTAGTTAACATCCATACATCAACATTAAAAAGCGACGGACATTTATGATCTCATTGAGATGATTTTCTGAAAATCTAACCTAGGGCAGAGACTGCTGCTGCTGCTGCTAAGTCGCTTCAGTCGTGTCCGACTCTGTGCGACCCCATAGACGGCAGCCCACCAGGCTCCGCCGTCCCTGGGATTCTCCAGGCAAGAATACTGGAGTGGGTTGCCATTTCCTTCTCCAGTACATGAAAGGGAAAAGTGAAAGTGCAGTCGCTTAGTCGTGTCCGACTCTTAGCGACCCCATGGACTGTAGCCTACCAGGCTTCTCCGTCCATGGGATTTTCCAGGCCAGTACTCTTGCCTGGAAAATCCCATGGACAGAGAAGCCTACGGAAAAATTTAAGTGGAAATGTGGTTTAAAAAAATGCCATTAAATTTCTTTGAAATGTTAACGATCTCTATTATTTAGGCAATAACTCTCAGCTTGGAATTCACAGATATCTCATATCCAATCGCCCTCTACCTTTGGCATTCTGATTCAGCAGGCCAGTGAGGAGCCTGGGATTCAGCAGGCCAGTGAGGAGCCTGGGATGAGTTTTTTGAAATGTTTCCTTGGTAATTCTAGGGGTCACTTGGTTTAAAATCATTAAGGCACAGGACTTTTCTATGTACCAGACAATACATGGTTGGAAAACCTGAGTTGTGCAGCATTTCAACTACATTTTCACGTCTGCCAGGATACACTGTCCAGAAGCACTTCGGCATTTTCCATGAGGAGTGAGAATCAGCGAGACCCATTTTGATAGGATAGCAGCTTTTATTAACCAGACCTCCCAGAATTCTTTTTTCGGGGGGAGGGGGTATATTCAGATTCCTCCCATCTCCCCCATTCAGTTATGTTCATATGCTAAGTTGCTTCAGTTGTGTCTGACTCTGTGACGCTACGGACTATAGCCTGCCAGGCTCCTCTGTCCATGGGATTTAACAGGCAGGAATACTGGAGTGGGTTGCCATTTCCTCCTCCAGGGGATCTTCCCAACCCAGAGATTGAACCCACGTCTCTTATATCTCCTGTATTGGCAGGCAGGTTCTTTACCACTAGCGCTACCTGGGAAGCCCAGGTATAGACTCCTTCATAGAAACACTTTACTTATTTATTAATATACTGCAGGTATCATTCTAATATTAGACACTCATAATATGAGTTTTCTGAGTTATAAAGAGAGGTTCTACAGTCTCTGGGTACACAAGAGGAGACATCATCAGACATCTAGTGGTATAAAAATAGCCACAAATGGGGAACCTATTTGTTATATTATAGATTTATATCCTGTCCTGTTCTACAAAAAATTTGAGGCAGCTGTTTTACAATATGTTTTTAAATGCATCTTCAGTTGATTATATGTTCTAGATGTTTCTGTCTGATGGATTTGGAAGCCACTGAGGCAGGTATGTGCCTGAGTCACTACTTCTGTGGCAAAGACATAATAAACTGTCTCTTCTAAATTCCTGATTTACGTCATGTTCTGCTAGGCACAGCAGAGAGTGAGCAGTTGACATGTATAATACATGGAACATGGTATGTTCCTGGTTTTTTATTCTTTTTCCCCTTGCCCTTGGTATTTTCAATCAGGTGCATTTCATTCAGTTGATCAGGAGGGAGAAACGACAGGACTTAACAGCATCTGGGCCAAAATGTTACTTTGTGTGTTTCTGCCTGAATCATCCAACTGTTTTGGTTCATGGACTTGGCCAGCAGAAGGCAGTGTACACAGCGGACATGAGAAAGACCTGGGTTCAAATCTCAGCTCTGTCACTTTCTGGATGTGTGGCCTTGGGCAGGTTATTTAACTTCTACATTTTCCTCATCTGCAAAATGAGGATAATGATACTTACCTTGAAGAATTGTGAGGATTGAGCAAGAAATTACATAAAAAAATGCCAGGCTCATAGTAGGCATTCAGGAAGAAAGACAATTGTTACTGTTGGTTGTCTATGTTCTGGACGCTTCCTTATAGTAGCCTTCATGCTTTCCTCGGCCTGTTCAGTTACAGCAGGGGCTTCGAAGGGAAAGGACTGTATGACACTCATTAGATGGGCAGATTTGTCCTTGGAGGGCACTTCACTGCTCTGTGTTCTTCTGTTACACACATGGAACTGCAAAGCCCGTATTCAGTGGTTTAAAAGAGCCTTTCTCCATCTCAAACTTCAAACTAGAGCCCAGACTGGAAATATTCCTTCACCAGAATGGGAAACTGAGATACGGAATAGTACAAATGTTGAATTGTGCAGACAGAAAAGACATCATGAATTATGTTTTCAGTTTAGCTCCTTTTCAAAACTGATTTTTGTGGCTTTGTTAGTTTTTCCACACTTCCTACTCTACTTTTGGCTTCCAGCCGTGTGTGTGCTGCTCATACTGACTCCAGGGCTTCTCATCTGGAATTCGATGAGGAGTTTACTGGCAAGGAGTGGTTGGCCAAGTAGCTTGGTGAAGAACAAAGAGGCCTCGGGGTGGTGCAGAGACAGGCTCTGCTGTGTCCCCTCTTGAGTGACAGACTGGGAGTCCCCACTTCCAGAACACTATCCCAAAGGAAAGAAATCAGCCTCAGCAAGGAAGAGTCACTCCCTCTGTTTTTCATCTTTCCATTTTTCCTCCTGCTTTTGGAGAGAACTGTGAGACTAGGCCAGGTGGGAGAAGCATTCTTGACGATGTTTGTTTCATGTAACTTTTTTGTCCCAAGTTCAGAAAAGTTAGAAACTTCCTCTACCGAAAATTATCAGAAACTTTGCTCTGTCCTTTGAGAGCAGACGAGGAGGGAGGAGGAGGGAGGGGAGGGAGTGGGGGAGCTGTGTTTTGACCTGATGATGAACCTACTGTTAGGAACCTTGCTGCCCATGCAGGGGTGACCCAGCCTCCCTACCCGGGGACCCAGTGTCCCCACACTGATCACTCGGGGAACCCCTCCATCTGGAATCATAGTTGGTTAAAACACAACTTGAACATGCCTGCCTTTTCTCCATCCCACTGCATATCTCTTCGTAAAATCTCTTCATGAACTTGAACGTATATTTCAAGCTTTTCCTCTCACCTTTTCTATATTTTACTAAACAGCTGAGTTTGGGGAAAAACCCTGATGAACTAACCCACTATTCACCTCCCCTATTTCCCCACCTGAATTTTCCTCCTCTTCCCTTTTGCTATCCAAGGCTCCTGACCTTCAAAAACCAAACAAAGTTGCCAGTTCCTCAACTAACAACCTTCAGTAACCTTGGCCTATCTTGCAAGTCAGCCCAAATTCACTGTCTGGTCACTTTCTCTCATCTTGGGATGTTGAGGGGAAGTTCATCCCTCTGTTACCTACTAGGCACCTGCTCATCCCTTTGTTTTTGGTTCACACAGAGGTTTGATCCAGAAACCATCTAACAACTGTGGCCCTTTCTGTCCTTAAAAATAACATCTACTCTTTCTTTGATTAATAAAAGTAATCTGACTTATCGTGGAGAATTTGGAAAAAGCCACCATCCAGAAATAACCACTACTTACATTTTGGTGTATTTCCTTCATATATACATACATGCATACATATATGTATATATAAATATATGTATATATGCATACAGAAGCACAAATATACACACATATATACACATCCACATTCCTTTTAATGTTTAACAGAAGAGTTAGTCTTTCATATTTAGAGGGAAAAGGAAGATCCCAGGCTGGTGGAAAAGAAAAATAACCCCAGGTTGCAGCTCAGGTAGGCTCTTCACCTGTGTCAGCTGTGGCCATGAGCTTTTGGAGCACATGGCTTATTGGTTTGTAATGTCATGGACTTGATGGCCGGGGGAAAACATTCAAGCTATCCCTGCCTCCCAAACGACGTGGGTGAATCCTTCTTAGAGAGCAACATGGGAAACACAGTCAGAGACACACCAAAAATTCATAGATACACACAAACAGAAATTATACACGTAAAAACATATTCAAACAAGTCTTTTCTGAGCCCTCTCTGTGAATGCCCAGTCTATCTCAATGCATTGCTGATAATACAGTGTATCACATGTAAGCCTTGTTTTTAATGGGTCTCAGGGTTCAGCTGCTGAGATGAAAACTAACCCATGGAAAACAATAGCAAGCTAGAAGAAGATGCTTTCTCATAAAGTGCTGATGGAAGGGACTCCAGAGGGTCATTCTAATATTATAATAATGATGAAGATGCATTCCAGCAACATTCTTCCTGAGATCAGAAACATCTCTTAGGACAGAGAGATAAGTTTAGAGACACAGTGATGCAGTATGTGTTAGACATATACTAACAAAGGTGATTATGATTTTAAGGATCATTATATTTTAGTGAAGATATAATCACACATATCTATCAGAAAATGTGAGAAGAGTAATCTGCAGACAGCAAAGGAAGGGGCAGGACCAGGGGGAAGTGGCCAGTTTATCAGGATGCTCTAGGTCCTAGAGAATGTTGCTGTGGTTTGGGAGACATGCTTCTTCTCTTGAAGCTCTCAGGGATAAACTTGACATGTTATATAAAAGTCTGAAGGCAGGCTGAGAAAAATGCAGCCACTGTGATGATCCAGTGGACTGTTATTTTAGGAGGAGGACAGAGAATAAAGGAGAGCTGAGATGGCTTAGAGACCAAGCTGTGGATGGGGATCTAGACCAGGCGCAGACCTAGGAGGTGGCATATGAGTTTAGTTTCAGTTCTGTTGAGTAGACTACAGTGAGTCATTCAAGAGCAGTTATGTCATAGACAATTGAAAATATGGTGCTGGATCCTAGGGTGAAAAGTAAGGGCTAGAAACAGACATCTTTCAATTCATTGTTAAAGTGCAACTGTATGCAAAGTATAATATATATGCTTTGGATGTTAAAGAATAACATTTGACTGTGGGGGACCAATATTGATGGCTCAGAGGTGGTAGCAGGGGATTAATGTGGAGAAATAGTGAGAATTTCCATGAAGGAGGCATGAGTCAGGCTAGAAGTGAGTGGTGGGTAGGATGTGATTAGGTAAAGTCAGTGGGCATTAGGGAAATGGAAGCAGCAGGAGCAGATCATGACACGAGTGGAGGCAGCTGACTGCCACTCTTTACTATGCACCAGATGCTGTAGTAGACAGTAAAGATAGAAGCATCATTAAAACCAAGCCATGATCATCAAGGAACTCACAATGTAACATGGGAGAGAGACATACAGGTAACCAATTATTTGGTTAACTGCAATTCGGTTGCAACCTACAAATTGCCAATATTTGATCAACCATTTTGGATCCAATCCACAAAAATGGCAGTTTCACATGATTCAATCTAATCTAAGTGTATTTTAGTGTATATAACAGATAAGCATCTCTAAAGGATCATATATAGGAGAGAAAATTATATAAATGTCTTTGGAGATGGGACTGTACTTTATTCTAAGTATACATGCTACTGAAGGCTTTTAATAGACAAGTGAGATGTTGAAAAAAATGTTTTAGGAAGATGAATTTGGTATCAGTAGAAAAGATATAATGCAGGCAACATCTCAGAAAGCAGTGGGTTGGGGGGGGGGTTTAGTAGGCTACTTAAAGAATTTAAATAAAGGGTAAGCAGGGCCTGACCAGGGTGATGTGATAAGATATTTTGAGGGAATCATCCTTAGGACTTGGCTGTGGACCGGCTGGCTATCAGGGGATATTGCCCAAAATGGATCGACAGATATAAACCCGGGTGTCTGGAAAATCCTGCTTCTGCCTCAAACAGGGAAGTCAAACCAGGTAGCTGGTTTGAGAGAAAAAAAAAAATTTTCTGATGCCGAGACTGAAGGAAGTTGACATCAAGCTATAAAGACTAACAGTGACAGTGTTCACTATGTCACCATTTGGTCTTGTGTTTGCTTGTTAGTTTCCTGGTTCCACAGGAGAACTGAGAGTTCATAAGGTTGGGGACTGGCCTGTTTGGTGTCACTGCTGCATCTCCCGTCTGCAATACTGCCTTGCGCATAGTAGGTGTGCAAAAATGTGATGAGTGAATAAACAGTGAATATGAAACTGTCATTAGGAGTAAGTCACTTCAGAGATATCATCTTGGAATTTGTGTCATGAACATCAGAATGGAAGCAACAAAAACTATTATTGAAGGTGGGGGGAGTATCTAGAGAAGGAAAAATCAAGAGAAGTTCCAGTTCAGTGAGCATGAAGCAACAAAGAGGTGTGAAATGGCAGAAGGAAAGGAGGAACCTGACAGTATGAGGGAGAGAAGAGATGTTAAATGTACTGGATGGAAGTGGGTACAAAACATGAGACTCAGAGCCTGTGGATAGGTTAACCTTAGACTCACTCTGAGTCGAGAGAAAGAATGAGAGCATATCGAGTTACACATAAAGGTGAAGATATGAGTAATTCTGTAACCATCATGCTAAAAACAACTCAGTATTTCTTAGGTGCTACCAACAAAGTCCAAATTCCTTTGAATGGTGTCCAGTGTCTGCCATAATCTGACCCAACCAATCATTTCAGCCTTGTTTCCCACATCTCACCTCACAAAGTCCACACTTCATCAGGCATATTTACTGTGCATGTCCCAAACTTATCCTATATTTTCCTTTCTCCCTTTCCCTGTTCTAGATGCGTGATACATTTAGAATGACTTTCCTCCCCCCTCCCAATACCAGTCCTGCCGAGATAAACTCTACCCACTTGGTAAAGTTTAATGTCAACCTTTTCTAATCTTCCCAAACTAGGTAAGTTTGATTTTTTTTTCATTTAAAAATATTTCGCTATTTTATTTTTAAGAAGTTTAATTATTTCTGGCTGTGCAGCACATGGGATCTTAGTTTCCCCATCCAGGATTCGAAATCGTGCCTCCTGCATTGGAAGTGTAGCATTTTAACTACTCGACCACCCAGGAAGTCCTCTGATTTTCTTCATAATATCTGTTCTCTATTTCTGGATCTCTTTCTTACCCATAATGCCCAACACATTACCTTGTGTTTATTGGGTCTTCACTCACTGATTAATAAATAGTGACGGAGTCCCTTCTGTGAATCAGTATTTTGTTGGATTTGGTGATGCAGTGGGGGTTTAAAACAGATATGTCTCTGCCCTCATGGACTTAACACCTGGTTGAGGAAGCAACTGAGTAACCAAACAAATGCTGAGATAGTCAATAATGCCGATAGGTTCTAACAAATAACAATACAGAATACTGTGAGAGATGAGACTTGGGGAGAGGAGTTAGTCAGCGGGTCAGGATGGGCTAAGAAGAGAGAGCAAATGGGGTAGACTGTGGCATGAGAGGACTGAGAATTTTCTAGGCAGAAGAAATAAAAGCCTGAGGACGCAAGAAACCTGACACATTCCTGGAAGGCCAGGAAGATTACGAGGCAGGAAACAAGAGGAAAAGTGGCTGCAGTGAGGAGAAGCGGGCCAAGGTCCAGGTCATGCAGCCCTCATAGGGCATACTGAGGATTTTGTTATTCATCCTAAGAGCAAATGGTCGCTTTCAAAGGGTTTGAAGCCGTAGATGTGAAGAGCTTACACTTTAAAAAGATCACATTGGCCTCAGAATGGAGAAGAGATTAGAGGAAGGTCAGAGTGAATGCCTGGGCACCAATTAGGAGGCTTCTTTCATAGGCCATGTGTGATAGTACAGTAGTGTGGACTAGAGTGGATTATACAGACCCTCAATAAATGCCAAAAGAGGGCAGAAGCAGTCTTTTTGGAGTCAATAACTAGGATTGAGAAAAGTTGAGTTTCACCTTTACAAATCTCTCCACTAATGTAAATCACAGTCAACAGCACTTCAGCTCTCTAGACTCCTTGGGAAATGTGCCTTCAGGATAATCAAGTGTTCTGGATGACAAAAGGTAAACAGAAACACCAACTTTTTCTCCCCATTTAAATATTTTTATGAATAGCTTTACATCTCTGACTTCTTAAAAAGAAAAATAAACTGAACATAATTTTCCCTTCTGTTGACAATTCCAACATGAGTAATAGTTATGGCATAGGACAAAATATGAAGAATGTCCTAAGACATGCCAGGTTATATATCTTCAGTAAATAGGACCCAACTACTGGAGTTTTGCTTCCTCTGTCAGCTTTTGCTTTCATAGCTTTTCTGCTTCCTCTTTTGCAATCAGTAGCTCAGCTTTTATGGCTACTAGTGTCTACATAGAAGTAACTTTCTCCTTTTCTAGTTTTCTTATGGGCTAAGTAATTAGATGAAAATGATGGTAAGAATTACATACAAAATTAGGATTTGAGAGGCTCTCCTGTGAGCATAGATGCTTAGTAGTTTTGCTATGTAAAGATTTCCTACCTGGGTCTTAGATCTATTTGTCAAACAACTGAGTTCCAAATCCAATGGACTTATCATCTTTTTTCCTAATACATTTCATTGCTTTAACTGTATTGCTTGTTACATAATATATAAAGTGCAACAGATATATTTTAAAATGTCAAAGTCTTTGTACTTATTCTTTTAGTAAAACAGAGGTAAACTTAGGGATTGACAAAAGCCCACATTATGTATAAATTTTCCACATAGGCATTCATCACTATTCTGTGGAGAATAAAATAATGAACTCTATTTTAAAGGACTAAATGTAAGAAATGTCTCATTATATCCCATCATATGAGGCTTAACTTACAAACGTGTTGCCTTCAAAATGTCAAATTAGATTTAGATGCTTTTCAAGACACAATAGAGTGAAAAGACTATCCACAGAGTGAAAGCAGATATTTACATGTATAACCAACAAGGGATTAATATCTAGAATATATAAAGAAGTCCCAAAGATGCATAAGAAAAAAACAAACAGGCAACTCACTAAAAAACTAGGCAAAGGCTTGAACAGGGGCATCACAAAGGAGAAAATCTAAAGGCCCACTAAGATATGGAAAGATCTTCAACTTCATTAATAATTAGGGAACTGCAGATTAAAACCATAAGCAAATATTACTACATACCCATCAGATCTGGCTCTACCAAGTATACATGATGATGTGGAGCAACAGAAAATCTCACATATACTTATAGGTAGGAGTGGAAAGTTGGTATCAACAGTTTGAAAAATAGATTACATCATCTCTTAATAGTAAAGTGAAAGATACACATACACACTATTACCTAGCAATTTCTTTCTCATTTTTCACCTAGCAATTTCATTCCTAGCTTTATACCCTAGAGAAACTCAAGTACATGTATTCTACAAGGATACAAATACAAGAGTATTCACAGCAGCATTGTTCATAATAGTCCCAAACATCCCATGTGCAAAACAGATAAATAAGTTGTGATGTCTTCATACTATGGAATACTATACAACAATGAAAATGAATGAACAACTACACATGTCATCAGCATGGATGAATTCCATAAAAATAAGCGTTGAGCAAGAGAGGACACACACACACACAGAGAATGATTCTAGCCATATAAAACTTTAAAACAGTCACATTGAAATAATATTCTTTAGGTATACATACTTAGAAGGTACACTAATAAAGAAAATAAGGACATTATTATTATGAATGTCAGAAGAATGGTTACCTCTAGGGAAGAGGACAGGGTTGTGACCAGAGAGGGGGACACGTGGAGCTTATGGAAATCTGGCCATGTCCTGCTCTTATGAACTGCATGGTTATTACATGTATGTTTACTTTATAATTACCTATTCAAATGTTTAGTAATTTTTATGCATTTTTAGTATACCTATTTTACATTAATAAATTGAAGAAAAAGTTTAATGTAAACCAGATGTATCTGATTAGGAATACATTTTATCCATAGAAATAAGAGCATAAGTAACTGCTAATCAGATAAGTCTGTAAGTCTCATTCAGTAATAGCGTAAGTTCAATACTGCACATTTCAATAAAAATAACAGAAAATAAGACAGTTGCAATATTATCAGTTAAACAAAATATATATGAGAGAAATATTGAATAAGGATTATTTTAAAGTATCTAATATCAGATTGGAAAAGATAAAAAATATTGAAGATACATTAGGTTGCAAGACTAGAGAAACTGACATACATACTCAGCTGGAGAGAGTGTAGATTGGTCCAACTTCTATAGGGGGTGATCTAACAACATCTATCAAAAATTTTAAACATATGTTCTATTTCTAAGAAGTTACGCTATTAATAAACTCATAACTCACAAGCGTGAGAAACTACGTTTGTATAAGGATTACAGCCCTGTTTGTAGTGGTAAAAGATTAGAACATCCCAGGCACCCATCAATAGAAGACTAGTTAAATAAATTATGGTCCTCTTAAGTAATGGAATCGGAGAAGGCAATGGCACCCCACTCCAGTACTCTTGCCTGGAAAATCCCATGGACAGAGGAGTCTGGTAGGCTACAGTCCATGGGGTCGCTAAGAGTCAGACACGACTGAGTGACTTCACTTTCACTTTTCCCTTTCATGCACTGGAGAAGGAAATGGCACCCCACTCCAGTATTCTTGCCTGGAGAATCCTAGGGACGGCGGAGCCTGATGGGCTGCCGTCTATGGGGTCGCACAGAGTCGGACACGACTGAAGCGACTTAGCAGCAGCAGCAGCAGTAAGTAATGGAATACTGTGTAGCCATCAAAAAGAATGATGCAGCTCTACACATCCTGCTATGAAATTACTCAGATTTGTTACAAGGAAAAAAGTATAAAACTGTACTTATCGTTTGTTTACTTGTTTAGACATTTTTTAAAAAGAATAAATGTGAGCTTTTATATTTTAAAATAATATCTCAAGAAAAACACCTAAATTTTAAATCATATTACTGCTTCAAAAGTTCCTTTAAAATTTTGATATGGGAGAATGGCATTGAAGCATGTAAATTATATGTGAAACGAATCGCCAGTCCAGGTTCGATGCATGATACAGGGTGTTCGGGGCTGGTGCACCGGGGTGACCGGGAGGGATGGGATGGAGAGGGAGGTGGGAGGGGAGTTCTGGAAGGAGAACACATGTACACCCATGGTGGATTCATGTCAACATATGGCAAAACAAATACAATATTGTAAAGTTAAAAAATAGATAAATAAACTAATCTAAATAAAAAAAATTTTTTGAGTACATCTGCTTAAGGAAAAACAGATTTAATTAGATTATACTGAGGAAATATAAGAAAGTTTTCGAAAAAATTCTGAGGGAACTTTTTAACAGTTCCTATCAGAACTAACAGGTCATTAAAAAAAAGCCTAATTCCACATCAAAACAAAATACGTCTTTTGATACAGATGCATCAGTTGCATTGCTCTTTTATAACGTGTCCATGATTAGAATAATTATTCTAGAGTTAAAACTGATACAAAAGAGGAGAGATAGAAGGAAGATGAATTTCAAGGTCAAGCTCAAATTTCACTTCTAGTGTAAAAGCCATCCCTGGTTCCTAGGCTGTTGTTCAAAGTGCCTATACTTCTGTTAAAAAATATGTAGCATATTGTGTGGTAAGTATGTATCTCACCTAACATTCATTGTCCTAGTTTCTCTGATGCTAAGCACAAAAACTGGAACCAAAGAAGTGCTAAGCACAACTGTGTCCTTCCATAAATACAAATAACATGTATAAGCCACTGTATCTGGCATCATATATAAGACACTTGTGGGGGTGAACTCAGAAAACTCTGGGACAGGGACAGAGACAGAGGTTGTTCTTATATATCTTGAATCTCCATGGTACCTGGTCATCAGTGAACACTCAATATAATTCTGTTGAATAAAAGAATGAATTCAGTGTACCAAAATACTTGAGATAATTTTCCATTTTTGTCTCTAGCTAATTTCATTCTTCTCTGTTAACAGATTTTCCTGCTTGATCAGGAGTTAATGGCAGTGCCTACTTCAGTCAGTTCAGTTCAGTCGCTCGGTCATGTCCAACTCTTTGAGACCCCATGGACTGCAGCAGGCCAGGCTGCTTATTTGCCTCCTAAATGCATAACCAGTCCAGTGGTTTGGACTTTATATGCCCCAGTTAGAAGTACTGTTTTAAATCTAATGTTAGAGAACATATGCCTAAAATATTTTTCTTTGAGCAGTTTTCAATACATTTTCATGGGTTCAATAAAGGTTCTTAATATTTTGTGTGTAAAGAGGCACAGAAACTGTGACTGTTCTTGTTTTGGGAGGTTGCAGGGTGAAAGAGGATGGGGGGATGAGTTAGACTCTGTATTACAGGTTTCAGGTTCTACAATTTGAAATAAGTTCCTTGAATAAACTCTTCCCCAATTCTCATCCCCTCATATCCTTCCTCATTATCATCATCATCATCTGTTATTATAATAGTTTTCTCTTTTTAAAAATAACTATTTTTCTTTGATATTCTTGTTTTATGAGATAGAAGCAATATTTGGGGGCTATGTGACTACTTGCTGATCTTTTCCCTTTGTCTGAAATGTCTACCTGCCATGAAGGCAACCTTCCGTAACTGAAACTCTACTGACTGCAACTACAGCTCAAAGGTGATAGTGGTGGAAATTCTAACATTCTGGTTTGAGATCATTATAAATCAAGAAGTTAAAAACTGGGGGACTACCTTCAAGAACTCCCAAATTATCTTTTTAAAAGATTTGCTGAATTCTTTTAAAATAAGCTGCAATAGTGTCAGTCACAGATACACAACAAAAAATAGATGTAAGCTACAGTGCATTCCAAATATCTCCAATTTGAGTATATTTAGGTTTACATCAACACAAAAGAGAAAGGTTTAAGCAGGCCACCTACGTGCTTTGTCTGTTTTGTTCAATGCCAAAACCTCTTTGTTTAGAATAGCACCTACCAAACAGTAGGAGCTCAATAAATGCTTGATAAGTTTATCAATGACATTAAAAGATATCACGCATCAAGATCATGAGGAAAAGAAAAGACAATGAATTTTTAACATCCTCTAGTGCTCACCAAGTCAGACTATCGTCCATGTGTAAGTGACTAACAGCAAAGAGTCTTGAATGAAACTTTCTAAATCCCATCCCTGCAACTGAAAGGAAACCAGCCAGCAGGAGACAGGAAAGGGACAGAAAAACACAGAGTCTGTTGGGTTTTTTTTCTATTTTTTTTCTTCATAAACTTCAGAGTGGAGTATAACCCCTTGCATATGACCCAGAGAGCAATGCATATAGGAGCATTCAGTAAACACCCCATAACCAGCATCAGCAGGGGCCATGCAGATTGAGAATTGCTCTTCTAAACTTCTAATCAATGTCTATATGTTGCTGCAATTAGCAGCTTCAAGTAGAACCAATTAGAGCATTAATGATGATGATAATAATAACAATGATTGGAGATGAACATTCTGAACTTAGAAAACTCAACTCTAATATGGGGAGCCCGAAAACTTGACTATCAACTCTGAACAAGGCAGTGACTACTCCAACGCAACCAGGGCCAGATCCAAGTGGAATATGGCAGTAGAAGATCAGAAAGACTGATTAAGTAGAAGGAAGTGTCTGGTTGAAACTAGGGAGTGGACACATGGAATGGGTCTCGTCTTCACAGATCTGCATCTTCCAGCACTTCTCTCAAGAGGAAGAGCTATCAGGGCAGAAGTAGGCTGCTCCCCTCAGCAGGCATTTGCTATTTTTTTGCCCTGGGCCAAAGTCCCATCCTTGGGGTTTTTTCCTAGCAGCAAGCCACTACAGAGGACAGGCAATCTTGTTTCTCTTGACAAGGCTCTGATTTCCGGCAATAGGATCATATCATCTCACCCCAATGCCACAAAAGCATAGATCTTCCCATGCCCATCCTGTGTCCACTATATCCCACTAGTCATGACAGATAGGTGGGCAGTAGCCATTAGCAGTAGCAGTGAAGCTAAGCTTCCAGGCAGGTAAAACCCACACAAGCATTTTCAATCTGCGGTCAAAATCACAAAAAAGGGTAATATTTATCCACTTATCTACCAAGACTCCCATGTTATGGCCACAGAAAACACGTCATGTTTGACAGCACAGCACATATGGGGAAAGGAAGCTCAGCTAAAGCACAACCACCACCTCAAAGCCTCGTTCACCCACCCCATCCACTCTAATCTCACTGCTTTGGCTCTAGGTGTTCATTTCTAGCAAGACTTCTGTTTGAAATTTCTAAGAGTTCACTTTCATTCCTACCAGGAGAGCTTGCCTCCAGATACCAGAACTCCTAGTGTCATCATCCCCGAGTCACCCAGGAACATAATATTTTAAGAACAATATTTCCCAAAGCCTATTTCCCTCTTACCAGTAACTTTAAGAAGGTAGATTCAGTCATCTTGTTCTGCACTAAAAGAACTTTTTAACTCAGAAGGAGAAAGGGCGAATGATAGGCCAAGAGGTCTGTGCAGAACAATCCAGTACAACCCTTGCCTTGAGAGCTGACACTTCTCTCTCTGCCTCCGGCGTCCAAGCTGGCCCCGCCCTTGACCTGTGCCATCTCCCAGTCTTGTGCTCCTTCTCCCCAGTGTGTCCAACTGGCAGTGTACTCACTTGAGGCTTGTTTGCCTTGGACTGTTGCCAGCTAATCCACTTTAACATCTTGGCTTGATCTCAAATTTGCTTTCTGCTTCCACCAAACTTTTCACAAAGAGAATTCAGGTTTGTGCTGGGTGGCAGCAGGGTTGAACTTGTTCTGAAGACTCACACTCCCATGCCGCTTGGAGGCAGGGATCAGCCTCACCACACTGCTTACTGCCCAAGCTCTCAGAATCCAAAAGGGAATTTGCCTAGAGAGGCTTGAAGACTCTGGGGCAGAACCAAACTCCCACCAAGGCCACTACATGAGTCACAAGTACTTAGTATCAAACAGTCTGTGGTAGGCATTAACACTTGCTAAGTTATCTTTCCCCTTTGCAGTCTGGAGACAACTTTAAGAACCACTTTGTAATTTACTTTGGGTTGCTGTAGATTTGCCTAGACTTGGCACAGAGGTATAGATGCAGCTGGAAAAGATGCCAGTAACAATAGTGTTTCTTTTTGCCACAAAGTTTTAGAAGCTGAACTATCAGTTACTACAAAAGTACTATGCTTTCGATTCCATTTAACAGGCAGGAGAGTGACTTGGGTTTGAATCTGACGTCTGCCATGAACTGGCTTTGTGATTCTGTGCAAATCACCTTGTTCCCTTTAAACAGAATGGAGACAGAGGGCAAGAGGATATCTCGGCTCCATTCTTCCCTGAGTGTCTGTTTTCAAACTCCAGACTTACCTGGAGTCATATCTGGCCTCTGGCCAGCCCTGTAGCTATCACACAGAGATTTAATCTACTGACAAATCACCTTTTGCAATCTCCTTATTTCTGGATCATATATTTGCACAATACCACCACTGGAAACCAAGAAATTTGTGGGCGCGGTGCTCTGTGATCTGCCTGTGTACTGCGAACTGCTCCTCATTGGTGGGTTATGAAGATTATTTGCTTTCTAGATGATTGGTAACATTTATGAAGTCTAAGTTTAGATTTCAGATGTATCCACCTCAAAGAAGGAGTACAACTGTATACCTTTTAAAGGTATTTATTTAAGAGTTAGAAAATGTTCTGTTACTAGACAGGAGGCAACACAAACCTCTCCCTCTAAAGAAACAGTTTAGGGCCCTGAGATAAAGGGCAGAGTAACAGAAGTGGTGAGGACTCTCCTGGAGACCCATTACATTTTTTCTTTCTAGCTTTTAGCATTATGCATTTAATAGGCTAGACCTCCAGGAGGTGGGTCACCTGCTCTGTCCCCACGGCTGAACGTCACACACTGTCACAATCTCATTCTGGAGACTCAAACTTGGGTGGACCATCTTAATGGTTTTCGTTTTTGTTTTGTTTCTTAATGATGATCAATAACTTTATTTTTGTATTTTTATTATTTCACACATTTATTTTTTAAGATCAAGTACTTCCTTATGTATGCACTGAGTTGTCCATTAAATTCTTTTGAATACATTTTTAGTAGACCTGTATTACACTGTCTTATTTAGATATATATGAAAGAAAATTCAAACAAAACCAACCAACCAACCCACCAATCAACCAATCAAACATATGAAACAAAAACTCTGGTCTTTCTCCAACTAGAAAATGTACCAGTGGCCTCTCTGTGTTCTCTTAAATACCAAATCATAAGTCGTAATGTATTTTATAATATCTCTATTAGCTATTGCTTTGGGTTATTTATACCTTCTATATTAATGCAGATAAAGGAGTTTTAAAAGTATGTCTTCTTTTATAATTTTATTTAATCTAATATAACTAAAAGAGTAGCAACAAAATAGAGGTCATTCACCCAAATATATCATGAAATTGTGTATATTATACACAGACAAAAAATCTAGGGATATGGCTCATAATACATTATTCCCTTTACAACAAGTTATATCCTGCTGGTGTATTGCATCATCTTGATTTTTTTTTAAAGAATTTGCTAAGTGAAAAATATTACAATGTGTGAACTGATAGGATTTTTATTAGTCCTGACACTGTTGAGTCTCCACATTTCCAGATATTTGGTTTTTATCCTTAGTGGCAAAAGCCAGTGATTTGTAGGCCCTTAAAACTCCAGTCACCTACAGTCACCTGGACAGTCTTCTCTGCTTCACATCCTCTTTTGTACAGGATCTTGGCTAGTCCTTCAAAATCCCAGGAAGCTGAAATCACTGCCTTCACTGTACAGACTTGGAGATGGAGGCATGGAATGATTAAGTGACCCATTCAAGGTCCTGCCACTGTAAGCAATCAGGGACTGAATGCATGCCTGATCCCCCAAGTCATCCTTGTCCTCTGTGCAGCAGACGCCTTTGCAGCCCACTCAGACCCTCTTTCCTGCTGGGGTTGCCACGCCCCAGCTCTTTGAATGTTGGCTGCTAACAGCTCACAGCTGCGGCAAAAGGCCAGCCGTTTGCCTCAAGGTAGGGCAGATTCTGGGTGCAATTCACACTCTAGCTCCAGGAGGGATCAGGCTGAGCTGGACTCCAGCAGAAGCCACGTGCACACGTGCACATTTGTCTTAGCTCCTTCTACACGGGGCCCTGTTTCCTGCCCCTTTCCCTGAAGGGGTACCAATAAATTCCATGCACAGGAATCCTGGTCTCAGACTTTGCTTCTAGGGAACTGGAACCAGTATGCTTTCCTTCCTCCCAAGAAGCCCTATGTCCAGCATTATTCTCTGGAGAATTTTTCTACTTAGGAGCCCATTTATTTATTTTTTAAGATATTTGTTTATTTTATTTGGCTGGGATCTTTCTTTAGTTGTGGCATGGGAACTCTCAGTTGTGGCATGTGGGAGCTTCTTCCGCAACCAGGGATTGAACCTTGGCCCCCTCCATTTTAAGAGTACAGAATCTTAGCCACTGGGCCACCAGGGAAGTTTCCCTATGAGCCCATTTAAATGGAGATTCTATTTTTCCCTCCCCCTATCAACAATAATCCCTACAAGGAAACTAACTTTTTACATTTAAGGCAAGTTCTTCCAATTGCAGCATTAGCCCACTTTTTCTTACAAGAAAAATCTAGGAGCCTTTTTAATCTCTTGTTAGTAGCAGAAGACTAGAATGCCATCCTTTCTCTTTCTGGTTATTTACCTTTCCTCCCTATATAGGAAAGCAAGCCAAAGGAGGGCTTGTTTCATTCATTGCTGCCCTCTCAGCATGGAGATCCGCACCTGCTGTGCAGCAGAGCATGAATAGAGAGCATGGCAGAGCATAACAGAGCATGAGTGAAGAGAGAGAAAATAGGCCAGTGCAAGGGCTGGGCCCTCACCAATGTACCATTGTGGGGGCTGGACCCTTTCTGACTACAGCCCTGCACCTAGTGGCCTGTTCTGTGCTCCCCGAGTACATGTGTCAGGATCACCAGGTTCTGATAAACCAGGTGAGGCTCTTTAGTAAAGAAGTTTTTTCCCAGAAGGCTTCTGCAGCCAGGCTGCCCTGCTCCTTGTTAGTGGTATTGTGTTACCGCAGTGAGTGACCTTGTAGGAATCCTTTGTCCCCTTAGTCAGGCCCTTACCATCTCTAAACAGAACATTTCTTCCCAAATGGTAGAACAAAGTTTTGGTCATAACTCATTACACTGATTTGACAGTTGAAAGTTTAAACACTTCTGAGTTGTATTCTGAAATCTCCAGGCTTCTCTAGGCATTTCCCTGTCCCCCTTCAGCACATTGTCATTATCAGCCCACCTTGTAACTTAGATCACATTTGCTTGTTTTTGAAATCCCTCATTCAAATCACAGTCAGCCCTGGAATGTTTCAGCAGTGTTCTTCTGTTACAATTTTTGCAGAGAATAGCATTTGCAGCTCAGTTTCCTGTCTCCAGCCAGCCTGAACATGTCTAGAAATTCACAGCATATTTTGGATGGAGAGCACCCTTCCTAGGAGGGGTTTGTAATGTTCAATTCAATAAGCACTTATTGAGCACCTCTGGCATGCCTAGCCTAAACAACATATACATGCATAGAGACTGTCACTGCCCAGCTGGCTACTTCTGTACCATTAGCTGGTAATTATTTGGCAGATACCCATCTTGTTCAATGACAAGACACTTCTTCACTGCTACCTTATTATTCAGCCTTGCTTGACTAGAATTCTATGATTCTGGATTTCTCTGAAGTATGGTTGCAAACCTCCATCACCTAATACATGTATAAGCAAAAGGGTCTTACAGTCATGTCCAGAGTAACATGAGCATATTCTGGACAGAATAGGAAGAGGCTCAGACCCAGAGCTCTATGGACAAAGTAAGCACATCCATTTGCCTTCAGGGAAATGATACTTTTACACTGGACAAGGATAAAGTAGAACCTAATTATGCAGACCCATTTGAGAGCTGAACAAAAACAACTTTGGGGAAAGCTATTCATATCATTTACTGAAGCACCCATGTTAGCTTTGTCAGAATTTAATGCAGAATTAAGAATACTAGAGTGATTCCTCATCAAGGGAGGATATACCACAAGCAATTCCAGCTTATCTGTTATAGAGGAAAATGGGGGCATTCCCTTTCCTAAAAAGAAGAGTCAGACAAGGATAGACCCAAGTTTCAAAACCTGAGTGGGAAATGAGGAAGGGCCAGGTGTCGGTCTTTTGTTGGCCTTCTGTTCTCAATCTTGTCTTTATAGTCAGAATTTGGATGAAGTCACAAAAAGTATGTTTAGCCAATAATGCTGGGGAATGCATCTGATACGCTGGACAGAATAATTTTATATTCAAGACATGCTGGAATATGGATGGAATTAAACAAGAGAACATCTAATAGATATTAAATAGTCCAACACTCAGGTTACTAAGTCACCTGCCCAACTAAGGGCAGGCCACAAAAACAGGCAAGGAGATTTCATGAGTCAGCATTGTTTACCCTACTATACAGGGTCAACCATTTTAGGGAGGAGGGCAGGCATAGTCGCTCTAGAACAAGAAGCTGAATTTGCATCGGTTAGTTCACATCTAATGTACTATATGTCACTCTGGAGGCCCCATTTTATATAGATCATTATATACTAGAGTAAATCCGAGGAAGGCAACCAGGATATGGAAAGATCTGAAAATATATTAATACAAAAAATAGCTGGAGAAACTGAGAACTTCTAAAAAAGAAGATTAATAGAAAAGACAAGTCAACTGTCTTCAAATATCTAAAGCTTTAGGGCTTACCACTGGCCAAAGGTGATACAATTTGAGGATTAAAATGGAATACCTGAGAATAATGGATCATAACCCATTAGATAACAAAATAAACCAAGAGCCAATGCTAACAACAAATAGCTACATCTTAGATTCTAAGGCCTAGAAAATGGAAAGTGGAGTAAAGTTGTTCTATTTATAGACAAGCAAACTGAAGGTATGTCCCTTTAGGTCTAATATAGAAAAAACTTATTGACATTTAATGAACCATGGACCTGGAGGGCAGAACTCTATTCAAGAACTTCCAAAGATCTTCAATCTGCTAAATAATCAAATACTCTTTTTCACAATATCTAGATTTCTATTTCCTTTCTAATAAAGATAGAAAGTTAACCTTTCCTGAGTATCTAATAGGTAACAACTAAATATATTTTACTTAACCTTCCCAAAGACTCAGTGAGATGGGTATTATCTTTGTTTTATAGATTGGGAGATTAAGATATAATAACTCATGCAACGTGACACAAAGGGCAAGTGCCAGAGCTGGAATTTGAGCCCAGGTGGGTCCAAACTCCTTCCACCCTACCCAACATACAAAGGACACATAAAGTGATTGCAGAGGTGTCTTAGGGTCCCACAGTTCCTGAAGGCCATCTGTCCTGGCCCTTTGATGGTTATGTTTACCATCTATCCAGCCCACGGTTCTACATTCTCATTCCTCTGGATTAGAAGAAAAAGACTGGGGCTTTTCTAGAAACTCACCGTTCAAATAACCCTGATCTCTGTGAGGTATCTCTCCCTCATCCCTTCCCCACAGTCACCTTGTCTGCCCTCCTGTTGAATATGACTCAGCCTACCTGAATTAACCTATTTTCTCTTTCTCTTCTTCAGAGTCTATTCAGCTGACTCCTTGGAAACCAATGAAGACTAGTTTCTAGGTCTTGTGGTATAGTTAGGGGGGAAATTTAACACTGTTGATAACATCTATGAATTCAAAGATACCAATACATAGTTTCTCTGATGAAGGCAAGTGCAGGTCAAGGGGACATATGGCTGTCCCAATCTCACTGCTTAGTGTTAGAAGAGTAAGAACATTCTAATTATGGTGCATGGTCAGAGACAGGCCCTCCCTTTATTGACTGTTTCTAAGTGATTTTCCAGGTTTTGTGTCGGAACACAGAATCTCTCTTCATCTTCCAACCTACTGCTCATATTTTCCAAAGGCTGAGAAGGTAATTGGGAGTTGACCAGTCCTCCAGCTGACCAAAGCTTTTTGCTTGAAGTAAGGAAACTTCTAGGTTTCTTTAGCATATTTATAAATACACTATTTGTATGTTTGGCGGCTTTCAGACCACCTGTTTTAGCTTCTTCTTCATGCTAGAGTTCCCTGCCTGCTCTGTTCATTCCCCAAGTATTTCCTGAGCATCCCTGTGTGCTATGTGCTGAGGGGACAGCCGTAAAACAGACAGACATAACCCCTGCCCTCCTCAGGGCTGAAGAGCCTGGCTATAGAGACATACATGAAACGAAAATTACACAAATAAGGATTCACACTCAACAGAGTCCACATGTCTCTACAGTATCCAGCACAGAGCTTGGCACGTGGTAGGTGCTTTTTCACAAGTATGTGACTGGCATTTTTGTGGAATGTGCAGAAGGACCTACTAGCTGAGTTCATCTTTGCACTAGGAGCTCAAAGCTTTGACTTTTAGAGTGAGGGAAAAACATGACAGTGAATCAGGGAGACCTCGGTTCTGGTTTCTGCTTTTCTACTCACTGCTAGCATTTTCTTAGGTGAGTCACTCAGACTTTCTGGCATCAGTTTCCTCACTTGTGAATAAGGTGTAACTACCAGGGTTCCTCATTAATAAAGAAATGGCTGCTGTCAGAGGTGGTCTACTCTAACTGCAATCACCCTGCCAGAAGACAAGGCAAGGCTGGAGTCGAGGCTTCCTAGACAATTGTCTCTGGCTGAGGTGTCTGTCTAAGGGCCGCGGGGAAAACCAAGTAGCAGCCGGAAGGGAGGCATCCCCCGGACCACAGAACTAATAGGCTACTATGTCTGAACATGGGAAACATGTGCTTCACTTACCACCAACTGCTTAAAAAGAAACACTTTTATTCATAGGATACTCTAGGTTATATTTCTAAACAACCAATAAGAAGAGAAAGGGAAGTACAGAAATAGTTTTCTTTGTATGTTTAACAAGTAGAAAACAATTTTCCATCTACTCTGATAGTCAAAAATGAAAGGAGGATCTCAAATAGAATTGATTACCCTGCATGTCCTTGAACACTAGTCTAGAGCATGATTTAGCACCATGATCTTAGGAAGTTTCCAGTAAGAAAAAAAAATTTGGAAAAATCCTAATGAATGCAGATTATCTTAAAAAAAAATATGCCCCTAACTTAGAAAGCTAAAATGAAGTCAGGACACAGCATGTTGCCTGAGGCTGGAGGACTAAGGCCAAAATACTTGGTCTAGAAACTAGGGTCAAATGGCCTTTGAAAACCCCTACCTTTATTAATAAAATCCCTAGTGTTCAGAAAAGGATCATCTCATACTCTTCTGACCTTGAGGTAAACAGATGAGAAGAGGGTCAAAGACAGAACCTTCCCCTGCTCCTGATGTACATTCAGACCGCTGAACTCCTCCCGTGGCTTGAGCAAACACTCCGAGCCTCTGCTACATTCTCCTTTCTTTGGCTCTTCATCAGAGCTCCTTTTACTTACTTGCTCCAAAATGTAAGAGAGCAAGTGACCAGGTTTTTTCCTGAGACAACTACATCCCTCCACATTACTTCAAACATCACTTCCTGGTCCTCTGCCCCTCAGGAACTGAGCCCCAGTTCTCTGGCCAGAGAAAGGCATCATTTTCACCAGAGTGCCTTCAGACAGGAGGCCCTTTCCAACTGGCATCTCTGTGGCCATTTCGAAAGTCACTGGTCTTGGTCTAACTTTGGGATGAGCCAGTCACAGCCACTAAGGTCTCTGGAAACTATCCCAGCCTCAGCTTCCTGAGTTCCAGCCTCCCAGAAAGCACAGCCTAATAAGTGCCACTGAGGCATCTCAGAAGGAGAGGAAACCCAGACTCGCTCTTCACTCTCACCAGTACTACTAAACTTTCATGACCTGAGAGGTCTGGCTGGCCCCCTCAATCTTCTGTTCCCTCAGACAAGATCTCCATGCTGTAACATATCTCCTCCAGCCCTCCAGCTCTTTCCCCTTTGGCCATCATAAAGACCACTGGCTACTGAGGTCAGGCTCCACCATGGGAGAAATTCCTCTAGGGGTAACTTTCCAGGAGTGGTTAAGACAATAAGAAGTCTTGGGGGAAGGAAGGTTGGGGTACCGTCCTACCTTGTCACTGTCCACTGTGTTCTGGGAGGTCCTAGAGGCAATGGAGATGGTGTCTGGCTGGCTGCTCCCATCCCCCTGGCTGTCAACATCCTCCACTCCATCCCTGCAGGAAGAAGAGAAAAACAACAGGGGTGGGGGTGGGGGGAACAACTGTGGGTTTAGAGCACTCAAGGATTTCCAGCTGGTCTGGCAGAGCAGAGCCTTAGCACTTTTTAGCAGGGATTTGTCTAAAATTATCCCACTAAAGGAAGCAGTCCCATGTGATTTTCAATGATGTCACTTCTTGCACTTAGCAAATACATAATCACTATGTTGATAACTGAACACAAAATGACTCTCTATAACTCTTCTGGCCCATGGTACAGAGAGGGCAGCTATTTATTTATTTTCACTAGGAATGGGTCTATAATAGGCAGTAGGAAGAAGCACGTCCTGCTTAGAAACCAGGCTTCTCTCCAACTGTCTGGGTCATCTGCAACAATCCCAGAGTTCAGGGCATTCAAATAGATTTTCTGCATGCTGTAACAGGATGGGGGTGGTTTACAGCTGTTATAAAGAGAACAGAACTGAGAAGAATTTTTTTGACCTGTGCTTCTCTTGCTCAAGAAAATTGGGTGGGATATTTTCTCCAGGGGAGATGATCCTTGGGAAGGTCCTTATGTTGGACCCTCAACTCCTGCGTTTGGAGGAGGAGTTTATTGCCTTCATTTTGGTGGGTCTTACTGATCGCATGCTTATTTATGATGACTTATTAACATAGAAAGCCAAGGCATCTTCTCAAAGATAAGAGGACAGTCACAGATTCTGCAGCAGCTCTGGAGCCAGCTGTGCTCCTGAATGTCTGACAGGACAGTCTCCCGAGTGTACTCCTGGCCTTTGGACCCCTTCCTAGGCCCCTGGACCATACAGCTATTTCATTCATATGCTCCCTCAACTCTCCTGCTTTACAACTGGGTCCCAATCCTATACTGAACACAAAGGCTGGGCCAAGGGGAATTAGATGTCTGGCAACTGGTGAAAGTCAAAGGGTCCATGTCAGGAAAAACTGGAGGTGTGGACCAGGGGTTGGATAAATCAGCACAGGAAATGACAGCACTTCCTCCGGGGGTCTATGTGAAAGTCATACCCCTGCTACTGCTTATGGAAAAACATGGCCTTAGGGGAAATGGGAACTCACTGCCCAAGAGCGTTACTCCATGGGAAATATACCCCATTTATTGAAGCTGTCTCATCAAAGTCTACACAATTACAATCTAGAGTGTGGGAGTACATGGACATCTGTGTACATGTGTGCATACATGTGATGCATATATACATACACAGAGAGTGCTAATCATAAAAAGTTTCTCCCACTCAGAATAATTCTAAGTCGACAGTTCTCTCACCACGACTTGTGGGCTTGGGAAATGCCAACTTATTTTAATAATATAAGCCACACGTTTGTAGGAAGGAAAATCTGCTGTAAAAAAAATTATGTGATGCATTTCAAAACCAAAAATAAAGGACATTTAGATCATCTGTTATTTTAGATATCTGGAACACTGCTCCCCATCATTTGTAGATAGTTCCGAGCTGGCTGTACTTTCTACTTCCTACTATTCTGGCCCATTGCAGGGCCTTCTGGTGCACTCCAGATGAAGCTAGTTCTGGGGGAGGTGAGAAGCCTAGCCAGGAGGGTAGGTAGTATTCTCCAAGCCAACCCATTCCTCTGTAAACTCTGTCCCTGTATACCGGGAGCCAAGCTAATGAAATAACACAATGCCTGGCTGTTCTCTGCAGAGTCCACCAAGGTTTCTCACTCTCTCATCACCTGACAACGACCAAGGAGAGGCATGAGGCATTTCCAAGGTATGTCCATCCCATGTTCTAGAAATGCTCAAATTCTCCTACTAGAGGAGAAAGGGGATCTTTCACAGAGTAACCCTGAACAACCTCACCTAAATATCCTTTCCCATCAAGGTCCTGGACCTTCAGTTCCTTATAACTGTTTTTCATTATCTCTTTTTTATTGAAGTAAGGACATGCTACAGAAGGATCTGTCTCTAGTACTAAACTAATTGTGCCCCTTACCCTGACACAGGTAAATGAAATCAAAATAACCCTTCCCCACCAGTCATAACTGTTCTTTCAGCACATAGAAGAGGCCTTATTCTGGCCATGCGTGTCCTGGGGCTCCTGCCCCTGGGGGAATCTCTCTCTACCTTAGCCACACCCTTCTTTTGACTACCACCTCCCTTGGTGGCTCCCTGGCCTGTGTATGCTGGCTGGTACCAAAGGGTCAACTAAATCTTCTTAATTGATTCCGTTCATGAATAGGAGAGGAGAGGACAGCCTGTTATCACCAACATCCATAACCTCCAGAACTCTGTTTTTAGTTTTTTTTTCAAGTTTTCCAAAATTGACATGAAGTTTTTCTATGCTTTCTTTTAAAGTGCCCTCCAAAGAGTCATTTAGGTGACTGTCACAAGGAGACTTGAAAAAGAAATACTTAAGCAGTCACCCGCTGGTATAGGGAAAACTGGGATTCAGAAGGACCCAGAGAGATGAAGATAATAAAAAAAAGTCATCTTCTGCCCAATCACAATGCTTACCTCAAACGAAAGAAGGTGAGGACTTGGCAGGGGTTGGGGGTAAAAGTAAGAGCTTCAGTGACAGTGTACCACTGCCTATCACGTCCTATGGCTGTCTAGCCAGTCCAGAGAGCCCTCCCCTTAGCCACCTCCCTCCCAAAGCCTTCCCCATACACTTCACTCTAGTGCTCACAACAAGTCCCCTCTCCTTGATGCCTGCAGCATTCCCTGTCCCTGCCGGTGGTCCTGACTCTTCTTGTTTAATTACCCCACGTGTGAGACATGCCTGTCAGATGGTTCTTTTATATTCCTGGGGCACCCAGCACAGTGTCTATTTAGAGGACAGGTGCTCACTGAAGCTCTGCTGAGTATAACTGACAGTGATGGGTTGAGGTGCTTAAAGAGGAGGTGACTCCTCTTAGGTAGAATTCAGTGGGGTGTCACAGAGAGGGGTGCACCACCCCCACAGATGCAAAAGTTCACCCCACCCCCGCTCCCTGAAGCCTGTGAGGCTGTGCTGGGGGCAGAGACCCTGGTTACCTCTTACTATTGTTCCTCTGTTTGGCTGGTGTTTTGGGGAGCTGAATTGGCTCCTTCAAAGCTCCTTTCAGGTGGATGATCCTTTCTTGAATCACCTCTCGAATGTTCTTGATCCACTCCTGCTTGGTTTCTATGTTGGAGGCCTGGAGTGCCACAGGGAGAGACAGTAAGAACCTCGTTTCCCTTCAATCCACTGAAACAGTTCTCAACCCTTCTCTTGCAGGCTTAATCCATCATTGGTCAAGGATACCAAATGTTGGAGGGGTTTATTTCTCTGGTTTTATACTTGTGACTCCAATCCCACAGACATGCTTTTCCAACTCCTTGAACAGGGCTCTGACCTCAAGACTCAGTGCAAACTTCTACAGGGTCATTTTCAAAGCATTTAATAAATTTGGAGGCACTGACCAACAGTGACATCTGCCCCTGCTGGACCAAGGATTAACACTTCAGTTACTGGATTCTGGGGAGGTCTGGAGAATACAGGAGGGGCAACAAGGGGGTGTCTGGAGGCAGCAGCCATTTACCAAATGGATATACAGACCTGGATACACTGGTCTAACTTGGATATACTTATATCTAACCTGGATATAAGTCCAACACCCATATGACTACATAGGCTTGTACTGATTGAGTCAGTCCCAGGTTTTAGCCTAGTAAACCTGTTAATTGAAGGCACTGCTATCACTCCAGGAGAAGGCAATGGCACCGCACTCCAGTACTCTTGCCTGGAAAATCCCATGGACGGAGGAGCCTGGTAGGCTGCAGTCCATGGGGTCACTAGGAGTCGGACATGACTGTGTGACTTCACTTTCACTTTTCCCTTTCAGGCACTGGAGAAGGAAATGGCAACCCACTCCAGTATTCTTGCCTGGAGAATCCCAGGGACGGCGGAGCCTGGTGGGCTGCCGTCTATGGGGTCGCACAGAGTCGGACACGACTGACGCGACTTAGCAGCAGCAGCTATCACTCCATGAATATCCCATTTGTCTTCATGGAAGTCTGTTCAGGTAATTCTTCCTCATGTCAGGCAGCAGCTATTCTGACAATTCAGAGTGAACAAGTGTGAAGCTTGGTCAGGGCTGGCCCATTTCTTCCTTGGTGATGGGCACTTCCCTGAGAAGCACATGCCTGCTAGGTGCACCATATGCAGGATCTGTCCTCAGTTACACTAGCATGACCCAAGTGCTAACTCAGTTCCCCGGCTACGTGTACTCTGGGGAGCTGAGGGAGCTCTTTAAGGATCCTTCTCAACACTCCTCTCAATCGGCATAGTTCCCATGCTCATATGATTCACTAGAGTTTCTAGAATGTAAGGGTCTGTCTCTCATACACAGTCATCCTCCACTGAGCAGAATACCTTATATGCGGAAAGTGTTCAGGAAAGAAATGTTGAATGAATGTGGAGCAAAACAAGGTGACTTTTGCCAAAGGTCAGTTGTCATCCTTGCCACTTGAAGTGGCCATATGGACAGAATATATTTAAGTGGGCCCCACGAAGGCCATTCCCTGCCTTCTTCCCTCCACACTCCAACAAGTGCCTGGACTTACAGACCAGTAGTCTTTGAGATTTCAGGCTACTTTCATGATAGAATTTGTGTCTGAACACCCATGTGAGGTTGCCCTCCTAAGGGAAGTCCAGAGGCCCCAGCTTTTAGGCATATCCTGCCCACATCCCTCTAAGCCCCTTTGGTTACCCCCAACCCTGGTCTTGTGCCCAGCAGAGAGCAATACTTACTTTCAGCACTGTTTTATTGTCTGAGGATGGGGTGCGCCCAGACCACAAGGCGAATTTGCAGGGATCGCCCTCTACGTGCTCGGTCACACCCAGCTCTGAGGTCTGTAGACAGGAAATGCCTGTGAGAGGCGGGGAAGGGGAGGGCGGTGGGGAGACTTAGGGCTGGGGTGGGAAGGGAAAGGCAACAGAGAGGAAAGGACCGAGGGAGGGGCTCTGTCAATCAAACTTAAACAGACCAGACGTTCTGTTCTTCTACCCAGGATGAAAGCACCTACAGGCCCCTGCCTGATGAGCAGGTAGCAGGGAGGGAGGGTGAAGAGGGAGGCGCCCAAGCCAACAGGAAGAAGAAAGGTGAACTCTAAGATGCAGAAGTGGGCTGAGGGGGCACTTTCCAACTAGGATGCCTTTCACTTGTCCAGGATGGTGTTGGTGTGGCACCAGGGGAGAGACGAGCAGAGTATTCAGGATCCCTTCCTGCCCAAGGGAGCTAGCAAATGGGGAGTCTCGTCTGACCCCACCTGCCCCACCTACCAGTAGCTTGTTCTTGTAAACATATTTCGTGTGTCCTGAAGAGTCTTTGATCTCCTTGCTGAAAACCAAGGAGATCTCAAAGAGGAACAGGTGTCGTTCCCGCCCCTTCCGGATCAGCGACTTGGGGTCCCACACTTGAAAGGCATCTTGTAAAATCAGCTCCCCCTGCACGTCCAGGTTCTCGTCGAACCCTGAAAAACACCCGTTCCCAGTCTGTGTGGTTTCTCCACCATGTGTGGGCACCTTGCTCTGGTCCCCTCTTGGAGGCTGGCTTCCTGACAGTGATCCCTCAGCTCCCACAGCACTTTTCCCTCAGGCTGATTCCTGTGGCTCCTGCACACCTAAGAGGACGGCTCTATGGCACTGGGATCAGATCCCTTTTCTGCCCCAGGCATCCTCTACCGAACCAGTATCAGCGGAATCTCCTGCAGAGCTCCAGAGCAGTCTCCCCCAGCCCACTGCCAGCCAGGGACCGCCTGCAAGGGCAAATGCCATCTCTCCTTCTCCCTCCACAGCTCCCACTGTCGCTGACCTGGAGCTCAGAATGGGGCTGAGGACACACACTGCCTGCCTGAGCGCCCTCGACTCCACTCCATTTGTTGTTGCTTCATTTCTTCATTTCTTATGCTCCATTCCTAGGACTCTTCCCTTTAATACCTCCTGTACTATGTGGTGCACAAGCCTTGAACCATTTATATTCGTACCATTTTAACAGAGGTTCTAAAACTTTATTGTGTGTAAGAATCACCTGGATTGACTACGAAAACACATATATCTGCCCATTCTTCAATCCCTAAAAGACTGGGATTCAGTAGGAGTGGGGTGGAGCCCATGAATTTGCACTTTTAAACAAGTTCTCGGGTGCTGCTGCTGCTGGTCCATAGAGCATACCTGGAGTACCTGGGTCCAGAATACAGGTCAGGGACAGGCTGGAGGAGAAGGTGCTTAGAGAGGCAGACATGCAGGGGGTGGGGGGTGGGGAGCAGGCGTGAACAGAAAAGTAGGAGGTGGAGAAAGTGAGATACCAGGAATAGATTCAGATAATCAGTGCTCAGTCTGGAGAAGGTAATCATGGCTCCTCTGCATGAAGAAGTGAGCTTCCTGTGTTAAGCATGGCCAGGATATACTGAAACCAGATCAAGTCTTTGGCAGTGATGGGGTAAGGGGCAGGGAAGGAAAAGTGGTAGGGGTGATGGTCCCAAAGAGAGGAATGCACCCACAGGGTTACTCTGTACAACAAAGAAGACTTGTCTCCCTTATCTCACCTGTTGGCCAGCCCAGGTTGGGATATGGAATATTAACTCATCTAATAGTTTTGACCATGGCTGTTCTGCCCTCATCTGCTGGCTTTTGTGGTGTTGGGAGCACTTTATTGTCTCACTCTGCCAGGTTTCTAGGTCCCTAGAACATGGTTCCAGTGGACTGAAGGAGCTTTGACAAAGTCCATCAGGTTTATCTGGCTGGACTTTACTCACCTGCTACAAATGGGTGAGGGTAGTTGCACACTGAGATGAACGTACTTAATGCCACTGAATTGTACACTTAAAAATGGTTAAGATGGTAAACTTTATGTTACATATATTTTAGAAGAATAAAAAACAGAGAAGGACAAGGCTAAAGACAGTACGTGTGTGTATGTGCAGGATTTCTGCTTATTATGATGACAAGTGTGATGCAGATACTATGCAGATAGGTCAGGGCTCGTACACCTTTACAGTAAGGATGATGATGGCCTACTCTGCCTCTCAGGCAGCAAACTGTCCACATATCTGATGCAACACAGGCCTGGGGCTACCTGGAGGCAGGTGATAGCTGAGCTGGCTCCTGTGGATCTCCTCTCACACTTCCCCAGGACCTATGGAACAACTTGCCATTTCTCCTCTCTTCCAGTCTGGCCCTCTGCATGACTTCACACCACTTCCCTCCCATGACACAAGTTCCACAGTTTAAGGAAAGAAGGAGGCTCCCCTGGGAGGTTGAGAGCACAGCTACCTTCCAGCATGCTGACGTGCATGGCGTCATTGGCTTTCTTTGGGACACTAAGCATCACCTCCAGGCCATCCTTGAGCTCCCCTTTTCCTTCTTCACAGCAAGTTAAAAGTTCCTGTGAAAAAGGTCCAGACACAATTAGAACAGTTTCCCCCAGCTTCCCCAGCCTCCCACTACCTAACCCCTCAAGGCAATTATATACCAGTTCCTCAAGGAATTATGTGCTGTGTGCTTAGTCACTCAGTTCTGTCCAACTCTTTGCAATCCCATGGACTGTAGTCCACCAGACTCCTCTGTCCATGGGGATTCTCCGGGCAAGAATACTGGAGTGGGTTGTCATGCCCTCCTCTAGGGGACCTTCCCAACCTAGGGATCGAACACAGGTGTCCCACATTGCACGTGGATTCTTTACTGTCTGAGCCACCAGGGAAGCTAGCTTCATTGTCTGTAATGGTCCCCTCTGGGGTGGAGAGGTTATCACCATAGAATTCAACCACCGTGCTCTTCCCAGACTGAGCTTCCTCAGCTCAATCTAATCCAACTAACTCAACCCAACTCCCAAATGGCTGGCACTAGAAGTGAGCAACTAGGGTATTCTCTGTCACTCGACTAACCTGGAGGTCAGGGAATACCCCTGGCAAAACATACAGAGGTGCAGTACTAAGCGATCATAAAGAGGACACACAGCACTCATGCGTCACTGCACGCCAACTTCCAGCACCACTTTTATTGACACACCTCTACCACCTGAATGACTTCTTCCACATTGGGAACAACTAAGGATTACGGAAAGTATAGGTTTATAGCTTTTCAGAGTCCTAAAATACTTTTAGATTATATGTATCAGAAGTTGGCCCAGGGCCAACAGATGGGATCATGGACTAGTCCCTGGATAGTCAAATGGGGACACTGTACTCAAGAGGGACATGGGTTTTGCCCAGATTATAGAACTCAGTGGAGGCCATGTAGAGGCTTGAATCCAGGTCTCTTGAATCCAAATTCAGTACTCCATCCACCATGCCAACCTCCCTTCCCCCTGTCCTTCTGGACCATGTTCTCTCTTTAACTTCTCCATTGGAGACTAGGTCTTTACCCTCTCCATAAAAGATATATAATATCTGGTTGATGGAGAAAAGATAATTTCCAACTATCTTAGTAACCATAAAGACCACTCAAAATGATTTCACTCAAACCAGACGAATGCTGGCTTTCGCTTTTCCTATCAGGGTTATCATATCTTGCTCACTTTGACACTGGAAAGGAAGAAGTTAAGCAACAGATCTACAAACTATACTTTCTCCTTCTGGGGAGGAGGGAGGCAGGGAATGGGTGGATGAGTGGGGATGCACTTCCAGGAAAGAAAGAAGTTGATAAGACCAAACCTTATAAACACATCAATGACAGACCTCATGACAAACTAATGGTACCTGCTAGCAGGAGACTTCTTATTTATGGTATGCTTTTAGTAGGATCTGTCTGGCCTGTCTATGACTTCTTATGGTAAACAAACCTACAATCAATGGCTCCCTGGAAAGTACCAAATAAGTTATACAACTAAGTAAAAAGTGATTACATTTCATGATGAAATGGCTGTCTTCAGGGTAAGTGATAGGATGCAACATATATTATTTAGAAACTTTGCATGCTAATCAAGATCACAGCATATCTTGATGTTGTAAGAAAGGTCTTGGAGCTTTTGGTGGTCCTGGACTTCTGTGTTTTATCTCTATCTTGGATTATCTGTATCTTCGAAATTATTAGTAAAGTAAGATATCTGATTAGTGATCATCTGATACGAAAATCCAAGCCTTTGTGTTATCTTGGATACATTCCCACATGAAGAAGGGAGCTCTGAGTGTCCAAAGAAGAGATAAACTGCCTAGAGCAGATGCTTGGGAGGTAGACAAGATCAGTTCTCAGCTCTGTCTTTGGTTCCAGTCAGTGTAATAGCATCATTGTTCAGAAAGTTGCATTTACTTCTGCCAACCTTGAGTTCTCTTCCCTTACCTAATTTTAACCCTCCCGACCTGTTCTTATATATCATCAAAGGAATTTCTAGGCAGAAACATAAGAGAGAAATAAGAACTATGCTACAGTTTGTAACAGAAAACACCGATTACTTTAACCTCCCAAAGCAATTTGGCATGTCCACCAACCAACCAGCAAAACCAATGAGTTCTCCTCAGATCTCTGCTATAGTTTATGAAATGGAGAAAGCTCCACATTTAATTTAGACTGAAAAGGACAGCTGTAGCAGATTTACACAGAGAATATTGAACACTCTGACTTTCACTTTTATGCAACACCTAAAGGGAGGAACTCCAGAGGATACTGATAATTAAATGTCAATATACTTGGAATAAAGCTGACTTTAATGAGAAAGTAAATCCCATATTATTTATTTATAGTAAAAGCTCAGCAAACTATTTTTCTTTTACTTAACAAGCACTTGGCTATAAGCACATTTGAAAGAGGTCAAAATTATCTCACTAAGTCTTTTCTTCCCGAAATAACTTTAAAACATTTCTACAACAAATTCCCCCTACTTTACTGCCCTCTTTCTCAGTTACCTGCATAGTTCTCTCTTTCTAAAACATCTAATCACAGAGTGAAAGCCCAGAGCCCACCCTTCCATCTGCCTAAAGCAAAACACAGGGTAGCCTATCCATCCTCCACATCTCTCCCTTGTCCAAGGCACAAAATTCAACCTAGGAACTTCAGCCTAAGGGATTAACAGGGAGGGGTGAAAACCTATATTTCTCTTAGAACTGGGGCTTAATTGACTGGAGACTCTGACAGTGTGGATGGGTGAGTCAGTTTTATTTTATTTTTTAAAAATTCACAACCCCACCAATTCCTGAAAAGGCTTTGGAAATACTTAAATTTGAAAACCACAACAACAACAAAAAATCTTCTTGCATAAAAATAATCATTTAGAAGGGTCATATATTATGTGTGCTAGGGAAGGAAAGGATAATTATATACAGTTGTTATTGTTGCTATTTAGTTGGTAAGTCATGTCCAAGTCTTTTGTGACCCCATGGACTGTGGCCCGCCAGGTTCCTCTGTCCATGGGATTTCCCAGGCAAGAGTAATGGAGTGGGTTGTCATTTTTTCCTCCAGGGGATCTTCTTGACCTAGGGATAAAACCCGGGTCTCCTACATTGACAGGTGGATTCTTTACCACTGAGCCACCAGGAAAGCGCAACAGTACAGTACTTTTCATTTAAATCTATAACCCTGCTCCATCCAACTGTCCATTCATTATGCTTACTCAAATGTTTTGTCAGAATCCAAGATAAAAGATTGTTCCCCACCTCTGGGGTAAGGAGAAACTCCTATAAGTAACCATAAAACTAGACACTAACTATCTGACAGTCAAAGGCAAAGAAGGACCTCAAGTTCTTGTGATTAAAGAGAAGAGACATTACTTTGCCGACCACGGTCCGTCTAGTCAAAGCTATGGCTTTTCCAGTACTCATGTATCAATGTGTGAGTTGGACTATATAGAAAGCTGAGCACCAAAGAATTGATGCTTTTGAGCTGTGGTGTTGGAGAAGACTCTTGAGAGTCCCTTGGACTGCAAGGAGATCAAACCAGTCCATCCTAAAGGAGATCAGTCCTGGGTGTTCATTGGAAGGACTGATGCTGAAGCTGAAGCTCCAATACTTTGGCCACCTAATGCGAAGAGCTGACTCATTTGAAAAGACTTATTTAACTTATATGCAGAGTACATCATGAGAAACGCTGGGCTGGAAGAAACACAAGCTGGAATCAAGATTGCCGGGAGAAATATCAATAACCTCAGATATGCAGATGACACCACCCTTATGGCAGAAAGCGAAGAAGAACTAAAGAGCCTCTTGATGAAAGTGAAAGAGGAGAGTGAAAAAGTTGGCTTAAAGCTCAACGTTCAGAAAACTAAGATCATGGCATCTGGTCCCATCACTTCATGGGAAATAGATGGGGAAACAGTGTCAGACTTTATTTTTTTGGGCTCCAAAATCACTGCTGATGGTGATTGCAGCCATGAAATTAAAAGATGCTTACTCCTTGGAAGGAAAGTTATGACCAACCTAGATAGCATATTTAAAAGCAGAGACATTACTCTGCCAACAAAGGTCCATCTAGTCAAGGCTATGGTTTTTCCAGTGGTCATGTATGTATGTGAGAGTTGGACAGTGAAGAAAGCTGAGCGCTAAAGAATTGATGCTTTTGAACTGTGCTGTTGGAGAAGACTCTTGAGAGTCCCTTGGACTGTAAGATCCAACCAGTCCATCCTAAAGGAGATCAGTGCTGGGTGTTCATTGGAAGGACTGATGTTGAAGCTGAAACTCCAATACTTTGGCCACCTCATGCGAAGAGTTGACTCACTGGAAAAGACCCTAATGCTGGGAAGGATTGGGGGCAGGAGGAGAAGGGAACGACAGAGGATGAGATGATTGGATGGCATCACCGACTTGATGGACATGGGTTTGGGTAAACTCCGGGAGTTGGTGATGGACAGGGAGGCCTGGCGTGCTGCGATTCATGGGGTCGCAAAGAGTCGGACACGACGGAGTGACTGAACTGACTGACTGACTGATGCTGGGAAAGATTGAGGGCAGGAGAAGAAGGGGACGACAGAGGATGAGATGGCTGGATGGCATCACCTACTCAATGGACATGAGTTTGAGTAAACTCCGGGAGTTGGTGACGGACAGTCAGGCCTGGCGTGCTGCGGTCCATGGGGTCGCAAAGAGTCAGACATGACTGAGCGACTGAACTGACTGACTGACTGGCCCACCAATTTTTCAGGAAAGAATACCCATGCCCTACTCTGAGATCTTAGGAGAATTTTTGTGAGTCTTTATATAAGAAATTTCAAAATAGAATGGCATCTTCAAAGTTCTACCCAGACAGCTGTGATGATCTGCACATAGCTATTTCTGACACTAGTCCTCAATAAAGGCCAAAGGCATGGATGCCCTGTGGTGATTCTCTAAGTCATTTTCTGCAGGGTTGGGAGACTGGAGTGCCTGGAAGTGAAGTCCTGGAGTTGAGGAAGGTGAAGGTCTGAAGGACGGGGCTGAGGAATAAGGATGATGTAGGACCCGGCCCTAACCCAGAAGGGAGAAGGGAGGTTGGGACGTGGCTAGCTGCCACCGCCACTCTTCTCATCGCGGAACTACAAGTGCTGACTCACTGGGACCCCAGCAGACAGGAAAGATGGGTGCACTTCAACATGACTAGAATCTGGATTTGAAACTAGACTGGTTTCCAGGTTTACTGAAGCAGCTAGGAAATGTGAGGTTCAGCAAGCATCTCATAGAACTGAATTTCATCAGAGTTTCTCTAGAACTATACTACTTAACGACATGCTTCTCATTGCATTTGAGAAGTGACCAGCAATATAGTCAAACTTAGGGAAAACTCCACCCTTACACATTAAGAGTTAATGTAGATACAGTTATATAACTGCCTATGATATCGACTTCCCAGGCTTTCTTTGAGAAATGCCATGTTTTCAGACTGTTAGTGTATTCTTCCCTGAGAAGAATCAGCCCAAATCACATAGTATTTTATATAATTTGATGATTTGACTCTTAAAGAAAAGGGTTTGGAGAAAAAACATATCTCCTGGTTGGTTCCAGAAGAACCCCTAACACATAGGAGCCTACAGATACAGAGTGTCATTGTGTCTTTGTATGCACTTTCAAACTATTTCCTCTTTAAAATCTCCTAGTCTAGACAAACATAGAGATTAAGGCAATGATAGGTGCTGCCCTGGGCCTCCACTGCCCATGTTGGCACTGCCCCTAAGACCTTGATACTAGATTCTACCAAGCAAGGGCCACCAGGAGGAATCTGCCCAGAAGGGAAGGACGGGAGAGTCTCTGTGTACCCACCACTGCCTGAGGTGGCAGTCACTAAGAGCTGTGCAGTGGTAGATGCATATGAAAACAATCACAATCCATCCCTGCTTCCATTTCTCCTCTTTCCGCCAGAATAAGCATGTGGGATTTCATGGGCTAGAACATGCAGTCTGGAGCCAGCAATGGCAGCGTGGGCTCATTTCTGAAGTTCTGCTCCAGGCAGAGGAAAGGTCTTCAGGTAGAAGGTTTCCCATGCCTGGGCAAACCTAGGATTCCATGGACCTGGTTGGCAGTGTGGTCAGGGTGACATAGAGGGGAGGGGAGGTACCTTCAGGAGCAGTTGGTACTTGGTAATCCTCTGGACGGGCTTAATTAGGTAGGAAGAAATGGAGTTGGCCAGACCATGCCGCTGCTGTATCTCCTACAGGGATGAAAATGGACACTGTTAGACACAGTGGGACATTTGCATGTATGTGTTCTGGGAGGAGGTGGGCAGGGTTAAGGAGAGAGGAGAAAAGAAAAAGGTACAAAATGATTAGAGACTATTCTTGGAAGGGGAAAAGATAAAGGGAAAACGTATAAACCAAAACACACAGGATATAATTATTGTGTCTTTAGATGATAATGAGTGCCTGAGCAGTAGAGAGGATCACACCTAGATTCTGGAAAAAGTGAAAATACAGTTAGATAAGCAAGATGTACATAGGTCATTGATGGCATAGAGCTAAAAGAATGAATTAGGGTTTGATGATGAGTTTTTCAAGGGTAAAGTGTCGCAGATCTTATATAGAAGAAAAACATGGTGAAAACAATGTTTCAGAAAGACTCATATAAGCCTAATAGCAACACAGAGAGTAGAGGTTGGGAAATAGACACAGAGACCAGTCCAGAGATTATTGCAGAAGTCTAAGTGTGTAAAAATAGAATTACCATCAATCCAACAATTCCATTCCTAGGTATATACCCAAGAGAAATCAAAACATATGTCTATCTACACAAAACTTCTGCAAAATATTCATAGTAGTATTATTTTATTAAGAGTAGTGAAAAGGTGGGCACACCCAAATGTCCATCAATTGATGAGTGGAAAAACAAAATGTATTAGAGTCATACAGAGTATTTTTTTTGGCTGTAAAACAGAATGAAATACTGAGACATGCTACAACATAGATGAACCTTGAAAGCTTTATGCTAAGTGAAAGAAGTTAGTCACAAAACAATAAATAGCATTCCATTTTTAAATGAAATGTCCAGAAGAGGAAATCTATAGAGATAGAAAATAGATTGTCAGTTGCTCAGAGCCAGGGGTATAGGGAGGATAAGGTGGAGGGTGATGGCTAAAGGGTGTGGGGTTGTCTTATGAGGTGATGAAAATGCTCTAAAATTGACTGTGAGGATGGCTGCATGTGTCTGTGAAGGTACTAAAACAAACTGTACCCTTTACATACATCTATATCTACAGGTGGGTAATGTGGGGGCTTGCCATAAATGAAGGTTAGTGGGCACAAAGCATCAGGAGAATTACAAGAAACATTTTAAACCTAGACAGAGTAGGACTTGTTATGGGCCATGAAGGAAGGTGAAGAAAAGGGAATAATAATAATAAATCATTCCATTTCCCTCCCGCTATCCCAGAAAGTGGCAACTTTCTCACTCATTTGCCTCTTCCCTAGAGATGCGTGTTTATATCAGGACTTGTTCAAGGAAAATGGGCAAAACAGCTGGCAGCCAGACCCTATTTGGGCAAATGAACATTTTGAGCTTATCTGGGGCTTTGGCAGGAGAGCTCAGGCAATAAGGCACTTTGACTGGCTTCCCTCTCTGACAAGATGCTGAGTTCTGGGAAGGCTTCATGTAGAGAATAAGGAAGGGGTGGTGTCCAGTGGCTGGGTCAGCCAAAAGCCTAGTAATCAACAGGGTACCAGTCATCACAGCCTCATAGCTCCCATGTCTGGTGTAGAAAATGCTGGATCATGTCAATGTATGGGCCTTTCTGGTACTTGAATTTTCTGTGCTCTCTTTACAATAATGGATAACAGGGCTGTCTTTATTGGGGGTTTATCTCTGATAGAAGGAGAGCCTAAAGTAGATGGTCTCTAAGTATAGAATTTAGGGGAAATCTTGATGGGAGGGAAAAAGCTACAAAGATTATGCTTTCTGGAACGCTTAGGGAACCACCAGGAGAGTTTGTTGCCCTCTCTCTCCACCTCCAGGCCAACCTCCAGGAACTCCTACTGGACTGGTCTTCTGGCTTGCATTGGCCTCCCCGACTAATGTACAGGCTCATCAGGCATGATGTTGGAAATGAGGGGTAGAGTGTAAAATTTGGGGTATGTGCAACTTATAAATCAAAGCCTAGAAATTGGCTAGAAACAGGAATATGAGGAATGTAGGATGATAGGAAAATGCAGTTTAGCCCCAAACACTGTAACATGTAACAAATGAACCAGGCACACCATGAGTCAACCTCCTGAGGAGCTCACAAAAGGCATAGTGTGGCATTTGTAACCTGTCAAAAGGCAGATAGTTACAAATGCCATAAAGAGACAAAGTATACTGCACACAAAGAGAAAGGCAAGGATTCACGTAGGAAGCAACACATGACTGTAACCGTTTAAGCACAGGAAGACTTCCAAGAGTGTCTATGTGTGCCTGTGTGCAGTGTGTGCAAAGGGCTCACAGTCTCTCTTAGGCAGTGAGAATAGTGTGAGCAAAGATAAGGAGGCAGATGAGTCTGCAGCCTGCTCAGAGCACAGGATATGTATGTTCAGAAAAATGTGAAGTGGAAGACAGGACACAGTGCATTTAAAATTTCAAAAAGACTCTTCTAGATACTATTGATTAAAAAAACAGAAATATTTTAAGAGAAATACATTATTAAGGAGAGAGAATAGCAGTATAGGGCATCCAAAATGATACCCAGTAACTTCTGATACCAAGTCAGAGAAGTACTTTTCTTGAGTTTTCGCTTTAAACAAAACCTCACATATTTCACTTTAGAACAATTTCCATAGTAATACTCCATCTTTAAAAATCATGTTTGTTTTTTCTTGTCTGGCTTTCACCCATTCAAGTATTATTCCTTCACTGAGCAACAAGACACTTGTAGAATCATTTCTGTTACAGCAGGTCAGGCTAGAAAGATGCTCAGAGAAGGATTATTTTGTAAACTTGAGTATGGGAACAATGTTTGAATGTCTGAGACCCCATGGGACATGGCACGTTATCTTGCCTACAGTAGACATTCAAATATTTGGAGAAGGAATGAGTAGGCAGAAAGTTAGACTGATAGACATTTAAAATTTTCTGAATTTCAAGTGTTTGTCACTTCTGATATGACTATCAAGAATGGCCATCACTGCTATCACCTATCTCTCATTGAACTTCACTTTTTTATTCTCACTTCTTTTCTCCCCCTTGTTCTTCCCATGCATCCTACAGTGACCCATTTGATTCTGTTCATGTTATAGCCAATAAGTCACTCTCTGGGGACCAGTATCATATACACATCATTTGCCAACAGGACTGTGTGCTCACCCAAAACCAGAGGACCTGACAAGGCACATCAACTCTGAATCTCCTCTTGGCTTCCACTACAGAACAAGTTCTCGACCCTGGCTGCACATTACTCTCACCTGGAAATGTTTAAAAATCTCAACGGCCAGGCCAAATCCAGGCTGATCATAACACAATCAGGGCTGGGACTGGAACCAGTATTTTTCATAGCTCTAAGGTGATTCCAAGGTACAGTCAAGGTTGAAACAATTGTATTAGAGTAGTTAGTGATTCTCAAACTTGAGTGGACATCAAAGTTACCTGGAGGGCTCCTTGAAACTCAAGATTGTTTCATTCCAGCCCTGGGGATTCTGAGTCAATAGATCTGGAGCAGTGTCCAAAATAGGCATTTCTAACAAGTTCTCAGGTGATGACGATGTAGCTGGGCTGAGACCACACTTTGAGAAGTCCTACATTTGAGGAGTTATATGGGTGACTCAGATGATAAAGAATCCACCTGCAATGCGGGAGACCTGGGTTCGATCCCCGGGATGGGAAGATCCCCTGGAGGAGGGCATGGTGACCCACTCCAGTATTTTTGTCTGGAGAATCCCCATGGACAGAGACAGGAGGGCTACAGTCCATGGGGTCACAAAGAGTTGGACATGACTGAGCAACTAAGCACGCACACACACACGCACACATAGTAGAAGTGGAACATCTTAATTGGCACCTGCATCCTAGTACATCTCTTCTACACATGAGATTTATGGCTAGCTAGATTTGGTGTTGTGTGCTTAGTTGCTCACTTGTGTTTGACTCGTTGCAACTCCATGATGTTGAGATATGCAGGCAAATGTGCCTTATCAGAAACCACAGCACTTGAGATGGGATGAAGTAAAATACAGCATTGTTGTTTTGTTGTTTATGAGTCATGTTCAACTCGTTTGCAACCCCATGAACTGTAGCCCACCAGGTTCCTCTGTCCATGGGATTTCCCAGGCAAGAATACTGGAGTGAGTTGCCATTTTCTTCTCTAGGGCATCTTCCTGACTCAGGGATCAAACCTGTATCTTCTGCTTGGCACATGGATTCTTTACCACTGAGCCACCAGGGAAACCCAAAACAAAAGATAAACAGTGGTTTCATTTTTTTCCATGTTTTATCCATGAGAGAGAGGATTGGGGGGCCAATAAAGAAAAATGAGGAACAAAGGAGAGTTAGAAACCCATAATCTCAAAGTAGAGAAGCATTCCACCTGCTCATCAGTGGCTCAAGAATGGAAATTCACAGCTTACATCAAAGAAGGTGCCTGCATGCTCCAGGATCAGCTGGTTGGAATCAGGCTTGTTTTTACAGTAGGTGACGTACATCTGAAATTTGTCTGCCTAAAGAAACAAAGATAATAATAGATCAGCATCCATTAGTTGCTCCCTTCTGTTGACTGTGCCATCAAGTGCTGTGCAGTTAAACCCTCAGATATTGCCTGGTACAGACAATCCTGTGGCAAATGTCCTGGGCTCATTAGGCCTGTGCTACCCTAATAAACTTGGGGATACTTTTTTCCTATCAGCAGGGGAAGAGAGCTCACTGAAACAGAGTTCATTTTAAAACTAGTCTGTACTAGATAGAAGAATCAATTTACAACTCATAGTATGTCCTGAAGCTGGACAGAATTTATCGAGAGAGTATCCCCCTTTTGGCATTACCTATAATTTGTTTCCCATCTTGAAAAATAATAGCATTTGCTTTAAAAATGAAAAGTCAAAGACTGAAAATGAAGTGTAATCTCAGAGGGAGATCTGCTTGTACTCTAAATGTCCCCATAGGGGCAGTTTCTAGGGCATGCCAAGCAACCGTGCCACCATCCTACATGTGCCAGAAGCAATGATGGGGGAAAAGTAAAGCAGGCTGACCCTTAGGGGGTCCTAAGTGAATCCTAAACAGTGAATCCTAAACAGATTGCTTCTTCAAGTCAAGAATCCTGTGGCTTGGTAAAAATTCATTTCTTATGTCTTTGACATCTCCTGGGTTAGTGCTTCACAGCCTTTCCACTGGGAAAGTACTTTTCCCAACCGTGAAGTACTCCCCACCCCAATGCCTACATAATACTGGGGATGTCCTCTTCTAGAAAAGAAGTCTAACTATGTGCTTAATTATAGCAGGTTTCACTTATGCCAGCACTTTCCCAAGTACTCTATACATACTAACTCATTTGATCTCTATATGATGAGTTCTTTTATTATCAACCCACTTAACAGGTATGAAAATAGTGGCATGAGGTTGATTGCTGTTGTTCAGTCGCTAAGTCATGTTTGACTTTTGTGACCTCATGGACTGTAGCCTGCCAGGCTCCTCTGTCCATGGGATTTTCCAGCCAAGAATACTGGAGTGAGTTGCCATTTCTTTTTCTCCAGGGCATCTTCCTGACCCAGGGACCGAACCTGTGTCTCCTGCATTGGCAGACAGATTCTTTACCATTGAGCCACATGAGAAGTCCATAATGTTGGTTGCTGCTGCTGCTGCTAAGTCGCTTCAGTCGTGTCCGACTCTGTGCGACCCCATAGACGGCAGCCCACCAGGCTCCGCCGTCCCTGGGATTCTCCAGGCAAGAACACTGGAGTGGGTTGCCATTTCCTTCTCCAGTGCATGAAAGGGAAAAGTGAACGCGAAGTCGCTCAGTCGTGTCAGACTCTTAGCAACCCCATGAACTGTAGCCTACCAGGCTCCTCCGTCCATGGGATTTTCCAAGCAAGAGTACTGGAGTGGGGTGCCATTGCCTTCTCCGATAATGTTGGTTAGGTCACTTTAAATTCAGAAAACAGTGGAGCCCAGGCAAGTTGACTTGAGGCTTCTTGGTCATAACTCTTGCCATTTAATACATGGCAACTCTTTCTACCCTTTACTCCTGCACTATAGTCATACATTAAGGTGATAAGACTTAAGAAATCACTTTGAGATAATTCTTGGCAAAATGAGCATATTTTATACTAAAGGTTTTCTGAAACCAATTTTATGTACTATTTAGGAGGCATTCATCATCCCTAAGAGATGCTAATAAATCATACTTATGGTTGATTGTAAGGCAAATCCTCAAAATGTATGAAACAAGATACCAAAAAAAAAATCCCTTCACTTAATGGTCAGTTTCATTTTTTCTCTACATTGGCTGTGCAAGGGATTATATACTATTTATTAGCAATAATGTGAACTGTGCATGGGCTCATGTATTTAGAGGTGGAAAATGTATTAGCATAAAATAAAATGGCAGTCTGAGACTTCCTGAAGAAAATAGGCCAGTAAGTAAATGTTACAGTTTCAGAAAAAGGAGGCAACTCAGGTCTAGAGTTGCAGGATAAACTGTGATATTAATTATATGTCAATGGACTAGTCAACACCCTAGCTCCTCTGAAATCTTTCCATCTGTAAAATATAAAACACAACTACAGCCCTGCCTATTCCATAGGGCTGTTAAGAGTGCAAACTCTCTGAATTGTGAAGACATTGGAAAAGTAATTATCCCATTTTGAGTAGAAGTTCTAATTAGTTAATTGTTTAATATTTAGAACTGCTGGCCCTGGGGAAAGATTTCCATGTTTAGTTGCACTTATTGTACTAGGGGGGCTTCCCTGGAGATGTCGGTACACATATCACGAACCTGAGCTCAGGATAATGGGGCGTGGAGATACTAAGAGAGACTAGTGTTTCCATTTATATAATTAGAACCTGGTACATTCAGCCCATTTACTTGGCCCATGACAACAGCTCCAAGAAAGAGAATGACTACATATACATCCTGTAGGTCAGAATTGGGATGGAGACACAAGGAGTCTGTTCTCTTATTAAGGAAGAAAATGTAAACAATGGCTTGGTGGATTTCTAAAGTTCTAATTCCCTAATCCTCATCCTGTTAAAAATAACTCATGGATGGAGCTGGAACAGTTCTTCTACCAGGGGTGGTGGTCTTGTTTCAATCTCCCGACATTTCAGTTTTTGAAAGTTTTTTTAAGGTAGATATCAGACACAACATCTAAGGACCTTCACCAAGGTGGGCTCTGGTGTTCAGGGATAGACTGCTTTCTTTCAGATCTACTCATGGATCTTCTCTACAGTCCCTGGTCCTGTGTTAGAATGTCAGTGGCACCAATCATCAGCTCAGGCACTGAACAGTGATGCCACTTGGTATCACCTGTACTCCTGGAAAACATGGGATGGTAGGAGAAGTTCAGTAGGTTACCCAGGTAACAAAGCAGTGTCCCACATCCTCAGGCAGCTGCTCATACTTCTCCAGTTCTTTGAGGAAGATGCTGCAAGGAGGGAGAAAGGCTGAAATCAGACATTTCTGTACTGTTGACCCCTCCCCACCAGAGGCTCATACTAAGGCCAACCCAACCTCATAAACTCTCCATTATTTACATATGCCTTCTCCACTTTCTAAGTGATATGTGGTAAGGAGCAATTTAAAATATGTTGGAACTAATTTCATTAAAATTGTAATTAACGATTAATTAGTGCTACTTAATTGTTTCCCTTAAAGGTTTATACTTCTCAGGCTGAAAATAATGGAATATGATACTTGTGTTGGGCATTTCAATGGTAACTATGACTCTATTTTTTAAATACAAGTAGTCTGAGCATGTTACAACATTTGAAAATATATAGATACAGGTATCAAAAGACCAAAATAATACTATCTATGATCCCAGAGGTAAGGTGGAAAAATTCTGAATCCTATACTGACTTATTTCCAATTTTTCACTTTCTTCTTCCATCAGTACCGAGTTTGTGCTAAAAACTGAGTTAATGCTTCCTGTTGCTGACGCTGTTAGGAAAGAAAATTTAATGGGGCAAACTGTCATAATACATTTCAAAGCTGAATTGAATTACTACCAAATTATCTGCCATTGTGAATATCTAAGGTATGGCTGCTTTTTATGTTAATAAATAATAAAGAGCTGACTACACCAACTTCAAATTCATATATGAAACAATTTGTGTGAGCTCAGAGAATCTAAGCTCAAATAAGCCAGAATCATTGGAATGACATTTTCTTTTTAAAAATCAGACAAAGTGTTACAAATAATTATGAGGCTGTAGGGAAACATTCTGACAATGATGGAAGATGGTATAATCTTTACAGGTCAATTCGACAATAACTATCAAAGTAAAAAAGTACTTATCTTTGCCTCTGCAATTTTAATTTTGGAAAATGTCCTATAGTTGTAGTCACACATATGCAAAATGAAGTATACATATGCATTTTTACTATGGCACTCTTCATAATAGCGAAAGACAGTGTATAGATAACAAAGTAAACTATAGTACATCCACAGAACCATATACTATATGGCTATAAAAAAATGGCAAAACTTTGTAGGTTTTTACATGGAAGATCTCCAGGGCAAGCTGTTAAGTAAAAAAAGCAAGGTATAGAAGAATGTACCTAATATTCTGCCTTTTGTCTAAGTAGGGAATATATATACTCTTATTTCCAACCCAAGAAACTAATGGTTAAAGTGTACAATTTTAGTTTTGCAAGATAAATTCTGGAGATCTACTATATAGCATAATATCAATAGCTAAGATTACTGCATCACATACTTAAAATTTGCAACGAAGATGGATCTTTTGTTAAGTGTTTTTATACAATAATAGAAAAGAAAACTTTGGAAGGTGATAAATATGTCTATGGCCTTGATGGTGGTGATAGTTTCATGGGTATATAATTATCCCCAAATGCATCAGTGTTTTTGTGATATTAAATATGTACAGATTTTTACATCAACTGTACTTCAATAAAGTGGTTAAAAAGAAAGTCTTCTCAAAACAAAAAGACAACCTACTGAATGGGAGAAGACATTTGCAAATGATATAACCAATACGAGGTTAATATCCAACATATATAAATAGCTCATACAACTGCAAATGAAGCAACTGACAAAGGATTAATTCCAAAATATATAAGCAACTCATATAGTTCAATATCAGAAAAACTAACAACCTGATCAAAGAATAGGCAGAAGATCTAAGCAGACATTTCTCCAAAGAAGACATACAGATGGCCAATAAACACATGAAAAGATGCTCAACATCACTTATTATTAGAGATATGCAAATTAAAGGTACACTGAGGTATCACCTCACACCAATCAGAATGACCAAAATACTACGAACAATAAATGCTGGAGAGGATGTGAAGAAAAGGGAACCATACTTGCACTGTTGCTGGGAATGTAAATTGGTACAGCCACTATGGAGAACATTACAGAGATTTCTTAACAAACTAGGAATAAACTACCATATCACCCAGCAATCTAACTACTGGGCATAAACCTTGAGAAAACCACAATTCTAAAAGATACATGCATCCCAATGTTCACTGCAGCACTATTTACAATAGCCAGGACATGGAAGCAACCTAGATGTCCATTAACAGATGAATGGATAAAGAAGTTGTGGTACATAGATACTATGGAATATTACTTAGCCATAAAAAGGAACAAATTTGAGACAGTTGTAGTGAAGTGGATAAACCTATAGCCTGTTATACAGAGTGAAGAAGTCAGAAAGAGAAACAAATACTGTATATTAATGCATATAAATGGGATCTAGAAAAATAGTACTGATGAACCTATTTACGGAGAAGAAATGGAGATGCAGACACAGAGAATGGTCTGGTGGACACAGTGGGGGAAGGAGAGGGTGGGACAAATTGAGAGAGCAGCATTGACATATATGCACTATTGTGTCTAAAATGGACAGCTAGTGGGAAGCTGCTGTATAACACAGGGAGCCCAGCCTGGTGCTCTGTGATGACCGAGAGGGCTGGAATGAGGAGGGGAGGGAGGCTCAAGACGGAAGAGATACATAATATAATGATGACTGATTTGCACTGATGTATGGCAGAGACCACCACAATATTGTAAAGCAATTATCCTCCAATTAAAAAAAAAAAAAAACGCGACTGAAAAATGGGTAGAAGACCTGAATGGACATTTTCTCCCAAGAAGACATACAGATGGCTAACAGGCACATGAAAAGATGTTTCAACATCATTAATCATCATCAATCATCAGAGAAATGCAAATTAAAACCACAATGAAGCATCATCTCACACTAGTCAGAATGGCTATCACCAAAAGGAACACAAATAACAAATGCTGGCAAGGATGTGGAGAAAAGGAGCCGTCCTACACACACACACACACACACACACACACACACACACACGAATTTACTCAGCCATAAAAAGAATGCAATTTTGCCATTTGCAACAATACGGATTTACTAGAAGGCTATTATGCTAAGTGAAATAAGTCAGACGGAGAAAAACAAATACTGTATGATATCACTTATATGTGGAGTCTAAAAAATACAACAAACCGGTGAATATAACAAAAAAGAAACAGACTGACAGATACAGAGAACAAGATAGTGGTTACCAGTGTGGAGAGAAAAGAGGAGAAGGGCAAGAAAGGGATGGGGGATTAAGAGGTACAAACTACTATGTATAAAGAAATAACCTACAAGGATATACTGTACACTGTGGGGAATATAGCCAGTACTTTATAATAATTATAAATGGAGTATAATCTTTAAAGACTGTGACTCACTATGTTGTACACCTGAAACTTATGTAATATTGTACATCAAGCATACCACAATAAAAAAAAGAGAGAAGAGCAAACAGACTTTCACACATGTGAAATAACACAAAAACAAGAGCATTCACTGCAGTACTGTTTGAAATAAAACTGGATTGGAAACATCATTACCACAAGAAACCAGATGAAAAAACTTGGTGGATAAAGATAAACGTGGGTCAAATACTGCCACCAATTATCATAGGCTGTTATCTAATGCAGTAGGAAAAGAGTACAGTTTAGGAACTTAAAGGCCTTGGGTTAAAATCCTTGTTTCGTTAGGTTAGGCGGCTCTGGGCAACTTACCATGAATCATAGCACCCATATTAGAGTGACATTGTAATAAATATGAGACAATAAAATTTTTTTTAAGTAAATTAAAAGAAATAAATGAAACAGTGTAAAATACAAAAAAAAAAGGGATAGAGGTGGGTGGGTCTTCTCAATCTATACTTTTCTATTTAATTTTGATTTTAAAAGTTGATTCAAAAATTAAATTAAAAGATATAAAGTAGGTCTGAATTATTCCATTACTTATCTCTACCATTGGAACAAATAAATTTTATTGATTTGACTCATACTACCTGATTTCTCTCGTCCAAGCATTCTGGAAGCATCTTAGAATTACAATTGCTTATGGGTTATATATATATATATATATATATATATATACACATGTTATTTGTGTTCTCTTTTCAATGACATAGAATGATTTGGTTTTGGTTTAGAGAAATATATATGTGCAATTAAAAAATGCTTGGCAAGCCATATTTGTAAGGCCAAAATGCCAATGATTTATAGAATCATAGACAATATTTTTTGTCCATCTGCCTTTGAAATTTTCTACTACAAGTATTACTTCAGTAGTAAGTAAAAGTCAGCTGAAAATGTTTGAAGACTCCTAGCAGTATCCATTTAATGATAATCATCTTTCCCCTGAATTCTGGAGTATCCTGATCTGAATCACTGAACAGCAGTGATTATAATGCAATTTGGGCTTACCAAATACAAATATGCAGTGCTCAAAAATCATATTTATTGCTACTTTTAGAAGAACTGCAGATGACCTACATGTATTTAATATGAATTCTAAATTAGAAATAGAAAAATATTATATAATGCTGCAAGTGAGGATCAAATTTTTTCCAAGGACAAAAAGAAAACATGTTTTTTTTTGTTGCAAAGAGAAGCAATCTGGATCATCACCACATACATAACATATTAAAACATTCATCTATTTTTAATTTACTATAATTTTTATTTCTGGAACTAAATTCTAAAAGACATGTATTGTGTGGCTGTTTTCCATGAGAACACTAAACAACATAAGGTACAAAATCTTCACAGGTATTTTTTCAGGTGTTGAGATATTCTTTATGGCTGTTTCTCATGTTGGCCTTCAGGATAATCTCAGTGAAGACGATGCATGGAGATCCAGCTCTGAGCTGTGATGGGCTGAACAGAACCTGGGGGTTAGGGCTGGAATGGCTTGGTGAGTGGGGGAAGAGCTATTCTAGGACAAGGACTGGTGAAAGGAAATGAACCACTTTAAAGAAAGTAAGAACAGAAGAGTACTTGGAAAAAAAGAGAAAGAGGAGAATCTGGAGCCCAGGCACCTAGGATAAATGCTCTTGGCTGTAGGAAACTTCCGCTTGCCCACTTTTGGGCTCTCACTCCAGTCCCCTCACTCTGACCACTATAGTATACAGGTTCTTCTCTTTTAAGAGTGACCAAAGAAATGATACAATAGCCTGGATCATGACTTTCTATAGAAGATATAAAATTGTATTCTTGTTTTAGAAGTTGCAAGGACTCTGTGATGGCTCAGGGAGAGCTTCCCTCTTTCTTTAACTTATGGCCAAAGGTCAGTGACTTGGTCACTTAAGGTTAATTTTAAGGAAAAATGGTAATTATGCCCACAGAGTTGATAATTGATCTAGATGCTGAAGACAGTAATAGCAATTTTTGTTGACAGCAGCTGCCTATGGGAGGATACTCTGAAAATTCTAAAGAAATGAAAGCACTTTAAAATGAATTAAGTACATAGAATATAATTTCTACAATTAATGCCTTTCTGGAAAATGAAGGTTTTAACAGCAACTGCCACTAGCCCACTCTTCTACTAATCCAAGGCCTCACTTTCCTTTCCTCCCAAAACCAAGCTCAAATAAAAGAACCAGAGTTCACATCTAGTCACGATTGTGAGTAGGGGGTCTTACAAGGTACCATTTTTCTCAATTTTAAACAACCTCATGGGGTTGTTGTGAGGATTTAATAAACTCATGTAGGTAAAGAACCCAAACCACTGCCTGGCATATAGTAGGCACTAAATTAGTTTTTCAGGATCAGTGCCTTCCAATTTTAATAAGCTCCACTCCTGGAGACTTATCCCCAGGGAGCTCTTCCCACCATGTCCCTGGTGAAAATCTATAGTAGATTATCTTCTCTGAAAACCATATCGTGGGAAAAATCTCAATTGGGGTTATGTAAAAATTGGATTTCAAGGTTACATATTATTTAAGCTTGGAAATCCTGGGCTAAACTGGTTTGTTTATGAAAGGACTTTCAAAATCCTATAATATGATGAGGTATCTTATATCTCTGAAGTAAGTAGAGTGTTCAGTGCTTCCTAAACTTCTTTGCAAGTGGAACACTTTTGGGGAAAGTATCAGACTTTGTCTCAGGGAACACTTAGTGATCCCTACTCCTGCCTGTGCACTGTCCTCTAGGGTTAGGATCTGAGCATCTGTACCATTTAGCAAAACTCCCTGAGTGATTTTAATGCATCCAGTCCACAGATTAGCTTTTGAAAGAAATTTTTGGGGGCTTCAAAATCACTGCAGATGGTGACTGAAGCCATGAAATTAAAAGATGCTTGCTATTTGGAAGAAAAGCTATGACCAATCTAGACAGTATATTAAAAAGCAGAGACATTACTTTGCCAACAAAGCTCCGTCTAGTCAAAGCTATGGTTTTTCCAGTAGTCATGTATGGATGTGAGAGTTGGACTATAAAGAAGGCTGAGCGCTGAAGAATTGATCCTTTTGAACTGTGGTGTTGGAAAAGACTCTTGAGAGTCCCTTGGACTGCAAGGAGATCCAACCAGCCATCCTAAAGGAAATCAGTCCCGAATATTCATTGAAAGGACTGATGCTGAAGCTGAAACTCCAACACTTTGGCATATGATGCAAAGAACTGACTCATTAGAAAAGACCATGATGCTGGGAAAGATTGAAGGTGGGAGGAGAAGGGGACGACAGAGGATGAGATGGTTAGATGGCATCACCAACTCTATGGACATGAGTTTGAATAAACTCTGGGAGTTGGTGATGGACAGGGAAGCCTGGCATGCTGCAGTCCATGGGGTCACAAAGAGTCGGACACGACTGAGCGACTGAACTGACTGCCTTTTCCAGTGTGCTTCCAGCTGGCAGATCCTACATCCACTCTATATGGCTTAATTTTTAAATAAAAAAGGTAGGAATTAAACAAGCTATACTGTGATGGGCATATCAATTCATAACTTTGAGTAAGTTGTGCACTACCATCTCAAGTAATTGCTGAAGACCAGTAGCAGTATTAAACTCTATTTTGCTTTTTAATTTGAAACTTATGAAGACGACAGGTTATGTACACTTGATCAGTATAATTCTACCTACTTCAAATAGACGTGATGAGTTTAAATTAAAGCACAAGAAGTCACAACATTTTTCACAAATGATGGGACATTCCTCCTCAGCTGTTCTATAGCAACATCTTGGTCTTTACCACTTCAATAATTATGTGTAATAAATCATGGGAGAATGAGCAAAGCCAGAAGTTTAAGTGTTTGTGTGAATATCTGCAGTTCTTTCAGAAATGAATAAAACTTTTAAAGAAATGTCAAGATTCAAATACTGTATGATATCACTTCTTTGAAGAATTTAAAAAATACAACAAACTTAAGAATATAACAAAAAAGAAGTATGGTCACAGATACAGAGAACAAACTAATGGTTACCGGTGGGGAGAGAGAAGTGGCAGGGGCAATACAGGGGTAGGGGATTAAAAGTTACAACTAGCAGGTATAAAATACAATAAGCTACAAGGATATACTGTATAACACAAGGGATACAGTCAATATTTTATAAGACTTATAAATGGAGTATAACCTTTAAAATTGTGAATCACTCTATTGTACACCTGTATTGTACATAGTGGGGCTTCCCTGGTGGCTCAAATGATAAAGAATCCACCTGCAATTCGGGAGACCTGGGTTCAGTACCTGGGTTGGGAATATCCCCTGGAGGAGGGCATGGCAACCCACTTCAGTGTTCTTGCCTGGAGAATCCCCATGGACAGAGGAGCCTGGCGGGCTACAGTCCATGGGGTCTCAGAGTTGGACACGACTGAGTGACTAAGCACAGCACGTCGTACTTAACAGTGTACAACAACTACACTTCAATAAACAAGAAATGTCAAGATCTAAGCAATGTTATTACTCTACCAAATTATTATGATGCAATACATTATGCAGTTACTTTATGAGGAAAATGCTTCCCTCCGGCTTTGGATGGGATCCTTGAAAATAAAGCCACTAGCATTATTGACAGGAAAACTTTGTGAGCTTTGTCATTAAGCACTATGAAAACAGTACCATTCCAAAGGCACACTGAGTCATTCTGAAACTTATTTTTGCCAAAGGTAAATCTGGTCTATAGTCTTACTGCTTCTAGAGAAGTGTGTCCTTCACTGAGGACCTTCATATCACGAGGGCAGCTTGAATTTAAAGGGGAATACATGTGATGGCCTTGTTTGTGCATGAGCTCAGGCAGGGGCATGTACGCTTGTTGGTGAGAAGGGGAATGAAGCAGCGGCAGAGTGGTAACAAGAGAAAAGCAGAACAACAAGGAGGAGACGAAAACAAACAAAGCTGGAGGCAGGCTGGGGAGAGAGGTATCAGGCTTATTTGCAGGCAGCCCAGGACACTGCCCTTTATCAATGCTTTTGCATACAAGAGGAGCTAGAGATCATTTCTAAGGGGCCCATTAGTGACCAGATAGACCCAGAGCCCAGCATGGAAGAGGTCCTGGACTGTAGGTCAGGACAGCTGGTTAGCACACTGAGCAGCTGTTAAACTCCTGGAGAGTTGTGTGCACTCCAAGGAAGGTGCCAGATGGTTCATGCAAGTCTTTACTCAGCACAGTTTGATCACGTGGGCTGAGCCATGACAATCACCAGGCTCTGTCTCTTATTTCACAGCAGAAGCTTCTGCTGAGGTTAGAGGTGGAGAGGAAAGGTGCACAGGGCTGGACTCTTACTCAGTATACCCCCACCCTCACCTTCAACCTCAAGCAGCAGCTTACCTCGCTGCAGTGCTACCTGTTGAATATGTTTTGCTAATATTTCCTAAATTTAACTTTTGTGATTAGATGAATCAAAAAGTACTGCACAAACATAAGTTTAATGTTAAAGTAAAGTATAAACAACTAACCTTACATTTACTGTTATTCATAGGCCATTGACAGATAGGCTGTTTAGTAGCTAGGCATGGACACCAAGAAGTTAGCGTGTACAACTGAAATGAACATGACTTTGACACACCAAAATGAATGTTTAGACTTTGTTTTGCTTTGGATACTCCCCCATATTTATAAAACTAGCACTGGAAAAAAGAAAACAGCAACAAAATCGCAGCTATAATTTTTTTTTTTTTTTCACCTAGGCCCGCCTTCAGCAGCTATAATTTTTTAAGGCCCTACTGATAAGTGTGTAAGGCTCACAGTTATCTCTTAGAGGATAAATTTAGGGCCCAGGAAAATACACACTAGGATGTCCCCTTCCTCTCTGCTTGACATTTGAATATTAAGAAAACGATAGTGTGACTAAATAGGGAGTTATGAAGACGTGGATTCTTTAGCTGTGTTACTAATCGGTTTGAGCAGGTCACAAACCTTTGTAAGTTCCAGTTTCTATGAAACAAGGGGGTAGAATAGAACGAGATTTTCCTGGAGTGGGAAAGCAGCACAGAAACCAGAGAATACAAACAAGGTGTGTGTGTATAGGAGGGAGTAGGAGAGGCAAAGCAGAGAAAGCAGCTGCAGCCTGGCAGAGGGGCCTTCAGGTGAGGCTGTGGCCTGCACATCCCTTTTCTCTCCACTTGGGGGAGCCAGCTCCTCACCTTGTAGCTACAGATCCACTCTGCATTTCAAGGGGTTGTAAAATCAATTTAGAGGGTGGAAACCACCATTAAAGAGGAAGGAGAACAGAACCTGATCCAAAATATCAGAGTGCATCACACATGGTGAGGGTATTATTTTGCAGGATTTAATTTTCCTATTATATATAATATATAAAGCATGTGCATATCAGGACAGGATATATAATTTTTCTTTGGTTCATAATACAAAATGTTTGAAAAACACTTTACTAACTCTCCTGCCTGCAATAGGAGACAGGGAGCTCTAGCTCTTTTTTTTAATCCATCTCTCCCCCTCCCTCTCACCCTCTCCCTTTCTCTCTATCTACTGCCTCCCTCTAGTACTGCCCACTCTCCCTCCCTCTCCCTTCTTTTCCCCCTCTCCTCCCCATCTTTTCTTTTCCCTTGTTATCCACTGTCTTCACTTCTCCTCCATCCAGGTGTCTTACCCCACTTTCCCACTCACTCTGTCTCTCCTCCCTTCCTTCACGCTCCTGTCACCACCATTTCCGCCTTGCACCACCTTCACCCACCACCCCGCCCCTCTTGTGCCTCAATCTCACAGGAGCAGACGTGACAAGACACTGTCCAACTGGGAGTGTGACGGCTGCACCTTCCCCCATCCTTGACCCAGGATTGAGACTCACTCCCAAACTTCTTCATTTCAGGCCATTATTGTAAGGTTGTGTGACCTGGGTGACATACCTATGGAAGAAATGGGTTGAAGTGTTCCTGAGATTTGAGGATGCACATTAAAGCTGGTTAGATATGACTCAAAGCAACCAGACTTGGCAGTGCCAGCCGTGGTCTATGGAGAGGAGAAAGGGACTGCCCCAGCCCCTGGAATCTATGCTTAATTGTTCAATGGAGAAATGTCACAAAGTGCGCAAGTCACTGGGCCCTCTCTGGGTCTCAGGGTCCTTATCTGTCAGTGGAGATGATTATGCTTGATGCTCAGGAGACCTTCTGATCCCTGACAACAGAGATTTTATAAAAATGTTATTGCTCAGACTCACATATGGCCATATCTCCAAAAACTGAAAGGGAAAAAGTAAGTTCAGATTTAACCAAAGGGGATGAGCATTTTAAACAAACTGCTGTTCTTACCGAAGCTGAAAATCAAATACAAAGCAAACTGAAAATGAATGATTTTCCCACATTACAAGCTGTAGGCCAGTCAAAGTGGGGAGAGAGCATTAACAAAACCATCACCATTGGGGAGATCTATTTATGGCATTTATTACCTTTCCTGAGTACTCCCAGAATGCTTAACAAAATGCAAAAAATAGATCTAGTGTTTGAGTAGGTAAGTGCCATGATCTTTATATTTAGTTCTATAGATATGAGATACAGTATCAACACAGGGAGAGCAGAGGGTAAAAACCAAGTATCACTCCACTTAAACCTCCAATTTGTGTTAAAATCACTACTTGTAACTATTAAATTCTACATATATGAATTGTTCTTCTTTACAGAAATTTTGGTACTTGGTTACTTCTCCATTCAATACCTATAGAGACAAAGCTCCTACAGAAAGGTCACACACACACAAAACCAATCTTGACTGTCATTTTCAAAGTGACATCATTTAAAAGGATCAATATGAACTAGCTGAGTTATTTAACATATTCACCTTTGGTCTAGATACTAATTTCCTAGTGCCTCAGCTGATACGGTTATGCAGGCAGTGTCCATCTCAGTCCCTCTGCCTCTCAGTCTCTGTCTCCAGTCTTCCTCCCTCCCAATCTCCTTCCCTCCCTCTCTATCTGGAGGAGAGGCACAGAACCTGAGCTATGCCCTAGAAATCAGAGGAGTCTGTTTCTCTGTCAGACAGCACTTAATTATAAATCTGAAAAGATGCAAGCAACTGGGGTTAAAAAGAACCTTTTGATATGTTTAGGTTAAAAAGTGACCATTTCAGAAAAATATTCCTGAAGAGCAAACTCGAGTTTGGACAGTTGCCTGGTCTTTCCAATAAGAAGTACTCAGGAAACTCCTTCATTTAGACATGCAAATGTTTTGCTTGTCTAGAAGGTTCTGACAGTGGTGAAGAAAAATAATGATTTTCCGTATCTTGAGATTTTCATAAACAAAAGAGTGAATTATGACTTGAATGGCATTAGCCATAAGTCTGCAAATTTTAATTCTATTTTTAGCCCATCCATCCATTCATCCTCTTGCCTGGAAAATCCCATGGACGGAGGAGCCTGGTAGGCTGCAGTCCATGGGGTCGCTAAGAGTCGGACACGACTGAGCGACTTGACTTTCATTTTCATGCATTGGAGAAGGAAATGGCAACCCATTCCAGTGTTCTTGCCTGGAGAATTGCAGGGACGGTGAAGCCTGGTGGGCTGCCGTCTATGGGGTTGTACAGAGTCGGACACGACCGAAGCAACTTAGCAGCATCCATTCATCCACCCAGCAAATACTTACTTAATGTTTACTGTGTGCCAAATATTGGGGTTATGCAGTGAAAGACATGACCTCTTATGGAGTTCACAATTTCTGCATTTTCAAAGTTGGCTTAATTGCCATTTTTAATATTACTTGTTAGAGATTTTAGAGGGTTATACTTTCTACATTAGTCAAATTTTGTATGACATGAGAAGAAAGCACATATCATGAGTAGAGTAAATAAAGCCTTAAGTCCTCTAGATCCTACTGGGAATTAATAAACAGCTTGATTTTTTTTGCATGTTCCCCTAAATTGTGGACTATTTAAAACATATTTTGGTGGATAGCTTTCTAAATGCATTACAAGTTCCTTGCTTTTTCATGCAGGATATGCCAATGATTCATTATTAGTTATTACTAATATAATAACATATTATTATGCTATATCATAATACAGTGGCTCTGTTGGGCTCTATATTGGGTTATATTGGGACATGGGATCATCTGCATCAACGGAGAATAGTTCTTGACCACCTTGATTGTTTGGGTTCTTTTGACTTTTTTTTGGAAGTTTATCTTTCTTTCTTGTTTACTGATATCAAGCTGCTGCTGCTGCTAAGTCGCTTCAGTCGTGTCCGACTCTGTGTGACCCCATAGAGGGCAGCCCACCAGGCTCTCCCGTCCCTGGGATTCTCCAGGCGAGAACACTGGAGTGGGTTGCCATTTCCTTCTCCAGCTACTTGCTCAAATTCTTGATTCTTATTTGCTGCTTCTAAATTGCTATGGGCTTAGAAACAATCTAACCAAGAAATAGAGAGTGTTTTATGGAAGACAAGAAGGAGTTCCTGTGGAAAGATAAAAACTTTATTTTTGTGATATTTCTTTTGGTTGCTCAGAGGCTGGTTTTTGTTTTCTTCTTGTTTCTTATAATGTTATAAATAGGTAACATTTTTTGGGTAGCTGTGTTGGTAATCACTGAATTTACTCCTCTACAAAATGCAACATTCCTATGGCTTAACTTGACTTTTTTATTTTATGGAGTTCTTAGAACTCAATTTTGTAACTGGTAGGTAGATCTTCAGCTACTTTTTAAATAGACTTTTTAAATAGACTTGCCTTGATTTACTTGATTGATACCTTTAAACCACAATGGCTTTTCACATAGTTTGCCTTGGATGGAGGAGGCAGTTGAACTGAACTGGGATTTGCTTTTTTCTCTGCAATGTTTGTGCTACCACATTAGTTCTACTTATTTGCTGAATATAATCCAAATAATAAAGAGATGTGAATGAGCATATGAGATAGGGAATAGAAAGCAGACTCAATAGGAGCAAGAAAAGACCTTTATACTGGTGTTTCAAAGACTGAGACTGGCATGAAGAGTCACTATCTTCCTCAATATAGTGGCCAAGAAGAAGCACATATTTCTTTTAGCTCTGAAAATGCAAATTGCCCAATTCCTTATGTGCAGATTTTAAAACATGAAGTTGATTATTATTATTATTTTCTGATGTAATCCATACAGCTTGCATCCACTCAAACAAATGTTTTAGACCATTAATATTTATCTCTTGCCTACAAATATATCCTTTTTTGAAGGAAAAAAAAAAAATAGACTTGCCTTGATTTACTTGATTGGTACCTTTAAACCACAATAAGGCAAGGTTATGCTAGATATTCTGTTGTTATTTAGTTGTTAAATTGTGTCCAACTCTTTATGATCCCATGGACCTTAGCCCACCAGGCTCATCTGTCCATAGGATTTCCCAGGCAAGAATACTGGAGTGGGTTGCCATGTCCTTCTCCAGGGGATCTTTCCAACCAAGAGATTGAACCCATGTCTCCTGTATGGCAAGCGGATTCTTTCAACGCTGAGCCACCAGGGAAGCCCAGATATTCTGTTACAATTGGTCAATTTTGAAATGAAGAGTCTTTCTCCTTATACACTGATTTGGCAAAAACAAGGCTCACAGGAAGTGCATATAGTGATCTTTATATTCCTATACCTTGCCAATTTGGTAAGAATATGAGCAAAGTGAGACTTCTGACTAAATCCCAGAGATCATAAATCAGATAAGAAAAGTAACGTGACTTACTGCTTTCTAGGCTGATATCTTCCCAAATATCTGGGGAGATGGGACAATACTTAACTGAGCTCAGATGATGGAATGTGGGGTCAGTGGTCAACAATGGCTTTATTGAGATCTTATTAAATAGACATGAGGAGAAAATATTTCTGTCGCTGGATATTTCCAGACAAAACGTATAGAGAGTATAAAAATTTGGATTTAAAAAAAAGACTGGGAACTTTTATCAAGTACTCCAGAAAGTCAGAAGGTATTTTCACCCCGGATCTTACTGCTTTCATAATATGACAGGGGAGCTACATAGTTTATGTTTTCTTTAAACTAATGCCATTTGATGACTTTATAGGGGATTAATCATCAGGTGTTGACGAGAGGAGTGCCTCTTTACCTGCTTTTTAGACCTTTTAGAGCTCAACAACCTTTTACATCCAACTATTACTTGCCAGGTGGCTCAGTAAGAATTCACCTGCAGTGTAGGAGAAGTGTGTTTGATCCTTGGGTTGGGAAGATCCCCTGGAGGAGGAAATGGCAACCCACTCCAGTATTCTTGCCTGGAAAATTCCATGGACAGAGGAGCCTGGTGGGCTATAGTCTATGGAGTTGCAAAGAGTCAGACACCGCTGAGCAACTGAACACACACACTTGCCTTTGGACATTCTTAGCAAAGAATGAGGTCTCATTCTCTAGAGCTGGGCCATGCCATATAGTAGCCACTTGTCACCTATATTTATTAAACAAAGTTGAAAATGCAGTTCTCAGTAGCACTAATCACACATCGTGTGTTCACTAGGCACACATAAACAGTGGCTGTGGTATTAGACATCATAGACACAAAACATTTCCACCCTACTGATGGCTCTGTGGCACAGTGCTGTTCTAGAGTCTTGCCTCAGGGGGACTGCCACCCTGGTGCACTGGCAGTTTCATCTCCAGTATGACACCTTCATTGAGTCAAAGCCTTGACTAGCCTGACCCTAGGACTTCCTCTACACTGTATCCTACAACTCTGAACCTCTACATTAGTCCTTCTTTGCAACAGGGTCCTGAGAGAGCTCTAGGACTTTTTGTCAACATTATTTCTCAAGGTTCCCTCCATATGTACATTGGAAACTGAGTTATTTCCATAGCTGGATATGTAATCTAACCAACCAGTGTTCTTGCTGACCCTTTGTCAATGATGGAATATGTTTAGTATGCTATGGAAAAGATGTTTAAATCAGATTGGGAGCTGGAAGAAATAAGTTGTGAGGTTTTAGGGCTCTATGATTCTACTTATTTCCACAAAACATAGAGGGTTGATTGATGTTCTCCCCTATACAATGTCAAGAAATATATTTCATTAGATAATTTGATTAGGTATCTATCAATCTATTGTTTTGGTTGGGGGTGGGGATGATGAGGTAGTTAGGGATGGAGGGAATATTTAAGTCAAAAGAAAACATCGGTGGAACTTGAAACCTAAGGCCTGCAAAGTAGGATGGTTAACCTCAGATGAATTCTAATGTCAGGATTACCCAGAGTTTTAACAAAGAGAAGGTACTTTTACTTCCTCAAGCCCGCCTATCATTTTGATTCAGTCTGAGGATACTGGCAGTTAGGTTAGTCAGGATACTGCTGAACATTTGACTTCACCCTCCATTAGGAATTTTGGACCACTGTGGAGAAAGAGGGGTGAGTGAGAAAGAAGTCTGACAGCCAGTGATTTATAGATTTAACAGGCACTACTTTAGCGGGAGAGAATTCCCAATCAACTTGAGTCCACTTATTGGGAAGCCTTGCTGTTGGGTATTTATGGCCCTAAGTGTACTCCACTGAAACCCTCCACCAACCTACTTGTTATGAAAATCATAGATCTCCTGGATGTTGCCAAAGATGATATGCTCCTTATTAAGGATCCCAGGGGGGATCTCCTCCACACCACTGGTCATCTCCCACAGGTAGGTCTGTAAGACAGCAACAGTTCCATCATTGGCAAGCACTGCCATGTGAAATACATACAAAACAAATAGGCCTTAAAAACTTGTGGGGTAAGGGTCAGACTAGGGATACACGTAGAGCTTAAAAAGTAAGATGGTAAATAAGCAGAATGAAAAGAAAGAAAACCTGAATGTTCTATTATCTTGATCGCTGTTAAGGAAATTCATCCCAGCAACAGCACAAACTCCATACTTTTATTTATTAAATATGTTTTGAGTTTGACTGTGCGTCCAGGGGGGAGATGCAGATTTTCAGACTTAAGTTCATTGACTGTGTCATGGATTTTATTTTGAATTCATTCTCCTTACATGCTTTCTTTTGCTGGGTCTAGTTCCAATCTGAGAAAAGTTTGTTTTCTAAAGCACTTTTAACTCTCATGCAATTGTTACTGACTTGGGGAAAGACGTCCTCTGGCTGGTTTTTAATTCTTCAAGCTCTGGGATAAGACAGAGTACTGAGCTCCTCTCCAGCACCAGATGTGGCAAGGACATCATTTTCTAACTGATGACCACAAGACTTACCTCTAAGCACTCGTGTAAGTCCCTCACATAAGCCTTCTCTGTCTGGAGCAATTCTGCCATAATGAATCTAGAAGGAAACAAATGGGCTTTTGGTTGGTTAGAGAGGTAATGCATCCCTTCTTTCAAACTTGACTGCCCCCACCCCAAGCATTTATCACATTCTTGAATTTCTACTTTACTAACATAAATCTCTTCCTCTGAGTCCCTCTCATTCTGATCATTTGCTTTGTGTCCCTTCAGTATGCTTGTGCTCAGCATGTTCCATACTTTCTCCCCTCCTTTCAGCCCCAGTTCTACCATGTTGTGATTCTGTGCTGATATTTGTGTGCTCTGAGTTGCATGTGTGTGTGGGGGCACAAGCATGCAGCACCGTTCACACTCATTCTCACCAACTAGACACCAACTCAGCTTCCTACATTTCTCTTACTGTAGCTCCCAGAATGCTGATTCCTGCTCAGTAGAATTGCTGACTTACACCAAAACGGTTCACAGTTCCACAGGTTAAACCAGGTTTAAAAGTCAGAAAGGTTAGCAAACTGTTTTCTGTAATGAACCAGAGAGTAACTACTTGTGGGTCATTTAGTCTCTGTCACAAGCACTCAGCTTTGTTGTTGGATGTGAAAGAAGCCACAGACATATGTTAAAAAGAAATAATAAGTCTGGCTGTGTTCCAATAAAATTTATGAACAGAAAATAATTTCATCTATTTTTATGTAACAAAATATTCTTGTTTTGATAGTTTTCACCATTTAAAAACGTAGAAAATAATTTTTAGTTTATAGCCTATATAAAACAGGTGGTGGGCCAGGGGTGGCCTGTAGGCCGCAGTATGCTGACCTCTGGCCTCCAAAGGGACTATTTTACATTGCAAACTACGGTGCCTGAGGCTGAGTGGGTGATCCCAACCACAGCACAAGCTAACAATGTTAAGTGACTGCTCTTCACTCTGCCCAAAAGAGAAGCCCGTGCACACATTTGCAAGGGGAGGGCTCCTTTCTCCCTGGACTCCTAAACAACTCAGTGCACCTGGGCATAGGCAGACATTAAATTTAATGACATGAGGCTTCACTGTAGTGTACCCACGTCTTTCACAAATTTGTATTATAAATGGTCCTTCCTAGCTGGCATGTGATGTGCAATAATATCTAATTTAGCCCAAAGCATATTTTTATACATTTATTTTAGATTTTCTATGTCACTGTTTTCATGGTACTTTATAATGAAAATTCCTATTTACAATGTGTCACATCAGATAAAAATTTAGAGAAAGATTATCCACAGAGTGTTCCTTGTTGGAAATTTCACAAGAAATATTAAAATATGAAGCGTCTTCTCCTGGATCTTTATCTTCATGGTATTTTTTTTTAAAGCAATACATTGTTCTAGCAGTGGCCTTTCCATTAAAGTATAAAAATTCCCTTTTGGAGGAGTTAATAAGCCACACTCTTACTATTCTTGCTCTATTGGTAGATGGAAAGTCCATGAGCTTTGAAGTCAGACAAACAGGAACTGAATCATGACTGCTGTTTCCTAGAGGCAGGTCTTGCTTCTCCAAGCCCCAGACTACTCAACTGTAACACAGCTGATCACACAGGGCTGCTGCAAGGATTAAACAAGCTCATGTAAGCAAAGCTCCTAGAACACTGTAAGTGCTTGGTAAACAAGGAAAGAAGGAAGATTAGAAGGAACATAATCCCACGTGCTTTGAAAAGTTGTCTTTGATTTTACTGCCTTGGATTCTGGCAAGCTTCCATCTTCTCCTTTTTTCTCCTTCTACTTCCTGCAGTTTTTCCTGTTTTTCTTCATAATATAGCCCCACTACCCTCTACCCCATTTTGTTTTACTTTCCATCCACCTTTACCATCCTCTGGCGATTTGGAGTCCCAGAGAAAGCCCAGCAGGAAGATCTGTCCTCACACTCTGTCCTCATTTTCCTCTCTGTTATGGGTTGAATTGTGTCTCCTCTAAAATGCATATGTTGTGTTCCAACTCCTGGTACCTTAGGATGTGGCACTTACTTAGAAATAGAGTCACTGCAGATGCCGTTAGTTAAGATGAGGTCCTACTGGTGTAGGCTGGGCTCCCATTCCAAAATGATTGGTATCCCTAAAAGGGGGGGAAATCTGGACACAGGCCTGTGTTCAGGGAGGATGCCATATCGGTATGGCAGGAGAATGGCCTGGAGCAGAGGCTTCCCTCCCAGCCCTCAGAAGGAACCAACCCAGACAACACCGTACTTTCAGACTTCTCACTTCCTGAACTGTGAGACGATACATTCCTGTTGTTAAAAGCATCTACTTCATCATACTCTGTTACAGCAGCCCAAACAAACTACAACACCCCCAGATGAAACACAAGCTCTGACTTCACAGACCACTTTGAATTTCTTCAGCTCTAAGGGACCTGTGGTCCTATTTTATTTTGATGAAATCAACTACAGAAGACTTCTTAATCTTAGAACACACTTTTTTCCAGCATTACCTGAAAGGACTCTGTCAAAATGCTCTTCATAAAGTGAGTGCATATCTCTGGCTATATGTAACTTTGTAACACCGACGTAAAGGAAGCAGAGTGGCAAGACTTGGTTTGTAAAGTTGACTTGGTTCATTGTTTCTTCTCTCCAATGCCCTATAGTTCTTGGTTAGTGTGAAATGTGGGTGGAAGCATCCCGTCTGTCCATCCCAACCTCTGTAGGTGGTCATGAGGATACGTCAGCTAGTCTAAACTGATGGGTGGCAGTGAAAACCAAGCATGGCCGTGAGGAACCTGCCAGTCAAGCAGAAACTGCCCCCAACCCTGCCCACATGCACACACAAACGTACTCTTTTTTCCGGGCTGATTTCCGCTTCTCTTCATTGACCTCGTGGTTGGCATCCCGGAGCTTGACCTCACGATCTGAAAGGCTTGCTGGGATGATGTCCAGCTCCAGGTCCTTGTTATCCTATACACAGACAGATCACAGACGTCACCTTGGAGATGTTCTGGGAAAGCAACTCAACAGAATTAGGGGAGGCAGGGGACAGGAAGAACAGAGAAAGATATAATGAAGAAGGATAAGAAGATGGGGAATCCCACCAACTGCCACCCACAAGCACTCTTCTTCATAATTCTTCAAAAGATTCTTCATAATGTTTTTTCTAATAAGAAAAATATAAAATGTTCAAGTCAAATGTTCAGGACTAATATCTACAACAAAGGAAAAGAATGAACACATTTGATAATTAGTGTCATATTTCCCCAAGGACTTTGGCTCTGTTTAGATCTACATACACACACTGGTCCAAGGTTGATTATTAACCATTAAAACAGATGTGAAACAGAAATGCATAAATACAGAAGAAAACTTCCATTTGTCAAGGGAAAGTAATAAAAGTAAATATTTTTATTTAAACAAACAACTCTGGAAATAGAAAGCTAAATGACAGAACAATTACTGAATTTTCTAACTGCCCATTCCTGCTTACTTCAACCATTGTCTGGTATTTATATGGGATGAAAACCTCTAGGAAAGAAAGCTCATAGGTTAAAACCTGGGGGAGACGTTAATCCCCTCAATTTTAGTGGTTTGACCACTTTATTCTCTGTTTCAGAGTATGAGTCTATTTAAAGGTTTAAGAACTAGAAATCCTAGGATTAAATTGCCACCCTGTATTTAGCTCTTAATTCATAGGTTACTGACCCCTATTATAAAGAAAAGATTAAAAAGTCAGTCTTCTTTGCTTCCCAGCAAAGAGTGTCTCTTTTCAGTTGAAATGTCAAATAGACTTTACACAAATTGCATCCCTTATTCTTAAAAGAGCACTATTATACATACTGAGGACTCTAACCATCTGCTGGTCAACATAATTGGGTGGAAGACAGTATTGATGAAGCCAAGATAAGGAGTTTAATCCTCAAAGTCAACAGTTAACTCTACACATAGAAAAACTCTGTTCTGTAGCCATAGGCCCCACTCCTGGCCAGCCAATTTTATAATATACACAGCACCAGTCGTGGGGAGTTGGAAGTTTCAACAAGACCCAGCCCATCCAGGAGAAAAACCACACAAGGCAAGTGCTCTGGGTGTCAACAGCTCAGGAAGATTCCTCTGCAATCCCAGCTTCCTTCCACAGTGAGGAGCAGCAGTACTGAGGGCGAGGGAAAGGAAGATGTCCCGCCTGGGAACCCCCACACCTACCTCTGTGTTGACTCCTAGGGCTTTCTCCAGGGAGTACCGGTATTTTCCCATCCTCAATGAGAAGTCTCTGTAATGCTTGTCCACTGTGGTCACCCATTTCCTGATCTCTGTGGCATGAATGTGACCTTTTTCCACAAAGCTATCAGCCAGCTGAATCAGAAGCTTCACCTTCTCCTTTGTTTGCTGCCCCAAAAGACGGTCATAAGTTACTAGCTGACCTTTACTCTCATAACCCATCACTCCATCCCTCTTTCCTTCTTCACAGCAGCCATAGAGACCTCAGAGCCAGACTGCCTGGATTTGTATCCCAGTGCTGTCACTTATAGGTGGCAGGTCCTAGGTAAGCTACTGAAACCCTCTGTGCCTCAGTTCCTTCATCTGCAAAATAGGGATCATAATAGTTTTTACACCATAACATTGTTGTGAGCATTACATGAGTTGACAATGCAGGATGGGTCTGAACACAATGCTCAAAATAAGAGCTCAGTAAGCAATAAATGTTAGCCAGTATGATTACTGATGTAAGAATCTCTTATGTTAATATAGTACTTTATTGGTTTACAGAGTATGCTAATGTCACATCAGAGGCTTGTTTGAGTCTTAAAGCATCCCTAGAAGGCAGGTGGAGGGAGGTGGTGTAGGTCTTACTGAGTCACATATGAAAAAAGCTGAGGCTTAGAGAGGCTTAGGGCTTGTCCAAGTTCATATAACCTGTAAGTGATAGAGCGTATTTGCCTCTTGTCTATAGTTTCTAGTTCTCTCCCTTCATTGCACTGGCTTGAAGAAGGCGTTCTAAACATCAAGCGAGTTGGTACAGCCAGAATCTGAAGAAATCTAACTAGCAGATTAAAGAGTAAACTCTGTCTCTTTCACCACCAGGATCTTATCTTTAGTTTCCTTTAGAGAGAGAAGAGTGAACAAAGCTAGCATCTATCACAGGGGTAAGGTGGAGCCATGGCATATATTGGGTTAATTTCATTTATAACAAGAGGGTGTTCAGCACCTACCCTGACCACACCAATGTGCAGAGGGCTGTGGGAACTGACTTGGGGGGTAGACAAGAGAAGAAAAAGAGATATTCATTTCCTCCCAACTGTCTTTATCCCTAGAGGGACAAGACTTGCACCCATAGTAGTTAAATAACTCAGGACATTATGTAACTGAATGCCAAAATGTAAAGTACATATAGTTAACACTGCAGTGATTTTAAAAAAGGAAAAAAAAATAAAGATGGGCTGGCAGAGGCAGGACAGGTCTCATGGGGGAGATGGGGGTCTATGTACGTTAAGATATAGAAATGGAAGGGCTATCCAAACAACCAAACACTTGCTCATCTTTTATTCTAAGTTTGGGTTTTCAAACTCTAAAGTCTATTAGGAAAGTCTGATAGATTTTAAGAGAAAGGAAGAGTATTTAAATACTATTCTGAAAAATAATCTTTTTTCTTTCAGACAGGAGGAAAGTAGGTCCAAGATTTGGACCATGCTACAATCCAGATAACTGAGGGAAGCAGACAGAAAATCACTGGAGCAACAGTGGAACAGACAGAAGAACCTTTTGTTCCTTATGCCACCACCCTCACCCTGGCCTCTCCAGGCCCATCTACAGCCCCTCCTCCCATGAGAGACTGATCCTCTCAAGAAATGACAGAGGCAGCTTCTGGTTGGAAAGGCAAGAAGAACTTGGCCATCGCACAGCCAGGGCTGCCGCCCTGCAGCAACTCGTTGAACACGTCTGAGCCTCTCCTATCTCAGTGCAGTGGGCTGGTCCCTGGGGCTGGGAGACAAGGGACCAGAAGAACTTTAGTGTGAAGGAAATAAGGTGGGTACGAGGACAGGAGAAACACCTCCTTAAACATGAAAAGGCAAAGAACAGCAGCACTGAGAATCAGTCAATAAAAGATACTTGGTATTCCAAGGACTTTTTAAAAACTTTATTTATTTGGCTGCACTGGGTCTTAGCTGCAGCATGTGGGATCTAGTTCCCTGAGTAGGGACTAAAACCGTGCATTGGGAGCAGAGTCTTAGCCACTGGACCACCAGGAAAGTCCCCCAGCGACTTACATATCATTGCATTTGGGGTTTTCCCCCTGGAAAACAATTTTTCTTTGGTTTTTTTATTAACTTAAAACATTAATTTTGTAGCTATAATCAAGAAATCTATCTTTATATAAAAGTCTTGGAAACATATATCTATTCTCTGCTATTGGTACGGAGACTAGAGCCTGAGATGGGGGTTTATAGCCTTTTGGTAGCAACAGTCCTACCAGAGCAGCTATAGCAGAGGAAATTATATCCTGAAACATCAAAACTGATTCAGTGTCAACAAGGAGAATGGCATGTGAGCAAGAGCATTCCAGGTAAATGTGGAACCCGGGGAAGCAAACAGACAGCGAAATGAGCAGCACAGACAAGGCCTTCGTCACGTGGCCTCTCCTGTCTGTGTGACCACAGCTCTCCGTGGCTCCTAAACTCCAGCCATGTTGAGCTTCGCCTGCCCTCCTGCAATCAGTGGCTCCTCCTCACTCCTGCTTTTACCTAAATGTCCCTCCTCCCCTCCCTACAAGCTGAGTGGGGGATTACACTTCCCAGTGTTCACACAGTACCACACACGTGCTGCTACTTCAGTGTGTATCATCCTGAGTTATTTATGCGTCTCCTTCATTAGACCATATGTTTCTAAGAGATAAATGTGATATCTTACTCATTTGTATCAGCAATGTTTAGCAGGTATAACATAAATGTTGGGAAAATGGATGAGTGGGCAAATATTATTCTGGGAGGTGAGCAGAGCTAGACCAGCAAGAGTTGAAGGCTTACATGGGGGAGAATTGTTGTTCAGTCACTCAGTCATGTCTGACTCTTTGTGACTCCATGGACTGCAGCACCTCAGGCTTCTCTGTCCCTCACCATCTCCTGGAGCTTGCTCAAACTCACGTCCAATGAGTCAGTGATGCCACCCAACCTTCTATTGTCCACTTCTCCTCCTGCCCTCAATCTTTCCCAGCATCAGGGTCTTTTCTAATGAGTTGGCTCTTCACATCAGGTAGCCAAAGTATTGGAACTTCAGCTTTCAGCATCACTCCTTCCAATGAATATTCAGGACTGATTTCCTTTAGGGTTGACTGGTTTGATCTCCTTGCAGTCCAAGGGACTCTCAAGAGTCTTCTCCAACACCACAGTTCAAAAGCATCAATTCCTCAGTGCTCAGATTTCTTTATGGTCCAACTCTCACACCCACACATGACTACTGGAGAAACCATAGCTTTGATTATATGGAACTTTGTTAGTAAAGTAATGTCTCCGCTTTTTAATATGTTGTCTAGGTTTGTCATAGCTTTTCTCCCAAAGAGCCTGCGTCTTTTAATTTCACAGCTGCAGTCACCGTCTACAGTGATTTTGGAGCCCAAGAAAGTAGTCTTTCACTATTGTTTCCCTATCTATTTGCCATGAAGTGATGAGACTGGATGCCATGATTTTTGTTTTTTGAATGTCACGTTTTAAGCAAGCTTTTTCATTGTCTCTTTCACCTTCATCAAGAGGCTCTTTAGTTCCTCTTCGCTTTCTGCCATAAGAGGGTGGTGTCATCTGCATATCTGAGGTTATTGATATTTCTCCCAGCAATCTTGATTCCAGTTTGTGATTCATCCAGACCAGCATTTTGCATGATGTACTCTGCATATAAGTTAAATAAGCAGGGTGACAATGTACAGCCTTGATGTACTCCTTTCCCAATTTGGAACCAGTTTGTTGTTCCATGTCAGGTTCTAACTGCTGCTTCTTAACCTGCATACAGGTTTCTCAGGAGGCACGTAAGGTAGTCTGGTATTCCCATCTCTTAAGAATTTTCCACAGTTTACTGTGACCCATTCAGTCAAAGGCTTTAGCATAGTCAATGAAGCAGAAGCAGATGTTTTTTCTGGAATTCTCTTGCTTTTTCTATGATCCAATGGATATTGGCAATTTGATCTCTGGTTCTTCTGCCTTTTCTAAATCCAGTTTGTACATCTGGAAGTTCTTGGTTCATGTACAGTTGAAGCTGAGCTTGGGTGATATTGAGCATGATCTTGCTAGCATGTGAAATGAGTGCAATTGTGTGGTAGTTTGAACATTCTTTGGCATTACGTTCTTTGGGATTGGAATGAAAACTGATGAACAGATTTGACTCATGAAAGGGACCCAACCATGCCCATGGCCCCTCCTGAGAGCAGTCTGAACTGATTTCTAGTAAGTGACTATGGTGGTACCATGTGACCTGCCGCATGTCTGGCCACTGCTGATGACATCAGAGGTAAAACCTGTCCCATGAGGGCAGAGCATCAATATGCAGCCAGTGACTTCCAAGGTGTCCTGGTCTAGGAGCTCTTACTGAACAGGGACAGGAGCAACATGCTGGGTGGATTTTCTGGGAATGTGGACCATAGAGAAAGGGTTCTGGGTAGCTTGTTGCAGAGCAGAAGTGAAAGCAGAGAGCAGAGAGGAGGAGAGAAGGGAAGCTGAATCACAGTGGTGGTGATGTTAGCCTGTGATGAGCTGACCACAGCTGAACACAGCTGCTGGAACTGTCCTTGGTCTCGGGTGACATCCCAATTTTCATCTCCAGAGATGAGACTATGCTACATGTCTTGTTCTTCCCATCGAGCTGAGTCACTGAGCTTTTCCTGGGCTCCTGGGAAGTCCAGCTACATAGCTTCTGTCTTTATTTCCATATCCTGACATACAATAATCTTTTCCTCTTTGTAACTTAAGCCAGTTTGAAACTCAAATCTTACCACCAAGAAGAGTAACTTATATAGACTGACAAAGTAGGGGTCAGATTGTAGAGGTGCTTGTATGTTAGGCTCAGAAGTAAAGATATGATTCTGTGGACAAAGGAGACTGTGGGGAATATAATTCACTTGGGATTGGAAATTTGGGACTGACATCTCACTTATCTCGGGCTTCTTATGCCCCCTATTATATGTTTTGCTCTTTCATTTTGAATTCTAATTGTTATCTGCTGGTAAAGACAGAAGTTAAAAAAAAAAGAGTTCAGTGGTTCTATTTTTCTTTTTTCTTTCTTTCTCTTCCTTCCTTTGATCAGTTAATATTATACCATCTTCCCTAGTCAGAATGCCTTACTCTGAATACAGTTTGTAAAAAACCAGTTTGGTGTCTTTAGCACATTTGACAAGTCTTCAAAATTTAGCCTTCTTGATATATTCTTATCAGCTCATTATAAACTTTCAATTGGCCTTTCATTGCTAATCTGCCTTGTACTTATTGCTACATTCTTTGTAAGTATGAAATTATTGAGTTCCCTGTATAGGAAAACAGTTTCTTGAGGTATATCTTCATATTCATTTCATGGGAGAGAGAAATTGTCATTAAACATGAAAAACTAAACCTTTCAAAAATGTCTGTTACATGTGAGCTATATTCATTCCTCTTAAGAAAGAAAAGTGAAGTCATTCAGTCGTGTCCAACTCTTTGCGACCCCATGGACTATAGCCTACCAGGCTCCTCTGTCCATGGGATTTTCCAGGCAAGAGTATTGGAGTGGGTTGCCATTTCCTTCTCCAGGGGATCTTCCCAATCCAGGGATCAAACCCGGGTCTCCACGTTGCAGGCAGACACTTTGCTGTCTGAGTCACCAGGCAAGGCCCATTCCTCTTAAGAGTTTCAGGAACAGAAATATGCTCATCTTTTATCTGAACTGCTTAGATTCTACTTTTCTCGTAGAAAGTGCCTGACAAGTCCAGTGTTCCCTTTTCTGGCTATCTGAATTCCAAGACATAATTTAGTTCCACTAAAGCTCCAGTTACTTTCATCATCACTAAATTCTCTTTGTTAAGAAGAATTTAGTGAAGTTTATCTCATAGCTTCTTTCACTTTCAGAGATGAAATTATCAGTTTAAAAAACGACTTTCTCAGCAATTAAGGACTCAATCTCATTCACCATTGCAACAAAAAGAATTAAATATCTAGGAATAAACTTACCTAAGGAGACAAAAGAACTGTACACATAAAATTATAAGACACTAATGAAAGAAATCAAAGATGACATAAACAGATGGAGGGATATTCCACATTCCTGTATAGGAAGAAGCAATATTGTGAAAATGCAATCTACAGATTCAATGCGATCCCTATTAAATTACCAATGGCATTTTTCACAGAACTAGAACAAAAAATGTCACAATTCATATGGAAACACAAAAGAGCCCGAATAGCCAAAGCAGTCTTGAGAAAGAAGAATGGAGTGGAGGATCAACCTTCCTGACTTCAGGTTATACTACAAAGCTACAGTCATAGAGACAGTATGGTACTGGCACAAAAACAGAAATATAGACCAATGGAACAAGATAGAAAGCCCAGAAATAAACCTATGCCCCTATGAGTACCTTATTTTTGACAAAGGAGGCAAGAATATACCATGGGGCAAAGACAGCTTCTTCAATAAATAGTGCTGGGAAAACTGGACAGCTACATGTAAAAGAATGAAATTAAAACACTACCTAACACCATAAACAACAATAAACTCAAAATAGATCAAAGACCTAATGTACGACCAGAAACTATAAAACTCTTAGAGGAAAACATAGGCAGAACACTCAATAACATAAATTAAAGCAAGATCCTCTATTACCCACCTCCTAGAGTAATGGAAATAAAAGCTAAAGTAAATAAGTAGAACCTGATTAAACTTAAAACTTTTGCACAGCAAAGGAAACTAGAAGCAAGGTGAAAAGACAACCCTCAGAATGAGAGAAAATAATAGCAAATGAAACAACTGACAAAGGATTAATTTCCAAAATATACAAGCAGCTCAAACAACTCAATACCAGAAAAACAAACAACCCAATCAGAAAGTGGGAAAAAGACCTAAACAGACATTTCTCCAAAGAAGACATACAGATGGCTAACAAACACATGAAAAGATGCTCAACATCGCTCATTATTAGACAAATGCAAATCAAAACTACAATGAGATATCACCTCACACCAGTCAGAATGGCCCTCATCAAAAAGTCTACAAACAATTAACTCTGGAGAGGGTGTGGAGAAAAGCGAACACTCTTGCACTGTTGGTGGGAATGTAAATTGATACAGCCACTATGGAAGACGGTATGGAGATTCCTTAAAAAACTAGGAATAAAACCACCATATGACCCAGCAATTCCACTCCTAGGCATATACCCTGAGGAAATCAAAATTGAAAGAGATACATGTATCCCACTGTTCACCGGAGCACTATTTACAATAGCTAGAACATGGAAGCAACCTAGATGTCCATCGACAGATGAGTGGATAAAGAAATTGTAGTATATATATATATACATATATATATGTATATATATATATATGTATACACACACACACACACACACACACACAATGGCATATTAGTTAACTATAAAAAGGAATGCATTTGAGTCAGTTCTGATGAGGTGGATGAACCTAGAACCTATTATACAGAGTGAAGTGAGTCAGAAAGAGAAAGATAAACATCATATTCTGACACATATATACGGAAGCTAGAAAAATGGTACTGAAGAATTTATTTACAGGGCAACAATGGAGAAACAGACATAGAGAATAGACTTTGGACATGTGGCGAGAGGAGGAGAGGGTGAGATGTATGCAAAGAGTAACACGGAAACTTACATTACCATATGAAAGATAGATAGCCAGTGGGAATTTGCTGTATGTCTCAGGAAACTCAAACAGGGGCTCTGTATCAACCTAGAGGGGTGGGCTGGGGAAGGAGATGGGAGGGAGTTTCAAAAGTGAGGGGATATATGTATACCTATGGCTTGATTCATGTTGAGGCTTGACAGAAAACAGCAAAATTCTATAAAGCAATTATCCTTCAATAAAAAACAAATTAATTAAAAAAAAGTACTTTCTCAACATCATTACTTGTTGAGAAATGTAAATAAAAACCACAATGAAATGCCACTTCATACCCTCTAGCATGGCTATATAAAGAAGACAGATGATAACCAGTGTTGGAGAGGATATGGAGAAGTCAGAACTCATATTACTGCTGGTGGGAATGGAAAATGGTGTTGACACTTTTGGAAACAGTTTGGCATTTCTTCAAAAAGTTAAATATAGAGCCATCATGTGACCCAGACATTCTACTTTCAGGTATATACCTAAGAGAATTGAAAACATCACACCAACACCTGTACACAATGTTCACAGCAACATCATTCACAGTAGTCAAAAACTGGAAACAATTCAAATGTCTATCAACTGATGGATGGATAAAGAAATGTGGTATATATCCATACAATAGAGTATTATCCAGTCACAAAAATGAATGGAGTTCCAGTGAAGACCTGCTGCAATATGGATGAATCTTGAAAATACGTTAAGTAAAAGAAGCCAGATACCAAAACCCACATATTATATGATTCCATGATTCCAAGTTGCATCATGAAGTGTCTGGAACCAGCAGATTCATAGAGATAGAAAGCAGATTAGAGATTGTCAGGGGCTGAGGGGAGGAAAAGAGGGTAGTAACTATTGATGGGTATGGGGTTTATTCTGGGAGTGATGAAATATTCTGGAACTAGATGGTGGCATTCGTTGCACAACCCTGTCAATGTATGAAAAACCACTAAATTGTAAAAAATGGAAAACAGAAGAATCTAAAGAGTTTTGCTATTAGAAAAATTGAGTTCTTCCAGATGTTAAAATGATTAAGCTTTATCACCATATACTTTGACCCTTTATAAATTTTGAAATCCACAACAGGAATATATCACTTGGATTCTTCCAACTGGATTGACTACAATATAGCACAACAAGAAGTTTTATTTTCCTCTTATCCTCACACAAATTCTCCTTATCTTATTTTTATTCTCACATTTTTATATTGCTATATAGAAAGTACCTTTTTATAGTCAGTGTTTCTTCTACTTGATCTGTTTCTTTGGAATAGAGTATCTAATTCGATAGACTCAGTATATTCTATTGCTCAATTCAATCATGTGGTCCATCATACTTTCTGTCTTGTGGTTTAAGGTCAATTTGGTTTCTATTTCAAATTCACTTTGTTGGTTATAAAGATTAAAGATGGCTGGTTAAAAAGAGGTTTGCTTCTGGTAAGTAGGACTAGGGTAGGGCAGGAGGCTATTGCCTTTCATCAGAAGGTCCCCAGGTAAATTTGTTATCTTGTAGATATTCTCATAATGAATAGTCCTGACACTTGGAAATGATAGATGGGAGGATGAAATCCCATTAACAGAAATAGTTAAGAGTAAGAACAGAGAGAGAGCCAAAGTAAAAAAATCATATTAAATAGAAATTTGAGGAGGATGGGTTGTTGAAATCAACCAGACTTCTTTTTCTCTTATGTTTTCAAATATTTGTAGCCTCCCTTCAATGTATAAGATATAGTTAGGTAAGTGAATAAAGCATTGTTCTTGTCCTTTGGGATCTTGCAGACTCATACAGGAGACAACACTGCCTACACATTACTGGGAGAACACGATGGTCCATGACAGGTGACTTAAGGGCTATACAGACAATGGCTGCAATGCAAGGATGGCCAGATTGTATCCAAGCAGGTGGGCAGGATCACAGAGGAGACACGGAAGTGGAAAGGTGGGATCTTTTTAAAAAGTACAAACTAGAGGGAAGGGAAGGCTAAATAAGGAGAGAAACAGTATAGAAAAGATACAGAGGCAAGAAAATAAATGATGTATTTCTTGGAGGGTAAGAAAATATACCCATTCAGCTGGAGTGTAAAATTTGCATAAATGGGTAACTGAAGATACAGTTGGGGTGGTAAGGTGGCACAGATGTAGATGTTGTTGAGTGTTAGCCTGAAGGCACTGGAGAGTCATAGAAGCTCTCAAGCTGGTTGGTAATATTACCAATGTAGTGTTTTACAGAGGAACACCAGTGAAGGGCAGGATGGACTGGAAGGAAGGAAAGGCTGAAAGCAAAGAACCCAATGAGGGTGACAACAACGTGAATAGAAAGGAGAAAGATAGGAAGATTGTAAAGGAAGGATAAAATAAATTGAGTAAATGATTCTCCACATTTCTACTTTGGTGATGGGCAGATTCTAATCCTAGGAAGTTCTGTGTATCTGCTATGATCCATCCTATGTGAGTAGGATCACCATGATACTATTTAGACTACTAATGATTCATCGTTGACACTATCTGGAGAGGGGCAGATGGATGCAAAGTGGGTAATTCAAAACCATTTTCATTTGGATTTGAAAAGGGTTCTGTGCATCTGCCACCTCCCTAGTGCTGTTTGTTCTAGCTGGTGTTGAAATGAATCTCTTATCTGATTGACAGCTTTTCATATTGAGTGACAAGTCCCAAAAGCTCATAAGTGTGCAGAGGAAAGCTCCCCGCTAAAGAGTTCAGGGTGTAGGATTCACAAAGTGTAAAACCACTTCTGAAATATCTCAGGAATGAGGCTAAGAGTCTAATTTTGTTACAGCAAATTAGAGGGAAATTTGCCATAGCGTCAGAGGGATCTCTGGGTAAGGTAGGCATTAATATGTCCCTCCTTTGACTCCTACAAAAGCAGCTCTCATCCTGGAAGAGCATCTGCCATGTCTGGAAGTGATGCCAAAGGTGGTCCTCCATGGCAGGGAGCCCAGGGTGAGGGACAAGGAAGCTACAACGAGGGAACTGAGATAGATTTCATTCAAATCCAAGGTCCTCAGATCAAATCCTGGTGAGGAAAACAGACGAAAACAAGATTTCCTTCTATTATAGCATTCTCCATCTCAGTGTGAATGGGGGTGTGAGGATGTGGGTATATACACCAGGGTGTGTTTTGCTCCCCAGGGACCCCAGCCCAGCTCAATTCCTGAGCAAGGCCAGATGGAAGTAGTTAGTTCTGGAACCTGCTTTGTGAAGCCACCCATAGCCACTGGCCCTTCTCAAAAGATGGACTTCCCAAGCCATTCAGATTTCAAGAGTATGTGGCTGATATTCATACATACAATGTGCATTCCACATGAATACATTCTTTTGCTGTATTTGGTCTAAAAGAACATAGCACATTCTAGAACCTGGATCACAAAGATGAGGTCCATTCAGAAGCACAGCATATAGGAGTTGAGACCCTGTGTACAGAGCTCTACCCAGCAGCTGCATCTCTTTGAATGTTCAGATTTCAAAGGAGATGATCCTACCTACGTGTCCCCCCTTGGCTCTGTAGTCAAGCATTTCTGTATAGAGGCTGTTCTCCCGCTCACAGAGTGAAAATGGCCAGAATGGGGTGTGCTGGGTGGAGGGGGAGGGCTCCAGGATGCTTCCTACCTTGGCAGGCACCCTGAACTCCCCATATTCTTTCAGCAGTTCCTGAGTCTCCTCGGTGGTCTCCCCGGTGGAGGTATGTGTTGAGAGGTAATATTCACCTGTTTCTTGGATCCAGTCTAGTGCCTGTGGGAGGAAACAACCCACTAAGTTCTCCCAAAAGCCAGCTGTTAGTGGGAAAACATGCCATGCTCTGATGTGAACGTTTGTGGATTGGAGCAACACGATGGACCCAGGAAACCCTGGCATGACTTAATCAGTATGTAGCTTGGAAGTTGATTTATGAAAGTGCCCTTCTCTGTTAGACTTGGAAAAACTCACCAGCAAAGACAGTGTCTTGACCATTAAACTGGGGACTCTTCTAGACCAGGTCCACTATTATCCATGAGTTAGGGCAATCTGCCCCTAGCATCTCCTCCCAACTCCTGTCACCAAACTCTGAGTAGAGTGCTTGGTGAAGGTTGAATTGCTGGTCAGTGCAAGGATTCTTCTTTTCATCCCCATCTCCCATCTCTATTCTGTCTGGTGTGATGACCCTCTTTGGAACTGTCCCAGGTCTTGGTCATCTGGGCCTCTGTATGGTCCTTGTTTGAGACAACTCCAGGGAAAGTGCTGAACATACCTGCTTGGCGCTTCGCTCAAACACCACGTATTGCTGACACTGGTCTAACCGCCGCTTCTTCAATGTCCAGAAGTGCAGGACACGGTTCTCCCTCTGTAAGAGCTCACTCAGGATGGCTGCAGGGCAGAGAGCAGGTGCTGGTCTCAGAAAGGCCCTGATCAAATCTGACCAGCCACTTGGGCCCCACATCCCAGATGCCAGATAACTGTGCCCTTCGACTCTCCCCAAAGGACTAATTCAACGCCAGAAGCAAGGGGTCAAAGTTTGGTTCAGAGAGAATTTCCCAGAGGAGAGCAAGATTGGGGAGACTGGGGGAGGGCCTACTGATGAAGTTGCATCAATAAAGTGGGGGAGAGGATGTCCCCAGGGTAACTTAAAAGTGACCCTGATTTTCTTCACATCAAAGCTAGTCCTTGATGATAGGAGACCTTGGGAAGTATTGGTGCTGAAAATAATAACTAATTCAACCAGACCCTTAGAGCCTGTAGAGAGTGAATGGACTTGGCAGGAATCCCAGCCACTCTTGGAAGTTCTATGGGAGGGCCAGAGGTGAACAGGCACGAGGACTGGGTTAACTGCATGGACAACCATGTCACTTGCCAAGTACTCTGTCTATACAAAGGGCTGTGCTCTTAGTACTTTAACAGCATAGCCTCAGTTTAAAAACCTCTAAATCACAGGTATAGGGAAGCTGTGTTGAAATCATGTCATCATGGAATCATGTCTCTAAGCCTAAGCTCCCATGGTGGTTGGGACCGACCATAAGAAAAGCTAAAGCTATTCTCAATCATCTCTAATGATGGTAGGTGTGAGGATGTGCATGAGGCCATGAAGCACAGCAGAGGCTGTGGGAGGCCTTTGTCCATGTCAGCTCCCTCCCTCTCCCTACTTCTCCTGTTGTTCCAGCGGCAGCTGGCTACATGGATAGATTTCCAAAGTGTTTAACAGTATGTTCTAAGCTTGAAGCAATCAAATCTATTTTGTACTGTCTGCCTCTGACTTCCCACTAACTATATTAGATACTAATAAGATATACAAGAACGATGCTATGAAAAGTTGACACTTATTCAGTGCTCACTATGTGGCAGACACGTATTTTCAGAGTACCTCATTATTCATGGACCATTATTATCTCCACTTTACAGATGAAGAAACTGAGGTTTAGAGAGGGTAGGCAACTGGCCCAAGGTCATTCTTATGGAAAAGGGTAGAACTTTATGACTTCAGAGCGTTTGTTCTTAGCCACCTTGGGATCCCAGGTTATTGGGGCTGTAAAGCACAAGTTACATTGCAGGGAAAAGCCAATTCTGACTGCATGTTGCAACTGTTTCTTTGACTTGCTTTTCATTGGTTTTGTTATTATAATCCATAATGGATTATAATAATAATCCATAATCACCCATAATGGTCTGCTCAGAGAATCCTGCCCCTCTGCCTGACTGTTAAACTAAAGTGTCTTTGCTCAGAATCCTGTCCATTTGTGGATGGCAGAAAGGAAGAAATCAACACATTCCCTGGCTGAGGCTTGCCATTATAGGAGATATTTGCAAGATTAATGGCCCTTATACTTTGTTTCTTCACTTCCCCTCATCTCTGATCTATAAAAGAACCCAGTATTAATACCCCAATAAGACTGTTATTTTGAGACATTATTCTGCCATCTTCTAGGTCTACTGGCTCACGGGGCAAGCAGAGCAAGCTTGGACTCAGTAACAGTATGCTCTACACAGAGGGCACAGCCCAAATTGTAGTGCTTGTTGATGTTTGTGAACTTTTAACGCACTATGGAAGTTTAACTCTCGAAGGATAGAATCTGTCTCTTCTCCCTTAGGCTGAGAACTTATATGGGTCCCTATTATTGATCTCTCCCTATATCTATGCTCTTATTATGTAGCTTTTTAGTTCCTCCCCCAAAGAGACCAAGTGTACTTCCTCACCCCTGACCTCACACTTGGTCATATGACTTGTTTTGGCAAATGGGTCGTTGATAGGACATAAGTAGGGGCTTGGAGTGTGCTTGTGCACTCCACCTTGCCCCTTTGATCTCTGCCATTATCTCCCTAAGAAGTTCTCCTGGGTGACCACTGCCCCTTCAACAAGGTCCCAGAATTAATCCACATGGAGCAGATAAGAACCTATCCTGTAGTGAAGGGGCCAAGCCAGCCAGACCTGCAGTCTCAAGCAGAAGTGCATTGTTGAGCCCAGCCAAGGCAGCTGGTCCCCAGGCAATGCAGTCAATGAATAATAAATACTTACAGTTGTAGGCCACTGAATTTCAGGGGTTGTTATATAGTAATAATTGCTCCTATAAGAAAAACTTAAAATAAGTGGCACTGGCTTTGGGCCCAGGCAGCAAGTGGAAAGGAAATGGATACAGGAGAGGTTATAGGTCTCTGCTCAGGTGGAAGCTACAACTGGGCAAAGACAGTGAGAACCCATGTTACCTTTAGTCTTTTTTTTTTTTTTTTTTTTTATAAATTTATTTATTTTAGTTGGGGGCTAATTACTTTACAATATTGTAATAGTTTTTGCCATACATTGACATGAATCAGCCATGGGTTTACATGTGTTCCCCTTCCTGGACCCCCCACCCACCTCCCTCCCCATCCCATCCTTCTGGATCATCCCATTGCCCCGGCCCTGAGCCCTTGTCACATGCATCGAACTTTAGTCTTTTTGTCTCCAAGTCAGAGCTTTGTTCTCTGAGGTCCCTCCGTGGTGGCTGAGAGAATTAGCCCGGCTTAGGTGAATGTCCTAATGAGTTTCAGGTTTCATTTTTGCCCCTCTTTGTAAGCTTTCCTGAGGGCATATCTGGCCCTGGCCCCCACCAAGATGTGGCACATCCTACTCTCCCTGGGAGGCTGCCACTCTTGGCACACTGGGGCAGAGGTGGGGCGCGCTTGCTCTCAGCAGGTAGCTGGCCTCACTCAAGTCACATTTAGACATCAGAACACAGCCCTTGAAAAATCTGCAGGAAGGGAAAGGTGACATAATGCCAGCCACCCACAGGGCCCCTCAGCTGCAAACAGGATAGCACATCTGGAAAAGGAACCCTTCTGCCCTCTTCTCTGTAGGGAACTTTGATTCCTAAGTTTTAATTCTTTCTGGTGTCCTCTGATCTTGCCACCTCCTGAGCTCCTTAAGCAGGAGAGAGGCCCGTCCTAAAAGAGGTCCAAGCTTCCCATTGTCCCCTTAGCAGCTTGCCAAGCCTGTATCACTTCCCTCCCTAGCCCTGGTCTCCGGGGTTGTATTGCTCTGCTGTGTCAAGATGACATTTGTTAAATTCTTCACCCACTCAAAGGCTAATTTCTGTAAGGTCCAGAGTAAGTGATTCCACCAATAATGATTTAAGCTTAATGTTGGTCAGCAAATGAACAATTTTAAAGGTTACTGATTTTTTTCCATACAACTGTAGACTTTATAGAATTCAGAGAAACATTGAAGATTATCTAGACCAGTACTTATCTAAATTTTACGTGCACACAAATCACCTGGTTCTGGTGGGATGGAGGAGCTCTTGCCAAAAAGGAGGTTCTGATTCTGCAGGTTTAAGTGGGGCATGAGATAATGTTTATTATAAGCTCCCAAGTGTTGTCAGTGGTACTGGTCTGGGGCCCATATTTTGAGCAGCAAGAATTTACACATCCTCCTTCATTTTTCAATGAGAAAACTGAAATTTCTAAAACTTAAGCAGTAAGTAATAAAACTAGGTGGCTCAGGGGTAAAAAACCTGCCTGTCAATGCAGGTAACTCAGGAGACTTGGGTTTGATTCCTGGGTTGGAAAGAGCCCCTGGAGGAGGAAATGGCAACTCACTTCAGGATTCTTGCCTGGAAAATCCTAGGGACAGAGGAGCTGGTAGGCTACAGTCCATGGGGTTGCAAAGAGTCAGACACGACTGAGCATGCAGCACATTGTACACTGCAACAAAACCAGGATTGGAATGCGGTTTTATGACTCCCAGTCCATGTCTCATTCTCAGGCTGTAAGGTAACTCAATCTTGTGCCATTCAATATGGTAGCCATGTTTGGCTATGACACTTAAAGTAATTAATAGTCAGTGGGAGTAACTAGGCACATTTCAACGGCTCAAAAGTCACATGTGACCAGTGGCTATGATACTGCACAGTGTAGATATGTAGAGATTATTTGTTATTTCTCTTAGCATTGTTCTAAACTCTAAGAGAGTCCCTTGGACTGCAAGGAGATCCAACCAGTCCATCCTAAAGGAGATCAGTCCTGAGTGTTCATTGGAAGGACTGATGTTGAAGCTGAAACTCCAATACTTTGGGCACCTGATGTGAAGAGCTGCCTCATTTGAAAAGACCCTCCTGCTGGCAAAGATTGAAGGCAGGAGGAGAAGGGGACAACAGAGGATGAGATGGTTGGATGGCATCACCGACTCAATGGACATGAGTTTGGGTGAACTCCAGGAGTTGGTGATGGACAGGGAGGCCTGGTGTGCTGCAGTCCATGGGGTTGCAAAGACTCGGACACGACTGAACTGAACTGAACTGAACTGAAACTCTAAGATGAAGCAAAATATATTTGGAGAAATTTTATAGTCATTTTTCCATTCCAAATTTTGATGCATGATGAATTGCCACTGTCCATACCATCCCACATCACACTTTTTCTTATCTAAGGAGAAGAATCAGGAAATCTGAGGTCACATGAAGACCAGTACCAAGCTCTGGTCCATGTGGCTGGAGTGGCTTCAGGTTGGCAAGGCTCACACTGACCTTTCACTTGCTGTTCGGGTCCTCGGGTGTGGCTGGCAGCACTGGGCATGCTGACGTTGTTCCTATGGATGTACTTGAGAAAGACCTCAGCATTCCGCCGTGCCAGGGTGCAGGCCTGAAAGAGACAAAGTATGAAGTCCCACACATAAGTCCCAGTCCAGAGGTGCACATGATATAAGACACCAGAGAAGGGATGCTGGCAATGAGGCTTCTGGGGCTCTGGGTGAGCAGAGTCCTGGAGGCCAACTGGAGCAACATGGATGTTCCAGTTCTAATGGAAGAGGTTCACTTATTCTTTTAAGTGAAAAGCTTAAAAAAGAAAAGTTCCCTGTTCCTCTCCCCTTTCCATCACAAGCGAAAAAAGAAATCAGCTACTCCTTGACTACTACATGTATTGATTCAGCATGACCACCATCACTTTCAGGCTGATTTCCCTCTGCTACATATAAGAGTGCCTCGTATATGACCTTGGTGTAAGCCACTTTAACATTAGCTTAATTTAGACTCAAGAAAGCAAATTTAGTAATCAAACCTATTAACCACACGTTCCAAATATAAATGGAAATTACCCACATTTTAGAAACATATTTGTCTATAAAACTCACCTCCACCTCAATAACATCCTATTGCTGGGCACAATATATCATGTAAAAGAGTAAGAGCCATTATACCACCCCTTTAAGGCTCACAAGAGCAGTGGGTGGCAGAGAGGACAGGTTTGTCCCATGCTGCTGTACCGGAAGGAGGCTGGGGCCCAGCAACGGCAGGAGTCATGAGCAAGTCAGGACTAGAATCTAGGCCTACTGATAGAGTGCTTCTAGTTTCTTTCAAGACCAGAAATTCTCTGAAATTTCTTTACAAACCCAGTATTTTCCCTGTTGGTAGAAGTAACACATGCTAGTCCATTAATTTTCAGTCCACAGCTTTCAGAACTAAATTATCTCTTAACAAAATTGTTAACTTCTAAACTTTTTTATACTTAGCATCTGATTCTACAAATCATATGGTAAAAACTAAGCTGTTTTATATTTAGCATCTGATTCTATAAATCGCATGGTAAAAAATTATTTTAAATGTTGGTTTTGCAATAACGGTTTCTGGGAGCTCTGGTAAGATTGCTCATGGTCCTACCACCCTGAGGCCCATGAATTGAACAGTGGTCCAAAGCTAAAGAATCCAAAATACATCAACTAAAGTATACAGAGAGCTTGATCTTCTGTCCATTGGGCTTGTAATTCCCACAACAACAGAGTTTCTCAACTATGGTTTTAGGCACATATGGAAAACATCAGAACATTTTTTTTCCTTCTTCAAAAAAATCCTTTAATTTTATGAAGAAATACCTTTATACCTCTATTTAAAAACTTTGACATGCTCTACTTACATTGTTTCATTTGAAACTTTGTTTTATCAGAGGGAAGACTTTTAAAATCATCTTAAGCCCTATATGGAAGAATTTCTATTTAATCTTATTAGTAAGAACCAATTACTAAGGGTTCTGATCAAATGCAGGTGCAGATACTAGATAGACGGGAGGAGAGCAGCAGGAGGACATCTTTAAAAAAGAGTAAAAATAAAACTTAGAGAGGTGGTCGGGTAGAGAAAATCCCTAATAAAACAAAAGCAGTTAATTACAGAACTGTAGAAAACCAGTGGCAACACGTTAGGGTATAAAAATTCTCTAGTGTGCTTTCAGAAACCTGAAAGGAAGCAGAACCTGAAAGCAAGGAGTTTGAGAGTAAATGGAGCCTTTGGAAAAGTTTTCACACTGAAGGCTCTGTCAGAGAGAAGATCAAAGGCAGAAGGAAAGAGGCTTAGGAGGTCTTTCCACACCAGCTGAAAGCTGTTCAGATCTGGACTGTGTTTCCCTCCTGGGAAGCTAGGTATTTCTCTCTTCATACACAGAATAAACAGTGTCACATTTATTGGTAATTGGTAATTGTTAGATTGATAAATAAATGTCTAAACATATTTTTTTAAAATTCTTGCCCTAAATTTTGTGTCATCCAGTTATAAAAGATGTATTTTAATAGTTTTCTATCTAGGCTTGTATATTTAAATTAAAATATTTTTATAGATAAAACATAACTAAGTGAAAGTATGTATTTTTCTCAGTAAACATCAATGGGATACCAGGATATTTGTACATAGCACCAGCAGAAATGGAGCATTCTAATTACCTAATTATACAAAAAGTGTTGAGAGAAATAATGTTTGAAGTGTAACTTTTCAACCTTTCAAACGTGCTCTCTACAAATGCCTCCTTTTAGATAAGAAACTAGAAAATACAGGGGTATGGGAAGCCCACATGAAGCAGTGAGAGAGAGAGAGAAAGAAAGAGACAGAGACAGAAAGGAGGAGAAAGGGAAAGAGGAAGGGGAGGAGGAGGAGACAGAGTAGATGAAAAACAAGGCTAAAGTCCCAGAACTTGGATGACAATGTGCTCTGACCTTAAGAAAGGCTTCCTTTTGTTCCAAATGTTTACTGATGAGTGGAATGACGTGGTCGATCTCTGCTGCTGGCCCCAATTTATCTCGTCCACCACACCAGTCCTCATCTCTTCGGTATTCTTGCTCTAAGCTCTCCAGGACACTACAGACCTAATGAATCATGGATGAAAAGGCTCAGTAATTGTTTAAGAAGTATTTTATAAGGACCATTAGCTTAGAGACCCCTATTGTAAGTGACATTTTTCATTCCAAATCCAATTTGTGGCCTTAGGTGTGCAGTACCCCTGAGATGTCTAAGAAAAAGTCCAGGAGGCAGTGAGAATCCAGTGTCTGGAGCTTGGAAGACAGATTACAACTGAGCTATGGACTTTGGAATCATTTTCTGAGAGCTGATGGTTGAAGGCTACAGGGATTGATGACATCACCTAGGGATAGTGTACACAGCAAGAAAGGAGGAAAGACTAGTAATTTGGGGAGTTTCAAAGTGTTTTTATATATTAAATTACTATAATCTTATGATAACCTATGAATTAGGTAGAACAGAAAAAGGAGGTTTGGGGAAGATATTTGGGTTGCCCAGCCATCTGTACTTGTCCTACAGGAAGTAGCCTCAAGTAGAGGTAAAGGAGGAAGTTGCCTATGTTGTGTGACTTATGGACCATAAGTGAATGCCATCTTTCCCCTCCCTGGGAAAAATATTCCAGCAAAAATATTTCAAGGTGCTACCATAAGGCAATGACATCTCCAGGCCTGCTATTGCAAAATGTACATTTCCTTCAGAGGAGTAACAAATTTGGGTTAACTTAAAAGATAGTTAAGATGGTTTTTCAGTTCTAAAATGTCTGGGAGGCCATGCTCTAATTGACTTTATATACAAATTCAAAAGACCAAAAGCATTTCATACGGGGCTTGGAAGGATAGTGAGGTTGAGTGCATCAGGAGGAGACACAGCGCAGCCTAGTGTCAGGGATTAAGGAAGGATGCAGAAAATAGAAACCATTTCTATACTTTCCTTCAACAATCTATGGTTACCTGCCTGGCTAGGGCAGCAGGGGAAAGTGGCTCTAACTATCCTTGACCTCCTCTATCTGAGAAAGTCATCTCTTTTGGTAAACGACGTGGCATTGGATAGGATGCTTTATGAGTTATGAACTGAACTGAAAAATAAGCTGAAAGATGTCCAAAGCAGAACACTCCCATTGCCAACATGCTTCCCATGTCATGAGAAGGCCTATCCCTGAAATCTAGCTAGTTTCTTTAGCACCACACATTTCTCTTGAGGCAAGGCCTCAAAACAAGCAGGAGGCTCACATCTTGAGAGAAAACAGATTATACACATGCAACAACTTTAAGAGAATGAGTGCTTAACAACTGTTCCAAGGTAGTATTGGTTTTAAAACCAATCAATTCGGGAGCTAGAAGAAATGGAAAGATTACCCAGTATAAGTCATTTAATTTAATAGGTGAAGAATCAAAAATCTAGAGAGATAAAGTGACCTTTGGTAAGGCCAGTTCAGGGTCAAATTTCCTGACGCTTAATCTAGTGTTTTGTCCCCTTCAGCATCTTGAGCCGTCTCAAATTAAAAACTGTATATGATATTACAAAGGGATTAAGCCTCATTTTTTTCATATGGATAGTCAGTTGTCCAGCACCATTTGTTAAAAAAACTTTACTTGTTGAATTGTTTTTTCAAGAATCGATTGACTGTATATATGCGGGTCTACTTCTGGAACTTCTACTCTGTTCCATCGTGTCTGTTCTCACACCAATACAATTTTGTCTTGATCACTACAGCTTTAGAGTCAAAGTCAGGTAGTATCAAGCCTCCAATGTTGTTCTTTGTCAAGATTGTTTTTGGCTATTCTAGGTTCTTCACACATCCATGTAAATCTTAAAATTAGCATATCAATTTCTATTTTTAAAAAAAGCTCGCTGAGGTGTGACTGGGCTGTGCTTAATTTATAAATCAACTGGAGAAGCTCTTTATTATGTTAGCCTGCTGCTCTCACTTCTGAGGCCATCTGAGACACCATCTCTCTGAAATGCTTGAAAGGAGGACTGAGAGAAGGTGTAAAGATGAATGCTGGCTGCAGGGCCCACTGACAGACAGGTTACATCCACTCTGAGATAGACTTTCCCATGGTCCCTTTAAACGTTTCTCTGATCTGTTTCTACCAGGGAGCTATTGATTAAAATTACTCCTGTCTTAAACCTCTGTTTCATGAAAAGAGTCCCATAACAGCACCCAAATCATTTAAAAATCCTCTTAACCCTTGTGCATATTACTGTACAGATATATTAATAATGAGTTTGCAACTTTATGGCCCTGAAGTAGGTATCTCCTGCTTTTTCTTCCACAGCTGCACCATCCTACTGGTTAGGCTCACAGTTCTCTAATGACAGAGAGCAGTGTTTCCTGTACTAGACTGGGAATCCCATGAATGAAAGAACTGTGTTTTTCAAGCAGTGCACAGTTCCCTATTGTGGTAGATTAAACTGTGTTCAGTAACTCATCACTCTCTTTTCACAAGCCTTACAGGAGGCGTACTTCACTATGGCTTGGCCACGTGACTTGTTTTGGCCGAAAGGATGTTACAGCATGTGACACAGGCAAACTTGAAATGCACTCGCACAGTAGATTTTGGGCTCTTGCATCCCTGCCTTTCACCGTAAATGTGGCTCAAATAGCTGCCAGTCAAGAAGGAAGAGAAATACAGGAACAGATCTAGACTCAACCTGTAACTTGGAGCCTAGTTTTACTATGCTCAGCCAAGATCAGCTGAATACTAGATACCTAAGCAAAAATAGATGTTTATTGTTTTACACCACTGGGTTTGGGGGTGATTTGTTACACAGCATTATTGTGGCCAGGGCTAACTGGTACATCACTCAATCCTAGCATTCAGCATATGCCCACCTAATTTCTACTTCAGCACCTACATCTAGTGAGTGTGAGAAACTTATAAGAAACAAACATGGTCCACTCCTTTAATGGAAATAATTATACGGAAGCAAACCATGGTGTTTCCACAAATCATTCTTGTACTCTCATTGGCTAGTGCTGAGAGGATTGGGTTCTTGCTAAGGTAGATCCTACAGATTTGCCACGTATGGCAGAAAACTGCCCTCCATTGGTCTCAGGCCCACACAGCCCTCTCCCTCACCTGCTCAGAAGTTTTATAAAAGGCCACTGAGGCATTGACCAGTTTCAGTCGGTCTTCCATCTTGAGCATGAGTTGCTGCCAGTGGAGGGCCACCTTCTCAGCACATTCCCGGATGGCATCTGCATCATAGTGACCAGCCTGGAGCAGCGCCTCAGCTTTCTGCTGAACCTGCAGGGCGCTCTGGTGTGTCTTCTGCAAGGAAGTGGCATGAAAGAGGGACTGGGCACAAGGGGAGGAGAGAGAGGTCCGTGGGAACAACCCAGGCGTGGTATGGGAAGGGGTGGAGTGAGGCGTGAGTGGAAAGATGCAGAAAAGTTAAAGAGCTTTAAATGACTGATTCAAACATGTTGTCATCACTGTTTTAAAAGCATATTTTAAAAACGAATATCAAACATTTTCATTAACTAACTGCTCAGGTCTCTAACTGCTGTCCCTACCCCTTTCTCATTTATTTGCATCACACTTCGTTTTAAAGACATTTGTTTCTGTGCTAGAGAAACACACTTGTGTATAAATCTGCTTCCTGATTGACTCAAACATTAACTAAATCTCCTTTTCAAATTTAATCATAAAATTATTCATCATCAGTTTTCAGAGGTTATTGCTGTAGTCCCACTCTGCAGATCAAATAAACATAGCACATAAAAAAGTCCCCATGTAATACAAATCTCAACCAACAATACAATCATTTTAAACATGAATGATCATTTTTAAAAGGATTCTAGTAGAAGGAAGACATTTGACAGGTTAGTAAAGCAGGAGAGTAGAATCTCACACCATCTCTTAGTTACCAAGGGAACAGAACAGTACAGTAGATAATTCAGTTTAACATATAATCCCGCATTACTACATTATTTACGTTTGCCTTTAGGATAATCTATACTGCAGAAGGTTTGTTTTCTTATTTAGGGTAAGTATGGTTTGCATCCTCTGAGTTCACTTTAACTGAAGGAGGTGGAGAGAACAGGTCGGAGAACTGGGTGGCAGGTGGGAGACAGCCAAATAAATACAATTTATTAAAATAAAAGACTGATGTGGATGAGCCATATGATTTCAACCAACCAATATTATCCCAACTTCAGCTACTGGGATCATTTCAACCCAATGGCATAGTATGAATTTGGCCTTTGCACTTTCAGGAAAGGATAGCTTAGCTGACAGTGGAAAAAAAGCATCTAGAAGCCCAGCACCTTACTCCTGAATGACTTCTGCTCTTCTTGGGCTGCAGTGCAGGGACAGTTCCCCAGAGCAAATCCATTCAAGTACTGCCCGTGTGTGAATACAACCACCCCTCTTTTCAACTCTACCTCCCCCTTTTACCTTCATCCCAAATTGCAGTCTACATAGCCTATCAACTACGTTCTGGCTGCCCTTTCCCCTCTGCTGAATCTGTCCTCCGCGTTAGCTATGTTAGCATGACCTCCTACAGCAACCTAGACTCCTTTATTCCCTTACTTTGCCACTGATTCAGCCTTCAGTCCTGATGAGCACATTCTTATCATGTAGCAGTCTTCCTAATTGCTGCATGAAGTTAGAAAAAATAAACTAACAAGCAGAAATAATCCATTACAAATCTTTGGTTTCTTTCTCTGTTTTACTTATTGGTACCATTTTCTTTTCCTGTCTCCTAAATTAGAAGTACTCTGAGGTCCATTCTTGGTTTTGGTTCACTTCCATAGAGTTCTCATCTATTCCCTTGGACACTCAGCTCAGCTCTGATCTCCTTCAAAGAGACCTTTCTGGATAGCCTGAGACTTGCTACAAACTACCCTCTTCTGAATGCCTATATCACTCATCTAACAGTTGGCTGATCTTCCTTACTTAATGAAACTCTTAAGGCAAGGACTGTTTTAAAAAATCTCTTTAAGAGCCATTTAGTCATGTGTATATTCTGTTCTAGGCACTGTACTTACGAATTTTTCTAGTTCTTATGATACTACTACAGGTGGCTATTCTTATTTCTACCTTACAGATTAAGAAACTGAGGCTCAGGCTGATCAAGGTACTTGCCCAAAAATGTACATACAAGGAAGTGATGAAATCAGATTCAGGTTTGACCTATTCCCAAATTTATGTCCTTTCCACCATATCATATCACATCACTTCATACCTAGCAATTAGAATGGTATCTACAGTTTCTCATTCAGAGGAAGGGCTCACCAAGTGGAATTAGTGATTCTGATAATTATCTTGTCTCTCCTCAATATATAAAACCAGCATATAATTGTCATCATAAATCTTTATTGTATCTTTTTCTCAGAGTAGAGGAGTAACTTTAATTTTCTTACAATTTATGCTATGTAACAAATCCTCTTCCTTATTCTGAAACTCATTAATATCTAATAGTCCTGGGAGCCTCTTTTTCCATTTAATTTCCTAAATGATAAACTTTTATGCATTTGACATAATCTCTGCTTTGCTAAGCTTGAGTCATTATTTTGCATTTATTTCTACTATTATCTAATCTTATTGAGTGCTATGTCTTTGAGACATGGATTATCAAGGATGTTCATATTTAGTAGGAGGACATGGAAGAAAACCAAACCAAATCAACTGAATTTATTATCCAGTTTTAACTACTGTCATAGGGTTTATGCTTAGAATGCATAAGGGGATTTCAAATAAAAATGGATTTTTAAAAAGCAGGTTATAAAATCAAGGGTGCCTCTATGATGTTCACAGTTCTTGAAGACACATCAGCCACAACATTTGGATACTAACAAATACGAATCTGTAAAGCTGTATTTCTGGAGAGCTGTCTACTGCTCTGCATTCTGAAAGGCTCTGGGGAAGTTTTTCTGTAACCAAGGATACTTCAGGTAAACATTCTGACCTTCTTTAAGGAGACCAAAACCTTCAGACAGGTGAGGCCTATCAAGCTAGGGGGAGCAAACATCTTGGTTTTCCCATGAGAGTTCTAGTCCATGCTGATTTTTCTGGCTTAGTTATTATTAATTCCCACTTTTACTCTCAAAAGTCTTAGTTCTAACAATAAATTATATAATCATCTTACACAGAGCTATTTTATTTTCCCTTCTAGAGGCCAGAGTTCTTTCTTAGGGCCCAAGAAGTTAAATTATGTTCCCTATCACTGTAAGGACCTCCAGTAACAGTATCAAAATGGGTTAAATAAAACCAGACTAGTTAAATCTCCTATCAAATTGCTTACCTCCTACCTGGCATATGTTTCCCCAGTGCAGAACCTGGTCTAAATTGACATATTTAGAGAGAAGCACAATGCCACCTGGAGAAGGAACATATGTTGAAATTCTGGCTCTGTTCTTGTCATTATTCTAGCCAAGCTGCAGACCCTGCCTACCTTCCACTCCCAAGATCTACCAGAAATCCTATTTGTTTTGTCACGCTCTCTTGAGTCCACAGACAAACTCTAAAGGGGTTTATAGCTCAACATCTAACCTAGGAATATTTGATCAAGTTGCATCCATGAAATTAGAGACACAGATGCTTAGTAAGCCTCTATTCTGTAAGGATGCAACATCATCTAATACAAATTTGTATATACTGCATAAGCAAGTCAGATAGAATTTAGTTATTTCAGTAACATTACTAACAGATTTACCCACTATTTTCTACTAGCTCATTGAGATGCTCAAATGTGTCACAACACTTGGTTTTACTAGCCCAACATCTAATTAAGGGACTGAAAATTGAATTACCTTACAGGGCAGGTAAACTTCCACATTTAAGATAAATAAGGAGGCGGTATGGCCAAGGGCTGTCCTTTCTTTGCCTAGCATCCCTCACAGGTTCATGTCAAGCCTTGAATGTGACTGCCCAACTTTCATTTTCTTCATTGTTGCCTCTCAATGGGGCTTTGACCACTGTAGGCCTAATTTTTTATTATAATCTCAATCTTGATTTTTCCTTTACAATGAATAGATCCTAACACCCTAATATTTGGGTGTGCCATGAAAATGCAATATTTCCTAAGAAGTTATCAGACATCTTAGAGAAGTATGACATTCATGTTAATGCTACATTTTCACATACAAGAAAGCTTTTCAAAAATTAAATGGCTGAAATCCATCAATACTAGTTTAAAAATAGCTATCAATCAGTTGGACCACTGTATTAAAGATAAACTTAATGACACAGACAGTTAAGATTTTTATCATTGTTGTGTTTCTTTAGTAGAAGATAATACCTTTGCATTTCTTACATATTCAAAAGTGGGTTAAGTTCTATATTGGAACACAAGTGATGGAGGTCTTTGAGGTTTTCTCTCTTTATCTCTTTTCCCATTGGTACTGAACTTATTTTTTTTTTTTTCTGAACTTATTTTTAACATAGTTCCATGTCCCATTTCCTACTCTTTCCCCATACTGTTCTAGAGCAATCAGCTCAAGTCTCTTTGGGAAGGAAATGTTCCAGTACAAAGGATAATTAAAGATATTATTTAAAGCAATACAAAATTCACATTAGACTACCACAAGTGGAATTTTATTTTAAAATAGCCTTGGTTGGTAAATTTCTGATTTTAGTTTATTCTTTAAATATGACTTCCACCAGCATTATTGAACAACTACTTTCAGTGAAACAAACTATCTAGTGCAGCCCGCTCCTGTGCTCACTGCTCTTGTTAAAAGGCAGATTTCACAATGAAATCTAAATGTCACATGTAAATCAAATGTTTAAAAATGGAATCCTAATTTACTAATGAATTCTACAGTTGTTTATCCTCAATTCTGAGTGAGCTTCAACTGGAGGTGACTTCTAACCTTTTAGCTTTATATTTTTCACATGATGCATAGATCATAAGGTATGGACCAGGGGCCTTGAAGGTTAAAGGTACTAATAAAAAAGATCACATTTGGAGTGTGAATACTTGTCTTCTAATATCAGGCTTCCTTGGGGTGATGAAGCCTTGGATTTGCTTCTCCAACTCCTGGGTGATAAGGAAGCTACCTGGCCCATTTCACAAGAAAGAGTAATGGCTTCACCACATAAAGGAAAATCCACATCTTGAGGAATCATCCTGCCTAAGTTGCAGAGCAGAGAAGGGAAGGAAGGACAGTGCAGTCAGATTTGGGTGTTACCTCGATGGCTAGTTGGAACTGCTCGTGCTCCCGCTGTAGCTGCTCTGCTTCGGACAAAGAGCTGGCGTTGACCAGGCTGGCATTGAGCATTGACTCCCCATTGCGGATCCATCCCAGGACCTAGGGAGTTGGGACAACAGCACAGGTGAATGGCCTTCAGTCAGACAGTTCATTATCTCCTACCCGCAATGAAGAGAAGATAGGAAGGATCTGGACAATTAAAATCTCTCCAAATTTATCTGGAACCCTGTGCCATAAGATATTTATTGTAAGTACCAATCTCATTCCCAGCTTCACATTTTCTTTCCTACCCTTATCATTCTTCAATCCCAGTCTCTTCAGCTGCTTAATTTAAACATTACTTTATCTGATTGCACTGTACGTATGTTTCTGAAGTTCCTTCTGGAACATAGTATGGTAAAAATAAATTCCATATTATGGAATATTGGTATGGTACCCTTTTCTTTTTTAAAGCCAACAACTGCTTGAAATCTTCTATATCTCACCACACCTATTAGAAACAATCTCTTCATCATCTAGTGAAACCAGACCATTCTGCAGCACTCACGAAGTCTGCCTTATTTGGTTATTTTGACATATGTTTCACCTCCCGTCATTAGAATGTAAACTTCTGGAAGACTTGATTAATACATGAGTCATATTATAATCTCACCCAGTGCCTTAGCATAGTGCTTTTCTTATGACAGGTATGCAGTAACATTTTTGAAAGAGTGAAAATATCCAAGTCACTTTGGAAAATATCCAAGTCACACCTGAAAAGTGGGTCCAACCTCCTATGGTTTGCAAAATAGCCAAGAGTAGACAAGTTTTAGCCTTGATTGGTTAAACAACCCAAAGGGAGGAAAAACAAAACAAGCAAAATAGTATGAATCAATGGAAGAGTATGTTATAATTGATTTAAAGTATTTAGAGGTTATGGCTAGGCTGAGTAAGATTTCTAGATGACCTTAATTTAGTACTGGGGGAAAGAAAATTCAGCTAGAGAATATTAGAATAGAAGGAGAAACAGCTGATACTGTCTAGACAGTCCTAGCTGAAATGGAAATGTGGCAATTATCCAGCTAATAGAGTCTGGTGCAAATAATCAAACTGGAAGTATTAGGCCTTGAAAATCTACCTTGTGTCTGGTCATCAGAAAATTGCCAAATATTTGCTTTATTAAAGAGTCTGAGAGTTTGCTTGGAGAGGAAATAAAAGTTCTTCTGAAATATCAAGATCAGTAAATACCATCCATCTGTTCCCTCAAGGCAAAGCAGAAGACATCACAATCTGTTTCAGAGTTTTTGAGATTTCTTTTTCTTCTCTCAACTTCTTCATGTTAAACAATTAGAAAAATACTAATCCTAGTCTCCTTTTCCATAACCCTTACTGGCATTTCTCAAATGTTCTCCTTGGGCAGAAAATGACTGATGCCATATTGTGCATGGATAACACTGGGACATAAATCCCATTGAAGCTGGGCTATTTGGATTGAGATGTTAATTCATGGGTAGTCTAGCAGATTGCAGATGAGATGCCAATCTGTAAAGCAATTAGTTGCAGGAAATAACTGTTCAGAGTGTATGTGTGAAATCTCTGATGCCACTGGTGCACTGTAGTTGGCTGACTAGAGGCGCTTATGATTTCTAAAAGCTGGCTGTAAGTTTGGGTACATGCATACACAGATTGCATACCCAAATGCTTCACTCCTTTGGAAAATGGAGCTCATAATTTATATTTCTGAACATGTAAGTCCTTCAGCCATGATTCATCACATCTTGCTTGGTTCAAGATTCATTTGAGGGTGTCAGAGAAACATTTTCTCAATGTGCATCACAAATCAACGATTGAGGGGGGCAGTCTGACTCCCTCTGGGCCTCTTGAGTCGTGCTGGAATATTTTTCTCTCTATTTTCAGCCAACTGAAAACATCAGTTATAGCTATAGTTGTGGTATCTCCATATACCAGATTCTCCATTTAGAAATGTGATAGGTTTTAGTCTCTGAATCTTACATTAAATCATGCCATATCCTTGATATCCTTGTTCATTTTTATTTCCCAAATGTTGTTTATAAAGGCATTCCAGAACTTTAAATAGGAAATTTGATTTTTAGGAAGACAAAAATGCATGGCAGTTTAATCAGTGGCTTGGTTCAGGGGTGGGATTGATGCCAATGATTAAACTACAAGCATTTTTATCTTCCTAGAATCAAATCTCCCATGTTGAAGTCCTGGATTCAGTCCTAGAAGCAGAACTGAGACCATGTAGAAAGAACACAAAATCTTAAGTCAAAACACCTGGCTTTGTTTCTACCTGGTAAAGCCACTTAACTCCTCCGAGCCACAGCTTTTTCATCTGTAAAGGTAGGATAACTTTCCTTCCTGAAAGAGGGTTGATGTAGCATACTGTAAAAGGCAAAGCCTGATGATGGTGGCGATTTTTAGTTTTGAGACAAACCTAACTATGAGTCTTCAATTATACCTCTCACAATGAGAAGAAAAAGAGTTTAGGAATATCAACTTATATTCTAGCATTTGCATTGTTTATTTGTATATTCTGATGGGATATAGATACCTTAGCTGTTTTCTTATCATCGGTCTTTGTGCTCTGATCAATAACTATTGTTGGTATAATTTTCTATTACTGTCATCCTTTATCTTCCTGGTTCATAAAATTGGTTATTTATTCTCTGTGAACATCCAAATGAGAGAAAGGTAATAGAAGAAACTTTGTAACAAACATGAGAAATATTGGCCCCACTAATCTTGAGCTATTTGACTTTCGAAACATCATTTAATCTCCCTGAGGCTCAGTTTTCTTTTCTGTAAAATGGTTAAGTCACAAGGTATAGATGAAATGAAATAATTACTGTACAAGTATTTTGTAAACCATAAGATGTAATCCTTTAAATGCACATTTTGCATAGATCATTCCTTTTGGACCATAGTTTACCAATAGGTTAGATGGTCTTTAAAGGTCACTTGGAGCCATAATAGTCCATACTCCTTTCAAAATTCAGAGACTGCCCCTATAACCACAGGATAACCGAGAAACATAGCCCTGCAGAAATGAGGGATGGGAAGAGTATTTCTGCCTGGGGACTTGGGAGTTAGGTCACCAGCTCAGCTCAGTCAGGCTGAGGGGGCTGAACATAGACATCTACTGCTTCGTTAGGCCAAGGAAGCTCAGATAACCCCGAGTTAGGAGAGATGGATTTGGTTAACTGGATGTGAATGTCCAAAATGATGATGCCACCTAAGCTGGGGAGGCTGGACCCTATGCCCACGTAGGTTGGGGAAGCTGCTTGCTTATGACTGTGTTCTCTAGGTCACACTGACAGGAAACCTATGAGGCACCTGCTACTGCAGATGATATATCACAAGGCACAGTCATTTCTGAAACTCTAACCACAGGAAAATCGTCAGCCTCTCAGGTGGTTAACTGGGAGCCTGTTATATTTCTAGTATTTCTTAGTTAAAAAAATTCACAATTTATGAGATTATATGTATTTATCTTTCGTGGTTTTATAGACTATGTGTCTTCTTAATTATCTCCATTTTGAAACAAATGGATGATACTTGTCCCTATGGCTGCCTATCTTTCAATACTACTCCAACTCCTTTTAATTTTTATGTACAGTGAACAGAATTAAATGGTATTTTCTATATGAATATAAAGAGAAGGTAATACTTTCTCCTTTGTTTTAAATTCCTATCTTGATCATATGCAAATATTGGCCAGTATTTAGTCCACAGGGATAATTTAAGTCAATGTCTTTAGTAGACAAAGAAGTACAATTTATTTTCCCATAGTTTAGAGCTCCAACATCCTATAAATCCATTTTGGCCTATTTTCTGCTAAATGCATTGCTCTGCAGGAACACATATGAGCATTCATTTAGTTTTATGCCCACTAAATAGGTTTTTCAAATCTCCCTCAATTATCTAATAAATGTGAGGTCATCCTTACCAGAGTAGCAATTTTCCTGGAAAACAATCAGAGCATTCTGTGGGGTCTGGAGAATAATCTGAACAATTTTTCTAGAAGAAAGGGGGTATCTGGGTGGTCTAGGGCCCTGGACCATGGGAATCAGGGGAGTGGTTTCCCTTCAAGACTCAGCATTTCTCTGGAGATGCTGGGGCCATTTATCTTAGATACAAAGTCCTAAGTAATACCTCAGAAAGCAAATCAGTTGCATTAATCAGTTTCATTTGTTCTAAATACTTGAAAATTATTTTTAGTCAATGTCTGTGATATCATTGCTCCTCAGAGCTCCAGTTTAATATAACTGTGGTATAACTGCACATAGGTTATGAAGGCCAAATCTAAACCTTTAACCTCTGAGCTATAATGACAGAGACATAACACACTGTTGTCCTCTCCCTTTCTGTCTCTATTAATGGCACTTCAATTAAGGTGTCCTTTTTTTTTTTTCTTTGAGAGTACATTCCAAAGAGAAACTCTCAAGCTGGTGTCTAAATTTAGCCCACATGATCAATACTGACATCTAAATTAACTCCCTCTTTCCAAGTGTCAACAGCTTCCAAGTCAATATTTCCTGCTCTACCAACTTTCATCAAACCCTGAATGCTTTCTCTGAAACTGGATTAGATAACTCCCTAAAGAAAGAGCCCATGCTGACAAGGAGAACAAGTCTGTGTAATGAGGCATAATGGTTTAATGGAACAGCAGTCCCTCGGCACCTGCAAGGGCTGACATCCTTTGCCAAGGCCTTCATGGTTTCCTAAAGGCTGATCTCAGCCATCCAGTACCATTTTGAACTACAATCCCCCATGTGTCATTCTTGCCATAGTGACGAGAAGAAGAAGGAATTTTCTCATTCCAGAATTTTCTCTTCTGGAATTTCAAATTCCAGAAGAACTTTTTTTTGCTCTATAATTCATGAAATACTGAATGGGAATGTATGCAGTTATTAGTCAAGCCTGGATGATCCATATATAGTTAATCTACTTCCCTACTTGACAAACTACCTATCATCCTTCAGCTCCCCATTCTGTACAGAATGTATACTTGGAAAGTTAAAAATTCATTTCATTTCCATTTTCATCGCAGTCAAGAAAAACAGAATTAGAAAGTTGGCTCTACTATGAATTCTGTAACAAAAATAAATAAAAAACAAAGAATGAAAGCAAAATTACATGATGTTGTTGTTGTTCCATCGCTAAGTCATGTCCACTTCTTTGCGACCCCATGCACTGCAGCATGCCAGACTTCCCTGTCTTTCACTATCTCCCAGAGTTGGCTCAAGTTCATGTCCATTGAGTTGGCGATTCTATCTAACCATCTTATCCTGTGTCACCCCCTTCTCCTCTTGCTCTCCATCTTTCCCAGCAACAAGCTCTTTTCCAATTAGTTGGCTCTCCAATTCAGGTGGCCAAAGTATTGGAGCTTCAGCTTCAGCATCAGTCCTTCCAATGAATATTCAGGGTTGATTTCCTTTAGGGTTGACTGGTTTGATCTCCGTGAAGTCCAAGGGACTCTCTAGAATCTATTCTAGCACCACAATTCAAAAGCATTAACTGTTCAACACTCAGCCTTCTTTATGGTCCAACTTTCACATCCATATATGACTATTGGAAAAACCATAGCTTTGACTATATGGACCTTTGCTGGCAAAGTGATGTGTCTGCTTTTTAATATGCTGTCTAGGTTTGTCATAACTTTCTTTCCAAGGAGCAAGAGTCTTTTAATTTCATGGCCACAGTTACCATCCACAGTGATTTTGGAGCCCAAGGAAAGAATATCTGTCATCGTTTCCATTTTTTTTCCTGCTATTTGCCATGAAGTGACGGTACCAGATGTCATGATCTTAGTTTTTTGAATGCTGAATTTTAAGCCAGCTTTTTCACTCTCTTCCACCTTCATCAAGAGGCTCTTTAGTGCCTCTTAATTTCCTGCCATTAGAGTGGTATCATCTCCATATCTGAAGCTGTTGATATTTCTCTCAGCAGTCTTGATTCCAGCTTGTGATTCATCCAGCCCAGCATGTCACATGATGTACTCTGCATATAAGTTAAATAAGCAAGGTGATGATATACGGCCTTGTACTCCTTTCCCAATTTTGAACCAGTCCGTTGTTCCATGTCTGGTTCTAACTGTTGCTTCCTGACCTGCATGCAGGTTTTTCAGGAGACAGGTAAGGTGGTCTGGTACTTCCATCTCAAAAAGTCAATCAGGAATAATTTTCCTGTTATCCAGTTTATTGAGATGACCATGAACAAAGAGCAGAGGAGAACTCCCAGGTCTGGATTTCGGAGGCCTGGGCTCAAGTTTTAGCTAAGCAGCCACGAGGCCCTTGGAACACTCATCTTATAGTACCTCAGTTCCTCATTTATAAAGTAAACGTACACCATTCTCTCTCATGGGCCTTTTCTCCTAAATTGAGATCACAAATGAGAAAGTACTTCTCATAAGAAAGAAATTACTATCTCTTGCTGCCAAGAGATTCAGAATTTGAATACTCATCCCTACTCTGCTAGGATTTCCACCATGTCACCATGAATAACATATCTCTCCAGACAATTAGGTGTGATCCCAGGATAATTAAACTGAAAACAACCTGGATGGCAGTTCTGTGACCTGGCTTTGCTTAGGGCTCAGTGATATTACCAGTGCTCAAGATGGATCTTTAGCACAGAATGTGAGGACTCAGCACTGATTGGAAAAGAAGGGGAGCAGAGAAGGTAATTTTGCACATTAAAATAAATAATATATAATAACTATATAAGCATAGGCATTAACAAGGAATACCCTGAATAAAAGGGACCAAGAAATAATTATAAAATATATTTTTGTTCCCTGTGCTGAATTAACAGACTTAAATCTAAAAGTTCTAGCAGTTACTGAACATGATATTTTGGGTGAGGCTCTGCCTAAAGGAAGCAGGGGAATTGGGTTGCTTGGGAGAGTCTGGAGCAGAAGGAGCAAACACTGAAGTGCTATGGGGTCTGCCCTGCCAAGTAGTCCTCCTGGACATGTGGAAGGTGATGGTAAGTTCTTTCTTCAGTGTGACCTTTGTCTGGTGACCTTGCTAAGCTTCAGTGATTTCCTCTGAAAGGAGAGTAATATTTGCTTCAGAGAATGGTTGTAAGGATTGATCAAGAGATAGGTACAAAAGGTTTATGACACTCAATAAGTGGAACTATAATCATATTTGGATTTCTTCAATCCCACTTTGTCTAAATAGGAAGTCACCAATCATTATGCTGAAAATTCCCATTTAGTCTGTTTATAATATAAATATGTAGTATTTTTAAAATGTATCATTGGTCATTGTGTATATGTTCCTATAAATCCCTAGGAATGGTACAGGAATATCCTTCAGAACAATAGATAGTATCATGTCTCATACAGGTAAGAACTCTTTAAAACTGGCTTTAATGTGACGAGAACATTTTCTTATAAGAACCACGAACACACTGAAAAGAATGATGGAAAGTGAATGATGGCTACCATTTATTATCAAGAATATGTCAGGTCCTTACTAGACACATAGGTGCCCCCAAATTAATCTGTCTGGCTCTAAAGCCTGAATATGTCTATTGATAAAGGCTTTGCCTTTCCTATGAACTCTATGCAGGATCGAGGACAGAAAGGAAGAAAATGGATTCAGTGACTGAGAACTTGGAAGAGCCCTGAGATGTTCTCCTTAGATTGTTATATGCCAGAGAAATAATGCATTTGTAAGTCTGAGCCACTGGACCATTAGATCTATTTGTTAGAGTCAACAGACAGCAGACTAGCTTTCAGAAACTAATACAACCATTCCTTAACTTACCTATTCCTAAGTTCTGGTCACACCTGAGGCTCTGTATGCTTTACCCCATACCAGGAGCAGGCCCAGACCAGACTCAGCCACTGCAAAGCCCAGGCTGAAGGTGGAGGGCCAGGCTCACCTGTTTGACCTCGGCCTGGAGGTGCCGCAGTTGGAGGCACTGCTCAAGTCGCTTGTGGGTCTGCTCTGCGTTGAGCTCCAACTCATGCTGTTTCTCATGGAGAAACTCTAATAGCTCTTGTACCTGGGCTGCCAGATCAATGTCTTTTTCACAGATTAACTCAATCCCTGATTAAAACAAAATGTAAACAATTAAAAACCAGGTAGTATTGTAAAGACTACATTTCCTTCAACATACATATGAAAGCTGGAATTTGGAAAGACATCACCAGTACCCTCCCAACCTCTGCATATCACTCTGTGAAAAGGGATAAATCACCACAATGGGCCTTTGTTTGAGATGCTCAAAGCATACCATCTCTATTGGATTAACTGATCCTTTGCCAAGGAACAACTCTTTAACAGATGATCAGCTCCTTATTAACTGGAGTCCATCCCCAGACAAGACCACATACAGCAGTCCTTACTGGGTGGTTTGCCAACACCCAGAATATTCACAACCAAGCCTTTGGAATACATTGGGAAATATAAAACAAAGCCCAAACGACACTGTTTCAGGAACGACTGCCAAAGGCACATTTTCTTTCAGCTGATCAGATGCAATTCACGATTAGATGCTAAATGCATTCTGAAGAGAATAGTTGGCCAGTGGTAATTTTATTTGTCAACTACTTAGGTTCCCTAAAAAAGCACTCTTAGAAATACCTGCTAGCTCTGTTGTTTATTAAATACAGGCAAACACGCCTGATAATCATACCCCAGCAATATCACAGGGGTACTGAGTACTTGGCTTTCCCAGGTGGTTCAGCAGTAAAGAATCCGCTTGCCAATACAAGAGACATGGGTTCAGTCCCTGGGTGGAGAAGATCCCCTGGAGAAGGAGACGGCAATCCACTCCAGTATTCTTGCCTGGAGAATCCCATGGAAAGAGGAGCCTGGTAGGCTATAGTCCATGGGGTCATAAAGAGTCAGACACCACTGAAGCGACTTAGAACACACCGAGTATTTATCCATTTAGAAAAACCATCACACTAAAATTGTGCCCACAGGAGAGTTTGCTCATCCTTCTACTGATTCAAAGCATTAGTAAGCCCCACCAGTCACCAACAAGGGCTCTCAATGTTTATTAATAAACTGCCAACCACCTGACCTTTGATTGGAGATGAATCAATACCCACCAGGCAGAAGCTGTGGCTCCACTCCTTGTGTAAACCCCCCACCTCCCTGTCTTATTTTTTCGGAGTACCTCTCCCAGCACACAGGCATGCATGCACGCGTGCACCCACACACACACACACTTTCTCTCTTTTCCAAACCAGAGCTCTGATTTACACATTATCACCAACAGGCCTAAAGTAGCCTTTCTCCAACAGATTTCTGCTTCAGCAAGGGTCACTAAGGAACTCTAAGATGGAGCAAAGGTACTGGCTAGTTATCAAGGTCTTTCTGTCCTCTAGTGACTTGACTGTGATTCCTTACTTGCTGTGATAGAGCACACGGAATGTGTGAAGCCTGTCCCAAATCAGAATCCTGATCTTGGCAAGTTGCCGAAGCTTTCAGAAACTTTACTTTCCTTACATGTACAATGGGATGTTACATATCCGCCTATCTCAGGAGCTGGTTGGGAGAATTAAATGAGATAATATATATATATATATATAAGTATCTAACATATGATGACAATAAACATGCTTTGCTCCTCAGTCCCATGGCTTTCCTGGTTCCTGACACAAATTTTCAACTTTCTATCTTCTGACATTCATATCTTCTTGGCTCCTATCTCCAACTTCATGCAAGTTGTATTATTTCTTGATTCTTACTGTCCAGCTATTTCTGATTCAGCCCTGCTCAGATCCTTGGCTTTGGGAAAATTCTAACTCTGGATTGCTTGCCTCCTTCTGATCCCTGACTCCACCTGACTCCTCAGATTCTTAATTTTGCCCAGATCCTTTCCCTGAGCCCATGTCCTGGAATCTATGACCTGGTGCAGTTGTGGTCTTGATACTGAAAAACAGAATCCCAACCAATCATGAGGTTCAGGGTGCCAAAGTGTATTTACTTCCATGGAGATCACACTCAGAGGAGCCCCAAAATCTCAGTGTATGGCCACATAAAAAAATTGCCCTTTTGAGACTCCCCCCTCACTCTGACTGACACCATCAGAAATTTACCACTGCTACCACCAACACACTGGCCTGATGCAGTGGAAGTGTATAAGGAAAGTCTATAATGTGAAGAGGAATTCATTTCTAGAGCCCAAAATAGTGTTTTATATAAGACAATATGGAAGAGTGGGAGATTTTTTTCTGGTGTTACATGTAATAATTTCAGTATCTTTCCATGTTTATTTTTTTCTGTTGGTTTCATAATTCTAAGTCCCAGGTCCTGAAAATCTGTATCTGTGGGAGACAGAGAAGAGAATGGCTTGTTCTTTTGGCGGTCAACTCCCTCCACTTACTATTTTCAATTACCAAGAGGATGTGGTAGAGCATCTCCTTGGCTAAAATAAAAAAAAGATAAAGAAAAATTTCTACCTTTGCAGTGCTAGGCATGGGATGACCCATAACCTCCATGTTTACTTCCAAAAAATGTAATTTAAGATCCACCTGCAAAAGTAGATCCTTGCTTCCAGCCACAATGCAGATTTTTTTCCATTTCGTTTTCATTCTGCATGCATCTCTGGTGTTTGGTATGCTGGGCTTGGGCTAAGTGTCTTTCTATGGGAAGCTCATGGCTCACACCTGCCACATCACATGCAAACGGGCTATCTAAACCTGGTACCTCATCAAAGGGGCCAGCCACCTGCTTAGAACACCATCTAGAACAGGCTCCCTGCCTGCCCTGTGACTCCAGCCCTTCATTTTCACTTATTTCACTTGATATTTTTTTATGAGATGCTGCTGCTACTGCTGCTAAGTCGCTTCAGTCGTGTCCAACTCTGTGCGACCCCATAGACGGCAGCCTACCAGGCTCCGCCATCCCTGGGATTCTCCAGACACAGGAAATAAAATGGGTGAAGACAATGCCTACTGCACTTCTGCACTCAACAACTCATCACATGAATGAAGTGAATGGGAGGAACATGCAGAGTTACTCCAGCAATACCTAGAAGAACAGAAACTCTTGCCTCTTTCCTGGTGCCCACAAACACATCAACATGAGTCCCAGCTAATACCCATCAACTGGTAAGCAGCATCAATCAATAGCAAATAGTATTTTCATGTATTGACATTACTGCTTTCAATCTAATCTGAGGCCTAACTGTCTTCCTTAGGGGCTCTCCAGAGATGCAATAAGATGTGTTTGTCTTTTCCATCAAGTAATGAAATATATTCATAACGAAATAGTTTCTCAGCCTCTCTAGAGAAAGTTGTATTGAAATTTCTTTCTGATGTACCTCCACAATGTCCTGCAAATATCCTTGTCAGAACACTTCCATTGAGGTCAGTTCCTTACTAACTTGTCTGTGTCCTCACAGTAATGTAGGTTCCCTGGGGCCAGGGCCATTTCTATTTCATGTATCTCAGCTTCTTTAGGACCTACAGCACAGTGCTTGACACACAATACTCCCAAAATACCTGTTTAGTGAACACAGGGGCCTCTTTAAGGAAGAACTCGGGTAACCTGAGAGCTCTGGGGACAGAGTTAGGTTGGAATATAGGCCCTGCAACCTATTAACAGTGAGTCTCTGGGTTCCAAATCCCCTCTGAGCCCGTGTAAGATGGGAATCTGAACACTGAGTCCTCAGGATTGTTATGAGGACTAAGAGAGATAAGGGAGATACAGGGCCTGGCATTTAGTAGGCTCAAAAACACCCATGTCCCCACTTTTTCCTTTCCTGTGGGGGAAATTATATTCTGTGTTGATTACTGATGGGACTATTGAATGACTTACATAAAATGTAAATAGAAAATCTTACCATCAGATGTGTATGAGCTTGTTCAAAGTATATCATTAGAAATGATGATGATTTGGATGCTACTAGACTAGTGCTCTCAACCTTGGCTCACATAACATTCATCTGGAGAAGTTTAAAAGTCACCATGTCCTGGCCACAGCCCAGACCAATAACATCAAAATCTCTATGGGTAGGAACAAGGCATCAGGAATTCCCATCTTAAAGTTCTCAGGGTGATTCCAACATGCAACAAAGATTGGGATCCACTGGATAAGATGGAACAATGGTCAGCAATCCAGGGACAGAGACATTCCTTAGGCTACACTCAGTTACCAGAACATTCAGCACAGCAATTACTTAGGGCTCAAGGCAACAGTTAATAATAAAATGTTATTTTGCTTTCCTTTGCTGCCAGATTGAGAGTATCACTTTAATTTCCTCATGGAGAAAGGTGGCTGTGGTCTAGGGTAGAGTTAGGTATTTCTGGCTGTGCTGCCCATACTTGTAACATGTTTTTCAACTGTTTTTATGTTCTTTAAATATCTGTGTCTGCCTCAGATAGAGAACATCTTTTCTCTTTTCTCCCCCTCACCCTCTTTCTGTGTCACTACCTCAATTAACACCTAGTTCAGAAATTACAAAGTCCTTTAATCAGGTTTTTAGATTAGTATTTTCAACCTTGTCTGTATATTAGAATCACCTGGGAAGTTTAAAAAAATCTGGGCCCACTCCAGGCCAATCAAATAAGAATCCCTGAGGTGATTCCAAAATATGTAGTCAGGCTGAGAACCATTGTTTTACATCAGCTTCTCTTTGCTTCCTCTCAGAGCCACATTCCTTCACCCCAGAGCAGCTTACATTTTGGAAGAACACAGGCCTTGTCTTTCCTTTTACTACATAAGTACAATTATTTGTGGTCCATTATTTTTATGTATATCGGTTTCTCCTAGACTGATGTTCACTTGATTAATTCAGCAAATGTCAATAGAGAGAATTTGCTATGAGAGAGACATAACCACTCTGCTGGATGCTGGAAATGCAAAGAGAAGGAAGGAAATGCCCCGCCCTCAGGCTGCTAGAGAAGCTGCTGCTGCTGCTGCTGCTAAGTCGCTTCAGTTGTGTCCGACTCTGTGCGACCCCAAAGATGGCAGCCCACCAGGCTCCGCCGTCCCTGGGATTCTCCAGGCAAGAACACTGGAGTGGGTTGCCATTTCCTTCTCCAGTGCATGACAGTGAAAAGTGAGAGTGAAGTCGCTCAGTCGTGTCTGACTCTTAGCGACCCCATGGACTGCAGCCTACCAGGCTCCTCTGTCCATGGGATTCTCCAGGCAAGAGTACTGGAGTTAGAGAAGCTACAGGAACACATATAACCCCAACAGAGTTCAGTGTGAGCTAGAGCGTCAGCACAACGTATAATAGTGATCAAGCTTTACTGAGCTCATAGCAGGCTCATGTTTCACACCACTGGATGCTCACAGTGGCTCCATATGGTTAGGATTCCTATAATTGCTGTTTTTTAGAGGAAGGTGAGGTTTGGAGAGATTGGATAACATGCTCAGGGAACCCATGCAGTGGGAGGTCTGATGCAGATGCCAACCCAGAAGTCTCTCTCTGTCTCTCCTGGCTGAACCCTTAACCTCTATGTTCAAAGAGATGGGTGATTCTCACAACCGACTTTAAGAATTAATGTAAGTGCTGGGGCTGGGTTCTACCCAAACACAGTAAATTTTAAGCACCAATGCCACACACTCCAAAGAGTTTTCACTTAAAGACCTTGCATAAAGAGAGGACTTGATGTTTTGATTAAACCACGAAAGGAACATATGCACAAGATGCATAGCTCCTATCTTATTTCTAAAGTCACATGTAACAGTCGCACAGTCAGATAACATTAGGGAGAAGAGCTGGGGCATAACCAGTGGGGGCAGTGAGGCTAAATCATGGCAAGTGAGAACTGAAGGGAAGTTTAAGAATGAAGGCCCACCTTCCACACTAGACAGAAGAAGAAACTAAGGTCTACAGAGAAAGAACAAGGACTTCCAAAGTCAGACTGCTTGTTGGTGGTGTAGCTGGACCTTGAATTCCGCCAGCGTGTTTGCCCCAGAGTGACTCTTTCCAGCAAAACCTGCCACTTCCTAAGTTGGGGCCCAATAGATAACCCTAAATAATGTGCAGGTAAAGAAAGTGTTCCTATTTTGCCAACTACTTTTAAGGCTGATGTTGATTTAAGCAGAGGCTTTTGCTTTGGTTAGGGCTCTTAGCAAATCAGGCGGATTTAGTAGAACCTGGCTGAATGTGACAAAGTTCATACCTAAAAGTCTAAGGAAATTACCTACTTCCATTTATTCCTATAAAAATCAAAGCATAGGCCCTTAATTAATTCAGCTTGGAGGGCTACGTAGCAACCAAATTCTTCATTTTTCTAATTGTTCTTTTTCTGAGACAATAGTTTTTTTTACCTCTAGTTCAAATATAATTCATTAGACATACAACGCAAATGCCCAACCCATTTGTTCCCTGAGTCCTGTGTCTCTGAAGTTCTGCATTCTTCAGCCACCCAGGTTCTTGGCAAGGCCCACTCTCGGTCCAGGTTCAACTTCCACTCCCAGGCCCAACTCTGGTGTGATGGTGCCCTCCCTTTCTCCAAGCCAGAGATGAGACAGACACTTTCTCTGCAGGACAGGCACATGGCAGCAGACAGAGGAAGCTTCCCTGAGAGCCTTGGAACCACTCCCCTGGAGGCCTCATGGGCTATGCCAGGATGAACAGCTAGCCAAGGAGGAGCAGGGAACAGCCGTCCCAGCAGAGAGGGCTGAAGAGGCCAATCAAGGCTCTTTTGACAAAGCTCATTTCTAGAACAGGATATGTTGGGGTGGGCAGCCCATCTGCCTGGGGTGTTTTCACCCACTCAGCCCTCATGGTTAAGGTGGCCGCCAAGCACAGCTGGTTTACAGGGACTGCTAGCTCCTGGCAGTCTTTCTGTTACCAAGGATATCTGGCTCTTGGACAGAGGTGTGCTCACCCGGGATCACACCAGCACCTTGCTCCTAAGTGCCGTAAGTTTTCGGGCTGATGAGGCTCTCCACCTGCGAGACACATCAGTACTGAGGGATGAAGGGATAAGCATACCTACAGAGTTTCTCTACACAGCCTCCTTCCTAAGTACTGTGTCTGCATTCTCTCATGTTTCCCTATCTTAGTTGGATAGCCAGTTATCTCGAGGATCATGAGGACAAGCTATAGGATGAAACCTTGAGTCCAGACAAGGTTCTCCATCAGTTTTCCCCTTCGGTAATAAGGCCTTGAAAAGGTACAGCTGTGGCCAAGAATACTGCTTCTCAAACTTTAACGTGCACGTAATTTACCTGAAGATAAAATGAGGTTCAGATTCCTAAGTCTGGGATTCTGTCTTTCCAATCAGCTCTTGAGCGATGCTGGTGCTGCTGGCCCAGGTCCCACACTTAGAGCAGGTCCTAGATCACCAGTCCTGGACTAGTGCATCAGAATCACCAGGAGGGCTTACTGTTGGGCCTCATGCCCGAGAGATTATGACGTGGCAGGTTCTGGGGATGGGCACCTGAACTTGCATTTCTAACAAGTACTCAGGTAATGCTGATACTGCTGATCTGGGGACCACAATTGGAAGTTGCTGTCCTAAGGTACACCAGAGATATCAGCTGCTGTGATTTAACCTTCACGATAAAAAGCAGTGATTCTCAGCCCTGGCCGCACGGTGGCATCATCTGAGAAGGTTTTGCCAAGGCCCAAGGCCCATTCAGAGGTGCTAAATCAGAGTATCTGGGTATTGTCGTTTTTAAAATAATCCCCACATAGACTACAATGTGAATAAGGGCTCCTCCTGGAGCTGTGTGGAGCATGATCTGTACTCTGAAAACAGTGTCTCACAGACAGCTGCAGCCTGTTCACAATACAAATGAACATTCAAGGAAAGATAATGCTGACCAAAGTAAACAGAATTTACTAGATTGTCTTTCTCTGGTTAGAAGTGAAGTTCCTTTGAATGCTGGTATGTTCTCTTTCAGGTCATTAAAAGAAGCACAGTACCCTAAAGTCAAGTTTGATTGCTAAGGTCTGCCTGACAATCTCATGATTCTAAATCAGCAGAGACATGGGCCAACCATGTTTCAAAGAGTTGATGGCCTGAGCTCCTGCCTGCCTCTTCCTGGAGGACCTGGGGTGGTGGGGGTGAGGAGACCTGGGTTCTGGCAGTCCACTAGTTATAGGCCCAGACCGATAACTTCTTCCTTCTGGACTAGGGAACCACTATGTCTCTCTCCAGCTCTGAGTTCAAAGGCTGTTCTGGAAAGTGGCAGGTGAAACTTAAGGGTCCATGCATTTGTTGGATAAACAACAAATAAATTCTAAATAGGAAAAGAAGTCTAGTCTGAGTAACAGCCATGTGTTTTTGAGAAGTTATAAAATTATATGACCTTGCCATAAATTTTGTCAGTACTTCTTACACTCACACACAGACCAGTGATAAGAAAAATGAGGACTCTGAGAGGGCTTCCCTGGTGGCTCAGTTGGTAAAGAATCTTCCCGCAATGTAGGAGATCCGGGTTTGATCCCTGGGTTGGGAAGACCCCTGGAGAAGGGCACGACCACCCACCCCAGTATTCTTGCCTGGAGAACTCCATGGACAGAGGAGCCTGGTGGGTTACAGTCCATGGGATTGCACAGAGTTGGACACAATTGAGTGAGTAACATTGAGAGGCATGGACTGGAGATGAGTCAGCCCTGAGGGTGGAGGACAGGGCAGAAGAGTATGTGCAGGGGGTAGAGGTGGAACAGCAATATCTACACATCTGAATACAAGTCACAAGGATGGCTGATGGCATTTGGAGCCCACCTGGTTTATTTCTCTAGACCACCATGTTTGTGAATCTGTGCTAATTTCCATCATTGGTATTTCTCATTCTCCCCACAGCACCAGAAGAACCTAGTCCTATTCCTGTCTTTATGATAGCTAACTGGGCAACCTCAGACAAACAATTTCAGCTCTCATGCTTCAGTTTCTTTTTTTTTTAAATGAAGCAAAACTTTGTTTCTTGTACCTGTGGGAAGAGAATGAATAAGTGGAGTGGAAATGCCCCTTGGAGTTAAGCTGATTGATGTTCTTATTTTCATCATCTCCCTGCTGGACGCATAAGCACAGGACAGGTCTCCTACCTGAGGCCTGGACCTCCATGATGTACTGGTGCAGATCCTGGCCCTGCTGGATGACCTCAAAGGTCATGTTGTTCATGGCTAGCTTCCGCTCTGTGTGGCGCTGCAGCCGCTGTTCCGCCAGTGTTAGATCCTCCGTGTTGAAGTCATTCATCTGCCGAAGCAAATCCTCATTCCAAGCATCGAGCTCTGCTGTCACCTGTAAGGGAACCACTGTCAGTGTAGGTTCACTGGCCCACAAGAGACAGCTATGTAGAAGCTCACTGATTCTGAGCCTTATTAACTAATCTAAGTCAGATCTGATTCTGCTTTGCATCTTTCCTGACCCCCAGACTACGTTTAAGGAATGGTGCCAGGCACCCATGTATGTATGCCTTTCATAGGATTCTCCCTGTGTTTCAATGTCTACAACAGCTATACTCTACTTTCCTGTATACCTGGAACCAACTATGCGCCAATATAAAATAAAAATGTTAAAAAAAATTTTCTCCCTGTGTTTTAGTGTCTACAGCAGCAGCAAATACTTAAATGATGAAGTATGGTTTAGAAAGGTTTTGCATACTCCATCTTACTCCACCCCCAATAACCTGAGATATAGGCAGGGTGGAGATCTCTAGGTCCATCCCACAGAGAAAGAAGCTGATACTCACCCACACTGATGGAATGGTTTGCCCAGAGTTTACCCTGCTCATGAGGGACATGACCTGAGGATATAACTCAGTTTCTCTCCTTACTGCAAAGACTTAGTCCACCATACCGTAACTGTTGTTCTAAAGATCTCATCATTGGAGAGGGCCTCAGAAATTAAGTACTGAGTCTAACTTCAAGAAACAAACAGAAGGCTGGAGAAGCCCAGGAAATGACTGAAGGTCACATAATTGTTTAGAGCTGGTGTACACCAAACCCAGGGATCCTGATCTGGTTCTGGGTACAGGATTCTATTACTCACAAAGGGTGATGCCCGGTAATAGTGACTAAACAAGGTGTAAATGTATAGCTTACCACTAGAAATCCAAGATTACACTCTATTGAAAGGCACACATGATTCTAATGAAGACTGAAGCATGGAATGAAGGGAAACTTTGCCCTAATATGGATTTGCTAATTGGTTATTGCGCTACAGTTTCAGTCATGTGACATGCCCTCATTTACTCTCAAATAAGTCCCTGCACACAGAGACTGAATCCTACACTTCCTTATGATCGTTGCAATCAAACACACAGGAACAACTCAGAAGTACTTAACTGGATAATAATTCCACATGATAATATAAATCAAACAAAACCTTTTCCAAAATGGGTTTCAGGTGTGTTATCTCATGAAGTACCTGTGAAGGCAATGGCACAGGTAGTGTCACTCTCTTTTCTGGGAAGAGGCAATGGAAGCCTCACCCCAGATCACACAGTGCAGTTTGGTCCAGGCACCCTAAGCACACAGCCCAGGGACCAGCTTAGTGATTTTCATCATGCTGGGAGTCATCCCAGCTGACATGTGGCAAAACTTTCCCAGTTACCAAACACTGCTATCCAGGAACATCAGGAGACAAAGAGAAGGAAAGACCAGTGTGATGCAGCCTGTTCACAATGGGAGATGGTGCTGTTCGATGCTGTGCCAGGGCCACACAGACCCAGATGGGAAAGGCAAGCAGTCCCTCATGAGAGGCACAGGATTCCTATTCTTTGTCTAACAGTAAGACTTTCCTCCATTGAAAGTGCAGTTACTCTCTTTGAAGCAGAAATAGGGAAACTAAAAATATCACCTTCACAATTCAGACAGAGGAAGACAAATATCATATGATATTACTTATATGTGGAATCTTAAAAAAAAGGGTACAAATGAACTTATCTACAAAACAGAAATAGAGCTATAGATGTAGAAAACAAACTCACAGTTACCAGGGGCTGGGGGTGGGGTGGGGTGGGGTGGGGTGGGGTGGGCGCAGAATACATTGGAAGACTGAGATTGACACATACACACTACTATGTATAAAGTAGATAACTAATAAGAACCTACTGTATAGCACAGAGAAGTCTACTCAATACTCTGTAATGGCCTATGCAGGAAACAAATCTAAAAAAGAGTGGACATTTATATAACTGGTTCACTTTGCTGTACATCTGAAGCTAATACAACATTGTAAATCAACTATAGTACAATAAAATTTTTTTTTAAAAAACCCTGCACTGTCATGGGTTTTCACCTTATGCCCCTACCTCTTTGCAGGTCAACTAAGGGATCCACTGAGTTCAGCCCAAAACCTGGTATCGATTTATTGTGGGGAGTTCTTGGTGAGTTGGGAATCAGCAGGTTGGCAGGCACACAGGTTTTTGTTATATCCTATCTTTAAAAAGTACTTCATTCTCTAACTAGAGAAGGGAGTTAAAATGAGAAAAATAAGAGAGAGAACTTATAATTGTGGGCTTCCTTGATGGCTCAGTTGGTAAAGAATCCTGCCTGCAATGCAGGAGACCCAGGTTCAATCTCCGGGTGGGGAAGATCCCCTGGAGAAGAAAATGGCAACCCACTCCAGTATTCTTGCCTGGAGAATCCCATGGACAGAGGAGCCTGGCGGGCTACAGTCCATGGGGTTGCAAAGAGTCAGACATGACTTAGCGAATAAACCACCACCAACTTATAATTTATAAGAGATAATTTATAGAATGAATAGGACTTTGTAGGCTAGGCCTATAAATGTTTTCCTTTCTTGTATTTAAAAAAATTGAAGTAAAATTTGCATACAATAAGATACACAAATATTCAGTTCTATGAGTTTTGACAGTTTTAGATATCAGTCTAACCATCACCAAATCAAAATACAGGACCTTTCCATCACCCTAGGGACTCACCCCTTCCAGTCAGTTCCTGCCCTCTGCCTTCAGGTGCTACTTTCTGATTTCTATCATCACAGATTCTTATTCCGTATAAATGAAATCATATAATATGGACTCTCATGTCTGGCTTCTTGTGTTCAACACACTGTATTTAAGATTCAGCTGTGTTGTATCCATTCGTTCCTTGCTACTGCTGAGTACTGTTCCATGGTGTAGAGATACCGTGATTTGTTTACCAATCCTGAAGTTGATGAACTCCTAGGTTGTTTTCAGTATTTCGCTATTATGAATAAGGCTGATGTGAAAGGCTTGCACAAGTCTTCTGTGCACACAGGTTTTCATTTCTCTTGAGAGTCACTTAGGCGTGTGATTGTAGGGTCATAGGATAAGTGTATGCTTAACATTCCCAAGAGGAATTTCACATTCCCTGTGAAAGTTCTAGTTGCTCACCATCATTTGGTATTATCAGTCTATTTAATTTTAGCCATGCTAGTGGGTCTGAAGTGATATCTTACGATTTTAGGTCGGATTTTCCTGATGACTCATCATGGTGAGCACATTTTCATGTGCTTATTGACTGCTGGTATCTACTTTTAGCAAGTGTCAAGTTTTCTCCTCATTTTTCAGAACCTAGGTTATCTTTTGATTATAGATTTGTTAGAGTTCTTAAAATATGCTGGATATAAGTCATTTATCAGACAATATATGGGAAAGAGCCCAAACAAAATTTTTAGTCCATTTCCTTGCCTACAAACTTAAGGGAAGTAAGAATAAGACAAGCATGAAAGAAAGAGTCTGCTTTTTCTTCACATTTTAGCTTTTGCTTTGTTTTCATGAAACCGAGTTAATGAAGAAGCTGTTTGCTGCAGGAAGACCCTAGAGAGGTCCCGAGACATGAGTCTGTGGAGTGGAAAGGCAAGTGCCAAGAGTCCTGATCAGAGCAGAGCAATGATGAGGTGCTTTAGCTGCGAGAATAAGGCTCAGAGGTCTGGTATCTTGAGAATCTGAATCCAAACCAAATATGAAATATGCCCAGGATTCTATACCTGGTGTTTCTATATTCATTCCTTCCTTCCCCTTCTCTACCTACACTACCCAACACCATTAAGCTGAGGGGCCCAAGTCTGAAATTAAGCCTTAAGAATGAGAATTTCAAGAAGCTACTCAATGCAACAGCTTGACTTCCAAGCTTTGCTCCTTGGGTCTACACACTCTTTACTATCTCTGTGTCTGACTCTTCCCAACCCCCAAGAACTGAAGCCCAGAGCCTTGAAATAGTCTGATTTATGTACTTCAAATGATGGCTGGAGTTTAATTATTTTCTTTCCTGAGTATTTTCTGTTTCCTCAAGGAATATTCTGTTATTGGCTTCCCCCTCTCCACCTTCTTTCTAGGCCACAAGGCTGGCACACAGCAAGGGTTCATTTTTTAAGGGAAAAAATTTGTTTTCAAACCTGAAGTTCACTTTACTGCTAATGAACAAATCTAGCTTTCTGGCCCCATCTCATGCTCTCCTGTTATGTGAACTAGGGATGCGGCTTACTCTCTCTTGTGAGAAGTTGCTCTGCCCACTCCAGTCACCTTCTCTGGTCCAGCACCCCTGAGACATCCTTGTTCCTCCTCCCAGTCTGCTCAAGTCCTCACCACCCTTCAAAGTCAACTCTGGCATGGAGTTTCATGACCACCCCAGAAACTGATGTTTTTCTCTGGCTTATCTCATTACATGGGACAAGGGTTAATTTGCTAGTACAGAAACAAAACCATGAAAAGAAATACCTGTCTGGTGGATTAATCTGGTGATTCAACTCCATTTGGAAAGGAAACCTGGAAGAATTTGTTCTGAGCAAAAACTAGGACCTGAACCAAATGAGTGAAAGATGGAACCTAAGGTACCCACAGGACATTCAGCTTTCAATCAACATATTTTCCTTTCTCCTTCCACTCAATTAGCTCCATCTCAGCTCCTGGCTCACTCAGTTCCTCTCTTGGCTCTGATGGCCACTCTCTGCCTTGCTCTTCTGAATTAATTGAAGTGTTAGGATATGATGACCTCTTTGAGAGATACATTGGCAGTGTTTTCTAGTCTAACAATTATTTACTCCAGAGTCACAGCCATAAGGGAAATCAGAGAAAAGAGTTAAACAGGAATTTAGATAGGATAAGAGGCAGTGGGAAATGGGAAGGCACTTCAAAAAGAAGCCCAAAGCTTTCCTGCCAGATGAGATTCACTGAATCCAGTATTCTGCAGCCCAAAACTGACTCCAGGGACTTGGTTTAGCAGTGGCCTTGGGCTCTGTCCTCAGAAAGCCCTCTTCTTTGGCTCCTCCCATTTTTTGGGTCCTTCCCAGTAGTTATGTGAGGAGGATACTTTCTCTCCTCATCCCCAAGTGTCTTAAAGAAGATATTTTACCCTGAACTGTGTATTTATTATGGGATAGACAGTATTTACCACTAACTTCCCAGGTGGCACTATTGGTAAAGAACCCACCTGCCAATGCAGGAGACATAAGAGACAGGGGTTCGATCCCTGGATGGGAAAGATCTCCTGGAGGAGGACATGGCAACCCACTCCAGTATTCTTGCCTGGAGAATCCCCATGGACAGAGGAGCCTGGCAGGCTACAGTCCATAGGATTACAAAGAGTCGGACACGACTGAAGCGACTTACCACACCGTGTTAAGCATTTTTCTTTTATTTCATCCTCATAGCAACTCCTCACAGCAACAACATGAGAAAACGAAGGCACAGAGAAGTCACATCATTTGCCTCAGGGTCTCAGAGCTGGTGGTGGCAGAACTGAGCACTCAGCTACAAGGTCAAGGGCTCTTAACCACGGTGTCATATCAATAGAGCTGGTCCAAGAACTAGCTTCAGGGGATAGCTTTCTTTTTATTTTTCTCACTTCAGAGAAGTGCCTGTTTAACCTTTCCTCTGTTTTCTTCTCTAAAAAAACCCTCACAAACTCATTGTAACTCCATTTTCTTCACTTCACATGAACCTTTAAAATTAATCATGTGCTTTGAACAGATCAATAAATTGTATGTTTGTGGCTTTATATAATGCCAGGAATAACTCACTCTTTTAAAAAACACACACTCCCTAGTAAGATATTTTTGTTGAAGAGTTTGGCAAATTTTAAAAATTGATTCTGAGTACTTATATACTTAAAAATATACTTTATATACTTAAAGTATACTGAGTACTTATATTCAGTATAAAGGTCATATTAATCTAACTGGAATTCTTTGGTCCCTCAGAAGCCTTTGGGGCTTCCCTGTGGCTCAGTCAGTAATGAATCTGTCTGCAATGCAGGGGACCTGGGTTCAATCCCTGGGTTGGGAAGATTCTCTAGAGAAGGGCATGGCAACCCACTCCAGTATTCTAGCCTGGTGGACTGCAATCTATGAGGTTGCAAAGAGTTGGACAGGACTGAGCAACTAACACTTTTACTTTTAATTTCAGGAGCCTTTACCATGAACAGGAGAAACATCTGCAATCTGGCATTGGGGTGTGAACACTGGGACAAAGGTTGTGGCAAAGAGAAGTGTAACCTGCCCTCTGCAGGAGCACATTCTCTTTATGGCAAGAGCAAATGCCTGTGGCTCTCACAGCAGTTACATGAACACTCAGGGATCACTTAACAGAACTGGGTAATAAATTCAGAGAGAATAAGATGGGATGTTTGCTTAATATGTGGATGCAAATACATATACATATGTGTGTGTGTGTGTGTGTGTGTGTGTGTGTGTATAGCAAATTTGTATATATTATTTAGGCAGTTTATTAATAATAACAATGCTAACTACAATGTATTACAGTGTTAAGTGCTAGATACTTGAGTTCTATGTATTAACTCATTAAATCCTTAATAACTCTATGGACTGGGAATTATTATTCTCATGCCTATTTCTCAGATGAGGAAACCAATGGAGTAACTTGCATAAAATCATACAATTAGTAAAGCTGGTGAGACAGGTTTCAAACTCAGGCCCTGTAACTCATACTGCATACTCAATGACTATACTATACTGCCATTCAGCAGAGTGAGTCTGTGTGTGTGTGTGTGTATATCAACACTACATATGTTATGCACATTAAGGTCCAATCCCATTCCAACTAATAGTGAGGAGGAAGGGTCTAAGGCATTTCACTGTGGTAAGATGCTCTGAAATGGCAACCCACTCCAATGTTCTTGCCTGGAGAATCCCAGAGACAGTGGAGCCTGGTGGGCTGCCATCTATGGGGTCGCACAGAGTCGGACACGACTGAAGCGACTTAGCAGCAAGATGCTCTGAAATACATGAGCTGTCAACGCAAATGAACATCTTTCTGTTCTATAATGTCATTATTTATATTAAAATGAGAAAACTGAAGGCTAAATATTCTTCACTGACCTACAAGTGCTGGTTGGTAGGAGAAGAGATATTGCAGCTAAATAGAGTTTCATTGCTTTGGGAAGGGCTATTTCATCTACAATGGGTATGTATATTTACATGTTCTTTGGACTGCAAGGAGATCCAATCAGTCAATCCTAAAGGAAATCATCCCTGAATATTCATTGGAAGGACTGATGCTGAAGCTCCAATACTTAGACCACCTGATATGAAGACCCAACTCACTGGAAAAGACCCTGATGCTGGGAAAGACAGAAGGCAAAAGGAGAAGGGGGCCTCGGAGGATGAGATGGTTAGATAGCATCACTGACTCAATGGACATGAATCTGAGCAAAGTCTGGGAGATAGTGAAGGACAGGGGAGCCTGGTGTGCTGAAGTCCATGGGATTGCAAACAGACACGACTTAGTGACTGAACAACAACATATTTATGTGTATTACCACTGTGAAACTAAACTAAATTACCATAGCCATTTGTTCTTCTTGTAGTCTAGTATTAGGTTGTTTTCTGTTAATCAATTAAAATGATGAGATTAGTGAATTCTAATACAGATTATTTTAAAAATATATCATGGAATTTCACTCTGTTTTAGAAATATATACAATCTGTCCAGAGTTAAAATATTTATGTATATAGCTATAAGGAAACCTTTGAGGATACTGAAAGAAGCAGTATGGAAAAGCAGGACTTTGCAATGAAGAACTCTATGTAATTATTTTTTGATTTTTGTGAAAAAATGTAAGAACATATCATAACACTCTAACTGATGAGTTCCAATGTTTGGTTACCTAATTTCTATTCCAACTGGATAATTTAGATAATGGAACACAATTTCTATGACCAAGTTCATGTTCTTTTTTTCATCATCATCATCATGATTAAAATTGAGATCTCTTAAAATCATGACTGATACTGAAGGGATCTTGATGCCCATATCTTTGCCTCTTAATCAGTTTCAGACTCATAGATATCTATTGTTTTCAAAAAAATCTCCCCTCTGTTGAAGAGCTCCCATGATATATATTGTCCACCCATTCTAGAACTTATCAATGCTTGAGTGTCAGAATGGGTTTTCTCCTGCGAAGGCTAAACATTGCATGCTGGAGTTTACATTATTTCCTTCTACTGAGTTCCCTGCATCTTTACCAGAAAGCAGACATGGGCAGCATTTGAACCTTCATAATGTTGCCTGACTTCAGGTTCACAGCCCCTTACCCACCACCCCATTACAGAATGATCTGAAAGCTTCCACTAGGGATCTTTGATAATTTAACAAAACAGGTGACATTCCAGAATACTAAAGCTATGTAAATAATCTTTTTTTTTTTAATGGAAGATGTGAGGGGAAACTGCCAGTGATTCTGAAATCAACTTGACAAAAGTCTAGAAGAAACTATCAAATATTTTGTGAGGATTTTGGTTTACTTTATTGCACTTATTCTGTATTTCCTTTGCAAAAGATCTGGAGCACATTTAGAAAAGGCTATAGGGATCCCAAGGGAACCTACAAAGATTGATCCCAAAGAAACCTTATTTTTTTTTCTTGATATAGTTACTGTGTTGGTGGGTTTGAGGCACATTACAACCAGGAGAACAGCAAGGCTTTGCAGAGTCTAACAATATCTGTGGAGGAAAGGGCTGTGAAATTGTACTAGAAGATGATGTGGCCCTTTAAGGAATGACTGTGCAGGCTGATGGCTCTGTGTCACTGAAGGAAAACATCCAGTGAAGCACCTACAGAGCCCTGCCTGACCTGGCCAATATTTCAAATTGTTGAAACACTGATAGCAATAATAAATTAAATATATTTTGATAGGCTGAAGAACTGGGCCAGAAAAAAGAGAGTAAAATTTGAGAGGAAAAATATATAAAACGATTTCCTTTAAAATTTTTTAAAAGTCAGTGTATTGGAAACATGTACCCTGAAAAAACAGCCAGGGGCTTTTAAGGGAGCAGAAGCGTCAACAGGACAGGTGATGAAGTCATAGAAACATCTCTTGGGCTGAGTGTGTAGAACACCAGTGTTTTGGACACACAGCTCCCCCAGGGCTGGTGGGGCTGGGGGTATAAGCCACTGTGGATAACTGGAGTCTAGCCACCGGGGAGCAATGAGGCAACAATGTGAACCCAGGAAGTGGGGAGAACACTGGGGCTATATCCCCAGAAAAGGTCTAACAGTGAAGAGAAGTAGTATTCGACATTTTAGAGTCAGAGGGGACTGCAGAAATAACTTTCACAATCTCAACACTTTCTGGATAAAGGAAGAGGCCTATGACGAACATTTTCAAGTATTTTTAAAGCTTCCAAAAAGAGGGAGCAGATTTGCTCTGTTTCTCCAGAGAGCAGAAGCAGGAGGAAAGGGCAGAAGGAGATCTTGGTTCAACACAACAATGAGATCCTGAGTTCCCTCCTCTCCTGAACTCTGCTTCTGGGATCTGGAGATAGTCTGGTAGAGGCTGGATGGCATTCTTCAGAGATGCCAAACCCTGGCCATCAATTTTTACCTGCCCTCCAGGTGTCATCTTACTGGGAAACCTTCCACGGGTAGCCTGAAAAGCCAAGCATTCTTGTCTCAGTGTTCTCATTGACCTGTAAGCCTGTCTGTGTCATAGATCATCACTATGGGATGGTTCTGTTTCTGTGGTTCTTCCCAACTAGCCCCCTGAGAGCAGGGACAGTTTCATCCTCAGTTTCCAAAATAATTTTTGAGACATAGTAGGTGCTCACTAAATGTTTATCAAGTTGAATTTCTGTTAGGTAAAAGGCTGACTGAACAATCTCACTCAAGTATAAAACATAAAAGGCCTCTGCATACAACCAAACACAGACTTGATACTACCAGTGAATAACAATCAGCTCTCTCTCCTCTAGGAAGAATTTTCCTCCTTGAAGGCCATTTTTCTCTAGCCTCAGCCTGGCCCCAGCCTATCCCAATATGAACCCCATGGATTTAGAGCTGCTATTCCACTCCTTACTCTGATAAACTGTGCAGATTAATTTTCAGGTACATTGAAAAAACTTTGATTGTAATTACAGAGTCAGAAATTTAAAAGAAAGATTATAACTGTGGCCCATTTTTATAAAGTCCCTCGTATAGGTTATCTTTCTTGGTGTCATTCCTAGTACTCTCCAGTATGGGTATGCTCATCCCAAGGGGTGCCCAAGATTGCCCACTGATAACAAATAGAAAAATTCTAAGTATATAAATAAGCATATGTATGTACATATATATTATATGCACACATATTTGATCAAACTACTAAAAAAAAAATACAACATTTCCCTGGACTTTCATAGCATACTGATCCCAGACTCTCACTCGTACCACAGGGCAGATGGTGTGGTGGGAGGGCTCCTCAGGGGACAAAGGAAGTACCTCAATACAGCTGGACTTTCTGGCTCATCTGTTCAGCTGCTTTCAGCATATTTCAAATTATTGCTCTTTTCATGTGCCCAGTTAAAGGGACTTATCTATTATCTAGTTTTAACTAAACTACCCTTCACAAAAGACATGTGGCTTAACAAGGTTCCTCAAAGAAACTATAGTTTGAAGATAATACTGATCATGAAAGCTCAAGAGAACTCAACTCTTTGGCAGCCACATGATGGGGTAAAGAAACAATGACAATCTAATCAGATCTGTCAAGAAGCCAGACCAAAAAATAATTGAAAATTATCAAGAATACTATTTGAAATACAGAACTGCAGCTTCTAATGAAAAAGTCAAGCTTCATTCACCCTAAGGGCGCAGTGAATTTTGAGATTATTAGTGACAGTAGAATATGTACATAATTTATAAGCTAATATAGATGCATATGTAGAGAGCTGAAAGTTCAAAAATAGTTTATTGAGTGTGTATAATCAAAGGAGTTTGGAGACCACTGGCTTGTTCCTGTTTCTAAAAATATTTTATTTCTTTCCAATCATTCTAATTAATTGCATAAAAGGTGAAATGCATGGAAGCATCAAAAAGAAGAAATTTTCCATATTCTTACCATCACAAGATAAAGACTATTTGCATTTGGTGAACTGTCTTTTCTATTACAACTATTTCTTATAACATATCTTTCACAGAAGGAGGCTGAACTTACAGGGAAAAAACTTTATAGAATATCTGTGTGTCATTGCTTCTGGTCTCCCGGGATATGAAGAAGGCATATCAGGAATGCAGTCTTGGTTTTTTAACTTTTGCCTAATACATTCGGGATAAGTGTCACTCAGCTGGGTACCCTCAACCCCATCCCAGGTACTCTGGGAGCCATATAATTAAGTAAAAGGAAAGTAGTGCAGCAACTCATGTGTTATCTTAATTTTAAAATTAATTAGCCCATGCCAGCCATCAGTGACATGGTTAAGGAGTCTTAACTTAGACTCCCCAGATGTCAGGGGCAGGCCTGCACTGGTTTTCAGTAATCCCTAGGAATTCTGAGTATGTCCATCAAGTGCCTTCCTTTAGGGAAAGAAACCATAGCTGTAGGTCCTGCAGTGACAGCCTCTGCCCTGGCTTATATCAGCTCCACACATCTCTCAGTACAGAAACCACCCTCAGTTTCACACTCTGAATCTTCTCTAGAAGTTTGCCTTTTACCCCCACAGTGAAACACTAGTTGGCATTTGAAATAATCTCATCACCCTCAAATATAACTCTGACAATCTGACTTAAAACAGAAATTTTCCATAGGTTTGGTAGGATTTTCATTTCTATCTAAGATGAAAAGCAATATTTCCCCAAGTTTTGGACCATACCTGAAATGGGGAACCAGACCTCTGCTAAAACCTGGGTGCAGGACCAAATTCTTAACCCCCTCATTTGACCTATTCACTATTTTCATCTCCCTCATTTTATTAGACCATTTACTACTTTCCTACTTCAGCTTCGCTGCATACCAAGCTGTCCAAGTTGTCAGGGTGGGAGGGGAAACTTTTACACAACACAAAGGCTGAGAAATGTCAATCGTACAATTCAAATATCAAGCTCTTCTACTGCAACATTTAAATAGGATCAAATTTTAAGCTATTTTATATATAGTCAACTTAAAAAAAAAAAGCATATTCTTTTTCTATAGGCTTTGGATTGGAAATGGATTGTCCCAGAATCACTGCAGGCAGACACATCCTAATGGTGCCCCCAGCTGATGTCAGTGGGTACAGTCCAAGCGGCGAAGTGAAGCTAATTGACCCATTCTGGAACTAAACCAGCAACCCAGACCTCAAAACCACAGCCATCTCACCAAATAAAGCTTAACACCCAAACCCTTAGTTATTTCCTTCTCCTTAAGCATTTTTTGATGTGGACTTGGAATGATAGGAAAGTAAATAATGAACACAACAGCCAAATTCCCACACCTGCTAACGTAATTCCCTCATGGATGTATTCACTCTCAGTGGGTGAAATGGAGTCGAGGAAGGATGGTGGGAGTATCTGTGGCCAACACTACTGCAACCAAACATCACCTCTGTTTATTTCTCACTCACAATTACCACTCTTTCTTTTATTACTTTTGTCACCCCACGTTCATTCCTTTCCACACAACAATATCTCTAATTTTCCATTGGCATTTTCATTGTTCTTTCAATATATGTTTAAATACCATCTGCAACCTGAAATCACTATGAGTACCAATTCAAAATAAATTATAAATAAAAAGTATAAATAAATTCACTTGAAGTTATGGAATGAGTTGGAAGGATAATCAAGATCTAGATTTAAAGACTTATCTCTTCCTTTATTTCAGAAATTGTCCAAAGAGCACCTTTTAGAACATGACATTTTTAAGTAAAAACTTGCAGTGGCTTCTAGGAAGTTAGGATAGAGGTGAGGAAGAGAAAGGTCAAAACAGAGTCAGAGACAGGAAGGATTGCTCTAGGGATTGAAGAAGAGGGCATCTGTTGCCAAAACAGCTTTCTAGTCCTGTAAGGGGTTGGAAATGACATTGAGACTGGAATATTGGGGCATGCAACATTTGAAAGGTTTCCCTGATGGCTCAGATGGTAAAGAATCTGCCTGAATGCGGGAGACACAAGCTCAATCTCTGTGTCGGGAAGATTTCCTAGAGAAGGGAATGCCAACCCACTCTAGTATTCATGCCTGGAGAATTCCTTGGACAGAGGAGCCTGGCGAGCTACAGTCCATGGGGTCGCAAAGAGTCGGACACGCTGCGCAACTAACACTTTAACACTTAGGTTCGAAAAAATAATAATTTTCCTTCCTAAACCGGTTCCACAGAAGTTTCCATAGATATTGTTGGGAAGATCAATCCCAGACCCCCAGAAGCCTCAACTTGGAGGAGATGGCGGGAATGCAAAGTAAAGTTTTAATGAATGGTAGACAGAGAATTGGTTTTCCTTCACAACACACCAGCCAGGAGCAAAGAGAAGACATAGTTTTTAACCATTTGCCATCCCTTAAAAGGACAATGCGCCATAAGTGTTGAATGTTCTTCACACCTCAGAAACCCTACTGACCTGGCTTTAGTCACTGGCTTACAGCAGAAAATAATAAAAGGTTGGTATTATGTGGGACAGACATTATTAGTAGGCATCACAAAGAGGACACAAATGTATCAGAACACTAGATTCTGACCTTCCCAGGATGAGCTGAGGCATTGATGAGATGAACCAGCAAATGACCTTTGCACACGCTTAGTTTTTTAATAAGCAGAAAGCAAACGAAGGATTTGGGTCTTCCTTCCTCTGACTCCTGACTTCCTGGCTGCTGTGTGAGTCCATCCAACCCCTAATCTTAATATCTTCCTACTCAAGAAGCTATAGAATTTAGCAAGTCTACCTCAGTCACCAAATGACCAACTCCATGGTCTTCCAGGAACCAAAGTGCCAAGTAAGCGTCCACTGCAAACCAACAAACCCTTCCCAGTAGACTAATCCCAGAGACTGAGGAGAGAGGCTCTGCTTGGCAGTGGGGTGAAAGGGACTGGAAGGAATCCAACATGGTGAACATGAGTTCGCCGAGCTCTAAAAATGTATTGTGATACATAATCCTGTCCAGTCCTCTTAGTCTAGCTCTGAGGCAGTGCCCTTGGCCAGGAAGCAGCCTGCCCTCCACCTGCCCACACCTCCTCCCCACATCCACCTCAATGGTGTACTGCTCAAAGATGCGCAGCTGCAGGAAGATGTCCAGCTTGATCTTGCGTTCGTGGAATAGCTCCTCCATTTGCACCTGGGCGTCATCCAGCTGCTGCAGCACCGACTCAATGTGGCTGATGGAGCTACTATGGGGCGTCTTGTTGTTGGACACAGCAGAGTCCCTGTGGCACAGTGGGAGAGAGAAAGGAGGGGGCTTGTCATATTAAAAGTGACAGTGGAGAGGGAGCCTTCCTTGTGTCAGCAAGGGGGATGGGAATCAATAGAGTCACTCAAGCAATAGATGTTTATCAGACTCCTATTGTGAGCCTGGCACTGTCTGCCTAGCAGGTGAACCAAAGATACATGTACCCTCTTTGGGGTTCGCAGCACGGTAGCTCCGAGATTAGCTGCTGTCTTATTCCTCAGACAGAACTGTGACAGGAATCAAACGAAATAACACACGCAAAGGGGCTCTATAAATATCAATGAAGTGGAATGGTTCCAAACATATATGTAGTCTAATATACACATATTTCAATATATACACATAAATACACATATCACGATACATAAAGGTAGACAAATTAAAAGTATATGGAAAAAATCCTTCCTAGTTTTAACTCACAGGATCATGGTTAAAGTCAAATGAGATCATGGTTGCAAAAACTATTCATCTCCTTTATAATTCTATGCCAAAGTTATGGCTGGTGTTATTTAATAGGCTTCAAGCTGTACTTAGGAAAGCTTGAGGTCTACAGGCTGCAAGCCTGGCTCAAATCCCTGCTCTGACATACATGGGCTGGTGACCTTGGGAAATCTCCTTCCTGAGGCTCAGTTGTCTCCTGTAAAGTGGATTTAATAATCCCTGCCCTGCTCATGGCATGGTCTGCTGTTAAATAAGATAGCATGTATGATCGTACTCTGTGACCAGGAATGTGCTGTATGAATGACTGTTAATTCTGAAAGATGTGCCAGGTTCTGACTGGGGCACAGGTCCAGTTGGGGAAAGTAGAATCTAGGGCACAAGAGGCTGAACAATCAACAAAGGCTTCAAAGAGGATGAGCCCTGATTTGAGTGTTAGAAGAAAAGGATGAACCAAGTAGATGGGAAGGGTAGGCTTTCTGAGCAGAGAAGATCCATACAAAGGCAGTAAGGGGAGACGACACAGAGGGAATAAAGAGATAAACATTGATCGAGATAAACATTGATCTGCTGAGACAAGCGAGGTGGTAACACCTCCAAAGAGACCATTACAATAGAAAAACTGGAATTCAATAAGTTTAGATTCTATAGGGCCTTGAGTGAGTAAGCTAGAGCCCCTAGACTTGAAAGAAACAGGCACATTCATTATCTCATGACATCTTGGTTTCTGATACAATCTAAGAAGTCAGAGGGGAAGCCTTAGTTTTGAATGCTCTCATCAGCAGCTTTTCTGAAGACCAGGTCCTTCTGGCCTGTGTCGGACTCAGAAGCAATGGTATCTGAGCTCACACTGTTACTGGAGAGAACACAAGGCCAAGAGCCTCCCCTTCTGTCATCTAGAGAACTTACAGTCTCTCTCTTCTCACCTTGGCCTATTTGGGCATGAAAGCCCATCATGCACAGCTTCCCCCAACCATGAAAAGAACTCAAGAGGAGTACTGAACACTACACATTGTGCATTTGCTGAGAACAGTACTATTGGGAGGATGTGACTACTATTTCTGATGGCTCTCCTCAGTCTTTATCACTCAGCTTCCAGAAGGAAAAGGATGATTTCTGGCCCCTTTGTATAGCACCTCTGTCACTGGCATATACACTAGAATCTAAGAGATAATATAAAAGCACCTTAGGTGTTTCAGTGTGAAGAGTCATGAGGCCTAGGGAAGATGTGTGTGCTGGTGTGTGTGAGGCATCCTGCCAGTGTCTACTTGGGATTGTTTACTTTTTTCTTTGACTGGTCTTGATATCAAGGAAGGGAGCCTAGATGAGTGTCAGACTAGTGGAGGAAGGAACAGTCACCAGTGGTTCTTGTCACATGCCTGTGGTCCTCTCCGAAATCCATAGAGCTTAAACGTGTAGGACAGGCATTAGCCATCTCATTGCCTCCACCAACACTGAGTAGCCTTCAGCCCTCAGGCATGGTGCAAGGTGAGCAGGGCATCTGCCAGAGACTCAGTCCCACAGAGAGGCCAGCCAAGCTTGAGGAAAGCGTTTGGAGAGAAAACACAGAAGTCATTACATAATTCTACAGTTGACAAGCTCCTAGAGTGAACTCTTTAAATCACACAGATGAAACAGCTGAGGCCCAGAGAGGTTAAGTGACTGCTCATTATTTGGAATTTTCCTCAGAAGCAAATAACAGTGGCATTTCCTAGGTAGGCAGACAAAACTGTCATGTATTATACATTCATGAAGATGAACCAGGGGAAGAAAGGAAAGAGGCTGTCTTGTTAGTATGCAATAGGAGGACTCAGAACATGGCGTGTGAATGTTTGAAATAGAAATGATCAATCCAACAGAAAAACATGCCAGGGCTATCTTAAGCTAAGTTCTTATTGTTTATTTAATTGGACAACTGGTTTGGGGGTGGGGGGGTGGGAGGAAGCCCTCTCCAACTGAAGTAATTCCCTCTGGCCTCAGGATTGTCCTGGGTCTTGTTGATGAGATTATTACTATCTGGAGCTGGCAGAGGTCCCAGCACTCAGTGATTTGGGGATAGGAACAAGTCCCCGCAGGCAGACATCATTAGTGCCATCAAATCCTATTTACATATCACCTGGGCACATGGCCAGTTGCTGAGGGCTTGCTCAAGGCCTCATGATATTTTATCTGAGGAGCTGATGCCCTTGACAGGGACAGGAAACTAGATATTGATGCAAATAGAAAGGAGGCAATGGGGTGGATCATTATAAATGAATATAAGGTGTCAGACAGGATTTTCTAAGATTCATTCTTAGCTATATTTGTTTAGGGCAATAGAGAAGGAGTTTTATTTTCTGGGTACCAAGGAATGGTAGAAAGGACATATGTGGGTAAGCAGAGGGCAGAGTAGGACACATCACACACTCTATACATTCGCATGAGGCCACAGGCAACTGTTTGGGGTCACATATTACTGACCGGAGCACTGAAATTCAGAATCAGCCCAAGACCAGATGCCAAATAACACTATGTTCCATACTGGCTATTTCTTCACATGATCAAATATGCCATCATTCTTAATGAAGATGCTGTTTATTTTCTATTGAATACTGCTAAATTTTTATTGTATTTATATTACTTATTGATCACTGAATAACATCTTCAATGATACATAATTCTTTGAAACATAAGAGCTTTTCCACTGACTATTTCATTCTAAATTCAAGTTGGGTATGGTGTAGGCATTTTTATATCTGACAGATGGAGAAACTGAAGCTCACACAAGACCACAAAGCTGGCTGCAGCTGAGCCAAGACCAGGACATGATGACTTATCTCGTGTCTAGTCCAAGGCATTTCCCACTGGAAAGCACCGCCCATGCTGACCTGGCCTCGCTGGGCTCCCCCAGGGAGGGAGGCGCTGACCTGAGTTGCTGGATAAGGTCTTCGCCCTCCTTGATGACATTAAGTGTGGCATCCAGAGTGGCGGTCTGCTGCTGCTGGAACTGCTTGATCAGTTCCTGGACCGCATCCACAGAGTCTGCACAGACATCCTCCAGCATCTCCTTCTGAAGGTCTTCCATCCATGTCCATAGCTGTGGGGGATAGAGACAGCAGAGTCTACTCAGGGCACATGACAGTGGAGGGCTGGGGTTAAGGTTAAGGGCAAGAGTGTGGAACTCAGGTCATCCAACCTACCCTCAACTACTCGGTTCAACATCAGGCTGTCCTTCTAATCAGCACCCTACAGGTCAGTTTGCATCTCTGTATTTATATTCACTATCCATCTCTGCTAAGTTTACTCCATTAGTACAGGCATTCCCTAAGGACAGGAATTACCCTCTGCTTTACTTTCTAGTGGTTCTGGAAAACTGGTCTTAGAGCAGGAAGCTCACTCATTTTTGAGAGAGTGGGAAGAACAGGAAACTGATGAAACTGGACAAATTCTATTTCATCTTTCATGAAGGAGGACTCTGCACACTTCCTGCAGATAGCTAGAGGTTGATTCCCAGAAATGTATCATGATTTTAGCAATATGCAAGAAAGAATGGGATGTTCACTAGGAACCAAGTGAAGATTAATTAAGAAAATATGTGCTAGGCTAAATTATTATTTTTCTTCTCAGGACTGCTTTGTTGGTTAGAAAGTTGACCGTTAAAGAGGTATAGCTTATCTTAATTTTAATATAAGTATAAGACATTTCCCTCATGATATTCAAGATGATGAAATGCAGTCAGGATGATATTATTGGTCAGACAACTTTAAAAGAGCTAAGTGCAGTGTTTTGAATGGACTAAGTACTGGAAATGATGAGGAGTTGAATTGAATTACTAAAAATTCATTTATTGATAGCTCTTCCTCATACTGAAAACAGGTCTCCAGTGGCCTTCCATGTGCTCCACTTCTACGTGCTCTCATTGAGGATTCTCAAGAATGGTGGAGGGAAAGACATGTCTGATGTTTGCTTAGAAACAAGGAATCTTCCCCTGGTTAGTGGAAAAGATAAGCTCATGACTCTACCAGGAGAAAAGCCAGTAGAGAGAAAAAATTGACAGAAGGAGCCAGAAGATGCAGATTGTGGCTGCTGTTCTTCCCATAACTTGTGGTGTCTTTGAGTATATCACCTTTGCTCGTCAGACTTCATGTGTAACATAGGCTGAGGAGAACATAAAATAGTTAACTTACAGTTCCAACATTCTGTAAGTTTTCCATGTTAAAAACATGGATAAATATCCATCTTAAGAATATTATTTCATCTTGCTGGTTCTCAGTATGGTAAATCATGGTGTGGCCTTTGTAACAAGGGGTTAGAAAAGAGACAATAAAGAGAGACAAAAATAATCTTCAGATTTTTGACAAGTTATTCTTGTCCTTAAGAGAGAAAAGGCCTTAAGAGAGGAAAGGCCTTAAGTGTGACAGAAGAGGTTGAGTTCATAAGATTAAGAAGCCCTGCAGGTAACAAATAAAGGGGGGTGTTCTTTTTGGACAGGTAAGAACTTCTCTGAGCCTCAGTTTCCTCACCTACAAAATGGGAAGAAAAAGATTTGCCCTGCTCACTTCAAAGATTATGAAAAATAAATTATTTACTTACTATCAATGCTTTACATAAACAGATAGCATTATTAATAAGCCTATTGCAAATTATTATTCAGTGTTTCTGTCATTTAGCAGCTTGTATCTGGTTTAGTTCAATTTATTTATTTATTTATTTTTTACAAATAAGCTTTCTGTTGTAAAACACAAATTTTCCAGACTATTTAAGCTGAGGTACATTTTCCTACAGGTATGGATGTATCTATTTCAAATCAGCATGAAATCAGAAAGTTCACGATATTGGTCACTATAACTTTAAGTTACTTCAGATGTTCTGGCTGCTGTTTTTCCTGGAGCAAAACCATTTTCCAACTGTGCTGAAGTCCTTGGGTATGAGACAATGGAATCTCTGAAAAATTGCTATATAGAGAGGCAATTAGCATAGCAGTTCAGAATTTCTAAATCAACAATACATTAATTAAAAAATTAAATAATAAAGGAAGGAAGAAAGAAAGAATGGGAGGGAGGGGGAGAGAGAGAGAGAAAGAAAAAAAAAAGAAAGGTAAGAAAGAAAGAACCCCCAGTTTTACCACACATTACCTCTATAACCTTGGGTAAGTAATGTACCCTCTTTACACCTCAATTTTCCTTGTCAGTAAAATGAGAATAGTAATAGTTGTTATCCCTACTGAGTTGTAAAGATTAATAAGTTGATAAAAATGTGTGTATGTCTTTATGTATACACACACACATAAATGAGATACATGTGTGTATGTATATATACATACACATACTCAACATTTATATAAATTTTATATATTAATATATACATATGATATAATATGTATATCACTTAGAAACAGTGCCTGGCATATAGTAAGCGCTAGATGTTATTATATTTAAAAGACACTTTTATGCAAGTCACCTCCAGTTCCCACTAGAAGACAGAGGAAAAGTTTGAGGTACTCCATTTTTAAATTGGTAGAAAGGCAATGCCAGAGAATGTTCAAACTACTGCACGATTGCACTCATCTCACATGCTAGTAAAGTAATGCTCAAAATTCTCCAAGCCAGGCTTCAGCAATACGTGAACCGTGAACTTCCAGATGTTCAAGCTGGTTTTAGAAAAGACAGAGGAACCAGAGATCAAATTGCCAATATCCACTGGATCATCGAAAAAGCAAGAGAGTTGCAGAAAAACATCTATTTCTGCTTTATTGACTATGCCAAAGCCTTTGACTGTGTGGATCACAATAAACTGTGGAAAATTCTGAAAGAGATGGGAATACCAGACCATCTGACCTGTCTCTTGAGAAACCTGTATGCAGGTCAGGAAGCAACAGTTAGAACTGGACATGGAACAACAGATTGGTTCTAAATAGGAAAAGGAGTACGTCAAGGCTGTATATTGACACCCTGCTTATTTAACTTATATGCAGAGTACATCATGCGAAATGCTGGGCTGGAAGAAACACAAGCTGGAATTAAGATTGCCGGGAGAAATATCAATAACCTCAGATATGCAGATGACACCACCCTTATGGCAGAAAGCGAAGAAGAACTAAAGAGCCTCTTGATGAAGGTGAAAGAGGAGAGTGAAAAAGTTGGCTTAAAGCTCAATGTTCAGAAAACTAAGATCATGGCATCTGGTCCCATCACTTCATGGGAAATATATGGGGAAACAGTGTCAGACTTTATTTTTTGGGGCTCCAAAATCACTGCTGATGGTGATTGTAGCCATGAAATTAAAAGATGCTTACTCCTTGGAAGGAAGGTTATGGCCAACCTAGATAGCATATTTAAAAGCAGAGACATTACTTTGCCAACAAAAGTCCGTCTAGTCAAGGCTATGGTTTTTCCAGTGGTCATGTATGGATGTGAGAGTTGGACTGTCAAGAAAGCTGAGCATCGCAGAATTGATGCTTTTGAACTGCGGTGTTGGAGAAGACTCTTGAGAGTCCCTTGGACTGCAAGAATATCCAACCAGTCCATCCTAAAGGAGATCAGTCCTGGTTGTTCATTGGAAGGACTGATGTTGAAGCTGAAACTCCAATACTTTGGCCACCTCATGCAAAGAGTTGACTCATTGGAAAAGACCCTAATGCTGGGTAGGATTGGGGGCGGGAGGAGAAGGGAACGACAGAGGATGAGATGGTTGGATGGCATCACTGACTCGATGGACATGGGTTTGGGTGAACTCTGGGAGTTGGTGGTGGACAGGGAGGCCTGGTGTGCTGCAGTTCATGGGGTTGCAAAGGGTCGGACACGACTGCGTGACTGAACTGAACTGAAAAGATCGATACTGGATTTGGTCTTTCAATATGCTAAGATGAGTTGGGCCCCTCTTTTCTGTTTTTTGCAACTTTGTCCTGGGATACCTAAGGAAAACCTAGAGATTGAAAAGCCCAGAAATTTCCATTTTAAAAAATCAAGAAAAGACAAGACTATGTGGAGAGAGAGAGAGATTAAAATTGTGGATAGGAAACAGGTCACTTAAGAAAAAACAAACTTAGTGTGTCCAGGTAGAAAAGGCACTAGATGGAAGACTGCTCAGGATGAGGCTGGAATTCCTATTACAAGAATGAGACAGGACAGAAGCTTATAGATATCTCGAGGAATTTATTTTATTCGAGATAATTTTGTTCTCTGTATCATCCTTAAGCTATTTTAATGGCTTCGTAGCTTGGAGTTCCTTTTCTTTCTCCTCTTCAGTAAAAAGCTTGAGCACTTCTGGTGTAGGTCTAGGGAAGAAAGTCAGCATTATTCCTTTCTGAGGAAATCCACCATGACTCATGATGCTCCCTCGACCTGGTAGCCATGTAGCTAAACTCTAAGGGCCAGTCAAAGATCAAACTTTCCAAAGATGTCAGTGTAACAACAAAAAGGCTAGAGAAAGATTAGGTATGTTTGAGGAAACACACTGACCTCAGGAGTCAATATCATTTTAATAAAAATGTGTCCTACTCCTGTATATTCTCTGATTAATGAGTTGAAGTTGATTTTTCACATTATCAGGTCATATATTCTACTTTATTATAAAGAAAATCTTGTCTAAGGTAGATTAAAACCTACCATTAAGGAAAATCAACTAAGAAATCAGTGATGTACAACATAGATGCCACTCAGCCCAGTGGTCAGCAGTCTGATAAGGAAAGGAAAGGGCCAGTCTACCTTCAAGAGGATAAAATGTCAAGTAAAAGTGCTATGGAATTTGACTCAGAGATAGGGAAGCACCAGAGACAAAGGGTTAGTGATAACATTTCTTCATTTTTCCTTCTGTAAAAACAAAACCAAAATGAAACCCAGAGGGAAAGAAGTTCTTGAATGGAATTGGTATATACTGGGGATAATTCTTGATCTTGCCCTTGTCCTAGTTCTATGATCATGGGGAAAACTACTTCAAGCACTTCATACTTAAAGTACATGTGCATGAGTGTGTGTGTGCAGGTGGTTTCTCCAGAAGCTGAAGAAGAGTTATAATAAAAATGCCTTTCTAAACTGAAAAAAACTGCAGTCACAACTTTGACACCAAGACACCCAAAGTCCAGAGAGTTTAGCAACACTTTGAAGATAATTGTACTACCAAGTTAAGATACTATTTAGTATCTGGAAGGCTTGAGTAGAGAACCACAGGCAATCATGCACACAGTTGCCCCCTAGTGTCAGCAAGCTTAAATTGCAGGCTCATAATTCTGAAGAAGCACCTCTGAGGCATAAACATAAATATCAGTGTGACTAACCTATGAGTAAGGGCCCATATTCCGTTCCTTACGGTGTAAGTTTCCTACTGTCTGAATTTCCTGTAGGTCTCCTTCTGTCTATGTGTCCATCTGACTTACTCTTGAAGAGCATGCCTAGGTTGCTTTGAAAAGAATCCAAATCAGAGAGTCACTTCTATTATTAATTTATTCATTATCAGGGAGCCAATTAGACTGAGTAAGAATGATCTTGCAGTTCAAGATATCACAAGCCATTGCCAGAATGAGGTGAAATCATGGAGTGAGTGAGGCAGCTTAGGAGCAGCCACCACATGTTTCTTCCTGCTGTCCTCCATTTCCATTTCTCTCCCCTAGGATAATCCTCTTAACCCTCTGGTTATCTACAGTCTAAAACATTAATTAGCACTGTGCCTTTGCCATCAACCCACCTGCTCCCGAGAAAAAAATCTCCTGTTTCATCCATTTCCAGACCCTCTGTTCTTGATCAAACATACCTGTGCGAGGACCATTCTTTCAGGGTTCTGCTCTCTGCTTGGCAATAATTATTGGAGCCCTGCTTCCCAGGTGGGAGCCTGGTGGGCTACCATTCATGGGTTTGCAAAGAGTCAGACACAACTGAACATGCATGTACATGATATGTACACTTAGGTCTCTTTATGTGTTCTCTGAGAGAACACATGTAATTATGGCCCAAAATACCTACATCCAAAAGAATGAACTGATTTGAGACTCTCTGAACTTTGGTAGAGGGGGAGTTAAGGCAGCCTTTCAATGCCCTACATAAAGTTTGCTCTAAGACTGAAACCAGCAAGTTCAGAAGGGCCAGCACACGGACCCCATTCTGCTTACACAGAGGGGAAGCCTGAGAAAAGAGCAACTGAAAAGGGCAGGAAGGGAGGGACAAGGAAGGAAGAAACTAGGAGGTTTGTAGAAATAATGAGGCTTGTGGATCAGAGGTTAAGAAAAATGGTAATTTGACTCTGTTGCTTTCTCCGGTTGATTGGCTGTACCATTTGCACAATTCTGGTAGCCATTGTGCTGATACAACTGATGGACTCCTAGAGATGCAAAAGGAACACCAGTTTCATATGATGAATCACCTCTCCCTCATTTTGAAGGCATCATTTTCCTTTGGCATTGACTGCTAGTTTTTATCTCTTAAATAAATACCATACCAGCCTAACACTGACATAGAAGAAGAAGTTGTTTTGTTCTTAAGGCCAATAATCCCTTTTGAAAACTGATTTAGTTTTGGTTCTATAGTGGGCAGATAAACGAATATGTGTGTATGTGTGCATCTATGGCATTTGTGGTATACGTACCTATTTGAGCAGGAAATAGCATGAAAGAATGATTTCACAGGGTTATAAACAATTGGAAATGGCATTTAATTAAACTTCTAACAAAGAGCTGAGGTTGATTATCTTGGCCACATTCCTTAGTTAATCTGACTCTCATATTATGACTACAAAATATCTAAAAACAGTTATTTTGAAAACCCAGCAATTGCAGCATTTCCGTGGAAACACAGCAAAGAAAGAGAATTCTGCCTGGACAATCTCTGTGGAGCAGATGACACTTGCCACAAGTGCCTTTTTTTTAAATGCCTTTATTTCCCCTGGACAAAGAAAATGAAGACTTGAGTAAATACTTCTCCCTACATTCTCCCTGAGCTTTCCAGACCAGCAAACAGCCAGCTGGCCTCTTGTCCCCAGGAAAAAGGAGGATATTTGAAAGTTCAGCACAATTTCTATTAATAGATGAGGTTCTGGATGCATAAGAAAGTTCCAAGCACATGTCTGTCACCTCTTTTTATTATGTAGCTCTTCTCTCAAAGTAGAGATGGAAGTTTTGTTTTTATAAAATAACATTTATTGGGATTGTTTCTGACTTTCCATTGAAAATATTAAAGAAAACTTATAAATCAAATAAAATATTCAAAGGAAAATTAAACCATTCATAACATTCTTAACTTCTTTGTGTACTTCCTTCTAGTCTTTATTCTAAGTGTGTGATCAAAATTGTGGTCATGATGATAACAGCTTTTTATATATTATACCACAAGCTCTTTCTCATGCCATTAATGATCTTTGACAATGTGATTTATAACTGTATAATATTTCACTCTATAGATTCATTATGATTTAATGAATCACTTAACATGGAATATTTAGATGGTTTCTAATTATTCAAGATTATTAATAACACTGCAGTTTAATGATTAGAAGCCTTTAACCCTCTAGATGCCTTTAGTCACGAAGAATTCACAAAGCAGGCAACCAGAATCAAGCAGACTCTTGAATCTGCAGAAGAAACGAGCCTGGGGGACATCTTCTTCATATCTTTCTTCTGTTTCCCCTCTGAGCCTAATTAAAGTACATCTTTGGTACAACTGAGTAGAAAATTATTCTTCCATTCACTCTATTTACGGTAAGAGAGAAAACATCCATAGCAACTCAAAATTCCCTCACAGACTTGTGGACTAGTAAACTTGGCTACTAACCTTGCCGTGAGTAAAAAATCAGAACTTTGCCTACAGAGTAAAGAGGATGGAGTCAAGAGTTAATTGACCAGGATCAGACAGGATTCACACTTAGCAAGGTCTGAGAGATGGCATGTCTTGCGAGGCATTAAACAGGATAGGGAAAGAACAAACCACAGGTGTTCCTTCATTAGCCCATCCAAGGATGCTCACTTCTGACTACCCAATAATCCGTTTCTGCCTGCTATACAGGCTGTAGAGGAAAGCTCCCACAGGCAACTCAGATTCCCTACCTGCCTTTCTTTGTTTACACTGTCCGTAGAGTTCAAATCAAAGAACTAGAGTAGATAAATGATGCAATTGAATGGGCTTTCCCCCAACTTTTTATTTTTTTCTGTTTTCTTTTTTTAGGAGAAGTGACTAGCTTCTCATTGTCAAGTAAGCCTGTTCAATATTTATTCAGCGTCACTAAGTATCAGACACAGCAGCAGAAATATTAGAATCTATGTTTACACATCTAAACCCACATGAGTACTCTATATATGAGCACCCCCAATTTAACAAGGAAGAGTCAATCATCTCAGTGAGATCCCAGCATCATTGATGAGGTACACACACAGTGCTCCTATCCTGTCTGGGTGGGAAGCTGGAAGCCCCAGGGAAGAATTTCAAGGAAAAACGATGCCTGAGTTGAGTCCTCAAGTTCTTTATTAACCTACTTTAAAGATGATCTAAGGATAAATTTGAGAGGGAGATTTCTACTAGGAAAAAGTAGGTATTAGAATTATACGACTCAAACTAAGAAAAAGTAGGTAGTAGAACTGTATGACTCAAATTTGCAATAGTCACCATAATTATCACAAAATAATAGAGACTAAGTAATTACCCCAAAGACACACAGCCATGCCCAGTGAAGATCTAGATGTGGAAATCTGGCATCTAAGATCTTGCTGCACCTAACATGTGTGTGAATAACATATATGCATAAGTGTGTACTTACACACACATGTCGTATTCTCTACTCTGTATAAAAGGGGCCTCGGACAGACTAGTTTGGGGATAGGAAGGTAACAGAGGAAACAGGCAGATAAAAAGTCCTACAGGGTGGCCCCCATGAGGAGCCCCACGTGATAGCCATTCAAAATGATACTTTTCTTTTCCTCCTGGAAAAAGTTAGAATGTATATGATCTGAGAGTTGTAGATCTCATGAACAGAAAAAGCCTCACAATCACACACCCTTTTGCATCCAGGCAGGACCGCTCCTAATTTCTCTCATATTTTGGGGTCCCAAAGAAAGAGACTGTGCTACTTGCTGACAGCCTCAAATAAATGCCTGGGTTTAGAGAACTCTTCCAAGTCTGTTTCCTGGCCTTTATATGAAAGGCCAATGAGAAACAGCAGGGGCTTTGGAGTCAGACAGATCTGGGTTCAATCCTTACACTTACCACATCCTCGCTACAAGACCTTGGGCAAATTATTAATTTCTCTGATCTATAAAATTAGAATTAAAAATGACAATTCTCATTGCTATTGACTAGGCAGAGAAATACTTAGGCACATAGTAGGGCAAATCCATTTTAGTTCCCTCTCCCTTTCTTCACCTGTCCCAGTATCATCCCACTTCCTTTGGTGTGTTTCATATGAATGTGGTTGTATAAACTGAGCAATGGTGGGAAAACAAGTCTCAGATTCAAACAGGACCAAACTTAGCAAAGTTTGAGAGCCATCTTGGAAAACAGCGGTCAATAACTGCATCCCTGACTATTCCCTTACTTTTTTTTTTTTTATTCCCTTACTTTTTTCATCTAAGAGCTACCCTGCTGCCTCTGTCTTGGGGTTTGAAAAGGTAAAATGATGAGTAAGGAGAAGGGAGAAGAGCACAGGAGAGGGAGAAAGGAGGACAGAATGCGTGGTAGCAGGTAAGAACACGAGCACAGAATTTAGGAAGACAGGTCAAGACCCTGCTGCACTGAGCAGCTCTGTAACCTTAGACAGGTTCTTTTCTGGGTCTTAGCTTCTTCATTTGAAAATATGTTTAATAAAGTCTGTATCGTAAGATTCTCACGAGGATTACATGAGATGATGTATGTGTCTAGCAAGTAGTAAATATTCAATTAGAAAAAAATACTACCTAATATACACTGAGTGCTTGCAATAGACCAAATCTTAGGCTAGATAAATCACATATATCACATCAGGCTTAATTACTATTATTAATTATGATTATCAACATCAAATAAAGAAGAAGAGAAGAAAAAAAGGAATCTTGAATTCACATTAGTACCATAAAGGGCTTATAGGGACATTGAGTCTAACTGCTCCATTTTATAAATGAGGCAACCTAAGGTCAGAGACACCGTGATTAGCACAAACACACAGGATTTTATAGCAGCAGGATCTGGACTAGAATCCCACCCTCCTAGCTCCATGGTTGGAGATGCAGCTAGAGAGGTTTCCTGGGAGCTTCAGTTACCTTTTCAGGAGCAGCACTTCCCTGGAAACTAACCTGGTCCACACCTCCTTTGGCAGCCTACAGCCCCACAGTCCTCACAAGGAACGTGGCTCTTGTTCGTTCATGCTCCTTTCTCTCACCCACAGGCTCATAATTAAAAGAGAATACACATGCCTTTGGTTTCTGAGACCTTATTAAGAATCGAGTAAGCCACAGCAAGCAGGCAACCAGGCAGGAAAACTTGGATTAAAGCTAATCCCCCCCAACCCCCTTGCTTTACAGACACTCATCAGAGGGTGGTTGTAGGTCCCATGGAGAAGAAGCAGAGGCAGCTTCACAGGGCTCCCCAGCCCTTCATCTGCCTGGGGAATCTCAGTTTAGAAAACATCTTTTCATGTTTAACTCTGATAGACACTGCAATGATCTGCATTCATTCCCACAAAGTGTCAGAAAAGCCTGTGAAGGAGGAACAACCAGACTTCTTAAGGCATTTCAAATATCAAAAATCAACTTAATTAAGTAAGGGTTAATTTTTCTTCCTGAGCAGCAATCCAACTTTAATTAATACTTCATTAAAATTAATTCCTGGGGGAATACAAGCATGTATACACCTAATGAGTTCATCTGTCAAGGGTGTTATTATAGAAGATGTTAAATGTGCCTCCTCACTGGCCACTTAGATTGCCCGGCGTTAATCAGAGCCAAAAAGCAACCATAGGTCTGCAACTCTACTGCTCTCTATGGGCTCTTTGATCCTGCCAACAATGTAACATAATCCATCCTCCTCTCTCCTGTCTCCACTCTGTGAATGATTCAGGGGCCAGATTTAAGCCCAGCCTCCTGCATGGACGGCACCCCAGTTTCCCTCCCTACACTGGCTTTTGCTCCACAATGAGAAAGGTTAGGACACTCTCACTTTATTAGCACACTGTGGCAGACTTCAATTAGATGATTTAATCCTCTGTTTAAAAAAAATAAAATAAAAACATTGAACAGATTTGCAAACTCTGTATATTCCCTGCTGGTAGCAGGGATGATTTAAGTTCTGCAGGACTTTGATTTCTGATGGGAGACATCAACCAAGAGAAACTGGGTGTCGCATGGGAAAGGAATCTCTGATGCTCTATTATTGCCTCTTAAGGTGACTATTTCTACACCAGGAATCCCCAAATTTCTCCAGGTGCAGACTGAATGCTCTAACAGACTCCCCAAACCATCTGCCTCTCCACCCCTCTCCTCACTAGAGATGGGGAGGAAATTTTGCCCCGTATTGGTTGAGACCTCAGTGCAGTTTATCAGGAGCAAGTTGTTAATATCATCAGCCTCAGGAGGCTAGTAACCTCCAGACCACCCAGGACACCAGGCAGACCTCAGGAGCTAGGAAATCGACCTGACTGTTGCCAGAACAAAGCAGCCCAGCCCAATGCCCCTCCTTGCTAACTGCCCATACCTCTTTGGTGTGAGTGTGGAAGGAGACAGACATGTCCAGCAGAAGCTTCCGTTGCTCCACCCTGCGCACGAAGTCTTGGATGCGCACCTCCAGGTGTCTAGCTGCCTTGTAGATCTCCTCCGGGTCACATTCCCCAGTCTGAGCCAGCTGCTCTGCCGCTTCTAGGAGCTTGTCCGCATTGGTGTATGTATTCTGCCAGCAACGACAGGGAGGAAGAGTCAACTTGCAGTCACGAATGGAGCTTCACGTCTTCCCCCAGCCCACCAGGGCTGCCCAGAGCTGGAGCGTAGTGCGTGGGCGCTGAGCCCAGAGCTCCTTAATCTGGCACGGAGGAGCTGAGCGCCCGGCTCACCCACCACCTCCCAGCAAGCCAGCAGCCTGCCTGGCAGCTCAGCACAAGCGGGGACTAGCTCAGTGCCTCCTCTGTTCCTGGGATTTCTCCCAGGTGGGGTGTCCTGGAAAGAAGTGAGCAGACATGCTAGAATCTCCATTTCTCAGCCTTGCCTGGACCCCCTACCCATAGGGATATCCATCACTGCCCTCACCTCTCAGGCTGTAACTGCCAGAGTTGGAAATACCTCATCCACAAAGATCAGCTGGGTTTCTATATGAGAACACCAGAGAAATAATAACTGGGAAACTTGCATGACTTTTCCCCCAAGTCCCTTGTAACTACTGGTGTTTATCTTTTGGAACAGAGCTATCTCTTTGGAGGGGAAAGGGTCAGAACTCAGGGAACTGACAGAAGGAAGCAGCCACAGCCAGAGTGAGGAGATGCAGGCAATTCCCTGTGTGCCCAGCAAAGGCTTAAAGCTTGAGGGAAGGTTGGGGAGGTGTCTGGTGATTTTGTTTATCTTAAGCTACTGCATGCATGCACACATTCACACGTGTACACACTCATTCTCACACACACATTCTTCTCCAAACCCCTGTCTGTGTTCTCCAGAGCATTTTGAAAGGCAACCAACTTGTAATTATTGCTCATCAGGATGGAGTCACTGCCTCTGCAATACATGTATGTCAGTTATTACATATATGCCATGGATACAATTTTTCCTGGGTAGGCTTCTTGTAAAAGAGTTCCAGACAGACTCTGAATTAGACCTGGTGGCTCAGATGTACATTATATTTCTCAACACTGTTATAATGACACAAGGCCCAATAGAGTGATGAACAAGTGAACTGGTGATGATATGAAACTGGCAGCAGAAACAGTCAGGATCAAGTGCAAAGTGAGTGGAGAAGTGGAACAGATTTTGTAGCAATGATTGTGTGTGGTGCTTTACTTTACCTATATCTGACTGGTCTCTAGTCCCTGGAGAGTTCTTTAGACTCACCTGAAGACCTGTGTATTAAAGGTTGAATTGTGTCCCCTCTAAATTTGCAAGTTGAAGCCCTCAGCCCCAGGACCTCAGAATGGGGCCCTTATTTGGAGACAGAGTAATGGCAGAGGTAATTAATTAAGATCAAGTCATAGTGAAGTAGAAGGATTCCTAATTCAATATGACTGCTGTCTTTACAAAAAAGAACATCATGTAAAGAGACAGACATACACTCAGGGAGAACACTATGTGGAGCTGAGCGTGGGAATCAAGGAATGTGTCTATAAGCCAAGCATGCCAAAGAGTGCAAACCAGCAAACCACTGGAAAGTAAAAGAGAGGCATGAAATAGGTTCTTCCTCATATACCTCAGAAAAAACAATCCTGCTGACACTTTGTTCTTGGATTTCCAGTCTCCAGAGCTGTGAGACAATACATTTCTGTTGTTTAAGTCACCCAGTGTGTGGCATTCTGTCAGGGCAGCTCTAGCACACTATTACAAGTGAGGTGGAACTTCCCAGATGCCGTTGAGCCAGCTTCTTGATGGAAGAATGAGCAGGCTTTCAGCAAACACGTGTCATGGCCTCAAGGGATGCCCAGAGAGGTTTCAGTGGATCCTTAAGGAATGTCTGACAAGCAACTGCCCAAGTCACTGTCCCAAAGCAGGTGAAGTGGAGCTGAGGCTGGGGGTGGGGATGAAAAGGAAGAAAAATCCTTTGGCCCTACTTTTGGGGGATTCATGAAAAACATGATACTTGTGAGAGGAAAGAGGCTTTGCCACTGAGTTAAGTAAGAGGATATTGATTCTGGAAAGCAAATGAAGGAAGCATGAAGAGTCATGATGGAAAAGTGGGAGAGATGGAAAATGACAGGCAGGGGGAGACCTCTGAGGCTGCGGGCCAGGTTAAGGAAGTCTGAATTGTGGGGGTGGCCCAAAATTTCTAGTAAATATATCTTGAGCTGATGGGAGAGAGTTTTTTCAAGAATTCTTCAAATCTTCCATTTTAAACTTTAGGGAATCTCAAGAAAGCCCAAAGAAACCCCAAAGTTGTGTCTTTGTAGTTTCTAGCCAATAAATAAAAATTTATGGCAGAGCCAAAGCAAGCTTGCTTTCCAGTTAAGTTTCGGACCAATAAGAGGTAAATAGAAAGCAAAAGTGAAGTGCCTACTGCATTTAAAGTGAACAACTTGTCCTGGTTTGCCCAGGATTTTTCTGGTTTTAGCATTAAAAGTCCAGTGTCCTGAAAAACCTGTCAGTCCTGAGCAAATCAGGATGGCTGGTCACTCGAACACATATTCAACATTATAGATGTCTCAGGAGTACAGACAGATATATGATATGTGTTGCTTCAAAGGAGAATAAAATCATCCTTAAGGGAAAAAAATATGACAACACATTAAATGGAACAAGCAACACAAAAATAATTAGGAGTTAATGTTTCTTGACATGATATAGGTGCTAAGAAGAAAATGTGTAAAAGCCAAGAATAATAACAGCCAATAATGACTGAATATTTTTCACATGCCAAGGACCATTCTAAAGGTTCACATGCATATTCATTCATTTAATCTTCACAATGACCCTAGGAAGTTGATACAGTCATCAGCCCCACTTTACAGATGAAGAAACTGAGGTAAAAAGTATTTCTGGCTAAGGTCACATGTTTCAAAAGTGGTAAAACCAGGATTAAAATTTTGCTGTCCAGCTTCGGAGCTCAAGCTCCAAATCATTACACTACCTTATCAGCTGAAGAGGGGCCTTGCACGCCATGCTAAGGTGTTTTGGTCTGAGGTAGGGAGAGGGCACTAAACAGTTATGTAGAAGAGAAGTATGACTAGTGTATAGTGTCTAGAAACATTACACTGCCTCTATGCAGGTGAAGGCAGAAGCCTGAGGATGGGCAGAGAGGTGGGCGAGTTTCTCATGGATGGTCTGTCTCTCCTTGTGCTCTGTTAATCTCATAACACAGTTGCTCTCATGCTCAAGTAAAGATGGGCTTCCCTGGGTACCTCCCTAGTGGTCTGTGTACCCCTTAAAGATAGGAAGCCACTCATTGTGAGTTCTTCATGCCAGACACTATGGCTGGTAGACAATAGGCACTTACTAAATGTCTACTTCATGAGCAAGACTCAGAGTTTGAATGAGCATGTCATGTCTGGGTAAGTTGAGCTAACCTCACTAAAATTGGAGAGTAGATGGAAGTCATATTTATAAGGCAGGGAAGAGCTAGATAACAGATTTTACAGTGAGAGGGTCAAGAGAGACAGTGGGAGGGCAACAGGGTCAACACTAAAAGCGGGGCTCCCTTCTTTACATGTTTCCCAGCCTTCCTCCCCATCATGACTAGAAAGAGCCTCTAAAATTCAGACCCAGTCACAGCTCTCTTCCACGTAAAACTGTCCAGTGGCTTCAAACTGCCTTTGGGGTAAAACACCTCAGGGTGCCATGCAAGACCCTTCTTCATCTGACACTGTTTTTTCCCTTCAGCTTCAACTCCCCTAAAACAGCCTGTGAAATAAATTGCTTATACTTCTGGAAACTCATAGCACTGGATCTTCCCCTGTGCTTCTGCCTGGGCTATCCTTCCCCTACTTTTTTCCCATGACCAACTCTTACTCACCCTGTAAGACACAACCCAGGTGTCACTTCCCCCAGGAAGTCCACCCTGAGATCCACTTCCCTCCCAAGGTTGGCCTATATGAGCCCCTCTGAGCTCTCAGAGTGACCTGTGCCAAACCTCTTCTTGGTTCCTGCCATATTCTAATGCCAGTGTTTGCCTTTCTCATCTACTTAGGGGCAGGTAAAGTCTTTTACTTCTTTTCCTTGGTGCTTGGTACCAAGTAAGTGCTCTATAAAAATTTAATGAATGAATTAATAAATTAAAGAATACATTAATCCCCACCAATCCAAATGTTCAATCCTTGGCCCCCATCAATTACTTGGTACAAGGCCTTATATGCTAGAATTTATGTTCAATGTTTAATCTCATTTGGTTTATCCTACTTCCTGGCAGAATCGTGAAATAATGTGCTTATAGAATATCAATTAAAGTGTTAATGGAGCAATTCACTGATACCTGTCATTGTCACAAATTGGGGCAAGGATCACAATTGGCTTCTGCTCACCTTCTAACCCCCACTCCAGTACTCTTGCCTGGAAAATCCCATGGATGGAGGAGTCTGGTAGGCTACAGTCCATGGGGTCGCTAAGAGTCGGACACGACTGAGCGACTTCACTTTCACTTTTCCCTTTCATGCACTGGAGAAGGAAATGGCAACCCACTCCAGTATTCTTGCCTGGAGAATCCCAGGGACGGCGGAGCCTTGTGGGTTGCCGTCTATGGGGTCGCACAGAGTCGGACACGACTGAAGCGACTTAGCAGCAGCAGCAGCAGCAGCACCTTCTAACCAAGCCAACAAGAGTTTGTACCCCAGGGCCAGAATCCAACTCATTATAAGTACAGTTCCTAGGGATTCTTTGGCTCCTCAGTCTCCTATCCTCTGCCTTGGGTTTGATCCCTTGATGACATTTCCTAATTGGCACTGCAAAAATAGGTTATGGGTGGGGGGAACATCAATTCCTCAGCCCCTGGGGCTTTTAGGCAGGGCCTGCGGTAACTGGAGCCCTGGGTCAGAGATTTAGGCCATATGGATGGCTGCATTTACTGTTCTTCCCTCCCTCCATGCCTGTGTCCACCAGGTAAAAGGTTCCAGATAATTCAGCCCTTATGTCGATGGGCATAAATCTCATCTTCACCTCACTGTGCTTTGCAGATACTGCTTTTTGTTTTACAAACTGAAGGTTTGTGGCAACCCTGTGTTAAGCAAGTCTATCAGCATTGTTTTTCCAACAACATCAGCTCACTTCATGTCTCTATGTCACATTTTGGTAATTCTTGCAATATTTTAAATTCTTTCGTTATCATTATCTTTGTTGATTTTTGATCATTGATCTTTGATGTTACTACTATGACTTACTGAAGGCTCAGATGATGGCTAGCATTTTTTAGCAATAAAGCATTTTTTAATATCATGGAGGGCATTTATTCATTTATATTGAAGGTCTCTTTGTATCTGATCATTTCTACAACTGTGCATACAGAAATCACTCAAAAATGAATCCTCCAGAAATTGAGGCTCATATTTGACTTTAAAAACACATTTCTAAAAGTCCCAAACTGAATCCTCCAGGAATTTAGGTTCATATTTGACTCTATAAACATATCTCTGACAGTACCATCAACTCCCCAAGTCAACATATCCTTCTGGAATCCTGCACCCCTACTGGATCACATTTACTTTTCTCGATCACACTGAGCTGATAACAGAAACCAGGGGTGTGTTTTCCCTTCATGAAGTACCTATGTCCTAGATTTCAGTTTCCAAGTGTCCTGCAGAAAGCTTCTGATAGAAGCAACAACTAGGCAGGGTATTACAGCATTATGCATTGGAACTCAGGCAATCACACATGTCATCACCACAGGGAGGACAGGGGCTGGGACTAACCCAAATCTTCCTGGGACATGCTAAGTCTGTAAGAATCTCCCAAAGTTCAGCCTGTAGCTGGGCAAGTCTCTCCTGATGAAGAATATCCAGAGTGCTGTAACTCTCCCGAGGGGCAGGATAAAGCTCTAGACTTAAATCAGGAAGCCTATCAGTATGACACAGGAGACTCTCCAGGATGGCCATGGAGATGAGATTTCCACACATGTTGATGACCCAAAATCACTGCTGATGGTGATTGCAGCCATGAAATTAAAAGATGCTTACTCCTTGGAAGGAAGGTTATGGCCAACCTAGATAGCATATTTAAAAGCAGAGACATTACTCTGCCAACAAAGGTCTGTCTAGTCAAGGCTATGGTTTTTCCAGTGGTCATGCATGGATGTGAGAGTTGGATGGTGAAGAAAGCTGAGTGCTGAAGAATTGATGCTTTTGAACTGTGGTGTTGGAGAAGACTCTTGAGAGTCCCTTGGACTGCAAGAATATCCAATCAGTCCATCCTAAAGGAGATCAGTCCTGGTTGTTCATTGGAAGGACTGATGTTGAAGTTGAAACTCCAATACTTTGGCCACCTCATGCGAAGAGTTGATTCACTGGAAAAGACCCTAATGCTGGGAAGGATTGGGGGCAGGAGGAGAAGGGGACGACAAAGGATGAGATGGTTGGATAGCATCACTGACTCGATGGACATGGGTTTGGGTAGACTCCGGGAGTTGTTGATGGACAGGGAGGCCTGGCGTGCTGCGATTCATGGGGTGGCAAAGAGTCGGACACGACTGAGCGACTGAACTGAACTGGCTTCTCAGGTGGCTCAGTGGTAAAGAATCCACCGGCCCATACAGAAGATACAGGATTCCCGGATTTGATCCCTGTGTTGCGGAGACCTGCTGGAAGAGGAAATGGCAACCCATTCCAGTATTCTTGCCTGAAAAAAATCTCATGGACAGAGGAACTTGGGGGTTACAGTCCATGGGATCTCAAGGAGGCAGACACGACTGCGTATACAAGCTCACTGATATAGCACATCAGTCCAGTCAAAATGTATAACTAGGGTGATACAGGAAAATGCTTTTCAGTTTTCATTCCAGGGCATCAGGCACATATTTCTCCATCATCTGTTGGCTCTTGCAGAGGAAGAAGGGATGGACTCTGATGATAGCAAAGTGGTCTTTGGTGGGAAGCAATAGGATAGAAAGGAGGAAACCACTTGGTACCAGTGATGGGTTAACCCACCACATTATGTTTGCTGGAAGGACATCTGCCTACGTATCCCAAATAAAGGAATAAACAGTAGTTGTCTCCATTAGGACAATTTGTGTGTCCAAACAAGGAGTAACTAATGAGTACTCCTAATAAGATGCTCCTTCAATTGGAGACTGTCTATACAAATCTGCTACGAGTCTACTAATTGGGACTGATACCAAAAATAACTATTGCATTTGCCAATACTTCCCAACACAAATAGTGTGGGAGCTGAGAGTATCTCTGGGAACCTAAACACTGGCTTCATCACATTTACATATACAATCATCACCCTGTCCCATTCTCATACACATCTCTACTTGCTGGAAAGCATTTTCCTCTGCACATCTAAAATGTTTCAACACCTCTTCCTATTAACAATAAGTGGTGTATTTTCAGAACTCCATATTTTTAAAGTTAAGTTTTACTTCCTATAGTCTAACTTTTCTGTGTTTAAGAACACCTAGACTGAGTAATTCTGAGAAAAGAATAGCAGTTGTTCGTTGCCAGGGTGTTCTCCTTTACTGATTTTCTCTTTCCTTCTTACCCTCAGTAATCCTCTTCATTTACAGGCTATGCTTTAACCTCAATGTATTTTCTTTCAGTTGCAGGCCAGAAGCTGAGTATCTAGGTATTCTCAGGCAAAACAGCAGAAGAGATACTGAGAATTAACTATTGGCATATTACCTATTTAATATAATGATAAAAAGCAATGCTTTGTTTCTGGACCAAAAGCCAGGGTCAATCCTAGAGGCTGCCAATACTGGTTACAAAATATGATCTGTGAGAAAACATAAGGACCAGCTTGAAAGAAAGGACCAACCAGATTCCAGAAAAATGTAGCCACCCCAGGGGACTGAGACACAAAGCAAGAAAGGACTTTCTCCTTGACTCTTCCCACTTATGCCTCCAGGGCAGAGAGAGCAGTAGAAGGCAGAGACTGGGCCAGGCCTGATGCTCAGACTGAACAAAAGAAGACGGTATATACAGGAAGGGACCTAGAGGCCAGAGGTTGGCCTAAAGCTGCAGGCTGGGGCAAGAAGAGTGAGAAGAGCCCTAGGGAGCTGAGCAATTAGGAGATCAAAACCAAGAGAGTGCCATGCAGACACAAAGCTCTGAAAACTGCAGAGGGAAGCATTTAATCCTTCTCCCACTAAGCAAGTCCCAGATGCAGCCAGCTGGCAACCATATTGCTGCTGGGAAGCAACCCACCACCCCAGCACTATGGGAATTTGATAACACAGTCTCCACCCTGGCTACCCTTCCCCTCCTTCCTCCTCCTCACTCAGCTCAAATGGGCAAAATAGTGGAGGGGAACATGTAACCACAAAAGAAGAATGAGGACAAAAATGTTTTAGAAGTGTAGAAGGCAGACCTAAATGTTCAGATATGAATTTGTGGATTGCCCAGTAGCCTGGCCCTATAGAAGTTCATTCTCACATGGAATTCTTAAAGTCAAAGAAATAGCGGTTGGTGAGACAGGATCTCCATGGAACAGAGATAAGTAGGGCCACCTGCTGCAGGGTTTGGCAATTCAAGAGATTGGGGAGGCGAGGAGATGTACCCAAAATGCTGTTCTCTCTCAAAAGAGTAACTTTGCACTGTTGCTGTTTTTCCTGTTTTCCATATTCTATGTTTGGCTGTCAGTGGGAGGTAGTAGGCGGGAAGAGGGAGAAGGCAGGCCTTTGGAGAAAGACAGTTGGTTTGAAAATACTGCTGGTTTGAAAACCTTGGGGCTTGTGGACTTACTTTCTCTTCTGTTCTATCCTGAAAAGGGCAAACAGAAAAAGACGTGCCTGGCCCAGGGAAATGGGGGTCAGGTGAAAGGGAGAACAAGCAGAGGGGCTGGTCCACACTTCTGCTTCTGCCCCAGTGAGCACAGTGCTTCTTGAGCCCTTTCACCTCCTTGTGGTCACATATAGCCCTAAGGGTCCATATTCAGTTCTGAAGGGAGCCCACTGCCTACGGTCCTCTTTATGAATGGTGTTCCTGCTCATTTTCAACTCCGTGGACCCCAGACCCCTATCTGCCCTGTTCTTATCATAGCCAACCTCTCTGGGTTTCATCCATAGACTCTATGGAACAGGGTTTCTTAACAGAAGCACTGATAACATTTTGGGCTGGATAATTCTATGTTAGGGGGTTGTTATGGGTTGAGTTCTGTTCCTCCAAAAAGGTATGTTGCAAACTTAATGCCCAGTACCTGAGAATGTGACTTTTTTTTAAGAAACAGTGTCAATGCAGGTAGAATCAGTTGAGGTCAGACTGGAGTTGGGTGGGTTGTAATCCACTATGACTTGTGGCCTTATAAAAAGATGAGTTCAGGAACATACAGACACAGAGAGGGCACCGTGTGACACGAAGGCCAAGACTGGTGTGATACAAAGGAATACCAAAGATTGCCAGCAAACACCAGAAGTCCAGAGAGAGGCCGGGAACAGATTTTCCCTTACAGAAGGAACTAACCTACCAATACCTTGATTTAGTCTTTGAGCCTCCGGAACTGTGAGACAATATACTTATGTTGTTTTAAGCCACCCAGTTTGTGGTCCTTTGTCACAGTAGCCCTAGGAAACTAACACAGGGGCTGTTCTCTGTACTGGAGGGTGTTTAGCTGCATCCCTGCCCTCTACCCACAGGATGCCAAAAGCGACGCCTTCCCCAGATGCCAACCCAAAATGTCCTCAGACATTGACAGACGTGTCCTGGGTGGGGGGTGGGGGGGTGGGTAAAAATGTCTTCCAATTGAGAAGTTCTTTTAGATCATAAGACCATCGAGGAAGCCCCAGTGAGGGAGCCCATACAACCTCCTTAGCTTATACTGCTTTTCTGATAGTCCTTCAGATGGCAGAAACCTTAAGAAATCTAATCCTGTGGTTCTCATAGGACAGGACTCGGGAGTAGATCAAGGAGACTGGGGGAGTAAGCAGTGCTCAGGTCCTACCCCAGCTCACTCACATCAGAATGGGAGCTAAGGAGGAGGCGGGGGAGGGGAGTATCTGGCAGCATATGTTTTTAAAAACTTAACTTATACATCATTTGAAATGCTGAGTTGGATGAATCACAAGCTGGAATCAAGATTGCCAGGAGAAATATCAATAACCTCATGCAGATGACACCACCCTAATGGCAGAAAGTGAAGAGGAACTAAAGAGCCTCTTGATGAAGGTGAAAAAGGAGAGTGAAAAAGCTAGCTTAAAACTCAACATTCAAAAATCAAAGATCATGGCATCTGGTACCATCACTTCATGGCAAATAGGCGGGGAAAAAATGGAAACAGTAACAGACTTTATTTTCTTGGACTCCAAAATCTGCAGACAGTGACTGCAGCCATGAAAATAAGATGCTTGCTCCTTGGAAGAAAAGCTATTTCAAACCTAGACAGCATATTAAAAAGCAGACACATCATTTTGTCAACAAAGGTCTGTATAGTCAAAGCTATGATCTTTCCAGCAGTCATATACAGATGTGAGAGTTGGACTATAAAGAAGGCTGAGCACTGAAGAATTGATGCTTCTGAACTTGGTTCTGGAAAAGACTCTCGTGAGTCCCTTGGACTGCAAGGAGATCAGACCAGTCAGTCCTGAAGGTAATCAACCCTAAATATTCATTGGAAGGACTGATGCCAAAGCTGAAGCTCCAATACTTCACCTGATGGAAAGAGCCGACTCATTGGACAAGACCCTAATGCTGGGAAAGATTGAGGGCATGAGGAGAAGGGGACAAGAGAGGAGGAGATGGTTGGATGGCATCACTGACTCAATGGACATGAGTTTGAGCAAATTCTAGGAGATAGTAAAGGACAGGGAAGCCTGGTGTGCTGCAGTACATGGGGTCCCAAAGAGTCAGACATGACTGAGCAACTCAACAACAACAAAAGTATGTTAGTCACCCAGTCATGTCCGACTCTTTTTGACCCCATGGACTGTAGCCCACCAGGCTCTGTCTGTGGAATTCTATAGGCAAGAATACTAGAGTGGGTAGCCATTACCTTCTCCAAGGGATCTTCCCAACCCAGGGATCAAACCTAGGTCTCCTGTATTGAAGCAGATTCTTTACCATTTGAGTCACCAGGAAAGCCTGTAAAAGCTTCCTGCTGCTGCTGCTAAGTCGCTTCAGTTGTGTCCGACTCTGTGCGACCCCATAGATGGCAGCTCACCAGGCTCCGCTGTCCCTAGGATTCTCCAGGCAAGAATACTGGAGTGGATTGCCATTTCCTTCTCCAGCGCATGAAAGGGAAGAGTGAAAGTGAAGTCGCTCAGTCGTGTCCGACTCTTAGCGACCCCATGGACGGTAGCCTACCAGGCTCCTCCATCCATGGGATTTTCCAGGCAAGAGTACTGGAGTGGGATGCCATTGCCTTCTCCTAGGGGACTATAATTGCAGTCTCTGTCTAAGGTTAAAACCACTCTCTAAGCATAGGGCTCACAGCCTGGGCTGAAATTCTAAGGTGACAGAAATCTAGTCTTTTGCTCCAAAACAGCTACAGGTTTTGAATGAATGGTAATACTACTAATGACCAGAAAAACTTGGAGAATTTAGGACTAAAATGAATTTAACAGTTTACCTAGTAGTTTAAATACAGTAACTATGGTTTATAAAAGTAAAAAATAAACATAACCAGAATGTTCAATACTGAGGGGAGGTTACTACACTGTGGGCTTTGCTAGTGACTCAGACAGTAAAGAATCTGCCTACAACGCAGGAGACCCAGGTTCAATCCCTGGGTTGGGAAGATCACCTGGAGAAGGGAAAGGCCACCCACTCTAGTATTCTTGCCTGGAGAATTCCATGGACAGAGGAGTCTGGCTGGACATGACTGAGCGACTAAAACTTTTAATACACTGTGGTACGACCAAATGAGGCAGTCCTCACGATTATGCTTTGAAGACTATTTAGTGATCTGAAGAAGTATTCCTGATGTAAGATCAAATGAAAAAGTCAGCATAAATCAAAGTATGGTTCTGGTCCTATCTACCTACCTACCTACTGGAAAAAACTACTACTGATAATGATGGCTGCCAGTTTTGGACTCATCTACAAACATTACTACAGTGTAACATAGTAATGCTATTATATCATGTTATAGATAAGAAAATTGAGGCTTGGAAAGGTGAAAGAATTTGAAATCTTGAATAAGCTCACATAGCTGCTGAATGGTAGATGTCAAGGTGGAATTCACATTCATTTGACTATAAGCAAAACATTCTTTGCCTTTTTCTGTGCTGACTGGAAATTTTCCAATAAATATTAATAGTTTATATATAACTATCTCTAAGCTATATTGGAGAATAGCAAGGAGAGATAAAAAAGCCTTCCTCAGCGATTGATGCAAAGAAACAGAGGAAAACAACAAAATGGGAAAGACTAGAGATCTCTTCAAGAAAATTAGAGATACCAAGGGAACATTTCATGCAAAGATGGGTGCAATAAAAGACAGAAATGGTATGGACCTAACAGAAGCAGAAGATATTATGAAGAGGTGGCAAGAATACACAGAAGAACTGTACAAAAAAGATCTTCACGACCCAGTTAATCACAATGGTGTGATCACTCACCTAGAGCCAGACATCCTGGAATGTGAAGTCAAGTGGGCCTTGGGAAGCATCACGACGAACAAAGCTAGTGGAGGTGATGGAATTCCAGTTGAGCTATTTCAAATCCTGAAAGATGATGCTGTGAAAGTGCTGCACTCAATATGCCAGCAAATATGGAAAACTCAGCAGTGGCCACAGGACTGGAAAAGGTCAGTTTTCATTCCAGTCCCAAAGAAAGGCAATGCCAAAGAATGCTCAAACTACCACACAATTGCACTCATCTCACACACTAGTAAAGTAATGCTCAAAATTCTCCAAGCCAGGCTTCAGCAATACGTGAACCATGAACTTCCAGATGTTCAAGCTGGTTTTAGAAAAGGCAGAGGAACCAGAGATCAAATTGCTCACATCCTTTGGATATCAAAAAAGCAAGAGAGTTCCAAAAAACATCTATTTCTGCTTTATTGACTATGCCAAAGCCTTTGACTGTGTGGATCACAATAAACTGTGGACAATTCTGAAAGAGATGGGAATACCAGACCACTTGACCTGCCTCTTGAGAAACCTGTATGCAGGTCAGGAAGCAACAGTTAGAACTGGACATGGAACAACAGACTGGTTCCAAATAGGAAAAGGAGTATATCAAGGCTGTATATTGTCACCCTGCTTATTTAGCTTATATGCAGAGTACATCATGAGAAACACTGGGCTGGAGGAAGCATAAGCTGGAATCAAGATTGCTGGGAGAAATATCAATAACCTCAGATATGCACATGACACCACCCTTATGGCACAAAATGAAGAGGAACTAAAGAGCCTCTTCATGAAAGTGAAAGTGGAGAGTGAAAAAGTTGGCTTAGAGCTCAACATTCAGAAAACTAAGATCATGGCATCCTGTCCCATCACTTCATGGCAAATAGATGGGGAAACAGTGGAAACAGTGAGAGACTTTATTTTCTTGGGCTCCAAAATCACTGCAGATGGTGACTGCAGCCATCAAATTAAAAGACGCTTACTCCTTGGAAGGAAAGTTATGACCAACCTAGACAGCATACTTAAGAGGAGAGACATTACTTTGCCAACAAAGGTCCATCTAGTCAAGGCTATAGTTTTTCCAGTAGTCATGTATGGATGTGAGAGTTGGACTATTAAGAAAGCTGAGCGCAGAAGAATTGATGCTTTTGAACTGTGGTGGTGGAGAAGACTCTCAAGAGTCCCTGGAACTGCAAGGAGATCCAACCAGTCCATCCTAAAGGAGATCAGTCCTGGGTGTTCATTGGAAGGACTGATGTTGAAGCTGAAACTCCAGTACTTTGGCCACCTGATGCAAAGAGCTGACTCATTTGAAAAGACCCTGATGCTGGGTAAGATTGAAGGCAAGAGGAGAAGGGGACAACAGAGGATGAGATGGCTGGATGGCATCACTGATTCAATGGACATCAGTTTGGGTGGGCTCTGGGAGTTGGTGTTGGACAGGGAGGCCTGGAGTGCTGCAGCTCATGGGGTCGCAAAGAGTTGGACACGACTGAGTGACTGAACTGAACTGAAGCTGTATTAGGGGTATGTTTTTCCCCACTATTTTCTTGTTTCCAAATGTTCTATGGTGAACATGTATTAATTTTATAGTCAAAAAAAAAAAAAGGGAAAATCATTCAAAGTAAAAAAAAATTATATGCAGGGCATTCTTTAGAAATTATTCCAGAAAATCAACCAAATTCTATGTTTACATATGTTTGCTTCTTTTTGTCTGGGTAAGAAGAAAAACATACAAGCTAACTGTGATTGCCTTGGGATGAAGGGATTATGAAGTGGGAATGGAGGGATAATTAGCATTTTTATTTACACATATCTTTGCAAGGTTTTGCTTGTTATTGTAACAATTAGGAATCTCTTTCAAGCTTTGAAAAATACTAAATAAAAGAAAGTTTAAAGGAAAACATGGGGATCTAATATATTTTTGTCAATTGAGTAACATCTAGAAATACAAATAACTTTCATTATAAATGTATTTATGTTAGAGATGGATGCCTTTCCTAGTTCTGGGATCCTGAAGACACTAATGCTTGACTAACCAGTGTGACATATTCAATCATACAAAAATGCACAATCTCTCTGTAGCCCCAGTCAGTGATTTCACCTTTCTCAGTTTGGACTTTATGACACTGCTCATCATTGCTCAGAAGAAACATGATTTTGATATGACATATATATATGCAAAAAAGATCCAGTCAAAAATAATCACCTGTGAAATCTTGGAAATTATTTCCCCTGGCATAGCATCAACTAACCAGGACCCTGAGCTGTCTCCCACAGCAGGAAAAAAATAAGAGACATGTCAAATTTGAAAATACTTAAAAGTGAGGCAGATTCTCAGACAATACTCCCAAGAGCCTCTGTCTGGAATGCTGCTATAGGCTTTGGTTGAAAGTCTTCTTTATCACCATCACATAAATATCAAAGCCCTCATGCCCATGGCATGGTGCTGACAGCAGCACAGAGTGACAGGCAAGGGCCAGTCCTTGGGTACTTATGTGTATGAAACTGACAAGCTGATGTGATTGAAATGCTTAGGGCCTTTTAAATAAAAGTCAGCAAAATAAAGATGGAGTGATGCAAAGATCAAAGGAATAATAGGAGAGATCTACTTCTAGAAGAATCATTGTCTCTCTTCCTATCTTGCTGATGCACTCTGGGACTGTGGTTTCAGTGGCTTTAGAAGGTCTAGGTCACTTATATCTCACCTTCTCCATGTGTGCCACTAAGATCATCATCATCATCCAAGAGAAATACAGATTTTAGCCATAGGACTGCTCCAGGGCCCACAGGAGGTGACACATACTGCTCTAGGGGCTACATTCCCTAACCTAATCAGGTCTCCCTGAATGCAAGCCAGCCCTAGAAGGGTACTGAAGTGTTGGGAAGGACCCTCAGTAAGGGCAAAGGAAAACCTTGGCCTCTGCAGTGGCCCTGAAGGTCTTTCTACTCATGACTGAAATTAGTGAACATTGTCACGCATCCTGAGGCATCAAAAAAAAGAAAAAAGGATGAATTATGTTCAGAATGATCTATATATAAAGCATGGAAAGTTTAAACTGTATTTCAGAAAGTTTACCATCAATAAAGATGAACTTTGAAGTTTTAGCATGAAGTGGTTAGGATTAAATCTTGGTTCTCTATGAAATTACATAGAATAGTTCATTCTCTAATGATGAGAAGGAAATGAGGTGTGACAGTAGTAGTACAAAGTGATGATGTGATGCTTGGTGTACACTGGGTAACAAATGATCGGGTAAGATGTATAGGCCCGGAGAAGGTTTCAGAAACAGGCACATTTTTGAGCCAACTTCAAGAAGTCTAAAATGTTAAGGCTAAGAGGAGGAATCTACCAGGCAAGGGAATGGCTTGGGCAAAGGTCCAGATTGGAAAGTTGGGAGCATATGAGGGCTCTTGGCAAGGAACTAAGAGAGGCACAGTCCTAGGGTTTCCCCCTTCAAGCCAGGGTTGGTGATGGAAAGTTTGCTAGGGGTAAAAAGAAGCGGCACTTTGTTCTTCAGGAAGAACAGCCACTCTGTTCAGAGAAGCACAATGTAGGAATCAGAGAGTCTAGTTCTAGCCCTCACTGTGGAATAAGCCCAGAACAGTGGTTGTGTGATATGGAATTGTGGTAGGGCGTGGGCTGAGGGGGACAAGAGAGACAGAAGAAGGAGAGCTACACAAAGAATGGGGCCACTTGCACTCCCTTCTCAAATAGGACCAGACTCAGAGATTTGTTCTAAGACAGAAGAGACACGATATATCCATCAAGGACTGTTTACCACAGACTGTCCCCCAAAACCCAGGGCCCTCTGAAACCTCAGGATCTCCATCTTCAAAGAGGAAACAACATATTCTTCTTGTTTCCTTAGGTGATCAATTGAAGACACTCACCCACGGGAGCATTTTCTTGGCTGCAGGAGATGATCAAAGTCTCCCCACATATGGCCTCCAAGGGAAAGGACAGAATTCGAATGGCTGGAGATCGACTATGAGATAGGGAAGGGTCATAAAATTCAGGCTCACATCGCATCATTCACCTCATTATCTGGAGTTCTTGGAAGTTCCTAACTTTCGCAGACCAAGCAGTGTCTTCCATGACCAGACTACACTCATAATGCTCATCATGAAAACCTGGCATGATCATGAGTAATTAAGTACAACTCTCCTCCTTCAATACAACAAAGGGGAAATTAAGCAATGAGGATTCTTTACTGCTGAGCCACCGGGGAAGCCCGGAGGTTATGTGAATGGAGAAGCAATATATAGGAGAAAGCTGGCTAGGTGGTGAAGTCTGGCAGGGCATCCTAAAGAAGGTAGAGGGAAGAGTCGCTGTAGGCCCCCAGGGCTTTATGAAAGCTGTGAGCAAGGCTTCCTTGTTCTCTTTGGGCAGAAGGGCATGTAAGAGAAGTGGTCAGAATGCTCTATGTACAAAGCATCATGAGGTTTCCATTTCCAAAATCCACCTCTGACCCCAAACTCTCCCTGATCTACACTTACATAAACATCAGAACAAGGCTCATTAAATCACTAGCTTTAGCTTTAGAATGTGGGAAGTTTCCCGGCTAATCCCTGCTACGCATGGGAATCTGGCCCTCAAACAGTGTCAGAAGTCTGGGGCGTGAAGAGTTCACTTAAACTCAGAGCCTGGTCAGCACATTCCCTCTCTTGGGAAATAGCCGGTATGGGGCAGCAGCATCAATCTTTTCTGTATCTTTAGCTCCTCTTTCCTGAGCATGTTCCAGACATGATCTCATCCACTGTCATTATATGCCCCGAATAATAATGATAATTTACATCTGCTTTGTGCTCTAGACTTAAAGTATTTTTAAGTACGTTATCTCATTTAATACTTAATTCAGCTATGATAGGGGCTTCCGTGGTGGCTCAGATGGTAAAGAATCTGCCTGCAGTGCAGGAGACCTGAGTTCGATCCCTGGGTTAGGAAGATCTCCTGGAGAAGGGAATGACTACCCACTCCAGGGGAGAATTCTTTGGACTGAGGAGCCTGGCAGGCAATAGTCCATGGGGTCACAAAGATTCACACAGGACTGAGCGACTAACACGTTCACTTTCCTGCAGCACTTTAGATGACGGATGCTGCGCTTGCTGCCAGTTCTGATATCTAAGGGTGAAATATTATTGGGATTCCCTGGTGGCTCAGACGGTAAAGCGTCTGCCTGCAATGTGGAAGACCCGGGTTCGATCTCCGGGTCAGGAAGATCCCCTGGAGAAGGAAATGGCAACCCACTCCAGTACTTTTGCCTAGAAAACTCCATGGATAGAGGAGCCTGGTGGGCTACAGTCCCTGGGGTCACAAGAGTCGGACACGACTGAGTGACTTCACTTTCACTTTCAGCTATGATGGAATAACCATAATCCCCACTTTGTAGATGTAGAAAGGCTGTTAGGTGACCTGTGCACATAGCCAGAGTGGCTCTGGGCTTCCTACCCAGATGTTCCAATCCCTGTGTCCTTCCTTCTCACTGGGATCTTGTTGTCTCCCACAAGGAAAAAGGGAGGCAGAATCTATAACTCTCATTTTGTTGATGATAACAAAATGGCTTTATGTTATGTCTTTATGGCTTTAATTATTGAAGTGGGCTTCATGTGAGACACAGGATAAGGAAAGAGAGAATCTGGGAAAATAGTGTGTCAAAGTCATCTGGTACCAAGTCATTTGACCACCTGAAGCCATGGTAGGATGTAATTCCTTGGAACAAACTTCAAACCTTTCTAACTTTATAAACTTGTAAAACTTTACCAAAGCCACAGCAGGTGGGTCAGACCCCAGTTTTGCATCCAAATAATCCTCTCTTCTGTAGCTGTTTTTTATTCCCCCCAAGCAAATGAGACTGACCTTATTAATTCCCAAGACACTAAAGAGTCCACGACTTCCCTAGTAGCTCAGACGGTAAAGAGTCCGCTTGCTATGTGAGAGACCCTGGAGAAGGAAAGATCCTTGGGTCAGGAAGATCCCCTGGAGAAGGAAATGGCAACCCAAGCCAGTATTCTTGTCTGGAAAATCCCATGGATGGAGGCCCCTGGTGGGCTACAGTGCATGGGGTCGCAGAGAGTCAGACATGACTAAGCGACTTTCACTTTCACTTCACTTCAAAGAGTTCATAAATTTAGGCAGAGTCCAAGAAGGCTCCTGAAGAAGAAGAAAACTGAAACATGTCTATCACGTGGATTTGGAGTTCTCTTTTTAGCCTTATTCGCTGCCCCCTTCCCTCAAAGTTATTTTCAAATTCTAGGCATGTGATGGACTAAAGTCCACCAGAGCTATTTCAATCCATACTTGGCATTGCTGAGGCTCAGATATATTATACAAAATAGCCCAAAGTGTGAAACACCATGGGGATGTGTAATTACAGCTGAGGTTGCCCATGCTCCTAGAATATAGTAGGACAGCTGTAGTAGTCTCAGAAAGTGAAACTTGGTTGCTCAGTTGTGTCTGACTCTTTGCAATTCCATGGACTGTAGCCTATTAGACTCGTCTGTCCATGGAATTCTCCAGGCAAGAATACTGAAGTGCATTAGCCATTCCCTTCTCTAGGGGATCTTTCCAACCCAGGGATTGAACCCGGGTCTCCTGCATTGAAGGTAGATTCTTTACTGTCTGAGCTACCAAGGAAGCCCATACTAGTCTCTACTGAAATCCAAGAGGTAGTTGCTTCTGGGCTGGGCAATTGCCTTGCATATCCTGAGACAAATAAAGGGACCCTATCCCGATGAGGCTTGGATATCACCTGGTACCACAGGAGGCCACAGGAACTCAGCTCCCTCTGTCCCAAACCTGGTTGCCTTTCCATGTGGAATAACCAGATGTAGTGCTTTGTACCTGTCAGAACTTGGCAGTGGGCTTTTTTTTTTCTCCTGTTAAAAAATTATTCCAAACATAATTGGTTCATGAAATATCTCCAGTTGCTCAACTGCTGCGTCAGTTGTGTCCGACTCTGTGCGACCCCATAGACGGCAGCCCACCAGGCTCCGCCGTCCCTGAGATTCTCCAGGCAAGAACACTGGAGTGGGTTGCCATTTCCTTCTCCAATGCATGAAAGTGAAAAGTGAAAGTGAAGTCTCTCAGTCCTGTCCGACTCTTTGTGACCCCATGGACTGCAGCCCACCAGGCTCCTCCGTCCATGGGATTCTCTAGGCAAAAGTACTGGAGTGGATTGCCAGTTGCTCAGCAGAAGAGAAAAAAGACACATATCTATTTGGTGAGCTGTTCTTGTTGGTGATGTAAGTTTAGCTTTCAGTTTTCATAATATTTAGCCTGAAACCCTTTTACCTTAAGCTCTTGGGTGCTGGTTCCTCGAACTCTTGTCCCAGAAGCACTCCATTCACAAGTTCTCAAAAGCCTTTACCCTAGAGCCCAGAAACTCCTGATTTGCTCATCACAGGTACAGAGGACTCATGTCACACAGCTCTTAGGGGTCCTGGAAAGTATTACCACCTAAAACCACACTTGGATCAGAACCCAGTGCTGCATCCTGGATCCTGGCTAGAGCCCTGATTTCAGGAAAGGATCTCCCAAGAGGAGATGGAACAGACAAAAAGGAAAAAAAAAAAAAAGAGGTAGAGAAAAAGGAGAGAGGAAAGAAGTGGGAGGAGGAGAGAGGCTACAACTATTAATGTTTTGAAGAATTCCCCACACACCCACCACCACCACCTCCACCATCACCGTCTCCACCATCATCTTAGCCAATTTTAGGGGCTCAGAATGTCCTTACATTCATCTAATATACGTGCATCTACAATGGGGAACTGGAAAGGCTTGGGAGTGCATTTGTAAGTAAGTTGCCATTCTCTGAAGCTTTCTCTTGGGAAATGATTCTGAATGTTTGGCTTAAACCCAGCCCTCTGTTTTCAATGCTTATTTTCCTTCTCTTTACCAACTTATAACTGTACCTACTTTTAATAGCCTATAATTATAGTTACTAGAATCTAGGAAAGAGTAAAAAGTCTTAATATAAAGATTTCATCACCAAAAAAACAAAAACAAAACCACTGTAGATATTTATTCATTACCATGGATATATCATTAAGTGAGAAAAGCTGACAACCAACATACATATATGTATAAATAATGGAAAAATAAATATCTGGAAGAATTAATACCAAAGTATTAGCAACTAAGACAGACAATTGAGTGGGTAAAATATTTTTGTTCCTTTTTGCTTGTCTGTACTCCTATATTGAAAATGTGTGGTTTTGTAATTAAAATTTTTAAAAAATAAAATAGAAGCTTCATTTGGAAAAAATATAAAATGAGAGTTGAATAAGCTCAGTTTTTCCCATTACTCTGAATGTACATGAGCTAGAAGCATGGGCTCTGGTGTCAGACTGTCTGGGTTCAAAGCTTGTCTCCAACACTTGAATGATCATCTCTAGGCCTGATTTTTTCATCTGGAAATTGAGGACAACATTAAAATCTACTGCACAGAATTGTTTCAAGGATGAAATGAAATATTTCTTATAAAGGTATGTATTCAGTAAATGGCAGTTATTATTATTACTTATTTTTATGTGCTTATACCACAGATTTAAAATACTTCTCAAAATGTTTTTATCCAGGAGAAATATTTTCATTGTATAATTTGCATACATTCCCCCATATGCAAATCCATCACAGTCTCCCTCTCCCTTTCAGCTACAACAATGCTGGCTTCCAGGGGCCTAACTTGTGGGCCTAGTGTCACAGAAATGAAAAAAGGCGGAAGAGAAAAGAAGCCGATGTGGTTTGAAATCAATTGTTGGAAGACATGGTGATACATGGCTTGCTTTCAGAATCAATACCAGGCAGATGAGGAAGCTTTTCTCTGGAACAGCTTTCCTGGTTTCCTTCCTAAACCACATCAGTGCTCTCTGAGGTCAGCAACTTGATTCTCCCCACCAGTGTGTTAGTCTCACTGTGCAAGGTAAACACGTCGTCACCTTGTGGAAGCAGTGCCCACACACTTGGGGCCCCTCTAGGGAAGACCACTGAGGCAGAGAACCCTTTAGAAGGGAGAGTGCCCTCACTTGGTACCCAGACTCTCTCCCCGTCCCCCTTCCTTCCCCTTTGCTGAGACCCCATGCAGGCTCAGATTCAGTCCCATGACAGAAATCAAATGGAATCATGTCTTACCAACAGGCTAGTCCTCCATATCGGGTCTCACTGGCAGCTAACCTAGCCTTGCCCTGGTGTTCACATTTGATAATATGGCTTTTACCCCTATCCCTGCCTTACCTGGTGCCCTAGCAACCCTGCCTCTGATTTGCAGCCCAGTAACTGAAGCCTGCTAGCTGTTAAGAGAGCTCGCTATCTGTTAAGAGTCTTCTCAATGAAAACCACCAATCCTCCTCCTTGGATCTCTGAATACACTGACTCCCAGATGCCCAATGCTTGGTACCCCCTATCACCCCAAAGCAGGATGCACCATTACTCTATTGCTTTCCCATGGTTCTGACCAGTCATGTTGGATGAACCCCTCTTCCACATGCTTAACCTGAGGGCCAAGCTTAGTTCCTGTAGCTCATCTTTCAGTTGGCACCTGGCCCATCTCAAAGGACAAGCCTACTTTTTCCAACATAATTAGGCAGACCAGGCAAAATCTGGGGCTTCCCAGGTGACGCCAGTGGTAAAGAACCTTCCCGCCAATGCAGGAGATGCCTGAGACAAGGGTTTGATCCCTGGGTCAGGAAGATTCTCTGGAGGAAGGCATGGGAATACACTCCAGTATTCTTGCCTATGGACAGAGGAGCCTGGCAGGCTACAGTCCATAGGGTCACAGAATCGGACACAACTGAAGCAACTTAGCATGGCACACACAGACCACACCAGGCTGAGTCTTGAAAGGTGACAGCACGGTACATGATAGCCCCTCCTGGAGGGGAGTGAGGCTTGGAAGTATCCCATCACCACCACTACCATGGTCACCACTGCTGCTACAGAGGCCACCATTCACCAGGTACCTCCTATGGACCAAATTCTCTATCAGGCACATTCCCTGTGTTACTTCTGACCCTCACATCAGTCTTCAGGGGAGGTATCACTATCTCCATTTTCGAGATGACACTGAGTCTCAGGGAAATTGATTGTCACAGGGTCCAAGGCCAATAAAAGGAAAGAACATATTGACTGCAAATGCTACACTTTTCTTTACTATATTGTAAAAATTACAACTGAGTGGGATGTCTCAAATAGGCTTGCGGAGCTATCAAGGGGGATGTGTTGTGAAAACAAGGAGGTTTTGTTAATGATAGCCTGACTTTAGCATAAGGTAAAAAGAAAAAGACAAAATAATATCCTGGGCTGGGTCAAATGTAGTCCACTTTTTGCTTGGAAATGGAAATGAAGACTCAGGCCAGATACTGGCCAAGTTAATTGTTAAATAGGCCAAGCTCCAGCAGAGAGCATAGCGAGCTATCCCCAACCGTGGGTACATGTGTTTCAGATGAGGCAGAGGATAGGCAGAGAAAAGTGAGAGGCAGTCATAGGATTCCACAGCCCTGGGGTCACACAAAACTTTTAGATAAGAAGATGTCATAGAGGGTCATGTAGGTGACCCTGGAATCCAAGGGAATTCTTAGTCACAAGGAGGGAAAGAGTGTCACTCAGCAGTCCTGTGGCCACAGGCTAACATGTGGCTGACTGAGGGGTCACCCAGATCCATACACAGGAAGGACTAGGAACTGGTTCTGGGGTGGAACTGAGCACCCTGCCAGGTCTGATCCCAGAGACATCCAAAGCTTTTGTGAATCAAGAGACTCTGCAGGAAAAGGGTTGAGAGCCAGGGCTCTGGAGTCAGACTACTGGGATTCGAATCCCACCCAGTTCCACCACTTACTAGCTCTGCCAACTCAAGCTATTATTTTACTTCTTTGCCTTAGATTCCTTGTCTGTAAATGGGAATGTCAATACCTAACTCATAGGATGTTATGAGAATGAAATGAACAGGGTCTGGCACATAGAAAGTACTCAGTGTTACTGTTATTATCATTGTTGTTGTTAGTCACTCAGTTGTGTCCGACTCTTTGTGACCCCATGAACTGTAACCCACCAGGTTCCTCTGTCCATGTTATTATCTTTAGTACTGTTGTTATTAGGATCTCCTCAAAAGGGAGAAGAAGAGGTAAGACTTGACGAGTATTCAAAGATGAACAGAAGTTGGTCAGGGTAGTTATAGAGCTGGGAAGGATTAAAGAGGAGACAGCATTGAGACTTGGGAGCATGACCTGTTCAGTTAAAACCCTGAGACAGCAAAAGTATAGAGTGGGGGAGAGGGAGCACAGAAGGGATAAAAGGTAAAACCAGAGAAGTCAGCAGTCAGGTTCTAAAAGGTCTATAGTATAAAGAGCTTGAGGGACTTTCTTGGAGTCTAGATGGTAAGAATCTCCCTGTCAATGCAGGGGGCATGGGTTCGATCCCTGGTCCAGGAAGACCCCACATGCTGAGGGGCAACAAAGCCTATGTGCCACAACTACTGAGTCTGAGCTCTAGAGCCTGTACTCTGCAACAAGAGAAGCCATTGCAATGAAAGGCCATGCACTGCAACTAGAGAGTAGCCCCTACTTGCCACAACTAGAGAAATTCCACACAGACAGAAAAATAAGAGCCAAGCTGTCCTTTTTTCAAAAAAAAAAAAAGTTTGAACTTAATCCCAATGGGAAGACACCTATGAGTACCTTAACAAATGGAGTAGCATAATGAGATGTGCATTTTAGGAAAAGCACTCTGGTAGCAATTTGTGCATGGATTTAAGGAGACCACAACTAGAGTCAGGGAAAACAGGAGAATACTGCAGTAATCCAATCAAGAGATAATGAGACTCTGATCTAGGGCAGTGGTAAAGAAGATGGAAGAAAAGGGACATTAAAGATATAGAGTCAGTAGGATTTTGTGAAGGATTCAGGAGGAGTGAGAGTCAAGAACAACTCCCACATTTCTAGCTCAAGCAGCTGGATGGTTAGTGCTGTTCACTGGCACAGGGAACACAGGGGGAAGAGTACACCTGAAAGGCATAGGAGATGATCAAATAAATTTTGGACACATTAGGTTGGAGAACCCTCTGAAAAACTGAAGTGGAAATGTCCAGAAGGCCAGTGGGTTTTCAAACAGGAAGCACAGGGTGAGATCAGAGATGAGACATGGATCTGGAAGCCATCAGAGCAGGGGGCCAACTGAGAGTGGGAAAGAGTATAAAATCATGCAGGCAGTGTAAAGGGAGAAGAGAAGGTCTGGGGAACAAATTCTGGGGAAAAGGAGAAGAGCCTAAGAAGGACCAGTAAGAAAGACATGTGGAAACCAAGAGATCCAGATGTCATGGGAAGCTGACGACAAGAGAATTTAACAAGTGGCTGACAGGGTCAAATGCTTCAGGAAAACCAATTAATATCTGAAAAGTGTCCTTTGGATTTAACAAACAAAAAGAAATGTTCAGGTGGAGACTTTGGTAACCTCTGTTGGTTAGAGAGAACAGAAGCCCGATGGCAGAGGTCAAAGGGCATCTAGGAGGTAAGGAAGTAACTGTCCATGCAACTATAAACTGTTCTCTTAAGAACGTGGGCTTTCAAGGGAAGGAGAAATGGGATGTAGGGTTTCTTTTTATTCATTTGTTTGTTTGTTTTTTTAAGATGGGAAAAACTTGAGGATGTTTAAGGAAAAAAGAGTTGCCTCTAATGTAAAACCTCCCATGATAAAAAGCACACCGCATCACAAGACATTTCATTCTGGTTTTGGATAGTGTATAAAAAAGCAGTTGTGGGTTGGAAATGATACATGAGTTAAGCTAAAATTAGCTTCACAATACCCTTCACAATACCCTATTTCTTCTACAGGAAGATTTCAACTATCAAACCTCCACCCACCCAACCTTCCATAAAAAAATATTTACTCAAAATAATTGAACATAATTGGACATATCATTATTTCAATGTCACTATCTTGGCAGGCTTCCAACAATCACAACACAGTTTGTCAATATCCTTTTGAAAATATATTTTATAGACTTAGGTACAATATTCTTATATGATCTAAATAGTGCATAAAGAAATTCTTATTTCTCTGGTTTAGAGATTATATTTTAATTTGCATCATCACTCAAATGTCTTTAATATTCTCTTTTTTTTTTTGATTTTTTTTTCCTTTTTATTTTTTTATTTGTTTTCCCATACATTGACACGAATCCACCATGGGTGTACATATTCTCTTTTAAGAGAAATGTCTAAACTCTTTCATCTAAAGGTCAAGGTTCTCGAGAGTCTTTCAAGCTTTTCTAAAATGATCCTCTCTCTACATTGTATTAATAGAACGCTTTGCTCTCATCAACTTATTAATGTTTTATTTACAGTGTCACAATTTACAGGAGATGCCAGGAAATTTGAGGGCTCTCATAACCACTATAGTTTTCCCTGAGCCAGAACTGAAATCATATTCCCATTTCCTCCATCTAACGGAGGAGACTATGGTCCTCTCAAGTCACAAGCATGGCTTTCTGTTTACTCTCCTTTTATCTCTATTATTTCTCCATATTGTTTACTACCCACAGGCTTGTAGATCTCATATAGATAAGAACCTTTCTGATATATCCTTAGCCCTCCTATGAAAAGTCTAAACAGAAAATCTTAAACAATTGTCAGTTTTTACTTATGCTTAATACCCTAAACATGGAGAGGTCTGACAAAATGTGGTCCACTGGAGAAGGGAATGGCAAACCACTTCAGTATTATTGCCTTGAGAACCCCATGAACAGTATGAAAAGGCAAAAAGATAGGACACTGAAAGATGAATTCTCCAGGTCAGCAGGTGCCCAATATGCTACTGGAGATCAGTGGAGAAATAACTCCAGAAAGAATGAAGAGATGGAGCCAAAGCAAAAACAACACCCAGTTGTGAATGGGACTGGTGATAGAAGAAGCAAGATTTGATGCTGTAAAGAGCAATCTTGCATAGGAACCTGGAATGTTAGGTCCATGAATCAAGGCAAATTGGAAGTGGTCAAACAGAAGATGACAAGAGTGAACATCAACATTCTAGGAATCAGTGAACCAAGATGGACTGGAATGGGTGAATTTAACTCAGATGACCATTATATCTACTGCTGTGGGCAGGAATCCCTTAGAAGAAATGGAGTAGCCATTGTGGTCAACAAAAGAGTCCGAAATGTAGCACTTGGATGCAATCTCAAAAACGACAGAATGATCTCTGTTCGTTTCCAAGGCAAACCATTCAATATCACAGTAATTCAAGTCTATGCCCCGACCAGTAATGCCAAAGAAGCTGAAGTTGAACAGTTCTATGAAGATCTACAAGACCTTCTAGAACTAACACCCAAAAGAGATGTCCTTCTCATTATAGGGGACTGGAATGCAAAAGTAGGAAGTCAAGAAACACCTGGAGTAACAGGCAAATTTGGCCTTGGAGTACAGAATGAAGCAGGACAAAGGCTAATAGAGTCCTGCCAAGAGAACGCATTGGTCATAGCAAACACCCTCTTCCAACAACACAAGAGAAGACGCTACACATGGACATCACCAGATGGTTGACACTGAAATCAGATTGATTATATTCTTTGCAGCAAAAGATGGAAAGCTCTATACAGTCAGCAAAAACAAGACCGGGAGTTGACTGTGGATCAGATCATGAACCCCTTATTGCCAAATTCAGACTGAAATTGAAGAAAGTGGAGAAAACCACTAGACCATTCAGGTATGACCTAAATCAAATCCCTTATGACTATACAGTAGAAGTGAGAAATAGATTTAAAGGACTAGATCTGATAGACAGAATGCCTGATGAACTATGGATGGAGGTTCCTGACATTGTACAGGAGACAGGGATCAAGACCATCCCCAAGAAAAAGAAATGCAAAAAGGCAAAATGGCTGTCTCAGTAGGCCTTACAAATAGCTGTGAAAAGACGAGAAGTGAAAAGCAAAGGAGAAAAGGAAAGATATACCCATTTGAATGCAGAGTTCCAAAGAATAGCAAGGAGAGATAAGAAAGCCTTCCTCAGTGATCAATGCAAAAAAAAAAAACTAGAGGAAAACAACAGAATGGGAAAGACTAGAGATCTCTTCAAGAAAATTAGAGATACCAAGGGAACATTTCATGCAAAGATAGGCTCAATAAAGGACAGAAATGGTATGGACCTAACAGAAGCAGAAGATATTAAGAAGAGGTGGCAAGAATACACAGAAGAATTGTACAAAAAAGTTCTTCATGACCCAGTTAATCACAATGGTGTGATCACTCACCTAGAGCCAGACATCCTGGAATGTGAAGTCAAGTGGGCCTTAGGAAGCACCACTATGAACAAAGCTAGTGAAGGTGATGGAATTCCAGTTGAGCTATTTCAAATCCTGAAAGATGATGCTGTGAAAGTGCTGCACTCAATATGCCAGCAAATTTGGAAAACTCAGCAGTGGCCACAGGACTGGAAAAGGTCAGTTTTCATTCCAATCCCAAAGAAAGGCAATGCCAAAGAATGCTCAAACTACCACACAATTGCACTCATCTCACACGCTAGTAAAGTAATGCTCAAAATTCTCCAAGTCAGGCTTCAGCAATACGTGAACCATGAACTTCCAGATGTTCAAGCTGGTTTTAGAAAAGGCAGAGGAACCAGAGATCAAATTGCCAACATCTGCTGGATCATCGAAAAATCAAGAGATTTCCAGAAAAACATCTATTTCTGCTTTATTGACTATGCCAAAGCCTTTGACTGTGTGGATCACAATAAACAGTGGAAAATTCTGAAAGAGATGGAAATACCAGACCCTCTGACCTGCCTCCTGAGAAACCTGTATGCATGTCAGGAAGCAACAGTTAGAACTGGACATGGAACAACAGACTGGTTCTAAATAGGAAAAGGAGTATGTCAAGGCTATATATTGTCACCCTCCTTATTTAACTTATATGCAGAGTACATCATGAGAAACGCTGGGCTGGAGGAAGCACAAGCTGGAATCAAGATTGCTGGGAGAAATATCAATAACCTCAGATATGCAGATGACACCACCCATATGGCAGAAAGTGAAGAACTAAAGAGCCTCTTGATGAAAGTGAAAGAGGAGAGTGTAAAAGTTGGCTTAAAGCTCAACATTCAGAAAACTAAGATCATGGCATCTGGTCCCATCACTTCATGGCAGATAGATGGGGAAAGAGTGGAAACAATGGCTCCCTTTGTTTTTCTGGCCTCCAAAATCACTGCAGATGGTGATTGCAGCCATGAAATTAAAAGACACTTACTCCTTGGAAGGAAAGTTATGACCAACCTAGACAGCATATTAAAAAGCAGAGACATTACTTTGTCAACAAAGGTCTGTCTAGTCAAGGCTATGGTTTTTCCAGTGGTCATGTATGGATGTGAGAGTTGGACGGTGAAGAAAGCTGAGCACCAAAGAATTGATGCTTTTGAACTGTGGTGTTGGAGAAGACTCTTGAGAGTCCCTTGGACTGCAAGGAGATCCAACCAGTCCATCCTAAAGGAGATCAGTCCTGGTTGTTCATTGGAAGGACTGATGTTGAAGCTGAAACTCCAATACTTTGGCCACCTCATGCGAAGAGCTGACTCATTGGAAAAGACCCTGATGCTGGGAAAGATTGAGGGCAGGAGGAGAAGCAGACGACAGAGAATGAGATGGCTGAATGCCATCACCAACTTGATGGACATGGGTTTGCGTGGACTCAGGGAGCTGGTGATGGACAGGGAGGCCTGGCGTGCTGCGGTTCATGGGGTCGCAAAGAGTTGGACACAAATGAGCGACTGAACTGAACTGAACTGAATACCATAAAGTCTCAGGAATATTTACATTTATCTTGTGTTAAAGTCTAAGTACCTTACTTATTACACATGCCGTTTGTTGGTATATGGATAAGAGAGACTACGAATACTGTTTACAATCTGTATTTTTGCTATTTTTTTCTAACTTAAGTTGACCTAAGGGCATTTCCTTGAGAAAATCCTTCTTTCTGTGTCACCTGTGGGCCTCACATATCTGGTTTTGGCTTTACTGGGGTAATTTTCTCCTTCTACTTCAAAATTCACTTAAATCCTTCTAGACAGGTCAACAAGGTTTCCTGCCAAAGCACATCCTTCTCAACTTTACAAGATGCACTCTTCCCCTTGCCAGAAGTCCATCATCCTGGCTTTGCAGGATATCATCCAGAAGACTTTTTAAAACATTATTTACACAGGAAATCATTTGTGTCTCAGCCTCTCTTCTTTCTCATAGTCACTACCATCATACGGAACAAGAGATAGAAACATCACTTGTGCTTCTGAATCTTTCAGTGTGCCACCCAGAACTTTAGCCATGAAGAATAGACTCCCAGTTCTTCTGAGTTTCCTGTCTGTTCCACACAGGAAGCAGCAAAAGTGGTGGCGGGGGCGGTGGGCAATTCATAGTCTTGATAAGAAGTTCTTGGCAGGCTCTATATAATATCTTGCATATTGGCTCCGACCTCCTCTCAATTTTCCACATCAAGTCTATACAACATGACCTTAAAAACCCTTGTTTGGGAATTATCCACTGTATAAAACATCTTTCTTCTTCCTGACAGTGGTCACAAGCCCCCTCCCATCAGCTCATGCCAGTAACTTCTCCCTAGTGAGAGAAGGAGAAGGAGGAATGTACTGACTCCACCCCAATGGGAAGAGTGCCAGGCAAGCTCCAAAGGGTAAGACTGTCCTTCATTTCTCTGCTGCTTTACATTCTTCCACTTGCCCACTTCATGACATTAATTTATCAGCATTTTCCTGGCTTTCTTTCTCACTATTTTTTCCATCCTGCCTAAGAAGCTTTCATCATCTCTAAGAAACTGGAGTGTGAAAAAGTATCTACTTAATCTCTCCCCACTCTTCCTTCTGCTTGCATTTGCAGCTGCTATAATCGGTAGTCATCTCAGGTGTGACAAGAAAGATGGAATTTACTTCAAAGGTCACTACACGACCACTAGGCAGGCATATTTTTTGGATCATCAAATTAACTAAGGGTTTATCTTGGTTTCACTAGATGTACTCCTTGAAAACCCTAAAAGAGTAAAGATTACATCCCCTCTCTTACTGTGGGACTTCTTAGAGGGTTAGAATACTCTGGCTGCATGTTTTTCATTAGATTTTGAGTTCTGCAAGACAGAAACTATGCATTTGTCTCATTTTCTACAGGGCCTACACAGAGACTTGATGGGACATGGAAACTGAGTATAATTGTCCAACTCTAGACATAGGCTATCCATCTCTATGAATTATCCTATTCAATTCACCCCTATGACTCTGGTAAGTCAGCTGATTATACTTTGAATATCATTTAGGGGCAAGGTCATTAGTAGGTCCAGTAAAATGTTTCTCTTCCATTTTTTGCCTATTTTTGACCCCAAGACTCCGAATGAGGTTTTTTAAAAATGTATTCAAGGTTGAGGAAAATCAAGGGTCAGCTAGAGAAATAACTAACCAGAGATTACTGAATGAAGTACCTAATTGTGACTGTGTTTTTAATATTTCTTTAACTCTTTCTTTGAAGGGTGTGTTCTTTCAAAAATATTACACTAATGCTTAGCTGCTTAAATGTGACTTGTGGCTTTGAGATTTTAAAAAATATATATTTAAATGTAAATGCTAGCTAATTTTTAACTAAACCAGCTTACAGAGTCTGGCATTTCAGATAATGAGGTCATAAAGCAGACCATTAACAAAGTGGGCACAGCTGCTCTCTAAACCACAAGCACTTGAATACTCCCCTACTGAGTTATAGAAAATATCTCAGGACAAAATGGCAGCACCATTGCCCATTCTACCTACTGAGAAGATATGGATGCATCTGTCCCCTGACAGCTATGCCTTTATGGGCAGCAATTCCATTCCTATGCTTGTTTATACTGACATTTAACATGCAACACACACACACACACACACACATTATATATATATATATATACACACATATATATAATGTGTGTGTGTATATGTGTATGTATGTAATAAGTGTTTTTTAAAAATCTGATTTACTCTATGGCCTGAGTCATTTGATAAGTTTATGGGTAACTTGAGTCAAGTATCTATCTGGACTAGAAGGGGTCTCCTGGTCCCCAGCTCTTCTATTTGAGCATGGACAATTTCAGCAGCTTGGACTAGAAAGGCCTGCAGAGACACCTGTTGGTGAGCCCCCTGGCCCTGACCCCTCACCATCTGCCTGTCAGGCTGTCGTGACTGAGGCTCCCTTCCTCACGCAGCTCGGCTTCTACACAGGCTGTTGAAAGAGTGCCATCTGCAGGATGAAGGAGGACTCATAAATACTTAATTCATTTCCTTCAAATGAATTAAAACGTATTCAAGAGCTAATCAACACAAGATTTAAGTTAAAGTTTAATGACAGATAATGAATTGCTACATTCACTCTTCACAGCTATAATTTCTTTCTATTTATTTTAATGACTGCCTTAAATATCTTTACCTCAAAGAGTAACGAGCAGTGAGAATCAAAGGTGCATCCACTATCCCATGAGTGGAGAAGTTTTGGTTCAGGGACTTTGCGCTGCCCTACACCTGTTCCCATGGGTAGCCATTTCTCTGATCTTCCCTGCAGAAGTGCATATTTCCAGGCACTGTGACAGATGAGACAGCTCTTTTCCTGCTTTGATTCAAGACAGTTTTTAAACCTGAATGCAGAAAATGGGAGCTCAGAATTCCCTTGTCATATCAGCCTTGGGTCAAAAGAATCATAAAATAAAGAAGCTGAAAGAGGTCTCTGCACTCAATCATGACCCTCTGTAGTGCTACTGACCAGCGGCCCCCAGCCTCTGACTTCATACCCTGTGTGATGCCCTTCGTGACTGTCTCATAACTGGCAGCCCATAACAACCAGCACAGGTTTCTAATGCTTTCACTGACTGACAATGATCTCTAACTCAGGAATTACCTAATTCTGGGTCAAATCCACTTCTCTCCTCCCAGTGGCCCTCACCTAGTTGAAAACAGAAGCAAGAAAGAGAGCCCCTTCCTGCCTGGATCACCTCCTTTCTCATCACTTGAGCATGATGGTCATACTACACAGGACAAAGCAGAGCCGAGGCAGCTGGCTACTGACCGCCCGTCCACCTGCCTCCATCATGGTCAGGGGTGGTTTTCCTATGTGGAATACCAATTCTAGGATGCTAGGCAGCTCCACTGTCCACTCCCTTCCCCAGAATGGGGACAGGGAACAAGACATGAACAAGGATTCATTTCCAGAATATGAGACCCATCTCTAGAGGCCTCTTTACAGGGCAGCGACGTGGTGACTGGACCTGCACATATGTGTTTCCTATGCGGCCCACATCCACTGCTCCCCTTTCCAGAGGAAACACTCATCCTAAAAGCAGGAGCCTTTTGGAAGGTACAACACTCTCTTCTCTCATAAAGACACAGTCTAATCAGGAAGCAGAAGCAGGGAGAGGTGGATTATATCAAGAGATTACTTGTTGGCCAGACAGGGAAAAGTAATGCCTGTGACAAGGGAAGCCTCCCCACTCTATTTTTCTCTCTGACCTGTACTTCCCATGAGCAAAGTGGCAACAGATTTTACACCCAATTCCTCTATCTCAGTAAGGAGGGATGGCATGGGGTTAGGGTTATCATCCCGTACTGATACCCTTCCCAGCTACCTATTCCCTGCCTTACTCTTTCTACTGCAACTGACCACAGTTGACAAATATTTATTTACCATTCATCTAGTGATCCAAAACAAGGATCTCCTTCCATCAGGCAGGAGGGCAGCCCAGAATGCCCAACCAAACACCAAAGCCACAGCCCCGGTCTCCCTCTCCAGGATCCAAACACATACAATCATTCACAGCATCTCACCTGAGCCACCTCTTCAAAGTCATCGTGCCTCTTCTGCAGGGCCCGAGCTCGATGCAGAGACTTCCCGACCCCTGTGTGCTTGCTGAGAAAGGCCTCACCGTGGTTTTCAATCCAATCTAACACCTAGTCAGAGAAGGAAGACAGAAACAATGACTTCTTGGCAAAAGGAAAGACGTGACAACATGTGTGACCGCTAGGCTATCAGAGTCCCCATCCCAATTAGAAAGTGGCAGTCCAGGTGGAAATGTTCAATCTATGATAGACACAGGGATTTCATTACTATCATTGGCAATATAACAATCCCACCCTTAACTAGGTTCAGCTCTTCCTCTTTGATCTTCAGAATATCCTCCATTACTTGTTCAGTTTTCTCAGCCTTAATAAGCCCATTATTTTAAACAAGCTACATAGACTGCCAGACACAGTTTAACCCTCTCACAACTTTGACTCCAACCATAAAGTCAAACACATTAGCAGGAAATTAGGCAGTAATCCCTGAGTCAGAAAGACCCCCTGGAGTAGAAAATGGTAACCCACTCCAGTATTATTGCCTAGAAAATTCCATGGACAGAGGAGCCTGCCAGACTACAGTCCATGGGGTCACAAAAGAGTTGGACATGACTGAACCACTGAGCACACACACAGGCAGTGTCAGGTCAGGGCAGTTCCCTGGCTCTCACTCCACCATAAAAATGCTCATGGAAGTGGCACCAAGTCATGGGAACCCTGCCTCACTGCTCTCCTAGGACTCTTTCCCTAATTCTGGAGGTAAAGTCCAGAGTAGCCAATCCCCAACTGGAGCTGTACTAAAGATAGCCAATCACCAGGACAATTGTGGTCTCTGGCTTCTTTTCATCTTTCTCCTCCAATCAGCATCAACCGATCAACCAAATAAAGTAAGGTCTTTAGTATCGCTGAAGCTCTTGGGTAGCAGTAGAGACTCCATGTTCTCCAGACTTAAGGTCTAGTGATTGGCCTCAAGACATTTTCCCTGGAGTTGAGGGCAGCTGAAAAAGAAGTGACTGCCATACACAGAAATAAACTCAAAATGGATTAAAGATCTAAATGTAAGACCAGAAACTATAAAACTCCCAGAGGAAAACATAGGCAAAACACTCTCTGACATAAACCACAGCAGGATCCTCTATGGCCCACCTCCCAGAATATTGGAAATAAAAGCAAAAATAAACAAATGGGACATAATTAAAATTAAAAGCTTTTGCACAACAAAGGAAACTATAAGCAAGGTGAAAAGACAGCCTTCAGAATGGGAGAAAATAATAGCAAATGAAGCAACTGACAAAGAATTAATCTCAAAAATATACAAGCAACTTCTGCAGCTCAATTCCAGAAAAATAAACAACCCAATCAAAAAATGGGCCAAAGAACTAAACAGACATTTCTCCAAAGAAGACATACAGATGGCTAACAAACACATGAAAAGATGCTCAACGTCACTTATTATCAGAGAAATGCAAATCAAAACCACAATGAGGTACCATTTCATGCCAGTCACAATGGCTGCTATCCAAAAGTCTACAAGCAATAAATGCTGGAGAGGGTGTGGGAGAAAAGGGAACCCTCTTACACTGTTGGTGGGAATGCAAACTAGTACAGCCACTATGGAGAACAGTGTGGAGATTCCTTAAAAAACTGGGAATAGAACTGCCGTATGACCCAGCAATCCCAATGCTGGGCATACACACTGAGGAAACCAGAATTGAAAGAGACATGTGTGCCCCAGTGTTCGCTGCAGCACTGTTTTATAACAGCCAAGACATGGAAGAAACCTAGATGTCCATCAGCAGACGAACGGATAAGGAAGCTGTGGTACATATACACAATGGAATATTACTCAGCCATTAAAAAGAATACATTTGGATAAGTTCTAATGAGGTGGATGAAACTGGAGCCCATTATACAGAGTGAAGTAAGCCAGAAAGAAAAACACCAATACAGTATACTAATGCATATATATGGAATTTAGAAAGATGGTAACGATAACCCTGTATGCGAGGTAACAAAAGAGACACAGATGTATAGAACAGTCCTTTGGACTCTGTGGGAGAGGGCGAGGGTGGGATGGTTTGGGAGAATGGCACTGAAACACGTATATTATCATATGTGAAACGAATCACCAGTCCAGGTTCGATACATGATACAGGGTGCTCGGGGCTGGTGTATCAGGATGACCCTGAGGGATGGGATGGGGAGGGAGGTGGGAGGGTGGTTCAAGATGGGGGAACACATGTACACCCGTGGCAGATTCATGTCAATGTATGGCAAAACCAATACAATACTGCAAAGTAATTAGCCTCCAATTAAAATAAAAATAAATAAATAAATAAAAGTAAATCACATTAAAAAAAAAAAGAGAGAGAAAACAAACTGATGAATGTTGAAAAGTGATAGCTATAGATAAAAGTTCCCATGTAAGTCAAAAGCTTTGCTGAGAAAATAAGTGTATGACTATATTTGACAACATAACATCTATATATTTTTTACCAAAAAAAATAAATAAATAAAATTATATTGACTTAAAAAAACAAAGAAAATAAGTGACTGAAGCAGTAGAGCAATGGGTGAGGGGATGCTGAGAAGGTGAGAAATACGCTGTCCTGAGGGGCACTTGGCAGGAGGAGTGGATACCCCTTAGTAAAACCCTTGAAATATTGGTAGGATCAAAGCCTGGAGTCCATTTTGCATTTGTCCACATAGCCTAACAAAAATGTGGGTCTCCCAGGGAGAAGGGAAGCAGTTCATGTGGGCTCTGAGAAGTTGGCACTCAATAAATCAAATGGCCACAATTAAATCAGAATTACAGGACGGACACACCTGTTGCAGATCCTGCCAAGATTCAACTAATTTGACTCTACTCCTACTACAGTAAACTTCAACTAAACATGTGATTAATGAGGTACTAGCTTTCTCAGATTTTACAAGGACTTTTGGGAAAATGATTTAGATGAACTAGGCCTGTTTAAAAGGGTACTTTAATTCTGTTTCTTTTACAGATTGTCCTGTGGTAAGCAGAGAGACCAAATCATTGCCTGGATTGCAGGCATGGGAATTCTGGTTCTACAGAATCTGGCCTTTGGCTTCACATCCTCTGACATTTGATATAAATTAATGTCTGCAATTGTATAAAGTACAGAAACTTTCAAAGTCTCCAGTGGCAATATCATAAAGTCATACCAAGATGCTATTAGTTAGAGAAAAGCACATATAAATATAAAAATGAGGTTTAACGAAAGTGGGTGGTACAAAGCCATGTCAGGTAATTATCCATGAAAATGAAGGGGGAAAAAAGCCTTTTCAAAAATGACTTTATCTAAACACTTAATGTAAAGAGCTTAAACACTTTAGCAAAAAGAAGTTATTATATATAACACAGGGAACTATATTCAATATCTTATACTAATCAATAATGGAAATGAATTTGAAAATATATATACATAAAACTGAATCACTTTGCTGTACACCTGACTCTAACACAATATTGTAAATCAACCATACTTCAATCAAAAAAAGATTTTAAATACTAACAAAAATCTGACAATACTTTTAATATTCTGGAGGCACATCTGCAGAAATAAATTGCAATAGTAAGTGAACTGAATTTTTACCTTTTGCAAACACTGAAAGGCAGCACTGAAAGGCACTTTAAATATCCCTTTCTCAGAATAAAGAAGAGCTTACTTTTCTTTTGAGTTACTTATGGTGATATTTCAGCAACAAAAATCAGGAGAGTGCATTTTTACTTGACTTACCACAATTTGATCCCACAATTCTGTACAGTAAAAGGGATGATGGGTATTAGCATGCAAAGTCAAAGATAAACATTTCTAGTCACAAATTTTCCCATATATTGTGTACCATGGATGGTGTAACTTTCTAATTTTTATGCATATTTAAACTTTCATTAATCCCCTTTTGAGAATGAACTGAAGCTTGGAGATAATTTTTATATACAAAAGAGCTGTCTTGTAGCTTTTCATGAGTGCTTGGGAATTTATGACATATTTTCAGATCATAATTTTTAAAAAAAAATTCGTTTTGAGTAGTTAAGTGTGACCTACTTCTCTGGCACTTTTTTAATGAATTTTATTTTGTTCCTTTTCATTTTCAATCTCTAGCTTTAATAAATATTCTAAATAATATTCTAAAGCAAATTGGTTAGAGAGAAATGTTTTGCATGTGCTAGTTCACAAATGGTTAGCTTTTATACTCCCTGGGGATGCTTTCACAATTTTTAAACATTTTTTTTTTTAAGTAATTTGTTTGCTATTTCAGTTATTTTGCTTTCTTTAAAATGTCAATTCATTTTCCGTTAGTGACACCTAGTTTACTTAATTAGCTCTTCTTTAACCACTTAAAAGTCTATTTCATATTTAAGAGGCTTTTACTTAGTTTAAACATAACTTTGCTCTGTGACATTACATTGTCTCCATTTAGTCTAACTTCTGCCATTAGACCTGGACCTGTGGGGAAAACACGTGTAACCTCAATGCGGATTCAGGGACTGCAGGGAAATCAATTTAACAAATATAAAAGCAAAAGATTTAGGAAGTGAATAAAATTACTTTAGTAATACATAGAGACTGAAAAAGTACCTGAGGACAGATAAACGTAATCAATGAATTGTTCAAAATGACAATTTCTGACGATTTTGTTTCAGACAGTTCATAAGCTCTCTTGACCTTTGATTTCATGGTCCCCAACCCTGGGGATACAGGGTTCTAACATGGACTGCAGAGCAGAGAAATGTGTTTGTGAGCAGACATCAGCAGTGCCTGACAATTAGTGACACACTGTAAATTAATGTGCAGCATCGGAAGTCTAGTAAGACCTAGAACCTGAACATCACTGGCTGAAGAATAAATTGAGTTTCTAGCCTCACCTTGGACCCTATCAAAGTGTAAGCACCCATCAAAGTACCCCTTATTTGTGCCCCTTTATTTAATTTCTCTCATCTACAAGATTCTATTTAAAATAGTCAATTATCAGTTATAGTTAGGACAGTATAGGATGATAGGTAATCATACTATTGATGGTTTTGAATTGGTATTTAAGTGTTTCCAACAATAGGAGGTTTTCCTTTTATTTTTTTGTCTGAAGGAAGGGTCTACTGGATGCAGAGAAGCATGTGTGGGATATGGCTATTCACACACTCTAATAAATATATAGTTAGTCACTTGGTGGCCTAGTGCTGGGCCAGAGGACAGCCCAAGGTGCAGGATTAAACAAGGCAGACTGGCCCTGACTCTAGGAACTCAGTCTAGGTGGGTAATGAGCACTAGATATGAAACCACACAATTCATCATTAATTGCAAGGGTGGAAAGTGCCAACAGTCAGGGAAGCTCACTCTAAAGAAATGAGGTTTAGCTGAGACCTGAGAGACAGTAGGACTTTAACCAAGTTAGCAACTGAAAAGAGCAGCATGGCTTAAGTAGGCTTTAGTAAGAAATGCGCCCAGAGAAGGCAGGCACCAGATAGAGCTAAGCCTTGGTGGGCTGAGCTCCATTCCAGTGTGTGGCCTAAGAGCCACTGAAGGGCTAAAGGAGGAGAACAACACCATCAGATTTGATTTAAAAATTATTGATCTGACTGCTTTGTGCAGAATCAATTGGATGAAGGCAGGGACACAGGTAGGAAAACAGGAAGTTCCTGCAGAAATCCTGACAAGAGGCAATAATAGCTCAGATGAGGCCAATGGCAGTATCTGTGAGGAGACAGGTTTAAGTAATATTTAGGGGACAGAATGGCTAGGATTTGGTGACTGGGCATGGGAGTGATGAAGAAGCAGGTGGAAGGTTGATCCCTCCAGGGGAAAGGCTTGAAAAACTGGGTGGAAGAGGAACTTGTCACTGGTGCAGAAGCAAGTGAGTCACAAGGGATAGTAGATGACAGATTTTTTCATGTTTTCTTTCATTTTCATACTCACACTCTGGTTTTGATAAATGACAGGTGTGTGTCTGAACTTGAGTGGGAAGTAGCACCCAATGATAGTTCTCAATCTGATTCTGGCAAGATGTGCCTTTAATTTCAAAGGAGTAATTTTATACACAAAGGTTTAAAAATAAATTATAAATTGTTAATATAGCTGGATCCTAATGATAAAAAAACTAGGGATATGAAATCCATCTGAAGAATGATAAATTTAGGCTTACGTGGAATTAACCCTTGCATTCCTGAAGGCATTTCACTGGGGTATAATTTTTGGTAGTAGTGGTTTAGTCGCTAAGTCACGTCTGACTCTTGCTATCCCATGGACTGTAGCCCACCAGGCTCCTCTGTCCATGGGATTCTCCAGGCAAGAATACTGGAGTGGGTTGCCATTTCCTTCTCCAAGGGATCTTCCTGACCGAGGAATCGAACCCAGCTCTCCTGAATTGTAGGCAGATGATTTACCAACTGAACTATGAGGGAAGCGTTAACATGACGTGTGAAGTCCTCTGTGACCAGCCCCACCCCCTCCAAATCCCACCTCCAACGAATTCCTGTCCCACCTCTCAATATCTCCAAAACTGCTTGTTACCTTCTGAGTTTTGTTCTTGCTATTTTTCACTTCACGTGAAATGTCTCTTTTTTTCTCCCTACATCCATTTACCAGCCTCCTTCGTATTTATCCTTTAAGCACCATCTCAAAATCTCCAGTTTTGGAAAGTCTTTTCTCTTTAACAGCCCACTCAGGCTGGGGGTGGTATCACTCTTCTCTGCTCTGTTCAAACTACAGTTATTGCCCACAGGCTGGTCTCTTCCACTAGACTCTGACCTCTCTGTGATTTCTGGACATAGCATGGTACTTGGCAGAGGGGTTTGCTTAAGACATGTTGAAGTCAACTCAAACTCATGCTCTCAACATATGACTTTGAATGTCTCTAGCTCCATACTCCTTAGATAGGAACCTCCATTTCAGTACCTCTCACAGCCTACATTCAAAGTTCTCCCTTTGTGTGCATTCTCCCTCTGCACTGTCTCACTTTGCAGGTAGTTGATTCCTGAAGAAGTACGAGGTTTTCACCACTGTATCCTACCCTTTCATCACTCGCCTGCCCCCAGTGCCCCATCAGCCTTGCACATGCGGGAGATACTCAGTGAATGTTTATAGAGATGAATTGCCAAGTGCAAGCATGGCTGCCTACTGTCTTGGGGACAGCTGTGCCAACTCATTCAGCTGGAGGCCTGATCTTTGCCCTGTCACTGGGAACAGTAGTCCTGGTCAGCCCGGGACTCCTCACCACAACAGCAGGCAGGTAATCTTGCAAACCACTTGTAAAGTTCTTCCTCCTTTCTCATGCCCCAACTTTCCCCAACTTTTTCACCAGAATTAGTCCTTTCCCAGAATAGCCTTTTCCAAGAGAGACACTCACATCCTGAACTGGATTTGGGAGCCAATCTAACAGCCATTATGCATAATTCCCTAATCACCCCCTTTCTTCCTCATCTAATTGTGTTTATTCCAACCAGTATACAATCAAGACTCTGTTTTTCAGGGGAGGAGACAGTTATTTCTAGCTGCTAAGGAGAAGAGAAAAATCCTTTTGAAGAGAAGTATTGATATTTTCTGAACAGTGGGTATGAATGCAACCAAGTTAATGGGAGAAAATCAAAGGTGTAGCTGCTTTCTGTCCTGGGACTCTGATTTTTTTGATTCTTCTAATATGATAGAATCTTAATGTTGGAGAAGGAGATAGAAACTCACTCCAGTATCCTTGCCTGGAAAATTTCATGGATGGAGGAGCCTGGCAGGCTACAGTCCATGAGGTTGCAAAGAGTCGGACACAACTGAGAGACTTCACTTTCACTTAACATTGGAGAAGAACTCCAACTTAAAATGCAGGAGGACCCTGCATTTTAAGGAAACTACCTTTGAACAAAGTTTTAAGTTGGTGTCTAAGCTCTGTTTACATGTGAGTGGTTTAGGTGGCTAAAGCATCATTAAAATGTGCACCATCATAAATTAAGGGCATCATAACTTACGGAGGAACCTAGGTTCTTGTCCCTTCTCCCTTGATTCACCATGATACTCTGACCATTCTCCTGTTTTCACGAATGCACCTAGCTCATTCTGGCCCCAAGGACTGTGTAGGTTCCATTTCACATACTTGGAACCTTTTCTTAAACACATTCCATGGCTTATTCATTCAGCTCACTGGCTATCACATAACATCTGTTTGTTTGCAGTAGTGTTTTTCTCTACTTCCTAAATATAAGCCCCGCATGGGCAGGGGCTTTGTTTGGTTCATTGCTAAGTCCTCAAAGAACATCAGCTGAATAAATAAGCGAAATAACTCAAACAGTCTGATGTGAGAACTTTCTGTGTGATGAAGGGCAAAACCATGAAAGGAATGAAGATATTTAGCAAACAGTTGTGAAATCAGAATTCCAACTCTCTGATTCCCTACCTGGCTCTCTCCGATTAATCATCTTATTTGAAATATGTTATTAATTTTGTGTCATAATCTGATCCATGATAAAACAGGCAAGATGTTTTACATAGAGTGAAGAACTGCCCCCACACAGCTCCTACCTCCCAGCCCCGCCCCTCAGCTCTGTAGAAGCCATTATTCTGAGCTCAGGAAGGAGAGCTGACACGTCATCAGGTGTCAACAAAACATTTTGTTCTGTTAAAGGCACGAGTACACATGATGTGTGAGAGTACCCAGGACAGTCCATCAAATCATTACTTCTGCTTCCTTACATAGCACACTGCACATTAGTTCTAAAGGGGAATGGCTCATCCTTTGCCAGCACCACCCTGCTCCCCATTGGCTGTGACTGGAGAGCATGTGGGCAACACTTGAAATGCCCAATTATCAGCAATTATCAGTTAGCAGCAATTCATTTTCTGTCTCATCTTTGGAACAAGTATGATCAAAATAAATGTCTTGCTATGGCAGGGAAAGCCATCACTTTCCCAAGAGGGCTCAGCTACAACTCATTAGTAGGTGAACAGATTATCTTCCCCTGAGAACCATGGTCCTGTCTCCTGACACATGTGATGCCAGGTGGAAGCCAGCTAGGAGACCAGCAGTCTTCCTCCCTTGGGCCTCTCCACTCCAGCCAGCCCAACAGGCTGGGGTGACTGGAACTCATCTTTGTCCTTGGCAGCTCCCTGAGAGCATCTCCTCACTACAGTGTCTTTGATTCCTGTTTATGGTATCGCCACACTTTTCATCACTAAGGACTGAATCTCTCAAGTCAGAGGCTCTCAAACTTTAGAATGCTTCAGAATCACCTGGGGTTCTTTCTAAAACTTAGGCACCATGTTACCCACAGATTCTGAACTAAGTAGTGTGAAACAGGACCAGATAATCTGTTTTTAACAAGCTCCAACTCTACCCAGATGATCGTAATGCCAGAGATCTGAAACCCTGGCAAGTCCCCCCCTAAACCGAGTTTTTAACTTCTCTATCCAAAACTGTATTCCTTTTATTATCCCACCCCTGTTCCTCTCAGGACTGAGAAACATCAAAGAAAAGAGGGAACTGAAACTGAGTAGGATCTTCCAGGTACAAAAGTCTCTCCATGTCCCCTGTTCTTGTTTGGCCTTCCTCAAGTTTCAAAGAGGAGGCTCATGTAGTTAATGATTAGAACAACAGAGCCACAGGACTCCTAGTTCCTCCTGAAGGGATATGGATAACAATCTGGTGCATATCTTTGAGTTGTTCTGCAGAAACTAAGACCACGCCCCGCCCCCCCCACCACCACCCCATCCAGTGGAGGATGGTGATTACATGCTGACCACAAGCAGTAGACCCCAGACTGGATGGAAATAGAAGGTTGATAATTAAGATTCTCAAAACATCACCCTGTTACTTCGCCACCAACCAATCAGAAGAATGTCCATGAGCTGATCACATACCCTATGTGTGTACTCCTAATGTTGCCTTTAAAAACTTTTCCCTGAAAACTATTAAGGAGTTCAGATCTTTTGAGCACCAGCTTTCTGTTTTCCTTGCTAGTCACCCTGCAATAAATACTGTACTTTCCTTCACTAGGACTCGATGTCAGTACATTGGCTTTGCTCTATGTTGGACAAGTGGACCTGAGTTGGGTTCTTTAACTGGTCCAAGAACCACACTTGGAAAAATGCAGTTCCATATTCATACCTGACACTTCCTTTGCTTTCTATAACAAAATGGACAGCAATTTTCAGTGATGCTTTTCCATAAATACTCTCATATCTACCCTTGTTCCCATCACTTCAGTCAATGACTGTGGTCCCACAATCTTCCCACTGCAACTCAGTCCTCTGCTGGCACAAAATTACCTCAGCCCTTCACTCTGATAACCTGTTTTCTCTGATCAGAATCTTTTCTAGCTCTCCACTAGTTATAAAGTGTGAATCTTTTATCCTTTAGCCTGGTATTCAAAGCTCCCGACATAGCATGTTGAGGTCAAGGACACGCTGAGTACATGTTTATCAGAAATGTCCTTGGATGGTGACTGTCTTGTTGTTCAGTCACTAAGTCCTGTCCAACACTTCGCAACCCCATGGACTGCAGCACGCCAGGCTTCCCTTCTTTCGCTATTTCCCAGAATTTGCTCAAATTCATGTCGAGTCAGTGATGCCATCCAACCATCTCATCCTCTGTCACCCCCTTCTCCTTCTGCTCTCAATCTTTCCCAGCATCAGGGACTTTTCCAGTGAGTCACCTGTGCACATCAGATGACCAAAATACTGGAGCTTCAGCTTCAGCATCAGTCCTTCCAATGTATATTTAGAATGGATTTCCTTTAGGATTGTCTGGTTTGATCTCCTTGCTGTCCAAGGGACTCTGAAGAGTCTTCTCCAGCACCACAGTTCAAAAGCATCAATTCTTCAGCGCTCAGACTTCTTTCGGAGAAGGAAATGGCAACCTACTCCAGTATTCTTGCCTGGAGAATCCCATGGACAGAGGAACCTGGCAGGCTACAGTCTGTGGGGTTGCAAGAGTCAGACACGACTTAGTGACTAAACTACTACTACAAAAATTCGCATTGGAGAAGGAAATGGCAACCCACTCCACTCTTCTTGCCTGGAGAATTCCATGACAGAGGAGCCTGGCAGACTGCAGTCCACGGAGTCACAGAGAGTCGGACATGACTGAGTGACTAACACACACACACACACACACACACACACACCCTTCTTTATGGTCCAACTCTCACACCCGTACATGACTACTGGAAAAACCGTAGCATTGACTATATGGACCTTTGTCGGTAAAGTGATGTCTCTGCTTTTTAATAAGCTGTCTAGGTTTGTCACAGCTTTTCTTCCAAGGAGCAAGAGTCTTAATTTCATGGCTGCAGTTACTGCCCACCCACAGTGATTTCGGAGCCCAAGAAAATAAAATCTGCCACTGTTTCCACTTTTCCCCCACATATTTGCCATGAAGTGATGGAACTAGATGTTATGATCTTAGTTTTTTGAATGTTGAGTTGTCCAGTCACTTGTTCACATAACAATAAAAGAGGAACTGAGAACATTAAAGGTATTTGAAATTACTGTGCCTCAAGAAAGGCCTGAGGCTCAGTAACTTTTGGGGAGGGACTTCTTCTCACTGCTTCTCAGGACCCACCAGCTTACCCAGGCTGCCAGATGGAGGGACCCAAATCCTTCCTTGGAAGGTGCTCATCACAGAATGACCACTGTTCAGTCAGAACAGTGTCTACAATCAGAAAATCAAAGCAAGCACCAAGGGAGAAGACCATGACAGGGAAGAGAACAGAAGGTGGACAGTAGGGCAGAGAGGAAGGAGGGTGAGCTGCAGAGTGTGAGTTACTAAGGGTCCATGAAATTCCAGGCAGGAGGGTCGGAGCACATCAGAGGCAGGCCTCCAAGGCCCACTCCCCAGCCCTGCTAATTCTAGCTGGAGAGTACATGGAGAAGACTGGAACATATCCTTTGGTACCAGCCTCCTCCCACAGGGAGAGGGATAGAGTGCCCCTCTAAGATCAGTGACACCAAAGAGTCAGATGAGAAAGCTTCCTCATCCCAACTCCAATCAGAAAGCAACCCTGACTGGTGGAGCCCTCTGTTTCTCCCCTCTCTACCTTCCCCAGTTCAGCCAAGCCAAAACCTGCTCACTTTCTGGACACGCACCCTGCCCAAAGAATCATCTGTTGTCTACTTGAACATATTTGAATGACTGGATTATCACCATCAAAATTTAATTGAGAGTTTTAATACTGCTAAATACTACCATGGGCAAATGGAAATTATTCAAGATACTCAAAACCACCATCAAAGAAAACCACCAACAATGCTGAGGTAATGTAATTATGGTTGTGAAAAACAAGTGAGAATGGGTAGGGCTTGTTTTAGGGACATTTGTGTTAGAGATAAATAACCATAGCGGGCCATTTTATAATGATGGAGTGGGTGGAAAAGAGCATTTCAGCGTGAGTGTGATTGCCTGTGTGGGTCTTACTGGACAGGCAGTTTGGGAATGAATCTCATCTGTCAGCAGTTATGCAACCTTGGGCAAGTCTCATCCTTCGGGACCAAGCAATCTATCTGGGCCTATTGAGCAATGACATTCCAGCACTAACTTATAAAGCCCTCAAGGGCAGGGGCTGTGTCTCTCTGCATTCCCCTCATTTAGCATAGTGCCCAGGGCATAGTAGAGAGGCTAAGAGCATGGACTTAGAAATTTGGGTTTAAATCCTTCCTCTGCCCAGAAGCACGGCAGCTGCAACGGACTGCGCAGAAGTGCGGTGGCTGCAACGGAACACACAGAAGCGTGGCTGAGAGGAGCTACCCCGTGGCCGAGGCTGGGGGCAGTGGCCGAGAGGAGCTACCCCACGCCCGAGGTCAGGGGCGGCAGCCGAGAAGAGCTACCCCACGTCCAAGGATCGGCAGCTGCGTGGGCACAGGAGGGCCGAGAGGAGCTACTTCACATTCAAGGTCAGGAGGGGCAGCCATGAGGAGATACCCCTTGTCCAAGGTAAAGAGCAGCAGCTGCGCTTTGCTGGAGCAGCCATGAAGAGATACCCCATGTCCAAGGTAAGAGAAACCCAAGTAAGACACCAGGTGTTGCAAGAGGGCATTAGAGGGCAGACACACTGAAACTATAATCACAGAAAACTAGCCAATCTGATCACACGGACCACAGCCTTGTCTAACTCAATGAAACTAAGCCATGTCGTGTGGGGCCACCCAAGACGGACGGGTCATGGTGGAGAGGTCTGGCAGAATGTGGTCCACTGGAGAAGGGAATGGCAAACCACTTCAGTATTCTTGCCTTGAGAACCCCATGAACAGTATGAAAAGGCAAAAAGATAGGACACTGAAAGGTGAACTCCCCAGGTCGGTAGGTGTCTAATATGTTACTGGAGATCAGTGGAGAAATAACTCCAGAAAGAATGATGGGATGGAGCCAAAGCAAAAACAATACCCAGCTGTGGATGTGACTGATGCTAGAAGCAAGGTCCAATGCTGTAAAGAGCAATACTGCATAGGAACCTGGAATGTTAGGACCATGAATCAAGGCAACTTTGAAGTGATCAAACAGGAGATGGCAAGAGTGAACTTTGACATTCTAGGAATCAGCAAACTAAGATGGACTGGAATGGGTGAATTTAACTCAGATGACCATTATATCTACTACTGTGGGCAGGAATCCCTTAGAAGAAATGGAGTAGCCATCGTGGTCAACAAAAGAGTCTGAAATGCAGTACTTGGATGCAATCTCAAAAACGACAGAATGATCTCTGTTCATTTCCAAGGCAAACCATTCAATATCATGGTAATCCAAGTCTATGCCCTGACCAGTAACGCTGAAGAAGCTGAAGTTGAACAGTTCTATGAAGACCTACAAGACCTTTTAGAACTAATACCCAAAAAAGATGTCCTTTTCATTATAAGGGACTGGAATGCAAAAGTAGGAATTCAGGAAACACCTGGCGTAACAGGCAAATTTGGCCTTGGAGTACAGAATGAAGCAGGGAAAAGGCTAATAGAGTTTTGCCAAGAGAACGCACTGGTCATAGCAAACACCCTCTTCCAACAACACAAGAGAAGACTCTACACATGGAAACACCAGATGGTCAATACCGAAATCAAATTGATTCTATTCTTTGCAGCCAAAGATGGAGAAGTTCTATACAGTCAGCAAAAACAAGACCAGGAGCTGACTGTAGCTCAGATCATGAACTCCTTGTTGCCAAATTCAGACTTAAATTGAAGAAAGTAGGGAAATCCACTAGACCATTCAGGTATGACCTAAATCAAACCCCTTATGATTATACAGTGGAAGTGACAAATAGATTTAAGGGACTAGATCTGATAGGCAGAGTGCCTGATGAACTATGGACGGAAGTTTGTGACATTGTACAGGAGACAGGGATTAAGACCATCCCCATGGAAATGAAATGCAAAAAAGCAAAATGGCTGTCTGAAGAGGCCTTACAAATAGCTGTGAAAAGAAGAGAAGAGAAAAACAAAGGAGAAAAGGAAAGATATTCCCATCTGAATGCAGAGTTCCAAAGAATAGCAAGGAGAGATAAGAAAGCCTTCCTTAGCAGTCAATGCAAAAAAACTAGAGGAAAACAACAGAATGGGAAAGACTAGAGATTTCTTCAAGAAAATTAGAGATACCAAAGGAACATTTCATGCAAAGATGGGCTTGATAAAGGACAGAAATGGTATGGACCTAACAGAAACAGAAGATATTAATAAGAGGTGGCAAGAATACACAGAAGAACTGTACAAAAAAGATCGTCATGACCCAGATAATCACGATGATGTGCTCACTCACCTAGAGCCAGACATCCTGGAATGTGAAGTCAACTGGGCGTTAGAAAGCATCACTATGAACAAAGCTAGTGGAGGTGATGGAATTCCAGTTGAGCTATTTCAAATCCTGAAAGATGATGCTGTGAAAGTGCTGCACTCAATATGCCAGCAAATTTGGAAAACTCAGCAGTGGCCACAGGACTGGAAAAGGTCAGTTTTCATTCCAATCCCAAAGAAAGGCAATGCCAAAGAATGCTCAAACTACCTCACAATTGCACTCATCTCACACGCTAGTAAAGTAATGCTCAAAATTCTCCAAGCCAGGGTTCAGCAATACGTGAACTGTGAACTTCCAGATGTTCAAGCTGGTTTTAGAAAAGGCAGAGGAACCAGAGATCAAATTGCCAACATCTGCTGGATCATCGAAAAAGCAAGAGAGTTGCAGAAAAACATCTATTTCTGCTTTATTGACTATGCCAAAGCCTTTGACTGTGTGGATCACAGTAAACTGTGGAAAATTCTTCAAGAGATGGGAATACCAGACCCTCTGACCTGTCTCTTGAGAAACCTGTATGCAGGTCAGGAAGCAACAGTTAGAACTGGACATGGAACAACAGACTGGTTCTAAATAGGAAAAGGAGTATGTCAAGGCTGTATATTGTCACCCTGCTTATTTAACTTATATGCAGAGTACATCATGAGAAACACTGGGCTGGAGGAAGCACAAGCTGGAATCAAAATTGCTGGGAGAAATATCAATAACCTCAGATATGCAGATGACACCACCCCCTTATGGCAGAAAGTGAAGAAGAACTAAAGAGCCTCTTGATGAAAGTGAAAGAGGAGAGTGAAAAAGTTGGCTTAAAGCTCAACGTTCAGAAAACTAAGATCATCGCATCTGATCCCATCACATCACGGCAAATAGATTGGGAAACAGTGGAAACAGTGGCTGACTTTATTTTTGGGGGCTCCAAAATGACTGCAGATGGTGATTGCAGCCATGAAATTAAAAGATGCTTACTCCTTGGAAGGAAAGTTATGACCAACCTAGATAGCATATTAAAAAGCAGAGACATTACTTTGCCAACAAAGGTCCGCCTAGTCAAGGGTATGGTTTTTCCAGTGGTCATGTATGTATGTGAGAGTTGGATGGTGAAGAAAGCTGAGTGCCAAAGAATTGATGCTTTTGAACTGTGGTGTTGGAGAAGACTCTTGAGAGTCCCTTGGACCGCAAGAAGATCCAACTAGAATGATGGGATGGAGCCAAAGCAAAAACAATACCCAGCTGATCAGTCCTGGGTGTTCATTGGAAGGACTGATGTTGAAGCTGAAACTCCAATACTTTGGCCACCTCATGCGAAGAGTTGACTCATTGGAAAAGATCCTAATGCTGGGAAGGATTGGGGGCAGGAGGAAAAGGGGACGACAGAGGATGAGATGGCTGGATGGCATCACCAACTCAATGGGCATGGGTTTGGGTAGACTCCGGGAGTTGGTGATGGACAGGGAAGCCTGATGTGCTGCGATTCATGGGGTTGCAAAGAGTCGGACATGACTGAGTGACTGAAATGAACTGAACTGAACTGCCACTTCCTATGTGACTTTGTACAAGTTTACTTAACCTTTCTAAGCCTCAATTTCCTTATCAGTAAGATGAAGACCAAACTATCAGCTGTTTTATAGTGTTGGAAGATTAAATAAGATAAGTGAAGTGGTTAGATATTCAATTGCTCATAAAGATGAATCATGAGCTATGAATAATGAAACGTTTATAGACACATTTAATGTCAGGAAAAAAAAATTCAGGGCTGTAATCCAATCATACCTCTGATGTTTGAATCTCCTCCCCGACATACCCACCAACTACCACCAGTTGGCATTTCAGATTTTTGAGAATGATTCCTGCTGTTTGTGTTCCCCCATCTACCTGGGACTATGTACGCCCTGGGTGAGAATTTTCCTTCTCAGATGCTTTAATCCTTCCTTTTTATAAGAAGAGTTCATTTCTAGACCCATCATCATTCCAGTCATTTTTTCCTAAGCATGCAATTTGTAACCTAAAGTGCTCACCTTTTATTATGCAAAGCTGTCAATTGGATTATACAATGCCCAAATTGGTTTAGTATGATTAAGGGGCTTTAGTCACTATAGCTAGTAAAAGATCGACTATCTGGAGTTTTAAAAAATTACCCTCACATCCTTTTTATACGTTGTTTGGCAGGCAAGAGCCGACACAGTAAAAGCTATAGCTTTCCATATGAGGCTTCAGTAAAACCTGAGAGAAACAGGTGAAATTCATTTGTAGTACAGAACTATGGATTTTGATATTAATGCATTCATTCAGAATGGAAAATTACTGAGCCAGAAAATTCTGTCATCACTGCTCCTCCCTAGCTCACTTTTGGACCACTTAAAAACAAAACACATTGTTCTTAAGGGAGGGTACTGGAACCTCAAACAAGTCATGTCCCCCACGAGACCACTCCTAACCTTTCCAGCCTGACCTCCTGCTATCACTGCCAAGAGAAGGCACCCAGTTAGATTTCCTCTTCCCTGTCCCCTGGCTATAACTTAGCTCTCCACTTCTGGCCATCCCCAGGAATACCATCCCCAGATCCTCTGCCTGAGCTCCAAGGACCAGTACAAATGGGAAATTTTTCTGCTCTGACTCCACCAGCCCATTGTTGTCTTGCTTCTTTGGCCCTAAACCCAGATAGACACATGCCATTCATACATCCTCAGGTACATACGTCTTCTCTCAGGTCAGGGACCCCCAACTCCTATCATAGGGCCTTGCACACAGGTGTTTCAAAACACTTTACCAATTTATTCTTGCACCACAGGCAAGGGGAAGAAGAAAAGGAGGTAGAATAAGACAGCTTACAGAGATACTCATGACAGTTGCTCTGGCTATGAAAAAATGGAATGGAATTTGCATCTATCAGAAAGATCAAGAATAGCTACTCTTTGTTCTTCTCAACAAAGTTAGGTCTATCTGGCAGAAGGAGCCCATGGTGAAAAGATAAGTTGGCGGATATTGTTGTGAAATGCTCTTTTGGCTATTGCTTAGTAGGGAATGGCAACCCACTCCAGTATTCTGCCTGGGAAATCCCATGGACAGAGGAGGCTGGCAGGCTACAGTCCATGGGGTTGCAGAGTCAGACACAACTGAGGACCGACACTTTCGCTTTCGCTTTTAGTACTGTTCAACTCTACACTGGAAAAACAATAGCACTGAAAATTATTCCACTAGCAATACTACAGCAGGTGTGCCCTATCCATGCATTTCTGCATCTTAATGAACCCAAGCTCCAGTTTGATCCTCAGAGACTTATTTTCACTGCCTCCAAGCCCAGAGGGGAAGAGAATGGTAAAAGGACACCTGTTGGGACCCAAAGAAGAGCTAGCACAGAGATAATGTATCAAGCCAATTCTGGCTACATAATGTTTAAATGAAATCTTGTTTTCACTGATGTCTATCTTGATTTCAACCTCTCTGTTTTACTCCCTGCTTTGGACAAGGTAATCCTGCTTGAGAAAAGACCACCCCCCAGAAATGGCAATGAGACAAGGAGTCAGGCACAGGGAGAGGTTGGCTGGCTCTCCCTCCTCTCTCCACAAGCAGGAATACCTATCTCTTTCTCTTCTGTCTCTGCTCCACCTTCCTCTTTCTCTTTCTCCTCCCAGCCCATGTATGTCTGTTTCTCTGATCTCTGTTTTTAAATCTATCCTTTTCTTTCCCATCCCCCACAGTCCCTGTCTCTTCTTTCTCTCCTTGTTCCAGGATGTGTGTATGTGTGTGCCCGTCTTTCCTCTCTCTCTGTTAGTTTGTATGTATCCCTCCTGTCTTCTGTTCTCCTTCTCTGTCTGCCAGGCTCCTTTCTCATGTGACTTTTCTGTAGGATATCTGGACTGGGAGCCAGAAGACTTAGTTTCTGGTCCTGGAACTACCATTAACTAGCTGTGTGGTTATGACCAAGTTACTTTACATCTCTGGGCCTCAATTTCCTTGACCTATAGTAGATAAGACTGGGTGCTCTTCCAGGACCCTAGCAGTTCTGAGATTTTATCACTGAATGAAATGAAACTCAACAGATCCACAAAGCAGTTGCTATTGTAGAAACAAAGGAATCAGGCTGGGGGTTCCCAACAGCGCAAGCATCAGGGGACACCCAAGTACTACTCAAAGAGGATGTGACTAAACCCAGGCAATACTGCTGGAGGATCTACTACATGCTAGGCAGGCACTGTGTTTGCACCTCATTCAGTCCAAAAAGATAGGTATGTGATGTTTCCTATTTTAGGGGTGAGGAACCTGAAGCACCAGGAATGAAGTCACTTGCCCAAGGTCCCATGGCCAAGACTTGTCAGAGCAGGATTTGAACTCAGGCTGTCTGGCTCCAGAGCCCATGCTTTTTATCCACAATGCTATATTGCCCCAGCCACTGATGCTCACTCACAAGCTTCCCACTTAGGCTGTAGAGTAAACATCCCTCAACCCCAAATGTGCTCAGGAGTCTTGGATCCAGACTATATGGTTAATCAATTCTCTCCTCTTTCAAGATACCAACTCTGACTTCTTGCACCTTGGCCTCTCCCATTAATACTTGATTGCCATGCATCTGCCTGGCATGCTCAGGTAGCATGGACCTTTCTATTTTCAAGTGTGTATCTTTTGTTGCCTTTCTATCTAAGCAGGCATCTTGTCAGAACCTAGGGCAGCGCTGGGCTCCCTGCCCAGGCCCACGCTTGCTGAATAGCTGATGGGCACCAAGATGCTTTGTAGCATTAATGTTACATCCCTGAGTCCTCTGCCTGGGGCTGTAAGTAAATACCTGGGACCTTTCAGACTTTCACAGTTCCTACATGCAGACCCCAGCTACTCACTGGCAACTACTGAATGGGCTGGGAGTGAGGGTTAGGTGCTGTTCAAGTCATAGAAGTAGAAACTGGGGTCCTCCAGTGATAATTTCAGCTCAAGTCAGCAAATATAAAAAGAACTCCAGCTTCATGCCAGATGGCTAAGAGTTGTAAGGGGCACAGAGAAGCAGCAGTCATGCCTTCTGCTCTCAAGGAGATACTGGAACACAGGAGATGAAAAAAATGCAAAATAAAAAATGATAAATACATAAAATGTCAATAGCACTTTGACTTTTGCGTTAAATTATTTTTTATGTATGTGGATGCATGCATGCATGCCAAGTCGCTTCAGTCGTGTCTGACACTCTGCAACCCTATGGAATGTAGCCCACCAGGTTGCTCTGCCCATGGTATTCTCCAGGCAAGAATACTGGAGTGGGTTGCCATGCCCCCTCCTCCAGGGGATCTTTCTGACCCAGGGATCAAACTCAAGTATTTTATTTCTCCTGCAGTGGCAGGTGGGTTCTTTACCACTAGTGCCACCTGGGAAGTCTATATATATATGTGTGTGTGCGTGTGTATACATATATACATATATATATATATATATATATATATATATATATATATATATATAATTAAATATAGTTGTGGGAGTACAGAGAAAGGAAACTACTTGTCCCAATCTGAACAGGCTCCTGCATGGCTTGGAGCTGGGAGACCAAAATTCGAGTTTGTCACTGGAACCACCAAGTTCATCATGTCTGGTGACCTCTGAAGCACCAGCTCAGACACTGATCAGATGCTGATGGTTGCTGGGTGTCAGGAAGCATCTGAGACCCATCACAAATTAGTAGCCCTTGTTTATCACATTCTTCTTTGTGTATCTGCCCCAGTGTCAGATATTTGGTGAGTGAGAGTGAGTGGGACAATGGCTGAATGACATCATGTCTTCAGAAGTCACATTCACATGTCCAGAAAAGGACAATGGAATTAACCACCCTGGGGGATTCAGTCCTCATGGAAAATCCATACCCCTTTGCTTCTACCTCATAATCTTATTGCTTTTGTTGAGTGCCAACAATGAGATTCACTGATAGAGGTGAACTGATAGGGTCTCCATTCCAGAAATGCTCTTATTTCTAAGAGCATGATGTAGAACAGTCACCAGTGTAGCTTTGTTATACTTTCCCCCAGCTGTAGTGTAGATGTCAGGGTGGCCATAGAAAAGTCTGATAACCGCTGTTTCCAGCGAGTCTGTGTCTAGATGCCGCCCTCCTAATGGGGATGTCTTTCCCCACCCTCCTCACAGCCCTCTGCCCCTCTCTAGCATCTATCCTACACCATCCAACTACCATGAAAACAGCAAGAAAGCAATGAGCACACCAAGGAATCTGCATAATCCATGGTACAGAAATCTCCAAAAGTCACTCAAAGTTCACTGAAACAGTAACATCCCCTCTGTGTGCCTCTGGAGGCTGGCACCTAACTCTGTCTCATTCACAGATCAACCCTGTGGTCTCCTGTGCTCAGAGATGATACACTGATCTGAACAATTCCAGACAGAAGGAGCAGATAACTAAAGTATTTGCTTCTCCATTCCCAGCAAACCCCACAAGGGTTTCAGAGCCTGGGCCAGCACATCAGCAGTTCCCATCTCTCCTGAGACTAAAGTGTCACCTCTGAAGACTCCTCACTGCCCTAGCTGGGGGGTGGGGGCTGCAAAGGAGTTAGGGCAGCCCAAGAATATGGGACACTTTTGGAGGCCTGTCTACTCCTGGGACTGACTGCATGGTGGTGACCCAACACACAGAGGGTGTCACAGACCCTGATAGGATGCCCTGCTCTCCCTCCAACCTGTCTCCTTCTCAGGGTACCCACTGTAAGATCTCCCTAACAACAGCTGTGAGGGGAACCAACACTCCAAAGACATGTCCAGTTAGCTTTCAATTTTCCATGTATATTTCGATATACTTTTCAACTACACTTGGTCAATATCACAGGAGGTGTGGAAGGAGAGTGAAACACTATTTTATGTGTATAATCCTGAAATTACGAGGCGGCCACAGAAAAAGTTTGAGAACATGAGTGTTCCCACCCCTGCCTCTTGCAGTGAACCAGCAGGGAAACAATACTAAATCTTAACTCTCATCTCTAGTTCCCAACCACCCCCTGCTCCAGCTATTAGTCCTCAGAGAAAAGCTCCCAGGGGTCCCCAAAGAGACAGACAAAGGAAGTATGAGGAGAAAAGAATGGGCCATTTCATCCGAAAGGGTATTTGTGGCAAGGCTATCCTTTTATAGTTAGAAAATAACCATTTCTTTACTCTTTGTGGTAAGAAAAAGAATAAAAGCTATGACTATTATAATAATGCAAGAAACAGATTAAGCCAGAAGTAACCTCTAATTACAGAACACACAATTATCAACAGCCCATCTTTTAAATCTGGTTTCCCAAGTTCAAGCTTGCCAAAGAATCCCCTAAAGGCTCTGTACCCCACCACACCCCAGCTCCAGCAGGCCACCTGCATCCTTGGTTGAGAAGCGAGCTGGCTGGGGGTCCAGCCCTGACAGTGCTCAGATAACCTCCCCAGAACCAGAGCTGTCCAGAAAGCTCATGCCTGGGGGACGGTCAAGCTTTCCCCAAAGAAAACAAAGTCATGACTGCAAAGAATTGCTATTTCTCAGACTGAGCCTCCCTTCCCAACCCCGGGCCAGGTCTGTAAAGCTGCTTAAGTGAGAAGCATCTGTGAACAAGTCTGGATGGTATAGGAGGGTGTGGGGGCTGCTGGGGGCTGGATTGCCCTCTTCCGTCCATAAATCAGGCATCCCCAGGCCTGATCACCTAGGTGAGAGACTCAGGCATGCCTGCTTGGTCCGTAACAGATGCCGGGACGGGGGAGCAGTGTGTTACCTGCTGGACGTCCTGCTGGAAGACGCAGAGCTGCAGGCGCTGGTGGAGCCGCACCTTGCGGTGCTGCCAGATGCTCTCAAGCCGCCGCTGGTGGTGCAGCACTTCGTGCACCACATCCAGCACCTGGTGCACCGCCTTGGAGTAGTTGGCTGTGGCTGTGAGGGACTCGGCGTTCCCGGGACTCAGGGGCCGCTGCAGCACATCCAGCAGTGCTTTGCCATCCTGGCTGACCTGTGAGACGAAAAAGGTCAAGTCGAAGGAGGGGGGCGGCGGTGAGGCACGGAGGGACAAGGCAAGCTGCTGGGGCCCCTGGTTGGAACTGAGATTCCCACCCAGATTCATGACAACTGAGGAGTGTGCCACCAGAGCTGACCTAGTGTTCAGCCTGCAGCCTGGGGAGGTGCTGGTGCTGCAGCCATTGTCTTCAAGACCCTGAGTCAGTGTCTCTCTTCGAATTTCAGCTTTTTCAGGGCAAGTTTTCTGCCTTGTTTATCTCTCTCCATGCCTAGAACAGTGCCTGACACTCGGTACTTGATAAATATCTTGACTGACTCTCTAACTAGTTTAGGCAACAGAACTCCACTTTGGAAGAAAAACCTGAATATAAGTTGTCACCATAAACCCCTCTGCCTCTTCCTTCCTCTACCTAGCTCTGAACTTCTAGGTGTGTGACTAGAGGCAAGTTACTTAACTTCTTTGGGCCTCAGCTTCCTTGTGTGTGAGGTAGGGATGGTAATGGTACATAGCTCAAAGAGTTGTGGTGAGGATTAAATGAGTCAACACAAGCAGAGCGCTTAGTTAGAACAGAACCCAGTGTGTAGTACTGGCTACCAAATTCTATCTTTGTCATCATCATCATTTCTCTGTCTTGCCTTCTTTATTTCCTTGTCATTTTCTTTCTTTTATATTTATCCTTTTTCCACTCTCCTTTTATTCAACCCCCCCTTTTTTTTCTCCTGAAAGTGGTAACATCCCTGTCTTTTCAGAACATGCAGAATAAGGGAGGGACCTTTAGATTGTAGACACAACATCCATGCTCCTGGGTTCCCCAAAACTCACCCTCAGGGCTAAAACCAGTGGGGGTGACATTCCCTGTCAATCCTCACCAGATTCCTGGCAATATTTCTAGAAAGTGGCATCATCTGGTTGACACTTGTGGCTCTCCAGTGCTTGGCAGAGTATCCAAGGAGCATGTGTCTTTCTAATTTAAAACAGTGATGACTAGGGAATTGATAGGAATTTTAAGACCCCAAATTAATCTAGTTAACAATGAAGTCAAAGTTGACGTAGAGTTAAGACAGTCTTTTCCTTCCAACAACGTGGCAGAGGAGGTGTGCTCCCATTTCTGGCCTTATGATGATGAATAGGGAGCTATCTGCTGGGCTTGCAGCTTCCCCTCCCCTACCTGCACATCCTGATAATAGCTTGGCTGGGGGTTCAGAAACACAGAGCCAGCAGTTACTCCCCTGCTGATGGGGCAGTGCATGGGGGACTGTGGCATGATTAAGAAAGGAGAACACATGATTAAGGAGGAGAACGCAGCTGAGGCAGGAGAGAGAGCCTGGCTGGAGGAAAATGACCGATTTTGATGACCAACTCTATCCACCCCATTCTACCGTGCTGCCTCCTACAATGTATTGCCAGGAGAGGGAGAGAGGAAGTACCTCATCAATAATACAGAGACATGAATAAGGTACACATTCCGTGGCCATACTCGGGAGAGCTCTCTTCAGGGAATTCTGAGCAATGCTGCCGTTGGGCACTGTGCTCTGTCCAGGGCTGCATGGTTCCAGTTGGAAGGCCAAGTCCTGAAATTCAAGTCAACCCAAGTCCCAGTCCTCTGGCTCAGCCCACATGTGCAGGAGGCAAGGGCAGTCCACTGCCCTCTAAAGAGGGCTTGAAGGGAGCATCTACATCCCACAGTGCTAGGGCCCGAGAGTTAATTGAGAGAAATGCCGTGTCTCTCTATATAATTATAATCACACTGCATGAGTGTGTAAGCATAATATTACTCTCATTTATATGCTCTATTTTTATATTTTATAAAGAGTATATTTAGAGATTCTTGACCCACGGGCAGAGGCACAGTTCTGTTCTGAGAGAAAGCCTTGGGCTGTGTGCATTGGAGCTGGTGAGATCAAACTTGGCTCACTAGTTCTCCTCTCTCTGCCTCTTAAAACGATGAAACCTGTTACCTTTTCAGCACTTATTATTGTCAGGCACTGGGCCAAGTGGATTACATGAATTACCTTTACAACTCTTTAAACTACAGGCGGTTGTTATTACTTTCATTTCACAGAGGAAGAAAATGAGGCTTTGGATGGTTAAGTAACTTGTTTGAGGTCACACAGGTAAGAGAAGGAACCAGGATTCAAATTTCCATTTTGACTGTGGCAAAACCTCTTATTTTCACTCAGAGGCCATTAGTTCTTTGACTTCAACAAGCACCAAACTCACTTGGGTTGATATTTATTGAAATGGAGTTTCCAGGTCCTACTTCTTGACAGTCTGATTCAGCCTGGGAGGGAACCCAGGAATCTATACCTTTAACAAGCACCTCAGGTGAGTCTGAGGCAGATGGTCCAGGAACCCACTGAGAAACAGTGCCCTAGCTGACCTTTCCCCCAAGAAAATCCATGGGCCAGATGTGAAGACCCTTCCCTCGTCTCATCCAGTTTTCCTGATCAGCCCATCTCTTCACATCCCTCAGCCGCTCCCTCAGAGTTCACATCAGTTAACAAACTTATTGGGCTGGGTGTATTCACACACATCCACCCATATACTTCTTTTCTTTTACTTTAAAAGGAAGTGTTTCCCCCTTAACTTGTACCATGCTCCCAGTCTTCGATTTTTTTAGCAGAAGTGCTGTTTGCTTTGACTTTCACTTCCACAGCAGCTTCTCACTCCTACAAACACTTATCTCCACCCCATGGGGAGTTGTCCTCTGGACCTGCCAGTGAGAAAATTAGTACTTTTTTGATGAGCTGCTTTATAAAAGTGGTGGCAAGACTAGTGTGTACATGCCTGTTCACCATCCAGAAAGCTCTAGAGGAACACAGCCTTGCTTTCTTACAGTCCTTCCTCTGAGAGTCCAGTCTCCACACACAGAGTGAGGCAGGGACATGTGTGTGTGTGTGCGCACGCACACACATGTACACCAACATGGTACCTGCTGATGGCTGCATTTTTCTGCTTCCTGGGCGGAGACCATCATTCACAGATCAAAGATCTTAAAGATGTCTCCAAAAGGAGAAAAATGGCCTCTTTTCTTCATAGTCCAACCCAGGCTATTTCACAGCTCACAGGCTGGCGTTCTTGCCATGCACCCCCATACATAGCCAGGACCCGTGGGTGTCCTGCTTGTTTCTCACCTCTGTGTAGGCCTGGGTCACCTGCTCATACAAAGACTGGTGGTGGTGGATCGCCAGCTCCAGGTCCTGCATCTCAGACGGCAGGCCACCTTCGCTGCACATCTTGCACCAGGCGTCCACTCCCGACAAGAACTGGAAGGAGATGCCAGCTAGGTCAGTGTGGGAGCACTGGGGGCGGGCAGTGATGGGCACGGACAGATACCTTTAAGAAGCATCAGGACCTCTGGAAGCTTTCAGAGACCACTGCAGAAAGTGGAGTTTTTTCTTTGATTCTATAAACACCAACCTCAGGAAAGAAGTCAGACCCAAATACCTATTTAGAAAGTGTCGTTTACACAAAGAAAGATGACTACTACGAAACTGCTGGGGGTGGAAGCTGTCCTCATGTTCAGTGGGCTATATCCACTATAAAATACACGTGTGAAAACAGCTCAGTAAATTACATGAGAGATGTATATATGTACATGAGAGATGCTTAGCCTGTGCATGCTCACACATGAGAGGCAACATATGACGAAATGGGATATTTACACATATGTGCTTTACAATGTGGATATCCAGCTGTGAAGAGGAGCAAAGAACGCCTCATAAAGGCCCATCCGGCACCCCAGGGAACTTGCAGAGACCATTCCTACAGGGGATGGAGATTAACACTCAATAAGATTCCTACTGTTGGGTCAGAATCCCAAGGGGCTGGAAGGGGGAGGGTAGATTATGGACAGACTGTACTGTGTTGTCTAGAGTGACTCCTGGGATGTGATATATAGATATAGATCTTGACAGAAATCAAATTATTTAAAAATTAAAATTAACAACTGTGGAAGACTATGGGTCTCCATGCACAAAAGGTGAGCTAACTGAAATCACTCAGATTTATTGGGTGGAAAATACACCTCTAAAATGCAGATAATTCTTCACCCAACAGTCTGGAATGGTTCTGTCTGTGATTCTTCTTGCCTGAGTGCACAGCTCCATTTAAATTAATTGCCTAAATACCTTTTTATCTCATTGCCTAGAATAGCCCATCTGAGGACAATAAAGAGCTGCCTAAATAAATGCATTGAAAAAATAGCCTTGAATCCGTTGTTTGGGTGGGTGGGTGGGTGGGTGTGGGTGTGTGGGTGTGTGTGTGTGTGTGTGTGTGTGTGTGTGTGTGTCTCCTCCAGTTACTCTCAACTCGGGTATGTGCTTCTACAACTGTTTGAGTCCTCCTCTTGGTATTATGTCAGCTTTTGGTCCTTAGCCAGTTGGCTGTGGCGGTTGATTTTTCATTCTGTATGTTTATAGTGCATTAAGCCACCTCCTAACAATTCTGGAAGAGTGCTGGGTATCACCCAGGATCGATCTGCATGTGTTTACTAATATCTCAGAAGCTGCTTTGCTCCATTAACAACCATTTTACAAAAGAACCTGAAAGTAACCTGACAGTTACATGTCAGTCATGGGGGTAGGACCTCTTCAAGGCCTTCGGGATTTCTTGGTAATACTCTAACCAGAGTCCTATATCAGATCCCACACAATGGTCATCTCAAGGAGAGAAAGAGAGACAGAGAGGGAGGCATTGAATCTCCATTGCCAATCTGGAGAAATCTTGAACAAAGTTTGAAGTAATAGGGTTGAAGAGAGAATAGAAGATTAGTGGTGAATATCCTCAGCTGCTACCAACATTATCATAAAAAAAAATAATAATAAAAGGTTAGATTCCTCTCAATGTGTAGGGCTGCTCTTGACTTATAACACAAGAATTTCAGTCTCTGGGAAGGGCTCAGATAGAATCAGACACAGGGTGTAGGAAATACAAAGATACCAGGATAGTATGTTGAACATATACCCATAGTAGTAACGTTTACCATTTAAGAAACACACTAAGCAGCTAACATTCCATTTCTAATTCTTCTAACAGCGCTGTGAGATTTATGATCATCCCCACATTAGAGATGAGCAAACAAGCTCAGAATGTTGAGGTGATTTGCCTAAGAGTTAATAATCAGAACCTACATATGTCTGGCATCAAAACTTCAGTTCAGTTCAGTCACTCAGTCGTGTCCGACTCTTTGCGACCCCATGAATTGCAGCACGCCAGGCCTCTCTGTCCATCACCAACTCCATGCTGACTTCCATGTTAGGTGGGTAACAGAGGAAGAAATTTAAGGAATGACCTTGTGTCTGACTCTGTATGACCTATGAGCTACCCAAATGTCATACAAAGAAAGAAATTTAGAGGATAAGACCATGGCTTTAATGTTAGACACACCTGATCTCAGACACCTATAGATTGTTTGATTTTCACAATGGTGTATTAATAAACTTTTAATAACCAGCATATATATGTATGTGTATATACACATGGTATATTATAAATTTTACTGCTATAAAAGATGTGTAGCACATATGTAATTTACAAAGAAACTGTAAATTTAGAAGCATATGCTGCTGCTGCTGCTGCTAAGTCGCTTCAGTCGTGTCCGACTCTGTGCGACCCCATGGATGGCAGCTCACCAGGCTCCGCTGTCCCTAGGATTCTCCAGGCAAGAACACTGGAGTGGGTTGCCATTTCCTTCTCCAGTGCATGAAAGGGAAAAGTGAAAGTGAAGTCGCTCAGTCGTGTCCGACTCTTAGCGACCCCATGGACTGTAGCCTACCAGGCTCCTCCGTCCATGGGATTTTCCAGGCACGAGTACTGGAGTGGGGTACCATTGCCTTCTCCGTAGAAGCATATAGAATGCTTCTTATGATAAATTCCATGTAACAAATTGATTCTCACAGATGCTTTTATCCGTAAATGACAAACTTATATAGTTACAACGCAAAAGCTGGTTGGTATGTTAACTTTTGTTAAGGTATAAGACAAAAATGAAAAACACCTGGAGACTTATGTCAGAATGTTACTTATTCATCAGTGATTTTAAGTGGCTTTTTTGCTGAATGATATTATAGTTTTGAATATCAGAAGAATATTTCCTTAATTTTGTGTTCTATTCACAGTGTAACAGCTCTACACAGGGCGCGTTTTTACACTAAATCTATATTTTAAAATATTTTCTCTCTCATTTTTTTTTAAAGATTCTATACAATCAATAAAACAACAAATCAAGCACTGGTTTGTAACACTTGATGATTTCCATGGTGTAAAACGTCTATCTTGGTCTATTTCAGGGTACCAGTGTGACATCACCAAATGTGGAGCTGGGAGGAGGTGATAATTGTATACTTTTTCCACCATAGACATAAATATTAGAAATAATCTCAAGAACATAGAAATAATAAGATCTATTGAAATAATTGAAAATGATGAATTTTGAGTATTAATTACCTTTGTTTTTAATATGATATGTTTAAACTTATACAGTTTGAAGTAATGGCTGTGTTTAACAACCAGTTTGTTTTTAAAATTTGTGAAAATTTAGCCATTGGCTCTTCCTAAGCTGGTTAGAGTCAGCTCCTACACACCGCTGGATCTTAGGCAGGTCACTTAATCTCTCTGAGCTTCCCTGCTTCTCTCCATAAAATGGGTTAATAATGTCACTGGCCAATGCCAGTAAGTAAATGGCAACAAATAATAATTATTTCTGTCCACTGTATTATTACTATCCACAGCAAATGCTTCATGTAAAATTAGTTTTTCCCTGATAAAACTCAATGATCAGTTTAGTTTCACTCCTTGGTCTATGTTCATGGAATGCAAACAAAGCAGTCAACACACACACACCAATAAACTAGTAGGCAGAATGTAAACAGGCTCTGGGTTCCTTCCTGTTTGAATGTAAGCAAAGCCACTAAGAGTTATCAATGTCTCTCTGTGTACACAGAGGCCATGACAGTGGTAGAACATGGGTTTTGACACAACTACCCAACAAAGTCTTCAGTGTTTCAAAAAGAGAGGAGGGGCTCTCTACACCTCAGTGTATGTCCTCCCAGCCTGCCCTGTCCCTGCCCCTCCCCAGCAACAGCAGCTGCAGCAGTTTCCCCTGGCCTCACCTGCTCAGCCTTCTGATGGAACACAGCAGACATGGCGAGGATGGTGCTGCGTTCATCCAGGGCAGCTGCGAAACTCTTCCACTCCTGGTCTAGCTGCGTGGAGATCTGCTTGATTTGCTGTGAAGCGTAGTGGCCAGCCTCTGAGAGGCGGGAAGCCACAGACATGATGCGGTTGATGTTGACATAGGCATTCTGGGAAGCAAGGGAGAGTGGTGCTTAGTGGGGAAGGCTGAAAAGGTACCCACAGAGCACTCTGGGGTGGGGAAGTACATAGTGAAGGCGGCTACCCAAACTGAAAAGTTTGAGAGAGGCTTTATCAGCCATATTAGCATACCCATTTTGGGCCCAAAGGAGGCCTTTGTTTACATATTAAAATTTCAGCAGATGGCAGGTACAGAAACCGAGCTTTTTCATTCTGGAGACCAACACAGTTTCTGTGGTTCAGACACTAAAGAATCTGCCTGTAATGCAGGAGACCCAGCTTTGATCCTTAGGTTGGGAAGATCCTCTGGAGAAGGGAATTATACTGAAAAATACTCCAGTATTCTTGCCTGGAGAATCCCATGGACAGAGAAGCCTGACAGGCTACAGTCCACAGGGTTGCAAAGAGTTGGACATGACTGAAGGGACTTAGTGTGGCACATTAATACCCATGAATGCAGTCATTTTACATGGACGACCTTAATAATCCTCACAATCACCTTATGAGGTCATGCCATGGGGACAACGTGGTACTTTCAAGAGTTTCTCTCTGGAAGCAATGGCTCAGACCAAAGCAAAAGCAAGAGGAGGCAAAAGTACCTCTCTCAACTCAGGAGAGGGCTGTACCCTGGGCATTGCTACAACAGGGCAGCAATGCTCAAAGAGAGCAAAGTACACAGGTCACAGGATAACCACACATCTTCCTACCAACAAGTGAAGACTTTACTGTCCCCCGTTCCTACCCCCACCAAGGAAGCAGGTGAATAAATAAAGATAGCATGTGCTGTGCTTAGTCGCTCAGTCGTGTCTGACTCTTTGCTACCCCATGGACCGTACCCTGCCAGGCTCTCCTGTCCATGGGGATTCTCCAGGCAAGAATACTAGAGTAGGCTGTCATGCCCTCCTCCAGGAAAGATAGCATATGAAGCCACAATATCCACACTAAAAATAAGACCCATGGAGCCCTTTCTTATCCCTATGTGATTTAGGAACATTTCCCCACCTGACCTCAAAAAGGCCTCTGTGAGGTTCTCCTGGCCCTGCTGACTCCTCTCACCCTGTGTTTTGTTTACATTCATTCCCATTTTTGATTGCCAATTAAAAATTCATGACCATGTGTGTCATTCCTTATTAGGCCAGCAGAAAACTCTCCAGGAAGAAACAAGACAATAGAAAACCCATAGAAACAAAGACAGTAGTGAGCATGGTTATTTTTAACTGCTCTCTCCTATTAATTGTCTGAGGTGTCAAAACAATCAAGCAATGTTGTGGCACCTACAAGGAGCTTTTCTGACTCACACAATGTCTGCCTGAAGAAGGACTAGGGTGACAGTTTGCTTGCACACCTTTGTTCTTTGTTAATGAATCTTCTCATATGATAATAAATATTCTTTAGCAATGACATTTTCTCTTGGCTCTATTAGCTCAGTGGTAGTTCATTAATAACGGGTAAGTTTAATGAAGGTTCTTTATTTTCTTTTCCCTCTTCCTTCACGGTCCCCATTCATCTTCATTGTCCCTGACCTCAAGCATTCTGTCCTAAATCTGAGACAGGTTTATAAAGTCGCTCTTCATTTAAAAGGTCTCTATGAAGGCTTAAGGGGTTAAGTGAAGCACTTAAACACAAATCCATCCTGATGTCTATGTGTGATTTCTTTCTTTAGACTGGCCTGAGACCTTTCTGACGTAGCATGTTTCCTTAATAGAACTAGAATATTATTAACTATTATTATGTGAAATAACTATCATTCAATGATTTATTTGCTGAGTTAGGACACAGATTCTTCTTAAAATTAAACTCTATTTATAGAATTGACAAGAAAGACCAACTCTGAATTAGAAGGAAAGAAATGGGAAAGATGGGCATACACTCAGTTTAATAGTTCTGTCTTCTAAGGGACTAACATCTGGATTTCCCCCAAATTTCCTGCTGGGGTTTCACCCAAAGCAGACTTGAAACAAGGATTTGGGGCAGATTGTTTATATGGGTATGATCCCAGGAAGCACAATGAGGGAGTGGGCAAGTCAAAGAGGGAAGGGAGGCAAATGAAGACAGGATGTGTTCATCAATGGGTTACTGCTGTGAGCATTTGGGGGTCCTCCTTCCTGAAACCTTTAAGAGACTGTATAGAACATACTTCCAAACATCCCAAGGGGAGATGAGGGATCTGGAATATGTATGTACCAAGTACCATCACTCATGGTTGAAGTTCCTCCTGGAGTTACTCCCTGTCATTTCCAGCCTGACCTATACACAAGCCTAGCACACTCCCCAGGCCAGAGAGTGACCATGGGCAGAGAAACGTAGGAAGCTGTCATTGTATATGGGAACCAGATGTCCCTCGGGACAGACTGAGGGGTATGAATGGGACATTGACGGAGTCTAATAAAGCTCTCCTTCCAAACTAGGTTCAAGTCCTGCAAACCCTCCCCACCCTCATACATTTATCCAGACCTATCTAGTTTTGTTGGGTTTTCCTGTCCTGGGAAAGACCTCCACGTCCTCTGGCCAGATGGAAAGAACAGCAATAAAGAGCAGGACACGGGCAGTCCCCAGCTCTCTTGTGTGTACCGTATGAATGCCTGGCCCTTTGTCATCACTGCCTGTTTTACGTTCTCTCTCCACAGGGAACTCGGGGAGGCATGTTCCTGCTCACTTTCAGGAAGAACTTTCTAGCTATTAGAGACTGTGGCTACCACTGGAGGCTGTAAACACTTTGTCACTCATTCAAATGTTAATGGAGAGTGGGCCAGGCTCTGTGTTAGGGGCTGTGGGATATCAAAGCAGAATGAGACAGGATTTCTGTCCTCAGGGGCTCACAGCTGAGACTTAAGAAAAGTCCTCAAATAACTGTAACTTAAAGCAAAATGAAGTAAGTGTTGCGACAGAGGTAGCAGCAACTCACAGAGGGGATGCAGAGAGAAAGGGTCTGAACCCCCAGCAAGAATGTTAGGAAGGGGCTTCCTGCACAGAAGGGGGTGGTGAAGCTGGCAGTCCTCCAAGGCCCCCTTCAACCCTTAAGCCTGTGATCATAAATGAAAGCTAAAGACAAACAAACAGAAAAGACTATAGCTTACATTTCACATTCTAGAGACTAGCACAGTAAATGCCTTTTTGTTTCCTTATCAGTGGGCAGGGAAATGTCTTACTTAAGCTAACAAATGATTATGCTTCACACAAGTAGAGGCAGTATTCCTCACAATAGAAGGATAAATATAATGTTGACTCATGAATTTGCTCATTGTTCTTCTCTACAGCCCGTGTGCAGAACAGCCAAAACACTGCAGGCAAATCACATGGCCCAAGCTCATCATCTTCATCTCCTTGGAGCCTAGAACCTGAGACAAGTAGGCAGATAGATTCTAAACCAGAGTCACAAACCAAATGACCAGAGAGGAATGGAGGAGGGTTCCCATCACTTAAAAGGACAAAGTAAGGTTAAGAATCCGAGTAAATAGGGTGCTTAGTCGTTAGGCACAAATGTCATGGCCTTTGGCCAACCCCTCTGTGTAGTTTTTCTGTGCTATTGTTTATGCCTCTGTTAAAGAACATCTGGGACTCACACTTGTCTTGGGGATATGGCCAGCAAGAATGGATATTTTGACTCTTTATGGCCTTTCCATTTTCTACCAGCTGCCTCCTCCACTCCCTCCGTCTGCGTGGCTCTGCTGTTCTTCCCTGTCAGCCTTCAATGCCCTTCCAACTGCAGCGCTGACCATCAGTCAAAGGCATCAAAGTTGTTGGGCCAGGAGCCAGGAGTTAGATGTGAGTTCTGGTCCAGCCCTGGCACTCACTTAAGATGTCATGTGCCTCCTCTGTGCCCCAGTTTCCTCATCTGTACTATGAACTGAAGATCTGATATTCCATTTCTGAGTAAGCAGTGTTGGTGCTATATAACCAGGCCTCGAGGTATTCCCTAATTCAAGGAGAGTGTGCAGATTGAAAGCGGTCACAGCCTTCTTCTGTGTCATCTCCAGTGCCTGGGGGAATACCTGCTAAATCTAGACTCTTTTCTATGGAGGAGGTGAGGCATACATTGAAGCCACAAGACTAACTCAAAGCTGTCAAGTATCCGTGTGCAATGGGATGGTTTTAAACAGAAGAGTAATATGATCTGGTTTATGCTTTCAACAAACTGCTCTGTTTGCTAAAAGGCTGGCAAGGGGATGCCTGCCTGAAGTGAGACCAAGAAGAGCAGTACAGCTCAGCCTAGGCTGTCTGTATGCCTCAGCCCCTCAGCCCAGCTCTGCTCTCTGCTCTGTCGTGTGAGACCCATGACTGGAGCTGGTGACCAAAGACCAGCCTTTTCACACAAGCTGAGCTACTGAGACTAACCAGATTCTCTGACCAGAAATTTAACAATAGGACTAATAATTCTGGCTTAGTGAGTATCTTCTTAAACCCTTATCTCAACACTGCCTTATCAATTTACCCCTGCCCCCACCAAGTGCTGCTATTATTATTATCATTATCAAAGTATCGCACTGTCCAGGGTTTAAACACGAACTACCCTGAAGAATGCAACCCACCAGCAGCCTGGTCTGCTGCATCATTCACCCCTGCCATCTCTCCTCAGAGGCATTTCTCTGATCGTTTTGGTCACAAACAGAAAAAAATAACTAAATTCAGCAAAATCTTGCTAACTCGAAATCCTCTATATTTACACCTTGCCCGCACTTTTGTTGCCTACAAAATTCTGTTTTCTCATTTCATTCCTGTAGTCATTAACTGGAGATCAGAGGATGGACGATTGGACTCTTCTCCTGAGGTCTTGTCTCCTGCTGTGATTAACTGAAATCAATGAAACAGAGTCATTCTGCTGAAATTTCTATGTGGCAGAATCTTGATGAAAATTTTCAGCCCTGCCAAAGGCTCTCACTTTGAACCTGGCCCCTGGCTCCTCTGACTGGCTACAAAACATGCAAAGTTGCTTGCAAGATAATGATAACTTTCCACTTAAAAACCCAGCTAAATTTTCTCTTTAAATGTAGTCTCTTATATGGTATACTCTGAAAGAAATACTGGTTCTTTTAGAAATAGTCATTTGATGCAAGCTATCATTTTGGTAACCCTTGGGTCTGTGTCAGGGGCTGATTGTAAGAACAGATTGTTTCTGAATTCGTATATTATTTGAATCCCATTCATTTCACTCCTAAAATCAGGAGTAAATTTTATACTCCTGTGATCATAGGTCCCCACCCTGAATCATAAACTCCCTGCTGTTGGCTACATGAGATAACACATGAGATAACATAAAGCATCCAGTCAGTCTGTGCCTGTGATATAACTGATAACTCAAAGAATATCGTATCTTTTCCCACAACCAACTGCAGCAGTTTGGGGTTAACTCTCCTCTCCAAATTAAGTGCAACTCAAAGTATTAGTAACAAGTAAGACAAAAGAAAAATCTATCAACAATTCCAACTAGAGACAAATATTCCAATAAGAGGCCAGAGTCCCACTGTATTTCATAGAGAGTTTGCCACAAAGTCCCCTACTATTCCTGAGGAAGAGTCGCTTGTACAAGAGCCTGCCACATGGGCCCAGTCTGACAGCAGGCAAAACCGCCCTCGCTGTCTGTCAGGCCACTGCCCTGAAAACCACACTTCCAGTGTTGGCAGAAGCCCTTCCCCTAGGATTCAAGGGTCTGTGGCCATGAATTATCCATAAGTCTTTCTTTGACTCAGAAAGATTGGAGAAATCAGAATTGGCCAGTGACTGATTCTGTGAGCCATGCCCTTTCAATCTTAAGCTGGAAAAATAGAGGCTCTTGTCTCTTGGGATAGCCTTCTTAAGGTGTCTCCACTACCTTGACATGTGTGAGCCACATACAGAGCGCCCAGAAGTGGGAATGTCCCATGTTCATACAAGGGGATAGCCATCTCTTTATCACTGAGTATATTACAAAAGGTGGCCAAAGTCTCTTCCCCAGCCCAGGCAAGGGGGCCTGTCATTTTGTTGTCCAGGGGCACATTTCTCATCATCACCTCCAGAATGGCAGAGGGGATTCACTGAACTGTCTCATCTCTGCAAGGAATAGTCCTGGGCATAACGTTCTCAATTCCATTCTGCTCAATGGGACTGCAGCTTTTAAATTATCATAGTGAAAATGGAAGTTGTGAACTGACAGGTCATCACAGAAGGTGACGCCAACTACCACAGAGGAGCCACTTTCCTGAAAGGGGCTCAGTCTTCTAGACAAGCCCTGCAGATCTTGTCTCTCCAAATCCAAAAGTCCAAGGAGGGAGGCCAGGCAAACAACCAGTCAAGACCCAGGGTACTGGGCAAAATCATCCAGGTCAAATGCAAACCAAATGCTAAATCAGAATGTGAAATACAAAATATATAAACCTCAGCTGATAAAAATATTATGCAAACCAGAGAAGCACACCCAAAGGTTACTGAATGCTAGTTCGTACTAGATATGCATGGTGGGTGGGGAGAAAATTTTCTTTAGGGTCTTTTTCTGATCTTATTTCTCCTGTGTATAGGGAAGTTTGTTTTTTTTTTAAGTAATTTTGAGTATATATATATATATATATATATATATAGTAACTGGGGGAAAATATTCTTAAAGCTATATAGAGGCTGCTAAGTCGCTTCAGTCGTGTCCGACTCTGTGCAACCCCATAGACGGCAGCCCATCAGGCTCCCCCATCCCTGGGATTCTCCAGGCAAGAACACTGGAGTGGGTTGCCATTTCCTTCTCCAATGCACAAAAGTGAAAAGTGAAAGTGAAGTCGCTCAGTCATGGGACTATACATTATTTTATCCTCCCGTCCTTTCCAGCCCCAGTGAAGCTAATATGTCAAAGCATCAAATGTCTATGAGTGATGGAGCTAAGGGGGAATTTATGTTCAACCTTCTACTTTTATTAAGCTCATTCTCTTTCCTGAGACACAAAGGTTGTTTCTAGTTCAGTATCACTGACCAAAAAGTTCAGCGCTTTTTGATCCCCCTCTAAAAATAATGCTGAGGGTTGCAGTGTATTTTTGATTTTAATGCATTTGGTATTTTAAATATTTTAATGTACCTTTAATTTTAATAGATTTGATCAAGTTGCATTACATGACAGCTCTAATTATTCAAACATCCCCACAACTTTTTACTTTGGTAAAGCATTTTTTTTGCAAGTAAACTATAATTTATTTACAAGTAATAGGCAAGTTTTAGTGACCAAATTATACTTTAAGAAGGAAAATATAAACACACTTTATTTAAAAAATTTTAGGAGCCAAGTTCATAAACAATCTCATTTTATAGTTAGAAAAAAATAATAAGACCCAGGCATTTCTTGAATCCACCTGCTGCTGCTGCTGCTAACTCACGTCAGTCGTGTCCAACTCTTCGCGACCCCATGGGCTGCAGCCTACCAGGCTCCTCTGTCCATGGGATTTCCCAGGCAAGAGTAATGGAGTGGGGTGCCATTGCCTTCTCTGTGAATCTGCCTAGTAGGTGCTTAAAAATTTGTAAAATCAATTAAGTAGTATGTTCAAAGTCACAAAAAAGATAGGCAAATTGGGACTAGATCCAGGTCCCCTAATTCCTAGTCGGCAGGACCCCTTTACTTATACTACCCTTTTCTCATGCCCTACACATCATTCAAAGTTTTGTTTTTGTTTTTTTCACAATACTCTTAAGAAAGCCATGAGGAAACGTATTTGGAGATCTTCCCAGGCAGCTTTCAGAGACTTCATGAGTAACATTCAGAATTAGTAAGAAAATAGAGATTGTGCCAAGGTAATGGAAAAAGCTGAACATCACCTCCTTTTTCCCAATTAATAATACCATATGTACTGCTTACATCTTTGCAAGTACCAAACCCACTTTGGGTCCTGAAACTGTTAAAGCATCAGCGTTTGATTAATTACTTGAACATTACCATGTAAACCTGCTGATCCCACCTCAAAACATATGGGCATCAGGATAGTTACATCTGGAGTAAGAACTCTCCATGCTTGAAACTCTACTGCAATAGCTATGAGATGTGGTGAGCTCTAAATGAAACCTCTAACTTCTGCCTCCCTCAAGCCACACGGTGCCCTCTAGGGGGCCAAACAGGGCAGCTGATGGATGACTATCTGGTCAGATCTGGGCCAAACAGTAGGTCAAACCATGTGGAAGCCATCTGTCACTGTTGGGCAGAGAAAGGAAAGAAGCTGGAAGAGCCCTGGTGCTCAGCAAAGATAACACTGGCCCGTGAATCCCTCTGTCTCTCTCGCCTGGCTTGCTGTAGCAATGTTTCCTCCAGCAATTGCTTTACAAACCATTAAACAGCCATGAAAACAAGTGCCTGGCCATATGTCTGAGGGCCAAGGAAACCCAGGAGCAGATTTAAGTAAAAGAGAAAATCTTCTCTCTCTCCTTTCTTAGTTTTGAGTGAAACTTCCTTAAAAGGGTGAGTGTCTTTGCATGAGGCATTTTTTGTGGGATTGAAATGTTAGGGAGGGATGGGTATAGCTGGAATCAGGTTCAGGGACACCATGAGGGAAAGAGGCTAGAAACAAAGCAGATCTTTTGAGTTAAGACGCAGTAATTTCAGGATTCCTCTAAGGTTGGAATCAGAGACTATGAAACGTCACAGAAACACCAGTATTTTATACCCCAGGCCTTTCTCCTGTATTTTCTCTTGACTACTCAGAGCTTGGTCCGAGACACCATCACAACCTGGGAACTGGTTAGAAGTGCAGAATCTCAGGCCCCTTCCCAATCTTCTGAATAAGACTGCATTTTAACAAGACTGTCCCAAGTGATACATATACACATCAAAGTTTGAGAAGCTCTGTAGATAGGAACTGTGAGGAGCTGTCCTGAACAAAGGGAACTATTTCTTCTGGCACTCCTACCTTAATAATGATAAGAGCTGAACATGTGCCAAGCATAACATCATGCCAAATGTTGTGCTTAAAATGAATGATCACATTGCATCCTTACAATGTCTGTGTTTGTCAAAGGTACTATCACTATTCTCCACTTACAGATGAGGTAGTGAGGTTCTGAGAATAACTTGCCAATGATCTCACAGTTAGGAAGGAAATACAGAGCAATGGGTAGCACCGAGTGCCCATGTTCTTTTCCACTGTGCTGTTTTACTTTACCATACACCTGAAAGCAGTTGAGCTGGCCAAAGATGCTCCTCGAGGGAGAGGGGAAATGATGAAGAGAAATTGCTCCCAAAGATCCAAAAAACTCAAATTCCAGAAAAATAGGTCTCCTGGAGAGAGAATTCAATAAGAATTTCTACTTCTCTGAAGTCTCCCCACTGGGGCCCTTGACTTGCCCTTGCAATGCCTAGAATAGCTCTGCTCCAGAATGGGCACGAGCCTGGCAGGTGGACTTTTCTTGTCCTCTCCCTCCTTGAAGGAAAAATCACTACCTGTAAATCCAAGACCAGTCACCTTGGGGAATAGGTCCCTGTCTCCACAGGACCATAGTAAAGCTAAGGATTAAGGCAATTCTTTGACCCTCGATATCTTGATTTATCGTCAGAGACTAAACCTGCTATCCTATTTGTTTATTCAACCATTCATCCAACAATGCAAGTGGGGAACAAGACAGGCAAAACTCCTATGCTCGTGGAGCTTATATTTTGGAAGCGTCATTATTACAATAATGTAATATCTATTATATATTACCTATTTCGGTGCTATACAAAATTCAGGTGGGGAAAAGGATAGTGTATGATGGGGATGAGAAGTGCTACTTAAGACAGAGAAGTCAGGGCAGGCTGACTTCTGAAACTGAGGGTAAGACTGGAGCTTATCCCTGAATGAAGACAGAGAATGAACAGCCAGAAAGAGGCTCCAGGTAGAGGAAATAGCAGGGGCAAAGACCATGAGGCAGGAGTGACCTAGGAGTGTTCAAGAAACAACAAGAAGTCCAGGGTGGCTGGAGCAGATGAGCAGGTGGTAGAGGATGAGACTGGAGGGGTAATGTGGGTCTAGGCCACAGAGAGCCTTATATAAACCACGGTAAGGGACTTCAGCTTTTATCCTGAGAAGGACAAGAAGACATTAAAGCATTTTGAGCACAGGAGTGACATGATGTGAAGTACCTTACTTTTGGCAGGATCACTAGGGCTGTTATGTTGAAAGTGGATTGTAAGGAATCAAAGCTGGAAGCAGGGAGACCAGATAGGAGCTACTACAATAGTCCAGACAGGTAATGGCTATGGAGGTGGTAACAAGTGGCCAGATTCTGGATATATTTTGAGGGTAGAACCAAAAGGACTCACTGATGGAAATCGTTTACACTCTTCCTTATTTCTGGGCCTCTGGTTGTGTCACAAAATCTGAGCTCTGTTTTTTTTTTTTTTTTTTCTCATCTGGCCTTTTTCATCTTTTCTCATCTGCCTATTTAATCCAGACCTCTCAGTTCTCAAATCTTCTGATTTGTAAACAGTTTGCTTGTATGTCCCTGATCCATCTCTGTCCCTCATCTGGTACTCCCGGTCAGCGACCAGCCATGCCCCAGAAAGACATATGCAGTGCTGCTCCTGCATATTATTATTATCAATACTTCATATTTGTGTCATGCTAACAGTTTAAGCCCTTTCATGTACATTATCTCATCTGACATGCAAGGTTTCACAGACAATTTCACGTTTTTCACTTGGCTCCAGGAAACCTCAGAGAAGAAGCATGAGTCAACTTTGGCTGAATTTCAGACAAGTTAACTCCTTGGCAGCTACAGACCTGGCAGAGAGCAGGCACTGGCTGCATGTGAGTATGTCAAAGTGTGCGGATAAATTGAGCTACAAGGCTCAGGGGGCAAACATCCAGAGGGCAGAGCAAATATCCTGAAGGCAAGGTACATGCTGACAGAGGGCCTCTGGGAGCAGTGGATTGAAGCTAGAAAAGTGGTATCAGGGATGTTGGGCAGAGAACCAGGGGTGAGGGGGAAGAAGAGGGAAAACTGGGCCCTGGAGGGGTGAAGGATCAGGAGAAAAGGCTGAACCAGGCCAGTTCCAGCCACAAGTCAGAAATCTGTGTAGTCAGTCAAGCCCTGCAGGTCAGAGAAGCCTTTCAGGAAGGAACCCATGCCAAGTATCTGGTCAGCAGGTAAGGGGAGCCAGCATTGTACACCAGAGTGACACTGAGTAATACAGGGTGGTTCTTTGCCTATGCCAAGGAGCTTCTCTCTGTTTCTGGTTAAAAAGGAGCCAGTCCTCAAAACATGGCTGATTAGTGGGTAAAGGAAAATGGCACACCTGGAAAAGCTAGAGTAGGAAGCAAAGACAGGAAGCGGACAGATGCTCTTTCTCCCTGGATACTCTTGAACTTGAAGAGAAGTCCTCCAACTCCACAGACTAATTAATTGATAGCTTTAGAGTCTGACCTCAGGGATAGTGTCAGTTGACTTATTTTCTTAGTCCAAAGCATACTCCTTCTCCTTTGGACAATTCTAATATCAACAATGGTTGCAAAAGCATGGATCACAAATGGATCCTGAGCACATCAGAAAATAAATCTAATCCTTCTCCTGAGTTGGAAGGAAAGGGTAATTCCATTCACAAGGCTGTGGAAATACAAACACTGCATCCTGTTCAACTGATTAGTAAGAAAAGCTCTGGTTGGTGATACATGCATTATTTTACAAGCACAGGCTTCCTTAGAAGGCCTGCCCTAGGGAATCTCATTGTTAACAGAAAACATTGGATTATATTCATTCTTGCCAGAGAAGGACACATTTTAATGGCTTTACTTCCATCTTTAGGATTAGAACCTCAGAAACCAAGATGCTTGAGGTCAGGTTGAACTTAAAAGATCATCCAGTCCAGTGGTTCCTGAACTTTATTGTGTATCGCATGTGGACCCTTAGGCCTACAGGGTATCTTCTATTTTTTCTTTTTATTTTTTCCTTGATCCATTATATACTAAAGAGAGCATTATTTAATTTCCATATATTTGATAATTCCCCAAATTCCTTCTGTTGCTGATTTTTAATTTCATTCCATTGTAGTCCGACAACATATTTTATGTTATTTTTATCCTTTTTATTTATTAAGATTTGTTTTATGGCCAATATATAGTCTTATTTTAGACATGTTTCATGTGCTCTTGAGAAGAATATATAGTCTGCTGTTGTTGGGTGGAGTGTTCTATAGGTCAGTTTGGTTTATTTCTTCATTCAAGTCTACTATTTTCTTATTGATCTTCTGCTTAGATTTCCAATCATTATTAAAAGTGGGGTATCAAAGTCTCTATTAATTTTGAATTGTATATCTCCCATCATTTTTGTCAGCTTTTGCCTCATTTATTTTGGTGTTACATGTTAGGCACATATGCTTTTAATTGTTATATCTTCCTGATGGAGTAATTCTTTCATCAAATGTTCTGCTTTTTCTCCAGTAACATTTTCGTTTATTTTAATTGGAGGATAATTGCTTTGTAATACTGCGTTGGTTTTTGCCATACATCAACATGAATCAGCTATAAGTATACATAAGTATACACATGTCCCCTCTCTCTTGAACCTCCCTCAACCCATCCCATCCCTCAAAGTTGTCACAGAGCACCAGGTTGAGCTCCCTGAATCATACAGCAAATTCTCACTGGCTATCTATTTTACATATGGTGATGTATATGTTTCTATACTACTCTCTCAATTCTTCCCACCCTCTCCTTCCCCCACTGGGTCCACAAGTCTGTTCTTTATGTTTGTGTCTCCATTGCTGCCCTGCAAATTGGTTCATCGGTATCATCTTTCTAGATTCCATGTAAACACATTAGTATACATTACTTGTTTTTCTCTTTCTGACTTACTTAACTCTGTATAATAGGCTTTGGGTTCATCCATCTCACTCAGTTCAGTTCAGTCGCTCAGTTGTGTCCGACTCTTTGCAACCCCATGAGCTGCAGCATACCAGGACTCCCTGTCTAACACCAACTCCCGGAGTCTACTCAAACTCACATCCACTGAGTCGGTGATGCCATCCAACCATCTCACCCTGTTGTCTCCTTCTCTTCCTGCCCTCAATCTTTCCCAGCATCAGGGTCTTTTCAAGTGAGTCAGTGCTTTGCATCAGGTGGCCAAAGTATTGGAGTTTCAGCTTCAACATCAGACCTTCCAATGAACACCCAGGACTGATCTCCTTTAGGACGGACTGGTTGGATCTCCTTGCAGTCCAAGGGACTCTCAAGAGTCTTCTCCAACACCACAGTTCAAAAGCATCAATTCTTCGGTGCTCAACTTTCTTTGTAGTTCAACTATCACATCCATACATGACTACTGGAAAAACTATAGCCTTGACTAGACGGACCTTTGTTGGCAAAGTAATGTCTCTGCTTTTAAATACGCTGTCTAGGTTGGTCATAACTTTCCTTCCAAGGAATAAGCGTCTTTTAATTTCATGGCTTCAGTCACCATCTGCAGTGATTTTGGAGCCCCCAAAAATAAAGTCTCTCACTGTTTCCACTGTTTCCCCATCTATTTGCCATGAAGTGATGGGACCAGATGCCATGATCTTAGTTTTCTGAATGTTGAGCTTTAAGCCAACTTTTTCACTCTCCTCTTTCACTTTTATCAAGAGGCTCTTTAGTTCTTCTTCACTTTCTGCCATAAGGGTGGTGTCATCTGCATATCTGAGGTTATTGATATTTCTCCTGGCAATCTTGATTCCAGCTTGTGCTTCATCCAGCCCAGCTGAAATGCTTTCCTTTTTATAACTGAGTAATATTCCATTGCTTATATGTACCACAGCTTCTTTATCTATTTATTTGTCGATAGACATCTAGGTTGTTTCCATGTCCTAGTTTTTGTTTTGTTTTGAAGTCTATTTAAAAGTCTGTTATTGGTATAGCCACTCTGGGTTCTCTTATGATTGCTGTTTTACCATTTTTTCCATTCGTTTACTTTCAATATATTATAATCTTGAATCTAAAGTGTTTGTCCTATAAACAATATATAGTTGGATCTCATTTTTCAAAAATCCATTCTGACCATCTCTGCCTCAGATTAGATTGTTTAACCCTTTCATAGTTAATGTCATTATTGATACAGTTGGATTTATGTCTGCCATTTAACTGTTTCTATATGTCACAAGTGTGCCTTTATAACTCTGTTCTTTCTAGAGTGCTTTATGTATTGTGTTTCATAATGTAGCACTGTATTATTTTGCTAACTTTTGTTCACTACTTATTTTTTGTTATTTTCTTAGCTGTTGTTCTAGGGTTTACTATGAATGTCTTAACTCATGAGAATCAGCTTCAGATGTATACTAACTCAATTCCAGTGAGATATTAAAATGTCACTCTTGTGTAGGTTTATTCTCTTCCCCAGTGTTTTGTAATGTTGTTATTATACATATTACACTTCTCAGCGTTATAAACCCAACATTAGATTGTATCTTCTTTTATAATTTTCTGTCTTTTGAAGCTGAGACAAGAAAGTACAGTAAATATGTCTATGGTTCTTATTATATCAACTTCCTTAATTATCATTTCTAGATCTTCCCTTTTACCCCCATGCCCATCCTTTATGCTGTCACTGGAAAATATGTTACATTCCTGTATGTTATATGCTCAGTAGTACATTACACACATATTATATAACGGATTTTTAAATCAGTGAAGAGAAGAAAGAAGAAAAAATTTGCAAGTATACTGTCTTTTATAGTTATATAATTACCTTTCCTGGTGTTCTTTGTCTTTTTGTATGGATTCAGATTACTGTCTGGGTCATCTGCTTTCATTGTAAAATACTTGCTTTATTTCTCATAAGGTAACTCTGCCAGCAAAAAATTTCCTCAGTATTTGTTTATGAGGAAATATCTTTATTTTATTTTCATTTTTGAAAGATATCTTTGCTGAATATAGGATTCTTGGTTGACAGTTTTTTTTTTCCCTTTAAGCACTTGGAATATATTATTCTATGTCTTTCTGGACATCACTGTTTCTGATGAGAAATCATCTATTATTCTTATTGAGATTCCCTTGTGACAATTCATTTTTCTCTTGCTGCTTTCAAAATTTTTCTCTGTCTTTGGCTTTCAGTATTTTCACTATGATGAATCTGTTTGCGGATCCCTTTCATCTTACTTGGAGTTCCTTGAACTTCCTGGCTTGTAGATTTCTTTTCAATATTTGGGAGGATTTCCACCATGATTTGTTTAACTGCAAAATGTTTATTTTAATTTTTTAACTTTTTGTTTTATATTAGAGTATAGTTGATTAAAAATGTTGTGTTAGTTTCAAGTACACAGCAAAGCAATTCAGTTATACATATACATGGATCTATTCTTTTTCAAATTCTTTTCCCATTTAAGTTGTTACATAATACTAAGCAGACTTCCTTGTGCTATATAATAGGTCCTTGTTGGTTATCCATTTTAAATATACCAGTGTTGTGCATGTCAATCCCAAACTATCCCTTCCCCCAACCCTTCCTCTCTGGTAACTGTAAGTTCATTCTCTAAGTCTGAATCTGTTTCTGCTTTGCATCATTTGTATCATTTCTTTTTAGATTCCACATATAAACAATTTGTTGTTCAGTTGCTAAATCATGTCCGACTCTTTGTGAACCCATAAACTGCAGCACATCAGGCTACCCTGTCCTTCACTATCTCCCAGAGTTTGTTCACACTCATACCCATTGAGTAGATGATGCCACCCAACCGTCTTGTCCTCTGTCTCCCCCTTCTCCTCATGCCCTCAATCTTTCCCAGTATCAGGGTCTCTTCCAATGAGTCAGATCTTCACATCTGGTGGCCAAAGTATTGGAGCTTCAGCTGCAGCATCAGTCCTTCCAATGAATATTCAGGGTTGATTTCCCTTAGGGTTGACAGGTTTGATCTCCTTGCTGTCCAAGGGACTCTCGAGAGTTCTCCAGCACCACAATTCGAAGGCATTAATTCTTCGGCACTCAGCCTTCTTTATGGTTCAATTCTCACACCGACACATGACTACAGGAAAAGCCAGAGCTTTGACTATACAGACCTTTGTTGGCAAAGTGTTGTCTCTACTTTTTAAAATGCTGTCTAGGTTTGTTACAGTTTTTCTTCCAAGGAGCAAGTGTCTTTTAATTTTGTGGCTACAGTCACCATCTGCAGTGATTTTGAAGCCCAAGAAATAAAATCTGTCACTGTTTCCACTTTCCCTCCTTCTTTTGTCATGAAGTGATAGGACTGGATGCCATCTTAGTTTTTTGAATGCTGAGTTTCAAGCCAGCTTTTTAACTTTCCTCTTTCATCCTCATCAAGAGGCTCTTTAGTTTCTCTTCACTTTCTGCCATTAGAGTGATATCATCTGCATATCTGAGGTTGTTGATATCTCTCCCAGCAATTGTATGTAAGCAATATCATACAATTTTTATCTTTTCTGTCTTAGTTCGCTCACTATGACATTCTCTACATGCATCCATGTTGCTGCAAATGGCATTATTTCATTCTTTTTAATGGCTGAGTAATATTCCATTGTACATATGTACCACACCTTCTTTATCCATTCCTCTGTTGATGGACATTTAGGTTGCTCCCATGTCTTGGCTATTGTAAACATTGCTGCAATCAACATTGGAGTATATGAGCCCTTTCATACCATGTTTTTCTCCAGATATATGCCAAGGAGTGGGATTGCAGGATCATATAGTAGCTCCATTTTTTGTTTTTTTTTAAGGAACTTCCATCTGTTCTTCACAGGGATTATACCAATTTACATTCCCATCAATAGGGTAGGAGGGTTCTATTCTCTCCACACCCTCTCCAGCATTCATTGTTTGTGGATTTTATGATGGTGGCCATTCTGACTGGTGTGAGGTGATATCTCATTGTAGTTTTGATTTGTACTTCTACAAATCAAATAATTAGTGATGTCAAACATCTTTTCATGTGTCTCTTGGCCATCTGTATGCCTTCTTTGGAGAAAGGTCTATTTAGATCTTCTGCCCATATTTTGATTGGGTTGGTTGTTTTGATATTAAGCCACATGAGCTCTTTGTATTAATAAATTTTATTTTATTATTATTTTTTTAATAAATTTATTTATTTTAGTTGGGGGCTAATTACTTTACAATATTGTAATAGTTTTTGCCATACATTGACATGAATCAGCCATGGGTTTACATGTGTTCCCCTTCCTGGACGCCCCACCCACTTCCCTCCCCATCCCATCCCTCTGGGTCATCCCATTGCCCCGGCCCTGAGCCCTTGTCTCATGCATTGAACATGGAATGGTGTTCTGTTTCACATATGATAATATACATATTTCAATGCTATTCTCCCAGAACGTCCCACCCTCACCTTCTCCCTCAGAGTCCATAAAATTGTTCTATGCATCTGTGTCTCTTATTCTGTCTCGCATATAGGGTTATCGTTACCATCTTTCAAATTCCATATATATGCATTAGTATACTGTATTATTGTTTTTCTTTCTGGCTTACTTCACTCTGTATAATGGGCTCCAGTTTCATCCATCTCAGTAGAACCGATTCAAATGTATTTTTTTTTAATGGCTGAGTAATATTCCATTGTGTATATGTATTAATAAATTTTAGAGAATAATCCCTTGTTGGCCACATCATTTGCAAATATTTTTTCCCATTCTTTGGGTTGTCTTTTGATTTTGTTTATGGTTTCCTTTGCTGTGCAAAATCTTTTGAGTTTAACCATGTTCCACGTAAGGCTGCTGCTGCTGCTGCTAAGTCGCCGCAGTCGTGTCCGACTCTGTGCGACCCCATAGATGGCAGCCCACCAGGCTCCGCCGTCCCTGGGATTCTCCAGGCAAGAACACTGGAGTGGGTTGCCATTTCCTTCTCCAGTGCATGAAAGGGAAAAGTGAAAGTGAAGTCGCTCAGTCATGTCCAACTCTTAGCAACCCCATGGACTGTAGCCTACCAGTCTCCTCCGTCCATGGGATTTTCCAGGCAAGAGTACTGGAGTGGGCTGCCATTGCCTTCTCCATGTAAGGAGGCCTTACAAATACCATGTTCCATGTAAGGAGGCCTTACAAATAGCTGGGAAAAGAAGAGAAGTGAAAAGCAAAGGAGAAAAGGAAAGATATTCCCATCTGAATGGAGAGTTCCAAAGAATAGCAAGGAGACATAAGAAAGCCTTCCTCAGTGACCAATGCAAAGAAATAGAGGAAAACAACAGAATGGGAAAGACTAGAGATCTCTTCAAGAAATTTAGAGATACCAAAGGAACATTTCATGCAAAGATGGGCTCAATAAAGGACAGAAATGGTAGGGACCTAACAGAAGCAGAAGATATTCAGAAGAGGTGGCAAGAATACACAGAAGAACTGTACAAAAAAGATCTTCATGACCCAGATAATCACGATGGTGTGATCACTCACCTAGAGCCAGACATCCTGGAATGTGAAGTCAAGTGGGTCTTAGAAAGCATAACTACGAACAAGGCTAGTGGAGGTGATGGAATTCCAGTTGAGCTATTTCAAATCCTGAAAGATGATGCTGTGAAAGTGCTGCACTCAATATGCCAGCAAATTTGGAAAACTCAGCAGTGGCCACAGGACTGGAAAAGGTCAGTTTTCATCCCAACCCCAAAGAAAGGCAATGCCAAAGAATGCTCAAACTACTGCACAATTGCACTCATCTCACACGCTAGTAAAGTAATGCTCAAAATTCTCCATGCCAGGCTTCAGCAATACATGAACTGTGAACTTCCAGATGTTCAAGCTGGTTTTAGAAAAGGCAGAGGAACCAGAGATCAAATTGCCAACATCCGATGGATCATCAAAAAAGCAAAAGAGTTTCAGAAAAACATCTATTTCTGCTTTATTGACTATGCCAAAGCCTTTGACTGTGTGGATCACAATAAACTGTGGAAAATTCTGAAAGAGATGGGAATACCAGACCCTCTGACCTGTCTCTTGAGAAACCTGTATGCAGGTCAGGAAGCAACAGTTAGAACTGGACATGGAACAACAGACTGGTTCCAAATAGGAAAAGGAGTACGTCAAGGCTGTATATTGTCACCCTCCTTATTTAACTTCTATGCAGAGTACATCATGAGAAACACTGGGCTGGAAGAAACACAAGCTGGAATCAAAATTGCTGGGAGAAATATCAATAACCTCAGATATGCAGATGACACCACCCTTATGGCAAAAAGTGAAGAAGAACTAAAGAGCCTCTTGATAAAAGTGAAAGAGGAGAGTGAAAAGTTGGCTTAAAGCTCAACGTTCAGAAAACTAAGATCATGGCATCTGGTCCCATCACTTCATGGGAAATAGATGGGGAAACAGTGGAAACAGTGTCAGACTTTATTTTTGGGGGTTCCAAAATCACTGCAGATGGTGATTGCAGCCATGAAATTAAAAGATGCTTACTCCTTGGAAGGAAGGTTAAGACCAACCTAGATAGCATCTTTAAAAGCAGAGCCATTACTTTGCCAACAAAGGTCCGTCTAGTCAAGGCTATGGTTTTTCCAGTGGTCATGTATGGATGAGAGAGTTGGATGGTGAAGAAAGCTGAGCACCGCAGAATTGATGCTTTTGAACTGTGGTGTTGGAGAAGACTCTTGAGAGTCCCTTGGACTGCAAGGAGATCCAACCAGTCCATCCTAAAGGAGATCAGTCCTGGGTGTTCATTGGAAGGTCTGATGTTGAAGCTGAAACTCCAATACTTTGGCCACCTCATGCGAAGAGTTGACTCATTGGAAAAGACCCGGATGCTGGGAAGGATTGGGGGCAGGAGGAGAAGGGGATGACAGAGGATGAGATAGCTGGATGGCATCACCGACTCGATGGACATGGGTTTGGGTAAACTCCAGGAGTTGGTGATGGACAGGGAGGCCTGGCGTGCTGCAATTCATGGGGTCGCAAAGAGTCGGACATGACTGAGTGACTGAACTGAACTGATGTTCCATTTGTTTATTTTTATTTCCATTATTCTCAGAGATGGAATGAAAAAGGTATTGCTGAAATTTATGTCAGAGAGTGTTCTGCCTATGTTTTCCTCTAGGAGTTTTATAGTGTCCAGTCTCACATTCAGATGAGACCTAAATGGAGATTAAACAATATGTTACTGAACAACCAGTGGATCACTGCAGAAGTCAGAGAGGAAATTAAAAAATACCTAGAGACAAATGAAAACAAAACACAATGATCCAAAACCTATGGGATGCAGTGAAAGCATTTCTAAGACGGAAATTTATAGTAATACAATCTTACCTCAGCAAACAAGAAAAATCTCAAACAATCTAACATACACCTAAAGCAACTAGAAAAAGAAAGAAGAAACAAAACCCAAAGTTAGTAGAAGGAAAGGAATCATAGAGATCAGGGCAGAAATAAAATGAAATAGAGACCAAAAAACAATAGCAAAGATTAATGAAACTAAAAGCTGGTTCTTTGAAAAAATAAATTAATAAACCTTTAGACAAACTCATCAAGAAAAAGGAGTCAGTTCAAATCAATAATATTAGAAATTAAATAAGAGAAGTTACAATTGACACCACAGTAACATAAAGGATCATAAGAGACTACTACAAGCAATTATATGCCAATAAAATGGACAACCTAGAAGAAATGGACAAATTCTTGAAAGGTACAACCTTCCAAGACTGAACCTTGAAGAAATACAAAATATGAACAGATTAATTACATGTGCTAAAATGAAATTTGTGATTTAAAAAACCCCCAACAGACAAAAGCCCAGGATCAGAAGGCTTCACAGGTGAATTCTCCCAAAGATTTAGAGAAGAGTTAACATCTATCATTCTGAAACTATTCTAAAAAATTTCAGACAAAGGAACATTTCCAAACTCACTCTATGAGGCTACTATCACTATGATACCACAGCTATACAAAGATACTACAAAAAAGAAAATTACAGGTCACTATCCCTGATGAACATAGACACAAAAATCCTCAACAAAATACTAGCAAGCAGAATCCGACAAAACATTAAAAGGATCAAACACCATGATCAAGTGGGATTTATTCCAGGGAGGCAAGGATTTTTCAAACTCCACAAAGCAATCAGCATGATACAGGACATTAACAAACTGAAAAATTAAAACTGTATGATCATCTCAATAGATGCATAAAAATGTTTTGACAAAACTCAATACCCATTTATGATAAAAACTTTCCAGAAAGTGGGCACAGAACAAACATAACTCAACTTAATAAAGACCATATATGACAAACTTACAGCTAACATCACACTCTACAGTGAATAGATGAAAGCATTTCCTCTAAAACAAGGAACAAGACAAGGGTGTCCACTCTTGCCACTGTCATTCAACATAGTTTTGGAAGTTGTAGCTACAGCAATCAGGAAAAAAAGAAAAAAGAATCCAAATTGGAAAAGAAGAAGTTAAACTCTCGCTGTTTGCAGATGACTTGATACTATACATACAAAATCCTAAAGATGCTACCAGAAAACTACTAGAACTTATCAACAAATTTGGTAAAGTTATAGGTTACAAAATTAATACATAGAAATTGGTTGCATTTCTATACACTAACAACAAAAGATCAGAAGGAGAAATTCAAGGAACAATCAAATTTACCATTGCATCAAAAAGAATAAGATACCTAGGAATAAACCTACCTAAGGAGACAAAAGACTTGTACTCCAAAACTATAAGACACAGATGAAAAAAATCAAAGATAACATAAACAGATAGAAAGATAAACCATGTTCTTGGATTAGAAGAATCAATATTGTTAAAATGACTATACTACCCAAGGTAAGCTATAGCTTCAACACAACTGCTACCAAATTACCAATGGCATTTCCACAGAACTTAAACAAAAAAATCTTAAAATTTATATAACAGAGACACAAAAGACCTTGAATGGGCAAAGCAATCTTGGGAAAGAAAAATGGAGCTGAGGAATCAGACTCCCTGATCTCAGACTATACTACAAAGCTATAGTAATCAAGACAGTATGGTATTGGCACAAAAAATAGAGATATAGATCATTGGAACAAGATAGAAAACCCAGAAATTAGTCCATGTATCTACGGTTAATTAGTCTAAGACAAAGGAGGCAAGACTACACTTAAAAAAAAACATATTTATAATGGCTACTTTGAATTTTTGTTAAATTTGGTATCTGGTAACTCTCAGAGGAATTTTCTGTTTCTTGCTTTTTCCAGCAAGTGCTTTTTATCTGTTTGTCCCCTCACCCACCACTTCCATTCATACATTTGTTTCTTTGCATAACTTGCAATTTTTTGTTAGAACCTGGACATTTTAGATAATATATTGCAGCATCTCTGGGTACTGATTCCTCCACTTCTGGGGCTTGTTATTGTTATTTGTCCACTTACTTGTTTAGTGACTGGCTGGATTATATTAGTGGGAAAACTCTGATGTTGTTCCTCATGGAGTGCAGCATTTGGTATGCCCACAGTCACCCTGGGATGACACTGGTCTTCATAGTCATCTCTTTTTTTTTTTTTTTTTTTATAAATTTATTTATTTTAGTTGGGGGCTAATTACTTTACAATATTGTAATAGTTTTTGCCATACATTGACATGAATCAGCCATGGGTTTACATGTGTTCCCCTTCCTGGACCCCCCACCCACCTCCCTCCCCATCCCATCCTTCTGGATCATCCCATTGCCCCGGCCCTGAGCCCTTGTCTCATGCATCGAACATGGAATGGTGTTCTGTTTCACATATGATAATATACATGTTTCAATGCTATTCTCCCAGAACGTCCCACCCTCACCTTCTCCCTCAGAGTCCATAAAATTGTTCCATGCATCTGTGTCTCTTATTCTGTCTCGCATATAGGGTTATCGTTACCATCTTTCAAATTCCATATATATGCATTAGTATACTGTATTGTTGTTTTTCTTTCTGGCTTACTTCACTCTGTATAATGGGCTCCAGTTTCATCCATCTCAGTAGAACCGATTCAAATGTATTTTTTTTAATGGCTGAGTAATATTCCATTGTGTATATGTACCACAGCTTCCTTATCCATTCGTCTGCTGATGGACATCTAGGTTGCTTCCATGTCCTGGCTATTGTAAACAGTGCTGCGATGAACATTGGGGTACACGCGTCTCTTTCAATTCTGGTTTCCTCGGTATATATGCCCAGCAGGGGGATTGCTGGGTCATATGGCAGTTCTATTCCCAGTTTTTTAAGGAATCTCCACACTGTTCTCCATAGTGGCTGTACTAGTTTGCATTCCCACCAACAGTGTAAGAGGGTTCCCTTTTCTCCACACCCTCTCCAGCATTTATTGCTTGCAGACTTTTGGATAGCAGCCATTCTGACTGGTGTGAAATGATACCTCATTGTGGTTTTGATTTGCATTTCTCTAATAATGAGTGATGTTGAGCATCTTTTCATGTGTTTGTTAGCCATCTGTATGTCTTCTTTGGAGAAATGTCTGTTTAGTTCTTTGGCCCATTTTTTGATTGGGTCGTTTATTTTTCTGGAATTGAGCTGCAGAAGTTGCTTGTATATTTTTGAGATTAATTGTTTGTCTGTTGCTTCATTTGCTATTATTTTCTCCCATTCTGAAGGCTGTCTTTTCACCTTGTTTATAGTTTCCTTTGTTGTGCAAAAGCTTTTAATTTTAATTAGGTCGCATTTGTTTATTTTTGCTTTTATTTCCAATATTCTGGGAGGTGGGTCATGGAGGATCCTGCTGTGATTTATGTCGGAGAGTGTTTTGCCTATGTTTTCCTCTAGGAGTTTTATTGTTTCTGGTCTTACGTTTAGATCTTTAATCCATTTTGAGTTTATTTTTGTGTACGGTGTTAGGAAGTGTTCTAGTTTCATTCTTTTACAAGTGGTTGACCAGTTTTCCCAGCACCACTTGTTAAAGAGACTGTCTTTTCTCCATTGTATATTCTTGCCTCCTTTGTCGAAGATAAGGTGTCCATATGTGCGTGGGTTTATCTCTGGGCTTTCTATTTTGTTCCATTGATCTATATTTCTATCTTTGTGCCAGTACCATACTGTCTTGATGACTGTGGCTTTCATAGTCATCTCTTTAACTTTCTCTTTCCCTGACCACATCAAGCTGTTAAATTTCACTAATTTCCAGATCACTATTCTATTGTTTCCCACAATGTCCTGGGGGTATCAATTGCTCCACAGATCTATCCAATCAAATCCAAGCTCCTTTGAAGGGATAGTTCCTGAGGCCAGTATTTCAGATTTGTTCTGACCCCAGGAGATTTTTTCTCTCTGGCAAACTAATCTGCCTACTATTCATCTTGTATCTTCAATGAGTCTAGCAATCTTCTCTTAGTTACCTCTCACCATAACTTCCCTAAGGGCATTTTTGAGAGTGCTACTGGCTTGAACTTCTCCACCCTCTGTTGCAAATAAAATCAGTTGCTTTGGGAAAAGATTTGGGGCTCTCTGCTTTAGATTTTGCTTCTACTCCAAGGCAGTGCTATGCCCATGGTATAGCAGCAGCTCCATGAGTGGGGGCTAGGCAGACGAAGATGCTCCATCTCTTGGCCACACTCACCTAAAACTTAACTTCAGCATCAGGTAGCTTGGAGCAGGAGAGGAATTGTCCTATCTGGGAAGAGAGTCCTTCAATTGGGAACTAGGGAGAAAGAGGATCCTGTGTTCTTGGTTGCACTAGTCTTGAGCAGAATTTCCATCTCTTTGAGCTGGAAATGGGGAGAAGAGGGTCCTGGTTCAAATACCACAGATTCACTGTTCTTAGCAAGTTTTAGTAAATTTTCTTGAATAAATGTTTCTTCATTTGTTGTATGCACTTAGGAAAATTTTTAGAGACTTTTTGTTTAAAATAACGTCTGCCAACTCGCTGTATAGCACAGGGAACTCTACTCTGTAACAGTCTATGTGGGAAAAGAATCTTAAAAAAAAAAATACTTTCACTGGAGAGTAAGTCTGCATAGCTCCTCATCATTCTATCACACTATCATATTGGAAGTGGACTCTCTTTCAGAACACATAATGCTATATTTTAGTGCGTGACTATTTTATACATATACATGTCCAAGAACAATAGTTTGCTAACTTTAATATGTACATAAATCACCAGTGAAACTTGTTAAAAATGGATGTTTGGGAGTCTCATCCCCAAGAGATTAGAATTTTCTAGGATTTTCTAGTCTTCCAGGAGTAGAAGCCAAAAAGAAATCTGCACTTTTAGCAAGTGCACTAATGATTCTTTGAAAGAAAAAAAATTGCACTAAAAAGACTAAAGCATACCAGCAAAGATGTCTCTTCTCTTTTTCAGCAGGTTCTTGTCTACTAAGAGACTTTGCAGCTATGGCAGGGTCAAACCCTGTCTACTAAACACTACTTATAGTGTGCATGCAAGTGTGTGCGTGTTTTCGCCAAAACCTAGAAATACTGTCATTATAGGAAGTGCTGCTGCCTGTTTGCAGGTAGGGAAGTCCTTGAAGAATTACGGTTTGGGCCTGCTGAGAATCAAAGGTGACAGAAGACCCCAGAGAGAGGCTTCTCAAATTGGGGTCAGGAAACCTGCTCAGAATCTTTCTCTCTCTTGCACCAGGTCTGATTTTTCCTTGGTGTTACTATTTGTAACTTTCCCTCAAAACAAAGAGAGAGCTACAGGCTTTGTTGCAATTGGTCTGATTTGCACACCATCAAGTGACAGTTAGTGCCTCTGGTGAGCAAATTAATAGCATTAAAGCAGCTATCAACATGCTGCTGCAGAAGTGCTTCCTACTGCCCAGCTGCACATGGTTATCACTAACATGAGTCCTCACAGTCATAATCATAGAAAATGAATATCATTTCATATTTTAAAACTCTAGACAGAAACCATTAGCAATTTATTTTTTCCCAAAGAACCAGCTAATTAAAATTGTAAATAAGACTGTTATGCTCGTATGTACTTCTGTGAGTGTCTTTTTCATGAGTGACTGGAGCATAGATGGCTACATAATGGTTCTGTTGCACATTACAACCCAACTCTACTTCCATCTGCCCACACTCCCATCAGAGGAGGAGGCCACACTCAGGGGAAGGAGAATTTGTAAGAAAGGCTTTCACAACAGAAGACAGATCAGGAAAAAGGAGGGCCCCAGAGAGCTCAGGAAATCTGGCTTTATGAGGCACTATAAGAAGCCAGACAATATTTATCTACTGGGTTTAGTAGGTAGGTTATTATTGTTATTATTGGAGATGAAAAAAGTATAATAGGTTCCCCAGTTGAAATTGCAAAAAAAAAAAAAAAAAATTCTTGCTTTAACAAAAAGGCAAAGTTCAAGCACTTTTAACCATTTTCTTTCAGAGTTGCTCATGGACCATTTTCAGTGGGGCATTACTCCCACACTCTCCACATATTAATAACTGATAGCCTTTACTAGTACCAATTCATAGATAAAATCTAAGAAACTTCTGATTTTTTCCATAATTGGCTGATACGCAATTATTTCTCAGTAATGGTCACCTCAGCTGGAGTTGGGTCTTTAACTGGTATATAAAACTAGACATGAAAACAAAACTTAAAAAATACATAAATTATAACTAGATCATTTTCATTTACCAAATGATATACATAGGGCTTCCTTAAATTATAAAGAAGAATTGGCACTTCATAGAGTTAATTCATGGGTTTCCCTGGTGGCTTAGATGGTAATGAATCTGCCTGCAAGGCAGGAGACCCAGGTTCAATCCCTGGATGGGGAAAATCCCCTGGAGGAGGGAATGGCAATCCACGCCGGTATTCTTGCCTGGAGAATCTCATGATCAGAGGAGCCTGATGGACTACAGTCCATGGGGTCACACAGAGTCAGGCACAAGTGAAGCAGCTTAGCACAGCACAGCAGTTAATTCACAGACCAATGATTACTATGAATTAATGAACAATAAGTCAATACTAATTGTTAATTGAAAATGTACCTGAACTCTCCTCTTTAAATGGAGCCCCTTTTGTTATTCTCCATCATAGCAGCCCTACTCTTCTATCACAAGACTTTTTGATTTATGATTGTATATTTACTTATGAGATTATAAAATATCATCCATCTCCCCATTGGAACCTCAGTTGGAGAGACCATCTTTCTTTTATTCACCACTATATGCTCAACATCCAGCACAATGTCCGATCCTTAATTATTTCTGGAATGAATGAAGAAGGAAGTCATGAGGTTCTTGGGATCTTAAATTGGGGAGGATGATCAATAGGCTTTAGGATTCCCTTGAATCCCCTGAAAATATTAATATCTTTAAAACGTTGTCTACATACATTTCTCTGCAGAGAAGACGCACAATTTTCATTAGATTTCAAAGGGGCTTGTGACCGTGCAGAAAGGTAAGGGATCACTGGCCTATATCAGTAGTAAACCCTAAAGCCTATTGATCATCCTCCCCAATTTAAGATCCCAAGAACGTCATGACTTCTTTCTTCACTCATTTCACAAATAATTAAGGATTAGATGTTGTGCTGGATGTTGGGCATATAGTGGTGAACAAAAGAGAGATGGTCTGTCCAACAGAGGTTCCAATGGAGAGACAGATGGCATGATAAGGATTCTGTAGCAAACAACTCACCTGTAGCCTGAAACAAAGTATGCTACATATACCTTTAGGTAGACAAAGGTGTGGCATATGTGTAGGTTCTGTTCCAAGAACCAAAATGTAAATGCCTCAGTAAATTTACAGAACAATCTACATTCCCACTTCCCCTGAGTAACTGATCATTCCTACAGTCACTGGGCTCCATCAGTAGCTGCTTAAATTCATCTGTTTCTTGGCAGCAACATCTGTCATTCAGGCCAGAGAAAAGGAGTCTGTAACACCCTTCTTTTACCTGCTTGGGACGATGACATCCATTTGGTGGTAGTTCCTTTTAATAACAAACCTATAAACCTCCCAGTTAACAAAGGCATTGGACTCTGTCTATAATGCACTGGTTTGGGCAATTTGATCAAACAACTCTGGGGTTTCCCTTCCCCTTCCTGCAGCTGGAGAGGAAAGCCAGCATAATCAGGCTAAATGGGCCTCTGAGTGCTATAGGCACTCATGACAGTGGTAGACTTAGAGATGGGCTGGAACATATTAATTGGCTGTTGTATATTAAAATTCCTCTTCCTCTCTCCCAACTCCAGAAGATGCTTCCCTTCAGTAAAATTCTTCCCTCATTTTAATTTTTTTGTCCTGAAAATGGAAACATCAAAAGTAAATTTGTCAGAGGAAAGAGTTTTTGATGTGTCATTAACTCTCAGTTATCCATCTTAACAGAGAAGAGCAGTGGTGCAGATAATTCAAAGCCAAAGGCTCTTTCTATTTAACTTTGTAGTTCATTGTTTTGAGGGGCTTGGTAGCAGACTTACCTCTCTAATTATGTTTGTCTTTGCTTCTTATTAAAATGAGTTTGTCTGCCTTAGGGCCAGGCAGTTGGGTGACATGAAGATTCTGGTACAGAATTTGTAAAATTCACCAGGGGAAATCCACAAGGCACACAGATAATCAAACCTGACTAGATTTGAGTTCACATTCTTAATCACCTGTGATCAATTGCTTTGCTCCTCTGTGACTAAAGCAAACCTGAGATGAGACATAATTATAGAAGACTAGTTGGAAGGGAATGAGTCTTTACGTTTAGATGAAGACAAGACTGCTGTGGCCAAAAGTGATAGCAGAGTCAATATTGATGTTTTCCCTGCCTGGTCCCACAGCCTTCTATTCTGCAGCCAGAAGTACCTTCCCATGCAGATCCCATGCTGTTCATCTGTACCTGATATCCTGCAGTGACTCCCTTTGCTAACCATAGGGGTTATTCACAAGTACCCACTCTCTCTTCCCCAATATGTGGAGGTAAGACGTTATCTCCACACACGAAGTTAGATGTGGCCATGTGCCGGGTGTTGGGTAGTAAAATGTGCCACTTCTAGGTGGAAGCTTTCAGAGCTAACGTGTGCCTGGTGGCTTGCTTTGTCTAGTGAGGCACTGGCTGCATCTGAGACAGTGGCTGCTCCCTCAGCCTGGATCCCTGAGTGACTGTGATGAGCAGAACCACCACCAGCCAGTGATGGGCACATGGTAGGAACAAGAAATAAACCCCTATTGCTTTAAATCACCGAGACTGTAAGGTTCTTAGTCACTCAGCATCTCTTGTTGTTTAGTTGCTAAGTCATGTCCAACTCTCTTGTGACACCATGGACTGTAGCCTGCCAGGCCATTTCCCAGGCAAGAATACTGGAGTGGGTTGCCATTTCCTTCTCAGGGGATCTTCCCCACCCAGAAATCGAACCTGCATCTCCTGCATTGACGGGCAGATTGTTTACCACTGAGCCACCAGGGAAGCCCAAACAGCAACTCTATCACAGCACACATCAAACTGCGCCATGACTGTCTGAGTTATCTCCCTTATTAGACACTGAAAACTGAGGCCAGAATTATTTCTTCTTCAATACATTAAGTCCAGTGTATATAATAGTTAAAATAAATCCTTAGAAAATGAAATTGTTTTCCTTTCTGGCCTCTGTGATCCTCTGTGTTTATGTTTTTCTAACACTTGCCCTCCTCCTATCATCACCAGTTGAAATGATAAGGTGTCTTTGGCATTCAGATACACGGGGAATGGCAGAGATATTCTTTTGGACCAGCAGTACAAGTAGGAAGAGCTGGCAGAGGGGAGAGAGAAAGATGTTGAGGCATACTTAGGCTGCAGGCATTTCAAATACAAAGGGTTCAAGAGGCAGACAAGATTTCAAAGTCGGGGTGACCACATGGAAAAACAAGTATCCCAAAGTGTTAGTTTTTCAAGGAATCACAGGTATTATCTGGACTAAACTCCTATATCATCAGCATCATTAATATCATAATACCAATACTTATTGATAATGGGCTAAGTACCAGGCACCTCTCCAGCCACCTTACAATTAATTCATTAAATCCTCCTAACCACCATATAAAGTAGCTATTATTATTCTGATTTTACAGGTGAAGAAATTGAAGCACAGAGAAGTAAATTTCCTATGACCACAGCCAGCAAGTATCCCTCTCTGTTTGAATTCAGCATCTGCTTGAACTCTCCCCATCATGGAGGCTCTAACTTCCAATACAAGTCAACTCCTGAGCCACGTCCTGCCTCCTGCTCCAACTGTGGTCCCCTGGACAGTTCTGCTTCCTAGACCAACAGGAAACAATTCCACCTCTTCTCTCCAAGGCAGCCTTTCACATGTCTGAAGGCAGCAACTGTAATGCCCTGCCAGGCTCCTCTTCTCTAGTCCAACGACCCAGTTTACTCACTGGTTTCCAGTGTGCCACAGACTGAGGTCCCTCTCCATCCCAGCTCAGTGACTCACACGTGCCAGTCAGTGGAGTAGAAAGGGGCACTCTCCCTTCTAGTACAGCACAGGGCTGATAGCTTCTACAACTCCAGCACATTCCTTTCACCACGTAAAGCAGGGTTCAGAGGCAGAAACGGGGCCACAATCTGCTGCAGGAATAGCCGACTCACCGCATGTTATGCACATGTCCCCATGCTAGCAAATGGAATGCTAAAAGGGGCTTCATGTTCAGAGCTTCTCCTTTCTACTCAGGTTGGAAGTCTGTTTCTACCCTCTGTACCCTAACCCCTTTCCCCCTCATCATTCTCTTGCCCCAAGAAAACAGGTCCTGCACTCACCATGGAGTTCATGGCAAAGTGATTGTGCTGTGTCTGGAGGTCTAGGGCATGCTGGTAGCTGACTCCAATCTCTGTATGGCTCTGGAGGAATAACTCCTTATTGTGGCTTATCCAGTCGAACATCTGGAAGGGGAAAAGAAGACACAGATAATGGTTATGAGTTCAACAGCAAGAAACTTTAAGAGCTACTGGAAGAAAACCAGCCCTTCTGTTGGTGCCCAGTGAGGACCAGACATCGTGCTCAAGGTTGGGGTGCCCACAGCCTGGCTTCTCAGGAGAGCTCTCCTTAGAAGAGGGCCCCACCATCAGCCTTGATGCTTCCTTACAAAGTCCAGAAGAAAAACAGAAAATGAGTAAGAGGACCAGGGAGAGTTAGGAGAAAGCTGTTTACTATCAGCTTCTTCTTTTAAAAACTTTTAGAAACCTTTACATCCCCTTTTAAAAACTTTTCAAAATCATCAAAAGAATCCAGTACATGCTTTAGGGACAGGACAGGTGGGAGGTTTCATGTATCCCCTACTGCACCAGCAGGAGAGACCCTTGTTGTAAGCCACAGAGCATCCTAATATACTCCCACCCCATTTACACTGCCTGACCACACACATCGTTGAATTGACTCTGAATGGAATCCAACTTTTCTTTTGATCCCACAGCCTCACAATTCCAGGGTTTCTGCTATAAGCCATGAGGAATCAGAAGAGGAGGATTTTAAGGATAGGGTAAATACTGCCTGGCACCGTGGGCACTGAGTCATTTTCCTCCCCCATCTCTGTACCTGGTTTTCATTTAGGTTTCTACCTCCTTCCCAGTGGCCCATTCACTTTTAGGGGAGCTGATCAGAACCTCAGTTCCAAGGAAAAGCCTGGGCACTCTAAGGGTTATCACTTCTCAGGATACCAGATCTAAGCTAATCAGTGTATGACATTTCCTGACTGATGGGATTATCTTAGAAACATGTCCAACTCTTTGTGACCCCATGGACTGTAGCCTGCCAGGCTTCTCTGTCCATGGAATACTCCAGGCAAGTATACTGTAGTGGGTTGCTGTTCCCTTCTCCAGGGGATCTTCCTGATCCAGGGATCGAATCTAGGTCTCCTGCATTATAGGCAGATTCTTTACTGTCTGAGCCACCAGGGAAACTGGTAAGAAACAGGAATGTTATTCAATTCAGTACAATAAGACATGAAGGTAAGTTTGCTGGAAGCCTCTGGGAAAACAGAACTGCAGTGCTATAGATACAACTTCTCTTCCTCTGATACTGTCATTGTGACCCTGCACCTCAAATTGCTGAATTGTCACAATTCTGGTGGCAGCTTGAGGGAGAAGTCAATGGGCAGAGAAAGGGTATAGCCAAAATAATGGAAAGAAACAGGCAGAGCTCTGCTTGAGCCTTGCCTGATCACCACCTTCTCTCTTGACTTCCTTAGTACCTGAGCCAATAAATCCTCTATATTTACTCAAACTGGTTTAAGTTGGATTTACTGTAATTTTCTGCCTTGAGTGGTCAACTGATATAGCCAGGAAAGATGTTAAACCTTTGGAGAAGAGGACCGCTACACTTGGAACTCACGCTCAGTAGCTTGGGATGAGCTAAAGACTGCGGCTCAGTTGCAGAGAAGAGCAGGGAAGAACTGACCAGAGGTGCAAGCTGAGATGCTGCAAAATTCATGCCAGCTTTCCTCGAGGCAGAATCACAGCCTCATTCCATTTTCCTCCTTGAAACAGACAAATGAATTTACTTTTTCAGTTACATTTAACCAACATTTATCGGACACTCATTTTATGCCCGGCACTGTTCAAGGCAAAAATGATTAATATGTTCTTCTTGAGTTTAAATGGCTTAAAAGCCATTGTGAAAAGCAAACATGGACTCAGATACAATGTTAGTATAACTTGGCATATGACGATTAAGATCACAATTTGAAAAGAAATCTAGCAAGATAAAGGTCAAGATGGTGGATCAAGGTAACAGCCACTCTTGGTGGTGTGGAGACAGGAAAGAGCACAGAAGGCTTCCCAGAGTTGGTGACACCTGAGTTGACCTTGACTCAGGTAGGAATTAGCCAGGGGAAGATGAATGAGATGTAAGCTTCACACAAAGGGGAGATCAAAGGGGCAGAACTCTGGGGCAGCCCAGTGTGCTAAGGGCTCTGAAATCACCACTTTTGTGCTTTTGGACCTGATGTGAGGAGAATATGTGGCTGAGGAGGTAGATGGGACCATGAAGAGCTCTGGACACAGGCTTTAGGAAACCTAGACTATATACTGTGGGCAGCAAGATGTCAGTGGAGGGTTGTAAGCTGAGCAGTGAAATTCGATGTGAGCTTTGAGAGCAGTGTGGGATGGGAGACTGGAGGGGAGAGATGGAGCAGTGAAAATGGTTAGGAGGCTGTTACAGTAATCCTGGGGAGCAAGAGTGATAACCTGGAAACCTGGATGTGGGGAATGGCAGTGAAGTTTGAGAAGTGGGCAGAGTGAGAGCTACTAGGAAGGGACTGAGGACTCCCAATTGTTTAGGAAGTGGGGGTGAGGGAGAGAAAGGGAGAATAGTCAAGATATCTGGCATAGCACCCTGGGTCCTTGTAAAAGAAGATGCCACCATGGCACTACCTCAAGAGGAGGGTGAGAAGCTGGGGTGAGGGAGGAGAGATCGTGGTTCCACTTTAGATGCTGGGTTTTAGACACTTAGGAGAGCTTCAAGTGAAGATGTCCTGTGGGCAGTTAAGAGTTTTGTCTGGAGGTCAGGAGAGAGACATCGAGGCTATGACAATCCACACATAAGCATAAACAAATCACCTTCCCAAGGCAAATGGGCATGCTTTGATTTAGAGAGGATTCTCCCTTTTGAATTACCCAGATCACTCTCTGCTACCTAAACAGATAAAGGGTGAAAGTAGCATTCTTCACTTTCGACTGTCCATGATGTCCCAGGCTAGGGGAGCCTGTGGAGGCTGGCTGGTGTTGGTGGTGTGCAACACCCTGGGTCTGCCAGCCATATCCAATCCCACACCAATGGCACATGGTTGGGGTTTCTTAAAATTATTATTAAGGACAAGAGGGGAAGAAGACAAGCACCCCCGGAAACTAAAGGAATTTCATTGTGTAATTTTTGTTCTTTAAAATTCTACCGCTCAACCTCATTTTATAATAATTTCTATCTCTTTTTCTTGTTGATGAAAGAATCAATAAAATTAATGAAAATCTGAAATGCTTGAAGTCCTTAGAACTTGGGATGAACTCACTCCTTATATTTTCTTGGCTATCCTAGTGGCCTGGAAGTGACCTTCCCTGTATTTTCTGCTAAATGACTATTTAGATATGCTAATAAACAGAGAGTTATGTGCTAGCATCAGAATTATTAGATTGCCTGGCGCCAGGTCTCTGCTGGACTACACAGCAAGGAGAGCTGAGCATGGGCCAGTTAGGGAGGAAAAGCAGGGACAACAGTGAATTAAAAGGCAGGTGAGAGTAGAAAGTGCTGGAGGAAGTGTACACCTCATTGAGTGGACTTACTACATGATGAGGTCTGTGCACAAGCCGTTTTGCCCCATCTGCCTTCCATAGTGGAGCACATGAGCAGTCTCTGGGGGCTGAACTTTTTGGGGAACTGCAGCTATGCTGGAGGCTAGACGCAGTGCTCCAAAGATGTGACACTCATCTCATGCAGTGAGAAAAAGACCTGCTCTAGAGGCCAAATAGCCTACATGATAGCAGGAACCAGGGTTTCTCCAATGTGGCTGTTTTCTAGGGACAGTCTCAAGTCTTCTCTGGGCCTGAATCTGCTAATTATATATAACCCTCACCTTTTTGAACTTGCCTGCCTGCAAGGATCATCAGCATTTCTGCTGATTCAGTGGAACCGGCAGCAGAGAATATGCATGTGTGCATGTATGCTCCCAGGTGGGTGTGCAGTTAAGCAGGATGAGGACAAGACTGGGTCTGGGCCTGGCTCTGTCACTAACTACCCGTGAGACTGTGGGCAAGTCTCTTCATTTCCGAGCTTCTCTTCCCTTGCAAGGGATAAGTAGTACCCAGAATGGAAGTAAGCATCCTGGCTTACAATTGGCTCAATTGGGAAACTTATGCAAAGTATTGTTTTCCATTCAAAATAAAAATTAGTCTTATTGAGTCTCCTGGATCAGAATACATATTCATTGTTACAATGTACACTTGTAACTTTTGATTACAAAGAATGTCTGTGAGAAAACTGGCATTGTTTTTGACAGCCAGAGAAAGGCAGCTTCTTAGTCTTAGCCCTGATATCTGTCTGGAGCTTTAGAGTTCAAAATGTCCATTCGCACACATCATCTCACTGCCTCCATCAGGCCCAATTTACAGATGGCAAACAGGTTCAGAGAAGGGAAGTCCACCCAGTGGGCTTTTATTCATCTCACCCAAGGCACATTCACTGAGTGTCTGCTGATCCAGGCTTGAGGGATACTGCCCTGCCTCCTGTGACTATAGGACCTCCCCTGCCCAGGCTCCCCAGAGCAGTTGTCCCTCAAAAGGCAGCCACCAGGGCACTATGAGGCTCCAGCTGTGGTAGGACACCGTCCCTCACAGGCCATTCACTGTCTAGTACCCAGCCACCTCCTCTCTGCCTCACCCCTGCCCTCTCAGTGCCTGGAGACAGCTGATTCAAACAGTTCCACTTCTCTCAATAAATGCTTAGTGAATGAAAGTAATGCATGAGCAAGTTGGCCACGGGTTCTGGGGTTGCTAATCTCCAGACAAGCTGACCCTTTCTAAATTCCTTTCCAACTAGGACACTATGTTTGATCTGTTTGAACTGGCTTCTCTGGAAGACACTTGAGCTAGACATTTGAACAAAACTCTAAAGAAAAAAAAAAATTAAAGGAAATATCTCCATAGTGGTTTCAAACATTTGAACTGTTCATTGTTGTTGTTGTTACTGTTGTTTATTTTTTTGAGAAGCAGCAAATGGTAGGTTCAACAAAATGTAAAAAGACAACAAAATTCCTCCAGGAGGAAAGTTCACATCTAAATAATGAAATTTTATCTCTTTGTTTGGAAACCAACATAGTTTCATCTCATTAAGGAGACGAATGTTACATGTAAGCTGCTTGAGTCTTTTTCTTCATATTTTGCTAAGTAATTTTTTATGCTGGCTAAAACTCAGTGAAAATATAAAAATCTAGTTTTTAATATATAATAAATAATAGAATCTATTTAAATGTAAATTAGGAAACTAAACAGAAACATTTTTATCCTTTTCTTTTAAATATGAGGATAGCTAAAAGATTATTATTGTTCTGTTCTGTTTTTAATAAAGCATAAGCTATTTCATAGAGTAAGGATATTAAATAAGGATCCTGGACTTACTTCCTTCATTTGCCACATTTAGCAACAGCATCTGATTTAGAGTTTTAACTTTCAAACCAACTTACCACCTAGTGTTAGAATTTTATGCTATCTGTAATTTAAATTATATTGGTTTTAATTTGCTCATATTCAGATTTGGTGACTTGATTGAGAGGATAGAAGACAACTAAATGATTTTCTTTCCTAAGCGTGCACATTCCAGCATTACCTGTTGTCCCCTGTATCCTGCTTGTATACTGCATTAACCCATCCATGAACGCCTATGCCCTAAAGAATACTAACAACTTCCTTGCCAGAGAAGCTTACTACATCTGAAAATTTGCTGTGCAGTCAATTCCACAATAAAATGTTATGTGTGTTATAGTGCAAAGAGCATTTCAATTCAGGAGACTTGGGTTCTAGTATAGATCTGCTTTATAAACTTTGACAAGTTAGTTAATGGTCTGAACCTCAGTTTCCTTATCTGTGAAAACGGGGATAACAATTTACACTATTTCAACCTTAGCATAATAGTGAGATTAAAATAAGAATGAATTTCATGCTTCGGTAATTGCTATATACCAGATAGATTTTTAAATCTATATAGTGAGCATATTCTATTGTACATATTTCCCTAATGTTTGTGTCAGAGCAGAGAACAGATGAAAGGTGTGGATTTAAAATTGCACAACCTTCACCCTACTGCAAAATCACTGTGGGCTCATGGAAATCACACCTGAAGCTCAGACACAAACATCCACAGCCTACCCCTGCCGGAGACATGCTCCCAGAGCCACCATAAGGTACTAGACAGACCAAGGACACCTGTGCAGCTTCCCACTGCCCCCACCCTGACATACACTCAGGGTGAAAAAAAGAGGAAGGGAGGCGGGGAGGGAGGGAGGGAGAGAGAGAAAGAAAGAGCCTTTGCTTACACAGGACTCAAAGCCCTGCATATTCTCTCAGGGTCATGCCTGAGGGCACAGTCCCCTCCTGGCCTCTGGGTGTAGCCCAAACAGTGAAACAGTGATCTAACCCTCTCCTGCCCTCCCCCTTCCCCATCCTCTCTGCCACATCCCAACCCTTCACTATTACAGACTCAATCCCTTTGACTCTTAACAGTTTTTCACCCAGGAGAGACTCCTATTAAAATGCATCATTCCTGCAACCCCTCCTGGAACTGGTTTATCCTGGACACAGAAACAGTTCATTAAGAAAGCAAGGTCCTTTGTGAGCATGACTCAGGGATGGGATCCTAAAATGGGGTAGCAGAAGAGCCCTAGACTAAAAGAGACAGGCCCTAAAGTGGGAGTGGGAGGGAACCAAGGGCAAATTTCCCCACTTTACAACTTTGCTTTCACATAACTCTGCCTGACCCCAGGTATATGTCTTCAGGCAAACAGGGAAGCACACAGGCCCCATGTGTGTGTTCTGGCCTAGGACCCTTGTTGTTGTTGTTGAACAGCCCAGTCTCGTCCGACTCTTTGAGACCCCATGGACTGCAACACACCAGGCCTCCCTGTCCCTCACCATCTCCTGGAGTTTGCCGAAGTTCATGTACATTGCCATCCAGCCATCTCATTCTCTGATGCCCTCTTCTCCTGCCCTTGATCTTTCCCAGCATCAGGGACTTTTCCAATGAGTCATCTGTGCACATCACATGACCAAAATACTGGAGCTTCAGCTTCAGCATCAGTCCTTCCAATGAATCTTTAGGGTTGATCTTCCTTAAGACTGACTGGTTTGAGCTCCTTGCTGTCCAAGGGACTTTCGGGAGTCTTCTCCAGCACCACAGTTCAAAGGCATCAATTCTTTGGCGTTCTGCCTTCTTTACAGACCAGCCCTCACAACCACATATGACCACTGGGAAGATCATAGCCTTGACTATACAGACCTTTGTTGGCAGAGTAACGTCTCTGCTTTTCAACACACTGTCTAGGTTTGTCATCGCTTTCCTGCCAAGAAGCAATCTTCTTCTGATTTCATGACTGCAGTCACTGTCCACAATGATTTTTGAGCCCAAGAAGAGGAAATCTGTCACTACTTCCACCTTTTCCCCTTCTATTTGCCATGAAGTAATAGGGCCAGATGCCACGATCTTACTTTTTTCAATATTTAGTCTTAAGCCAGCTCTTTCACTCTCCTCCTTCACCCTCATTAAGAGGCTCTTTAGTTCCTCTTCACTTCCTGCCATTACAGGGGTATCATCTGCATATCTGAGGTTGTTGATGTTTCTCCCGCCTATCTTGATTCCGCTTGTAACTCATCTAGCCTGCATTTCTCATGATGTACTCAGTGTATAGGTTAAACAAACAGGGTGACAGCAGACAGCCCTCTCGTACTCCTTTCTCGATCTTGAACCAATCAGTTGTTCCATAAAGGGTTCTAACTATTGCTTCTTGATTCACACACAGGTTTCTCAGGGGACAGGTAAGATGGTCTGGTATGCTTTCCACAGTTTGTCATGATCCCCACAGTCAAAGGATTTAGGGTAGTCGATGAACAGAGATAGATGTTTTTCTGAAATTCCCTTGCTTTCTCTATAATCCAGCAAATGTTGGCAATTTGATCTCTAGTTCCTCTTTCTTTTCTAAACTCAGCTTGGACATCTGGAAGTTCTTGGTCCACATAATGCTGAAGCCTAGCATGCAAGATTTTAAGCATGACCTTTCTAGCATGGGAGATGAGTACAACTGTCTGATGGTTAGCACATTCTTTGGTACTACCCTTCTTGGGAATTAGGATGAGGATTGACCTTTCTCTTGTGGCCACTGCTGGGTCTTCCAGATTTGCTGACATAACGAATGCAAAATCTTGAGGGACCCTTAAGACCCTTCAATCTTTGTTTTCAATTATCTGCTCATCTAGGATTGAGCTTTCCTACTTTTCCAAAGCAGGATAGAGAAAGAAAAAGTAAAGGACCCCAAGATGTGGACCTAGTTTGTAGTTCCTAGAATTCCTTACTGAAGGGAGTTTGATACCTTGCCTCTTCTGTACCCTGCAGGCCTGCAGACCATAAGGAGCTCAAGGTTCTGGGAGACAGTCTTTACACTGGTGTCTACAGACAGGGAGGCAGTTGGGACTTGTGCCTGACAGACAGTTAATAAATACCTACTGAAGGAGAGAAGGTGTTCTGGGCCCTGTCTGTTCTTCTTTAGGCTTTTGGAATGACAGCGGGCATAGTTGTATATATGGTACAAGAAAGAAGTCATTTTTATCTATCACCATAAATCCAGCTCTTCTCAGAGGATGGCTCAGCCTGGTTACCTGGGAGACCCCAGCACTGTAGCCTCAGGAATCAGTCAGGGCACCAAACAATTTCACAGGCCAGGCTGTATCTCTGACCTGCAGACATGCTATTGATCCTCTAGCATGTTTCTTACCCACTCTGACCCTCAATTCCCTAATTCCCAGACCTCAGATCTAACACGGAGAAGGCAATGGCACCCCACTCCAGTACTCTTGCCTGGAAAATCCCATGGACAGAGGAGCCTGGTAGGCTGAAGTCCATGGGGTCGCTAGGAGTCGTACACGACTGAGGGACTTCCCTTTCACTTTTCACTTTCATGCATTGGAGAAGGAAATGGCAACCCACTCCAGTGTTCTTGCCTGGAGAATCCCAGGGACGGGGGAGCCTGGTGGGCTGTCGTCTTTGGGGTCGCACAGAGTCAGACACGACTGAAGTGACTTAGCAGCAGCAGCAGATCTAACATCCTAACATGCTACTCACATCTAGAACTGTCCAGTTTTTCTATAAAACAGACAAATGTCCCTGTTTGCTCCCATTGTGAGCAAGGAGTTAATAAAACCCTTTCCCTTTGTGCATGCTAATCTGACCTTCAGTTAACACCCTAGTTCTGTTTCCCTGGAAACAGATAAAGATAGTATGTGCCAACATGTTACTAATTCATGTTGCCTATGGTTAAAAAAAAAAAAACACAACACTCCTGACTGGTAAACTGAATCTGGATTGGAAGGACTATCAATGAACTATAAATAACTGGTGGGGATAATGTTCCTTGATCTTCCCTGAAGGGAGTGACTCTTGTAACTGGTGTGTCCATTGCCAGAACCTTGGAAGCTGTGCCAAAAGAGTTGCTATAAGAGATACTGGCTCGTGTGAGGCATGGGTTGTTGAGCTGTGAGAGCTTCTGCAGCTGCCCACCATGGATCTTGTCTCCTTGCACCTGAGCTGGCCCACTGCAAGGACTGCACTGCTGGGAAACCACAGCTCCTATCTTATATTGTCCTGAGTGGATCAGCAGCAAGGTGGCCCATAGCAGTCTTTGAGTCTGAATGCTCAGTGGAGTCTATGAAGACTCCTTGGTATGTGTGGTATCCATATTGTAGAGCCAAATCCTGTGCACATAGTCTCTTTTTGTCTTCCCTTTCCCCATGCTATTTTCTCACTTTCAACTTCTCTCAATAACAGCAGTAATAATGGTAACAACAAAAATAATAGCAACTAACATTTGCTAAATGCTCATCCTGGGCTTCCCTGGTGGCTCAGTTGGTAAAGAATCTGCCTGCAATGTGGGTGACCTGGGTTCAATCCCTGGGTTGGGAAGATCCCCTGAAGGAGGGCAGGGCAACCCACTCTAGTATTCTTGCCTGGAGAATGTCCCATGGACAGAGGAGCCTGGTGGGCTACAGACCATGAGGTTGCAAAGAGTCAGACATGACTAAGTGACTAAGCACAGCACAGCACCTTGTGCCAGGCACAGTGCTAAGCATTATAACATTCTAATTATCTCTCCAATATTAACCCCCAATATTATCATCTCCATTCTACATATTGAGAAACTAAGGTACAGAGAGGCTAATTAACTTGCCCAAAGTCACAAAGCTAATAAGTGGCAGAGCCAAGATTCAAACTCAGGAGGCCTAGTTCCAGTATTAACCCTGTTGCTCCACCTCCCAAAATGCTCAAAGCTTGATTTCTGTCTACCCTTCTTTTATCACCAAATTTTCAGAAGTACATTTGGCCCCTTGGCTTCTTTTGTTTTTCCTCCATCCACTTCCTCTTTAATCTCTTGTAATATCTTCTACCTTTACTGCTTTCCTAAGTCTGCACTCACCATGAAAACTGACTGCCTCCTCCTTTCTGAGATCTTGACCCTTCCCTTGATCTTGCATCAGAATCCAGTGCCATCATTTCTGCCGTCCTTTTGACTGGCTCTGGCCTTCTACCAGAGGCAGGCCATCCGGCTGCAGCCATGATCAGCTTCCCCCTCCTGCTTTCACAAGTCTACACCCAACACTAATTTCTCCCAGGAGAATCAGGGCTTCACAGACTCATGCTCTCTTCTTGACACACCACATCTAGTCTCAGCATGACAAAAACAATAGAACACTCTAATTTCAAAAGCTCACCAATTCTTCAATTCTACACTGATTTATCTAAACTTGCCTCCTAATTCTCTGCTGCCCCTTTATGGCTGTCCTTCATGCCCTTCACACCCTCACTGGAACCATCGCAATCCTTAGCCCTCTGCCTTTCATTCATCAGCTTTGTCCATTTGAGAATCCATTCAGGCTCACATTTTTAACAACCTAAATATTATTTCCTGTTTCATGTGCCACATCCTGTGCCAAGTACCTCCACAGACTTTCTTGTGTAGTCTTTATAATAATACAAAAAGAAGGTATTGTTAATTTTGCTTTCGACATAGTGAAAACTCAGTATAAAGAGCTGAAGTAAATTGCCCAAGATTACACAGCTTGTAAGTGATGGAGATAAATCCAGAATCTAGTGTCCATCTGAACCTAATTTCCTCTGTTCCAGGGTGCTCTCTAACCTCAACTTCCCGATAACTGACAAGAAGAAATATGTGCCTGGCTCTGCACAATGAGCTTTACACACATTATCTCAAGCCTCAAAACAGCCCTATGAGTTAGATACCACCATCCTCACCTTTCTCTAGAAGAAACTGTTTGAGAGATAAAATAATTTGGCCAAGGTTGCACAGTCAGGGTGCACATTAAACCAGTCTATATGACTTCAAATTCCATGCTTTTAAACTACTATCCAATTGTCTCCCAAATGCACACAATTTTAGATTATTCCTAGTCACCTGGTGCCCATGAATTCAGTATGATACCCTCTTGCTGTAGCATCAGCATTTCAAACTACTCCACCTGCTCTGTGAAAACTCTTACCTTCTCTTGATCCCCCACATCTTCACCCTGCCCCCCTGAAGTCGATTCATTGTCTTTCTTCAAATCATTCTGAAATATACCCTTCACTTTCCACTGCTACAGATACTCATCACTCAGCCCCTCCTGCCAAGATTACTGTAATTATTCCCTTACTGGTTTCCCTGGCTCTGTTTTCTTCTTTATACCAAGCAATCTGCTCCACCAGGCTCACTGCTCTGATACACTACTTTTACCCAGTCATTCCCTCAGTCCAAAAAAAAAAAAAAAATCCCCTACAAAATTATTGTTGCTATCTATTATCTATAATGAACTCCTTATTGCCAAATTCAGACTTAAATTGAAGAAAGTAGGGAAAACCACTAGTCCATTCAGGTATGACCTAGATCAAATCCCTTATGAGTATACAGTAGAAGTGACAAATAGATTTAAGGGACTAGATCTGATAGACAGAGTGCCTGATGAACTATGGACAGAGGTTCATGACATTGTACAGGAGACAGGGATAAAGACCATCCCCATGGAAAAGAAATGCAAAAAAGCAAAATGGCTGTCTGAGGAGGCCTTACAGATAGCTGGGAAGAGAAGAGAAGCGAAAAGCAAAGGAGAAAGGGAAAGATATTCCCATCTGAATGCAGAGTTCCAAAGGACAGCAAGGAGAGATAAGAAAGCCTTCCTCAGCGATCAATGCAAAGAAATAGAGGAAAACAACAGAATGGGAAAGACTAGAGATCTCTTCAAGAAAATTAGAGATACCAAGGGAACAGTTCGTGCAAAGATGGGATCGATAAAGGACAGAAATGGTATGGACCTAATAGAAGCAGAAGATATTAAGAAGAGGTGGCAAGAATACACAGAGAAGAATACACAGAAAAAAGATCTTCATGACACAGATAATCACGATGGTGTGATCACTCACCTAGAGCCAGACATCCTGGAATGTGAAGTCCAGTGGGCCTTAGAAATCATCACTATGAACAAAGCTAGTGGAGGTGATGGAATTCCAGTTGAGCTATTTCAAATCCTGAAAGATGATGCTGTGAAAGTGCTGCACTCGATATGCCAGCAAATTTGGAAAACTCAGCAGTGGCCACAGGACTGGAAAAGGTCAGTTTTCATCCCAACCCCAAAGAAAGGCAATGCCAAAGAATGCTTGAACTACCACACAACTGCACTCATCTCACACGCTAGCAAAGTAATGCTTAAGATTCTCCAAGCCAGGCTTCAGCAATACGTGAACCGTGAACTTCCAGATGTTCAAGCTGGTTTTAGAAAAGGCAGAGGAACCAGAGATCAAATTGCCAATATCCGCTGGATCAATATCCATTGGATCACTCTCAAAAGCAAGAGAGTTCCAGAAAAACATCTATTTCTGCTTTATTGACTATGCCAAAGCCTTTGACTGTGTGGATCACAATAAACTGTGGAAAATTCTGAAAGAGATGGGAATACCAGACCCTCTGACCTGTCTCTTGAGAAACCTGTATGCAGGTCAGGAAGCAACAGTTAGAACTGGACATGGAACAACAGACTGGTTCCAAATAGGAAAAGGAGTACGTCAAGGCTGTATATTGTCACCCTCCTTATTTAACTTCTATGCAGAGTACATCATGAGAAACGCTGGGCTGGAAGAAACACAAGCTGGAATCAAGATTGCCGGGAGAAATATCAAGAACCTCAGATATGCAGATGACACCATGCTTATGGCAGAAATTGAAGAACTAAAGAGCCTCTTGATGAAAGTGAAAGAGGAGAGTGAAAAAGTTGGCTTAAAGCTCAACGTTCAGAAAACTAAGATCATGGCATCTGGTCCCATCACTTCATGGGAAATAGATGGGGAAACAGTGGAAACAGCGTCAGACTTTATTTTTCTGGGTTCCAAAATGACTGCTGATGGTGATTGCAGCCATGAAATTAAAAGACGCTTACTCCTTGGAAGGAAGGTTATGGCCAACCTAGATAGCATATTTAAAAGCAGAGACATTACTTTGCCAACAAAGGTCCGTCTAGTCAAGGCTATGGTTTTTCCAGTGGTCATGTATGGATGTGAGAGTTGGACGGTGAAGAAAGCTGAGCGCTGAAAAATTGATGCTTTTGAACTGTGGTGTTGGAGAAGACTCTTGAGAGTCCCTTGGACTGCAAGAAGATCCAACCAGTCCATCCTAAAGGAGATCAGTCCTGGGTGTTCATTGGAAGGACTGATGTTGAAGCTGAAACTCCAATACTTTGGCCACCTCATGCGAAGAGTTGACTCATTGGAAAAGACCCTGATGCTGGGAAGGACTGGGGGCAGGAGGAGAAGGGGATGACAGAGGAGGAGATGGTTGGATGGCATCACTGACTCGATGGACATGGGTTTGGGTGAACTCCGGGAGCTGGTGATGGACAGGGAGACCTGGCGTGCTGCAATTCATGGGGTCGCAAAGAGTCGGACACGACTGAGCGACTGAACTGAACTGATTATGTATAATTCAAAATCTAATCTCCTTACTCTGGCATGCAAGGTACCTCCCCCTTCCATGCCCTATTGGTCCATATCTGCCCTTCTCCCTATTCTTTCACACCACTGTCTGTATCAAGCATCCTTTCCTGCCATATTCTATTCAGCACCATGCAAATAAATCACACCATGCTCATTGCCACCCCCATATATGTGTTCACATCTCTCCTTCCATACCCAAATATCCAACTTACTTCTACTCTTCCAAACGTACCTGAAGTCTCCTTTCCTCTCAATGAATTCTTTGACCAGCTGAGCCCATACTGATTTCTCTTTCTTCCAAGTTCACTGCCCAAGTATGTACCATGATTCACAAAGCTAACCTTCATTCAGAACTACCTAAAGTGTTTTCTTAAAAAAGTATAGCTTCCTAGGCCCTATCCTTGAGATTCTGATTCAGCAGGAACTCTGCAGGTCAATCTGATGCACTTGCATTTTTATGTAAACAGTTCATGTACACTTACAGTCTGTTTTTGATGGGGTAGCTAGTATGGAACTTAACTCTACTACATGTACACTAGTTAAAAGCATTGGTCAACAACCAACATAAATCACTGATCCTTAAAGGAAGTTGAAGGAAGGGAAACATACAAGTAAGCCCTAGGCCCACGCTGGCTTTCTCCCTGAGGGTATTTTCCAAATTATGAAGCCAAGAAACAGGAGCTGAGCAGAGAGCAGCAGTCTTAATGGGTGTAATACAATAGAGACTAGACTTTGGGGCTGGTAGGGTGGTTGTAATTATGGTGATAGGAAGTTAGAGAGGAGGCAGCTAAGAAAACAAGACCTAAAAATCTTCACCAAATTTCCTTTAGGTCCTTGGCCAAATCTTAAGCTGTGCATAGGCAAGGTGAGATTCCAGAAAGTCTAGGAGAGAATAGCTGTGGTATGTGGAAAACTGAAAAGAAACATCAGGGGCTACAGTGCTGAGGAAATGTTATGAGTTCTAAATCAAACAGTGTGAAGAGACTTTGGTGAACTCTGGACACTCAACTGGGACCCCAAATAGACAAGACTGTAAGAATAAGAACTGCATCCTAAGAATATGCACTATATCCTAGAATTAAAGAAAAGATGGAAGTAGATATCTCATAGCAAAGCCCAAACCAAGGTTCAACAGGATCACAATCTGTAGTTTAACTGCATCCCAGAACAAAACTTAACAAAATTTAGAGGAGGATAACCTAATCAAGAGGCTGTACAATACACCATCTATAACAGCCAGTAGATTATTCAGCATATGAAGGAGAGAAAAGTGACTAAGAGTTAAAAAAATTAAATAGTCAATAGAAACAGAACCTGAGATGATTAGGCTATAATTTAGCAGATAAGACTTTTGAAAGAATCATGGTTAACATCTTGAAGAAAATAGGAGGGAAAGGCACAAAATGAATTAAAAGGTAAATGTAACAACAGAGTCCAGTGTTCTGTTTCTTGTAGCCAAAAGCATTTCAACATAAATAGTCACATGCTCAGGATGCTTAGCACACTATTTTATTCACTTATTGTGCGCCCACTGTATTCCAGATTTGGATTAGAGACTAACAAGAAAAGATCAAGGGCAGAGTATAGTGAGGGAGGCAAATATATTTGATGGTCTGTCACTTTTAACTGTGAAAAGTACTATGAAAAGTGTATATGCCCTGGAGAAGGAAATGGCAACCCACTCCAGTATTGTTGCCTGGTAAATCCCATGGACACAGGAGCCTGGCGGGCTAAAGTCCATGGGGTTTCAAAGAGCTGGACATGACTTAGCAACTAAACAAGAACAACAAATACGTGTATGTATAACTGATTCACTTTGCTGTATACCTGAAACTAATACAACATTGTAAATCAGCTATACTTCAATAAAAATTTAAGAAATAGAAAAAAAAGGCAAAGGTGGAAAGGCAGAAGAGTAGGTCTTTACTTAGTGGCAGTGAGGAACCACTGAAGGAAACTGATAAGGTTAAATTCACTTCTAACCCTACACGGGTGTCTACACTGAAGCCCTCGACACACAGTCATTTATCTCATTGCAAAGAAGAGTCCAAGGCAGCCACCATGATCTCACAAAAAATCAACTAACATATTACAGGTTTCTCCATGACCGAGGGTTCTCACCACCACCACCCAGCCCCCTCCTCCTTCTTTCCCCTTCTCCTTTTTCTTAAAAAACCCTTCAACGTCTGAGATGAAGAAGATAAATACAAAGAAGGAGATACAGATGACATATGCAAGGTGCCTGGCACAGTGCATGACACACAGTAGATGCTGAATACATGCTAGTTCCTTCCCACTTTCTTCCCCTCCTTATCCTGCCAGACAGGATAAGCTGCCAGTCACAAGTAGGTGCTTTCTGACTAGAGAAACCCAGGCTACAACTCTTCATGCTCAAATCACACACTGTCCTAGAAAATCAGCACACTCCTATTAGGCCTTAAAAGGTTACTCTCTTCAGACTTGCCCTCCTCATGCTAAGTGATATAATGAGATGTTTCAGCAAGTCGATTATTAATATAAATATTTTCAGAATTTGAATGATGTTTTTATTCTTTGCATTTTATTTCCAGTCTGCTTGCCTGGATGGACTAAACATCCTACAGTCCTGGCAACACACACACTACCCCATTGTGGGAAGGAACGGTCACCCAGGAGCCAGCAAGTCAAGCAGAGGAGAAACAGGACCAACCAAGCCAGGAGTCAGCCCGGGTAGCCCTGGGATATTGACTCTGAGTGACCAAATTCCTTCCATCTGAACCACAGATGATGATAAAATATTTTCAGGAATAGCGTAAGGGAATGTTTACTCACTTCCCAAAATGTAAAATTGAAGAGGTCAAACTCAATTTAATTCAAGCTGAGAAAATAGTGCCCAACTTTATCCCAGAGCTAAATTTAGGCATAAACCGAGTTCTGGCCCTTGGCAAGTTAATTTATATGAGCTAATGCTTGTTCCTGGCCTACAAGATATATTCAATAAATGGTAACTATTATTGTTACTGCAAAAATGGAGTGTCTGGTGGATGTTCTCATCCAGCCCTCCCACACATCCTAAAATCAGCTGTGGCAATTACTTGCACATCTGGGAAAAAAAATTCCACGTGGACTGAGGAGGAGGTGGCCTCCCCTTCAGGAGTCCCTCTCCAAGAAAGGGGAGCAGGTGCTATGCTGGAAGGGGTCTGGACTAGGTGGGCTTGACTCTGAGCAGAATAAGAAAGCTAGCCTTCTCCTTTCCCCTTCTTCCCTCTTCCTACGGCAACAATGAGGCTGAGACAGGTGGGAGACCACGAGGGAGCCAGGCTCCCTCCTGCTGGAGGAGATGCTCTATTATGCTTCCAGCTTCCAAATCCCACCTAGCAGAACATACTCCATAGGAACTCAGGAAAGACTTAGGAAGGAAGAGCACAATCTTCAAAACCCTCCATTTCCTTAACAACCCCATTCAGCAGACTAAGGTAAATTCTCGTGTTTAGATAATGCCACTGTCCCTAAGAGTAGGGCAGAAATGCACTAACCAGGTAACTCCTGCTAATGTTTTCAATAACCTTCATCACCACTTCTTTGACTTCTCCATGCCTTAAGAGAAACCAACATTTGAAGTAAGTCATTTATCCTTCTTCCAAAGTGCTATCGGGCTTTCTTTTCACTGCCTTATCACCCTAACATAAAAGTCTTGTGGTTCTCTTAGCTCTCCCTCCTTGACCTCCAATTAATCACCATGTCCTATTTTCTTTCTTTACACTATCTCCAGGGTTTGCCCCTCTCCTTTCCTCTCTCCCTGTCAACTCATCTGCTCACATTTGGATTAGTATAAAAGGACAAAAATTGGTTTCCCTAACTCCAACTCTTTCTCTCCATTGCAAGAGGAAACCTGTTAATTCCAATTTTTAAGCAATAGAATTGGACTGACATCTCTTGAAACCACTCAGCAGTAGGTGGTGCTCTTGTGCCAACTCAGAGTACTCACAAAAGTTTTGTTCCATCAGGCAGCCCATTGAGTGCCTCTGAGGAACACAGTTATCTCAGACACTGGCCCTGACCTCTGGGAATGTGTAATATAACTGTGTTGGAACAGGGCCAACTTAATGGATAAAGACTATGGAAAGTTGCCCGGAAGAGAGAAAGACCACCTCCATCAGAGAAGAGTGGGGAAAGTAGCTAGGCCTTCAACTAGGATAGGGTTTCAATAGGCAGATAGGAGGGAGGTTGTTATAAACACAGGTGTGAGAGGTGGGCCTGTGCAAAGCACAAAAGAGATTGTCCTGATGTCGGGGCTGAAAGCCCAAGTCCAGTCTCGTTCTCCGTTCTAGGACCTTCTGGTTTGCACCTTCTCAGACACCTTAGGACAAGGAGTATCCCAGGGAAATCTTTTAGGACAGGACACATGCCACCCTCAGGTGAGACAAGTCAGTCCACCCGATTTGCATGGAAGAAACCAACATCCCTTTTTTCTCTATAACAAGAAAGGGCAAGAATGTAGCTTTCCTCCAGTCCCTGGTTACTCAGGGAGTGGTGTGACTAGATTTCTGACCCCTTGTTGTGACTCCAGGTAATCAACATGGCATGGACACCCCTCCCTCTGCTGCCCCAACCCCTACAGCCCACACTCTTTCCCATGCAGAGCCTGAGCTGCAGCTGCACTGGACAGAACTACTCTGCACCTCTGAGGTTGCCATGCCTTTGCTCGTGTTCTTCCCTGGCCTGCACCCCAACCCAGGCTGAAGGTTTCCTCTCATGCTGTTCCTACGGCAGTGACAGGTTCTTTGGTCAGCTTTCCCTATACAGCAGCTGTTTGCCAGTGCCCCCCCCCCACTCTAGTGTGGTAAAGCCTGACTCCAGTTTATCTTCCAATGGCCCATTCCCAGTACAGTATCTGGCATTTATTTAATTGGCTTGTCTTCAGCAACAGTGTTCTAGATCCTGCCAAACTGGGCACACACTTCTAACTTCCTTCCTCTAGTTTCCCCAGGCACCAGGGCCCTACCTCACCTCTATGTTTTGCTGCCACATGCTGCCCACTGTCTGCTCCAGTACCCATGTTGTGGATGACCCTGTACTCTCTGCCCTTCTTCCCATGCCCTGCAAGAAAGCCCCCCATCCCCATGCCTCTTCCACTCTTAATGGCCCAGCTCCAATTGGTCTTCATAAACCTACCATCTGCTGAGCACCTACTGGGCTCCTGGCATACTAGATGCTTCAAATACATTTTCTATAATCTATACAACAATCCTAAAGCACGTATTAAAAATCTACACTTGACTGATAAAAGAAACTGCTCAGAGAGGGCAAACTGGCCACAGATAGTCAATCAGCTAGCAAGTGGCTAAGCTGGGATTCAAAACCCAAGTCTCTTGTGATTGTAATGCCAGTGCTCTTTCTAGAAGCCTTGGCTGGGTCTTCCAGTGGCCTATGCACGCGGCCCTCCATGGGAGGCCTGAGCCACACAGGGAACCACCCAAGGAAGGAAGCAAGACCACAAAAGGGAAGCGAAACCACCAGTTCCGAGAGAAGGAATGCATCCTAGAAGGCTGGGGTAACAGGCTAGAGGAGGTGCATGGGCACAGAGAAGAGGGTCACAAACAGGAGAGGAAGTAGAAGGGGTGCAGTAGCGAGGACAGAAGGTGAAGGGAAGGGAGGAAAGTGGCTTCTTCAAAGTAAAATGCCTGGGAAGAAATCTTGGAAAACAACTTCTGTTTATATCTCTGATGAGCGTCCTTCTTTCCTAGCTCACCTAAATTGCTGCAGACAGACTCAGAGTAACAACCCAGACTCTGGAAAGTACTGTTAGCATAGTGTCCCTGTTCTCAGTTCTAAAGGGTCACGCTGTGGCGTCCACATGTAACGGGAGGCACATATGACACATATGATAATTCAGGCTACTTCCAGCCCTCATAAGAGACCTGGGAGGGTGGGGGGAGTCAAGCCTGCTGTGCCCAGCGTTCCTGCCACTCCTTGCTCCACTCTGCTTTCCACACCCACTTCTCATGCAGGCCTGGCCACCTCAGCAGACACTGAGCACACGGTGTCCTGAGCATGAAGCAGAGTGAAGGAAGGAGAGGGAGAACGGGTGAAAGGAGGAGGAAAACAGCTTCAGGAGACAACATGCACACACGCATTCTGCAAAACACTGTGACGTGGATTATTTTTGGAATTTAATGTTTCTAACGTTCAAGGGGAGGAAATGAAAAAGTGTAAGTAGAGATTCCCAGGACCAACAGGCTGGAAATAATACAGGACACTGTGTCCTGTGTTGGGCGGGACACAGACACACTTCCTTGCCCTGAGCCTGAGCCCAGTCAGCGGGAGGGGGGCAGGGCAGTGGAGCAGGCCTCAGCAGGAGGGAGGGCAGGAGCAAGGGGTACCGGGAACTTTTCTCCAAAAAAAGCAGGAAATTACAAGCCACCCCGTAAAGACTTTATCTCAAAGGTCGTAGTTCTTGGAGGCCTCCCTCCCAACACCAAGGGCTCAGGCAAATGAATCACAGAAACTTGTCAACATGCTCCCTAGAGGCCCAACCAGCACTTGCCCTCTTACCATAGCGGCAGTAAGGTCACAGGTCAGGTGACCACCAGCCTCCACTCCATCCGAGTCTCTCTAGCCACCTCCTAGGTTACTGGCCTATGCACTCTTTCTCCTGCAGGGCAAGGGTAAGATTGGTGTGTGTGTGTGTGTGTGTGTGTGTGTGTGCGTGCGTGTGCGTGCAAGATTGGTGTGTGTGTGTGCACAAGATTGGTGTGTGTGTGTGTGTGTGTGCAAGATTGGTGTGTGTGTGTGTGTGTGTGTGTGTGCAAGATTGGTGTGTGTGTGTCTATGTGTGTGTGTGTGTTGGGGAGGGGGAGGAAGCCCAGTCACAGAGCAGAGGGCCCACCTTCCCACTGCCTACCTGACACTATCCCAGGCACACCTCCCAACGTTGCCAAATCTCAGCTTTCTCAAGTAAAATGTTGCTCACATTCACACCCCCCACCCTCCCCGACAGACAGGAGACCAAATGAGGAACCACCAACCACCCACCACTCTGGGTGGGTCTCTGCTCTGGGTCAAAGTTTTCTATGTAAAAGGAAGGGCTGGACCAGAAAATCTCTAAGGTCAGGGGTGTGAGAACACTAAAAACCGACATTCAAAAAAAAGATTTCATATTATAATGACAACAATAGCACTTCAGCCTGACAAATGACACTGTTGGCTCAAGGCGTGTGGGGGTTGGAGAGGTGGCCAAGAGAAGAGGTGGTGAGCCAAGTGTGGGGCAGGGAGGAGGGGCAGTGTGTTTCTTCCACACTGGCCCCAGTGGTCCTTGTCACCTCAGGCAGAATGAGATTTAGGGTCCTGCTTTGGGCTCTGGGGAGTGAACAGAAGTGTTTGTACCTCACAGGGAAAGGGCCGGAAACAGCAGTGGATACTCTGTCCTGTGACAGGGCATCCTGTGGATGTCCTGAGCCGCTAGTACAGTTAACAGGGCATACAAACAGCAAACACAATAAGCACAAAACCCTTAGTGCACTGTCCTGTTGCCCACCGTGATGCTCTTCACCCAGCAGGACCCAGGGTGACTAACGTGAAAGAAACATTATTTTGTTTGCGTAGACCTCAGAGAATATAAAAATGCATAGACATTTCTTGGATACACTGGAGGCTGCAAGCTTGTAAGAGAATATGACAAATATGCTCTTTGCTTTAATGCACGGCAGGAGGTGACAAGTGTCTCAGGTGTAGCTTGTGCATGGGGAGGGGTGATCCCCTGCCCCTGAGGAGACTCGCTTTCCTCTGTGGCTGCTTCAAGAACAGACACTACTTTTCCAGAGACCTTTCCCTTTGGCAGCTCCCCCAACTCTGACTCATCATATATGATCCCAATTTGACCTGGTGCTTCTCTCTTTTGCTTCATCCAGGGACACCACACAATGCAGTGATCTTGGGGGACCTTCATGAACCTATATCATAATTGCCAACTTCTCTTAAAACTCAGTTCTTAACTTTATTCCATTAGGGATCATTGAAAATTATTTGGAGCAAGTTCATTTGAAAGGTAGCACTGATCACACTCTTTGAGGTCTCAGCAGGTGCCTGATGACTAAGAAGTAAATCAGGATTGAAACAGCACAAGGAGAAGGAAGGGAAGCCAAGGTTAAGGGAGCAGTGATCTGGGCTAGGCACAGGGCTGGTGCCTCCATACACATCATCGCATTCAATTTTCCTAACAACCCTGGGGAGCTTTCTTTTTTTAATCAGGAAAAGAACTCAACAAACCATGATTCTATTTGCTGAGAAAAGTTTCTCTTTCTCATTTTCCATCATCACCCAAAATGATAACCCTGAAGAGAGAAAAGTCAACTGTAGATACACAGGGGAGGACGAATAGTAAAAAGGCAAAAATTATTGTGGAATTGTTGAGCTGTGAAGGGGCTTAGACACCATGCAGTGTGGCAAGTCTCAAAGGAGAAGGAACGTTAGCACATTTGGGTGGGGGTGAGAAGGGTCTTTACTCAACTACTCTGGGGATTGTGAAACATCCCCTTTACAAGACTACTCTTGACCACCACTCCCACTACTGTGACCACACACATGCTCCGCCACCCTCTTTATCCCAGTAAAGGACATTTTCACAAACCGAGAGGATTGTACTATATCACGTGGAATCAGGAAAAAAAGTCAAAAGACACTGAACTAGCCCAAATTCTTCATCTCTGTTTTGTTGGGAACATAATTGGGGGTCAGAGGTTAAAGATGTGCCTAAGATCTCCCAAGTGCTAAGTGACACCCCAGGCCACGTCGGAGCCCCCTCTCACAAGACTCTATTTCATCAAAGACATGGCACCCATGAGTGTGAAGAGAATTTCACCACACTAGGATGAATATGAAGGAACGAATTTAAAATTAGGTTCTCCAAAGGGAGCTTTCCCACAGGTGGCATGGTGAAGGCAGCCATTGAGGTCAGGCTCCTCTAAGCAAATGAGAGGTCCTCATCTGGGCAGGTGCCTTGGTCACGGAGGAGGCAGGCACCTAAATATTCTCCCCAGTGTGGTGATAAATACCTTGTCTTGGGTGTGTTCCACATGAAACAAATACAACATGCTGTATAAACTGATAATAAGCACAGTTCTACTATTGGAAGCCCACTGGATAGCTCTGTTCATTCTTTGGGGGATACTCACACAGGAAGTGGAAATAAATTCCTTCTTTCCAGAATGTCTTTGAACAAGATTAGAGGGCCTCCTGGATAGACATCAGTATAGCCTCCTTTATTCAGAAGCAAAGTAGATACAGGTTCCTTCATTAATTAAGTCAAGTTACGCCCTGGAGCCCTTCTAAGAGCTTCCCTTTCCCTACAAAGACTGGAAGATTGTAGGGATTCTTCCAGCAGGCATCTGGTGCAGCAGCTTTGGTGTTTTCTGATAGCTATGATCAGCATCAGCACATATATGGGCAGCAAGAGGTCACAATGGTGGGTGTCAAGATGACAAGGTTGGGTTTCCTATAGCGCATGGAAGGTAAGCTCTTGCATCTCAAGGTCTCTTCGAATTCTACCATTCTAAGATGTACCCTAAGCATCCAGGAAAAGTGGGGAGCTAAGGAAGACACTCCACTGAGCTGTACCCACCCTTCTCTTTTCCAAGGAGACATCTACCATGAGTCTACTTAATGACTCTTAATAAACAAACTGCCCCCTAATGGGGAAGAGGGCTCCCTTCTCTCCAGTAACGGGAGGTGATTGCAGGGCAAACACCTTCATCACACAGGATCCACTGCAGCTAGTGGGGCAACTAGCTGTGAAACAGGGTTGCAAAGAGAGTCGTAATCTGTGCCTGGCTAATGAGGAGTGATTGGATCATGTTCTGTGAACACAGTGGAGGACAGGCCCATTAGTTACAGACCAGAGGGCACAGGGCCCAGGCAGTGATGCTCATCTTCCAACAAGATGCATTCTATGTTACTCGAATCACCTCTGAATTACCCAGCCCTCCCACAAATTGCTCATTAAGGCTCTCCTGTCATTTCTGAGCGGCAACATTTCCCTTTTCTAAGAACTCCTTAATCACAGAGGCTGTGCCTAGGACAGTGGGGTGCACACAGCAGACATAAGTAGTAATAAATAGGACTTGATGACAACCTGCTGCTGAAAGACTAAAATTCTGGCTCACTCATCTTTATCCAAGTGCCTTGTTTTGGGCTCGTGACAGCTGCTCAGCAGAAGTTTATTAAATGAATGGGTGGCCTGCCTTATGAATTATCTGTAAAACAGAGTCCCTCCTCCCTAAATGTTTAATTGGCAGAGAAAATGGCTCCTTCCTGGCCATCCCCAAGATGAGGGATGCATGGGGTCATTGCAGAGGTCAGGGGAAGGTGGTGAGGGGTGGTTTCACTTCTCAAGGCCAGCTGGCAAATGGGAAGTGCTGCCATTATTGAAGGCCTGGGAAATAAGCTGTCACCTACAGGGCCAGAGAGGAGACTGCGCCCACCCCTTTATAAAAATAGAAGCTGGGTGATGACCAGACTCCTCCAATTGCCAAGAGCTTCCCAGATCTGGAATCAGAGGCCTCCAACAAGCCTCCCACCAGAGAGGAGGCTAAGACGTGGCTCATGCAGTAACTATTTCCTCAGGCCCTTGTTTAGATGTGGATCTTCTCACACAACTCTTACCCAAACCACCATCCTCCTCACCCTCTTTCCAAAACACCAAATAAGTCAAGGGCTGAGGCACTTAGTTCTGCACAGATATTTTAAATTAATCTTGAAGCAATTTAAAAGGATTATTTTTCTCCCCTGCCCCTCACCCAGCACATTTCTGTGGCAGCTAGGTCAAGCCTGAGCAGCATTTTCACCACTGACTCAATATCAAAATATTCCTGGGCTGCCTTCTCCCCATCAGCCTTTTACTCCCTCCGTTGTTTTTCTGATATCCTTCCTCTCCTCCCCTGCACAAACATACACATACACACATGTACACAAACATGCAAGCAAATACACTTCTCTTTAAGGTATGAGCATGGATCCTAACAGAGTCCACATACAGAATTCAGGGATTGTAGACTTCAATAGGAAAAAAAATATGCTTTTATTTTTACCCACCTCTAACTAAAATATAGCATTCTCTTCAATTATGAACAAAGACATCCAACTTCACTAATGTTATCAATACTTGGGCCTCTAGTATCAATAGAAACATACTCATTTTCATATCATATCAGAGTTGTTGCCCTGAAACATCATGTATGGTCATCACTACTACAAAATTATGGTAGTGATAAGATTTCAAGTTGATCTTGTTGTTTAACACACTCCTAAAGAAGTGCTTAAGTTGCTATACTTTAAAAATTTTAATAACTGTATTTCAATAATTATTTTCCAAGCCCATATGTAATTTTGTACATTTACAAATATTATTCTGAGAAGCAGTCCATAGCCTTCACTAGACCAAAGGGATCCAGAGCATAGAAAGGTTAAGAGCCCCTGCTTAACATAATGAGCATTAGAAAGTGGGACTTGATTTTCCCCAGAGTTATCTTGGGCCAGGGGACTCAGGGACTAACAGGTAGAGTTCAGTGATAGCATAAGGCAGGCCCCAGGAGTGGCAGGAGAGTAGGGTTATTGGATAAGAGCTTGGGTGGACTTCGGAGACAGACACAATGTTGGCTCTGTTCAACTGGCAGTGTGATCTTAGAGAAGCCGCTATATCTCTCTGAGTTTCCATTTCCTCCATATGAATTAAGAATAATAATACATCATACAATTCTGTGAGCATGAATTGTGAGGCAGCATTACTGCTTGGCTGACTGGCATAGGCTGACTCTAGGTCAGCCTTCCCTACCTGGGGGCTTGTGGGGTAAGGCACGTTATGCTGTTTTGTTTTGTAAATGGGCACTGTCTGGGCCCTTTTAGGCTTTCCATTTCCTGAACTTGAAGGATGCCATAAAATGCTTCAAACTCAAACACATCTAGGCAGACCCAAGTCCCCTACCTCCCTGAAACAGGCACCCAGGTCAGGATGCAAAGCAGATCTCCTGCCCCAGAGCAGAAAAAATCTCAAGTAAAAATGAAATGCTCCACACGTTTCCAACACTAGTCACAGAGGCCAAAACACATGCCTCTGGCTTTACAGAGTAGCTGGCTCCTGACCTGTTGCCTCTTCTCACTTGGATATGAGCAGGGGGCTCTGCAGTCCAAGTGCTCCAAACCTAAGGCCCAGGCCAGGCTAGGGTCAGACTCAGGCTGCCTGGCCACTGGGTCAAGAGTCCTCAGGAAGGCCAGAGGAAACCTTGAAACTCCAAAAGTTGTGCAAGAAACTCCTATCTCTTCCAAATTCTGGCTTAAATGATGTTTAAAAGTTCTGTTGTAGAAAGAGGTCATGCACTCTTTTAAAATTATACATATTGATTTTCATCTGATTATAAATGATAAAAGATTGGAAAGCACAGAAAACTTACACAGAGAGATTAAAATTAATCATAATCCTTGCCCCTGGAAATAAAAACTATTAATGGTGAGTGTTTTTCCAGTTATACCTATATTGGCACACTTATATAAACTAGGATCATAATTATATAGTTTTGTATCTTGATTTCATCACTTAAAATACCTAGAGACATTTTCAGTATAGGCTCTTAAAAGATACAAAACCATTATATCAGACACTGTCTGTAAGACTCACAGGTTACTGAGAGTCATGGTGTTCCTATGAGTGATACTGTGTATTTAAATACGTTATTCCCAGAAAATTGATAGGAGACCCCCTTTCACTTCTCTTAAAGTATCTACAACAGTCAACTCTCTTCTTTAGCTCAGAGAGCATCTAGAGAAGATATTTTGCATCCTTAGCAAAAAGATACTATAGGGTATTTTCCTTTTTCACTTTTCTCTTTTTCACTGATAAGGGGAAAGCTTTGAAAATTTACTGCTGGAAAAAATATCTTGCTTGAGAAAATGTGCAGCAGTGAGGAAAAACCTCCAGAAAAAAAGTGGCATGGCAGGAAGAGAGCCCTGGACTTGAAATGGAAGAGAGTTAGATTCCATGTCAAGCTACCACCATAGCCCCAAGATCAAAGAACACCCACCATCACCCACTCAAAGGGCCAAAGGACTGTATAGACTAAATGAGACTCTGTATGCAGAAGTGCTTTGTCAACAGTCAAGTATACTGCAGGGCAATAATTGCTAAGTCATGTTGCGGCTGCTAACAGCATTGTTACTTCTGTTGCTTGGCCGGCTTGAACCATTCACAGCACGCCCCAAGAGGGGCAGTATCTAACAGTGCAAAAGTGTGGAGTCTGCAGCCACACTGCACCTCCTAGTTTGGCCAAGATATTTAGCTCCTCAGTTTCTTCATCTGTAAAATGGGATGATGATAACACACCTACCTCGCAGGACTCTTGACAGATTAAAATGGGTTAATTTACACATGGTGCACAAAACAGTACCCGATACATAAGAAACACTACACAAGGGGAGCTTTAAAAAGCTGGACTAGCAGTATCTGTGTGTGCCCCCCACCCCAGCCCCACTCCTCAGATTTGGCCAGCACGCCTCCTACCTTTTCAGCATCCTGCTCGAAGAGCCGCAGCTGGAAGCACTGGTCCAGCTTGAGCTTGCGCACGTGCCACATCTGGTGCAGGTGCTGCCGGGTGGAGTGCAGCTTGTCCAGGAGGCTGGTGATCTTGGGCACCAGGCTCTGGAAGTCGGCACTGCCCGGGATGCAGTTGCGCCCTGAGAAGCCGTCACTGCAGCGGATGCACTGCAGCAGCCGCTGCCCCTCCCGGTCCAGCTCCTCTACAGGGGCCTTCAGCACCTTCTTCTTCAGCTGCGTGTGTTCATCAATTAGCCGCCTCGAGCCCTCCACGTCCACGGGGAATTCCTTCCGGGCCAGCATCTCTTGTAGGTCTTCAAGGCGTGAGAGCAGGTGTACGGCGCTGTTGAAGAACTCCTCCAGGGAGAGCCGCAGCTCGATCCACTCCTCGTGGTTGTAGTCTAGGGAGCCATCGAACTCCTCTGTCAGCTGGGAGGGGTCCACCAACTTTGTGAGGCCCTCCACGGACACCATGCTCGTCTGGGATAGGCAGACACAGAGAGGGAGACTCAGTGATGCAGGGGCAAGTCGGGGGAAGACCCCCAGGGCAGCCGTGGGCAGAAAAGAGAAAGTCAAGGGGAAAGGCCAAGATAAGCCCAGAAAATGACCAGACCCTTCCTGGAAAAGGGCAAGTGGGAGAATGTGCAGCCTCCTGATCAGATGTTACAATCAGCCAAGATCAGTAGTTTCAACAGACTAGCTGACTGGTTCAAAAAGTCTCTTCACCTGCCACCATTTGCTACTGAAGGAATGACTGTCTTTATGTCCCTACTGTCCTCATTTTCCTCTTCCCAAGTTCACCACAACAGGATGCTAGAAGCTGGGAGAATAGACTGAGTCCAGTTCCAGGGGCCTAGTTCTCAATAGCTTTAAAACCCATGATCCTCTCCTCATGGTTGGATTAAACCGTGTGGGTCAGTCTTGAGCTACAAGGGTCTCAGAGTTGATCTTTCTGTCTCTGCCCATAGCAGATGCCCTTCACTGGTGCAGAGAACAGACAGGGCTTGGGGACAGGTAGTCTGGGACCCTCATTTTCTCTGAGCCCCCTACAAGCTCTTGGAGAGCAGAATGGAGAAGGTTTGTCTCTGGGACGCAGAGCAGCAAGTGATGGCACAGGCAACCACCCTAATTTACCAAGAAAAGATCTTTTCCTTCCTTCAGGATTACCTGATTCTGTTTCCTGGAGAAGGAGAGGCAACTAGAGAATATCTAGATCCAAGGTCCAATCCTACAATTAAAAATTGTGTGAACTAGGTAAACTAAGTTTGCAGTGCTTCTGTTCCTTCCACTGTATAATGGAGATAATAATGGGCTGTGTGTAAAGTGCCTGGGGCATGGAGCCAGTGCATGCTCAGTCCCTGTTAGTGCTCATTGGGATGACCTCAAGGTTGCATCCTTTCTGAAGCCCTTAAATGCAGTTCATGTCCTTCTGTCTAGCTGATCTTTGAGCATCTCCTCCTCTTCTCCCTTTTCCCTCTACTCTCCTTCCAAAGACACAGAAAGGGGCTCTGAAACTGGACTGCTCATCAGAGCCCCTTGGCAAGTTTACAAAAACACTGATGCTCAAAGCCTTGTCCCTAGAAACCCTCATCTAGTTGGCCTGGACTGAAACTTGGGCATGGGTAGTTTTAAAAGCTCCTAACGTGCAACCAGTGACACAACCTCTGCAGATCCAAATCCCTGCTACTCAAAACGCAGCCCTGGAACTAGCAGCACTGGCAACACATGGGAGCTTGTTATAAATCCAGAATCTCAGGCCCCACCTAAACCTGCTGGGTCAGAATCTGCATCTAACAAGATCCCCAGGGGACTCTGTGCATTAAACTCCGAGAAGCCCTCTTTTAGAGCACTTTCCCCCTTTGAATTTGGCCCCAAGTTTACCACTTCCAGGAAGTCTCCCATGATTTCATTCACTGATTTTTCTTTTAAGTATCTGGCATTGAACATGCCAGGACTCTCATCTCTTGGCACTTATTGCCTTGGTCTATACTAAATACCTCATCTGCTCTTTGTGAAAAACTACTTTATAAACATTCTTCCAAGTGGGAAGCTCCCAGCTCTCTCTCCTGTTCTTCATGGTTAAGGAGGTAAAGACCAGCTTGCTCAACTTGGGGTGAAGCAGGTCCAGGGAGATGGGAAATGCTGGGCAGCTACGCTGAAGCACAAGTTTTAAGACTTGTTGGAAAGATTGTTTCCAGTCGTTTCAACTAATAAATTTATAGGCCTATTGTCACTGCTCCTGTATATAAACAAACCCAAAATACACAAAGCATTTATTTCCCTACAGGACTCTTAGTGCTAGGGAAGATGAGAGTTAACTGTTTTTACACCAAGTCGAATTTCTCATGTTATTTACACAGAGAACTGCCTCTCAGCTGGTCTCATTACTGTGCTCAAATTGCAGCCTACTGGGCACCACCCCCGCCCCTCTCCCCCCAAAACACAGGTGCTCCTGGCCCCTAGGGCCAAGCCTCTGGAATGGGAAGTTACTGCTAGATTAAGGGCAGCTCTGCTTTCCAACATGCACACATACTGTATTCAGGGTTCATCCCCTTGCAGATGAGGGCAAAGTTCCCAGAAATGGGGAACAGCTCAGATTTGGCTGGAACAAAGATTCCTAAATCATTGATTTAATATGTTGTCATTAAAGGCTCTCAGGGGACTCATATGGCCTCTGGAAAAATCTAGTTAAAAAACAACATGTTTTCTGAGTGTAAAAGTAATACAAAATTCTCAAAAGAAAGTAGAAAAACATGAAAATAAAATCACTCATCCAGCCACCTCAAATAAAGCACTGTTACTATTTTCATGTATTTCTCAGTCTTCCTCTCTATATACTATACACTTAAAAACCAATTTTAAATTATATTGCTAATACTATCTTATAACTTGTTTTTAGAAAAATTATATGTCATGCACATTTTTCAATGACACTATTGTTCTACATATGATTTTAATGGCCTCATAGTGCTTGTGTATTAATGTAGCCAAAGTTAATGGATATTTAGGATACAAACTATACATATATATTTGTATACATATATTGTATAGGTGTAAATATGTGTGTATACATATGTATGTATATTACTGCAAAAAACAATGTGATGAACATCCCTGTAGACATTTTTTGTTTGTTTATAATTATCATTAATTTTTCATCTTTTTGTTTTTTTAATTTTTATATTAAAAACATTTTCTTAGAAGGAGAATTAAAAGATCAGTAGATATAAACTCTTTTTAAGGCATTTGACCCAAATTACAAGATTGCCCCCAGAAACAATTCCTCTGATTTCCACTCACCAGTAGACACAGGACTGCTTAAAGACTCTGGTGCCCTTGGGACAATCTCGTGAGCCTCTCCTCCCTTCTGAGAGTCTCACTGGGAAGGCCACAGTGACCCAGGAATCCTGAATTATCAGCCAGTCCTTGACATGTTGGGGATTTTAGAATGGTGGAGAAGGGCAGGTGAGAAATGGGTGGGTGGCAGAAAGCGGAGGAACAGGAGCTAAGAGAGAGGTTGGCCTCACCTCAAAGATGAATTTGGAGCTGCCAAAGTTGGTCTTCTGTTTCTGCCAGAAGTTGTCAGGTTTGATGATGAGGGCCACATGGATCTCAGCGGGAAAGGCTTCTTGCAGCGTCTTGAGGAGGGGCTTGATGAGGTCCCACTTGGACCCCCGCATGTCGATGATGACGGTGAAGCCACGTTTGCACACGTCCTCGCTGTGGGGAGGTCAGAAGGCAGGCATGGTCACTCTGAGCCGCTGTGACTTTGGAGTACACAGTCAAAAAGCATCTGGAAACCTGCATTCCTCTTAATTTGGACCAACCTTCCAACTTCATGCCAGGTCTCCTGGCTGTCTTCCAATGTAACTCAAAATGTACTGCCTCAGAAAACCTTTTGCGATTAACCTCATTTGACCAAGGGCATCTGGCTTCTCCCAGCACTTAGCAAATAACTCAGCCTTCCCTGTAGTCAATTGCACTTGTTGGGACATTTACAGTTTCGGCATTCACTATCGTGTTGGAGTTTCTTTTAATTCTTGTTTCCCTCTCTTGCTTCTGGGATGAATCATCTTTTCTCCATTTGAATGCTGTACACGCTCTCTAAAGACAGGGATGCTGCTGCCCTTAGATCTGAAATGGAAAGTCCTTGGCATGAGTGCTATCCTTCCCCAGGCCCACAACAATGGCAGCCACTGGAATGCTTTACCACTGAACCGAACCTGGGCCAAAGAATCTTTTTCAAAAAAAGGGATCTAGGTTGATTCTATCACTTGGTTAGAGATGGTACACAAGGTATTGATAACATCACTGTATTTAAGACACATTACTTGTAGTTCAAATTGTATGTCAATTTTGACAAATTATTGGGTCACGCCAATTACTCTTAAATGGCCAAGGGTGGGACTGATTAGAACAGTGGATGTGGTCCCACTGTCTCAAGCACTTCCATTATAAGAGTCAGGTATAAAAAGGCACATTTCAGGAAGTTAAGAGAGGGGAACTACTCTTGAAATCAACGCCAGATGAAATGACAGTGACCAACTTGAAAACTGAAAACTAATCAGACTAAGTGAATCAAGATGATGCTACAAACTTATTTAAACACTTGGACTTTAAACGCCTAATAATTCAAAGAAAAAAGAAAGTCAAAACAGTTATAACATCTCAATTTGGAAGAAATTCTATCTTTTGGTAGTTAGAGAGCTTTCCTTCTGTCCTTCTTGGTTTATTCAATCTATGTATTTATTTTCTAACTCAAAATAGACTTTGGTTAATTCACATGTTTGTTTAAATACTGGTGTAGCATTTCCTTAGGGTGCTTGTCTTAATTTCCTATTACCCGGACTGTACTCGCTTAAAGCCCTGTGCATGTTGCATGCTCCACAGTCATGTACCACCAGCTACCAATCACTTATAGCTACTGGAGGTAAGGCCACAACTGGAGGATTTAGTCTATAAATGGAAACAAAATTCCATTTCGGGCTTCACTCTCAAATCTCAACCAGTGATAAAAATGTCAGACTTTTGAAGAGACCACAGCTCTTGCAATTGTGTGAATGTCTCAAGCATAAGGCAGCTTATTGGGCCTCCCAGTTATACAGGAAACTCCCCAGGCAGGACAGACACTCTTTCCATTTCTTCTTGTTGACACAAAGGATTAGACTCAGCAAGGAAGAAGGTTGAGCCTTCTGTTTCTCCGAAAATCCTATATCCCAAAGGAAAGCAGTTACCTCTTCTACTCTGATATTTATTGAGTCAGTAAGTGGCCGGCATAATTCTATCTTATTGTATGAAAGCAATGTACCTTTTACTTAAATTGCAGAATTTCTTTCCCATTGTAAGAAAACACCTGCTAATCATAGAAAAGTTAAAATATTCAAAGATCTGTATAAGAGATACTAATGATAGGGATGTATAATACTCAGGCCTATTTCCTCCCAGCCTTTTTTGTGCATGTAATTTTCATACCCTATAGTGTTCTACCTTTCACCATAACATAGAATTTTTCTCTTGTCTCAGATTTTTTTGAAATGGTTACATTTAATGACACATTTAATGGTTACATTTAATGGCTTCCCTTGTAGCTCAGTCGGTAAAGAATCTGCCTGCAGTACATGAGACCTGGGTTCGATCCCTGGATTGGGAAAATCCCCTGGAGAAGGAAATAGCAACCCACTCCAGTATCCTTGCCTGGAAAATCTCATGGACACAGGAGCCTGGTGGGGTCCCCTGGGGTCCATGGGGCTGCAAAGAGTCGGGCACGACTGCGTAACTAACACTTACTTACTTACTTAATGACACATAATCCATCTTATAACTACATCATAGTTTATTTAATCATTCTCATTACAGCTTTACAGAAGGGCACATCAATTTACATGTATACCAGCAATGCATAAGTGTACCCCCTGCCCCCACTACTGTATCCTCATCAGCACTGATTATTGAATTTTTTAAATCTTTGCCAATTTTCTAAGAAAAATATTGTATTACATTTATATTTGCATTTCTTTGCTTACTGGCTATAGCTTATTGACCTATCAGAATGTCTTCTGTGACTTACCTGATCATTTCTTTTAATTATTTTTCTATTTCAGTTTAATGGCATTTCTTATTGAGCTTAGCTTCATTTGCAAGTGGAAGTCGCTTGGTTGTGTCTGACTCTTTGCAACCCCATGGATTATACAGTCCATGGAATTCTCCAGGCTAGAATACTGGAGTGGGTAGCTGTTCCCTTCTCCAGATCATCTTCCCAATGCAGGAATTGAACTGGGGTCTCCTGCATTGCAGGCAGATTCTTTACCAGCTGAGCTACCAGGGAAGCCCTAGCCTGACTCACATTTGCTGTATGCCCACTTAAGGCAGGCATTGCACAGTAACTGGCGGTCTTCGCATGGCAGCCCACTTCAGTACTCTTGCCTGGAGAATCCCATGGATGGAGGAGCCTGGTAGGCTGCAGTCCATGGAGTCGCTGGAAGTCGGACACGACTGAGCGACTTCCCTTTCACTTTTCTCTTTCATGCATTGGAGAAGGAAATGGCAACCCACTCCAGCGTTCTTGCCTGGAGAATCCTAGGGACGGGGGAGCCTGGTGGGCTGCCGTCTATGGGGTCGCATAGAGTCGGACACGATTGAAGTGACTTAGCAGCAGCCTTCCCTTAGAGATGACTGACTTCCTTGTTTACCAGCTCCTCAGGCTCTGTCGCTGTTATCATAATTATGCAGGCATGAGAAAACCCCATCCCTAACAACAGAGTCAGTGTTGCTACCAAGAGCTGGAGTTTGACTATCCCAGATCAAAATGTGGTCATCTGTAACAGCTCACACTGTTAATGAATAATTTCTGACAACTAAAAGAGAAATCAGGTATTAATACTCTCTAGGAAGTTCTCACTAGCTCAGGAGATGGAGAAAGAGGCCCAGAGGCTGAATGCTGAGAGATAACCTAATTGGGCTTCCCTGGTGGCTCAGACTGTAAAGAATATGCCTGCAATGTGGGAGACCTGGGTTCAATCCCTAGGATGGGAAGATCTCCTGGAGAAGGGAATAGCAACCCACTCCAGTATTCTTGCCTGGAGAATCCCACGGACAGAGGAGCCTGGTGGGCTACAGTTCATGGGGTCACAAAGAGTCGGACATGACTGAGCAACTAACTCTTTCACTTTCAACCTAATTGGCATCTCCTTGTGAAAATAGCTAATCTACCAAAGTGCTTTCTGTGTGCGATTTGAAGCAAAAAGCATAGCCAGGGGAGGGTAAGGAACTTTTTATCACATGCTTATTGTGCCAGGGACTGTGGTTAGACACTTAACCCGTGTTATTTCATTTTATCCTCACAATGACCTATAAACTTGGCATGGTTATCATCACAGAAGAGATGATGACACTGAGGCAGAGAATGTGCCTAAGGTTACGTGACTGCTAAGTATCCAGCATAGAGTCAAAACCAGGACCACTGACTCCAAAGCCCACACTCAGGTTACTCCATCAGATCACACCTGCCAGTGCCACTATGTGTGGTGCTTTTGTGACTGGGTGTGGAGTGAAGGGTCAGTGATGAGGGGACCAGATTAGGTGATGGGGGAAATTAGGGCAAGGATTCCAAGTGTATGACTTCATTCTACAGTCTTCAAAAATCACAAAAACACAGAAGCAAAAGATCATGGCAAATTCATAAAGTTCAAGCAATTCACTTTGGTTTAGGCACAGGGGTAAGAGACACCATGGGGAGACAGTGTGGTCTGAGTGCCTCAGAGAGCCCTATTCTAGGCTCTGACCCTCCTTTTGCACACCCTCCCCCCAGAGAACAAGGAGACTTGCCAAGTAGAGTCCAGGCTGCCCCTACCCTTTTCTGGACCAAATTCTTTGTCCCTGAAATCCTAAAATTTTCATCTCAAAGGGCCCTTAACCTACTTCCTGAGCTCATACTTGCCTCTCTCCCAGGTTCCATCCCCAGGGGGTAAAGAACACTACCTGTGTGAGCACCTTGGCCTGAGGGGTGGCAAATAGCTGCTATTTTCAAGGATGTGGCTAAAACGTGGATGTGTCAGCCAGGGTGTCCACATGCATGTAGGGGGCCCCTCCACAGTGGAAGACAGACCTAGGCGGTAGGCAGAGAAGGGAGGCAGAGCATGAACTAAGGCAGAGCTCCCTGCACTGCCAAGTTCTAGCAAGGAACACAGAGGAGTCCAACAAATATGAATCTGAAGTTGGCCTCCTAGGTTGTTATGAAAATATTTTTGTCAAGGTAGAAGGGTAGAACACATTATTTTCTAACAGTTCATTAACTTGCCATATTAATTTTCAGTATTTAGACACAGGGTATGTAGGTTTCCATTTGTACTCCTGCCCCACCTGGCATTGCAATGTTAGAAGCAGGTCTCAAATTCAGAAGCAACTTGTACCATGCATGGCAAGAGTGCTGCATTTATCCTAAGGGCAATGAGGAACAGAACATGATCAGGTGATTTGGGAAGATTACCCCTCCAGGTGTGCAGAGAGAGTAAATCGGAATCAGTCAGACAGAGTAGGAGAAAAAAAAGCAGCAGAAGCAGAGAGACCACTTCCCTTAGACTAAATGTGTCCGAAATGAAGCCTTCCTTGGGCCACCTGATTTAAAGCTGCAGCTGTCCCCTACCACTCCCTACTTCCCTTCTCTGATTTATGGTCTCCTTAGCACTCACTAACCAATGATTTGGTGGCAAAGACAGTAAAGAATTTGCCTGCAGTGAGGGAGATGTGGGTTCAATCCCTGGGTCGGAAAGATCTCCTGGAGAAGGAAATGGCAACCCACTCTAGTATTCTTGTCTGGAGAATTCCATGAAGAGAGGAACCTGGTTACCATCTGGAGTGTGTATTTTACTTATTCATTTTCATTGTCCATTTTCCCCTCACTGGAAAGTAACCTCAATGAGGAAAGGGCTGTTTGTGTTGATTTCACTGCTAGATTCCCTGTGCCTACAGCACCTGGGGCAGGCTAAGACTCAACATATTGAGGAAGGAGGGTAGCAGGTAAGGGTATGATAGAATCTAGAGCCAACACACCTTGGTCAAAATCCCAGCTCCATCATCTACCTGTTAAGGAAACTTAGGCAAGTACCTTTAAACCTCTACATCTCAGTTCCTTCACTATAAATTGTGAATAATAGTAACTACATTACCGAGTTATTTTAGAGATTAGGTTTGTTAAGATACATAAAGCACTTACAATGGTGCTGGGCACATATCCCTAATATGCAAGTCTAAGCTGCTGGGGGAGACACTGATGGTGTCCCACCCAGGGCAACTTTGTTGATCTTTGTGCCCAGCCCCCAGCTCCATAAGTGTTGCAGCGATCAGCTTATGCCTGAGACCATCTCAGGAGACTTGCTTTTGACTGATGGGTGCACTTTTCCAAACGACATGTGGCAGTTATACCCCCACCCCAATGAGGCCAGTGCCTCTCTTATACAGAGGTGCCTTTCACTCAAGGCAGGGTATCTCTGAAGTGTGACTTATGCTCCAGAGCCTTCTCATTCCCCTGGGGGTCTCCACTAGACTTCATCTGAGACCACATCCTTGCTCAGTCCTGCTCCTTCCTACTCTGTGCCTCCAACTCCTTTACAATTTTTTCCTGAAGAGAATGCCCTTTAATAGACAATTTGTATCTGAATCCCTGTCTCAAGAAACAGAGTCACACATACATCAATTTCATAAATATATGACATTCTGAAGGCAATCTGAGGTATAGTCTAGAGATTAAAAGAGAAATATGAGTTGCAAATTTTGACTTGGGGGTCATACTATGCCTGGCACATAGTAGGTGTTCAATAACATCTGCTAAATGAATAAATCCACGAACACTGGCAGCAGATATGCACAGAAGTGGGTGACATCACCCAATAAAGACAAGTAAGATGAAAAAAGGGCTGATAGCTCAGTTGGTAAAGAATCTGCCTGCAATGCAGGAGACCCTAGTTCGATTTCTGGGTTGGGAAGATCCGCTGGAGAAGGGATAGGCTACCCACTCCGGTATTCTTGGGCTTCCCTTGTGGCTCAGCTGGTAAAGAATCTACCTGCAATGCGGAAGATCTGGGTTTGATCCCTGGGTTGGGAAGATCCCCTGGAGAAGGGAAAGGCTACCCACTCCAATATTCTGGAGAATTCCATGGACTGTATAGTATAGTCCATGGGGTCGCAAAGAGTTGGATACAACTGAGCAACTTTCATTTTCAAGATGAAAAAAACGGCTTCTGAATCTAGGATAGAACTGATGCAAATATCAATTTTAAGAGATAAGAGAAGAAAGCAGCTAAAGAACAGATGCAAAGAGGCTAGATAAAACTGGGAGAGCAGTGAAGTCAAAAAAATCAGGGAGGAGAGGACTTCAAGGAGGAACTACAGCATCGAATGCTCCAGAGAGGTAGGTCTTAGCTGAGATGAGAACTATTGCATTTAGCAGCTATGAGGCCTTAGTCCAGCTGGTCAGGGCAGTGTCACTGGGCGCTGGGGCAGGAACTGGGTGGGGCAGGAACTGGGTGGGGCAGGGAAGCAGCCTTCCTAATTGGTCTCTGAGATGATGGGAGAAAAGGTCAAGGTCATCAGAGACGGGATTTGGTGCACATACTCCAGAAACCAACCGAATTCACACGCCCAACCCCACAGAGGCTACCAGGCCACCTCTTCCTCATGCCTCCATGCCCCCAGACCTCCCTTCCTCTCACTCAGTATGCTCACATGGGGAGCAGCTGCAGCAAGACGATTTACACTGGAACATAACTAGCAGGCAGTCATCCTTTTCCCTTTAGGATATTTACCTTTTCAGTGATATTTCTTAGACCAGATTTAATTTTCAGGGGAAGAATTTGCATTGTGTATGGTGAGGATGGGAGCACAGAAAGGTGAAGTTTGGAGCAGTGGGCCTTCAGATCCACTAAGCAGGCGAAAGGAGAGTGAGTGACCCTCCGCATCTCCCATGCCCCCTGCTTTAGAGGAAGAGTGCAGTCACTGCCCTACTCCTTCTGCCCTACTAATTTCCCATATGGCACTTGAGACCTGGGCCCTGTTGGCCAGCTTCTCATCCTTTGCAATAAGTTACAGTTCCTTCCAACTGAGCTGTGAACTGTTTCATGGACTCTCAGGGGCTCTCAGGCCCAGGATATAACGTATACTGAGTGACAGGATGATTGATCAGATAGTTCTTGTACTCAGTTCTACACCATTTACTCTTTTGTTCATTATGTGTCACTGGGGCTGTTTTCACTCAGCAAGCCCATGCTACCTCAAAACAGCATTTGCACCACTTTATGCCAATACTTTTCAAACTTTACTGACTTTCATCATCACCTAAGACCCTTATTTAAAATGATGATTTCAGGAGCTTCCCTTGTGGTCCAGCGGTTAGGAGTCTTCCTTGCAATGCAGGGGACATCAATTTAGTCTGTGGTCCAGGAAGATTCCACATGCCACAGGGAGCACCACAACTACTGAGTCCATATGCCACAATTACTGAAGCCACTGTCTAGAATCTGTGCTCTGAAACGAGAAGCCACTACAATGAGAAGCCCACACACCGCAACTACAGAGCAGCCCCTGCTTGCTGCAACTAAAGAAAGCCCCTGTGCAGCAAGGAGACTCAGTGAAATCAGAATATAAATATTTTTTTTAATTTTTAAAAAGTAATGATTTTAGTGACGCCTTTCAGATACTCTGATGAAAGTCAGTCTGGGATGAGCTCCAGGAATCTCCTAGGTGATCCAAGGACAACACCTAGACTCTCTTAGGTGTGGTTTGTGAGAGTTTAATGATGTGCACTTTGTCTACAACAGATGAGGCCCAGCATTAATAAACAGGTGATAGAAAGCAACTCCACAGTCTGAACAATGTTTGCAGGGAGGACTGATAGCTGTGCTATACAGAAGTTGGTCAAAAATGTTAGTGAGTTTCTCTCTTCATAGCCTTATGCTTTCTTGAAGGGAGTTATTTATTGCAAGCCCAGGTTTATATGCCTTCACAATGAGAGACTAGTTATGAAGGGGCTTCATAAATAATACAGTGCCATATAAATATATATTTTCATTACTTTTTTAATCTAACAAATATTTATTGAGCACTTACTCTGTGGCTGGCCCAGTGCTAGGCACTAGGGATATAAATGTGGATAAGACAGAAACATGAAGGTTACATTCTAGGGCAAGAGATGGACACAAGACAGTAGCTAGATCAATACAACAAAAGCAAATTGTGATAAGTCTTAACAACTTATCAGGTGGCCAGAACAGGCCACTATGAGGAGCTGACATTTAAATAGTGACCGAAACTATAAGAAGGAGCTAGTTAAGGGAATGTTGTAAAAAGAATAATGTAGGCAGAGGAAACAGCCTGAGTGAAGGTCCTGAGGTGGAAAAGAGCCTGTGTGCTAGCTGACCCTTCACTATGGGGAGGAAACAGAAGAAGTGAAGTTCATAAGGAAGCTGGATCCCAGCAGCCAGACCTGGCTGTAAATATTGAGGAGCTCAAAACTCTAAGCTGGAGAGAAATATAAACTGAGAGCCAAACTTGGAGCAGCTGTTTTTATTTTTTAATTAAAGTGGGACAGACACATAGATTGTTAATTATTGTTAATCTATGTATGTGTTCATGAAAATCTATGTCTAACTGTTTTACATGAATTATCTAATTAATTCCTCACGTGAAACTCACAAGTAGCTTCTATTATTGTCCCACCCTATAGTTAAAGGAATTAAGGCCTAGAGAGGCTGAGTAACTTGCTAAAGTCACCAGAAAAAAGTAAACTCATATCTGAATCTAATCTGATTGCAGTACTTGTCGTGCTACCTTGTCTTAGAAACAGAACACATGAACCTGAAGAAACATTAGTGCTTACTCTGCTGATCCTTCATATCAGAGCTAAGGGCAGCAAAACCCAGAGGAGGGAAGTGATTTGTTCAGTCACACAGTTGGGTGGATGTTTTGTCTATTTGGACCAGACATCCAGTTGTCAATCTGCCCATTTCATGTCTTCTATTAAGCTACAAGAAGCTTGGAACTGAGACATCAAGTAGTCTGGTTTGCAGGGCCAGGATATCCTGTTTTGAGCATCAGAGTTCCTTGGCTGGGAGTGAGGACTCTCCTGTTCATGGTTCCACTGAGCTCCGGCAGTAGAGAGACAGCCCGATTCCCTGTGCCCCAGCTTCTGTGGTGCCAACTGAGATTTACCCCACATATATGCTGCTGCTGCTGCTGCTAAGTTGCTTCAGTCGTGTCCGACTCTGTGCAACCCCATAAATGGCAGCCCACCAGGCTCCACCGTCCCCGGGATTCTCCAGGCAAGAACACTGGAGTGGGTTGCCATTTCCTTCTGCAATGCATGAAAGCGAAAAGTGAAAGTGAAGTCGCTCAGTTGTGTCCGACTCTTAGCGACTCCATGGACTGTAGCCTACCAGGCTCCTCCGTCTATGGGATTTTCCAGGCAAGAGTACTGGAGTGGGGTGCCATTGCCTTCTCCGCCACATATATGAGTGCCTGACAGATTCTCACTTGGAACAGCTACTGGAATAAATGCAACAATGACCCATCCTGGTGGCAGGTGGGGAAGTAGAGATTGGCAATGAATACCACTCCAGCGGAACAGGTGAGGAGGCAGCAAGGGCTTCTGCTTAGTGTGTGCTCATGGGAGCTGCTCAGGTGCTGTTAATTGCGGGGTACAGGGTGTCTGAATCCTAGTGTGGGGACCTGGGAAGGCCCAGCGCTTGGGCTGTGATGGAGCAGAAGTAGATTTCAAATCAGATCTATTCACTGAGTAGTCCAGGGAAGGAGACAAACTGAACCCTGGAGTAGAGGGCTGGACTGGTCACTGAGGAGGGAGTGAGGGACAGGAAGGCCAAGACAGATGGGAGGACTTCCTGTCTCCAAGGGCAGCGGGGCCCTGCCACACACAGCTCTGGCCCCACAGGAGCAAGCAGGACCCACAATGCAGGATGGTCTGGGGGGATGGTGAAGTCTTACCATGGTGCATGGACAGTTCATGGCAGGCAACAGAAACCAGCAAAGTGTGGAAGGAAGAGTAGCCCCAAGAAATCTCCCACTTCACACTTTCCTTAGAACTACACGGTACTCATGTCTCCCTGACATCATTTCAAGCTGAATTCTCCCTTCAGAATCTGAGGATCAAAAAAGGTCCTTGGAGTTCTGAGAAGAAAACCATGCCTTGACCCATTTGTGTCTGAGTTCTCAAGCCATTCCCAGGCCATGGAGAGTCCATGGCTATGGGATCCCAATTTTGTTTTCGATCCTTTTGTCTATCACACTGATCTGTGCTAACCTGTTTTCTGCTCCTTGGTGCTATTCTAATAGCAGCTTTCTGCTGATTGCCCCAAACCACACCACACCCACTTTCTTAAACAACCAGAAATCACCAGGTGTTAAAGAGAAGTGTTAAAGACACATTAGCACCTGCTTTAAGTTTCTAATTGGTATAATCAGAAGCAGTAAAAAGAATGTTGGAGGAGGCAGCGCCTTACAGAGAAATGAGCCACTTGAGAGAATATCCTGTAGTGAGTAAGAGATCAGTCACAAAGACAGTTCTCAAACTCAACCTGCACAGCCTGAAGGTTCCTGTTTGGCTGTATGTGAAAAGAAGAGAAGCTCAGAGAGGTGGGAGGGCTCCCGTGCTTGTCCTACACCTCTTGGCAGACTCACAGGTGGCTGTCCACCATCAGCTGGCTTTCATAGGCGATTCATCTACCATCAAATCCTTCTCAGGATCCATGTTATTCCATCCAGAGGGGTTTTGTTTTTCTATGTTTGTTTCTTTTTTTTTTTAAGTTTTTTTAAAATAATAATTTATTTATTGTTAGCTGTCCTGGGTCTTCGTTGCTGCACAGCATTTTTTTTTCTCTAGTGGCTGTGAATAGGGGCTACTCTCTAGTTGGTGTGTGGCTTCTCATTGTGGTGGCTTCTCTCGTTGCAGAGCACAGGCTCTAGGATGTGCAGACTTCAGTAGTTGTGGCTCCCAGGCTCTAGAGCACAGGCTCAATAGTTGTGGTGCACAGGCTTAGTTGCTCTGCAGCATGTAGGATCTTCCCGGATCAGGGATCAAACCTGTGTCTCCTACATTGGCAGGTGGATTCTTTATGTTTTGTTTCTGTATTTTGTTTTGATTTACTGGAAGACACTCTCTGTCCACTTTTCCAGGTTATGATTATCCCAAACAACCTGTGTCTTTTCTACCCAATTAGCAACACATCTTTTGCCTCTGCACCTCTGATCTGTGATGCCAGCGATACAGGGAAAAGCTCAGAAATGATCCTTTATCCTAAAACAAAGTCTCAATCCTTTTTCTGTAAAGTGGGGAGGCTGACTAATTGGTCTACGGTTTCGGCTCAGCAGTGTTTAAAAGTTCCCTGGAGATTTGAACATGCAGCCATGGTTAAGTGCCCCTACAATAAACTTTCTAGAGATTTGCTTGCCTGTTTCTGGGTCTAAGAGCTCCCGCTTGCCAGTTTCCCACACTTGACTACCAGAAGCCAAGCCAACTCTTGCCCAACTCAGCATCCTAGGTAGACCTCGCAATGGAGTCCAAATGAAGAAGGTTTATGTTTTCCACTGCTTTAAAGTTTTCTGCCTAATTCCACCCAAATGAAACTCATTTTTTTTTAAAAAAAGGAAAGAAATAAAATATTTTGATTGCAGCTGTGCCAGGGGCAGAGATGTAGCCGATTCTCTTTTCTTTCCATGGACAGAGTGTGGTGAAGACTCAGGTCCCAAGATTACTCCCACATCCCCAAGTATGGCCATAACGCAACAGGTCAATGGCCTAAAAAACACAGCAAGACCTCTGTACCCACAAACTGACTTATCCTCAATACTGTCTTTAAAAACACTTTGTAAAAATAAAAAACCAAAAAAGCTCAAAAAGAACAAGATTTTCCATCCTACAGATAATCAAAGGAGCATGCCATAGACCGAAAGGACCTCCCAACACGAGTTCCAGAAATGGCCCAGCTGACAGTAAGACCAAAGTAAAAGGATGCAGCCTTCCAAAGGAAGGTTCCTGTAGGGGCCAGCCTGGTCAGCTGCATATAAACCTTGAATGTGTTAACCTACCAGGTTATTACCTGACAGTCTCACAGCTTCTGAAACACAACTTCCATTCACCAAAAAAAGAGACCTGCTTTCTAAGCCAGACTGGTCTGGGGCAGGGCACTTGAAAGAAGCTACTCTCAGCTCGGAGAAAAGGAGCTGGGAAACTTGGGAGAAGCACCAGAACCATTGCTCCTAAAAGTTTGAGGCTGGCTGGCTAGAGAGAGCAGGTGGCAGAGGGGCGGGTTCAGGGGGCTGGGATGGAAATTGACACTTCCATTTCCCAACCTCAGCCTCCTGTCCTATTTCCTATTCTCCTTCATAGAGTTGTTCACCCCCTCCTTCTAGAGCATTCAGAATATGAAACAGAAATGAAATGGAAACCAAGGGAAAGAAAGAATGAAAGCCAAAAACAGCAACCTCTCCACACAGCCCCCCCCTCCCCTCCCTAGACCATCCCCAAGGCCATGCTCCTCTGGCCTTCACCATCTGCGCTTTCCCATAGTCAGGCCAGGTGAAAAATCAGGCATCATTTTTAACTTAAAAAAACATGCATCATTATAAACTGCTCATACATCTGTGAGTATAGGTAGGCCAAAGACTGAATCTACATTCTAAAGACTGTAATCTGTCTTACCACGGTGTCTCAGTCACCCCAACTATCAGACACAGGGAGCTTTTCCAAAGCCGGGAGACAGAGAAGAGAGTTGACCCAGGAGAGGCTGCAGCAGTATGCCATGTGCCACCCCACCCACAGAACAGGGACTCCTTGCTCACTGCAATCTCTGTTGCCATCACCACTCTTCCTCCTACTCTCACTGCATCCCCACCTCTCTCACGCTCTCAAGAGGATCCCTTTCTCTCCAGCTGGGCTCCAGTTTCCTAGCAGGGCAGGTGGAATCCTCATTAATAAACCACACACTTCCTCCAGGAAATAATCATTGGTCAAAACTGCCTGCGTACGCCTCCTCTCCTCCCTAAGTAATAATCACTTTCTTGAAAGCCCACTGCTATTTGCCTGTACATACAGACAAATGCCCAAATAACCCACCAGCACAGACCCCTCAGCTGTCTTTACAGTCACTGTCGGGGCCAGGTCCGCTGGACTTTGCCGATGCAGGAGCTTCACTTGGTGCTGAGCAGGTGGCCTCACCCAGCCTTCTACCTTCTGACACCAGCCAGGGTCTCTGTGGTTTCCATGGTGGAAAACCTTGGTAATGCTCAGGCACAGGTGTAAACCTGAGAGCAGCGAGGGAGGGAGTGGAGACCCAAAGGAGAAAGCCAAGGCAGTGGGACATGTCTGGAATTTAAACTAAACAGGAAGGGCTCCTGCATGCCTTTGCCCTCACCCACAGCTAGCTTAGAGACTCTACGAGCTTGTGGGTAAGGGGATAATTCCTTCACACAAGACCCCAGGGAGGCCCTGACCCCAGTGACTGTCAAGGGGCAGTTCAAGGTTGTAACCACCAGCCCCAGCAACACCACTGGCCAGCTAGGTGACCCTCAGCATCTCGCCACACTCTCTGGATAGCACTCCACCCTTTTAAAGTGAAGGGGTTGGTCTGGCTGACCTCTACAATCCCTTCCTGCCTCAGATTCCAGGATCCTAATCCATCTACTTCTTTTGAAATTCAGTTCAGATTATACATCCAATAAACTGTCTCTGATGACATCCATTGAACTGCTATGCTTATTTAACAACTGCCTAGAAAACGTTTAGTTTGTTTTCTCCAGTGGGTCCTAGAATCTCTACCAGACTGCAAGCTTTTCCAAGGGCAAGAACTAGGTCCCCTCTCAGTCTGCAAGTTCAGCCTGAAAAAGCCAGAAGATTATTTAACCATCATCTCTAAGTTGTTGTGTACGTAAACTAAACAATTGTCCCATTTATACACAGATTTAAATCTGGACTGATTTGCAGGAGTCCTAATCCCCATCAGGGCTAGGTCAGGGGGAGGAATGGTTCCTGCCTTCCTCCAGGTCCAAACCAGGGAATTTCTTCCTTAAAAAGTAAGTTCTGAAGCCTGAGATTCCTGCAAAGGAAAACTGCCTCCAGTCTAGAAATGAGAGGACAGTCTTTTCTGGGACAGGGAATCAGGGTGGACAGTGTCAGAGCACTAGGTTCAAACCTTGCCTGGAGCACCAGGCCAAGAGGAGTTTCCATGCAAAACCTGGCACACAAATTGCTAGCACTGTAAACATGAAATTCTAGCTCAGGACTGCATGAAACAGTCTGAGATAAGAGGGAGAAAAATGTATTGGTTTTAGAGTTTTTCAATAGTTCTCAAAACCAAAGCTGGTCCTTGTTTGACCTAGAACAAGGTGGGTGGGGGGTGGGCAGAGGAGGGAGGCCCTGAGAGAAGGCGAAAGAGGGAGCAGGACCATCAGGGTGCACACTTGGATGATGTCAGTAAGTGACTCGGAAAAACATTCGACCTAGCTGAGTCATGGTGGCCCTGACAAAGTGCTCCTGTCTGGGTTCCAGAAGAAAAAGGGCTGGCTGTCACACTCGTTCGATATGGAAACAGGAATACCTCTTGTTGATGAGACAGCATCCTCTCCCGGCTCCCTGGCATGCTCCTCCACACTCTGTTATCTGATAGAAGGCTCTGCAGTGGAGCCAGTCCACCCACCCGGCCTGGGCCCCTCTGTGGGTACAGCTCCTTACAGAGGAAAGAAGACATCCCAAAGGAGACCTGGGTCTGACTTCAGTGACTTCGGAAGTCTGGAAAAGAGAGGTTGGCATGGCTCTGATGGGATGAGAGTGTGAGACACTGCCCTTTTCTCCTGGGACTCTCCCAGTCTAAGGTGATTCAGCCAACTTGCAAGGTGCTGCTCTGTAAACTTCCAGCCAAACAAGACCCACTGACCCTGCCCTCAAGCTGTTTTCCATCTATCAGGGAGAAAGCTTTGTGAATAATCAGAACTCATGGAAGACAGGGGACCCATCACCACTACCTGATGGGTTTTCTAGTTTCAAAAGTCTTCTTCAATTTTTTTCAAAGTATTTTGTTCTGCATAGGTGATGCCAGACTTTCAAGAGAGAAATTCTTTAAAAGTTGTTTTATCTAAAGCAATCCAAGAAGAGATAAGGTGGAGTAAAACAGGTAAGGGGGAAACCTCCTTCTTATAATAAAAGCTACAGTGACAAACTGGCATAGAAGTTTCCCACACTAGTAAGTATATACACCAGGATTATACTCTTAGCACCAAAAAGCCCTACATGGTGATGTTTTTCTTGTTCTCATTTCCCATGTTTGGAGAAAAAAATAGAATCTTTAAGGGAAGGTTTGAAAAGACAAATTAAGACTTCAATCTTCAGTGTTTGTGGCTAATGCAAACAGTGAGGGAGACAGTAGAAATTTCAAGAGATAAGTATGCCTGGGGCACTGTGACTTCAAGTCTATCTAAGACTGAAGACAAACCAATAGGAGTGATTTTCTTTTTATAAAAGGATTTTATTTTATAAAAGGAAGAATTGATATAGAGATTCTATATTATTTAAGCATTTTCACCCAAAATAGCATTATTATAAAAGTCTCAGTGTCAACTGGTAATTATTACATATTCAAGCTAAAGATTTCTACAAACGTTATTTAATATTTCAATGTGAAAGTGTAAGTTGCTCAGTCAGGTCCAATTCTTTGCGACCCCATGGACATAGTCCATGGAATTCTCCAGGCCAGAATACTGGAGTGGGATAGCCTTTCCCTTCTCCAGGGGATCTTCCCAACCCAGAGACTGCACCCAGGTCTCCTGCATTGCAGGCGGATTCTTTACCAGCTGAGCCACAAGGGAAGCCCAAGAATACTGGAGTGGGTAGCCTATCCCTTCTCTAGCAGATCTTCCCAACCCAGGAATTGCAGCACGGTCTCCTGCACTGTAGGCAGATTCTTTACCAACAGAGCTATCAGGGAATTTAATATTAAACTTACTCTGTAGTTCAGGAAAAATAATTATAACTTAGTGATTACTTAAGTTTAAATGTTTCAATAAAAATTTACAAAGTAGAGCCTAGAAAATCTAAGGTCTAAGGAGGAGAGAGCATAATATTTTGAGCCCTTGACAAAATCCACCTGTATCTTCCCTGAAGAAGGAAATGGCAACCCACTCCAGTATTCTCCCCTGGAAAATCCCATGAACAGAGGAGCCTTGCAGGCTACAGTCTTTGGGGTGGCAGGGAGTTGCATATGACTTAGCGACTAAACCATACAAACCATCTCTATCTTCTAGGCAGCTGAGCTAATGTACTCCACCACTTGGCGGCAGCATACCTAAACTGCCAGAGTGTGTAAAGGGTAAAGGGTTAATACTTCAGCCGTGTATGACTCTTTGCAACCCCATGTGGCTCCCCAGGCTGCTCTGTCCGTGGAATTCTTCAGGTAAGATTACTGGAGTAGGTTGCCATTTTATACATCTATAAGGCTTCCCTAATGGCTCCAATAGTAAAGAATCAGCCTGCAATGCAAGAGATCCAGATTTGATCCCTGGATCGGGAAGATCCCCTGGAGAAAGAAATGACTACCTACTAAAGTATTCTTGCCTAGAAAACCCCATGGACAGAGGAGGCTAGCGGGCTACAGTCTAAGGGGTCGCAAAGAGTTGGACACGACTGAGCAACTAACAGTTTCACTTTCATACATATATAATAAAGGCAGTCTCAACAAAACTGAAGTGTCATAACATGAAGTTTCAGCATCCAATATATGCCTCCCAAACATGCACTCATCTCACGTGATAGCAAAGTAATGCTCAAAATTCTCCAAGCTAGGCTTCAACAGTACATGAACCTAGAACTTCCAGATGTACAAGCTGGATTCAGAAAAGGCAGAGGAACCAGAGATCGAATTGCTGAACATCTGCTGAATCATAGAAAAAGCAACAGAATTCCAAAAAAAATCTGCTTCATTGACTACACTAAACCCTTTGACTGTGTGTATCACAACAAACTGTGGAAAATTCTTCAAGAGATGGGAATATCAGACCACCTTACCTGCCTCCTGAGAAATCTGTATGCAGGTCAAGAAGCAACAGTTAGAACTGGACATGGAACAAAGGACTGGTTCCAAACTGGGAAAGGAGTACATCAAGGCTGTATATTGTCACCCTGCTTATTTAACTTATATGCAGAGTACATCAGGAGAAATGCTGGGCTGGAGGAAGCACAAGTTGGAATCAAGATTGCCGGGAGAAATATCAATAACCTCAGATATGCAGATGACACCACCCTTATAGCAGAAAGCAAAGAGGAACCAAAAGCCTCTTGATGAAAGTGAAAGAGGAGAGGCGAAAAGCTGGCTTAAAACTCAACATTCAAAAAACTAAGATCAAGGCATGCAGTCCCATCACTTCATGGCAAATAGATGGGGGAACAATGGAAACAGTGACAGACTTTGTTTTCTTGGGCTCCAAAATCACTGCAGATGGTGATTTCAGCCATGAAATTAAAAGATGCTTGCTCCTCGGAAGAAAAGTTATGACCAACCTAGATAGCATGTTTAAAAGCAGAGACATTACTTTGCCAACAAAAGTCCGTCTAGTCAAGACTATGGTTTTTCCAGTGGTCATGTATGGATGTGAGAGTTGGACGGTGAAGAAAGCTGAGCGCTGCAGAATTGATGCTTTTGAACTGTGGTGTTGGAGAAGACTCTTGAGAGTTTCTTGGACTGCAAGGAGATCCAATCAATCCATCCTAAAAGAGATCAATCCTGGGTGTTCATTGGAAGGTCTGATGTTGAAGCTGAAGCTCCAATACTTTGGCCACCTCATGCGAAGGGTTGACTCATTGGAAAAGACCCTAATGCTGGGTAAGATTGGGGGCGGGAGGAGAAGGGGACGACAGAGGATGAGATGGTTGGATGGCATCACCGACTCGATGAACACGGGTTTGGGTAGACTCCGGGAGTTGGTGATGGACAGAGAGGCCTGGCGTGCTGCAATTCATGGGGTCGCAGAGAGTCGGACACGACTGAGCGACTGAACTGAACTGAGACAGCATATTGAAAAGCAGAGACATTACTTTGCCAATAAAGGTCCATCTAGTCAAACCTATGGTTTTTCCAGGAGTCATGTATGGATGTGAGAGTTGCACCATAAAGAAAGCTGAGCACCGAAGAATTGATGCTTTTGAACTGTGGTGTTGGAGAAGACTCTTGAGAGTCCCTTGGACTTCAAGGAGATCAAACCAGTCAATCCTGAAGGAAATCAGTCCTGAATATTCATTGGAAGGACTGATGCTAAGGCTGAAACTCCAATACTCTGGCCACTTGATGCGAAGAACTGACTCATTAGAAAAGACTCAGATGCTGGGTAAGATTAAAGGCAGGAGGAGAAGGGGACAACCAAGGATGAGATGGTTGGATGGCATCACCGACTCGATGGACGTGAGTTTGGGCAAGCTCCGGGAGTTGGTGATGGACAGGGAAGCCTGGCATGCTGTAGTCCATGGGGTCAGAAAGAGTTGGACACGAGTGAGTGACTGAACAGAACTGAAACATACGCAACCCCAAATACCAGTGAGGGGCATCTGATAGAACCTAACCAATGACAGGTGAAGAGAGAAATAGAAACATGTTGAAAATATTTACATAATGAGAGAGGGAATATGTATGCTTAGTTGCTCAGTTGTGTCTGACTCTTTGTGACCCCATGGACTGTGGCCTGCCAGGCTACAGAAAGTTGAGTCCCAGAATCCATAGGATTCTCCAGGCAAGAATATTGGAGTGGGTTGCCATTCCCTTCTCCAGGGGATCTTACTGACTCAGGGATCAAACCTGGGTCTCCTGCAATGCATGCAGATTTTTTACTGTCTGAGCCACCAGGAAAGCCCCAAATGGGGAGGGAGAAACATCCCCAAATCTGGAACCCACAAAGTGAAAAATGCATCCTTCTTCCTCAATGCCAAGCTCTCTCTCTAGTATCCATATTTAGGGATCTCCCTCACTTACAACATTCCAGACAAATGAATTTGAATGAAATTTAAATCATCCTGATTTCCCAGCATGAATTCCTGAAAAACCTGAATACACTGGAACTTATTTCACTTGCAATGCATAAGTTTACCTAATCTAAGTGGAAACAGCAACATTAGCTTCCTAGTCAGCCTGCTGTTGGTAAGCCATAGACCTCTGAATCCCAAGAAAGAGAGCAAATGACCCCATCTAAGCTTTAGAGGCTCATTCAACATTGCTGCCCAGAAACAAACTCCAAGGAGACCTAACTTTCTCAGTGGAAGGCAGATAAGGACCTCAGTTCAGATGAGAACAGAGGAGATTAACTATCACTTTGTGCCAAGCCAGGAACTCATTGCACAACCAGCCAAGGAGATGAAATATACCCAGAGGCAAAACAAAAGATTCACCAAGGGCAAAAAACAATTAAGTCATCACAGATTTCTTATCAGATTTGAACTTTAATGTATGGTCCCCCTTTTAACATTCCTATTAGTTTAGGCAAGTTAAAGGAATCCTACTCTGGACGACCCCAAAGGGCAGGCCCTGTGGCCAATTCTTTTATTATTTCAAATCCAGGGATAGGTTTAAGTGCATAACCCTAAATTAGGGTTCTTGATGATGGTAATAACAACGTTTTCACAGGGGGTTCTGGTCAGTGAGGAGTGTAAAAACTTAAATTTGGAGAAATAAAAAGACTTGGAAGTCTATAGCAAGGCATACTGGAACTATAAATTGGGAAATTTGGAAAGAAATGTGGCAATGAGGATCACTAGCCTTAAAAAATCCAAAATTGCCATGAATCTATCCCCAAGAAATCATTTAAACCATTTAAAATGTAGACAAAGGTTCATACACAAAGAAGTTTACTGAGAGTCATTTACAGCAATGAAGTTTTTGGAAATGACTTGGATATCTAATGATAAGGTTAATTAGAATATGGTGTATCCAAAGATATACTTTTATGCATAAAATGTTATGAAAATTTTCTTAGGGTATAATAGTAGGTGGGATAAACATGAAGCAAAATTAAATAAACAATACGATTCAATTCTGCTTTACAAAATCTCCAATGAAAAGAGATAGGAAAGAAAAATGTCAATATACTAATTGTTCCTATTTCTAGAGGGTAGAGTTACAAGTGACTTAAAATTTTTTTCTATTTTCTGCATTTATTTTTATAATAAATAAATAGTTTTCTAATTTTAAAAGAGGCCAAGACTTTATCACACTATTAGGTATATATATATTCATTCATTCAGTATTTATTACAATGATGATACTCCTAAATGATACTGATCTTATTACTATTATTACTACTATTCCTATTAGCTTCTATTCTAACCTTAACCATCATTGTAACCTTGACTTTAAGGGTCAGTTGGTTAAGAATCTGCCTGCAACGTAGGAGACCCTAGTTCAATTCCTGGGTTGGGAATATCCGCTGGAGAAGGGAAAGGCTACTCACTCCAGTATTCTGGCCTGGAGAATTCCATGGACTGTATAGTTCATGGAGTCACAAAGAGTCAAACACGACAGAGCGACTTTCATGGGACGGGCCCAATGTAGGACTTCCCTGTAGCTCAAATGGTAAAGAATCTGCCTGCAATGCAGGAAACCAGGGTTTGATCCCTGGGTTGGGAAGTTCCTCTGGAGAAGGGAATGGCAATCCACTCCAGTATTCTCGCCTGGAGAATTCCATGGACAGAGAAGCCTGGTGGGCTACAGTCCGTGGGATCGCAAAGAGCTGGACATGACTGAGCTATTACACAGACAAACTTGACTTTGATAAAGCTGTGCTAGACACAGTGAAGGACAAATAACAAAACAAGGTCCCCACTGCCAAGCAAGAAAAGGAAAAGAAATAGGCCATCGGCCCCTGCTGTGTGCCAAGACCTTGGCTAGGTACCTTACATGTGTTCTCATGTGATCCCCTACCTTCATGTCCTCCCCTACCACTACCTTTATGTCTGGTGATATCTCTGTGCCTATTTTATAGGTGAGGAAATTTGTCAGCTACATGTACATTTCTCCTCCCAGAGGGGAAGGTTCAGGGGTTCATCCTTCCTGGGCTGGAACACTCTGCATAATTTCCAGGATCCCTATTTGTCCTTGAGGCCACTCCTTCCTCCTCTACTAGTCCACAGTTCCACTCCCAACAAGTCAGTGGCAATGTCCAAAGTCCCTTCTACGGGTCACATTGAAGATGCACGTGAAGAAAAAACAACACTCCCCTCTCCATCAGGGATCCTTTTGTCCAGTGCTGGGTCCTTGATTCATCACCTAAAGGCGTTTACTGGAAGCATTTCCGGAATAATGAGAGCTGCTTCTCATAGTTACTTAATGACCACATGGTTTCCGCCTCTGATTGTCCAGGTTATTGTTCTCCAGGGAATCACAAATGCTTGTCTCTGCATTTGAAGCATCACAGCAGGCTCTTCAGGGTTTCCACAAGCGCCCCCCCCACCCCCCGGGCCCTCTGCCTCAGAACTACACCAGCATAGACATACACCTGCCAAGTCTGGCAGTGGCATGGTCAAGAAAGTGAACTAACTTCAAAATGCCTATCAGCTGACTGCTGAGTAATGCCAGAATCATGCTTCTGACATCAGAGCTATGCAAGATCACTCCAGGCAGGTGACTGAGTGAAAGAAACATCTCAGACCCACGGAAACAGAACAGGATGAGCACTCTAGAATACAGTAGAGGCCACCCCCACCTTTCCAGTTTATATGTTCAGGGTCCCTACTACAGACTTGTACTCATCTCTTTAAATAGCTTCCAAGGTCTTCAGTGCTTTAATTTTTTCACAGTGTAATCCCTTAGTGTAATTCACACTGAGAAACAGTTGACTGTCATCCATAGATGAGCATAAATGAATAGAACTGTGTGTCTAAAACTGAGCACAAAGACGTGGGAGAGGAAGTTTGAGGCACCACCCCCCACCTCCATTACCCCGCATATCCACAGTCACCACCGGTGTCTTGGCCAGCAGAAACCTGGGCTTCAGACAATCACCACCTGCATTTCCCACCTGCAACAACCTTCATACTTAGAATCTAAAGAGTATCTTGGATGACACAGGTTTGATGGGACATCACTGCCCACCATAATTACAATCATCTGCCCTTCTTCTCCTTACTACTCTCTCATACTGTCCTGCTCCTTCAATCCTTAGTCTGTCCTTCAGGATCGACCTCCCTTCTCTCTTCAAATCTGTCCCCTGCATTCTATCACCACTGCCTCCTTCACTCGGGCCTCCTCATTTAGTCAGTGGATAAAAGCTCAGGTTCTGGTGCTCCAAATCACACAGGCTGTGTGTCGACAGGAAAGTTATCTAATCTCTCTGAGCCTCAGTTTCCTCATACATAAAATGGGAACAAATAATATCCATCTCAAAATTCTGTGAAAAATAACGTATACAGAATACTTATAATCTGCAATAATGTAGCTCTGAAGATGATAATATTGGCTAGCATTTATTTATTACTAACTAGATCAGTTCTAGAAGTTGGATGCATTAAGTGCTTTTTTCAACTCCAAATTATATTTTACAATTTATCTATGTTGTCACAATCGCAGTAGTTCAGAGAAGCTGTTGTTGTTTAGTTGCTAAGTCATGTCCACCTCTTTGCAACTCCATGGACTGTAGCCCACCAGGTGCCAATGTTCATGGAATTTCCCAGGCAAGAATACTGGAGTAGGTTGCCATTTCCTTGTCCGGGGGATCTCCCCGACCCAGGGACTGAACCCACGTCTCCTGCCCTGCAGGCGGATTATAGTGACTATAGTTATAGAGCTGGGATTCCAAAGAAAACAAACTTTTGCACTGTTTAGCCATGAAGTCATCAGAAAAGTTAGTCACAAAAAACTAAGTATGGTATAATATCATTTTATAAAGCTCAAAACCACGCAAAACTAAATAATATATTGTTTATGCAAACATGTGGTAAACTATACTGAAAAAGAAAGACAAGGATAAATACAAAACTCAGGATAATAGTGATTTCTGGAGGAAGTAGGTGGGATTAGGGTAGGGAAAGGCCACAGATAGCTTCAAGAGCAGAGGAGATGTTCTGATTCTGAAGGTGGGGGTGGGCTCTCAGGTATTCGATTTATTATCATGCATAGATGAGCATGCTTCATAGCTTACACATACATTTACATCTATTCCTTCACATGTAGCAAATACTGCCATATATGTATATATATTTATGCTTATAGGGTTTCCCTCATAGCTCAGTCAGTAAAGAATCTGCCTGCAATGCAGGAGACCCAGATTTGATCCCTGGGTTGGGAAGATCCCCTGGAAAAGGAAATGGCAACCCACTCCAGTATTCTTGCCTGGAGAATTCCCATGGACAGAGAAGCCTGGTGGGCTACAGTCCATGGGGTTGCAAGAGTTGGACACAACTAAACCACCACCACCATTTAGGAGACAGACTATTAAGTTCTGAGTGCTACAAGCACTAGCTTGTAGTTTCTCCAGATGGTTTCTCCACAACACCTTTGTGAGACGGACATTCTTTTCCCAAATTAAATATCAGAATATTGGACTCAGAAATATCGAGTCACATGCCCAAGGTCTCACCCTGTGTTAAATATCTTCCTTTTGCCCCTATGAGTCCATCCTCCATCTTCTCCTCTCTACCCTGATGTCCTGGGAAGCTGACCCACATGGAATGCCTCAATGAGCCCCCTGTCACTGGCTTTGGTTGCATTCCGTAACTGACAAACAATGACAGGAGGCCAGAGAATGGGAAGGCTGAAACAAGAATATTGACTTCCTTTATCCCCCATCATGGAATCACTGTTGGCAGCTTTCTACTGAAGGCCACAGTTCCTGTCAAGTGGCCCTCTCCTACAGCTATCTCTGTGGATTCCATGCACCTCTCCTTACCTTGCCCCTTCAGGCCTAGAAGTCATAATGTCTTGCCTCCCTGATGTTGCCAGCTCTGGGATAATTTGAAAATTCAAATCTTGCTGCTTTCCCTGTTGCCCACCCGCAGCATTGTAAAGTGTGTCTTTGTTAAACTCTTCTCAGATAACCTGGCTGGAGTGGTCATATGCTTCCTGACTCAAAAGTGGTAGATCTGGGATCTGAACCCCAGTGTCTTCCATTGATCTGAAGATGCCTCTCTTCCCTTTGCTGTGAAGGTCTGTACGGCTCCAAGGAAGGTGATTACTGGCAATGGTTGTTACTATTGTGATGTTATGTTCCTTAGCAGCAGAGTAGAACACCATTTGCCCTTCAATGCTTGGACTGTGTACACCTAACAATAGGAACACTTAACTGAGGTTGTTAAGAAATTTGTATAGAATGTGGTAAGTATAATAGGAATTATGAAGATTTTTCATAAGCAATAAAATAAATTTAAAAGGGATCTGGAAAAGGATAAGCTTTAGGCAAATGTCTTCATTGGCTCTATTTTCTAAGCTTTACATCACTACTCTTTGCAGTCTTCTTTAATTGATGAGGATTCCCTGGTAGCTCAGCTGGTAAAGAATCTGCCTGCAATGCTGGAGACCTGGGTTCAATCCCTGGGTTGGGAAGATCCCCTGGAGAAGGGAACAGCTACCCACTCCCATATTCTGGCCTGCAGAATTCCATGGACTGTGTAGTCCATGGGGTTGCAAGGAGTCAGACACAACTGAGCAACTTTCATTTTCACTTTCAGAGCAAAGGGCAAGATACCACCGACACATCTCAACATGCCCTTACAACAGACACATTCAGTGATGACAGATTCCATAGCTTGGGTTCTCTCGTGCTGAATACAGTGGGAGGAAATCCTTGCAGCTTTCACCTCTTCATCTTTTAACTTTCTGGCCCTCTCTATTTATTTCTATTTTCTGGTGACACTGCACAAAGACAGTGCTGGCTATAAGCCCAATTTATCTGTTGCTGAAATTGTAGGACAAGAACAAATTATCAGGTAATAAGCTGAATATTGGCACGTTGGTTTGATTGGCATTACAGAATATCCCATCTTTATTTCTTGTCATTTTTCCTCACCGGTATGATACCTGCATTTCCTGCTAGAACACTCAGCATCTCAGCAGCATTGCTAATAAGTGGCAGATACATCAAAGTGCTAAGAATCAGTGCCCAGAGGAGCCGCAGAAAGCTGATCATGACAAAGCAGGATAACAATGAAGATGAGGAAGAATACAATGCAATAAAAATAACCTGGGATTTCTTTACTAGATACTTAGAAATTTCTATTCCAAGCATATGGTCAACTCCCAATAATCACAGTGGGTAGACTATCCATACTACGAGTAATGCTTGGGCAACTGCTTACTCTCAGCCTAGATTTTGTCTCTCAATTTCTAGGGACACTCATCCACTGATCGTTTCTGAGTATTTCTTTTCCACTCCTTTCATGTATGAGTAATTACAAGCAGATATCAGGGCAGAAGGACAAAAAAGTTAGATAAGTATAGGATGGATGAGAGAAAAGATAACACAAATTTACCAAGATCCCTAACTGTGCCCTGGCTTATGGTAGGCATTCAATAAATATTTGTTGAATTAAGTGAATGAAGTTATCAGAAAGTTGAATTAGGAGACTTTTAAGGCTTTTCTTCCTACCCTAACTTCATGACTCCTCAAAATAAGATAACAGAAATCTTGGAGAAGCCCCAGGAGATAGATGCTCAAACTCATCAGGAGCAAAAAGGGAAGTTGGAAAGGACTCATCTCAGGCTGACATGGATTCCAAAAGAGTAACTGTTGCTGTCACAAACAGTCACACTCTAGGATCATGTTTAGCTCCATCCAGAATGCAAGGGGACTGGAAAAGAGTTCTCTTGGAATTTAAGATATACACAAGATCTGAAGTGAAATTCTAGGCCTTAAATAATTTAGGGGATTTGAGAAAGAGAGTATGTTTGTGGGATGGTAATACTGTTTTGAGGTTATAGATTTCTATGATGTGTTTTCTCCCAGTATCATAGAAACACAGAATTCAGGGCAGGAAAGTTCTTTAGAAATGATATAATCCAGCCTCCAACCCACTGCAGGAGTCTTGGACAGGAAGCTCACTTTCTCCAGAGGCAGCAGCAGTAGTGCTGGACAGCTCCCATCTGGGCAGATTGTTTCTCCACTTCAGAGTTCTGATCTCTCTAACTTCTTCTACCCATTGATGCAACAGAGACCATGCCTGCTCCTGCCTCTTAGGGGCAGCACAGCTCTCCTGATACCTGAAGTCAGGAATCACTTTTCTTCCATATTCACCCCCACCAGAAAACATCCTCCAACTGCAGAAACATAGTTTGTGGATCCCTTAGTATGCTGCTCTCCTGACAATATTCTAACTGGTCCACATAGCTCCTAAGAAGGAGTTGGCAGGGTTCCGTGAAGCAGACTGAATGCAGTGGTCCAGACATAACCTGGCATTCACCCATTATACTGGGACTTTTTTTTCCCATTCATTTCATACAACCATCCTTCTTCCCAGACTCTCTTGGGGTTTTGTTCCCTTTAGCTAGCAGAAACCTTTTCCTTTTTAATTACTTACAATATGTTCTGTCCCACCTTTGCTTAACAGGTCAGAAATAAGTTCTTTTAATTGTTCACTTTCTATTTAGAGTATGCAGTAGCTGCATGGATATGATAAACCTACCAGAAAGAAAATCATACCCTTCATATTCATAAAGGGCACACTGTAATAACTCATAAATTATCACAACCATCTGTTTAATCACCTATTCTATAATATAACAGTGCCCAAAATGGGCATCAAGTGGATTGGTTCCTTAGATTCTGGGATCCTCTTTCATCATTTACTGGTCCTGTTAGCTTGTCTTCTCTTGCTTCATCCCTATGCTACCAGCACAGTTATACACTGTGCTGTCTTTATGGTCACTGGTTTGGCACTCGGTAGGGAAATACTTAGGTTTTTCCTAACTTTCTCAAAATGTCTGTTCCTGCTCACCATGAATCCTAAATCGGCCTGGCTTATAGAGGCTCTAAATATTTGTAAAATAAATAAATGATAAATGCTTGAATAAATGAGTGTCACCCATGGGTGATTACTCCAGTCTGAAGAGCACATTCCACCTGACAGAAGCCTAGCTTTATAGCCTCCTTGGCCATGACCCAGAATAGTCGATTTCTTCTAATCAGTGTCACCTGCCTAAATCTAGCTGTTCATTTTTACAGATTCCTTTCTTTCCAAAGCCAGGGCTAAGCAGAAGAATGGCAAACACTATCTGACGTGCTAAGTGCTTCAGTTTCCTCCCCAGACCTCACTGTCATTGGAATAACCCTGTTCAAGGTTTTGTTTCCAACAGTCATCATGTGTGAACTTGTGGCCAACAGAACTAGGAAGTGATGGGTGGGCATGACTAGTTGGTAAGCTCTTCAGCCTGCCAGGTACACACACTCCTGGTGAACACAGGCCCCTTGGGAGGGATGCATGCATCTCTGAACAATTCTTCCTACTGAAAGTAGCAACAGCATTTTTGCCTCCCACCTGCCAGAACCTGTGAATCTTTTCTGTTCTCAGGAGCCTAGGATGCAATGCTTGGGACTACCCTCAGGGAAGCAAACAGCCTGCATCTACTATGCTCTTTCAGTGATAACCTATTGTTTATACTTTTTCATGACCTTCCTCCCAGCTCTTCTTGAGTTTTGTTCCCCTTTACCTAGTAGAAATCTCCTTTTTAGTTGCTTCCAATCCTTTTTGTCCCAGCTTTGCTTAACAGTCAGAATTAAGAAAATGTTCTTCCAATTCTTTTACTTACTATTTTAAAGAAAATAAGAGTGTGCGTTAGCTTCAGGGGTGTGATAAACCTATCAGAAAGAAAAACATACCCTTCAGGATCCCAAATTTCTTCTGACTCTGAAAGAACTAAGAGTCTGTCATGGGTCCCCATGAAAACTCTTCCTGTAAATTGCTTTAGGAAATGCCTGTTTTTATGCCTGTTAGTAGTATACTTGGGAAAGATGCTTTTAAAACTGCTTAGCCCCTCAATGGCTAAGTTGCTAAATTACCTACATCAATCATGGGTTATTTAATCCATCTCCTTGCCTCCAAGACAGATGGGAATATTTCTTCTGTATAAAGACCTCTTACGGGAAAAAAAACCTTCTGTTTTATTCTTTATTCAACTCTCTTGTACTCATAGTTTAGAAGCTCTTCTTTGGATATAACCTAAGTCCATTTCATTGGAGCTTAAGACTTCTTTTTTCTGGTTCTCTGTGGCTATCATAAAGAAAAAAAAAGCTACCATTCGACATCTATTTGTTCACAGCCTTCTGCTCAGAGCTCTTCATTCTGTTCAACATTCTTCCAAGCATTTGATGACTGCCCTTAAATCCCCTTTACCACCTGCCCACCACCATCCACCAGTCCTTGTATATGTGTCTCCCCCATAGCTCTTTCAAATGCAGTGATTGCCTCAATTGACATCTGTTTCAAGAACTTAATCAGCACGTTCAACAATTATCCAAGGTCTCCCCACAAAGGCAGAGCTCCTCTGTACAATTTACGGATCCCTCTATAAAATGCAGAGAGACAAGATGAAAGTTCTAAAAGCCCCAGGCACCACTTCTTATTTGCCACAACAAACACTTGACAGACTCCAACCCCACTAAGTCAGAGAACAGAGTTCTCACTGACCATGAACAAGGATGGGGAGAGCACTAGGGTGGGAGTCAGGAGGGCTCTGGACCAAGCTCTGCCACTGACCAACACCACCCCATAAGCAACTCCAATCCCATACAGATGTTGTTTCCTAAGTAAAACACATGTATTTGCTTGGATTACTTCTCAGGGCTCTTCTGGCTCTCACATTCCATGTTGCTCTAACCATGCAAAGGCCTCTCCTCCACCTTCTTAAAAGATAAATTCCATGTCCCTAGCACGTCTCCCTTGCCACCCTCTGAGTGCAACACCACCTAGAAACACTCAGAAACCAGTGTTTCTCAATCATTTTTTTAAATCATCATCCTGCCACAAAAGAGGCTTTTTATACTTTTTTCCTTAATCACCCCTCAATGAGATTTTAATAGCATGAATATATTGTATATATGTTTATGCATTATATATTTAGCTGTGCTTAATACATGAAAGTTTTTTGTGTGTGTCATACACAAGAACCAATTTGCATCCCCCTTGGAGGCAATATTGCCCCCATTGAAAATGCATGACCTAGATTGAGCTGAAGGCTGCCTCTTGAATGATATAAGTGGAGCTATTTGCCCTAAACTCTAAAAGCCACAAACGTATTCAAAACCAGAGGTTTTAGAAAAAATCCATTACACAAGCCAAAGTGGAATCGGCCAGAATTTCCATTTCCCCAAGGCAAAGAATGGCTTCCCATCCCTGCTCCCCAGGCCACACTGTCACCTGTTCCAGGGCCTTTCCTGGTCCTCTAAGCCTGGGACCTTCACCTCTGCCCATGGTTCCCACATCCAGCTTCCACTTTGTTCATATGAATCCAAGCAGTAACAATGGGAATGATGGGAATGAGGTGAACAATAGGTATTGACATAACAGAAATAATTAGAATCCATTCCAAGGGCAGAAACAGCCAGGCCCCTGGCAGGGATGGAGGCTCACTCCAGCTCACTTACATCAGGCCAGGTTCCCCCTCTCTCCCCTGCAGGACATTCACCCTACCTTGGCACGCTGGCCAGATAGGTCACCAGTTTCCGCAGGTCTTCCTGTCTTATTCTGTCATGATTGCTGCGAGCAGGGAAGGTCAGGATGGGTCCACCTCGCTTATCACGGCCCCCTGCAGAGAAGAAGAGAAGGGTGTTTAAGAAAAACCAGCTAGAAACTGTGCCACAGAGGAAAAAAATTTGCCTGAGTGCTAGATAAAACAGGCAGAAAGATGGTGCCCAGAGGAATCTGGTCACTGCCTTGGGCAAGGCCATGGAGTTTAGATTCATGACCTCGGGCAAATCTTTCGACATCTCTGTTGCCTCATCTGCAAAATGCAGATGAAAATAATGATGACTACATTACAGGGCTGCTGCAAGACTTGATAAGATGGCACATGGCGAAGCACTTTGAAAAGTACTCTCTACAAACATGAGATGATAATGAAGGAGGTGATAATTGCTCTTACTGAGAAAACAAGCCAATGAAAGTGCTATGGTCTTTGGAAATTCAACCTCCAGTTTACTTCTCTTTGCAGACCTCTATGAGCAGAGTGCTCAGGGTTAACTGAATACTGTGGTGAGAAGCCCTTAAAGCATCCAGCTAGGACATCATTGCTAAGGAGGTTTTTAGATTCACAGAAAAGACCTAAGTGTGGTCTACACAGCCAAGGATCCACCCCTGCCTACCTAAGTGCCACTTGTCACTCCTGCTGGAGAAGCCCATGAATCTTCATTGGAAATAGGATGCTCAAGGTCTTAATCACTGCAAATGCATATGTACACACTATGATTACAAATGTCTTCTAAACATCTGGTTTAAAAAAAAAAAGCAGGGAGGAGTAACTGCGATGATGATCATTGTTTGCTACCAGGATGCTGGGGTTTTACATGGTTGCTTTTTCTTTCCTCTGTTTTTCAATCTTTCTACTCATGATTTATTCTGTGATTAAAAATTTATTCATTAGTGGATGCTATGATTAGGAAGCAGGACCAAGTTTCTCATGCAGGTTAAATGAGGACAAAGCTAAGGTGTAGTAACTGTGTCCTTATAGGCACTGGCTATTTCACAAAGAAAACTCGGTCATGATCTCAGGCTGCCACCTGACACCCCCAGAGCAGGTCCATAAAGGGATCTAGTGCAAGAGGGAGGAAGGGCTGGCAAGGCCACCACCAATACTGGAAAACAAGCTTAAAGGTCGGTGCCTTCAAGAAGGGTACTTTCCAAGCCTCTGAGGACCCCACTCAAGTATGAGTTCATGAATAATGTTTCTCTCTGATTGTGGGGTCCAGAAATCATAAGACAGAGGGAGTCTCAACAAACAAAGTCCAATTCATTGCAGGATACTCCTCGGGAAGAAATAAGAAGGCTGCAAGGAGAAAAGGTCAAATAAGATCATGGCCACTGGGAGATTTGGCTCTGAAGAAAAAAATATTTCACCACCACCATCCCCTCCCTGCAGCCCCCACCCAGCCATATTTGTGTACACATACCACAGAGTTGGATCCTGACCCCCAACTCCAAACCTTAAAAACCACAGGCTCTGGGCTCTGTACATGGATGACCAATCTCATCTCATCTACCTTGGAAATGATCTCCATCTCCCAACTGCCTTCACAGGGGGAAAAGGAAGTAAAGGGATCAAGTGGAAAGTTTCCTCAAAGCTAGGAGGTTCTCCCTCACTATCAACCTTCCCCTCCAGTGTTGACCTCACCTGAAAGATTTTCACTCTTGGGTGGTTTTAACTGCAGCTATTGCCTTTCTCACTGTCCTTCTGTGGATGGTTTAAGAGTAGAGCTAAGGAAACATGGGGAGCCAAGGTTGGTCTGATGGCAAAGACTACCTAAAAGGCTTGGAAGGATGGGGCACTGTCCCTCCTGAGCAGAAGCCAGTTCTTCCCTGGGAGACAAGAGTTTCATAATCTTGGCTGCAGAAGGTTCCAGATGGTGGCAAGTGGTGGCAGGGGACGGGGGGTGGGGAGGGCGGGGGAGATGACCCAGGGGAGTGGAATTCCTTCCCTCCAGGAAAATGAATGGATATGGAGTCCAGAGGGGGCAGCAGGAACAAGCCAGGTATTTTTCAGAAGGAAGATGAACTTGCAAGATTGTAGGAAGGAAAGGAGGAACAGGCATAAAGGAAGAGAATCTGTGCTGGAAAGAATGGAGACAAGGGATGGATCAAGGCTTCAGGACAGGTACAAGAGGGGGGCCCCTGCCCTTTTGTCTGTGGTAGACTCAAAGAGGAGGAACAAAACAGACATAAGTTAGAAAGACAAAGAGTTCAGCCTGCCTAGGAGACACTTTCTCCAGGTAAAATAGCGTTGAAGGTCAGAGTAGACTTGAGGTACTAGGAAAAAGGAGGATGGACCATCTTTGGAGAGTGTTCCTAGAGAATGGACAGCAGGACTGGGTATGATGTAGGTTTAAGGGTAGGTGACAGGGTATTTGGCTTTAATGAGAGCTCTGTTGAAGGTCTGGCCATGGTGTCCATGCTAGGCTGTAACCTGAGCGAAGGCAGAACAGAACTAATCCATAGATTAAGTGGGGAGGACTTGGGGAGGAAGGAAAACGGCCTGCTTCTTTGTGAGTTCTCAAAGGAGAGGGAACAGCATATGTTTTATTTACCCGATATCCATACTTCCCCAACTGATAGGGGAACACCAGAAGCGGTCATGCGTAAAAAGCTAAGGCTACAGACAGACATATCGAGGTCTTGAATGTGCATGGCTACAGTAAGGAGGTGGAAGACTTCAGCGCCAAGGAGATTGAGGAGCCATGAAGCTGTAAGATTTGACTGATAATTAACATGAGTGCTGAGGTTCCAGAGGGCACTAAGTAGAGATAAAGAATGAGAACCCTTTGCTAAAGTCAAGGTGCATTGTGGAGTGGGCCCCAGACAGTGGAGACAAAAAGAGCAAAATTTTGAAAAGATGATAGAGATAGTGGCAGGATTTTCAGCAGCTCCATCCCCTTACTTATCCAACACCTGCTGTTTGCCAGTTAATTGAGGCTTTGGTGCTGGAAATAGAGGAAGGGAATATAGAGGATAAATAGGGAGGGAGTGGTTTGATGTGCTAGAAAAGGCACTGGTCTCCTTCTGCAAAAGCAGGGCAGGACAGGGCTAGGTAGGAGGCAAGTTCAAAGGCAAGGGAAGTTAAGGCTTTGCTGATTGAGGTGGAGGAAGATGGCACTCATATTTTTCAGGGGGAACCAGGCTCCAGTGGGGACAAGTAGATTAGGGTAATTTTGGAGGAAGACAAGAAAAACACCTCTAGGGAATCATACCAAAAGTTTGGCCCATACAACTATAGTTCTGCAAGATGCTGATGGATACACAGGGTATTTTTAAGAGAATGTGTTGTTTGTGTTTTGGGAAACGCTTTCATGTTTTGAATGGACAGTCTCCAAGAAGGTGGCTACAATAGGCAGCATTACCCAAGTTTACTTGAGAGTAAGCCCTTTTTTCTTTTTTGAGGATCATCTCATGTACCCGTTGTTCTATGGAACACGCTTTGAGACACGGGTCCAGAGTATAAACGGTTGTGCCACAGCAGTGTGGAGTTGCTCTGAGAACAATGGGCATGATGTTGTTGGTTGATGAGGTGGCAGAGAAGGACATCAGGAGGAGCCAGATGAGGGTGTGAGCACACACAGAGAACAAGGTGAAAAGGGTCTGCACAGGGAGGCTGGAGAGAAGGGACAATGGGTGCTGAAAGTAGGAGGCAGAAGCACATGAAGGAAGCTGGAGAGAGAGTAGAGGGAGAGCCCACGGCTGAGAACACAGAGCAGGATGGGGCAGGGCTGGAACGATGCAGGTGGCCTGAGCACTGCCGCAGATTCCGTTGTACACACGTGCACTCGCCCAAACACTGGTGGGCCCTGGATTATTCCAAACGCACGTTCCCATGGCAGCACAGCTTCCCCTCGCCTTGGCCACACCAGGGCGCCAGCAGGGGAGGGGGCTTAACCAGTACTTGGTTTCTCTGCTCAGCACTTCCTGCAGGGCTTCTTCTCAGAGAGACATGGATCCGCTACACTGCATTACTTAATTCTGGGTTTCTTTATTTTTATTTTTGTGTTTGGTCTTCTAAAAGCTTAGGATACAAGCGCCTTTTTTGGTTTATTTTTTGTTTGCGGTTTTTTTTTTAGCTGCAGCCAGTCATCTTCCTGGCACCCTCAGTGTCCTTACCAGGCACAGAAAGACAACACTCCCTAAGCCCCAAAGTTCCTGGCACCACTTGCAAATGAATAAGACTTACCCCACATAGAGAACAGATTTGTGGTTGCCAGGGAAAGGGGTGGCCCACGTGGACACATGGGCATGAGTTGCCACTGGCCCCCTTGGTCCCACTCTGGGAAGCAGCTACCTGCCTCTCACTTGACTGACCATCTTTCGGGCACATTGCTGCTCTGTACACCCTGAGGACACCTCCTGACACTTGGAAAGCTCTTTTCTAGGGCTGGCTGGACCCTGCTCCAGGGCTCTAATGCAATTCACATGGGGAAAAATTAGCCACAAAGAATCAAGCAAGGGTCCCGATGTCAGACTGTAACATGTCTGCATTCATATGCCCTGAACTGCTGTGCAACAGGATGGTGCTCAGAGGGTATGCATTAAAGCCAGGAAGGCCTCCAGGAGGAGGCAAAGTGAGAACTGACTTGGGAACCAGAGGAACGGCTCAAAGGTATGGGGAAGGCACTGCAGATAGAGGGAGCATTAGGCATAAGAAAATGGAAGAATAAGCAGGACACCTGGGGAGAGGTAGGACACCTGGTTAAACAGGCTCAAGGCATTAAAGAAGAGGAAGAGAAAGGCTCTGGCTCCCTAGAGATTGTGGGCCATGTCCTGGGAGCCCAGATGATGGACAGCAGTAGAGGTCAGAGCCCTGGTGCTGCCCAGCAGCCCCAAGACTTCTACACAAGGTCTTCCCAAAATGCTCAGTGAGCACTCAGACCCAAGTCTATGAAGGCTTCAGAGGTTGTCTTCTGTCTCCACCTATACTGAACTCGCTGCCAGGTGATCGAGTCAAGGATCCAGCCTGAGCTTCAGCTTCTTCAGTGACAGGGTCTCATTATCTAACAAGATATACCAGTGCCTAACACTAATGGAGAAAGGCAGCTTCCCAGCCACTCTCTCTAACAGCAAAAACAGTAGCAAAACACTATATTATTATTACCACTACACTGCTGTGCTTAGTTGCTCAGTCGTGTCTGACTCTTTGCGACCCCATAGACTGTAACCTGCAGTAGCCTGCCAGGTCCCTCTGCCCATGGGGATTCCCCAGGCAAGAATACTGGAGTGGGTTGCCATGCCCTTCTCCAGGCGATCTTCCCAACCTAGGGATCAAACCCAGGTCTCCCACATTGCAGGCGGATTCGTTACCATCTAAGCCACCAGAATACCACTACTACTGCTACTACTACTACTACTAATAGAGAATGCACTTAGTACTTACAAAGGCCTAGTCTGCCTTCACTTCCTATCCCTACACTCTGAGTTATCAGTCTCCCCTCTGGTCAGGTGGGAGACACCTGCTGCTTGGTTTCTCCTTCCTCAACTCCCCCCCCCCCCTTTCTCCCTTCTCTCCATTTTGGCTGTCACCCATCAGTGCGCCCAGCAGTGCCTATGGAGTGAACCCCTGCACTGAAGGACTGCTGGCTCTTTCCTTGTGATTCCATTGTCACTCCTTGTAAATGTCCAGAATCATCCAGAAACAAAAGTGCAATCCAAGAAGCTTAAGTACCTAGGTGTATTTTTTTTTAATGTGATCCCTGGCTACTCACACTGCCATTCCCCCAGCCCCTGCTAGAGACTCTGAGCCAGGAGGCCTATATTGATGGCCTAGAACTGGCACCCACAGTGACGCTGGTACACCTCCGAGTTCAGTTTCAATTACATCAGCAGTTTCCAGACTTTTTCTTAAAGGGTCAGACGGTAAATATTTTAGGCCTGTGGCCATCTGGTCTCTGGTAGAATGACTCAACTCTGCTATTACAGCAACGAAGCAGCCATTGGCAACACTGACTGAATAATGGCCCCAAGCATATCAAGCCCTAATCTCTGGAACCTGTAAATGTTACCTTATTTGGAAAAAGAGTTTCTATAGATAGTGATTGTTAGGGCTCTAGAGATGGGAAGATTATCCTGGGTGGTCTGAGTGGGCCCCAAGTGCAGTCACAGGTATACTTACTGTGAGGCAGAAGGAGCTGACACAAACAGAATAGCAGAAGGCAATACCACCAGGGAGGCAGAGATGGGAGTGGCATGGCCACAGGCCAAGGGATGCTGGCAGCCCCCAGAAGGTAAAAGAGGCAAGAATCAAATTGTCCCCCCGAACCTCTGGAGGGAGCATAGCCCTGCTCACATCTTGATTTCAGTCCAGGAAACTGATTTTGGAATTTTGGCCTCCATAACTGTGAGCGAATACATGTCTATTGTTGTAAGCCACCAAGTTTGTGGCAAGAGGAAGCTAATACACCACTAAATGAATGCACATAGGCTATGTTCCAATAAAACTTTATTTGTAAAACAAGTGCCTGGCCTGCAGCAAAACACAGGCTATAGTTTGTTGATCCCTGAATTAGACATTAAAAGGACTGGGTGCACAAGATATGCTATAGAGAAAAGTCAGAAATGAATATTATTCAGAGAAACAAAAAATAGAAATACTCACTTGAGTTCCCTTTGCTAGAAGAAGAGATATAAGGAAGAGCCAGAAAAAAATTTATATCTCTTGTCCTTGACCCACTCAGAGACAAACCTAAATAAAACCTGTGGGAAGATATGAAGGGGACAGTCCCTTGCATCTCTCAGAGGGGCCTCAGCAGCTCTGACAGGGCGAGGTGAGGTGGGTGCATGACGGACCCACCTTTGGTTGTGAATGTCCTCCAGAACACCCAGTGGGGACCAAAGTGCTCCTTTCCCTTTCTGCCTGCATCTGGAGAGAGGAGCAGATGCTTTGAACATCACCTCCACCCCAACCTCTTTCTCATTAGCACACAAAGAAGTGCGTGCCTGCACACATTCACAACACACACATACACAAACTTCTCTAGGTCTGTAACAGAGGAAACTCGCATAGACACTCACCAGACACGAAGGCCACTTTTTCCTTCAGGATGGGAAGGACATCAGAAGCTTTCAAACCATCATTCCGAAAAGAGCCTGTCAGGGAACAAAACAGAAGGAATCAGTGAAAGGGGTCAAAAGACTGAATCCCTGGGTTCCCCCTTAGCTTTTCAATCCCCTCATGAGCCAGAAAATAATGCCTTGTTTGGGGCCCACAGCCTAGCCCAAGAGTAGGAGAGGCTCCACAACAGAAAGGACACTTTGCCATGATGCCAGTCCACAGGGGTGACCAAGAGTATACCCCTCCAGGTCCTTTTCAAGAAGAGGACAGTGCAAGTCACCCCCCCCCCCAAATATACACAAAGTACTATGTCCTGGAAGCAAAACTACAGCCCCATTGCTGTGAACTTGAAGATGGGGGCTTTTTGGAAATCGTTTTTGTACTGCAAGTGCTAGCACAGTGGCTGGTACACAGTGAATGTTACACACCAGACACTCAGTAAATATCTGTTGAACAGGTCAAGCTAACATCAAGATGGACCACAATGCCCTAAATAATTCCTTTTGCTTTTTCCTCTATGTGGCATAGCAATTGTTAGTCTTCATTTTATAGATGGAAAAAGTGAAAATTCCCGAGTGAGAAGCAAAGACGAGTGCAATACCATTTTCCACCTCTTCTTCCTTCTCTTCAGGGTCACTGTCATCAGTCCACAATGAACAACTGACGAGCAATGTCAATTCCACGGGAAGCAAATGCACTCCCTTCTTCAGCAACTCACCCTCTGCCTAAATCTCACTTCTCAGGTGGAAAGTCATTTCTGGGGTCCAGTTGAGCTCCTGTTAGGAGGCTGGAGGCAGAGGCAGAGGCCTGGGGCTCACACAGAATAGAAAATAACAATGTGCCTAGAAAAACAGCAGCCTCAGAAAGCAAAGGACAACCCAGTCTGGTGTGAGATGTGTGGGAAGGGAAGATTCAGCTTACACATACACACATACAAACTCCATGCCCTCTTACCGCCCCTTGTCATTTATCCTGAGTACCCCAGAGGACTCTCAGGGAGAGCCAGCCCACACTCAGAGCCCTGCAAGCTGTAAATGGAATTTCTGCTGTGTACCACCTCCAGGAACATGGCACAGAGAGACCCCAGAAGAAAGGCAGCCCTGTGTGGGCTCAGTGGGACAGAGCTAGAGACCACAGACAGCCCTTCAAGTATCTTTCTCCACTTGGCTTTCTCCCTTGTGCTCCCAACCTGATAATCTACAAAGGGGAGAAACGTGCTGAGCAGGACGGTCTTGCTCAAGGCGTCTCAATTCCTAAACACTGACTATTTCAAGCATCCAAAATTGTTGGGAATTTTGGCAACACCCCAGGACTATACTGCCTAGAGAAGGGAAATAAGACAGTTACACACTCAACTAAAGAGGAGAAGCTGCCCCAGAATGCCAGTGTTCATGGTAAGAGGTCATATGCTAGCCCAAGACAAATTTAAAAAGGATCTCTGACACATCCATCTATTTCTTCATTTTCATTTTTCACTAAATGTAGACAGTGATGCTTTTTGCTCATCAGTTGCTTCTCTTTACAAGCTGACCCAGAGCAGCTGATGCTAAAGTAACCAGCTGCAAGGCTCACTTTGAGAAGACTGTGGGCAATAGAGGGAAAAAAATAACATCATAAAAAGAAAGTTCTAACTATAGAACTTTTTGTACTTTCTATCTTTGTTTCTACTGATCTTTATGCTCTGACTTTGTCTTCCAATAAAGGAAAGCTATTAAACCTCACCAGTAGAAAATAATTAGGATCAACATGCTGCTGCTGCTGCTAAGTCGTGTCAGTAGTGTCCGACTCTGTGCGACCCCATACACAGCAGCCCACCAGGCTCCTCCGTCCCTGGGATTCTCCAGGCAAGAACACTGGAGTGGGTTGCCATTTCCTTCTCCAATGCATGAAAGTGAAAAGTGAAAGTGAAGTTGCTCAGTCATGTCCGACTCTTCCTGACCCCATGGACTGCAGCATATCAGGCTCCTCTGTCTATAGGATTTTCCAGGCAGAAGTACTGGAGTGGGTTGTCATTGCCTTTTCCAAGGATCAACATAAATTATTGTAAAAAATTACAAATAGATACGTAGATAATTTTTCATCATGATGCAATAAGAATAGGCTTCAGTTTCCTGGGCAAGGAAGAGTTCTATTAGACTTTACCAGCTAGACAGAGATCATCTTTAACGCATGAGTTGTGTGCATAGAATGCTATATCTGCATCAAAAGTTTTATTTTCATATATGAAATACATCTTTCTATACATCAGTTTTGAAACACTCTCCTTGACATTACTACATACACTATTAATTTCTAGAGAAAAACATTTAATAAGAAAAGTTAAACTTCAGTTCTGTGTCCTTCCAGATTATTTACAAGTTCAAAAACAGCAAGACCTAAACTAATGAGATATTACTGTACAACAACAATCCACATAACCCTCTTGTCTCCTAAACTCTTGTCCTATTTTTTCCCACTGTTGTTCCTCACCTGCTCTACCATGTTAAAGTGTACAGAAGTAAAAGTCACTGTAGCCTTTTCCTTCTCCAAGGGATCTTCCCAACTCAGGGATCAAACCCAGGTCTCCCACATTGCAGGTGGATTCTTTACCAGCTGAGCCACAAGGGAAGCCTAGTAAAGTATACAAGATGGCTCTAATTTCCATATGGTTCCCAGACAATTAAGGAAGAAAATGCTATAACAGCAGCACAAGGTTACCCATCCTGCCACCTCCCACCTGTGGAGAGACAGAGAGAGAGAGCTTGGAATTCCATTCTGCAGACTCCACTCATCAAGCCCCTCCTCCCTCCTCCTCCACTCCAGACTCCAAGGCCTGAGAGAAGAGGAGCAGTTTGTCCAGGCAGCTTACAGTTATTGCTCCAAGTAAATGTCACTATCTTGGGTTGGGCTGGTCTATGATTCCTGGCAGGGGGTTGGGGGGTCCTTTCTCTTCCCAGGCCAGAGTTTCCCCCATCCAGTTCAGACCACAACTGAGCTATCTCCTAGGATGTGTGTCCAACCATAAGAAAACCTAAAGGGTCCAGGTTTACAAAATCCCTAACTAAAGGATAATCATTTCCAACAGCAACAACATTTCTTACATTATAAAAGGATGTATTCTAGGGTCTCTTTAAGTAAAAGTTGCCTTAGTGGTTTGAATTAGTTTATTTGCCAGAAATTGAATTACAAATAACTTTTCAACAATGTATGTATTATGTAAAGCCAAGCAGAGCTAAACTAATTAGTCTAGCAGCTCAGAAGTTGGTGACCTTGCATAGAAAACCTATTTGCACCAGCTAAAGATCTATGTATCAATAACCCCATGGCCCTTGTGAAACCAGCTGTCATACATAATCTGTAAGAAAGGAGAACTTCATTGAACTTTATTGAACACTAACTCAAACAGAACCAATGAAATAGCAACATGTTTTCACTACTAGGTACATGTCTGCACAGACTCATAGTAAATGTTCAATAAATATTTGATGACAAAATAAATATATGAATGAAATGTTAACCTTTCCTAAAGTGACTTGCACAAGGTCAGTGGACTCATCTGTCACACCAAATGCTGGTGATCTGAGTAGATGATCTCCAGGGTACCACTCAGCTCTAGTATTCTGAGGCTTTTTAAACTTTTTCCTCATATTTACTGGCCTTTGAGATCCTCAGATTATCAGATCGGTATGCTTTGAAAGAACCAATTTCCTGACATGATTCAGTGGACTTCAGGAAGATAGAACAACTCTTCCTTGGCCTTCCAGTCCATTCTTCCCCAGGAATCAATTTAGAGATTGGAATACTCAGGGCACATCACACCATTTTGCAGACAGCCAAGTTACCAAAATGAGAGACTAGTGATGGGAGAACTTACAGGGGTATCACACTTTGAAGGAGGCAGGCCTGAATGGCAAATTCTCTCTCTGATATAAAGGTATATTTGATGGCACTAATAGACTATAAACTCCAGGCCCCTTGCTACCTCTAAAGAAAGGCTGGGAAGAAATAAAACCCCTTGTGCTCTTGCGGCTACTGCAGGAAAAGAAAGAACCAGGGGGCTCCCTCATGGACCTGACCCAATATGAATGCTGTGTTTTATCTTATGGAAAAAGACACACTTCACTGGCATTCAGTGCTAGTCCCACCCCATTCATGTCCTGCTGCTGTCAGAATTACAAGCCTGCTGTTCTGTTAATTAGCCATGTTCAAATGCTCTTCATCTATTAGGGAAATAAAAATCACCACTGCCATCACCCCAGGATCTCCAGCATGGGTCTTCTCCAAGCCCCACTCTTGCCTACTCCTCACTCTAAATGGGCTATGCTCACATTGCTGCTGCGTGCTCCTCTTCACATTTTCCTAGTCACTGTTCCCATGCAAGAAGATGCCAATCACCCTCATCTGGCTCCCAGCCTCTGTGCGGCTCCCTGTGGCAGGAGCAGGACTGGCCCTCTGTCACAGGCCCTATCTGTGGTTCCATAGCTCTGGGATAGCAGGGAGTCTCTCAGGGGAGCTGGGGCATCATCTAGGCTAATCTCCTTTAGGAAGCAATCCTGATTTCAACAAGAAACAAACAAGCCAGTGTTGAACATTTGGAGGTGAAAGCTGCCAGAGTACCCATGGATTGCTCTTTATTTCCTTTTGGTTTGCAGTCACTCCCCCTTAATTTGCACTTAGAAGTTACTGCTTTAAGTATTCTAATGTTGCATCAAATGGACCTGAACCCTGTTTAGCTACTGAGACAGCAAGTTGCCCAGCACTCAGGTCTCTGTCTCCTCTTTTCACTCCAACCCTATCGTGTCCAGGATGGAAGGCTTGATCATGGTGGCACTGAAAGACTGACTGATCTGCCACACAAAAGAGATTTGGCTTAGAGCTGAGAGTTCCAAGAGCTCATTAGGTCAAACCTTAGTTTGGGCATTATTTGGACAATTTCCTATTTCCAGAGTCATTCTTTTATCAATTATTTCCTGAACCCTATTATATGTGGGGCCTTATGTTAAGCTTTGGTAATACTTTGACAAGTAAGAAATGGATCCTTCTCTCCAGGAGACTTCCCGGCAGAGGTAAGTAGGCATGCAGATAAGACAGTGAGCTGTTATCAGAGACAGGATAACGTATGTACAGAATGCAAAGGAGTCCAAAGGAAAGCCTTCTTAAGGATGAGTCCTAACTCCTTGTTACTTAAAGTAACAAGTATCACCTATCAGTTAGAATCTTGCTAGAAATGCAGAATCCCAGGCCCTATCCCAGACCTACAGAATCAGAGCCTGTATTTTGATAAGAAGCTCAGGTAAGGAATACACATTATGTTTAGGAAAGTGCTATACTCCAAAGTTTGTCTTTCTATTCGAGAGTTGCCTCAGAGGCAGAGATAGACAAAAGCATCCTTTAGCCCAGTCTAAACAGAACCTCTAAAATCTGATCTAGGGCTTCTGCTCATGACCAACCCCCTGCAGTGGATTCCAGAGATTCAGCCATTACTCTGTGACCCAGAACTTAAATCCAGCTCTGGAATAAAAAGGCTATCCAGGAAGGCTATCCTCCTCCAGACCACTGAGACTGGACCATGTCATATTTTTTGATGGTAGGAACATTTATGAATAACACTTGTTCAAACTGCTCAGAATTTTGGTAGTTTAAATCACTTTCTCATGGCCCAAATGCTTTAATTTCACAACCAATCTTCCTCAGTACACCAGGCCTCAGAGCTCTCTGCCTTCTGGAACTGTTCTCAGTACCACAAACACTGTCACTGATCATATTTACAGGCCAAGATGCCATCTCTGAGACAGCCCTGGAGGACAGAGCATCCAGGCGGCTTATGCCTGTTTAGCACACCTGCACTCCCACCCACGGGTACAAAGCCCTGAACACTGGGCAACACTGGATGAGGAACAGAGGAAGGAGAGGTGCTGTCACCCTAGGGAGACTCACATCTATGGAGAACACAGTGCTCGTCCCAGGCAATTTGCTCCTTAGGAGAGGAGACCCAAATTTTGCCCTCTGAGAGTTTTCTGCCTAATACCTAATGCCTATTTCCTCTGACACCAGAAAGCTACCAGACACAGTACAAAAAGATAACTTAGATTCTGAGATCCTGATAAAGATCCTCCCATCCTGCCTCCAACATGGCTGGCCCACATCCCCTCTACCGTGATTACTGCTGCCATCATCCATTGAGTTACCCAAACAGAAACTTGGAGGCCTATCCTAGACTCCCCTCCATCGCAAATATCGATTCAGTCACTTGATACTGTTGATTCTACAGCTTAAATCTTTCTCTAATGAATCACTTCTTCTGGGCAGTTTCTTTGACCACCCCATCAAGTTGAGCTGTCCCTGACTACACCTTGTACTCTGTCACTCCTAAAAGGCATTTCTGTGTTTTCATTCTGTTCCCCCATTAACTGATCCCCATACCCCAAGGGTGGGGACCATGTCTTACTTGGTGTTCTACCCTAGCACCCAGCACAGTGCCTGTCATGCAAAAGAGGCTAAAGAAATACTGAACTGAAACTGAACACACACAGGTCCTAAGAAGGCAGAGAGTAAGAATGGTGAGTTGTCAGGATGGTTCCCCCAGGAGGTGATCTTTGAACCAGATTTGAATAAGGGAGGGGCCAAAGAATAATGCTCTGATGGGAAGCAGTACATGCCAAGGCAGAGAGAAAGGGACAAGGAAGCTGTGTGCTATAGATGGAGAGATTACTGGCTGAACAGAAAAGCCGGGTTAGAAAGGCATGGTAGTAAAGGGTGGGCTGTGTGATCTCACTCTGAACCTGATCAGTCTCAACAGGCTGGGCTCCTAAGAAGGCCTCCAGCAAAGATGTGGCTGCAAATGCCTACAGAAGCTCAGAGAGCTGGACTGTGCCACAGTAAGGACCAGAGCTGGTGGAATCTGGCTGGTCCCAAAGGAAGGCTATAGTTCCAGAACAGAGTTGGACCCAGCAGGCACTGAATCCAACCTCCATGTTACATCCTGTTCTGTCTTCAGGGAGACAGGGTAGGACGGGACACACAGCCCCTGCTGAGGTGGCTGTGGGATGGGGTGCAGGGGGCACTGGAATTTGGCCTCTCTATATCTTCTCCCTAGGTTCCAAGGGAAGCAGGAGGAATGTTTGCTTGCTAGGTACCTCCTGGGAGCCTGCCAGGCTGGGAGTTTGGGGAAGACCCCATGAAGATGCAATGTGGAACAATTCATAAAGGGAAGAGACTTAGGACATGGCTCCTTCTGTGTGGGGACTAGTTGGGGGAAAGCTCTTGGGAGAAGTTGCTGTCAGTACAGCTGGGATGAGAGGAAACCCACTGGTGCAAAGAGATGGTGATCTTTATTCCCCTCACTGTCCTTTCTTTCCTTCCTCTTTTCCTATATTAATTCAAGACAAGGAGAGGGGAAAGGGTAAGAGAGATAAAGAGCTGGAAACACACACACACAGATGGAGGTGATTGTCTTGTCTCGTTTTTACAGATGCTAATGAGCTACTGAGGCAACTGCCTATGGGAAACTCTTTCAGGGACTATAAATATGTTCCTTGGCACTCTCCTTAAAACACCTGCCACGGAGGCAGGAAGTGTGTGCAGAGCTGAACGGAAGGAACAAATCTGGCCGAGAAAGAAACGGAACAGCTTTGTGCCAGCAGCAGACACACAGCACAGTGCGGGGATTCATTGCCTCTCCCCAGTCTGGGGACCCATTGCCTCCAGTCAGGCTGACTCCTTGCAGTGTCCTTCACCACTGACACTTGCAAATATCAGACCAGCCAGCAGCATCCTCCCACCCCCTGAGCAGCAGCCACAGAGCAGCGATAGTGTGGCAGGCTCTCACCCCCACAGCACCAGGCCATAGAACTTCTGAGAGGATATTCACAAGCCTCAGCTCACCTGATCTCAATGCAGAAAGGGAAGGAGGGCGCGGTGCAAAAAAACAAAAGGGCTCCTCTCTCAGTAACTACTAAAACTAAGCTTTTCCAAGCAAACCGATGAGGCTTCATGTCAGAAACTGGCAAGGATGGCCAGACTGAGCCGTCTTTACACAAGGGGATGCAAGGTCTACCTTCTCTGAACTCTGGCATGCATTTGAATGTACTCCTCACAATGACCACTTTCTGTCCTTCTTCACAGTGAAGTGTGCCTCTCCCCCACAGTACCTTCCCTAACTCCTTCCTGACCCCAGGCTGGCCTGGCTTCCCTTCTCTCTACATCACATGGCAGGCACCCCACTGCAATGAGATCTCCACCCCGGAATTGAGATCTCTGTCTAGACTCTTAAGCTCTTGAGGGAAGGAACTGGGTGCTTTTCTCCATATCTCCAGTGCATGGCACACAGCTGGTGCTTAATGAGTGACCAGGAACTGAATCTTATTCATCCACAGTGCCTTCTACACAAAAGGTGCTTAATAGCAGCTGTGCCTCTTCCTTTCCTGGTCCCGCTTTGTGCCTGCTTCTACCCCATCTCCATCTTTCTCTCTCTCATGCTTCACACAAACTCTAACTGTGGCCTATTTGACTGTTAACTTCCTAAAGTCAATATTAGATATAAAAGCCTGGCTAATAGGCTACTTCTGGAGAGCAGAAATGTGTAACACTTACCATTACTAAATTAGCTCCATTAAAGATCACTAATAATTAGCACTTTAAACATATGGGTAACACCTCTCTGAGCCCAGCTAATGAGCAAACCATTTCTGTTTATTCTTCACAAGCTTTAATATTAGCTTGAGTTGAGACCTCAGCTGCAATACACAGGTTCACTCACTCTCCCTCCCTCCTTCTCAGAAAAGCTGCCATCATTTAATGTACTCTGGACACAAGACAATGGCCACTTCAGAAGAAATTATACTGCTCATCACTTGTTTTTAACAGAGTCTTTTCTAACTGATCAGGTTATTTAAAGCACTCATACCTCACAGATGGTGGTGATAGTGGGAGATTTATCGTCTTTTTGTTACACTGAGCATTAGTCTTGGATGGGTCCTCAAAGTAACACAGAACATTAGCCAGAGGTGAATATAAATAAGCTGTTGAACATCAGCAGTATATTTCCTTTTATACTGTGTTTAGAGAGAGCTATACAGGTACTCAGAGGCAGAGGGTGTGTACTGTGGAGGTGTAGATATATAAAAGGTTCACTCCTTGGAACCCTCGCTCTCAGTGTCTTTCCCTCTTCCCCAGTGTGCGTATCAACAACATTTTAATTAATTTTACTTTAATCAGGATATTATGACTTTAGTTAAAAATGAAACTGTTGACTTGAAGAAGTCAGCTTACGCCTCTGTCATTATAGAAGGCACTCAAGCAGGCAACCAAACATGAAATGGCCCATCGGTGGAAGCAAAGCCAGAGGGACATATTGGGCACAAGCTGGACACAGGTCCACCACAGACATGGAAAACCTAGGGCCAAAGTAAAAACCAGGTTTGCAGAATTGCAAGTGCAGCCCGACAGGTGAGAAAAGCCATACCCAAAGGTCATATTGTTGAATAAACTTGAGTACACTAAAGCCCCTTCTCCCACTTTAAGGACACGCATGCTGCTGTCCTTGGTGCTGAGCTAGTTGTACAGTTGCTACTCAGAGTGGCTGCTGTCCAGCCTGCCTTAGGCTATATGAACCAAATGAGAAAGAGTCAGAGATGATAGAGACGTTAAGAGGTATCAGAGAGATACACAAATACGAAAAAGTATTGAAGGGCATAGACATGGAGACATTACTGTAGAGAACTGAAAGAGTCATTTTGGGATTGTTTTCAAATAATCGCAGTAATGAAGAAAGAAAGGTCTGCGTACATCACACGATACACACACACACACACACCTCCCATGGAAATGAGACAGCATGAACTCATGTCCCCCAATATTATGTGTTGGTTTCTGAATAAACTGACATAGATGGGTTGGTCACGGAAAGACTCTTAGAGTTTTAAGGAATTTTTAAATCTCTCCTTAAGTTATTACCTTAAGCTATTATCTAAACACTGTACAATTCAGCTCAGTAAATACTAACTGAGCATCTATATGTGCCAGGTAAAGTCCCAGTCACTATGGGTACAATGAAAAAAATGTAGAGTTTCTGACCTTAAGGGACTTTCAGTTTAGAGGGAGACTCAGACATGTCAACATGTAATTTTAATATCAGGCAAGAAGCACAATGGTAGAGGTACATACAAGAGACAAACATTCAGAAAATCCAAAAGGGCTAATATAACTCAAGGTATAAGAAATTGTCTGAAAAGTGAAGGAGCAGTTAACTAGAGAAGAGGCAGTAGGTTATGGGTACCTCAACAAGGTCCAGGACTGGACTGGACAGTAGCGAGTACTGAGGTCTCTCTAGTGGGTTTCAGGGAATAAAGAAGAGTAGCTAAGACATGGTGGCTTCCCTCCTTCAACCCAGACCCTCTCCACAGTATTAGAGAGATCAGTTAATGTTTGCCAGAGATAAACAACAAAGTTCCCTTACAGACTTAGCATTATGAGGAGCCAACATAAGTTAGCAAATGACCAGGATCAGGAAGAGTCTGACTCATGATGACTGATAACTCTTCAGAAAGAAGCATAACCATGTCACTGGAGAAGGAAATGGCAGCCCACTCTAGTATTATTGCCTGGTGAATCCCATGGACAGAGGAGCCTGGCAGGCTACTCTGACCATGGGTTCTCAAGAATCGGACACAACTTAGCAACTAAACTACTAATTATTACTAACCATATCATGTGTTAAATAGGAAACCAAAGTAATCCAAATATCTCATGAAGCTAGAATTCTTCTCCAGAATATGGAAAACAAGGAACTTGGGGCAGGGGAGGGTATCTGCAAAGGGTTGCCTAGGTAACCTTCAACTCTGCTCACCAGAGGACATACTAAACTGCACATTCCAGGAGCATCTGGTAGACTGAAACAGGTTTTTTAACCTTGCGTCAAAAATGTAAGTTGTGGGAAAGGCCTTGAAACTCATGAAAATACATGCAATTTATTGAATATATGTCCATACATGTTCATTTTTCTGATAATTGTGTAATTCCAGTTTTCATGAGATATCCAAAGGGGTCAATGGCTCCCTAAATGGTAGAGAACCACTGGTCTAAAGCAAAGTCAAATGAGAGCCTACAATCTGTCTTGAGTTCTAATCAGTAAACCCCATCACCCAGCATCTGTCTCATTCATGGCCCACTAACACTCAGGGTTTAGCTGAGACCCAATACAGCTGTTGGGCTTCCCTGGTGGCCCAGATGGTAAAGCATCTGTCTGCAATGCAGGAGACCCAGGTTCAATCCCTGGGTTGGGAAGATCCCCTGGAGAAGGAAATGGCAGCCCACTCCAGTACTCTTGCCTGGAAAATCCCATGGACAGAGGAGCCTTGTAGGCTACAGTCCATGGGGTTGCAAAGAGTCAGACATGACTGAGCAACTTCACTTTCACTTTCACTTCAATACAGTTGTTGGGCTAGAAGAGAAAGTAACTAGAGAAGATAAATGACTTAGATTCCTTAGCTTGGATAAGAGGAATCTGAGGCAGATGGTAGGATGTGAAGGCTGAGCGCCAGATCCTATGTTCCAAAGATAAGCTTCAGAGATGGTTTTCTCTCATTACAGAGTTACTGAAAGCCAGAAGGAGTGAGGTTAAACACAAAATGAGTTGTGTAAATGCCTAGGTAGTGCCTTTCCTGGATGCCTTCTTAACTGAAGATTTCCCTGGCCTCTAGCAAAGTGATGACAACTTGACCCAAGACCACTTCTAGACCATGAGGAGTTATGGCCAGGATTAGAGCTGACAGAGAGTCTGCAAACTTATTTAACATGATCCCCCGAGGCTGTATCATGGCAGGGTGAGAAGAGGTTCTCAGATGTTCCTAGTAAGGCAGTCACAGCAGAACAAGCCTGGCCACTATTTGCTCATCAAATCGTCTTGTACCAGATGGTGAGCTCTCTCAGGGCAGCACATCCTGAGAGGCAGCTCACATCCCTGCGTAAAGCACAGGCTCTAGATTCAGACAGAACTAAGTCTGACTCTCAGCTCTAGCACTTATTAGCTGTGTGCCCTTGGGCAGCTTACTTAACATCTCTGGGCCTGTTTCTTCATCAGAGATTAAAAATACTACCTTACAGGCTGTGGTAATGATTAAAAGAGAAAATCTATTTGAAGGTACCAGACACATAGCTGATGGTAGGTCACCATGATATTCCTTCTCTCCTTCCTGTTCATCTTGGCAGTCCCAGCATGGGCCCTAGTACATAGTAAGTGTTGACTGTCAATAAATGAGTTAATGAATAAGTGAATAGAGTAAATTCAGAAAACAGCAACTAAAAACTGCCTTTCCACCTTCCCACTACATACCTGTAAGCCATGCTGCTCATAGTTATCTGTGTAGTTGCTCTGATTTTTATCATTTCTTTCCCCTACCTAACATTGGCTATTTGGCAAGCACTCCAACCACTCCTGCTCCCAAAAGCCAGGTTCCTCAGATGCAAAAGAAAGTATCCTCGACGGGAGAGCAGCTGCTGATTGAGTGCACACCCTCTCCTTCTATGTCCAGAGGGCTATGATCCTGGGCACCCCCTCCACACTAATCTCTATGTGCTGGACCCTGTAGCTAGCCAGCCTTGCCCTTTCTTCCCCAGCTCCTCTTCCCCACTGCTCTGGGTTCCAGATGAATGTGTACTAATCCAGATGGCATTTCTGAGAAGCACCCCTACTGAAAACATCCCAAAAGCAAGGCCACCATCTGAGATGAGATGGCCCTAACATCTACCTGTAGGCAGAATCTTCACAGCCCCGTGAGGAGACACCGCAGCTTGTGGGGAGAAACAGGAGGCCTGAGGGGACTCCCTGCACTGTGGGTCTTTTCCCTGGTTGCTTTGAGTTGTCAAGCCATTGAGTGGAGAATTCACAGAGGCAGAAAGGGCTAAAGATGTCACAGAGCTAGGTGTGGAGGCCAGGGGAGTGGCAAATACAAATCCAGGTGAGTTGGATCTTCAGTCCACCTGCTACATAGAATAAATGGCCTCAAGCTGCTAAAATTCTCTGCTCTGGGTGTTCTGAAAGTCTTTTCTCATTTATTCTCCAATACTTCCAATTATTGCCAGTAATCTAGCAGAATACCTCTAGGAGGCTGGAAAACCAATTCTTCTTTGCTCTCTTCTAGCTTCTTAAAGAAAAGGAACCCTTAACCATGGCCAGGGAGCTTTGAGGCTGCCTTGTCCATGGACAAATGCACACACATACTCAGAAAACAGCTTATATGCTACGTTCTAGAATCATATTAAAGCAGGGAGTAATGACATTCATTATGGCTTCGTACTATTGAAAAATCACACAAAACCTAAATGTTCAACCACAGGGGACTGGTAAAACAATCCACGGTCTAACCACTCTATGCAACCATTAAACATGACTATACAAGAATAATTACTGCCACAGGAATTGTCATGATATAAGGTTAAGTGGGAAAGCCAGATTATAAAATAGCATGTACAATCTTATCCTAATTGTATATACACTGGTATGTGAGTATAAAAACCAGATACACACACACATACAGTGGTTATCTCTGGAAAATGGGATTATGACTAATGTTAATGGTTCTTAACTGTTTTTCACTGTTCAGTTTTTCTTATCAATTCTTGAAATAATTGAGAAGAGCAAGTTCCCTTCTTGTATATTAATCTTTCATTTATAGGATCCTTATATAATAATATTCATGCACTTAAAACATTTAATAATTAGGTTGTGGTTATGACGGCATCTGCAACCAACATTTTAAATCAAACGTATTTAAAGTTAAGGACGGCTGTGTTATTCAGCTGTTCGCTCTATGATGTGATTCCATGGCAAATTAAAAAGTGGCTACCATTCAGCACAGATAAAGTTGTCCTATGACTGAAAAAATGAACTTCAAAGAAGCTGTAAAAAGAAATTTAATTTTTCATTAAATGCCATTCAAAGATTTGCCATATATCCAAATAGAGTTTATCTCAGGAAGGCAAGACGTTAAAGATTCAAGTAAAATAAAATTCAAATAAAATCAACATGGTTTCAGATTAAAAACTAAACATTATATCAGTTGAATAAATTTATTTTTTAACATATGCTTAATTACTTTATTGTAATAAAGTCAGGCAGACATGCTGGGGCAAGAAGGAATGAATTTCTAAGTACTTATCATGTGCCAAAGGGATTTTCAACTATACAGCTTCTATTTGGAGGAATTAAGTATATAAAAAGGGCTTCCCAGGTGGTTCAGTGGTAAAGAATACACCTGCCAATGCAGAAGATATGAGTTTGATCCCTGGGTTGGGAAGATTCCCTGAAGGAAGAAACGGCAACCCACTCCAGTATTCTTGCCTGGAGAATCCCATGGACAGAGGAGCCTGGTGGACTCCAGTCCATAGGTCGCAAAGAGTCAGACACAACTGAGCGATTGAGCATGCATCCACATGGATAAAAACAATTAAATATGTTTTTGAAAAAAGATGAATAATTGGTTGGGTTTGCCCTACTAGACATTAAAAAATATATTTTTTAAACTACAATTATTAAAAGGTGGCATTCTTGTGAATTGACATACAAATGAATGGCGCCTGATTCATACTTAATACAGATCTGACATTTAAGAACCTAATATATGATAAGAGAAGAAACTAAAGAAAAGGAGAAAAGACAAATTATTCAATAGATGGCACTGGAAAAACAGACTAGTTGGAAAAGAAAAATCAAATTAATTCTCATAACTTCACTCTATACACCACAATAAATTTTAGACAGACTAGAAAACCAAATCTTAAAAATGACATATAAAAAAAACACCCTAGGAGAAAACATGGGCAAGTATTTAACTGATCCCTGAATGACAAAGAGCTCTCTAAACATGAAAACACTGAAAAAAATAAAAAAGGAAAATATTTATGATTTTTGTCTATGGAAATTTTTAAACTATACATCAGAGTATAAACAAAACTTAGAATGTAAATGACAAGCTGGAAAACATATTTGCAACAAAACTGACAAAGGATTAATACTATTCCCAACTGAAAAACAGGCAAAGAATATAAATACACATTTCAAAAAGAGAAACAGCAATAAACAAGAAAAAGTAGTCAACCTAATTAGTAATCAAGGAACTGCAAACTAACAACGAGATGTTTTAAAATCTGTCACGTTTGCAAAGATTTTGAGAAGGCAACAATTCTCAGTGCAGGCAAGAACTCCAGACTAGCCCTCTCTGTCCACAGCCCTGCCAGTACAAGTGACATGGCTGCGATCTCTCCAGAAGGCAGCTCGGTAATATGAATCATGGATAACTCTGTGCATAATCAATGACACAGTTACTCAATTCCCCTCTGGATGCCCATCTAAGGAACTAAGGAAAAATGAGGGCAAATACCTGAGGACAAGGGGTTTCAAGCAGCACTTTTAACTATGGTCCCAAACTGCAAACAGCTTAAATGTCCAACAGAAGGGGACTAGTCAGATAAACCTGCTGCTGCTGCTAAGTCGCTTCAGTCGTGTCCGACTCTGTGCGACTCCATGGACTGCAGCCTACCAGGCTTCTCCATCCACAGGATTTTCCAGACTAGAGTACTGGAGTGGGTTGCCATTGCCTTCTCCACAGATAAACCTGGGAGAGCTCTAAATGGACCACCAATCAGCCATTAAAATTTTTATTTTTGAGTAATTTACAATTTCATGGAAGAATGGTTATAACACATAAAGTAAGAAATAGGATACTAATGATACATGTACTATACAAACACTAAGTTAAATCATATGAAATTGCCTTTTTTTTAACCTTCAGAAATATCAATTTGGTATGTTCCCAAATATGGATATATTTCTGGGTTGTGAGGTTTATGATGATATTTCATTTTCTTCTTCATACTGTTCTACAGCTTTCAAAATTTCTTCAGTGAACATGTATTATATTAAAATTTTTAAGCTGTTTTTATGTGAAGACCATATGAAGAAACAACCAAAACTCAGATCTGTAAAGAACCACCTTTTTCCCTCTTGTCTTGATTTTACAGTTCTCTGCCTCCTCGATCTCTTAATATCCATGCTACTCTTGTGTGTCTCTCTTTTAATTTATCTGCATGTTCTGTAATTTGCTCTTTGGGGTTAATCCCCAGAAAAAGAAGCAGGGCTCTAGAAAAGATCTGACCTGTTCTATCAGTCCCGTTTCCTCCAGCAAGACTTCCCAGACCAGGCATGAGTATCAAGAGACTTCTAATGCCCAGAAGTGGTCCCATGCTTTCCAGTCAGTGAAGTATCACAGAGGGGAAAGCAGGCAGCCTCCTCATTGGAAATCCTCCCAACTTGTGTCAGTGCCAATCCCCTAGAGTTGGGAGTGAGGTTCCTGTCCCTGCTTCATGGTAGGATCACAGAAAAAAGGTAAAAAATCACCCACAGGCTTGGGGAGAGGCAGGCAGCATCTTCCCTCCAACAGCACGATGTGAGAATGAATCCATCACCTATAGCCTGATGTCTTGTGCTCTCTATTCTTGGCATTTTTGTATGCTAAATGATGAGGATCTTTTGATGACTTGTCCTTTCCCAGAACTTCTTGACTATGCCACTCACAGAGCTCTTAGGCCCCATGGGGCGGCAGAAAGAGCATTGGACTTGCGAGTCAGATAGTCTAGGTTCAACTTGATATATCAACTTAGCCACTTTGAGGAGGTTCTTCACCCCCTCTAGTGTCTCAGATGTGAGGACATAACTCTGCTGATTGAACCCTGAACTCTAGGCAGGTACCAGTTTGCAGGGCAAACATGGGACTAGACACTGGCTAACTGTGTAGCTATATTCCCAATCCTATTCAGGGAACACGGTTCCCAATGTGGGGTGAGGACTCTGTCAAAATAACCAAAGTCACATCCCTGAATTCCTACATGTGCTAGGACAAGTGGATGAGTGAAACCTGAGAGTCAGGCTCAGTTCTTCATGAAATGCCAGACCTAGTCATGTCCTGCCACCTCTTCCAACCTCTTTCTCTTCCGACAACTGAATGCATCCTTATAACCTCTAGATGCATAAAGAAATGGATCACCATCCCAGGGCCTTCACATCTTCACCAGTCTCCCAGAGTAAAGCATCACTTCATCTTACCTCCCTCTCCCATGACCCTCATCCAGAAAGAACTCTTAAATGTGCCCAGCAGCTCTACAAACAGGTCCTGGCAATGGGTTTATCAGAGACAACAACACTCCTTCTCAGAGCACTGGTCTGTGACAAAACATGCCCTGTCCTAGAGCACCCATCAGGGGGCCAGAACCAGTAGAATGACATATCTAGAAGGCCCTTACAGACTGCAAGTCCTTCATTTACAAGAAAGGGAAACTTAGATCCAGTGAGAATAAGGCTCTCAAGGCCATACGATGAGTGTAGAAACCCAATTTCAGTCAAGCATTCTCTGCTCCATAGCACACAGCCTGAAGAGTATCCCCACTACAGATGCTCTATAGGAGAATGCAAGGATGGGTGGATGATAATTCAGAGCTTTGCAATCCAACCAGCTATGTGAGGCTATTTAAATATCAATTAAACAAAATTAAAAATTCAGTCTCTCAGTCACATTTGATGTAGCTAATGGCTGTCACATTAGAGAATATAGACAATATTTTCATCACTGCAGAAAAGTTCTACTGACAGTGCCAGTCATTTAGATGGATGGAAGATGGATAGATATCCTATAAGAAAAAAAGTTCCCTGGGGGCAAGGTCTATGTCAAGTACTCCCTTGAGATGTACTGAGGAATGCTCTCCATATCCCATATCCAATGACTCAATGACTGAAATAACAGCCCATAATACAATCAACAAGGGGCTCAGCCAGTACGGACCACAAGTCCAAGAAACACAGATTGCCATCCAAGGGAGCTTCCTGGGTCTAAGCACAGGAGCCTGTGGAAGAAACAAGTGGCTTCTGTCTCCTCACCTCTTTTTTCAAAAAGTATGATTATCAATTTTTGAAACTTGATCAAATTTTCCCATAGGTACCAAAGGTTTCAGTTACTGACCACCAAGCCTCACACTGAGGCCTCCAAGCCTCAGCCACTTTGGGAGGCAGCTGTGCTGCAGGCAAAAAGAAGCTGAAAGGAGAAGGGAAATCCTCAGGTTCCCTAGTGGGAATGTTTTCACTAACCTCTCATTTTCAAGAGGCAATTTGAAACCCTGCATGTATGTTTACTTTGTAGTGTCCAACCACCCTCCATCAAGCCAACAAAAAGCTGACTGGTCATACCAGAAATCAGGCTGTCATGCTATAGAGAAAAGTCAACCTGCCCAATAGCTTTGTAAGCCCACAGTCCAACATGTGACAAGGTGAGAAGTCTCTTAAAAGACTGGGTGAATATTCTGTCAAGAAAAAAGCCCCTTTGCAAACAGGCTTGACTTGTTCTGCTCTATTCAAAATTTGGAGTAAAAGCCTGATTAAGAACACCTTTGCCAATTAAAAAATAGTTTTAGAAATTTCAGGATGCTCAGCCTCCAATAAAGACATCTTTAAAAAGATTTTATTGGAAAAAAATTGCTTTACAATATCATGCTGGTTTCTGCCCTACATCAACATGAATCAGCCACATGACCCCTCCCTCTCGTACCTCCCTCCTATCTCCCACCCTATCCCACCCCTCTATGTTGTCACAGAGCATTGGGCTGAATTCCCTGTGTCACAAAGAAAATTCTTACTACATAAAGTTTCAGTCATTAAAATGAGAGACATCAGCTGTTTACAAAGAGCAGAAAAAGACCAGGTCCTCTGGATATTTTTTTCTTTTTTTTAAATTGAAGTATAGTTGATTTACTCCTGCATATTTTCAACACCTGAAGGTCCAACTATACATGAGACAAGAAAAAGATCTACTCTGAATTCTACTGGCTCAGTTAAGGCAATTGATACGTTAATCTTTAGTCTTAATAAGATCTCAATGAACATTCCATTTCTTTTCTATAGCCAATGAGTATATTTTTATTAGTTCACACTGTAGCAATTAATAATCTACTTTGCTATTTCAATTTTAAGACATTTTTTCTTATAACAACAGAATTCTTTTTTGCTTTGGAGTGCCCTAGCTCCATTTTTCAGGAGGAAGATTCATCAGTGTTTAACCTCAAAAAAATGTTACTTTGTATCACGGTGCCTCAGTTGTCCCATCAGCAACATGTAAGTAGCACCACCTCATAAATGTTGTTGTGAAAGTTAACTGTGCATGTCTTTTGACTGGTTCTAAGGAGTAAATGCTAGGTGATGGAGTGAATGAATGAATAAATTAAGTGTCTGAACTATGTGACCGATCTGTCAATGGACTCAGCTATACAAACCTGGAAGCAGACAAACTGCAGAAATGATTCACAATTTAAGATACAGTCATTCACGTACTGTCGGCCTCCTAAAATTGTAGATACAATAAGTGGGAGGAAATAAGCTGCCTACAGAAAGCAGGCCTTGCAAATTCAGGCTACTGCAAAAGTGAGAACATTACAGTTTTCCCGTGGGAAAAAATCTTCCCCTTCCACTCTAAAATTTTATGATTGTGTATTTGTGCAAATGAGAAGAATAGTTAGTCTAATAAGTTTCAGCTTTGGAGTTCTAGGATTAAAATCTACCCATCAAAATCCGCATGTAGATTTGGATTTGGAAGTGTTCCCCATTTGACTTGGATCCAGCTATGTATAGAGTAACTGAGTCATAATTATGATATTGTTTCATGCTAATAATGCTTCTGACGTGGAAGGAAACTGGACTGAGAATCTGAAGATCTGAGTTTGCTTGTGGCTTTTTCAAAGTCTCTTCCCCTTTCTGACCTTCATTTTGACCACCTGTAAAATGAACAAGCCAGGCAAGATGATGACTGAGGCCAGTCCCCCCTCGAGCTGTCCTGTGCCTAATTCTGTTTGTTGTAGAAGAGATAACGGTGTGCAAGAAGTTACAGAAGCAGGCATTCCAGAGGGGAAGTGAGAACCTAAGGGTGAAAATCATGCTAGGAAAATACCTTATTTAATTAATTATAAAATGCATCATTAGTTTATATACCACTAAGAAAGAAAAAACTATTGCAACTGCTTCCTAATTTGAGAGATGGCAAAATGTGACAGCAAAAGGGAATCTCATAATGAAATATGGGAAAGTACTTATTACATTACTTTACTTTCTTGGGCTCCAGAATCACTGCTGATGGTGACTGCAGCCATGAAATTAAAAGACGCTTACTACTTGGAAGGAAGGTTATGGCCAACCTAGATAGCATGTTTAAAAGCAGAGACATTACTTTGCCAACAAAAGTCCATCTAGTCAAGACTATGGTTTTTCCAGTGGTCATGTATGGATGTGAGAGTTGGATGGTGAAGAAAGCTGAGCGCCGCAGAATTGATGCTTTTGAACTGTGGTGTTGGAGAAGACTCTTGAGAGTTTCTTGGACTGCAAGGAGATCCAATCAATCCATCCTAAAAGAGATCAATCCTGGGTGTTCATTGGAAGGTCTGATGTTGAAGCTGAAGCTCCAATACTTTGGCCACCTCATGCGAAGGGTTGACTCATTGGAAAAGACCCTAATGCTGGGTAGGATTGGGGGCGGGAGGAGAAGGGGACGACAGAGGATGAGATGGTTGGATGGCATCACCGACTCGATGAACATGGGTTTGGGTAGACTCCGGGAGTTGGCGATGGACAGAGAGGCCTGGCGTGCTGCAATTCATGGGGTCGCAGAGAGTCGGACACGACTGAGCGACTGAACTGAACTGAACTTATTACATTACTAGGTACTTATTATACTCTAGGCACTAAGCTAAGTGTTTTAGATATTATCTTTATTTAACTCAAAAACAACCCTATGAAATAGAAATGTATCTTATATGAAAGATCAGCATTTTACAGAAGAGATGATTGAGGTACAGAGGGTTTACATCATTTGCTTCAGATCCTCTAACTAGTCCATAAGAAAGGTGAGATATGAACCTATAACTATTTCACTCCAAACTCCATCTTTTTAACCTTTTACCCTTTGAACAAGGCTGGAGCATTTGATGCAAAGTGAAAACAAGGTGTCTGATGGAGACAGGGCTGAAACACTGAAACTGCCAGGACAAATTACAGGAACTTATTAGAGTAAAATACTTAGAACTAGAAGGAACCTTAAAGACAATGTATCACAGGCATATACTTTACAAAGAATCTAAAGCCCAGAGGGGCTATGTCACTTGTGCAAGGTTATATAGCCAGTCCTGGTGGCTCAGACAGTAAAGAATCATCTACATTGTGGGAGACCTGGATTCGATCCCTGGGTCAGGAAGATCCCCTGGAGAAGGGAATGGCTACCCACTCCAGTACGCTTGTCTGGAGAATTCCATGGACAGAGCAGCCTGGTGGGATACAGTCCACAGGGTTGGCAAAGAGTCCGACACAACTGAGCAATTATCACTTTCACTTCACATACAGCCAGTCAGTGTAAAAGCTAGGATTCTAGAATTTTGCCAGGTAATAAAATCAAGCTTGCCAGTCTATAATTGCCTGAATCTGGCAAGTCCCATCTTTTTACATCCTAGGCATTTCCCATTTTTGTACATTGATTTCTTAGGGATTTGCCTGTGATGACATAGGCAAGTTCCTTCAGTGCTCCAGGATGCAATTTATTCAAGACTGAGATACAGAGCATTCTCAAAGCAGTGTGGGGAGGTGGACAGAGCAGAAGGGCCATGGGTTCTAAACCTCCTAGCTCTAGGAGGCTTAATTTCTAGCTCCTGCAGGCTTAATTTCTCTGTCTTGTGGATTCATATGTAAAACGAGGCTAATAACACCAATCTCACACAGAGACAATGTCTACAAAGTCTCGATGGTGCATCAATGGCAGATATTTTGGCTAAGATTGTTGCAATAGCTTGGGGCTTGTATAATGCTCTCACCTTTCTTGGCTGTCAGTTCTTACGTAGATAATCTGTTGTGCATTTTCCAATCTGAACTATATTTTCTTGGCTGGATACAGTGGGAGCAGGATGACAGACTTGACCCTTGCCTTCTCCATTTCCCTTTAAGATAATTCAACTTTTCCAAGCAGAAAACCAAAACCCTCCTCTATTTTTACTGTTCTCAAGCTTGTTTCCTGCTAGTTTTAATCTTGTTACCTGACTTTAAATTTTTGTATAAGGCCTTTAAACATCTAGCTCCTCAAAGAAGTTCCTTTCCTTTCATAATTCATGCTGCTCATCTTAAAGTGAAGCCAACCCCTTTCCAAAGTGTGGGCAGTCCTCAAGATTTCATAGTCACTTGAAGCTCAAGGTCAAAGCAACCTATGTTTAAACTTCCAGCCATTGGGAATTGAGTGCCAATACAGGAAAAGTCCCTTCCTACCTTTTCAGGGATCTTTGTTCTTCTAGTTACATATGTGTGAAAAGACAATGTGTGATAATTATGTCGCAGGCTGCCAGGAGCTAGGGCGGACCCTCAAGCTGGGAAGTGGAAACTGCCAAAGAAACTGAGTAGCCAGGATGTGGGCTGACTTAACAGTCCTACTTAGATTTTAAAGGCACCCAACTAGGGGGGAATCATGTGCCCAGCCCCACAGTCATCCACTCTATGGAAAGCCCAGCTGGTGAAACCAGCGGGCATAACCAAGGCACCTTCACCTCCGTGGTGATAGCCTACCTCACAAAATACATGCTTTGTAAATCAAGCATCACAAGAACCCAAATTTCAGCTCCCACTTTTGCAAGCCCTTCGTGACTATTTTGTTCTTGCTGCTTTTGTGGGACTTTGCCGTAAATGTTTGCTATAAGGATTAAAGGCTACTGGAGACCTGGGTTCAATCCCAGGGTCAGGAAGATCCCCTGGAGAAGGAAATGGCAACCCACTCCAGTATTCTTGCCTGGGAAATCCCACAGATAGAAGAGCCTGGTGGGCTACAGTCCATGGGGTCGCAAAAGAGTCAGACACGACTAAGTGACTAACACACCTTGGGGTGGAAGCCCTAAGTGCCTTTCATACCTGATGTGAGGTCTTACAACTACCCTATGAGATATATATTATTTCTACATTTTATGGATGAAAACTAAAAATAAGTGAAATCAAATAATTTACCCAAAGTTATAGGACTAGAGCATAGGGAACTCTATTCAATATTCTGTGAATAAAGCCTATATGAGAAAAGAATCTGAAAATAATATCTGTGTATGTATAACTGAATCACTTTGCTGTATACCTGAAACTTAACACAGCATTGTAAATAAACTATACTCCAATAAACTTGAAAAAAAAAAAAACTGAAAAAATACAAAGTTATAGGGCTAGGAAAGGATGAAATCAGAATTTGAATTCAGGTCTATCCCATTCCAATGACTATGCACAAAACCTCAAATTATATTGATCTATCTCATCTAGTTCCTGAGCACTCTGGGTCAAGGCACATTCGAAGCATCTGCAGCCTTAGACACACAGTTTGATGTGTCTGGGTTAAGCCTCCAGTGCCTGAGTTTCTATAGAGTCAGAAGACAGTCAGACTGCTGAGCCTCTGCCTCGGTTTCCTGCTGAGCATTGCAATTAGTACCCTGCAGCTAGCATTGTGATCTGAAGCTCCACCGGACTGATTAGAGCCTTGCTCATCACTTGCCATGCCCCTCAACTGGAGCAGGCCAGAGGGAAACATCTTAGCCCTGTGCTCCCAAGTCACTGTCTGGGAGCCTGAGAGGAGTGGATAGATGGCTCCACAGGGTAGGACCACAGACTCCCTTGACCTTGAGGGTCTCTCACCACTTGTAGACTCTGGTGACACCCCCTCCCAGAATTACTCTAATCTCCTTCCCCTACCTTGGATTGTGGATAGTGGTGCTGGCCTGAAAGAAACTTTCTTGTGTGATGCTCCACTGGATCCCATGTATTTCACTGCTGACTGTTTACCTCTTCCAGGCTAGTCCTGAAGTCCCTGAGCTCTTAAGCCAGACATTCTGCCAACCCTTTCAAAATTGCCAACACCAAGCCTGATTTGAAGTGGGAAGTCAGTTTTCTTCATGTAAGCAAGTGGCTAAAACAACCCATAGAAGACTGTCTGAAGCATTTCAGTGAACAATAGTTGGCCAAATTAAAATGGCAATTCTCGTGACTCTCCCCACCCACTGACTGTTAATGGCATGGTAATTATAAACACAACAGTAAACATTATTACTAACTTTAAGTATTAACTTGAAACCAGCTGGTACAGTCACCAAAACACTCTAGTCCTAGAAAGTTCACAAACTCATGTAATACAGTAAATCCAGCAACTGTTAATTTTTCTTAGATGAGATCTCTGTCTGACTCTGTCTGACTGACTTCCAGGGCTAGCTTGGAAGAGGCAAACAGTCAGCAGTGAAATACATGGGATCCAATGGAGCATCACAAAAGAAAGTTTCTTTCAGGCCAGCACCACCATCCACCATCCAAGGTAGGGGAAGGAGATTAGGGCAGTCCTGGGAGGGGGTGTCACCAGAGTCTACAAGTGGTAAGAGACCCTCAGGGTCAAGAGGCTAAGCATAAGAAGTCTTCTGCAGTGACCTGGGTTGTCCTAGATCCATGGTGGCAACTGTTTCCACCAAGCCCTGTAAGGACAGGCCAGAGACTGGCCAGATGCTCACCAAACCCATTCCCTCTTCTTCTGGAGGACACAATTCTTACTTTTTCCACTCTCCCTTGCATTTCAGAGCAGTCATGTGACTGAACTCTACCCAGTGAAATACGAGCAGAAGTGTTATGTGCCACTTCCAGGACTGGCCCATGAAATCGTCCCACACATGTGTCCTCTCCTCTCTCTCTCCCCTCCTCTGAAGGCTGAAAGCAGAGGTTCCATTAGAGGACTCCAAGCAATCACTAAACAGAAGTGGAACATCTGGAGTGAACCATGATGTGAGCAAGAAATAAGCTTCTATTATACTACCCCTGATACTTGTAGATTATTTTAGTAGGCAACCTATGTTGACCAATTAGCAGAGAATACCAACACTGTTGACATAATTTGGGGTGAAACATGGTGATGGTAAACTATGCAGGCTGAAGAAATTACTTTCTCCATTCCAAAATCTCTGTCCAGTGTTAATGTGTACGGAGTAGACAGGTCTTATTTAAAAGCAATAAGGATATGGCAGTGATGTGGGTACCAAAACTGTGGGAGAACTTCAAAGAGAAGGAGAAAAATATATATAGAAAAAGGAATAATTTAGGGGGACTTAGAACTACTTAAGACTCAGTAGTTAGCTGGGCTCTCTATTCTCCTCTCTGAAAGAGTTGATCCATTCCCATGCTTCTGACAAACACATGTGAAAGTGTTAGGTAAATTTCAGAGATAGATATTAACACAAAGCACTGTGATTGTTTTTATTCCCAAATCTAAATCCTTGACCTTGTCTCTCACCCAGCCTAGCTCCAGCTCCATGGCCAGCCACCAGCAGGTGTTTCCATTTGGATGCAAAGTTCATATCTTCCTCTATTCTCAACTTTGTCCCCACCCTGTCAGAGAGGGGAATCATCACTTGCTTCACACCTAACATATGCCATATCCATATGTAATAATTATAATATATAATATTACATATACATGATTATAATAATCACCTAATTAAACTCTCTTATATTCTTTCTTGATATAAATATCATTATTTATCATTATCTCATTCTGCAGATGTGGAAACTAGATTCCTAGAAGTTATAAAACGATTATGCCAAGGTCACACAATTGGTAACTAGGAAGAACAATTTTCATTTAGGTAAAACCTATAACTGATGAGAGTGCTTCCTTCAACAGCTAAATACACCTGGTGGTGTGCTACAGCCTATTGTTCTGGTTCCCAAGAGGCAATGGTAACAACCATCAGAATTTTTGCCTGCGTGTTGTTAAATAGGTTGGTAGCTTGAAAACTGCCACAGATGGAAGTATCTACACACTGGAAACTGGCAAATGCTACAAACGCTACAGTCAGGACTTTCATTTCTCCATCACTAACTACACCTTTCTATTTGGACCAATTAGGCAGGCAACACTGCTGTTCTGTTGAGATTTCAGGAATAAGAATTAGAAGGAAAAAGCCTTGTGGAAGACTTTGCAAACAAAAACTTAACAAAAGTAAAGGCAAACGTTACCAAGATACAAAGCAGTGAGGAAGAAGTATGAGTCCCTCAGCATGGCTCAAGCTTCTAACAATTCCATACAAGCTCTCCCAGTAAACTGGTAAGAATTATAAAGAACAATGCCAGTTTAGGAGGAGAAGCAGTTAAACTGTGGGGCAATGTGAAGAAATGCTAAGGAAAGAAAGATCACAGAGATTTAGTTTTGAACTAAGGGATGAGGGAGGTATTACAAGCCCCTTGGGGTCACTTCTGAAATAGGGATTATTAAAAAAAAATTTTTTAAACTCCAAATCTGCAGTTAGCACATTAATGCAGCAGCACCGATAATCCAAAGCAGAAGATAAAAATCACATGATGCATTCCAAAGCCAAAGATAAATAACTGGAATACTTCCTTTGATCAGCTGCACACAGTTTACCTTCTGTAAGCAAAGTGTATCTTAATTAGATGAGCATGTGTATATATACAGTATTGGGGGAAAGGAGGTTAGAAGCTTACAAAGCGGTTAGGGGCAGTCAGCCTGCATTCAATCACTCTTTTTTGTTTTTTTTTTTTAAGTAAACACTCCCCCTGTGGAAAATAATCCCCATGTGAAAAATAAAAAAATTGGTGTTTTTATTTGTGGCCTAGAGAAGTTATTCCCAAACCTGGCTTATCATCAAATTTGGCTGAAAAAAATTTTAAACATAGACTTTGGTATCTATATTTAGATTTAGATTCAAGGAGTATAAGAAACTCAATATGTGTTTGCCAGAACTGAACTGAAAGACTCATAAAACCATAACACCAAAGCAATAATTTTTATTAAAGGATTAAAGAACCCTAAGAAGAAACCTAAACAAGGTTGACCAACCAACCCCAGTAAAGCTGGGAGGGAAAAGCACTTAGCACAGAGGGACTGAAGGCAATTCCAGTTTTTGAAGAGGTTACACCAGATGAAGCTGGACTCTGGGAAGGAAGACTAATTGCCCCTTATTAGCTATGTTTGGGGAGAAGGCAATGGCACCCGACTCCAGTACTCTTGCCTGGAGAATCCCATGGACGGAGGAGTCTGGTAGGCTGCAGTCCATGGGGTTGCTAAGAGTTGGACACCACTGAGCGACTTCACTTTCACTTTTCACTTTCATGCATTGGAGAAGGAAATGGCAACCCACCCTGTGTTCTTGCCTGGAGAATCCCAGGGACGGGGGAGCCTGGTGGGCTGCCGTCTATGGGGTCGCAGAGTTAGACAGGACTGAAGTGACCCAGCAGCAACAGCAGCTATGTTCACAGGGTGAATGACAATCTCACTGGGCTTCAGAATTGTTATCTATGAGATGAGGAGATTCACGCCAAAACTGAGAGGTGCTTTCCATTCTCCAACTGCCTATCACAGTTTCTGGCACAGAGGAGTTCATTGTTAGCTATTGCTCTATTATTATTTTCTCCTTTCACCCTGCTTTGGGAACATTATCCATTGCCAAAGCTACAGAAGCTGTTGCCTGGGTGCCTCCAACCTCCCTCTCCTGCAGCACCCTAACAGCAGGCTCAGAGTATCTTCTGAGGATGACAGAGAAAGTTCATCACTGCACCAGGCCAAAAATCAAGACAGCCCCTTTCACATGGCTCTGCTTTCAACTCGGCATGACCTTGAACAAGCTTGCTTCCCTTGGTCTTAATTTCTAGTCCTGACAAATGGGCACAATAAAAAAGAACCCGTCCTGGCCAGAAAGCTCTAATGAAGAGCCCAGGAGAATGGGTTAACATTAAGTTCCAGACAGCTCAGGGATAACGAGACAGTTATCACTGTCCCTGGGAGATCTCCCTCCTTCCCGTGTCAGGGAGATGGTTGGTACTCCCAGACTGCTGCACTGAGCTTCTGCTAATTGGAGACTTGATGACAGATGACACCAAGTTTCTGGGAGACAAAATTATCTCTCCAGCCCCAGAGCTCTGCAGTGAGGAGGAGGGAGGATAGGAAGCTTCCCCTGAGTACTGCAACCAAGGTTCCTAAGTGCAGCACATAAAACATTCATGGAACTCGAGCCACCACTAGAACATGTCAGGGAGTATAGGAAACAAGCCAAGCTAAGAGTGGAGAATGCTGCTGGCCTACCCTGCCAGCTGCCAAAACCCAACGGGAACCAGCTGGGGCCAGCCAGGAGCAGCAGGACAGTCATGGAGGACAACAGCAGCTTGAGAGCACCAGAGGCTCTGGAAGAGTCTCAGGAATTAAAGGAAGGGTACTTTGTTCCCTACCAGAGAGGAAAACAGGCATGTCTTGGAAAAAAGGTGATGATGCAAAATTAGGAGGGAAGGACCCTAGTTTGTACCTGTTGTAAGAGAGCATCACAGGAGAGATGAACATAGGCCACATGATGGAGAAGGCAGACTTGGGAAGAGGGAAAGATTGGATGAGTTTGTGAGAGTAACACCTGAATAAAAGTGAAGGAGAGAGACAAAGGAGGAGAGAGGGTTCCAAAAAATTAGGATACTCAAACTTTATTACAGGAGTAGGGTGGAGCGGCTGCTACTTATCAACACAGGAAAGAAAATTCTAGATCTTTATGCTAACTTCTAATTTAAATTTTCTATGTCACTTCCATGTAAATGAAGTACACCAAACACATGGGGATTTCACACTTCCAACTTGAGTTAGCTCTGAAGACACCATATTTTCTCTCCATCCACCCTATCCCCTCATCAAGGGAAGGGAGGCAGGAGGTGGAGAGGGGTGATTGTGTGAGGGGTGACAGACAATGGCCAGATGGCCCCAGCCTGCTGACTGGGTCATCCTCATTTCCAGCAGCTCCTGGTCCTAGCTTCAAAGCCCAAGTCTAACTGGAGATGAGGAGATAGCCCAAGTAAAAGCCACTTCTTCCTCAAATGGGAGCCACATCATTGGAGCAACCCCCATGGCTACGTTTATGGATTTAATCCATACCAAATTAATTTACATATCCTTAAAAGTTAAACATTCTCCAAAAGTAAACATTCCCAAGTCTACCACTTGTTTATGTTTAATGTCTTCCATCAGATCTGGAGTTCCCAACGGCAGCTCCAGACTTCTCCCTTCCCACTAGGAGCTTTGGGAGAACAGAAATCATACCCATCAAACTGTACAGACCCCAGCAGAGCCATACATCAGGACTTCGTGAATACTTTTTGATGAGAATGGCATTTTAAATCCTTGTTATTCCCTAAGGATTCTCCACCAGGAAGAGAAAAGTTCTGAAAACTAGCAATGCCTGTTAAAAAGGAAAACACACAAGGTTCCAGTCTTCCGTGGGGAGTGCCAAGACCTGGAGTGACCAGGAGCTCAGCCAGCCGGAGTCAAGGAAAACCACTGTTCATCCTGCTATGAAGGATGACTTGCACCATGCAATGTCTCCACCACCCTCTGAGCCCCAAATTCAGCTGGGACTTCCCAGACCTCACAATCCTGCATTGGTTAGGATTGTGTTTGGCTGAGAATAACGGAAAACCCTACTTATACAAGTAAGGTGCTTATATGTCTCAAGAAACAAGAAGTCTGGAGCTGGCAATCTGGAGCTGCTTCAATGGTGACTATATTCTTGATCCACCATCTTGGCACATGGCTTTTGTCTCTCGGTCACAAGATGGTCGCAACACCTCCTGGCATCTTGGTCCCATTCCGGGAAGAAAGAAGGGTGAAAAGCAAACAGCTTTTTCTTTGGGTGTTATTACCTTTACTTGAGGCCTTCCCATTGACTTGTGCCTACATATAAAAAGAATCATGTCAAATGGTCTCCCCTAGTGGCAAAGGAAGATGGAAATGTAAGTATTTCACTCTCCACCCTTCATAATAAAGGAAGAAAAGGGAGAAGGTCTTTGGAATAGATGTTAGGTGCACCAGCTGCAGTATTTGTGCCATTCATACAGATTCACAAGTCAAAAGGACACTCCCACTCTCCTAAAAGGGATGATGTGGGGTGTCTCTGGGGTGTCTCTTGATTGTCTGTTCTCTGAAATGGGAAAGGCTGTGAAAAAATTTACCCAAGGTTCAGAAAAGCCTCTTAGGCTCCCAAATGTGCCCCCTTCCACTGAACATGCTGAGTCACTTTTACATGTATTCCTCACTACTATTCCCCACAGCATGGATAACCTATCCCACTTCTAAAGATAAAGAAGGAAAGGCTAATACCAAATGTCCATGGCTTACAAGAGGGAGAAACAGATTCTGAACCCAGATTTCTAGTCTCAAATCAGTGTTCTTTTCTTTACACCATTGGACATTCTTACACTGCATGCCTATTTCTGCTACTGCTGTAATCCCCTCACCCTTCCTGTTTATGATGATCCTTTCCCCTTTTAAAATTGAGATTAATGCAAAAGGAGAAGATGGGTCATAGGGAATCTGGAAAATACCATAAAAGGTTGGAAAAGATCAGGAACCTCTCACTCTTGCCAACAGAATGTGCATCTCACTCTCCCAAAACTCACCCAAAAGAGGTTTTAAAAAACCAAATCAGGAGAAGGAAATGGCAACCCACTCCGGTGTTCTTGCCTGGAGAATCCCAGGGACGGCGGAGCCTGGTGGGCTGCTGTCTATAGGGTCGCACAGAGTCGGACACGACTGACGCGACTCAGCAGTATGTTTCTTATATGATAAGGTCAGGGGTGGGGGAGGGAGCTACTTCCACTTTGAAAAAATAAATGCCTGTGTGTTCCTTGAATGGAGGATCACAGGAAAAAAAAAAAAACCAAATCAGAGAATAGAAGATGTCTTCCGAGGTCATCTGCTCCATGGCCCTCACTCTACCCCCCTCAAACTGCAGGGACAGATCTTGGAGTTCCCTGGCATGTCTGCGACTACCCCCCACTGCAGGTTGCTGCACAGGCTCAGCATTGCTCAGGCTAGCCACGTACTCCTCCAGCAGAGCACTTCTATCCCTGCATGGTAATTGCCTGGCCACTGTTCTGACTTCCATACAAGACCCTTCACTTCTCAAGAAAAAAGAACTGTGTCTAATTCAATATTGTATCTGCAGCATCTAGTATGATGCCTGGTACATGGTAAGATCTTAATAAAAAAATATTCAAATAAATAATGCAAAACATCAATTCTTATTGTAGTATCTGCATATTTCTTTTTGCTGTCTCCAGAGTGGAAACAGAAAGCAGCTGGTCACTCTGGTGGGAGCTCAAACAGACTCCAGGGGTGGTAGAATTTGAGCCATTCAGCACAAATTTCTTAGGATGTAAGACCCAAGGAGGCTGAAATCTACAGCACTGGAAATGATGTTTCTGTATTTCGGGGTGGGTTAGGGGTGTGAGAAGAAGGAAATGAGCTCTGAACTTCTAACAGGTAGGACTCTTGGTGCAAGAAAAACAGAGAAGAAGGGAAATGGGAAGAAGTGCAGCCTGGAAGCAACAAGAGTGAATGCTAGACTTTACCTGAGCCTCCCATTCAGCAAATCGGTGCTTCCACCACACAAGCAGCCTGGACTCAACTTCAAAGTACCCCCTTGCCTCTGGCTTCTCAGGCTCTTTCTTAGCTTCCTTAAATCCATCCTACTGCTTTGCCCTGACCCCTGGCACCCTGCCCCTGACTCTCTCCTAGCACTGATCCATCGCACTTCCATAGACTCCCTGAGTCTAGCTGAGGCCCTGAGATCCATTCCCACCCTGCCCACTGCAGCCTGATGGAGGAAGAGGATGCAGAAGCCAAAGGTACCTCTTAAGTAGCGGTTCCTAGCCTCCCTGGAGTCAATGATCCCTTTAAGAATCTGAGAAAAGCCACAGAGCTTTGCCCCTGCTACAGTCGCACATATGCATACAACCACAAAATTTCCATGTGATTATAGGAGCTGAACAGGCTTCCCAGGTGGCTCAGTGGTAAAGAATCCAAGGAGCCTGGTGGGCTACAGACCATAGGGTTGCAAACAGTCAGATATGACTGAGCATGCACGCACATAGGAGCTGGACAGACCTCCAACAAAGCCTACTCATGAACCCAGAATAAGAACTCCCGGTCCAAGGGCAGGCACACTCCAAGTGCAGCACACACAGGGCTGTTGCACTCCCTGGGAGAGGCTCTCAATGGCCTGACCAGGCCACTCCCAGCTTGTCCTTCCCACACGGAAGCTTTTGGAACAGTGAGAACACAAATTGTGTTTTTGATCCCTCCCACCTGAGAATCCTTTAATGAAGAAAACACTAAGTGCTTACTGTGTGGCAAGCTGTGGGAAGTCAAAGGACTGACACACATTTTCTGGAAATCTAATCTTCACAATAAACTTGTGGAGCAGATATTTGCCCTTTCAGATGAGGAAATCAGGCTTAAAGAAGTTAAGGAATCAGGTGGTCACACAAATGCATAGTGGGTTATGGAGTACAGAATCAGACCCAGGCTTATCAGGGATCCATGGCTGCTCTTGTGGGCACCACATTCGAGACAGCTCCCAAGCCTAGATCACCTTTGGAAGTAAGCAAAAGAAAGCTCCCCTGGCCACCCAAAATCTAACCCCTCTTTCCATGCTGCACAAAAGCCTATAATTCCACAATCAGAAATCTAGCCAAAGAGAGAATTAATGCCTCATGGCTATGAAGCCATTTCACTGGTTCTATATCAATGTGGTTTTGCTGTTTGGACAGTTCATCGAACTGTCACCTGAGTCACTGAGTGTAAACAAAAAGAGAGGGTAGAGAGCACTCCAGTAGTAAATAGTGAAAGCAGCTGAAGGCAGGTTGGAGGACATGCTAGAGAGCATCTTTGAAGATGCAATGAAGAAAACTAGCTGGCAGATGGAGGGAACATTCCCAGATAAACTGTAAAGCAAGAAAAAAAGAAAAAGACAACACCCAACAAATTCCCTCCTATGAACAACAATGCAGGAGCTTGAGGTCAAAGCAGAGGACAAGCCCTACCTTGTTAGGTACCTGTTGGAGGGTTTGGGGCTGGAAATGGCCTTTAGAATGGACTATCCTAGGCTGAAGATCAAGCCCAATGGAGATCATCCAGGAAAGATGTCACCCATAGCTGGAAGAATGTCACAGCTTGGGAGGGCTGGGGTGGGGACTAAGTCAGCGTATGATTTGACAGAATCTGTAATGCAGGAGACAGTGAAAGCAATTTGGGAGCAAATGAGGAGACAGGAGAAGACCTCACTCTGGGTGTCTTTATAACCAGCACCCAGGGCTTACTTTTAGAGGCCAGAGGCAAGGGCTTGGTAAGCAAGAGGGCTGGTCTTGACTAAAGCACCTGAAGAAGGTAGGCCCCCTCCCCCAGCATCATGGAAATTCAGGAAATCAAATAAAAAAAATTATAACATAGAATGAAAATTAAAAGTTTAACATGCTATAAGCCTGCAGAATACCATGTTCTTCAAACATACTAGAACTGATATAAGACAAAGCTAGTCAACAATACCATTGTGGATATATGTAAAGATTAAACAAGTGTTTATAATTTTTTGTTAAAATAATCCCAAATGTTCAACAATAAGAGTGCAGTTAAATAAATCACAGCATAATTGTTAGATATGTAGGGTCTGAAATCAGAATGCTTAAAGTCCTGGCTTTCAGTCATAATTATGTTCCCTTTTGAAAATTAAGTTCCTTAAGCCTCCATTTCCTCACCTGTAAATGGGTATAATTATAGTAATTGCCTTCTGGTATTATTATTTGGCACAGTGCTTGATATATTCCTAGATAACTATATAGCAAGAAATTATTCCAGAAAATGTTAGCTGGCAGTTTTGTTGTCATTTTAGAAAGAAGGGAAAACCACTAGGCCATTCAGGTATGACCTAAATCAAATCCCTTGTGATTATACAGTGGAGGTGATGAATAGATTCAAGGGATTAGATCTGGTAGACAGAGCGCCTGAAGAACTGGACAGAGGTTTGTAACACTGCAGAGGAGGCAGTGACCAAAACCATCCCAAAGAAAAAGAAATGCAAGAAGGCAAAGTGGTTGTCCGAGGAGGCCTTTCAAATAACTGAGGAAAGAAGAAAAGTTAAAAGCAAGGGAAAAAGGGAAAGATATACCCAATGAATGCAGAGTTCCAGAGAATAGCAAGGAGAGATAAGAACGTCTTCTTCAAGATAGAACACTATTGAGCCATTAAAAATAATTTATAGAAATGTAATATTGAAAGATGTTTACAAATAACTTGTTTGGGGTTTTAAGAAGCAGATTATAAAGCATGCATGCTTTATTTTTGTTATACCTACATTTATATAGTTATGTATCTATGTTTTATACATGTATTTTTTCAATTTAAATATAGTTGATTTACAACATTGTGTTGGTTTCAAAGTGTATGTATTTATGTGATTAAGAAGATGAGAAAAAGATTCAGAAAAGAGTAGCCAAGGAGAAAAAGAAAGCACTTTTGCACTCAGAAATGAAGACGAGACCAACTTCAGTACAGCCAGAAAAAGCTCTCACGGAGTATGCTGCTGAGGAATTTCTTTGATGTGAGCTTATAGAAAATTCCTGGCTGTCACTGCTGCCCCTGCCTTCACCCTGCCCTTCTCAGTTGTCCTTAATCCATGAACTGGGGTTTGAATCTCTTCAATCTCAGAAACAGCAAACAGCGGCCTCCATTATCATCAGTATGCCCAATGATAACAGTAATCTCTCTCATGGGAGGAGCACTTCACCTTTTCTCCGAGTGCTTCACACACCCAACTGGTCTTTAAAACAGCCTTTACCTGAGCATTGACCAAGAGTAGGACCCCACCTGCAGCTCATCGCAGTCTGAGATGCACAACCTCCCCCAGGCCAGGAATTAAATGAGTAAATCAGGGATGCTCACTCGGGCCACACAAATCAAGAGAGGACCATGTACATCATGCAGATGTCACCAAGCGGCAATTCTGAGGGTTTTTGGCTAAGACTGTTACCAAAACCCAAGTCCCTATGCCTGCCACACAGTGAGCCAAATAATACCAAAATGTCTGAGTTCGGAACAGAGAAAGATTTACCGCAGGGCCCCACAAGGATTGAGTGGATTATGCCTTAAAACCCCCGAACCCCTCAAAAGTTTTCAGCAAAGCTCTTTTCTAGGAAAGGTATGGTTAGTTGTTGCAAACTTCTTGGTGTCTGCTCTTGATGTCAGTCATGGCCAGGTAACGATGTTCCTATAAATCTCTACCAAACAAATGTTATTCTGTTTTTACAAGAAAGGATAAGGTCCCAAGGCTCAACTTTCACCCTCCAAGGTCCAGGTCCTGGCTAAGAGGAGACAGATCTCAGCTGGCTACTCCTTCAAGGCCAGGTCCCCAAACCCTGCCCAGCTGTCATTGCTGAGGGAACCAGGTGCCCAGGACACAGTTGGCCCTCAGGTTCCTCAGGCAGCCCGTATTGTGGGTGCTAGGTCCCAAGGCAGCCTGCCACCACTATTAGGCTGCAAGGCAAGGATGAGAGAGAGGTTCACCACTGCCTCAAGGCCTGGGCCCGTGTGCGGCCTTGGCAAGGGCTCTGGAGCCCTGCATGACATAGCCCCCCAGCCTGTTCCCCGCACACCCTGCCCCCAGCTCACCCACTGGCCTGAGGCCAGGTAAGCTGGATTGCCCTAGGGAGAAGGCCGGGATTCACCTCTTACCTCACTCTCTGCCTGATGACCGTCACTCCAGCAACAGCTGGCTGAATAGCCCCATTAATGGTAGATCATTGACAGCTGGTTGCTTGGGGGAGGGACCCACTGCAGTGCTGACCAATGGCTGAGCAGGACCACTAATGGTCACACATGGACAGTGGTCGCTTGGGAGAGGGGTCCTTTGCAGTGCTGAACAATGGCTGAGTGACCATTAATGGTCTCATAGTAACCATTGTTTGGTAACAGGGTGAGAGATAACAAGCAGAAGTGGAGCTATGAATAATGACGAATCACACTATGCAACAGAGGAGGGCAATGTGCAACCCTTAGCATGCAGCAGTTGCTGGGCACCATTACAGTGCAAGCCACTATGGTTATAGTTACTGCAAGACCACTACCATGGGATGGTTAGACTGGCAGCAGTTAGAGCTCCCCTCTCAGCATAAGCAGGCTGAGGAGCCTGAGGGCCAGTAGGGTCCTGGATGCTTGACTCCTTCAGTGATTATGGATGGGCAGGACCTGGGGACCTGGCCCAGAGGGAGCCACCAGCTGAGATCTGCCTCTTCAGGAGGGCCTGGGCACTGGTGGGAGGACTCAGACTGAGTGCTGGACCCAGGCAGGGTAACCAGCCAGCGCAAGGACCTCCTCCTCTTAGCCAGGTCCTGGACCTTGGAGGGTGAAAGTTGAACCTTGGAAACTTGCCCTTTCTTGTCAGAACAGAGAATAATATTTGTTTGGTGGAGATTTATAGGAACATCGTTACCTGACTGTGGTTTGACCTCAAGAACAAAGGATTTAGCACCAAGAAATGTGCAACAACTAACCACGCCTCTCCCTCACCTTTCCTAGAAAAGGTCTTGCTACAAGCTTTTAGAGAGTTTGGTCTTTTTAAGGCATGATCCACCCATCTCGTGGGGCCTGCAGTAGACCTTTCTCTGTTGCAAACTCCGACATGTTGGTATTGTTTGGCCTCACCGTGTGTCAGGTACATGGACTAGCATTTCAGGAACAAGATCAGTGGAGGCATGGAAAACACTCTACCCCATTTCCCATTTATTCTCAGTATTCAGAGTGGGTAGTTTAGGGGAAGAATTCCATGCCCTGAGGACAAAGCTGGCAATGAAAGAAATGTCCCCAGCTCCCTTCCTCTGGGCTCTGGGGAGCTCTGCCTTCTCCCAATGCAAAAGAGCAATTTTGTTGAGAATCAAAACAATTATATGAGTGCATGAGTGCAGGTGAGTTTGATCCAAGTGTCTGAAATTAGGTTTCTGGCAGGTAGGCAGGCTTTTGCAGGCTTCAGCAGCTGTCCTTTTGTGCAGAAGCACGGACAAAGCACCCCATGCTCACTGCTAAACTCAGCTCCTCATTGTTATCCAAACAACGGAGTCAAGAGGTAGATGAGAGTGGAGGCAAAGAGAGGGGCTCTTGTGGAGCCAATTCTGTGCCTAGGAATAAGCATCCAAGGGCAGTGATTCATTGAGGCTTTATATTTTAAGACCTTCTCCTTTTAGGGCAGGTTGGATAAGCCAGGTGGCTCTGTAAGGCCCTTGGGGAGGAAAAGGAAAAGACCGATTCCATCTTCCCACCTTGCCCACACAGGGAGACTCATGAGGAGGTTCTGGAAATGGCAACATTCTATTAGGACTCTTAGAAGGTCAGGGTCCATTTGCAAGGAGCTCCCTCTCCATCCTCAACAAAGCACTTCAATGTGCACCATCAGTTTGATCCTTATAACAGGGGAATGGATAACCTATCGGTTTATAGCAGGCAGCATCCCAAGGACCACATCACAGGAGGTCTTGAGGAAAGTGAGGGACTCTGTGGGGAAGAAGGAGGCCCTGTGAGGTCTGGTAAGCAAGGCTTCAGCAGCTTGGCTAAGCTCCAGGAGAGAAGGTAATTAACACAGGGCTACAAAAAAAGTTCTTTCCACCTTCTGCGTATGTGGATGTGGTTTTTTCTAAGTCTTAACCTTCTCACTAATTCTTCCCATGTCTCTTCTAGTAGTAATAACCAGTCAACTTTGCAAACAGACTCTAAAGGTATTTGTGGTCCACAGACATTTACCCCAACGTGCAGTATTTGCAACAACTACATACACATGTTCTCATGCTGGTGACTCCCCCAACCTTTTGCCTAACCCACTACCATCGAGACTCGCTTCTCTTCCTAACATTCAGGTCTACCAGCTCAGGGTCCTCGAACACACAGCCTTAGAAAACACACTTTCCCTGATATTCAACCCTCTTCTTGTGAAGCCATAGATAAGGGCCCGTTCAGAAAGGGAAAAGGACCAGGCTGAAATCTTAGAAACTACACTGATTCAGAGTCCGTGGCGGTGCCTAGTGTACAAGAAACACTGGGCAAAGGCTCAGTGCCCCTTGGGTTCAGCTTCATCAGGAAATATATCTCCCAACTCAACTCAGATACTATTGATAATTTGTCCTACTCTTGTAGGGCAAACCATTTATGCTTTAGTAACATGGAGATGCAGGTTTAACGACAGGTGGACAGCCAACAGAAGGTCTTACATGAAGATTATCCACTTCCATGCTCACCTGGAGGTAGTGGTCATCCTGGTGGGAATAAGGTTGTAACTCTTTTTGAATACTGCATTTCATTCTAAGAAGTAGGTACTAGTGTCATGACCACCAAGAAACTGGAACCTAGGGAGGCACCTGATTTGCCTATCATTACACAGATGACAGAGATAAGGGAGCCAGGACTAGAAGTGGACGTCTCTGAGTCCAATGCCCCTAATCTGTACCCTCCTTGCCCTAGAATTCCTTCCCTCTCCTCCAGACCTATCTGAATCCTGCCATGTGACTCTATTCCAATGGCATCACTAGAAGAGACTTTGGAGGGACAGTCCAGCTCACATTGATCTCTCCTCCCTCTGCTCTTTTATTACACTCACAGTCTGAGGTACTCCACCCTAGCATCTGATTTTTTTTTCACTCTCCTATTTCTCTCTGATTGCTTCATATGTGACCTCTTGGCTCCAAATCAGTCCTTGATCCTGGATCATTTTCTCTCACTTCTTCCACTATGCCATGGGCACTGCAAGTGAACAATCAGTTTGAGAGACACAGATTCACACTCTAGTTGGCACCCTCTTTCTGGGTTACAGAATTTCAAAAGTCAGAATTTTCCCTAATTCTATCTTTTTGGCTCCTTTTACAAATTAACAGTTGTGTTTATGAAGAATTCTAAAGAAATGGGAAAATGCTTATGATAAAATGTCAAGCTAAAAGAGAAAGGATGCAAAAATAAATATACCTGTGTGAGTTCAACTATGTAAAAAATATATTAAAATGTTGGAGAAAATATATTAAAGAAAAAAGGAAAATAAAGACTGGAAGGAAATATACCAAAGGTTAAAGAGGGATTATCTCTGGTAGGACTATTAAAGACTGCTATTTTTCCATTTAGTTTTCAGTCTCTCTTTTGGAAATGTCAGAAACTGCACTTAAAAGAAATTCCAGAATGAAAGTCAAATCGGATTCTATCTGTAGAGGAGTCAGTGAGAGTGAACTTGGTGGTGAAAATGAGTTAAGTTAAGAAAAAAGAATTCTAAAGATATTTCATTCAGGGTCCAAATAGACAAACAAAAATCACTCTAGGAACTAAAAATGAAGGGAAATTGATTACCCAAACAACTGAAAAGCTAAGAAGCCAAATAGGATAGCATCAGAGTCACCCATGGAAACTTCCCATTTCCAGGAGAGGTGAGCCTAACTTCCTTCACCCAGAGAATGGAGTCATCAGAAAGAGAGGAGAATACTCCTATTTCCTTTTTTTCTCCACCCTTCAGTTTTCTGCCAGTGTCTTCCACTAACCAAATTCAGTTAGGAGCCAGATCTCATGGGGCCTGGGAAATCCAGTCTGCAGGGGGTGGCAACCTGCAAAACACAACGGGGCAGGAAAAGTTGGGAGAGGAGGGGATCTGAAGGGAAACTCAGGACCAGCATGAAGGGGGTTAAATTAGATCAAATACCAAATTCTAGGTCAGGTCAATAAAGAATAAAAGCACACATGTTGACGATTTTCAGGAGCATGTAAGTTTTATACACATACAATTAGTTCAAGGCAAACACATTCTATTTTAACAGCCGACTCTAAATATCAGTATTTCCCAAACTTTCCTGATAGCAAGAGTCCCCTGGAGTTATTTGTTAAACACACAGGTTCCCAGGCCCCTACCTGAAGATATGAATTTTGACCTGCTCAGACCTTCTGTGGTAGGTTAAAAGACGGCAACAAATTGTTTGCTAGCCCTCCCATTAAGAGACAGAGTCCACTCCCCTTCCTTTGAATCTGGAATGGTTTTAGTGACCTGCTTGACCAATAGAATGAATTGAAAGGAGCCTTCTAAGGCCTTGGAGCATCTGCCGAGGACCCCTGAAACACACAATGAGTAAGCCAACCACGACATAGGAAATCTAACTACCCTGAGAACCCATCCTATCAGAAAGCCCCAGAGAGCCTTGTGGAGGGACCACACAAAGAGAGGGAAATGGCTGGCCAGCTCAGCTGTTCCCCTTGGCATCAGACATGGTGTGAAGAGCTGTCCTAGACATCCCAGTCTCTGCACACACAGTGTGTGTGTGTGTGTGTGTGTGTGTGTGTGTGTGTGTGTGTGTGTGTGTGTGTGTGTGTGTGTGTGTGTGTGTGTTGGGGAAGCAAAAGATGATAGGGAAAGAATCTAGCTACAGCCAATATGGAAGCCTCAAACATAGCAGTAGTGCACCTGTCCCAGCCATCTCTAACCATCAGAGCCACCCCGAGGCCCCAAATGTTATGAAGTAGAGATAAGCCACCCCCACTGTGCCCTGCCTGAATTCTTGACCCACAAAATCATGAGCATAATAAAATGGCTTTTGTTTCAGGCTGTTATGTCTTGGGGTCAGCAACAGATAAAAGGAACACCTTGTCAGGGATTTGAGAGTCTTCAGAAGTGATCTGGTACACCCCCAGCCTCCTCAAGTAGGAGTGTGTTCCAAGTAACTGACAGATGGATGTCAGTGTTGGTGATGGTGGGAAGGGGACTCGTTAGAGTCTTGAAGATAAATGACAGCAATCAGACACAAACACTAGGGGGAAAGTCAGAGGCCCTGGAAGGACTCAGAGGAGAACTGCTCCCTGTTTCCTGTCTTTGTTTTTTCCAGCTTTGGGGCTTGCAAACAAATTCTTTTCCTCTCCAAATGCTTTCTGCTCCTCATGTCCTATCTATTCTCCATCCCATCCCTTTATCACATTCCAACTCTGTTCAAAGTTGCTTCCTAGAGTAAGTAAGACCTGACCTGGTTCTAGTTTCATTTTCTACATTTTCTCAATGGCCATGCACAGAAATTGAGGAAAATAATTGTGGAGTAAAATAAAGTAGTTTGGGAAAGTAGTTATGGACTGTAAAGCACTGTATAAATAAATATTTCCCTTGTATATTTCTTTTTATACAATCTTGTATGTAGGACTTCTCCAGAGACAAGAACTGGGTGGTCACAGGAAGAAGCATTTCTATTCCCTGCTTCCTGTGCCTCTTTCAAAATTCCTGGAATCCCTTGCATGCTCTGAGGGTATGAGCTGACATCACATACAATATCAACACTTGAACAAATATAAGACTTGAAGCCTTATGAGTACTTGGATTACCATCTCAGGACACATTACACTCCATCTCCATTCCAAGGTAAATCTGTGTGCTCAGTCTTGCCTGGAGCATGTGACATATAGTGAGAAGACCAGAACAGTCTTCAGTTCAGTGGCTCAGTTGTGTCCAACTATTTGCAACCCCATGGACTGCAGCACGCCAGGCTTTCCTGTCCATCACCAACTCTCGGAGCTTGCTCAAACTCATGTCCATCGAGTCGGTGATGCCATCCAACCATCTCATCCTCTGTCGTCCCCTTCTCCTCCTGCCTTCAATCTTTCCCAGCTTCAGGGTCTTTTCCAATGAGTCAGTTCTTCGCATCAGTTGGCCAAAGTATTGGAGCTTCATCTTCAGCACCAGTCCTTCCAATGAATATTCTGGACTGACTTCCTTCAGGATTGACTGGTTTGATCTCCTTACTGTTCAAGGGACTCTCAAGAGTCTTCTCTAACACCACAGTTCAAAAGCATCAATTCTTCGGTGCTCAGCTTTCTTTCTGGTCCAACTCTCACATCCATACATGACTACTGGAAAAACCATAGCTTTTGACTAGAGGGACCTTTGCTGGCAAAGTGATGTCTCTGCTTTTTAATATGCTGTCTAGGTTGGTCATAGCTTTTCTCCCAAGGAGTAAGCATCTTTTAATTTCATGGCTGCAGTCACCCTCTGCAGTGATTTTGGAGCCCCCAAAAATAAAGTCTGTCACTGTTTTCACTGTTTCCCCATCTATATGCCATGAAGTGATGGGACCGGATGCCATGATTTTCATTTTCTGAATGTTGAGTTTTAAGCCAGCTTTTTCACATTCCTCTTTCACTTTCATCAAGAGGCTCTTTAGTTCTTTTAGTCTCTTTAGAGGACAGTCTTAGTGAAATACCTACTCACTGGGAGACCTGAGGTGTCAGGTATTAGACAGTTCTCCATGGTGCCCTGCAATTATGAGCAGAGGCCCTGATAACTTTTGTTTCACACCACCGTTTCCCTCTGAGGCAGACAGCAGATTTGTTTGCTGGTCAGTGTCATAAAGATAGCTCCTTCTGGGACAAAGGCTAGGCAGATTTGCCTTACCTGTGCATGTGCAGCATCTGTCGGGCCCCCTCTGCATGGCTGCTGTGGGTAAGGGGTATCCACACAAATATGCTAAAGCTCATGCTACTGGTTTTGCCACGAGTAACAAAGTCCTTTGTCTCTGACCCAGGCTAACTTGTGAGCTTGCAAACAGGTAATAACTCAGGCCCTTCTGAGTTGGAGTTTTAGGCCACTGGGTACTAGAGTACACACTCCACCCTCCCCTAAACACCTGCTCCAGTTTCTCCCGTTTTTCCTGCCCAAAGTACTTCCTTCTGTCAAATCCTTGATGACAAACCCACTGCCAGTGCTGGCACAAGACAAGAAAAGCTGAAGGTAAATGTAATTAAGGGACTAATTCAAGCACTAGACACCAATTTCTGTCAGAACCAGCCTTGCTGAGGGGATAATGATACTAAGTAAGGCAGCTTTTGCTCTGAAGAAAAATCTTTTCAGAAATTTCTCTTTTCTTACACAGCTTTTCTCAACAATCCCAGTCCCCTCAGGACTGTTTTCTCACTGTCCTTGTCCTGAAAGTCCACATCCTCCACTCCATTGTTGCACTGCAGAATCAGTTTATTTAGACAGCTTGTGAAAACTGAAGATTCCTGTTCTACCCCAGACCTACTGAGTCAGAATCTTTAGAGGTGGGGTCCTGGAACTTGCATTTGAAACAAGTGCCTAGGTGATTGCTAAGTATGCCAAAATCTGCTTTAAACACTGTGGGCTCAATCCTGGCTGAACATGAAAATATGATGCCCAGGCTCCAGGCCAGAAATTATCATTAATTTCTCTGGTGTGGGGCCTTGGCGTGGTTTTTTTTTTTCTAATGCTTTCTTAGAAGAGTCCATATGCAGTCAGGATTCAAAACCCCCGGTCTATTTACCCTAATGGGAAATGCATTTATTTGGGAGTTTTCTCTAATATTCTTCTGCTTCAACATCCCACTGCCGTTCAACAAATGTATTTAGTTCTTCTCTCATCGAATATAAATCTTAAGACTTTCCTCCACTTGTAACTCTTTAATAAATCACTTACAATAGAAATCTACCCTCACAATGTACAGTTAATTGGCCCATTACCTTTCTTTCACTCCACCTTGGGGCTCCAGTTAATCCATTTATAATTCATGTATCCATTAACCCCCATGAGCCTTGCTAAAGGTATCTTCAGCAACCACTGGGTTTCTCCTGGCTTATGACTCTGCCATTCAGAGTCAATTCTCCCTGCCTCCCTCCCTATCCCCTCTCCTCAGCACCCAAATCTTTAGGGGAACAGAAGCCCGGAAACACACCCTTCATACCCGCAGGTCTGGGAACATTTGCTAATAAAGTAGAGTCTGAATGGTTGCTAAAGATCATAGCTTCTCATCTCCCACACACTCCCTGTGTCTGGATGGGTGACCAGGGTGCCGCAGAAACCTCTATTTAGATACTAAATTCAGCAGGTCTGACATAGAAGGCCTGCTTTCTTCTCACTGTGCTCTTAAGGGTACCACTTAACAGGAGGGTTACTTAAGTACCTCTAACATAAGACATTGACTTTTTGTTTTTCGGAAATACTTCCCCTCCCACCAACCATATCAATATATTTATATCATAAATTTCAAATGCTCAGTATTGTGTTTGATTTAAAAAATTAATTGCTTTTATTTTTTTTATTGGAGGATAACTGCTTTACTGTTTATGGGGTTCTCAGGACAAGAATGCTGAAGTTGTTTGCCATTCCCTTCTTCAGTGAACCACGTTTTGTCAAAAGTCTGCACCATGACCCGAACATCTTGGGTGGCCCTACATGGCATAGCTCATAGTTTCATTGAGTTAGGCAAGATTGTAGTCCAACTCAACGCTCAAAAAACGAAGACCATGGCATCTGGTCCCATCACTTCATGGCAAATAGATGGGGAAACAATGGAAACAGTGACAGACTATTTTCTTGGGCTCCAAAATCACTGTGGATGGTGACTGCAGCCATGAAATTAAAAGACACTTGCTCCTTGGAAGAAAAGCTATGACAAACCTAAATAGTATATTAAAAAGCAGAGACATTACTTTGCCTACAAAGGTCTGTATAATCAAAGCTATGGTTTTTCCACTAGTCATGTACTGATGTGAGAGGTGGACTATAAAAAAGGCTAAACATCGAAGAATTGATGCCTTCAAACTGTGGTGCTGGAGAAGACTCTTGAGAGTTTCTTGGACTACAAGGAGATCAAACCAGTCAATCCTAAAGGAAATCAACCCTGAATATTCATTGGAAGGACTGATGCTGAAGCTGAAGCTCCAATACTTTGGCCACCTGGTGTAAAGAGCCAACACATTAGAAAAGACCCTGATGCTGGGAAAGACTGAAGGCAGGCGGAGAAGGGGATGACAGAGGATGATATGGTTGGATGGAATCACCGACTCATTGGACATGAGTTTGAGCAAACTCCAGGAGATGGTGAAGGACAGGGAAGCGTAGTGTGCTGCAATCCATGGGGTCACAAAGAGTTAGACATGACTGAGTGACTAAACAATTGCTTTACAATATTGTGTCAGTTTCTGCCATGCAACAACTCAAATCAGCTGTAACTATATATATGTGTGTGTATATATATATATCTCCTGTCCCTCTTGAACCTCCCTCCCCCTACCCCCATCCGACCCCTCTAGGTCATCAAAGAGGGCCAGGCTGGACTCCCTGTGTTATATAGCGCTTCCCACTAGCTATCTATTTTATATATGGTATGTATATAGGCTACTCTCTCAATTTGTCTCACACTCTTCTTCCTCTGCTGTGTCCACAAATCCATTCTCTATGTCTGCATCTTTATTCCTGCCCTGCAAATAGGTTCATCAATATCTATTTTTCTAGATTCTATATATATGTGTTAATATATAATATTTGTTTTTCTCTTTCTGACTTACTTCACTGTGTATAATAGGCTCTAGACTCATCCACATCAGTTCAACCAATTCACACTTGTTCCTTTTATGGCTGAGTAACATTCCACTATATACAAGACATTGGCTTCTTTATGGGGTGGGGGGAGAGAAGAGTAATACAGAGCCTCCACTCCACGTGAACTAAAGACAGCAAGATCTATGTGCTCCACGTCTGCCCCACTTGTTGTGCTTTTTAGGAAGCTCTCCCATACCCCTACCAAGGTGACCTCTGGACAGCACTGTCAAGTCATCAAGATCATTAATATATTAAATCACTAGCCATTTCTGCCAGCATCATTCCCCTCTTCTGCCATACTCCTCTTCCAGGAATAACTAGCCTCACACTGTCACCACAGTCACCTGTCAAAAGTCCCACTGAGTAGGACTCTGATAAACTCATGCTTGGAGCACTGATAAGACATGGCCAGGGAAACATCTTACATCAAAAGAATGAGTCACTTTGATTGTCAAAATGTGGACTGGGTTGAGCTGGAGGGAGAGATTTTCTAAGGGGAAAGTGAGAAGGTTTTTATTCCTAGGAAAAAGTGACAAGTTCATTAGCCTCAGCCCCTGCCTAATGAAAATATAAACTGGGGGAAGTAATAAGAGATCTTAGCATTTCATTCAGTAAACAAATGAGCACCTATTTGCAACAGGTTCTGATTGGGCACTGTGCGGATTTAGTAATGGATGAGACATGTCCTTTTCTACCATAAAAAGCAATCACACATGAAGAAGATACTTGGATAAGAATGGTCAATAAACCACAAAAAGATGTTCAATATCACTAATCATTACGGAGACACAAATCAAAACTACAAAGAGATACCACCTCACACTCATTAGGATGACTACTATAAAAAACAAAACAAAAACAGAAAATAACAAATGTTGGCAAGGATATGGAGAAATTGAACCCTTGTGCACTGTTGGTGAGAATGTAAAATGGTGTAGCTGCTGTAGTAAATAGTATGGCAATTCCTCAAAAAATTAAAGACAGAATTACCACATGGTGCAGCAATTCCACTCCTTGTGTGCATGCTCAGTCACTTCAGTCGTGTCTGACTCTTTGCGACCCCACGGACTGTAGACCACCAGACTTCTCTGTCTGTGGGATTCTCCAGGCAAGAACACTGGAGTGGGTTGCCGTCCCCTTCTCCATTCCACTCCTTTATACCAAAAAAAAAACACCCCTAAAAGCAGGTCTTAATGAGATATTGGTACACCTATGCTCATAACAGCTTTACTGACAGTAGCTAAAATATGGAAGCAAATCAAGTGTCCATTGACAGATAAATGAATAAACAAAACATGGTGTGTATATATATATATATACACACACACACTAGTATATTGTCTGGCCCTAAAAAGAAAAGAAATTCTGACGTATGCTACAACAAGGATGAACCTTGAGGACCTTATGCTAAGTGAAATAACTCAGCCACAAAAAGACAAATATGGTACCTTAGACTAGGCAAAATCATTGAGAAAGAAAGTAGAATGGTGGTTGCTAGGGGAGAGGAGAATGAAGAGTTATCATTTAATGGGTACCTTGATGACACTTTGATTGCAGCCTCATGAGAGGCCATGAGGCAGCAGACCCAGTAAGTTGTGTCTACACTCCTGACCCACAAAAACTGTAAGGTGAAAAGTGTGTGTTACTGTAAGCCATTAAGTTTCAGAGTAATTTGTTACACAGAAATAGATTACTAACACACTACCTTCAAGTCCTCTCTCTAGTCCCCCAAAACGTGCCACCCTATGGTTTCGATTTCTGGCCAATTAATGTCTTCCAAGATCTACATTTGGGCTTAATTTCCTTAGGACAATTTTATATTATATATAATTTTCATCAGATTGATGTTTCCTACGGCAGAAGGAGGCAGTCACTATAAAGGCATTCCTGGGCTCAGAACAGTCATTGTGGAAACATTCAAACTGAGATTGGTAACAGGATTCTCAATCTTGATCTGCACAAGGTCTCTGTACCCTGTTTCTAAAATACTTGAGGGCACTCACTCTCCCACCTGACTTGCTTTCCCTTTTCTACTGCCTCCTTTCTTTCTTCCCCACCAAAGAGATGCTGTTCTCCCATATTCCTCAGAGGAATCACTTTCCACTATAAACTGTATTTTCCCAGAACATCCTAGGTCCGTCTCTTTTCTTTATTTCCAATTCTCTCCAAACTACCTCAGAAAAAAATATCCTTCTCCCTCTCTTCTACTTTCTCCTCCCTGCTTTGTTCCATTTTGAGCCAAAAAATAATCCTAATCATGACTGAAGTGCAAGATCAGAACCAGGGATTTACACCTGTATCAGGAAAAAGGCAGAACTACGCATTTTGAAGTAAATGAGAGCTAATAGCCAAAGCTAGCAACTCGAAAGCCCTTGGCAGCACCCCAAATCAACATCTGAGCCTCTAAAAAAACTTCAACGCCCACCTCCTTATCATCTAACTTAACCTGTTTCTGATCATAAGCAGCTTTCCAGAAAAAAATAAAATAGGACTCTCCTTTGCTGAAGTCTTTGCTATCCATACAATTAAAACAATGCATTCTCTATTTTTTAAAATTGCAAATGCATGATATGTGGTGAGCGATTTTGTATTTAGCCTGATAGGTTTATCCATTACACATATATGTGTTTTTTAGAAAACTATAAGGCTAGTTCTGCCATCTGACCTCTCAATGAATTTTGAGATAGAGCCCACTTGTAAGTTGAGGTCAGAGAACCTGTATGTAGAGTGTGAATGGTGTTGTTCATTAAGGAAGTGAGGTGAGAGACAGGGGGATGTGTAAATACAGGCAAGGGGGTGGAGCAGAGTTGAGAGGAAGGAGACCAGGGAATGAAGTGAGCTCTGTGGGAAAGAGACCAGGGGAGGGGGGTGGAAGGAAGATGCTATTCTCTGAATAACTCACGTGTGAGGGACACTTACTAAACTGAATCCTCATTTCCACCCTGTGAGGCAGGGCATCTTCTTCTGCCACTTTTCAGATGAGGAGGCTGGTTCTTAGAACATTTATATGATCTGTTGAAGGTCATGTAGTTCATAAGTGTTCAGGTCAAGATTTCAACTGGGATCTTTTTGAATAGTCAGCAAGGTCCTTCTGGTACTTCTCTGTGCATCCACCCACTCCCTTCTTTATCTGGGCTCCTAACAGCCAATGTGGAAATGTCTAAACTTTATCTAGGTAGAAAAAAAGGAAGAGGTGGATTGTCTCACTTTTCTTGATGAAAGTTGGGGCAAGGAAATGCTAAAGCATGAGAGGAAAGTAGCAGAAAGAGTCTGTGAACCAGAGAGTTTCCATTTCCTAAATCATGGGAAACTGTTTGGCTTTTAAGGTAGGAGCTGGAGGACTGGCAGACTGGGTCTTGACTGCTCAGAAGGAATGGGAAGAGAAGGCCAGGGGACCCCTTCTCAAAGCCACCACAGTCTCCCTGGGCAGGTGAGAAACAGCAGCCCTAGCAGAACAGGGCCAAGGCAAGGAGAGCAGCTGAGAAGAGCCACGGCAATGAAACCAAGAACAGCTAATGCCAGTTACCCAGGCACATACTTGGCCTTGTCTTGATCAAAGTATATGTATATGATTATGGTTGGGGGAAAACTGAGGGAGGGGAAGCCACAGCTTAATGAAGAAGATACAGCAATGTATCCTGGGCATTTGTTTCATTAAAATGTTTGCTCTGAAAGAATTACCTTCCTTTTGCTTGCTTGCTGTGTGCTATTTAAACAGCACCCTTTAAATAATGAGGTATGCTGTGGATCCAACAAGAGGGATATAGAAACTGTGTCCAGCTTTTATCTCAAGCAAACATTTGGATGCCACTGCTTGGAACTACACTTCCAGGCAGAGCCCAGGTCTTGCCTTGGGAAAGAGCTCCCCAGGGGATGCAGATGCAAGTGGTCCAAACCCACTTTAGGAAACTGGCTTAGACTGAGTGGCTATGGAAAAGTCCACCTTTGGCATGGATACATTGATTAGACTGGGACCGCTCTTTAAGATATAGGGCTTAGGAAACTGAGGGGAAACTGTTGCAGGATAAGAAAAACTGGGCTACTGGCCACTAAAATACAATGACCTCCAGCATACTCCACCTGCACTCCTCATCCCTAATATTGCTCCCAGTTAACTGCCATTCCTGATATTTTTACTAGACCACAGGCTGTGGTCAAGGTTGCCAGGATACTCATTGTGTTTAAAACGCTGCAGGGAGAAAATAGAGGGTTTTGCCTGAGTCCACACTTGTGCAAGCAATGGTCTTGTCCTGGACACATGGGAGGCAACTGGCTTTCCCCTAGCGAGGTCTCCCTTAGGTCTCCATCTGCACAGGGCAGAGCCCCCAGACTACTAGGTCCTGCAGAAGGCAGGGGGAGAACAGAGGAAGCCAGTTAGCACACCTGCCCCCATGGTGGTGCCCACCCGGGCATCTGTCCACCTCTAACAGCAGAGACCACCTCCACCTCTTCTGAGGGAAGGTCAGTGATCTTTACTAAGTGCTCTGAGCCATTGGGATGTGGAGGGTCTCCCTGCCCCAGGAGTCTGACAGGAAATCAATCTGCTGTCTCCTTTGCTTTCTGAATATTATGAATGTCCATCAGGTAGGAGTCTGACTCAGATGATCTCCAAGGTCCCGCCTAACACCAACACTCCATAATTCCTTTTAGCCTTTAGGTCTGAGGATGGCTTTTTGGCTTGAGACAAGGATAAAACTGACATAAAGTTAGCAAATGCAGTCACCTCCCAAATTGCCTTGAAAAGAGAGGAGAGTAGTGGCATGAATAATCCAGAATTAGACCTTTTCTTACACTGGAAGAAACTGAGACCAGATTGGAGGAACTAGTTAAAGATGAGGTGATATGACTGACTGTTGAACTTGGACTGCGGCCAGGACTCCTGACGTCTAGTGCTTGCCCCTCTCCATCGCTTAGGTCTGCTGCATTTGGCTTGAGAGTGTATGCCCTGACTTTTGGAACCAGCACCTGCTTTCTGCTCATAGGGATATTTGGTTCCAGCTAACATCCCTAAGAGTCAAAATCTTGAGCACATACCAGTCAGATGATGAGGACAGGTGCCATGACCACATTTGAGGGGCAGACAGAAGTCATCCTTAGGTTTTGCAAGTCACCATAAATGTATCACAATGTGGGTAATTCACATAGAGACTGTTGAGTAATAAAAATTATCACTTCACAGAATACTATTAAGGGGTTCCCTCAGGATGGATTCCCTGGTAACTCCAACCATCCCACTTGATGTTTCTATAGATGATTCTGATATGATCCTAAGTTAAGTCTCTGCTCTAGGAGGTGGAGAGCAACTGAACATATTTACTGTTTTAGGAAGACTGACCCAGGTGACCTACCAAGGAGAAAGGCAGGATGAAACAGGCTGGTCAGGAGGCTTTTGAAGCAGCTAGGTATGAGGTTAAAAATGGGGATGAGAGGAAAAAAAATGCAATGCAGGCAAGAGGTTATAAACAGCTACTGGATCTGAAGACTAAGAAGAGGTGGCCATTGGAGAAAAGAAATCAAGAAGAAACTCAAGGCTTTAAGTCCTGAAAAAGAAAAACCATGTATGTTGGGAGAAGAGGCTGAATTTCACCTTGGACATCTTGAAAAGGGTATTCACATAGAGTTCATACAGAGCAGAGAGAGAGGAGAACCTGAAATCTAAGAGGTATGAGCATGCACATCCATGATGATCCAGAAAACAGGCCTGGATGCTCAGCAGGGCACACACCATGCTGGGCGCTCAGTGCCTCCCGGTGTGTGTGTCTTATATTCCTAACAGTCTGTAAGCATCTTGAGGACGGAGAACTTGGCATGTTGTTATTCCACATTCATCACCATACCCAGTACAGGGCACATGGAAGCACAGAACTGAGAAGTCTCCTCGGGCAGTACACATAGGGCCATCAATGGTCTCCCCTGCATGTTAGCCTTCATGTCAACAGAAGTTCATGCTGGCCCAGGGCCACAGGGTTCTGCCGGCTGCCCCCTTCTCTTCAGAGGACAACACAAGGTCCCTATACAGACTGACAAGGCAGAAAAGGAAGCCCCTCTCTGGATTAAACCCTGCTGTTATTTTCTCAGTTCTAAAGATGATGACCAGCTCTTAAGACTCGAGTCATTCTCCAAATATCTTTCCTGCCAAGGATTATAACATTGAAATCAAGAAAGGAAAAAGAGCCCTGAACAACGAGGGAAGTCAAGACTCTCCAGGCTCCAGGCCTTGTGGATGAGTCTCTGGCCACAAACCCTTCTACCTGCAGCTGACGCCACATACACAGGACCCTCCTGGGCCAATGCCCACCTCCAGTTCCTGACTACATAGCCTTCCTGGCCCTCCCTAGACCCTGGTGCAAAGGTCCACTAGCCACCGTTCCACACCTGCCCTGTGATGAGAAGAGCAGGGTTGGGAACTTTTCCCAAGGCACCTGGTGAGGGCTAAACAGACAAGCTGACAGCTAGATGCGGATACATTCCTCAAACAAACTGGTGCATCCAATCTCTACAGATTTACTGTCACTGAGGAACATATTAAAGATAAGGGCTCTCTCTTTCCCTTTTGTCTGAGGCAGAAGCCAGAAAAGATGATCGGGAGTGGAAAATGCCCAAGAAACATAGTGGCCTGCATTTGCCAGAGGTACTTTAAAGCTCCACATCATCAGGGGAGATGGGGGCTCTGATGTGGCTCACTTCACCCCTTTGCATGTGATCAGGGAGCAGAAGCTGAGAGCCCAAGCTCTGTAACAAAGTCCTAAATTCACATCCAAGACTCTGTCTCCAGAGCACACCTCCAGCATGTCTGCAGGCTGCTCCCTCCCCACCTCTTACTGGAAAGCTCTCTTCTGGATATGCTCTGCCAGCTCAGGCCTGGTCAGTCAGGGCTACTCTAGGGGGTAGGGGTGGGGGGGTTAGGGGAGCTGGTGGAGACCCAGCACCAAGCCACATGCACGAGGGCCCAAAGGGAACCCTGCATTTGTGCCCTTCTCCAGAGAGAGAGCTGTGATTTCAGACCTCTGGGCACTGTGCCCAACAGCCTGACATCCTAGGAGGGCAGGCGAGGCCCTGCTGGCTCCAAGAAAGAAGCCTGCCATGGAAGTAACTGGTGGGGGGGCTCCATGCAGACAACCCAAACCTGAGGGGAGACTGGCAGCGATGAATGAGCAAGGAAGCCTTGTGCCTAAAAGGGGCAAAGTTCCCACCTCGCTGCTGCAGAAGGTCTGCTGGAACATAAGAGACGCCTAGGCAGTGATGAATGGTAGGGCATTCTGCACTTCACAGTATCAACAACAAGCTTTATATATATTTTCCCCAAAGTTCCTGGAGAATTTTCATCTCTGCCCAGCTGGGCACTTCTAAGGCTTTGTCCCAGCTTCTCCAGTTGGCCCTGAGATAGGACCACTGAAAATAACAGCAAACCTTGATTCTTTCCCCAGTTATCACAGGGCCTGGAGGCCAAGGCAAAGACAAAGGAGGTAGAGGAAACTTCAGTTTGTAGACCCTACAACCCCCTCATCTCCCTGCCAAATCTTCAAATCAACTTAAGTACCACTTCATCCACAAAGTGTAACAGAGGATTAATGTCTACTCCCAATTGTGTCTTCCCTTTGCTAACTGCATGCCCTTCCATCCAGTCTGGGACTTCCATGTCCACAATCAAATAGCAGTTCAGGTCAGCTTACTCAGTGGTATCTGACTCTTGGTGACTCCATGGACTGCAGCATCCCAGGCTTCTCTGTCCTTCACCATCTCCCAAAGCTTGCTCAAACTCACGTCCATTGAGTCGGTGATGTCATCCAACCATCTCATCCTCTGTCATCCCCTTCTCCCACCTGCAATCTTTTCCAGCATCAAGGTCTTTTCTAATGAGTCTAAACATAGGCCATGACTAAGGCTCTGTCCTCCCAGCCTTTCTCTTTTCAAATTTCTTTTTTCTCTTTATCAAATTTACTTTAGCTATTATAAAAGCAATACATGTTCATAACCCTGGTAAGTTATTTCCTTAATCTCATGAAGCCAAATTTCTGGGCTGGCATGGCTGTAGCAGTGGAAGCTGATCATGGCAGCTCTGACCATTCCTATTACATCTGCTTTCCAATAAATGCTTTCTCTGAGAACCATGATCAGATCCATCAATTAAAAAAACAGTTCAATTAATACAACTTCATGTGACACACAACTTTTTTGAAATGCGGCTATTTTATCCCAGGAGTAGATCATTTAAAGTGTGGAATCGTCACTTTTTTTAGATAGCACAGGCCCAGCATGCAGGCAACAGTGATGTACAGTGTTGACAGAGTCAAGAATAATCACAAAGCTACCACTTACTGTGCACCTACTACATTCTAGGAATTCTGCTAGGCTCTGGGCAAATGTTTTTCTCCTTTTCTCAACAAACTTGCAGAACAAATTCAGATCCCCAGATAAGGAAAGCTAGGCTAAAAGACTTATCCAACACCTCAGATCTAGAAGACTTGCAGTCCTGCATCCAAATCCCACTCTGTTGTCCTAAGCAGAGACCCAATTCCCTGTGGATCATTTCTGGCTGTTCCCTTCAGTACTCAAGTAGAATTTCTTGCCATTGAGAGCAAGAATTTCTTTCTGGCTTTCTCAAACTTCCTCCTCTAACTTTCTACAAGGGACTAGGAGGAGCTAGGTGGAGCCGTTCTGACCTTCCCAGCCCACAGCAATCAAGACAGAATAAAGCAGGAAGATCTGTGGAAACTCAAGCCCTTCTGGCCATCATGCCAAGGTAAGGTAAAGGAGGATGTGGGGGGGTGGGGGGGGAGCATGATTCAGGAGCTCTCAATGAGGAATTTGAGTTCGTTCTCCCCTTAGAATAGAATCTAATGGTTCCTGGAACATCATTACCCTCTGTTGAACGATTTACGTCTTGCATGAATCACACAAAATAAACACAGGCATATTATGGATGAGGAAAATAAGATTCAGAAAAGTCAAGTAATCTACTGAGAGCCATACAGCCAGTCAGTGCTAAAGGTGAACTGGCTAAACCCAGGTCTGTCGAACTCCAAACTCATGCTTTTCCACCCCACCAAGCTGCCCTCCTTACTAAGCATCCAAAACATACGGGGGTAGTGCCAGGTTTAAGGAGCAGACGCTTAGGACACCCATCAGAACCTTTCTCAGAACCCCCAGGAAGATGATTTTATTTAGGGACCTTGATGGTAACTGCTCACAGCTATTAAGCCATCTGCCTGAGAATCCAAATTCTAATTTCTTCCACAGGCAGGAATTCCTCAGGGAACATGTAGTTCAAACTTCAGGAAGAGTCAGAAAAACATAGTCCTCCCGTGGTAGATTGTTTACAAAGCTGGCACATTGAGTCCTCCCATACACGTGTGCATGCATGCTGCAATGTGACTGTCTCTCTGTCCATCAAGAGGTGGCATCTACCTCCTTACCCCTCTCCACCCCAAACTTAGGCTAGTCTGAGACTTGGTTGAGGCAGCATGTAGCAGAAGAGACACTGTGTGACTTCTGGATTTTGACTTCAGGAGGTCTTGCATCTTCTGGTCTCATCTTCTTGGAACACTTCTGCCATTATGTAAAGAAACTCAGTCCTGTCTTTTGGTGGATGCGAGGCCATAAGATGAACAGAGAAAGACACTCACTGACAGCCAGCACCACTGCCAAACATGAAGCCATCTGAGACCATCCAGCCCCAAACTGTCAAATGACTGCAGCTACATGACTGACCCCAGCTGATCCCAACCCAAATCACTGACCCATAGAACTGTAAGCAAATCAGCAGTTGTTTTAAGCCACTAAGGTATGGGTATTCTGTTACACAGCAATAGGTAACTGACAGGTAACTAATATACCTTCCTTTTTTGCCTCTGGGAACACTTCCCTCACCTACACCTCTCAGCAATAACCACCCACCTATCTAGTGAGGAATCTCTTTTGGTTTTAGGCAACCCCTGCATAGGACTTCTCTCAGAAGTTTCTTGCTGATAATCACTTTCATTCAGCACATTTGACGCAGTGTACCAGCATCAAGGTACATCAAGAGGCCAGCACCGTGCTGGCAGACACAGGATAGTCAGGATATTTTCCTCAATCAACTCATGGCATTATAGATGTCAGTAACCCAAGCCCCCAAACAGTACCAACATAAATAGAAATGTAGGATGCACACCTGAGCTACAAGGTCACCAGAGTATGTGTCTGCGGTGGGCAGAAGTGTGAATATATGAACAACATGGAGAAAAGTCACTTGAGGTCCAATTTCCCAGATCACCTTACAGAAGATTACTCCAGTGCACATATCCATCACTTCTGAGAGCAGAAAGGAAGTGGGAACTGAGGAAGACTATAAAGTATATTTCAGGAAAGGTAGCTGATGTGGCTCATGGCCTGAGACTCCACAGGCTCCAAGAAGCCCTGAGACTGGAACCAGAGAGCACATATAGTTTTGACTGCATTAAGAACTGAGCCCAAGGGTTTCACAAGGGCTCATAAAAATGGAAGAGGTTTAGAGACTACTTTTATTGATGCACAACTCCTCTGTGTGTACTCAAGAGGAAAATGTCTTCTCTCATATATCAAGCTGTTGGTCACAGTCAACAACTCCCTGCTGCCTTCTGAAGAATTCCAAACTTTTAATCTGACATACGGGGCTCTCCATGAGCTGTTGCTGAAGTCAGTTCTGGGATTCGATTCCCAGAACTAACACTATTCATCAGCCGTGTGGCCCTGGGCAGGATACTTCACACTTCTGAGTCTCCATGTCTTAATCTGAAAAACTGGGATTTTACATGAATAGATAAAAGGGATGCTATGAAAACTAAAATAACATAACAAAGTACCCAATACTGTCCCTGGCAATGGGTATTGACTAAGTGTACAGTTCCTTCCCAAGAGTTCAACATTTTCCATCACAGAGAACAGTTTGTGAGATGCCAGGAAGGAGGTAAGGATTCCTTGGAATAAAGGCTAGAAGCCTGATGTGGTTGGTAAAGGACCAAAGTGATGCACTATGTCTCTGTGTAATTGTTTGGTTTTGTTTCTTACTACTCATCCCAGCTACATCTACACAGCAATCAGGTTTTTTGGCAAGGGATTGTTTGAGACAGGCACTCTGAAATGCTCTTGGTTGTACTTTATCCAAGCCAGCTTCCTCCTGTCTTATACCTCATACTCAACAGTGGGCAATCACCTCTTGTACTCAGAACACTGGTCCCATATGAGGACTGTTTTCACTCCATATCTGGTTTTATGAGTGGAAAAAAGTGGCTCAGATGGTAAAGAATCTGCTTGCAATGCAGAGACCCAGGTTCAATCTCTGGGTTGGGAAGATCCCCTGGAGAAGTGAATGGCTACCCACTCCAGTATTCTTGCCTAGCGAATCCCAAGGACAGAGGAGCCTGGTGGGCTACAGTCCATGGGGTTGCAAAGAGTCGGACACGACTGAGCAACTAACACTTTCACTTTCAATTTCCTTAGTTCCATCTACAGCAAGGCACCACTCCCACATCCAGGCAGACTGAGAGTCCCAGAGAGACTCACCCCCAACTCTTCCCCTTCTGACAGGAAAGTCAGTCCATTGTTGATCATAACTCCTTCCTGCCTCTCTCACACAATGCACACTGATATTCTATAGTAAAATGGGAAACGGAACTAAGAGAAATAAATCTTCTTCAGAGACCAATCAATACCATTGACTGGGGCAGCTTTTCACTGAACATGAGGCGCCAGGAACTATGGAGATCCTCCCCTCCGTCCCCTAAAACTAAATGTACCACCCCTCTACCAATCCCTGGGATTTCACTGCAGGGTAGTCGTATTGCCCACAAGTATTAACCTCGGCCCAACTAGAGCCTAAGGCTGAGCAAAAGCTACAGCTACTAAAATGTCAACCACTGGCTCACGACAAAAGAGAAATAGGCTCCTTCATACCTATGAGACTTTATCTTGTGGAAGGGCCTCCCTGGCTCAGTAACCCACGCACACTTCTACCCTGTCATTCAGACAGCCCGTAGAGCACACATACTTAGTGAAATGGAGTGGTTCCCAGTCTTCAAGCATCAATTCCCATGCTCCATCAATCCCATCCAAATCGCAGCACTGACCCCTCATAAGAGAACAGAAATAATTTAAGTGACTCATTGTGCCAAGCCTTCTGGTTGGTCCTTTACACAAGTGATCATTCATTTCTACTATATCCCTCTAAGTAAAGCATTATTATTTCCATTTTACATATGAGTAAACTGAGGCTAATAGAGCCTACCAACATAGTCCATGCATGTGTGCTAAGTGGCTTCAGTCGTGTCCAACTCTTGTGACCTTATGGACTACATAGCCTGCCAGGCTCCTCGGTCCATGGGATTCTCCAGGCAAGACTACTGGAGGGGGTTGCCATGCCCTCCTCCAAGGGATCTTCCTGACTCAGGGATTAAACACACATCTCTTACATCTCCTGCACTGGCAGGTGGGTTATTTACCACTAGTGCCACCTGGGAAGCCCACCTAGGACTATCTACATAGTCCATAGATAGGATTAGAATCAAGGTCCATGTAGCTATAAGTCCATGACTTTCCAACCAGGAGTCAACTTGTAGAGTTTCACTCTCTTGGTATGTATTCTGAAAACATCTGCCTGTGTCTGAGTGTCTACACGGGACAGAATTTGTGCTTCAGTCACTGGTTTTCGATAGCTTCCAGTACAGTGTCATATTTGAACGTAGGATTGACAATGGTGACAGATGGGGTTGTCTTCCAAGTTACTCCCAGAGTCTTCCCCATCAGAGGCCCACTGAGACCTAACCCAAACCAGAGAGCATGTAAACGTAGTTGCCAACAGTCATCAAAAATGATGTATTTCTTACAATACTCAGCATACTAGGTTGTCATGGCAGGAATTTAGACCCTGATGAAAAGACATGAAAAGCAGCAGAGAGATGTGCACAGAGGGTAGACAGAGTCACCTTTTCCATCAGCTCACTCTTCACCTGGGGAAGAGGGGGTCACCCCGAAGCCTCTTCCCAGGGAGCTTCCTCTAGTTTTCAAACCTGGCTGATCCCCTGACCAGGCACAATTTAGGACTCTCACCACCACTCCAGGAGCTCCTTCAAAGTTGAGGCAAACAACTCTCTCAGCAGAAGCCAGCTCTCCTTGCTCTCCCCTGAACCTTCCCCCCATCCTCTCTAACCCAGGTTCCCAGAGCTTAGACCAGGTAGAGAGCCAGTTGCCAATGGCAACCAAACCCCACTGCTTCAATTCCAACTCCACTTTGATTGGTTTGGAGGAATGGAAGTCAAGGAGGGGCCAGGACTGAGTTGCCTGGTGTCTAATGCATTCACTTAACAATCATCATGCCTTGCACTCATGCAACTCTTCAACTTTTCTAAGGGCTTTCCAGTATCATCTCATCATCTCTTAATCTTGTTGCAATCCTTGAGGTGAATAACAATGTCCTCAGGCAGACAGGCTGGAGAATGAAATGGCAACCCACTCTAGTATTCTTGCCTAGAGAATCCTGTGGACAGAGGAGCCTGTTGGGCTGCTGTCCATAGGGTTGCACAGAGTCAGACACGACTGAAGTGACTTAGCATGCATGCATGCACTGGAGAAGGAAACGGCAACCCACTCCAGTATTCTTGCCTGGAGAATCCCAGGGACAGAGAAGCCTGGTGGGCTGCCGTCTATGGGGTTGCAGAGAGTCAGACATGACTGAAGCGACTTAGCAGCAGCAGCAGCAGGCAGACAGGCACTCCTTGCAGTTGTTTTGTCCCTCCCCACCAGGCTTAGCACCTTTGGAGACTAAAAAAATCTTTCAGCAGAGGAAGAGCAGAAATCTGATCCTCTCAGTACAAAGCCACAGATTCATTCAGCCCTTGAGGTGGATGGAGTCTTAGCAGCTCTTCAACTAAACGTGTCTCATCCTTAGCAGGGGTGCCCTCCTAATCAGTACCCTCCAATAGAACTTTCTGTGATGTTGGAAATACACATTTCTGCTCTGTTCACTACTGTCCACAGGGGCCACATGGGACTATTGATCACTTCAAATGTAGTAATTTGATGGAGAAGCTGAATTTTTCATTTTATTGTAATTGTAAATAATTTTAATTTTAATAGCCACATGTGCTGGTGGCTACTGTGTAAGACAACAGTGTCTCAATCAGACCTCACTGCAATGATAACTTACTGCCTCCATTTGCTACTGTCCCACAGAACAAAAGATGTCATGGAATTTGACACTGAGGATACTCGATGTATGTGCCAAAAGAATCACTTGGTGTAAAGATCAGCTGGATCACTTTTGCCTACAGTTTGGATGTTGACTGCTTCAATCACAAAATGCTCACAAATGCTTGCAGACTGAGAAGGCTGGAAACAGGAGCCACGGAAGGGCATGGAGCCCAACCCCTTCATGTTATAGACAGAAAACAGACTTGCTACCCCTTTCTCCTCAGATCACACCTGACAGATTCATGTTCCCTAGGAAATTCTCTGTTGGTCCAACTTTCTCCCAAAGTTTCTGACTACCTTCCCAACGATTCTCTACCTGTAGGTATCCCAGGGTGAGAGCCAAGCTAGGGAGAAGTTACATCCGTCACCGTGCATCACCTCCTCAAAAATTCCACAAGGGCCCACAGGTCAGCAGTATCCCTCAGGAAAAGAGCTGTAGGAGTGCTGGGCCTACGCTCCTAGTGCCAAGTCCTGAGGTTCTCTCTAGTTCCTGACCATCTCCATCTTCATTCATCAGTCACCTATTTGAAAATCTCCAAATTTAGATGTTCAGAAAACGATGTTTTCCTCTCAAATTAGCTCAGAGCAGTGGTCACAGTTTAAATTTGGGGCTTCTGGGCTAAACTGTTTCCCAGAGGAACCTCATTCCCTTTGTTACTTCCTGAATGGATCTCTAGAGAGAGGAAGTGCCCACTGGTGTATGCCCTAGAAATGAAGATTTTGAAGTTATGGAAAGATGGAATCTAATTTTCTTGTGATAAGAAAAATATCTGGGGGGAGCCAAATCAAGATGGCAGAATAGTAGGATATGGAGCTCACCTCCTCCCACAATACATCAAAAAGACATCTCCACGTGAAACAACTCTCACAAAATATCTGTCGGCAGAAAATCTCATACAACCAAAACTACAAGACAAATATTTATTTTCCCTGTTTTTTAAACTAGAAATTAAGAAGAATGAATATGTATGACTGTTTAGTGTTTATTGTCTAGTATTATTTAGAGATTTCCAGTCACACTGTTGTACCTACAACTCTTCACCCATCCACCATATATTGAACATGGTTCATACACTTTCCAGTCACTATGCTGGCCATAGCATTATCTTATAGAGGACACAAAGAATACCCAGCCACTCAATATTTATTGAGCCCCTACTAGACAGAGAAGTTCTTATCTCCACAGAACTTATATTCTAGTAATGGAAGGCTTTCAATAATCTGTGTACAAAATAAAAATACAAAAGCAAACAAAAGCAGTAGGACTGGGGTGTGATGGGTAGAGTGGGGAATGTGCTGTTTTAGTTCTAGTGGTCAGGAAAGACCACTTTAAGGAGGTGACATGAGCTAAGGCCTGATCCTTGGGAAGGAAGCAAATGAGAGGGCAAGGGAAGATGCCCCAGGGAGAGGGAAGAACATGTGCAAAGGCCCTGAGATGAGAACAAGCTTGGCAGGTTTTAGGAATAGCAGACAGGCTGCAGTGAAGTGAACATGTGGGAAGTGGTAGGAGAAGGGGTCTGAGAAAGGGGCAGGCTCAGATTATGGAGCTTCTGACAGGCCTCAGTAAGAGGAAAGCGCTGAGGGGTAGGGGGTTTAGGCATGAGAGAGACATGATCAGATTTATGAGTACTGAAGTGGGTTGCCATTTCCTTTTTTCAGGGAATCTTCCCAACCCAGGGATCAAACCCATGTCTCCCGCATTGTAGGCAGATTCTTTACCATCTGAGCCATCAAGGAAGCCCCATGAGTAAAATACATTTTTATAAAATATAGTACAGGAAGATTACTGTAAATCATGCCATTACAAAGTATTATAGGAACCATGCTAATAAAGAAACCTACACTGCAGGGAGGAAGCAAAAAGAAAAAACACTAGGCTTCTCAGGATGATGGCATTCCGGGCCGTAACGACAGCTGCCAAGGTGTGGAAGTGTGAAACAACATGTGTAGACATGACAGCACATTGGAAGGGACACAGTAGTCAGCATGGAGGGCAAGTAGGTGCATGCATGGGAGATCTTATCTACCAGCCTCAGGAATTGAATTGATTTTGCATGTCACTGGTTCTTAAATTGGCTCTTAAAAATACTGGTACCCAGCCCCACACTGGACCAATTCCATCAGAACTTCTGAGGTGGGAAGACAGGCACCAGTACATTTAAAAGCTCTCTAGGTGATGCTAGTGCACAGCCAGGGTTGACAGCCACCACTGTAGGTGATGACTGAGGAGCCTTGAAGGGTTTGAAAGGAGCAGTAACAATTATTTATTTTCCATAACAGATTTGTTTGTCTAAAGATTATATTTTAGAATACAGCATTTTTAAAGTATAATATATTCAGGCAATGAAGACAAATTATTAATAATTACCTACATTTGCATTTTAAAGTTTTGAACATTATTGCAAATGGAGTCACGAGTTTCCATCCCTACTGAACTCTAGCTCTTATGACAGTTTATGAGAAATCTAGAAACATCTAAACAGAAGAAACCATCAGCAGTTCACAGTTGATGGACTTTAGAGCCAGAAGGATTTCCCCTGAGAGCCTCTTTATTTTACAGATTTGAAAAAAAAAAAAAAGAGGCCTGGGAGGTGCGATGACAAGGCTAAGGTTATCCGGGATTAGCAGCAAAGACATAATTGGAACCCAAGCTTTCCACCACACCACGCTGCTGCTTGTTTATTAGAAAAGCCATCCCAATATCTGGACTCTGCATTTTTCACAATATTAAGTAGATCTTGAAAGTGCACTTAATTTTATAAGAGAAATACAAGAGAGGAAAAGGACGGAAAATAAAAATCCAAACTAATCAAAGGCAGTTTGGGTCACACAGAACTTTATTTTTCACGTTATCTCCTTGGTTTACGACCTTCTGATGCTTTACTTTGATATTTTTGATAGGTTTCTGTAAACAGAATTTGTTTAAAGGAAGACAGGTTTTCTACAGATCAGTAGTTCTTGTTCAAGGTGCATATTTCAAGATGTAGATTCACATCTTTTTCCAGAAGATGGAAGAATTTGAAGCGAGTGCCACAGTAGACTGGTCCTCTCCCTGGGCTCCAGGATGCATTTGCAGGACAGAACCCCTGGTTCTGTATTAGAATCAAACATCTTAGGATTTTTGAGCCTATACTTGGAAATATCATTCCAACACTGAAGGCTAAAATATGCAGTGTATTTTATAGGTGTGCCAGGCAAATGCAGCAGCAGTGCCACCTGCATTTTTACTGCCATCTTTGAGCCCAAGATTCAAGATTCAAGCGGCAGCAGCGGTCAGCCATGTGGTTCTTCTCCAACTCTTGATGAAGTCTTTTACTTTACTTTCATCTGGACAAGTTGGAGGAAGCACACTGACATTTTATTTGCCAGCTGAGTTTATCTGAAAGAGAGGCAAGGGATGGTTCAGCCAAGGTCACTGTTTAATCTGGATGCAGTGACAGCTATAGAAACTGACTTTGTCCATTTAAGTATGTGAGAAAGACACTGCTTCTTACTCAGAATGACCACAGAAGAGATTGGGTTCAGGCTGGACCATGTGTCGGCTAAGAAAGATTTGACCATCCCCAGCAGGAACAGATGTTGCAACTGAATCAACAGAAACAGTGGCTTGGCCAAGCAAGGCTTGGTCATGCAGCTGCTGCTGCTACTAAGTCGCTTCAGTCGTGTCCGACTCTTAGCGACCCCATGGACTGTAGCCTACCAGGTTCCTCTGTCCATAGGATTTTCCAGGCAAGAATACTGGAGTGGGTTGCCATTTCCTTCTCCAGTGCATGAAAGGGAAAAGTGAAAGTGAAGTCCTTCAGTCGTGTCCGACTCTTAGCGACCCCATGGACTGTAGCCTACCAGGCTCCTCCGTCCATGGGATTTTCCAGGCAAGAGTACTGGAGTGGGGTGCCATTGCCTTCTCTGTGGTCATGCAGACATGGAAGCAAATCCTCAGGAATTAAAAAAAAAAAAAAAAATCAGTCAAGTGGCCCAGGAGAAGACTGTGTGCAGGGAAGCTCAGAAGGAGGAGCACAAACTTAGAAGTTGGCTCAGAGCAATCCTGTAGGTGAAAAATAGGAGGACCATGGTCAAGGGCCACCCAGCCCAAGGGTGCCCACTTCTGATGTTAAAGGGACAAAGCTCATCAGGACAGTCATCAGTATGTTCTTCAGCCAGAAATCCTCTGAAATTATCTCAGGATCTTCCTAGACTAGACCAGAACATTACCACTGTCTGGAATAGAGACAAGGGTTTCCAGAACTGGGTTATCTTTCTAAGCTATGGAACTATACTTTATAGTCCTTTAAGATCTTCAGATATTACTTTACTGAATAACTTAGATTTTTCTTAAACTCCCAAGAGGACATCAACCCTCCACAATATCTAGCTTTTTTTCTACAGCTTCTCAGTGTCTTTTATAAACTTATCCAATTTTTTTTTCAACCCTTGAGTAACAGTCCCCAAATTCAATGTCCTGTTGTAATATTTGTACATCTCTTCTATCGTTACATCATTTCCTTTTACTTCTTATGCATCCTCAACTCTCAAACCTATTTTTCTGTGTGTCTTAGAACCTATTTTTCTCCCCTACCTATTTTCTGGAATGCATCTAGCTTATAAAAATCTATAAAGAACACCAACAAAAAATATGTTTTAATGTCATCAACAGGTTTAGGCTACGGGATGCATACTCTGATGCAGCATCAGATGGGGACATTTTTCTCCAAACTGCTTTCACATCACTTGCAAGGTGATTTGTCAAAACAAATACTTAACCACTCTTCTCTGGAAGATTTCATCTACTCCATATATGGCGGTCGCCTTCCATTTTTAATGATTCTGAAAACACAAAAGATGGTTCAAGTGTCCTATGACAGAATCTGAGGTTCCCTCTCTCTGTGCAAATGATTGACCCTCCACTGCAGAAGCTGCTGGCTCTCATGGGTGCTTTCATTGTCCATGTGTTCACAGCCTCACTCTGAAGAGGTTTGCTAACCTGTCTTCTGAACTTGGGGCTAGTGAGCACTTGAAACCTCTAGCTAAGGTCCACTTTCAGGCATTCAAACCAGCATGCCAGAAGAACCCGTGCTCTTTTTCTTTCAATCCTTCTCATCTTCAGACATCATCTTACTTATGACATGTTTTGAATACAGCAAAGAGGACTGTGGGTGGTTCGTATTTGCTCCCCGTGTGGCCCTGGTGAGGACACTGAGGTTTCCCACATGGCAGCAGCAGGGAGGGACTGCAGTGCTAGGAGGAGGGGCTGGCATTTTCTTCTTCTTACACATTCACTTATGAAGAATTTTTTATGCACGTTCACTTATGAAGAATTTTTTATGCAGCAGACACATCCTACACATGAAGATATATTCACTTCCTTTAGACACATTTATTTCCTTGGGTAGTTTTGGAGGTTATGCTTCTTTCTCTCCTTTGGAATAACCTGCAGTTAGAAGGGATTCATGTGCAGAAAGGAAGTTCCATTTTGCTGAGGAGAAAAAGGACAAAACTGCAGTTAGTGCCTCTCTCATTTCTAGACAATTTTCTGCAGCATATCAACTTGATAACAGTCTCTTCAGAGAGTACTAAACAGTATTCCAGCTCTGAAAGCCCCACCTCAGGAGTAAGATAAGGTACTTGACTTTGCCTCTGAGCATGGCTCCATAAGAATTCAAATATAATTTACATACATTATGGAAATATGCCACTGCAGCTAAAACAGACTGTGATGTTCAGTTTAGATAAATTTAAACTCTTACCTTTTGGTGAGGAGACATCTCTCTTTCCTTTGTGAATCTCAAAGTGAAGGGCCTCCAGGAGCTGGTTTCCAACTTCCTGCCAACTCCTGAACCTTCACCTGGCTGTGCTCCTGCCTCTCCTGACCGAATGAGGCAGGGTGCTCCTTGATTCGCAACCTCCAAGGCGCCAGCAAGCGTCTGGGCCACACAGACTCTAAAGGCCTAGTTAGGAGGGCTGGAACTTGTGCTCCAACCTGTGGAGCAAAATTCAACAACAGAAAGCCCACCAGGAAGGCACTGATTTTTCCTATCCCAAGCCCCTCTTAGTACACTGGCTGCCGGCCCTGAATACAGAAACACATGCGACCACTTCATCTGAGAGCCGTACCCGGCTCTGTGCGTGACTCACACCACCTGGCCCTGTGGGCAGTTATCCATTATATAGTGCTCTGTGTCGTTATCAGAGATGATGTGGAGGAGGCACAAGACAGGTCTGAATACTTGAATACAAAACTTTAAACATTTGATTTTATGCTAAAATGAAACAATTTCTCAATCCAAAAAATGTCCATCTTCTCAGTTATTTTCTGGGCCTTCAGCCTGTAGGGGTTCCTGAGAAACAGAGAAGCCATTAGGCAGTGCCTGTGGTTCTCATTTTCAGAAGCAGCTCGGGAAAGAAGAAAATTGCTGTGAGGCTTTGATGTGGATACCCACAGGCCTGGAGAATGAAATGTTTTGGGAGGTGTGCAAATAGTTCTCACTTTCAGGAGCAAAGTCTGAGCCAGAGCACCTGGGTCCATGATAGTACAGGACTTTTTTGGTGAAGTGCGTGAGGCCACATGACACTCACATATTTCTGTGCTGTAGATGCAAACCTGCGTCCACTCAGTGCAAGAAGGTGAGGGTGGGATGATCTGAGAGAACAGCATTGAAACATGTACATTACCACATGTGAAACAGATGACCAGTGTAAGTTCAATACATGAAGCAGAGAATCCAAAGCCGGTGCTCTGGCACAACCCAGAGGGATAGGATGCAGAGAGAGGTGGGAGGGGGGTTCACAATGGGGGGACACATGTATACCTGTGGCCGATTCATGTTGATGTATGGCAAAAACCATCACAGTATTGTTAAGTAATTATCCTCCAATTAAAATAAATTAACTAATTAAAAAAAAACAACCTGTGTCCACCCTAATCTCCTGGAATAAAGAGTAAATTATGAATCAAAGGGAAGGAAGAAAGAGGAAAGCGTAGAGTTGGAGAGGGGGCATAACCTTGGGGGCAGACGTAGAACCAGCGAGATGATCTCAGATCATCTGTTATTAAGCACGGCCTACAGTTCATTTCAATCTCCCTCCCAAGGGAACTTACAGAGCCATCCAAAATAAATAATATATTGCATTAATTTAGTCCCAGTTAACAGGGCCAAGGGCTTCCCTGGTAGCTCAGTGGTAAAGAATCGGCCTGCTGAGCTGGAGACTCGGGTTCGATCCCTGGGTGGGGGGATCCCCTAAAGAAGGGAATGGCAGCCCACTCTAATATTCTTGCCTGGGAAATCCCATGGGTAGAGGAGCCTGGTGGGCTACAGTCCATGGGGTCACAAAATGTTGGACATGACTTAGCAACTAAACAGCAGCAGCAGCAAACAGGGCTTACCCTTCACAATGACTGTAAATGGTGAGCATTTACCACAAAGTACAATAATCAGGGCATCAAATTTACTTGAATATCAGCTTAGTCCAGTATCTGTATTATCTTGTTTTGGGGGAAAGTGCTTGTGATTTTTGTTCATGGCAAAATATACATAACATACAATTTTAGCCATTTTTAACCGTACAGCTTAGTGGCATTATATACCCATGTTGTTGAACAGCCAACACCTTTCAAATGGCATTAAGTATACTCACATTGTTGTACAGCCATCACCACCATCCACCTCCAGAACTTTTTCATCATCCTCAATTGAAATCCGCATTACTTTTCACACAGTCTATGAGCCACCCCAGAACCTCAAAGGATGAAGCCCCTACCTACTATCCTATGCAGTCCTGGGGAGGACTCTAAGATACAATATTATCTAGCATTTTAAGCTTCACAAAGTCCTTCCCCAATGCCCACACCAACCTCATTTGGCTCCTGTAAAAGGGAGGAGGCCAAGGTCCTGAGAGGGAGACAGACTTGTTCCAACAAAACACTGACAACAGTGGAACCAGCTCGGCTTCCAGTGCACATCTCATGATACCTCACTACATCTAATGCTGAGAAGGAGGATGTGAGAAGGCCCTGCACTGGTGCCCAAGACTATCCTTCAAGGGCTGACCTATTGCTTGTCCCACCCTCTGCTTTGTGAGATCCTCACTGCTTTGGGCTGAGAGCCAGAGTTGCCTGGTAGCCCAGAAAAAGAAGACAGCTCTCTTACACAGCACTCACTGCAAAACCAACTTGGTTGTTGGCACTTTTTTTTTCCTTTCCATTTTCATTTCCATGAAAACAAACCCACTTCCCATCCGCTTCTTCACAAAATCGCCATAACATAAGTTCCTACCACCCTTCCCTCTGTGTTCTTCCCAGCAGACAGGAATAGAGGAGGTCTCTATTCCTAATCATCAAGATCACTGGTTTAGCCAGATTTCATCTGCATAAAAATAGGAGTGCCCAGGAGATCCTCCCTGGTGAGAGTTCTCCTTCCTGTACCTCGTAGGGGTGGCTCTGTTCATGACTTCCCATTAAGCTCAAAAGGCCCCCAGTACTTCTCAGTTCACCTCCATTCAGGTGACCAGGAGCTTTCAAGAGGCAATTTGCCATTGTGTAGCAATGGCACCCCACTCCAGTACTCTTGCCTGGGAAACCCCATGGACAGAGGAGCCTGGTAGGCTGCAGCCCATGGGGTCGCAGAGAGTCGGACACGACTGAGCGACTTCACTTTCACTTTTCACTGTCATGCACTGGAGGAGGAAATGGCAACCCACTCCAGTATTCTTGCCTGGAGAATCCCAGGGACGGGGGAGCCTGGAGGGCTGCCGTCTATGGGGTCGCAGAGTCGGACACGACTGACGCGACTAAGCAGCAGCAGCAGCAGCAGTTCTTGGCAAAATTGTATCACAAATGACAAGTACAGACTTCTTACCACAAACAGAACCACAACACACTGGTTCAACCACACAGAACCACACTGGTCACAGTATTACACACACACACACTAGCACCCAAGAATTTGACCCCCTGAATTTCTGATGCATACACCCCAAGTGCATGTTGAACCCCTCTGTATTCCTTTTTTAGGGCTGCCACAACAAATCACCACAAACTGGATGGCTTAACACAACAGAAATTTATGCTCTCAGAGTTCAACCCCAAAGTCTCAAATCAAGGTGGCAATGCCTGAAGGCTCCAGCCTCGGCTCTTCCTGGCTTCTAATGGCTCCTGAGAATGTTTGTCATTTCTGGGCTTGTAGCTCCACCACTCACCTCTGCTCCTTCTTCACATGGCCCTCTTCTCCAGGAATCCTCTGCTCTCCTTACAAGAACATTGAACATGGTATTTAGGATTCACCCGATTTTACCTGAACTAATTATAATCTGCAAAAGTCCTATTTCCAAATAAGATCACATTCTGAGATTTTGGGTAGACATGAATTGTCAGACAACACTTATTCAACCCATGATACCCACCTCTAAGATATGTTCAATCCAGTGTTGCACTTTCTTTGTTTTTGCCTTCTCCATTTCAATCCTACTTGTGACTGACCATTGCCTTGTTGGAACCATTTCTAAGGCATCTGCTTCCATCCTCACTACCCCATTCAACATCTCCAGACCGCACTTTAAATGGGTGCAGACTTCACCAGGTCAAGGAGGAGATTATACTAAGTTGCCCACAGAGGGTTCAATACTTCAACTATCCATCTCTCCCCATTCACACAAGAAGTTGTGTGCACTCAACTCACATTCAGCGTTGCACTGGAGGTTACAGGGTTCCTGCCCTCAGGGAACTTAGTGTACAATAGAAAAATGGACAACTGCATGACCAGATGAACAAAGCAAGCAAAGGGTGAGGCAGTGAAGGAGGAAGAGGATATAAGCCATGCAGGAGCAAAGGACAAAGAGACAACCTGGGAAGAGACAGGAAGATACAAACAAGTCTAGATTTTCAGATCTCTTCAAGAAAATTAGAGATACCAAGGGAACTTTTCATGCAAAGATGGGCACAATAAAGGACAGAAATGGTATGGACCTAACAGAAGCAGAAGATATTAAATAGAGGTGGGAAGAATACACAGAAGAACTATACAAAAAAGATCTTAATGACCCAGATAACCATGGTGTGATCACTCACCTAGAGCCAGATATCCTGGAATGTGAAGTCAAGTGGGCCATAGAAAGCATCACACGAACAAAGCTAGAGGAGGCGATGGAATTCCAGTTGAGCTATTTCAAATCCTGAAAGATGATGCTGTGAAAGTGCTGCACTCAATGTGCCAGCAAATTTGGAAAACTCAGCAGTGGCCACAGGACTGGAAAAGGTCAGTTTTCATTCCAGTCCCAAAGAAAGGCAATGCCAAAGAATGTTCAAACTACCACACATTTGCACTCACCTCACACACTAGCAAAGTAATGTTCAAAATTCTCCAAGCCAGGATTCAACAGTACATGAACTGTGAACTTCCAGATGTTCAAGCTGGATTTAGAAAAGGTAGAGGAAACAGATCAAATTGCCAACATCTGCTGGATCATTGAAAAAGCAAGAGAATTCCAGAAAAATATCTACTTCTGCTTTATTGATTATACCAAAGCCTTTGACTGTGTGGATCACAACAAACTATGGAAAATTCTGAAAGACATGGGAATACCAGACCACCTGACCTGCCTCCTGAGAAAATTGTATGCAGGTCAAGAAGCAACAGTTAGAACCGGGCATGGAACAACAGACTGGTTCCAAATTGGGAAAGGAGTATGTCAAGGCTGTATATTGTCACCCTGCTTATTTAACTTATATGTAGAGTACATCATGCGAAATGCCAGGCTGGATGAAGCACAGGCTGGAATCAAGATTGCAGGGAGAAATATCAATAACCTCAGATACACAGATGATACCACCCTTATGGTAGAAAATGAAGAGGAACTAAAAAGTCTCTTGACGAAGGTGAAAGAGGAGAGGGAAAAAGCTGGCTTAAAACTCAACATTCAAAAAACAAAGATCATAGCATCCGGTCCCATCACTTCATGGCAAATAGATGGGGGAACAATGGAAAGTGACAAACTTTATTTTCTTGTGCTCCAAAATCATTGCAGATGGTCGCTGCAGTCACAAAATTAAAAGACACTTGCCCTTTGGAAGAAAAGCTGTGACCAACCTGGACAGCTTATTAAAAAGCAGAGATATTACTTTGCCAACAAAAGTCCCTCTAGTCAAAGCTATGGTTTTTCCAGTAGTCATGTATGGATGTGAGAGTTGGAATATAAAGAAAGCTGAGCACCGAAGAATTGATGCTTTTGAAGTGTGGTGTTGGAGAAGACTCTTGAGAGTCCCTTGGACTGCAAGAAGATCCAACCAGTCCATCCTAAAGGAGATCAATCCTGAATATTCATTGGAAGAACTGATGCTGAAGCTCCACTACTTTGGCCACATGATGTGAAGAATTGACACTGGGAAAGGCCCTTATGCTGGGAAAGATTGAAGGCAGGAGGAGAAGGGGACAACAGAGGATGAGATGGTTGGATGGCATCACCGACTCGACGGACATGAGTTTGAGCAAGCTCTGGAAGTTGGTGATGGACAGGGAAGCCTGGTGTGCTACAGTCCATGGGGCTGCAAAGAGTCGGACATGACTGAGCAACTGAACTGAACTCAGAAATTTCAGGGGACTGTAACCAGACTCCATCTAGATGGGGTCTAGATGATGGCTCCACTGCAAAGCGTAGGGTCATCAGTGTTAAGGTTGTAAAGGCATCTGTTTGTAGATGTGTACCTGATCCTGCAGGGCCTTGACTCCAGGCCAAGAGGACCCATTAAGTTTTTCTAAGCAATTGGGAGGGTTGACTAAGTGATGTTCAGGGAAGCCAGATCTAGTTGGGTGTGCATGACAGACTGGGGGGAGTCACGAGCTGGCAAGGAAACACTGGCTGGGAGCCCAGTTAAGAAGACAGGCTCGAGGGCCAGAGCTTTATTCCTCTGCTATCAGTGAAGCTCCATTCACAGCCGAACCTTCTATTAGACTCTACAGTCAATACAACCATCTCGACATGGTAAGGGGTGGGTGGGGCATCCTGGCTGCCCTCTAGCCCTCCTTTCCCATTAATGTGATGAGTTACAGAGGGCATGTCAGGAAGAGTGTTCAATGAATTCCGAGAATGGAGATCCCCTTTGGACAAAAATCCCCAAAGAGGAGCTCAGGAGTACTTTGCAAATCAACACATGAATGCCTCTTATGGACAAGAGACTGACCTGAGAGGAGAGCGCCACAGTTTCAGTTCAGATCCAGCTTCTTCCCACTGCTGCATTTCCCCAGGACTGGCGCTGGCGTCCAGGAGGTAATGAAGCAACCCCCAGCTCAGGCACCGCTTCCCACAAGAGGCCACCAGATGGGTGATTATCATCTCCTCCACGAGATTGGAAACTCCCCAGCTCCCATAAGGCTCCATCTGGGTCCCTCTGGTCACGAGACATGAAGCCCAGGGAAGGCTATAAATATACCGCCCCCCACCTTCTCTATCTTCTTCATCTGTCCACAAATTCTACCTGGGACCTTAAGGGACAGAGGGTGGTGTGGAGGTGACATGGATGGAGTAGGAGAAAGCCCAGAATGTGGGGGACAGAACAGTCTCTGAAGTCCTCAAGGCACATCTCTGAGCCTGTCTTCTTGCCTAAGCCTTCCTGGAGAAATGCAGGCAGAAGGGAACTCAAAGGAGCATCAGGATGGCTCATCCCTTCAGTTTCCTTTCTCCTTAGGAGAAGTTTTGTGTACCATCACAGGAAGCCTTCAAAGGCCCCACAGTCACAGCCACCCCTGCCTGGCTGGAAACCATCCCGGAGCAAAAGGCCTCAGGAAAGAGCCTGGGGCAGGCACACCCCCCAGGGAAAAGGGGTGGATGTGGAATTTCCTGAGTGCAGCTTAGGCAGAGGAGAGAAAAGGCACACTCTCCATGTCCACCTCCGTTGGCCTGGAGGTTCAAGCTCCGCTAAAAGTAAATGGTACACAGGAAAGCAGTCCACAAGGAAAAGGACCCTCCTCCAGATTGTTTTCACTTTTTCAGCAATCAATCTAACTTGAAAGACATAACTTCCACCCCCTTTATTTCTGAAGGGAGATGCAAACGGGTGATCTGTTTGGACTAAAATTAAACTCCCTCTGTGTAACTTCTCAATGGTATTCATTTATTGAATCTGACTCACACTTTTGATGTGGAAAGGTTTTATTAATATAACTACTTATCCCAGCCCACTCCCATTGGGATTCATGGCTCTTGCCCAACGTACATTTTGGCTAGTTCTATGTTACCTTAAATTCTACCATGGGTTAATGTTTCATGACAAGCACATTCACAGATTCTATGAGAAATTCCTGTCTTTGGGTAACAATTATGAAGCAAAATTGGAAATAGGAAGCAGCCTTGCCTACCCAGGCAAAGACTCCAAGTTTAGGGGGTCTGGAGGCTCAGGGTCTTTTTCTACAACTATCCATGTGATCCAGCCACTGCCTCTTCAGGGTCTTGGGTTCCTCATCTGTAGAATGAGACTGCTGGCCTCACACAGTTCTCAGTTATCTTCCAGCTCTGACTTCCTGTGATTGTAAAAGACATTTAAAAATATCTCCAGGGAGAGAAATCTCACAATATTATTTAGTCATGAGAAGACTGGACTAATGATATCTAATATCTCTGAGTTCTGAAAGTCTGCTATTCAATTATATACAGTGGTTTTTAAATGTGTGAAGGTTAGTAAAAAAAAAAAAAATTTAACAAACAAAAGAGTCTTCTTTAAATGCCCGTTTTAAAAGAACAGAAGTTAAAGTGCCTAATATAAAATCTCTAGCCATTCTGTGTACACACAGAGAAACAAAGTGGATGAGATTAAAGCTATATAACATCTAGGGCAGCAAGACTTTGGTGACCATGACATTTGGTTGACTGAAAAAATACATGACAGTTACCACAGGGAAGTTACACCACAGTCCTAACTCCATGTCACTGCTACATCTTTTGCCATTAGACACAAGGGGAACCCAGAATCCCAAAGTACGGACAGCATGATGCCAAAAAGATGAATTCTCTCTCAGCAAGGGCACTGCGCTCTCCCTAACTCCATGGCAGACCCTAGCGCAGTAGAACAGCATCTCAAGATACTCAAGAACATGGGCAGGACAACTAGAGCTCCAGCAGGTACCAGTCTGGATATTACTATGAAAAATCTCACATCAGGTTGAAGTTACAGTCATCCCAGTTAACAGGCCATAGATGAGCTCAGGTCACAATGGAGGTACAAAGAGGGGGTACAATACAGTGACAGATGAGTGACACTCATCACCAAACACTTAGCTAAGTCTGGTTACAGCAGGGAACAGTAACAGGCAAGAGTTTTGGTCAAGTAATCAAGCATCAGTAAGGTTTTGTTAGGCCCTAAGTTTAACCAAAAACTATCATTTAACACAGTCAGAAGTCATCTAAGCCCTCAAGGGCTAGGAATACATTTTGAGTGCTGGCATATAGAAGATTCTCAACTGTATGTCTTGATCAAGTGGAAACTTATGAAGAAGTTATTGCTCCATTGTTTGCTGAACAATGTTTCCCATTGATGGCAGCCCAGGCTTCTCAGTCACCCAGGAGAGGGGAACAGAAGCGAGGGGTAAGCTTAAAGATGCTTGGACCAGGTCCAAGATCCCTAGGAGGTAGAATTTCACGTCATCGACCAGCCCGTGTGTCACTTATGGAAAGGAGCTGTATTATCTGGATGCACTGATGATCTGATGGTGACCAATACCTTGGCCACCTCATGAGAAGTGTTGACTCATTGGAAAAGACCCTAATGCTGGGAAGGACTGGGGGCAGGAGAAGGGGACGACAGAGGATGAGATGGCTGGATGGCATCACCGACTCGATGGACGTGGGTTTGGGTAGACTCCGGGAGTTGGTGATGGACAGGGAGGCCTGGCGTGCTGCTATTCATGGGGTCGGACATGACTGAGCAACTGAACTGAACTGAACTGAATATCCTCCATAGTTTGAGCTGGGTTGGGCTTTTGGAAGAGGGGCGCTCACTCACCTGAGGAAACACCCCTCAGCAGCACCTGAGACCCAGGTGCCTCAGGATCTTAGAAAACTTCAAAGATTTCTGGTTACTTGAGGTAGTCAGATCCTCCACAGAGTCATCAAAATAAATGAGCAATTAGAGGCTTTGGGTACCTAATGTTTCAGCAGGACAATCAGGCAGATGTGATGAACCTCAAGAATAAGAACCAGTTAAACCTATTTTGAGAGAAAGCATTCCCTTATTAAGAGAAGAACTGACATTAGATAAAGTAAGGAACATTGTCAGTTAAATATTGTGAGAAATTGTATTTACCTTAAAAATAAGTATTGCATTCCTATCAATTCCATTTCTTATGATGTATCTATATTCTAACACAGAGGAAAATTAACTAACAAAAATTGATTTTATTAGAATTATTTTATTTGGAGAAGTATATCTAAGTACAGTCTGTGAGTCAATGGGTTTTATATCTGGGAACTTTCTAGACCTCTGATCTTGTCCTGGCCTCTCTTAGCCATCCATACCTGTGCCAATAATCTCACTAGCCACTTATCCAATAAAATCAAGCTTAAAGTAGTATCAATTACTTGATGGCACCTCCAAATTTTAATGCATGGAAACAGACCCACAAATATATGTATCCCGTGATTCATGACAAAGGTGACAATACAGAGCTGTAGGGAAAGAATACTCTATTCAACAAAAGACTAAGTCAATTGGATGGTAAAACAGGAAGAGAAAAAAGAATCTTTCCCTCACTAGACACAAAAAGCACTTCCTTTTTGTGTAAGCACTTCAACTTTTGTGAAAACACTTCCTTTTACATCTAAATGTGAAAAGTAAAATAATAAAGCTTTCAGTAAAAAAAAAAATTGGGGGTAGACAAAGATTTCTTAAATAGGACACAAAGAGCATTAACAGTGAAAGAAAAAACTTGGTAGATTAAAATTTGGACTACATTAAAATACATAACATATTTTATCAAAATACACCATAAAGAGCATGAAGAGCCAAGCTATAGACTGGAAGAAGATATTCACAATGCATATATTCCACGAAGAACTCATATCCAGAATAAACAAAGAACTCCTACGACTCAATAAGAAAAAGGAGAACATTCAATAGCAAAAGCTAAGCAAAACAAGTGAAGATTCACTTTACAAAAGAGGGCATCCAAATGGCCAATAAATATATACAAAGCTTCTTGACCTCATTCATCATCAGGGAAACACAAAGTCAAACAAAAAGCAAAGCCATAATGAGGCACTATCACATACCTATCAGAAGAACTAAAACAGAAAAGACAAATAACACCAAGTAGTAGCCAAGATGTTGAGTGACTGCAAGTTTCCTACCTCCTGGTGGAGATGTTATAACTGCTTTAGGAAACTATTTGGCAGTACTTACTACAGCTAAACATAATCATCTTCTAGAGCTTAGTAACTACTCTCCCTGGTATATACTCCACAGTACTGAGAACATACACTCGTTAACAGCAGCTTTATTCATCATAGCCCCAAACTGGAAACAACTCATATTCCTTACACAGTAAAATAAACAAACTGTGGTGCTTATAGAATATTATGTCACAATGAAAGTGACATACTTGCCACACACAGCATGAATTAATCTCTCACATATAATATTGAGCAAAAGAGGACATATACAAAATAGTACATACTTTAAGATTTCATTTATATAAAGTGTCAAAACAGACAAACTAATCTATGGTGCTAGAAGTTACCCTAGATAGTGCCCTTGAGAGGAGAGACTAGTGAAGGAAAGGGGATACTTGGAGGCCAGTGTTCTGGGTGCTTGTAATGTTATGATTTGTGATCTTTACCCTGGTTTCTCAGGTATGCTTACCGGGAAAAATGCATTGAGCTGTATGCTTAGGATTTGCACACTTTTTCTATTTCAATAAAAAAGTTAATAATGAGAAAACACAAACACAAAATAAATTTAAGGCAAAAAGTCTATGGGAGGGGAACATAAAAATCTGCCTTCCAAATCCAAACCTATTAAATGACAGCAAAATTCAGTTCAGTTCAGTTCAGTCGTTCAGTCGTGTCCGACTCTTTGCAACCCCATGAATCGCAGCACGCCAGGCCTCCCTGTCCATCACCAACTCCCGGAGTCCACCCAAACCCACGTCCATCGAGTCGGTGATGCCATCCAGCCATCTCATCCTCTGTCGTCCCCTTCTCCTCCTGCCCTCAATCCTTCCCAGCATCAGGGTCTTTTCCAATGAGTCAACTCTTCACATGAGGTGGCCAAAATATTGGAGTTTCAGCTTCAACATCAGTCCTTTCAATGAACACCCAGGACTGATCTCCTTTAGGATGGACTGGTTGGATCTCCTTGCAGTCCAAGGGACTCTCAAGAGTCTTCTCCAACACCACAGTTCAAAAGCATCAATTCTTTGGTGCTCAGCTTTCTTCACCGTCCAACTCTCACATCCATACATGACTACTGGAAAAACCATAGCCTTGACTAGACGGACCTTTCTTGGCAGAGTAATGTCTCTGCATTGACAGCTTCTAATTGTTTAGATTATTCTGTTCTCAAATGAAAATTTGACTTTATTTAAGATATAGGCCCCACTTTTCAAAAAAAATTAGAAACCACCATCTTATTGAATGAACACACATTAGAGGGTTTTCAGTCTTCATTGGAAACTTTTAGGACATCAAAATTGTTAAACTTTGCTTGGTTTACTTTTACTTTTTTTCCCACGTTAATATTGTTGTTGTTTAGTTGCTAAGTCATGTCCGACTCTTTTGTGACCCCATGGATTATAAGCCCAGAAGGCAAGAATACTGGAGTGGGTTGCCATTTTCTTCTCCACAGCATCTTCCCAACCCAGAGATTTAACCCATAGCTCCTGCTTGGCAGGCAGATTCTTTACTACTGAGCCACCAGGGAAGTTCTCCATGTTAATATGTGAGTTTTTAAAAATACAATTTCTCTTGAGTAACACTTTCTAATGAAGATTAGCCACCCTAGTATTCATTATAGCCAGGAAGCCAATTAACCTGAGCAGAACACAGTCTACCCAATCCGAATCTTGGGAAGGTCAGCCAGTGATCATTGTTCACATCTAACAGCTTCACACTCATTGGATAGGGAAGATTGGGAGCAATTATCTCAATAATCCAAGGCAGGAAACACAATCAGGCTATTTTAGGGAAAAGAGGGGGCCACAGAGGCCAAAGTTGCTCCAGTGAAACGGAGCCTGGCTAGCCAGAAAGAGCTCATGCTTTCCATGTGCTGGCTTCTGCCCCTTCTGGAGGAAAGCTTTTCCAGAGGATGGGATCATTCTCTTCCATCTCTTAGACCTACATTTGTACAATGCCTCTCTCTGGTTTACAAAGTTGCCCAGATACTACTATCATCTAAGTCTTATGCTTACCCTAAAATAAGACTATTACTACCTCCTTTTTGCTGATGAAAGAACTGAGGCTCGCAAGCTAAAAAAAAAAAAAAAAGAGAGAAGTTGCTAAGTCATGTCTGACTCTTTGAGACCCCATGGACTGTAGCCCTCTCCATCCATGGGATTTTTCAGGCAAGAGTACTGGAGTGGGTTGCCATAAGGTCTTCCTTAAAGCTGCAGGACTAGAAAGTCACACAGCAAGGACAAGGCACATTCAGGCACAGTGCTGTCTCCTCTACCATGAGGTCTCCTGACTTCTGTCCAATCTTGCTTGTGAGAATGAGAACAATTCCAAGACTTGAAAAAAAATGAGCATAGGACTCTTAGACATCAGGCAGCAGGCAAGCTGGAAACTGTGCTCTAGCCCAAGGATGGCATTCATACCTTCATGATCATACATCCTGGAGGCACTGGGATGTGGGGGAGAGGACTGGGGCAATTAGCTATTGAGTGTAGCAATGGTCTGAATGCCCTAATCCAACTCCACTGCAGAAAGATCATCAGCAATGACGAAACATGTTTCATGAAACATCAGGCAGGCTTTCCTGCAGATGGAACTGACACATGTGGCTTTGAAATACACACCATATAGTTCTGAAATCCATTCACAAACACGGTAAGGTTGATTTCGCTAGAGATGACATGTCCCCAGTACTAACTAGCATAAAGAGCACTGGCTTTGGAGTACAACAGATCTGGCTTTGAATCCCAGCTCTACTTTGTGAAGACACATCTAATGAACAAGTTACTCTTCTCAGCTTCAGTTTCCTTGGCCATAAGAAAGCAATAACATCTATCCAGAATCACTGTGAAAATTGATGAAATAATACATGTAAAGTTCCTTTCCCTGCTTCCTACTTTAAAAAATCTTTCCCTGCTTCCTACTTTAAAAAATAAACAGATGGTAATAAGATAAGTTTTCTTTTTGTGAGTTTTTAAAACATATGATATGATAAGTTTGTGTTTTTCTTGGCAGGTAAAATGAAATAAAAACATAAATCATTTAAAATATACCCTATAGGATAATCATATATGAATATATAATCACCTTCTTAGATGGCCTAATTTAAGAACCTTGACCTATTTTTTTTTTTCACCTGGAAGTAATCTGATTAACTCAGTGCCTGCTTCATTTCCTGGAATAGAAATTGCAATACTCTTCTCCTTAATTTCAATAAATGATTAACGTGACAAAAACATGTGAGCTGTAGTCAGAATCCAGCTCCTACAATTTCATCTAGAACTGGTGTTACCAAATGCTGCCTGAAAGAAAGATGAGTATCTGACTGTCTGGTTAACTCCAGATGTTGTCTTGGGCAAATTCCGCAGGTAACCCAAAGAAGCAGAGAGAAAGGGTCTTATATTTGGCTGCCTATGACTTTCCTTTTAAAAAGAAAAAAAAAAATCTACAGGTGTTCTTCCACGAGAATGTTTTGCTTTCACCTCAACCCCCATGAATACCCTCTACTCATAAACTTGTCTGCCTTCTCAACTGTTCTATTTCTGTCCATGCCTGCACATTCTTAAAATCTTAGAAACAAGGAACTGGAAAGACTTCCATTAAAGCCACTTGGCCTAATATCAAAAAAACACAGGAATCATTTCTACGGCGTCCCTGACAATCTGCTACTAGCAAAATACTTTCAGTGTAGGGGGGTCAGCTACATACTTCTCTGCTGCACTGTTCCCATTCTTGGTTAACTTCTTCTATAAATCCAGCTGGGATGTTTCCCCTTTAGTTCTTCTCCCATTCACTAATCCTAGCTTTGCTCTCACGAGCAACGGGGGACAGAGATAAATCTCACCAGTCCTCCTCATCAGAGGCCCAGCAATATGGAAGGCTGTCATTATGTTTATACATACATTTTCTGCTCTGAATCAACCACTCAATTCAAATAACACTTGTTGAGGGTCAACTATGTGCCTTATATTGCTTTAGGGGCTAAGGCAGGAGAGCTAAATAACACATGGCACCTATACACAAGATACTGACGCTAGTCCCTAAGAGCAATCTGGATGTGACCTGTGCTTCCAGACCACCCACCCTCTCCAGGTACACTGTGGCTTGGTGATGTCTTTGTTAAAGCATGGTACTTTTGGGTACTTACCCAAAGGAATTGAAAAGTTACGTCCACAAAAAGACCTGTATACAGATGTTTATAGCAGCTTTATTCTTAATTGCCAAAACTTGGAAGCAACAAAGATGTCCTTCAATAGGCCAATGGATAAACTGTGGTGCATCCAGACAATGGAATATTATTATTCAGGGCTAAAAACAAATGAGCTATCAAGCTGTGAAAAGACACGGAGGAACTTTAAATGCTCATTACTAAGTGAAAGAAGCCAATTTGAAAAGGCTATATACTGTATTGTTCCTACTACATGACATTCTGGCAAAACTATGGAGACAGTAAAAAGATCAGTGGATGCCAAGGGGGAGGGGGAGGGAGGGACGTACAGGCGGAGCATGCAGGATTTTTAGGGCTTGCTATGTATGCACCTATAATGGCAGACACATTATACTTTTGTCTTAACCCATGGAATATACAACACCAAGAGTGAACCTTCATGTAAAATGTGGACTTTGGGTGATTATGACACGTCAGTGTGGGCTCATCAATTGTCACAAATGTACCACTCTATTGGGGGATGCTGACAATGGGGGATGTCAGTAAGCATGTCTGGGAGCAGGGTGTAAAAGTGGGAAATGTCTGTATCTTCCTCTCAATTTTCCTGTGAACTGAAAACTGCTCTTAAAAAACAAGTCTTTTTAATGGAGAAGGAAACAGCAATCCACTCCAGTCTTCTTGCCTGGAGAATTCCATATACAGAGGAGCCTCCGAGCTATAATACATGGGGTCGCAAAGAGTCAGACACAACTGAGCGACTAACACTTTCACTTTCACTTTAACAATGGGCACCTAAACCTCTCCAAGTCTCAATCTCTTCATCCTTAAAAAAAAACAAAGTCTTTAAATAAAGTTAATAGACAGAAAATAGATAGGTAGGTCTGTATGGCCAAGTCAATTTCCTGATTTTGATATGGTACTATAGCTGTGTGAGATGTTGACAGTAGGGGATGCTGGGTGGAGGGTACAAGGACCTCCCTGTATGTTTCTTTGCAACTTCCTGTGAATCTACAATTATTTCAAAATTAAAAGTTTAAAAATAAATGGGTAGATGGGATGACACTGGCAAAAGCTGCTAATAAGACAGTTCAGAGTCTAAAAAAAGGTCCAAACCAGGGTGGGTCCATCTATGAAATATCTCTGGAAGTGAGCACCAAGGACTGTCAGATCAACATCCAAACCCTGCTTCTCACTAGGAGGTAAGGCATCTTTCTGGAATGGCAACCCCGAGCCCTGTGTTCTGAAACTACAGAGCCTTCTCCTCATTCCTATTCTGGAATAACTGGATGGGCAGAGTCTGCGTCCTGTCCTCCGTGTCACCTGGAGGGACTCAGTGGAGAAGGGGAGGGGGTCATGAGCCATCAGGCCCCAGAGTCCAACATGCTTTAACAGGCAGGCCCACCACTCACCAGCTGTGGTGGCCTCTTTCAGACTCCACAAGATAGGGATGGACAAGCATGTTATCACACAGGTTGTGAGAGGAGTCAGTGAAAGAATTCACCCAAAGCACATATAAAGTTCCAGTAGCTACTAGAAACTCCATAAATGTTCATGGTCTTAGAGCCTCCTGCATGAGTAAGGTCTAGGTTTTCAGGACACACTCTTAACTCCCTTTTCAACATCAGACAGAACACTGGTCCTTCCCCACTTGCTGGTACTTTTCAGCTTGCCATTACATCTCAGATTTCCCACTACTCTAACCAGAGCTTAAACCATCTGCAGTAAAGGACCAGTTTAGCTTGTTTGGCTCTCTCATTTTTTTAAATCCAATCTGTTATAGACTGGTACTTTGATAAAATACAATGAAAATGAATTACTTGAGACAGGTAATTTTAAAAACAAAATATAAGGCCTCGGTCTTTTTTTTTTTTTAATTTTTAGATTCAACAGACAAAACTGCCCTGGTAAATTGCTATAAAAGTTTCTAAATGCTTCCTTTCAATTTCTGTACTTCTCATTACTGACTGATAACAGCTGGCAGAGCTGAGCCATGGCCTGCACTTTGAGTCATGCCTCTTTTGTACCTTTTCCTCCAAGTTCCTAATAATCTTACAGTCATAAAATACAACTGGGTAGTTTAAAATCTCTATTTTTTATATTAATATTAATTTTAATTTTCCCAAGACAGCATATTTTTTCAGTGCCACAGTCACATCCACTGTGCCTAGCATAGGGCAGATGCCTCATAGGGGCTCAAATCCTTGCTAATACTCCAAATATTAAACAGGCATATTACTTTTACTTTTTCACAAAGTGCATTTATGAAAACCTGCCCAGTGAACACATCCTATCTTTGTAGCATCCCTATTATTTGCCTGCCTTCCATCTATTTGTGTTTGTCTTTTTCACCACCTGTTTCATCTCCATTTAACTGAAATGCACCAGATATAGTCACTGTTTCTCTTCCACTGAGGGATGCGACAGGACAAATCACTGAAAATTCCATTCATCAGAAAAGCTGGCTCTGGTTCACCAGATAAACATTCAAAGAAATGGAGTGCTTATATTTATACACTTCCAGGAGATACTGTTATTCTGTCTACTGCTGGGCCCATGATAGCTGTTCGATAAACTTTTATGTGAACCAGCCATGGAGCACTGGCTACATCTCAGAGACTACAACACACATCTTTATCATGGGTAGAGAGACCAAAAGAGGTGATGAGTGCTGCTACAGGAAAGAGCCTCAGGCCATTCAGACCAGTGCTTTTCTACCCTGGCCACACAGTAGAATCACCTGCGGAACTTTCCAAAAACATACTCATGCCTGTCCCACAGACCCAGAGATTTTTTAAGGTAATTATTCTTGGATAAAATGTGAACATCAGTATTTTTCAGGTTCCATCACTAATTCCAGTGTGCAGCTAAGATGAAAAACCACTAATTTGGCATACCCTCCCACCCATACTGGTACTTAGCAGGTGTTCCTTAGATGTTTGTTGAGTGGATGAATGACCCATTCAATGACTGTGGCAAATGTGGAGATGGTCTTGACTCCTGTCTCCTCAGACCCTTCACTTCCAGTGTGCATCTCCACTCAAGGTCCAGCCTTAAACTCTAGCCAGAAACACCCCCTTTCCATCCTCTTCCTGGTGGGAGGAGGGCTTGTTTCTCCCTGGGATTACTGTCCCTAAAAAAGCACTAACTTAGCTCATCCTTACCTTTGTCAAGCAGGGAACTCCAGGACTTTCTAGCGTACACACCCAGAAGGCCCCCACAAAGAGCACTGGCCCCACTCACACAGGATGGGAACATGTTATCTCATATATCTTGTGTTTATTTAATGCTTGTTCCCTGAATGTTTTTCTGGCGGTCCATGGAACCATGATGCTATCTCAGACTTCAGACCCCAGAGGACAGAGGCCTGAGAACACTTAGTACCAAGTGACCGATTTGTGAAAGTCTAGTAAGTGGACACTGTTGTGCTCCTGAGGCAGGGCCAGAAGGCAGGCAATAGACAGTGCGAGAGATGAAGAGGGGTGGGGAGTGAGGCAACGTGTGGGCCTGGAGGGGAGATGAGATGCTGGTGCCCACTGTGGGCAGGCACAGGTGACACATGGATCAGGAAGTGTCTGCAAACCCATCCGAGGGCCAGGGAAGAGCTTCGCTGAGTTCTGAGTCCTCTGCTGAGAATGTGTGCCTGCAGCTGCCCTGGCTTCTGACCTCAGGCTGTTCCCTTAGCAGCTGCTGCTGCTATTCTTAGCTGAACAGCAGCCCCGCCCCAGCCTCCTCTTCAAACCTCTTTCCATGAGCCCAGAGGAGCCACTGAACTTTCAGTCTCCCTCTGGACCCTGAACCTCCGTGTCCTTGACTATGGGGACGTTTTGGAAGGAGATGAACACAGGGTAGCCAAAAGTCAGTTGTGAAATCCAATACATATTTTTTAATGTAGAAAGGAAGAAAACAAAAAAAATACATTAGGTCCTTCCTCTGACTCCCCACCAAAAGAGACATTCCCTGGGTCTCCCCTTCCTTGCCTACCCACACATTGATGACATCCCACTACTAGTAACGGGCATTTTCTGGTATGTTTCTATCTCCCCACTAAACAGGGAAAAGGAAACTCACACTATTTGGGCACCCCTGTTTCCTGGCATTCTGCTGGTCTTTCCAGGTAGTGCTAGTGGTAAAGAACCCACCTGCCAATGCAGGAGACATAAGAGATGTGGGTTTGATCCCTGGGTCAGGAAGATTCCCCTGGAGGAGGGCACAGCAACCCACTCCAGTATTCTTGCCTGGAGAATCCCATGGACAGAGGAGCCTGGCGGGCTGCAGTCCATAGGGTCGCAAAGAGTCAGACACCACTGAAGCGATTTAGCACACACGCTGGACTCGGCTTTTTCTCATACAATTCTTCTAATCCATGAGCTATGTTAAGAGACCCACTAAGGGTCACAGAGTTTGCAATTGGCACAGCTGGGATTCAAACCTGGTACTTTGTGACTTCAAAGCTCACAGAGCATCATCCTCTCCTGAATGCAAGTCTCATACTTCTGTCACCAAAAATAATAATCTGCCCTCAGCCCTAACTCAGCTTCTCCAGGCAAGAATCATGGAGCCCCATTAGACTGGTTCCTCCCACTGGGCTCCATAAACCATGGGGGCTGACTGAACCATCCGCTTCCAGAAAACACAGAGAGGAAAACATATTTGCCATCCACATGCCAGTGAGAAATGAAGAGATATGTGGCTTCTCTTGTTACATCAGATTTTTAGGAGGCTGGAGAAAGAGAGGAGGGAAGCACCCAGCCAAAAGGGAGGAATCATTGACCACCCCAGGATCCATAATAACATTTCTGAGTCCCAGAAGCACCTCATAACTGTAGGGATTCTGAGAAAGTGATTCATTTATTCACCATTCAGTAGATACTTCCTGAGCACCTACTATGTGCCAAGACTGTGTTAGGTGCTAGGGGAAGAGGTAAACAAAGCCATCAGCCTCTGTCCTCATAAAGCTAGCAACCATTGCAGGAACAACACTGGGCTTTGGGGACATTTGTGGGGTAACGGCATCTCCTGACACACTACCATAAATTTAGAGCTGAGGCACTTTTAAGGGAGTAGGAGGAGGAGGAGTTAAGGAAACCAAACTCGTTGCTATGCAACCGTGATGATTTATTCTTAGCCAGGGCAGGCAGCACAGCAGCACCACACAGGGCGTGGGTAGGGGGAGATGGGAGCCGAGAGGGCGGAGGGTGTGGCAGGGAAGCCGGAGGAGTGGGAGTGGGCCCTCTCCAAGGGCACAAATGGACACTGAACAGAATCACACTCGCCAGAGGCAGACAGAATATTGTGGGGACAGCCCCAGAAACCACAGAGAGGACCTCCTGCCCAGCTATGAAAATCCTTGTTCTTGGGGCTGAAATTAACCTTCTGTTACTATAATCAGGTCTGTACTGAATACCAAAAAGGGACAAAGAACAGCATAAATGCTGGCATGTTTCTTGCCTGGGGGAACACGTAGTCCACCAGGGCAGCAAGATACATAGGCACAGAAAAAGCCCATCAACAAGTATTTATTAAGCTTCTCCTCCATGTGCATTCTGCACTGCACAGGATGCTGTGGGGGCGGAGGCAGCCCCAGGGCTGAGGGAGAGCACAGATCTTGTTGGCTGCTCAGAGGCCAGCACCATGATGACCGACACTGCTGGGTCATGGCTCTGAGTGCTAGACCTGGCTCAGTCCCCATGGGCTCCAGGCAGCCTGGGGCTAGTTGTTAGAGGTCTCTGAGCCTCAGTCTCCTGATCTTTAAAACAAGACTTACACTAAGCAATTCTTCCAGTTCTGACAAGTCTTTGCCATTATAAACATTACAGGATTTCAGGGGAAGCACAACTGAGCATGTAATAAAATACTCAGAAGCTACGTGCAAGAGGGAAGATTTGAAGATGGGGTGGAGAGGTGGGAGACTGATGTTTACTGAGGGCCTATTATGTACCTTTACCTAAGGATGAAGGGTTTTCAGAGTTGAAAAAGCCAAGCCCCAGGGAGGCTGAGTAACATGCTCAAAGCTACATAGCTAGTAAGTAGCAGATCCAAGATTCAAACCCGGATCCACCTGATTCCACAGCCAGTGCACTTGCCACTGGTTCCCACTGCTTCTCTAAGATGGTAGGACACGGATAGGAATGGGGGTGTGGGTAAGCAGCATGGACAAAGACACTGGCAGCTCAAAAGCCTCCAGGATTAACAAGGGAAGACTCCTGGGGGCTGTGTGGGGAAGGAGGGTGTGGTGAGCAGAAAGAATGAGAACTGGGCAGTTCTCACTCACAGCATTGTGCTGTGTAGTGGTTAGTTGCTCAGTCATGTCCAACTCTTTGCGACCCCATGGACTGTGGCCTGCCAGACTCCTCTGTCCATGAGGATTCTCTAGGTAAGCATACTGGAGTGGGTTGCCATGCCCTCCTCCAGGGGATCTTCCCAACCCAGGGACTGAACCCAGGTCTCCCACATTGCAGGCGGATTCTTTACTGTCTAAGCCCCAGCATTGTGCTAAATTCAAATAAAAAGAAAATGGTATATAAAACAGTCTTTACCCTAAATTGGGACTTCCCTGGTAGCTCAGACAGTGAAGAATCTGCCTGCAATGCAGGAGACTTGGGTTCGATCCCTGGGTCGGGAAGATCCCCTGGAGAAAGAAACGGCAACCCTATCCAGTATTCTTGCCTGGAGAATTCCTTAGAGGATTCCACTGGACACAGTCAGGGGTAGGGGAAAGAGGTAAGGACATTTGGGACAGGAAAAATCTCATCCTGGGGAGAAAAGTACAGAAATATGCACTCTCTGCTTAGAAGACAGAGCTGGTAGGAAACAGCTGGATTGGGAGAGACTAGAGCGCTTTGGATGATGGAGTGAAGAGTCTGATCCTTAACTAGAAGGCTGTGAGAAACCGCTGAGCACACTTGAACAGGGGAAAGACAGGCTACAGAGGAACTGACATAAAGGCAACCAGCAGCACTCAGAGAGCCAGGATGGGCCGAGGAGGGTCTGAACAAGGGGGTGGCCTTGGCATTGGCAGGGAGGACAATGTCCTCAGTGTTTCAAGATGAATGGGAAAGTCCTGGTGAATGGGGAGCAGGAGACGCAGGGAATCAGAGTCAACCTGAGCTTCAAGAGAATGACAGGGTCACATTCAGAGAGAGAAGCCTAGCGAAAAGTAAAATTTGCAGGGAGGATGGTGATGAGGTTGATTAGTTTCATTTTAGACATTCTGTCTAAGGTTCCTTTGGGATATCCAAAATCGTGAATCATAAACTCAGGGAAAGAAAAGCTTAGGCTGGGGGAGGGAAGGTGGGCTCATCCATCGTCCAGGGTGAGATGAGACCACCCCTGCTCCTGAAGTCCCCAGGAAAGGCAGGACAGCTGCACTGTGAGTTAGAACTGTATGTCCTGATAAGAGAAATCACAGGAGAATGGAAACAAAATCTCTGAGGCAACCCATAATTATTCCCATCAATAGAGCTAGTGAGGCTCTCTGTCAGGGTCAGGCCCAGAAGAATGGAATCCACTTCCCTCTTCAAGCTGTAATCCCTTCTGGGCTCTTGGGAGAGACCGTCAGCATCTTCAGGGACAGGGACCACAGGGGACCATACCCAGCATCTCAGTACGGATACAAGGAATAAGATTTTGGAGTCAAGAGATCTGGGTAAGAATCACGGCAGCTCCATCGTGAGTGTGGGCAAGTCCCCCAACTTCTGTGACGAGTATAAAAGACAAGCTTCAAGTACCTGACATAGTGCAGGACATACATACGGTGTCAGTTAAATGTTAGCTCCCTCCAACCCCACCCCAGAGCAGGCCTTTCCATTACTGATCAGTTCTTATTGATTCAGCTTTTTTTCACTAATATCTACTCAGAAGACCTAGTTATACCCTCTGGGATAGCACACACAAAAAAAAGTCAGTTTCCCCTTCCACCTGTCAAAAGTTATGTTTCCCCTGAAGCTGGATTTGACACATCTTGAACTGAATTTCATCCTCAGGATAAGATCTGACAGATACAGAGCAGAGAGGGGCTATAACTGTTTTATAAATGCAGCCCAAAGGCCCCAAAATATCATCTCTGCCTGACTGTTAAGGGCATATGAAATTCTACCATTAGATTTATTTCTTTAGCCTAACTTGCTTCTTTTAAATAAACAAATTCTCCCATGAGGAATAACTGAACTGAACTGAATGAGGAATAATTAAACAGTTGTTGTTTAGTTGCTAAGTCGTGTCCAACTCTTTGCAACCCCATGGATTGTATAGCATGCCAGGCTCCCCTGTCCTTCACTATCTCCCAGAGTTTGCTCAAATTCATATCTATTGAGTTGGTGATGCTATCTAGCCATCTCATCCTCTGTTGCTCCCTTCTCCTTTTGCCTTCAATCTGTCCCAGCATCAGAGTCTTTTCCAATGAGATAGCTCTTCATATTAGGTGGCCAAAGTATTGGAGCTTCAGCTTCAGCATCAGTCCTTCCAATATTCAGGGTTAATTTCTTTTAGGATTGACTGGTTTAATCTCCTTGCTGCCCAAGGGTCTCTCAAGAGTCTTCCCTGGCACCACAATTCAAAAGCATCAATTCTTCGCCACTCAGCCTTCTTTATGGTCCAACTCACATCTATACCTGACTACTAGAAAAACCACAGCTTTGACTATATGAGTGAATATTGAGATCTGAGGAATCAGTGAACTAAAATGAATGGGAATGAGTGAATTTAATGCAGATCATCATTATATCTCTTACTGTGGGCAAGAATCCCTTAGAAGAAATGGAGTAGCCCTCATAGACAACAAAAGAGTCTGAAATGCAGTACTTGGGTGCAATCTCTGACACTGTGGTCAGAGCCAGGAGGCACTTCCAAGTGATGCAGAAATTCTCCTTTGTCACCCAGGTAGGCTTTCCTTTGCCCACCACTCTCTGGAACTGTTCCTTCAATGATGACCCATGATGTCCTATCTTCCAAATTCCAGGGTTCTACCTCACTCTTCAGCAGATTGGAGGCCAGCATCCACATCTTCCTTGAAACCCCCGTGTGAAGACACCCAAGGTATCTCAGAGTTACCACTCTCACGTGCCATCTCACCTGGCCCAAGGCTCTGCCTTTCTCCTCTGCACCAGCCCATCCCTAACAAGGCAGAGAGATCCCTTCCCCTTCCTACAGGTCTCCGCAGAGCAGGAAGGGTGGTTCTGAAGAGTCTCTCCCACAGAGGGCCGAGCACACAGCCAGTGCATAATAAACTGCACACAAAGCAAAGGGAGCCATCACATTCAGATGCTGGCCAAAGTGTGGCTCGAGAGGATGGTGCCCTAGGAAGTGAGCCACAGAAGGAAAGGACTTTGCTGTGTTTCCAAGGGAGTTTCCATTGCTCAACATGTGCAACCTGACTTTGACCCACAAGCACCCATTCAGCATGTTTTCTCTAGAGAACAACGTCAAGGGAGTGCCCCAGGGCCCTTTGCCTCCTTGTTACTCTGGTCTCCGGTGTCCAAGGAAACTTTCTCACAAAGGACCACATCTCCATAGAAAAAGGTTCCAGCAATGGAACCCTGAGAGGAGAGCCCTCCTTGGCCACAAAGGAGCTTTTCTCCTCCAGCCAGCTTCCCCAGTCCCCTGCTGCAGGCCTCCAACATCCTCCCAGGCCCCCACGCTTGCCTGAGCTGCACCAACTTTCTTGGGATGCAGTCTTTCTGTCACCTCATTTCTTCATTATTTGTCCCACGATACACACAAAGATAAACAATATCCGAGAATACCATACTCCCAACCACTAGGCTCCCTCACACCAAGGTCTTTCCTCTCCTCCCAGCAGAAGTACCGTGGAGGGGAAGACCATGCTCTCCCTCGACAAGTGTGGAGCTCTCTGAGGACCACAGCCATGACCAAGAGTCACACGTCGTCCCCAACTCTTTCTCCCTCTGGACCCACTGCTTTTCCTTCAGCTACCAGCAGAATTCTGCCCATACAGGCCACCCCCAGTTCATGCTGGTGACTCAGAGTACATAAGGAAAAACAAGAGGCCCCAGGGCTTCATGGACAGGGAGATACAGATATGCAAGCAAAGGTGGAAGGAGAGAAGGCAGGAGAGGGTAGGACTGGAGTGACTCCTTTGTGAGCTCAACCATTTCTTAAACCTCATCTTAGTCACCCTTGTCATCTTTGGCCATGGTCCTGATTCCTGAGATTTACCCTCTGATTTGCTCCTCCATCTCTGCTCATTGCGTGTGAAACACTGAAATTTGTCAGATATTCTGAGCTCCAGAACCCATGAAGAGAGTTGCCAAGGCAACAGAACACTCCTCTTTGGTTATAATTATTCATGGGTGATACCACTGGTGGAGTTAGAGCTCAGATGTCTACCCCTCTCCCCCTCCTTAGGCAGGTCTGGCTGGTTTCAGAGTTGAGGGAGCCATTAATGGCTTTGACAGGGGGAATGGAACGGAAAAGAGTGGGTCTCTCCAAAGACCAGCTAAGATGCTACCTAATGGGCCATCCAGTCGGGAGACAGGATTTTGCAGTGTTGATTAAATGCTCAGCTCCTACTAGGATGGGGTAGAAGGGGGACAGAGAGAAGACTGTCAGAGGGTGGAGTGGCATGAATTGTGGGAGACGACTCCTGCAACCACAGTACCAGGCCATAGCACTCAGGACAGGGGCTTGAGATAATACCAGCCTGCTGGGGCCAGGGGGAGATGTCTGGAACCTTATGTTCTGCCTAGGTTTGTTCTGACCTCCCTTGTTCTCCACACTTTCTCCCCAGACCTTCAAAGACACAGACTGCACAGAACACACTTAGGATCAAGTGCCCAGGCCCCAGTGCTATTCAGGGAAGACTGTGCTCAGCAGATATTATTCCATTCAGAGGGCTAGCCCAACCATTTCCTGCGTCTAACCCACGCCTGAACCCCTACCCACTTCTAGCCCCTGCCCTTCCCTGGATCTCAGTCTTACCACCTCTAAAAGGGGAAGGCTTTCCTCTCCTCCTTCCAACCACTAATATTTCTGGAAAAGGTAAAAATAGTATGAACTTTTGCCTGTGAAGGCTCCTCAGAGAAACTCGTGTAAGAAGCAGTCAGTACCAGCAGCCCCACCACCAGGAGGCAGGGGTCCTCAGGGGTCCTCAGAGACCTAGGCTCTCTTGCTTTGAGGGAGAGAGGGCACGGTAGTCCAGAACAAGGTGTCTTACACTCACCCTCCCTCTTCCTCCATATCTTCACCATCATTCCCCACATGCACTCACTGCCCTCAGGCTGAGCTGTTCACACAAGGGGGGCTTCCCCCCCCCGCTCACACCATGACCACTACACATCTCACACTCACTCCTCCTGCCGGGACCAGCAGACTCACCTCCCTAAAGCCTCCCCAGCCACATAGCCCACAGGACTCTTCTCCCCACTCCTAAGACTTTCCACCTGTACCAATCATTTGACACATCCCTCTCTTGTGTTTTTATCAGTCTTCTCTTGAAGGCCTCACACAGCCTCTAGAACAGTGCTGTGCACATAGTAGGCACTTACAGGAAGGTTTGTTTGAGGGTGGATTTTTAAAAATTGTTCATTGTTCAGCAAAACCAGGTGACTCAAGTCTCCGGGTGTCTGAGTACGTCCTTCCAGAGAACCGGAGCTCCTCACATCCTGCTACACTTCCCAGCACAGCTCTCCTCCTCCTCTCCTAAACACACCGTTTCCAGCTGTGCAAACTCTCACAACCGTTCCACCCCACCCACCTTGTCCCCTACTTGTCCGGATGGCTTGGGACCTCACCCCACTACCTCTGACTTCACTGAGCCATGTTTCCATCACTAGAGGGCCCTGAATTTCCTATGGAGCATAAGCTAGGCATGTAACTTTAAAGCAACATCACCAGCTTGGTCACAAACACCCTGGGACAATGCACATCCATGACTGTCTTTTCCCAGGTCACACCCAGCACCAGGAGTCTGTCCAGGCTTGGAATTCCAGGATCTCTTTGCTGTCTTGAAACTCTACCCAGAATTTCTGGGCCTCCAACGCCTCTGGGTTTCCTGGCAGGAAACTGGTATTGTCTCTCCCTGTGAGGAGACTATAAAGACCAACAAACTCTACCCTCCTCCTGGAGCCTAAGCAGATGTCAGGCCCACCCTACATGTTCCCGCAGGCACCCCGAGAGTAGGCTCAGTGTCATGATAAGAGGGTGGGCTTTGCTACCAGGCAGCCCAGGGTTCAAATCTTTGGGTGATTTGATAATATACCCAAGTCAGTCAGCATCTGTTGATGGGCTGCTCTTGTTCCAAGGGATCAGGTGCTCTCAGAGTATGGTCCTCACACTGGCAGCATGAGTAGGATCTGGGGACTTGTTAGATACGCAATTTTTTCCTGATTTGTGGGCTCAGGAACTGCTCTTTTTAAAAAAATTTATTGGGGTATAGTTGATCTACAACATTGTGTTAGTTTCAAGTGTTCAGTAAAGTGAGTCTGTTATATATATATCCATTCTTTTTTTAGATTATTTTCCCATATAGGCCACTACAGAGTATTGAGTAGAGTTCCCTGTGCTATACAGTAGGTCCTTATTAGTTATCCATTTTAAACACTATAGTGTGTATGTGTCAATCCCAATCTTCCTTATCCCTCCCCTCTCACCACCCCCCATAACCATAAGTTTATTTTATACATCTGCAACCCTAAGAAATGCAAATTCTTGGGCCCACCGCAGACCTACTAGATCAGAAACTCCAGCAACCTGTGTTGTAACAAACTTTCCAAGTGATTCTGATGCAGATTCAAATTTGAGGACCACTGATTTAGGTCTTGCATGCATGACTCTTTGCGACCCTATGTACTGTAGCCTGCCTGGCTCCTCTATCCATGGGATTCTTCATGCAAGAATACTGGAGTGGGTTGCCATGCCCTCCTCCAGGGGATCTTCCTGACCAAGAGATCAAACTTGAGTCTCCTGGGGTTCTTGCATTGCAGGTGGAGTCTTCACCCATGATACACAAAAATGAAAAACCTATAATCTAAACCAGCAGTTCTCAGCCCTAGCCACACATTAAAATCAGTGGGGGAGCTTTTAAAATGACCCCAAAACCCGGCCCCATCCCAGAGTAATTCCATTAGAATTTCTAGGAATGGCTAAATAATCATAATGCAATGTGCTGAGAGCAAAGACTAAAAAAGCGTGCAGGCAACTGAGCAGAGAGAAGGCAGTGAGGAGATCAGGACAAGTGGGTTCACTACCTGTGCCTCTCTTTTCTTATCTGTAATATGGGGATTGCAACATCCACCATACATGAGATGATGTACCTAGATGCCTGGTATACAGCAGATGCTAAGTGTGGGCATCAATCCCTCTGTTCCCCAGACCTGGCCCTTATCTGACTCTGAGCTCAGTAGCTGGACTGATGTATTTAGTATGCCCCACATTAGCTCTTCACCAAGGATCCCCCCCCCACCGAGGAGAGATCTCCTGGCTAGCCGTAACTTTGAACAAGATCTCTTCGGCAGCCATTTCAACATTCCCAAAGTCTTTGGTCACCATCCTGAAAAACAGCCTGAGTCCTTGGGAACCAGACTATTCCCAGAGAGCTGCTCACAGCCCAGACCCCAGTTCTCACACTCCCAATTCTTTCAAAGACCAGCCCTCTAAAACAGTGGACAAAGGCCTCTTGAGTTATACGAGGGACACATACATGGTCCTACACCTGCCCCTTCTCAAGCTTTTGCCTGTGGCTCCAGGCAGGTCGACTGGCTCAGGGGAAGCTCTCTCCCATCAGGCAGACCCTCTGGTACTGAACCATTCTTATTCCATCTCCCTCCTCAACTACATCTGAATGTGGACCTATTGGGGACTTGGCAAAAGTATCAAGCTCATTTCCCCTCCCTCCCTTCAAGGCACAGGAGTGGGTCTACTGTTACAGACAGCACCCTGGGCCTCCCCCACAATGCTGCCAACCCCCAGACCCACAGGCAACCCCATGGCTCCCAAACAGAGCAGAGCGCTGCCCTTGTGGCTGCCTCTTTGGGCTGTGTGCCTATCCCAGCAAATGTAAAAACATTTTTGGCCGCTTGAGAACAATCTTCTCTGTCATTTAAAATTAAAAAAAAGCAAATTGCGTCATCACTTCATAGGCAAACCTAGCTTTTTTTTTTAAACTAAAAATGTGATCACTCAGCTTGCCCAGACTTGGTTTCCTCTCCCCTAGATTTCCTCAAATGAAGCTGGGCTGTTTCCTAAAATCAAATTAGCATTCAAAGAATAAAGTTTTGTCACCACGAAGAATGCGCTGTGCTGTGCTTAGTTGTTCAGTCGTGTCCAACTCTTTGCAACCTCATGGACTATAACCCACCAGGCTCCTTTGTCCATGGGGATTCTCCAGGCAAGAATACTGGAGTGGGTTGCCATGCCCTCCTCCAGGGGATCTTCCCAACCCAGGGATCGAACACAGGTCTCCTGCATTGCAGGCAAATTCTTCACCGTCTGAGCTACCAGGGAAGCCCATGAAGAATATTTTAAAACAAACAAACAAGAAAAACTCTGCACCACCAGATTGGGAAACAGTCTCCAGAATGCAGACCCCACAGAGTTGAACACAGGTAGCACCCATGGCCTCAGTTTCCCTGGGGGAGGTGCCTTGAAAGCAGCACCCCCTCAGTAGGCAGTGGTCAGTAAAGCATCAGTCATGCTGTTATCTACAAGACATCTAGAAACCAAGCCTCCACCCCAAATAAGGGAGTGGGAAAGGGACACACAAACAAGGAGGGATTTGACTTCAGAGAAAAGGGGCTAGACAACCATTTCTCCAGGAAGAACCAGGCCTATCCTCCTAAGATGTGGGGGCTACCAGGAAGAAACAGTGTCTTTGGAAGCCAAAGCCTGGCCTCGTTCCCTGCCCCTGACCCACAGAGTCCCCACAGAAGAATCTGGAACATGAGGCAAGAAGAGAAATCCCTGCACAAACAGTCTTGGAGGAAAAAGAAAAACAAAGCAGCCACGCAGCTTTTCCCCAGCTCTCTGAGTGGTAATACTAGGGCCGGATTCCTTCCCAGATACCACAAAGTCACCCTCTCCTGGCCCCATCACCCCTCCTCCTTCCCCAAGTCTTGCCACGTGCAAAATAAGACCTCAGCCCAGGCTGGCCAGAGGAGAATGAGATATTTTCTCCTTGGCTCTGCATTTTCATTCAGCCTTAAAAAGCCCAGGCTGGGAAAGAAGCCTGCAAGCGTGTCGTGCTGCGCCTCAATGCTCCCTCCCCAGGGCTGGCTGAATTTCCCTGAGTTTCTCCTTCTTGCTCTGGCATTCTCACTGGCTGGGGTGCCAGTCCCTGGGATCTCGAAGCACTAATGGAATGGCCCTTACAATGCTTAGAAAAGTGTGACCCAAAACCGAGCATTAGCAATGCACAGCTCTGTCCACCAAGAGAAGCCAAGCTGGGGCTCCGACAGGTAGAGGGCGGCTGGAGGGACAGGGAAAGGGTGTGCTACTGGTGGTATGCCGTCACTGGCACTAATGGTGGAAAGAGATACCGGGTAGCCAAAATGATGGACAGTTGATACTCCAGAATCAGGGGAACTGTTTCTTAGGAGACAGCATGATTTTTCACAGCAGAGTTGCAGAGTATCTACTTGTTCAAAAATGAATTTCCATTTCCTGAATACAAAAGACCGGGAAGGACAGAAAACCACCACATGAAGAGAGGAAGCTAGTTCAAGCTTTAACTGACCCTATAATAGACATCCAAAAATAAGCAAGAACTGGCTGTATGGGGAAGGTGCATAGGAAGTTAGAGTTGAGAGGGACCTGAGACCTCATTTAACCCCTGCTTTACAGATTAGAGGGACCTAGAGGTGGTGGCTCTGGAGAAGGAAATGGCAACCCACTCCAGTATTCTTGTCTATAGAATCCTGAGGACAGAGGGGCCTGGTAGGCTGCTGTCCATAGGGTCACAAGAGTCGGACACGACTGAAGCAACTTAGCGTGCATGCATGCATTGGAGAAGGAAATGGTAACACACTCCAGCATTCTTGCCTCGAGAATTCCATGGACAGAAGAGCCTGGTGGGCTACAGTCCACGGGGTCACAAAGAGTCGGATATGACTGGGCAACTAATACAGATTAGAAAACTAAGGCCTGGGGAAGTGAAGTGATTGCCTCATATTACACAGCCACTGGGCAGAAGAACCACAACTAGAGCTGGATGGTCTAAGTAGAGCCCTGTTCACTTGGCTACATTGGTCCAAGAGCTTCCCCTTGAAAAGATCCATCATCCCGACCACCTGATATCAGCCAGTGTGTCACCAGGACCCTGCAAGGCTCTTGGCAGTGGCTGTTTCTGTGATTATCATGTTTCCCTACACACAAGTCACTCTCATGTGCTACTGACTACACTAAATCAACCATCAAAATGATTAATAAATTACTGCCCAATCATTTGAAATCACAGCACGGACTTTCATAGCAGCACCTTATCTGATTCAAACCAATGTGCTGTGCTCAGAGATGTCCAACTCTTTGTGACCCCATGAACTGTAGCCCACCAGGCTCTTCCGTCCATGGAGTTTTCCAGGCAAGAATACTGGAGTGGGTTGCCATTTCCTACTCCAGAGATCTTCCCCACCTAGGGATTGAATTCAAGTCTCTTGCATATCCAGCATCAGCAGTGGATTCTTTACCATTAGCGCCGCGTGGGCAGAGCCCAATTCAAACCAGGAGCTGATATCAATTTCATCAAGTTCTTGTATAATAATATTCTCAGTATTTGGGTGGCCCTTTAGAGTTTTTCCAAAATCCTTTGATATCTTATACTTAACATTCTGTTCATCAAACCCCAGGGATTAAAGGTATAGAACGGGCTGAGACACCTGTTTCACAGATTTTTCCAATGATTATCCATCAGTAAACAGCTGGTAAGTGAGGCTGAGAGACCAGCAAAGGCCTCTTATTCCCAGAGCCAAGCTCTTTCCAGAGCAAGTTGGGAATAGGAATAAGAAGCTAAACTTTACAAGAAGCTTCAGAAGGAAGAGACATAAGGATATTGTCTGTTAACCTGCAGGCAAACAGAAGATACAGGAGCCTGGGGGCTAGCTACTGAAAATCATACTTCAGTCATACCTCCTTCTTTTTCTTTTTTTCCTTTTTGTTTAAGTATCAATTGCACACAGTAAAGTGTACAAATCTTAAGGGAAGAGCTAGGTAAATTTTTGCATGTTTATACACTAATGTAACCATCCAGACATTAGAACATTTAGAGCTACCCAGAAGGCCCCCTCATCCCCCTTCCAATTAAGAATAACCACTATTCTGACCTCTATCTCATACAATAGGTTCTTCTTGTTCTTGAACGTCATATAAATAAGAGAATATAATATGTATACAATAGGTTCTTCTTGTTCTTGAACATCATATAAATAAGAGAATATAATACGTATTCTTTTATACCTGGCTTCTTTTAGCCAACATTCTGTTTGTAAGATTCTTCTATGCTGTTCGTAAGCCAACGGTGTGATTCTTCTCATTGCCGTATAATATTCTGTTGCATCAATATACAACAATGCATTTACCCATTCTACTGTTGAAAGAAACACTTTGGTTGCTTCCAGTTTGGGGCTGTTATGAATAAAGTTTTATGAGCAGTCTTATAAACATTTTGATGAAGAAAAACCCTCTTGTCAGTTGGGAATATCCAGGAGCAGAATTGGAGCATCATGGGTGTATACAGAAAGATACTACTGAAAAATTTTCAAAGTGATTGCATCCATCAGCAAAGAGAGTTCCTGGAGCTCTACACTTTGTATTATTGGTAAAGACACTTTTTAAAGTATCATTGTGAAACAAAGTACCCCAGTTAGGTTTTTAGATAACCGATTTTAATCTACAAGCAACTTTTCAATTCTAATTTTTAATTCTTGAACAGAGTTAACCACCTAACCCTTGCAGCCCACACAGAAGTGGGTCGAGAGATGTCTACTCACGTATTCAATATCTAGGAATTTCACTGTATCTTCCTTCATGGGTAGTCATCACTAAAGAATCAGAAGCTCACACACCTTCTTCTAATCACTCTTCTAGGAAATGTTGAAGATGGCCTAATCAAGAACTTAATTTCCACATAATCGTAAGTCAATAAGTTCTAGTCTCATTGTGCATGGACGTCTTTGCTGCTTTAAGGCTATTTCTATGTCCAGAATACTGAAGGTGGGCAAGTGAGTTATTACTCATTTCATTTGTTTTCATGCGGCTTGGCAAATGTTACTCAGTTATCAAATAATCAACACATATTTACAAAGCACATATTTTATGTTACTGAGCTAGACATTCTGGAAGCCACAAAGAAAATCAACATTTCTCTTGAGGAGGCAGGGCCCAAGGGTAAATCATGTGGAATGTTGTCGTCTACCTTCCTCTTCTCATTTTAATGCAAACTCTTTCATAGATGAAATGGGGTTAAAACAAACATCAATGATGGCCTTGACCTTGGAGAGGAAAACATGTCTTAAGAGAATGAAAATGGAAGAGGGGAGAACAGGCCTGCCCATAGGGCCATGGTGATAGGGTTAGCAGGTGTTTGGTTCTATCCAAAATGTCCATAAGGCACTTGGTCCCATAAGACATCTGGTCCATGTTGAAAGGTCCTTGAAATTGGTCCTATCTAAATCATCCATGAATATATTTGGTCCATGCCAAATGGTCTTAGACAGGACCAAATATCAAGGATCTTTTGGCATGGGCCAAACAAACTGCAATATGATAGAGTAAATGGATGATAGAAGGTGATGACTGTAATCTATAGTCTTCTCTTAGAACAAGATCAAATTCTACCTTATCCCTTCCTCCCCTGACATCTGCCCACCACCACCTTTTTTGACCCCAGCATCTCTCTCTAGCTGTCATTGCCCATACCTCACCACTGGGGAGTATGTGCCCAAGACAAGATATATTCCCTGACCTTACAGAACATACCAACCTTAAAGAAAATACCTACGGTGACCACCAAATGCTGAGTTAACTCTAAATAGGAGGCACATACAGGCAAAGAGTAGAAGGGCCTTGAGCTGGTCCTCAGCGCAGGTCAGACAAGGCAGAGCAGTGAAGCAATGGTCTTAAGAGCTCTGCCCTCTAGCAGAGCAAGGAAAAGAGCAAGAATAAACATGGAGCCCTTAAGTCTGTTAACAGACAGGACAAGCTTTCCACACACTACATCACTATGACGCTAGGGTAGGATTTGGCTACTGCTCCTGAGTACAGCCTGGCTTCTTCACTCAAACAAAAGCTGTCTGCAAACCATGACTGAGAATTTTAGGAACTTTCTTAGAAACATCCTCAGATAAGCAGGTGGAGGTGGCTGTGTACAATTTTGCTCATTAGCATGCTACAGCCCTCAATTTCTCAATTCAGAGTTTCTGACTTGGCTCTCTAGACTGAGAACAACTCTGTGGCTTTTCTGGACTGGAAAGCTGCTTCTGCTCCTATGCAGAGACATAACCAAGTTGATTTGGCAGCTGGAGGAGGGCATGGCAACCCACTCCAATATTCTTGCCTGGAAAATCCCATGGACAGAAGAGTCTGGAGGGTTACAGTCCATAGGGTTGCACAGAGTTGGACACGACTAAAGCAACTTAGCATGCAGACATGGCAGCAAACACTGAGGAGTGGGGGAGGGGACAGGGAACAGGCACAGGAGGGTCAGACCCATGAGGTGGCTCTAAACCCCAGAACCCTTCAGAACCAGGTGAAGAAGGCAGAAACAGCATCTGAGTAAGGGCAGAAGGAATACCTGACACCACATCAAAGCCACCCACACAGAGACATGGCTGTTAGATCACAACGCTCCCCTCCATCAAGCTCACGTCTTCTCCAGAAATATTTTTGAGACAATTCACATTTTGGGTTTTTGTTGTTTGCTTTGTGTTATTCCCAGGAATCTGTAGTCTTATTCTATCTTGCTGCTGCTGCTAAGTCACTTCAGTCGTGTCCAACTCTGTGTGATCCCATAGACAACAGCTCACCAGGCTCCTCTGTCCCTGGGATTCTCCAGGCAAGAATACTGGAGTGGGTTGCCATTTCCTTCTCCAATGCATGCATGCATGCATGCTAAGTCGTTTCAGTCGTGTCTGACTCTGTGCGACCCCATGGACAGCAGCCCACCAGGCTCCCCTGTCCATGGGATTCTCCAGGCCAGAATAAGTGGGTTGCCATTTCCTACTCCCTATTCTATCTTGCTGCTGCTGCTAAGTCGCTGCAGTCGTGTCCAACTCTGTGCGACCCCACATACGGCAGCCACCAGGCTTCCCCGTCCCTAGGATTCTCCAGGCAAGAACACTGGAGTGGTTTGCCATTTCCTTCTCCAATGCATGAAAGGGAAAAGTGAAAGTGAAGTTGCTCAGTCGTGTCCGACTCTTAGCGACCCCATGGACTGCAGCCCACCAGGCTCCTCCGTCCGTGGGATTCTCCAGGCAAGAATACTGGAGTGGGTTGCCAGTGCCTTCTCTGTATTCTATCTTGAGGGACCATTTACTTCTTACCACTTGGTTTAAACTTTCATTTGGTTTTTCTGCTTCCCTACACTGTCAACTCAGAGGGAACACCTCCCCTCTGTCTGGGGCAAAACTACCACTTTTTAAAAATTTATTTTTTATTGGAAGATAATTGCTTTACAATGTTGTGTTGGCTGCTGCCGTACAACAGTGAATCAGCACTAAGTACACAATGTCCCCTTCCTCAAATCCGCCTCCTACCCCCCACCATCCCCCCCACCAGGTTGTCATAGCACCAGGTTGAGCTCCCAGTGTTATACAGCAACTTCCCACCCATTGTCTATTTCACATACAGTAATATATATGTTTCAATGCTACTCTCTCAGTTCATGCCACCCTCTCCTTCACTGTGTCCACAAGTCTGTTCTCTATGTCTGCATCTCTATTGCTGCCCTGAAAATAGGTCCATCAGTACCATTTTTCTAGATTCCATATGTATGTGTTAATATACAATATTTGTAAAACTACCACTTCTGAATGGCCAAACAGGCCAAAGAAGGATGGGGCTGAGACCTCCATCCTCAGCCCCAAAGTTTATTTCATCTCAGGTTCTGTCTTCATCACTGTTTGTTATCTAAATAATCTCTGCAGGAAATACATCTTTTTCAGGGACAAATATCTCTTAATATACAAAAAGTAACAGCCATCAGTTAAGCAAACATTAGTTGGTAGCATCTATGTCTCAGCACTCCAGGCTTCTATTTTCTTTGACGGTTGATCTGATTCCACTGATAAATTTGATATAGGAATAATAAACAGCTAGAAAAAGTCAGAGCATACACATCAGTAAGTGCTTCCTGAGGGCAAGGAGTTGGCCTTATTCATTGCTATCTTCCTAACACTTAGCCTAGACAAGCACAGAAGTACTGAATAAATGTTAATTGAGAGAACACACAAATGAAGGAAATAATACAGTAATTTAAAACATACTGTACACATCAAACGCATAAATTCTAAAGGGACACATAATTATGGAGAAGTTTAGCCTGTAAGACTGTGGAGTAAGAGTAATAAAGTAAATTCAGCCTAAGAGAAAGAAAACAAAAATGAAGGAGACACAAGGATCAACTGAAAAGTCTAAAGCATTGCCAAATAAACTGTGTGGTAATAGTAACTGCCATTCTCAATTATCTGAAGGATTTCAAGTAAAAATGAAACTATATAGCTCCGTATTACTCTAGAGGGCTGAACTCAGACCAATGTGCCTAAATTAGACAAAGTCAGATTTCAATTACATCAAATAGTTGACTAGCAGTTAGCTCTGTCCAACACTAAAATGAGTTGTCATGGGGCGTCATTAGAGACTTGTCACCGAACCTGTGGATCATCACTGCTCAGACATCGTCCAGAGGCAATTTCTGCCTCAAGTAGAAGTTAGATTTAGTGGACTCTAAGGTATCATCCATAACTAAGATTCTATAAATCTGGAACTCTGTGGTCAAAAATGAATAGAGTCAAACAAAGCCAACTTCCTGGAAGAGGACAGTTTGGAGTCAAACTGGAAAGGAGATAACATGGAATTGGCAAATTAGTCTAGTTGCTTCAGTCAGCACTGGAGTATAGGACCCAGAAACTTTACTAAAGCGGGGAGGATTAGAAATTTTACCCTGTATAATTGTATAAGGGACACTTCAAGGTCCATTGTCTTATTCACAGAACCATCTATTTAAAATAAATTGATCCTCTCCTAAATTGGCAGATAATCCTAATCTAATGAAGTTGAAATGGGGAAACCTTATCAGATATTTAACGAGTTGATGCACAGTGGAGAGACCATAGAGTTGGAAATTAAAGGAAGCCAACAACAAGGCAAGTCTAGTCCACAAATCTGTAACCAATTTGAAATTTGTGAATGGTGGTCTCTGAGTACCACCACAAAAGTGCCTATCCTGGCAGCCTTGGACTCTTGTCATTATCAAATCAGGGGTCATTATTTTATGAATTTTATACTGTATCTGAGCCAGATGGACAACAGTACCTTTTTTCATTTTGCTTGGATGATGGCCAGATACAAGTCATTTTACTATGACTTAAAGGGTACTGTGCCCATCTGTTCACAATTGATGAGAATAATTGAGGGGTAGAATGTGCCAGGCACTCTTGGACAATCCTATGGAAATGGGTCAGGAGCTTTTTTGGCCATTTGCCATGTGACAACACTTCCTTCATCTGTGAACATATGGACTTGATGAAACTATCACTTGGACAGCATGGTACAACAGGGCTGGGGCCATTCTATTTCCACAAGAAAATTTACCTAAGTTACAGCAAGGCAATAGCTTTTACATTCTATTACACCTTGAGAAATTCTTGCAAGCATTCATCCTTGAGTTGTACCCTCAAGTTAGAAAGGGAAAGTTGTGATTGGATGTCATTCCTGACCACTGTCTTGAGTTTAAGATAGGGATACAAATCACCAGAAAGATAAGTGGCCAGATGAAGTCCTGAGACCACAAACTCCTGTTGTCCACCTCCACTAAGTTGGAGCAGTGGTGGGAAGCAAGAAAGTGTTCTCAAATATTTGCTCAGACTTTTGAAATAGTTCAATGGCTGAAAGTGAGAAAACTCACCATTACTGGGTGAAAAAATAGTTTACAAAACACTGAATTATTTGTAAATATAATTTTGAGTAAAAAAAAAAAGAGAGAGAACAGGCTGAAAAATCTTTCTCGTGTCTGTCTTTTCAAGTTCTAAACTTTCACTCATGAATTATTTGAAAAACAGAGAAACAAAGAAAGAAAGAATAGAATCATTAATTTGAGGCAAGGAAGTCTCTCCTTATTCTCGGCCAGGAACCATGATCCTCTTTAATTCAACTTTTCTACAGTGAATATCAAGGTAAACCATGGAAGCAGAAGAGATGTCCCTTTAGGGCGTCCTAGAGGAGGATGTATGTATACCAGGCACTGTGCTAGGTTGTTCTGGCATAAAACAATCTAAACAGTCAAAATCTCTGTCTAGTGGTTCCATCTCCTAATCTATTAATGGAAGCAGTGTTTATACCCCCTGCATCAAAAAACAGTATTTCACAGAAAATCTATCACTCTCCACTTAACAACATAGTTATGCTGTGCTATGTGCTAGAGGAGGGAAGGAGTATTAGTAGGTGAGCTGTTGAATTCTGGTTATAAGCTGGTAGAGTCAACTTCTTTTCCCCAAACCAAGATGAAGCGTCTAACTCATGAAGCCACCATTGCTCAAGTGGAAACACCTGCTTGGTGGAGCCCAGGCCAAATCAACCTGAGGGGCTTATGGCCTAATTGTGTATTATCCAGATTCTTGACATTACCTCCTCAGTCCTTACAAGCATTTTCCTGCTTACAGGGGAACCAAGGACGAGGAGTGGAAGAAATTCATTCCAAGGTATTTTGCTGTTTGTGGGCAGTGTGTTGAAAGCATTTCTAGGAAAAGCAGATTATGTTGTACATTAAAAAGAGCGTTTGTATTTCCTCTGATTTTAACTATTCAGGTCCTCGGTGTCCTTGACTCCCCCAGTCTCCCTGGTATGCCCAAGAAAAATGAAGAGTGGGCCTAAACAACAATACCTGCCAGCAGTGCCAGGAACACCACATGCAGCCCTCTGCCCACCATAACCATGGCTTCCTGTCCTTTGACTGACAGCACAAAGTCACCTGCTCCTGGAACTCTTGCTTACTCACCACACCACCTCTAACCTTGTCCCTTCCTCTTGACAATATTAGCATTTTGAGTCAGGTCATGCATATTTTTTATTCTCATGATTTGGAACTGTCAGTGTGAAAGAACAAAGCAAGAAGCATGTCATCTGAGGCCCTGGCTTCAAGGCACGGCTCCTCCTTGCTAGCTGGGTCACCTTAGGTTAACTCTCTTCACCTGTATAAGCTGCAATCTCCCCATCTAGAAAAAGGTGATATATGTGAAGGGCTTCCCTAGTGGCTCAGATGGTAAAGAATCCACCCGCAATGCGTGAGACTCAAGTTCAAATCTCTGAGTAGTGAAGATCCCCTGGAGAAGATAATGGCTACCTACTCCAGTATTCTTGCCTGGAGAATTCCATGGACAGAGGAGCCTGGCAGGCTACAGTCCATGGGGTCGCAAAGAGTTGGACACGACTGAGCCACTAACACTCACTTTCACTTTTCAATCCATGTGAACCTTTTTGGAAATTGTAAAGCAGCCTGTTTCTATTGGGGCTGATGCATAGACCATGTGTCTTCTTTATACTTCAGAGTCTGAACTAGGGTTGTACTCCCCCTCTGCAGGCTCTGCACAGATTCGGCTGAAATGTCACTGAATGCCCCTCTTGTTGCTACAGTGCTAACACAGACCCTGTACATTCAGAAGCCACGCACATCATTATAAAGATGCCCACTGAGAAGGATCTTGTAAGCCCAGCCTGTGTACCCCTAGACAGGAGACAGGAGAGTAGATCTAGCCCTCAGTGCCTGCTGAAGGACACAATGGCTACAGCCGGCTGGTGCCAAGACCTCTCCAGCACTGTAGGCCATGCGGGTACATCCAGCCCTATGGCCCAGGAGACAATAATCCTCAACTCCCAGGAACTTGATCTCCTCTTTAGCACCACCACCTGCAGAACGACCTTCACAACCACTGCAGCCAAACTCCCTGGCACCACTCACCTCACCATTTGACAAGCTAATAGCCCAGAATTCTCTCACTGGAACTTTTTTTTTTTAGAGCCATAACTAAAATCTCTGATTGTCCAACAAAAATACCCAGGAGACCAAAGGGAAAAGGATGCTGTGTGACCCCCAAAGCCAATAGTCACCCTTCAGTAGTGCACTGCGGTGTCCTGTCTTCTTCCTGAGTGTCTGCTAACAGGTCCACCCATGATGAGAGGCATTTAGAGTGATACTGACTAGCTCTGCATCTTCAATAACTGACACCAATAAGCAGCTGCTTTGTTTTACAACAAAGCGAATTCAATAATTAATAGTCTTATGCTGCTAAGTCGCTTCAGTCGTGTCTGACTCTGTGCGACCCCACAGACGGCAGCCCACCAGGCTCCTTCGTCCCTGGGATTCTTCAGGTAAGAATATTGGAGTGGGTTGCCATTTCCTTCTCCAGTGCATGAAAGTGAAAAGTGAAAGTGAAGTCGCTCAGTCGTGTCTGACTCTTCGCGACCCCATGGACTGCACCTATCAGGCTCCTCCATCCATGGGGTTTCCCAGGCAAGAGTACTGGAGTGGGGTGCCATTGCCTTCTCCATAATAGTCTTATGGAGAATTTCAATCCATAGTCTTGTTTAATAGAGATCCAAAGGCATTCCCAAACTGTAAAAATGCTTCAAGTAGAACTAAATCACTTTGTTGCACTTCATTGTACAACTAGGTATCATGGGCCTCAGATTCAACCCTTCCCTAATGGTCTGATAAAGGAGGTAAGATGTGGCTGAGTGCTCATGAATGACTTAGACAATAATTTATAAACATGAAAGAAATCCATATCACAGTGTTGCAGAGGTAGCAGGGATTTCCCCTGAAAAACTTGAAATGTCCTCCCTAGTGCTACCCAAGTTCTATCATGTGAAAAATACCAAGCTGGACTTCTTCCATGAGACTTTCTCTGATCACTCCAGCCTAGAAAAAGTTCATTCATTCATTCAATATTTATTGACTATCTATGTATACCAGGCACTGTGCTAGGTTGTTTTGGCATAAAACAATATAAACAGTAAAAATCTCTGTCTAGTGGTTCCATCTTCTTACCTATTAATAGAAGCAGTGTTTATACCCCCTGCATCAAATACATCTTTCACAGAAAATCTATCAGTCTCCACTCTACAATATAATTATTTTCCCAAACTCATATTACTCTCCACTTTACAATATAATTATGCTGTGCTATGTGCTAAGTTGCTTCAGTCTTGTCCGACTCTTTGCAACCTCATGGACTGTAGCCCACCAGGCTCCTCTGTCCATGGGATTCTCCAGGCAAGAATACTGGAGTGGATTGCCATGCCCTCCTCCAGGGGATCTTTCCAACCCAGGGATCAAACCCATGTTTCTTATGTCTCCTGCATTGGCAAGCAGGTTCTTTACCACTAGCACTACCTGGGAAGTCCCATATAATTATGAACATGTCTTTTTAAGCAGCATGGGATCAAAAGCACTTCCGATTTCTTTTTTGGTGTGGTAAGAGAAGGTGCTGTGGTAAGAGAAGGCTTCCCTGGTGGCTCAGCAGTATTAAGAATCTGCCTGCCAAGAAAGAGACTCGAGTTTGATCCTTGGGTCAGAAAGATGCCCTGGAGAAGGAAATGGCAACCCACTCCACTATTCTCGGCTGAGGATTCTTGGGGATACCCCACAAACAGGGAAGCCTGGTGGGCTACGGTCCATGTGGTGGTAGGGGTCAGACACGACTTAGCAACTAAACCACCACCACCACCACCAAGAGAAGGTGCCAAGTAAATATATGTTGAATGAATAGTTAGCTAATTGTGTGAAATAAATAAATATGTTTTAATTTTTTTCAAACTAATTTTCTTCAATTAGCTTCTCCAAAGACAAGAATTTCTCTGTTAACATTTCTGTATCTTCTACAGCATCCAACCTGGTACCCAGTACCAGGACTGGGTACATAGCTCGTTCCAAATACATTCTTAGTTGAATTTAGTAATTCTCCTTGCAGTGGGGATTTCTCTTCCATGACAATTCTGTTAATCATACCGCAGGTTTAGAAAATGGGAAGCCTAAGACCAAGGAAAACAATATAATCAATACTAAGCGACCTACAATCCCCCGACATGCTGACTAAGCTGTCTCTCAAAGCAGAGCACTGTGTCTGTGAGAGAGGAATAAAGTCATCATTCATCCATGAGGACTGACATAAGCCACCTGTGCATTGCAAAAAGAAAACCAGAATGAAATTGGAGCAGCAAGCCTGACTTTGGACAAGACCACTCATGAAAACATCCATCATGTGACCTACACAGGGTCTGCCTACCAAAAGACAGTGAACCCAGGAGTCAAGGACACCTCCCCATCAGGCATACAGCTGCAGCCAAAACCAGTCTAGAGAGGCCAGACACCCTGGGCATGTACCCATGCTTGCAGTCTTTTGGTTCTATCTCTTGAAATCCATGGAACAGCTAGCCCTATCCTCATAATCCTTAAAGGATGCCTCAGCTAAAGAAGTCAGTGGTTGGAGCTGACCTCTGTGAGGAGATGAACTGATATCTTTTACTACCTTAGCTGAGATCAGGTGAACCGATGATGCTCTCCCAACCCCCATGGGCATTCTTGAGTCCTGTCATCTAGACCACCAATGAGTATATCATTAGCACTGGCAGCCTGAGAATGGCATAGGCATCTGTGTGTCACCTGTAGGGGCATTAAAGTTCCAAGTTTTGGACATGTTCATAGGATATCACATGATTTACCATCTGAAAATTCAACTCACTTACTTAGAAGCCCCATTTCCAAAATGAGCAAGTACCCCAGGACCTTCAAAACCAACATTTAATGACCAAAAATTACTTTCCTCTTTCTATCACAGACAATGCCAAACTTCGTTTCAGCCTTCCCAGATCTGAGCAGTCTGATCCCTGCTCACGTTGTGTCAGCCTGAAAGTATTCCTGCCTCCTTCCCCATCCTTTTGATCCAGCAAGGATCTTGAAGCTGCTCTTGGAAGCCAGCAATGGCATTTAGTCATGCAAAGCAGGGAGTTGACTTCATTTTGCTTAATAAATATTTCATTGAGATTCAGAGAAATAAGAGAAACCTTATTCATGAGATTTATGTTTATCTTAATGATTCACAGCATAATTTGTTCTAATTAAATATTTATTTTAATATCTTCTCAGGTCTGAAAACTTCTGCCCATTCATCAGTGAGTCTTCATATCATCCCCTCACAGATGTGAAGGTGTAAGGTAGAGCCTCATTATCCTCCAAACTGGAAGCTTTTCCTTTCCAGCTCCCTCCTGGTGGGAGCCTGGGTCATACTTTCGCTGTCTCTGACACATGCCCCAGAGCCCTCCAGTCCATCTCGATTCCCTGCTCCTTCTCACCTTGCATTTCTCAACCTTATATACAATCTTAAAGCTTATCTGGCTTAGATACCTCTCCCAAGCACAGAATCCCAAGAGACTGTATAGAACAGGGGTGAGGCATGTGCTGGGCATTATGATATGGTCAAAAAGAGACTGGACTTGCAATAAAGACCTCTGAGTTCATGTTTCAGTGTCACAACTTCTGGCAATTTCCCACTTGTATAATAGGGAAATACGTATTGTTGGAAGAATCAAGTGAGATAATGGAGGTGCTTCATAAACTATAAAGAATTATAGCTCCCTCCCAGGGGTGTGAAAATTAAATAACAAGATATTTTTCCAGTGTTTAGGAAAAACCTGGTATGTAATAAATATTCAAGTAAGCCATAATTACTATAAAAATATAGGGCTTCCCAGGTGGCACTAGTGGAAAAGAACCCCCCTGCCAACGCAGGAGAAACGCAAGTTCGATCCCTGGGTCAGGAAGATTCCCTGGAGGAGGACACAATGCACTCCAGTATTCTTACCTGGAGAATCCCATGGACAGAAGAGCCTGGCAGGCTACAGTCCATAGCATCAGACACAAAGCATCAGACATGACTGAAGCGACTTAGTATGCACTATAAAAATGTTGGGGGCGGGGGGGAATGAGTAGATTTCCAAGGCAACTTGAAACCAAAGGAATTTTACCTTTTGCATAAACTGAACGTCATTTCTAAAATTTTTAAATCCTTGGCACCATGAGAAAGATTTACTATGCCAAAGTAAAAGGTACTTCTAAAAAGTAATTATAAAGGCTTATATGTTAATAATGGCTTTGTACCTTGTATTACTAGAGCTAATTCCATTATCTGAGAAACTAAAAACTGATGTTCAGTAACCTGGTGAATGCTCCAATGCACAGCTCCTAAGAGAGTTTTGCCACCACAGCATGTTAAGAATCACTTTTCTAAGAAGCCATCCCAAAATATCTCCCACCATGTCTGAGTCATTCTATCCACTCTAGACACCACCCACTCCACTCCACACACACATACACATAGCCTTCATGTTCCTCTACTTCTTCCGGAGCCAAAGAATCCTAAATTAACACCAGAGTGCATTATTTTCCCACTCATAAAAGGATTAGCTGAGTGACATTAGCCCAAAAGAATGAACCATTCCAGGTACCAAGGCACTGCCAGGGTCAAAGAGGTTTTGAGCTGAGAGTACTTACTGAGCTCCCTTCAGATGACATCAATTCTGCCTTCCCTAGAGATAACTCTTAATAAATGTTTTAGTTATTTAAATATCAGATAATTTTCTGATTTTCTTTCCCCCACATGCTCAAGGGGAAAACCCCACTATTTTTCTCTTTCATAAATGAAATTCCCAGTAGAGATCCCCTGTTCAGGGCAGCAAGTCAACGGCATACACTCATCCACACACCAGCCAATGCCCCCTCCTCTCCCTCAGAGCTGCCGCAGATCAGAATGAAATGTGTAGTGTCTGAAATCTGATCTTGTATCTGCCACTTGATCTTCCATCTGTCACTTTTCCAATTCAGCAGGGGGCTGGGAGCTAAAAGATAGAGCAAGAGAGGTCTCCAGGAGTCCACTTGGCAATGAGCAGATGTTAACCAAATGGGAGAGATGTAACTCTCTTTCAAAGAAAGAAGAGGCCCAAAATCATGGCCAAGTACACCTTGGTGGCCAGAGGAGATTCCAAGATGTCACTTAATGGTACAACATCTAACTGCACCCAGCTGTCTAGGCTATGGGTATTCTCATCAGTTTTCAAACGGAGAAGTGGAAAAGAATATGAGGTGTAGAATAAGAAAACTTAGGTGAGAATCCTGACTCATAATTATATAAGCTGGATGACTTGGGCAAGTCACGTACTTCTTTGAGCTTCAGTATTCTAAACTGTAAAATAGGGACAATACTATTGTGAGGTTTGAGATAAGCACCTAGGACAGTTCCTGGCAAATTAGGAAGTATTTAATCAATGTCCCAAAACACTAAATTAAAACACAAATACTATCAACAGGCCATATTCTCTGGATTCCTTTTCCAGTAGCAGGTCTAGATTTCTGTTAACTGTCTATACTATTTTTGCTGGCTCTAGCATGACTAAGAAAAAGCTACTGAGAGACTATTGGCTGGAATGGAAGATGTAGTCTCCAACCACAACCAGAGAGAAATTATCTAACAGATAATTTAGCCACAGAGTTCTCCTCATGAATGTAGTGTTGGGGCCAACAATGTCAACAGCATCAGCAGGATATTTTAAAACATCACTATCTCTGGAAGATAAATCTGCACTATCCCCTTCATTTGGATGCAGAAGAGAAGTTTTAAGCCATCAAATTTGCTTCTTTGTAGACCATGTCTTAACTTCAATACTTTGGCCACCTGATGCAAAGAAATGACTCATTGGAAAGGACCCTGATGCTGGGAAAGATTGAAGGCAGGAGGAGAAGGGGATGATAGAAGACAAGATGGATGGGTGGCATCACTGACTCGTTGGACATGAGTTTGAGCAAGCTCCAGGAGTTGGTGATGGATAGGGAAGCCTGGCATGCTGCAGTCCATGGGGTCGCAAAGAGTCGGACATGACTGAGCAACTGAACTGAACTGAGATCATGTCTTGGTCAATAGATCTTATCTTTAAAAATGCATCCCCATCTTTGTTGACAATCTTGTCTTCCATACTGAGAAATGTTCCTGGAACCAGGGTCTCTTTCTGGAAACTGATTTAAATTTATGAAGCTGCTTGTATGTATGGTAAAATGGAAGTAAATCTGGCTAAAGCAAAGATCTACATTCCCAAGATGACTGACTGTTCATTTATTAGTTACTTCCCCTAGCTAACAACCGAGTCACAGGCTGCCCCTTGCACAGCCTTCTTACAGGAACCTGGTTCATTCAGGAGCACCAGGAAGGAGCTGAAAAAAGTAGGGGAAACAAACAGTATTAAATCAAGGGACACACCCTCTACAGCCAAGGTCAACACCCAGGAGGGCAACAGGGCTTGGACAGTGGCGGAAGGACTCCACCCACACAGCACTTTGAACAGAAGCTCTCTTCCAACTGGAGGCAAAGAGCCGCTAATCTGACGCATGCCCTAAACAGAGACGTGGGTAAAAATAAAATGACGACTGCTCCCCTGTGAGAAAGCCAGGAAGAGAACATATTGAAGCAATCACGGCCTGAAGCCCTGCCTAACACCAGTGCTACTACCGAGGCACCTCAGTCAGGGATAGGAAACGATTGATCAAGCTACTTTCCTCGCTCAAAATCTCCCAATAGCTACCCATAAACTATTGAATAAAATCTGAAATCTCCACAGTGTGGAACATAAAGAAACCTTTCCAGCTTTCTCTCTCATTATCCCAAATCCCTTACACACATACTCACAATGAGCATACACACTGGACTCCAACTGAAGACTATCTCCCCAACTTCGAAACTTACCCCCAGCACCTCTCCTCTCTTGCCCTCTTCCATCTCCACAAGTCCAGCTTCTACCCATCCTTCAAGGCCTATCAAGGCCAAGTCCACATCTGGGATTCTTCTCTCTCTCTTCGCTGCTCCCATGGCACTTTCCAAATAAACAATCTTTTCCCTTCACTGCAATTTCCATGAAGAAAAAGATAGCTTGCCTTGTTCATTCTCATAATAGTATCTTTGCAGATATTCAATACATATTTGTCAATTTAAGAAGTCTCTCAGTGCCAAGATGTTTGTTCTGTAACTTGAGTTTTCTAGTCATCACCAGATAAGAGTCCTCAGCAGACAAGAGAATTCAAATTCCACTGGCTTTGCATGATTTCCTTTCTCATGTGGTACGTCAGCCCCTGAAAAGTCTCATCCCACTGTGTCCAGGAGGCCCTTTCACATTTCTTCCGTGCTCCCCAGGCGACCTGCCAGCCACACCTGCCATGTCCCTCTTTCCTGCTCTGGCTGCCCACTGCTGCTGGAGGAGGTCTGAGACGACCTCTATGAGGAATCCAGCATCTGACCCAGGGTACTGACCCCAGGGCTCTCCAATCCCCAATACTCCAAAGGCCAAACAGCCTGAGTTTCCTGGAGTCCCCCTGGCCCCTGGCTCTAACCTCCAGTGGAAGCTTGGTCTCCTTCCCTACTCTGTCCAGGAGATCGGCATCATCTCTGCCCAAGCTTCACACAGAACCCTCCTGAGAGCTGCTCCTCCCATTCTGAGCAGCACACTCCCCCCTCCTCAGGGCTCATACCCCAGCCCACGGAATTGGCTAGAGATGGACATCTGGGAAAGAGAGTGTGTGATCTCTCCAAAACCCATCTTCTTCTTCCTCCCATTCAAACCCCTCGCACAAACCAGGACCACTGGGCTGCTTGCCTCTCTGACGAAGTGGCCAGGACATGTCCAAGTGGCCACAGTGTGCACTAAGTTACACTTGTCTCCCCCAATCAGCTGCCTCAGGCCTCGTCCCTCATCCCCCCTGAAGGAGAAGCACTGACTACAACCACCTTTCTTATTTAAAGACAAGAAAACCTTCCTCTGACTTCCTCCTCCTTTCAGTGCCTCTGCCCAGGTCAGACTCTACCTGTCCTGCACCTCCCAGGATGCCCCTGTCTCAGGCCCCTTCCTTTCTTCCTCCAATGGGCCTTCACCACTGTGCACAGGTCCTTCTCTCCAGAAGTGATCGATAAGATTGGGTTTCAGCAGATACTGCCCAGGGCCTGAAGCTTTATCAGCGCTGAAGCTTTCTATGCCTGCCAATTAGTGTGTCCATTATTCTGGGCTGGGTCATCCAAACCCTTAATCTACTTAATGGAGAAGGAACTCCAGGGAGGCAGGAAGCACCTTGAGCTGAAAGGCTGAACCTGAACAGAGGGCAAGGAAGTGCCCCTCAGGGGCAGCCCAGCTTGGCCACCTGGCAAGTCGCCTCAAGGAAAGGAGGCAGGGTCTTCGAAGGAGTAACTGATAGATGACTCCATACCTGCAGGAAACAACAAGGTACATGGGGCAACTCGAGGCAGAAGTTTTTCCCCAGGGCCTCAGGCCAAACTTCAAGGCCAGAGGAGGTTGCTCTTCGATTCCATTCCTGATAACAGACTCTACTGCCCTCCCACAGAGCTCGGTCGGTATCCAGCACTGGCAGCACATGGTCTCCCTCACCCTTTTAAAACCTGCCCATCAAGCTGCTAGGCCCCAGATCCCCTCCTGACCATTCTACCACCCTTTTCTCATCCAAAAGGTAAACTGTAGGCTATATGGGTTAAGAATTAACAGCTAACATCACTTCATCCATACAGTAACCCTACAAGATAACAACTGATATTGTGAGTATCTTATAAATGAGGAAACTAAGGCCTAGAGCAGCCAAGTGACATAGCAAATATTATGCAGTAGTGAGTGGCAGAGTTGAACCACTTCTGGTTCACACTGAACCATTCAGCATACTGCCTTAAAGGCAAGTCCATCAGCAAACTAAGCCTAGCCACTGGGCTTGATGCTTCCAAACTTTATTAAGCTTTAGGTTTTTCTTTGGTTTTTAAAGGAGTCTGGTTGTACAAATCAAGAGCTTTAACCAGCAGAGTTTAAGGATGAAATAGCATGGTGGTGACAAAAGGGGACGGAAACTACTTTTGACTCACTTTCACCCCACTTGAAAGCACCGACCCCAAACTCAGCTGCACTCATCTGCCCATGACCAAAATATGCACACATTCAAGCTGCTTGACACACCTTCTTCAGGTATCTTCTTTGAGGGTCTTTGAGGGTCTTCGAGGGTATCTTCTTTGAGGCCCATCGGAGGAAGAAAGGAAGGGGCCTGAGGCAGGGGGGTCCTGGGAGGTGCAGGACAGGTAGAGTGTAGGACAGACAAGAGCTAGCAACCTGGAGCAAGTAATGTACTGATAAAGGGAACTACTAAGATGTGGTCAAGCCATAGACATGGGTTATGAAAAAAGAGAGGGAGGGAGATGGATTCTGAACCTGCGGGAGGCACTGGGTCAGGAACTGGACCTCCTCTCCTCAAGTGGAAACTACAGAGGGGCCAGACAGGGCAGGGCAGGGGGGTAAATGTCTCTCCTTATGGGTCCTCTTGTCCCAAAGAGAGGACACGGAGTCCATCTGGTTTCCCAAAGGCAGGGAGCAAGTGGCCTGCAGGAAAAGCTGTCTTTGGTGCCCTCAGACCTCACTTCTATGCTCCAACCCTGCTCCTAGGGAATGAGGGCAGGTGTATTAGAGCAAGGACAGCCTTCTAGGGAAGTGACGCTCCCAGAAGCCCTGCTGGGGAAGTGACGCCCATGTCCCCAAGGTCTGTGAGTATTCTTAGATCTTAATATGGTCCTTCTTCTGCAAGCTGCACCTCATTTCTGCTAGAAACACCTGGATGGACCCAGCTCACCCAGTGGAGCCATATAATATGCATTAGATTTTATGCAGTATGAATTTATAAAGGTAATTTGTAGTGTGATTAAATTTTGTGAATAAATTTCCTATGAGGCCATTCTTTCTACTATAGAATTTTGGTTCTGGATATTTTGATTAAACAAAAGTATTCTATTGTGATGGCAGGCTATACAAAATTTTTACAGTTTTTAGGTTCCAAAGTGAGTTTTCAAGGAACATGCCCTCGACATTTCTGAATCCTTTCCATTAGGGTGTGGCTTTACAGTTTTCTGCAATCATTCAGAGCATGTAGTTCCCCAAATAGGCAAGAAACATGGCTACACTTCTTAATCTTTTTCTCTAGCTGAGCACAGATTGTGATAGATACAGTTGTTTTCCTGCTCAGTAGCCACTTACCCACTTCTTCCTGGCTTTGAGGACCTAGACTCCATTCAGGAATCAAGTATCTGTGTGCTTCATGGGAAGCAGAGAGACTTTCAGCCCCACAGGGTAAATGCTACTTCTGTTACACTAATCATGGAACTGGCATGCACTTTCTGGCCACTTGTTTGGAACACATGCATGAAAAACAGTCTCTTTCAGTTGCTGTGCATTGTTCACGAGACATACAAAACTGTGGCAGCCATCTTGGGACAATAAGGAAGAGAACAGTGCAGAGAAATACAGTCCTGGACCCTCATTTCTTGTAATGGTTGGTTGGGCAATTAGAACCAATCCTCCCACTGAAGAAAGTCTGTGGGGTTTTCTCTTAACTGTCTTAAAAGCATTAAAGAGCTAAGTAAGTAGGCCAAAGCCTTGAAGAAAGTAAGAATCTAAAGAAGTTGCCTTAAAACACAAAGCTACTTTTTGCCCTGAAAGTATCTGGCAACCTGTAAGAAACAGTGGCAAAAGGAAGCTGTGCTTTTGGCAGCCAGGAAGAAAAAAGGGAACAGAAATCAAAGTTCAGAGCCAGCCCAATGAAGGAGCTCTGATATATAATACCCCACACTAAGCTGGGTTTCCTCCAGAGGGAGGGTTTCACTCTCAAGGTAAAGTCAATCTAGAAGAAACATTCCAGCTCTTAGGAAAACTTGAAACACAGCTGCCTGTAATCTGGGTCCAAGGAACCTTGAGCATTCAACTTGGGTTAAGGTAGAGTTGGACTAGTGGTACCCCTTGGAGTCTGGAAAAAGAAAACAATTGCTGCAAGAGAAAGTCACCATTCTAGGCTTCAAATTATTCTCATAAAATCTTTTTCAAAAATAATGACCAGGAAACAACCAAAGAGAACACAAGGAAAAAGATACTTTGAGTAAGAATCATCAGAAACAGCAGACTACAGAAACAGACCCACAAAGACTTCAGATATTGGAATTATAAAATAGAGACTATGGAGCAAATATATCTATTGTGGTCAAAGAAATAAAGGACAAGCTTAAAAGATTTTTTTAATTAAACTAAAAGCTTTTTTTGTTTGTTTGTTTCTAAAGACAATTAGAAGCAACTTAAGCAGAAAACAACTTAAACCAAAATAAAGACAGGTGTCATGTTATTTCTGAAAAATTAGATCAAGATCTTGCATCATTTAAGTCTGACAATATATAAAAGCTTTTTTTTAAGTGATTTGAAAGAGAATTAAGTAAGGATTCTAGCATGGAAAAATCTAACACTTGAAATTAAGAAGTCAACGAACAAGTTTAATTGTAGATTACGTACAGCTGAATAGAGAATCAAACTAGAAGATAAACAAATATCATATGACACTTCTTATACGTGGAATCTAAAAAAAGTTATACAAATGAACTTATTTACAAAACAGAAATAGACTCACAGACATAGAAAACAAACTTATGGTTACCAAAGGGGAAGGATGGGGGGAGAGACAAATTAGGAGTTTGGAATTAAAATATACACACTTCTGTCTATGGAGTAGATAACCAACAAGGACTTACCGTATAGCACAGGGAACTATACTCAATATCTTATAATAAACTATAATGGAACAATGGAACAGAATCACTTTGCTGTGCACCTGAAACTAACACATCATTGTAAACCAACTGTATTTCAATAAATTTTTTTTAAGATAAAAGAAAAAATTAAGTGGAAGAGAAACATCTAGGATGTATTATGGAAAGATAAAGTTATGAAAATATAGAATGATAAGAAATATAAAAGATACAGTGAGAAATTTCAACTTCAATCACTTTCAAAATGAATTCAAGGAATTTCCATTTTAATCAACTGTATCCCAAAAGTAAGAGAAGGGGGCGGGGGGGGGGGCTGGGAAATGGCAGAGAATTTTCCAAAACTGGTGAGTTGCAACCTGTAGACATCAGAAATCTAATGAACCCTGCTGCTGCTAAGTCGCTTCAGTCGTGTCCGACTCTGTGCGACCCCATAGACGGCAACCCACCAGGCTCCGCCGTCCCTGGGATTCTCCAGGCAAGAACACTGGAGTGGGTTGCCATTTCCTTCTCCAATGCATGAAAGTGAAAAGTGAAAGTGAAGTCATTCAGTCGGGTCCGACTCTTCATGACTCCATGGACTGCAGCCCACCAGGCTCCTCCATCCATGGGATTTTCCAGGCAAGGGTACTGGAATGGGTTGCCATTGACTTCTCTGCTAATGAACCCAAGTAGACTAAATAAGAGAGAATATGGTTATGATATTGAACCTCTGATTTAATGGTCCAATTTCTGAACTTCTTGTTAAGCGCTAAAAGAAGTAGTAAAAGAGAATTATTTATTCTTTAAGTCATTTTGAGTTTAGGTTCAGTTACCTGCAGCCACATCCTAAATGATATTCATAGTGAGAATGAAGTATCCACCGTTTTTAAATGCCTGCTATGTGGCATACACAACATATATATTTCAATTTTTCATAATTCCCCATGAAGCCTTATAAGGTAATACAAATTAGTTAATACAGGCTTGGTATACAGAAAAAATAGATTATTTCTTGCTCATATTATATCTTCAAAATGGTTCGGCAGAGGGCTATGTTCATAGTCACTCAAGGTCCCATGCTGATGGAGGCTTTAAAATCCAACAGAGATCCTGTAATTGATGAAACAGTGAGAGAATCAAGTAAATCGTACTTTATTTTTAAAGCTTCCATATGGAAATGAAACACCTAATTCTGTTTACAATTCATTGGCCAAAGTAACTCACACAGCCAAAGATGTAGGAAAGTGGAATCTTACTGTATGCCTGAAAGGTGTAGAGCTGGAAATATTTAGTGATGACCTCTTATGACGACCACAGAGAGACATGACCCTAATTCTTCAAATGAGGAAGCTGAGGCTCGGAGAGGTATTTAACACATGTTAGATGAATGGAGAATGTACTCACATTAATATGTCTTCTAAGGTAATATTATGAACATGACTATTTGCCCTTTGGTGATGGAGGTCATGAGAAGACAAACGGAGCTGTGGCATGATCTACAAGGAGACAAGCAAAGTACCAGTTGGGTCTCACTATGCTCTGTCCCAGAATCACCACTGTTAGGGGCAAAGCATGGGTCCAAGGCCACCAGGGGGCAAACACCCTAGTCCTTCCTTTGGTCATTGTGCTAACCAGAGCCTTTCCTACATGATAAGATGGGACAGAAATTGGCCAGAGAGAGTTTGTATACATGAACCAAGGGTTCCCACTATCTTACATATTCCAGGTGTTCAAGATGTGGTTAAGAGGGAAAAAACAATCCCACATAATTGAATCGGCCATGCCAAGTTTCTTAACTTTGATCTATGTAGATTCAGAAAGCTGGCTGAGGCAAACAAGCTGCAAAGTGTTCTCAACCCATCATGTTCAAACACAGGAGAAGGGGCCACCTTGTTCTCTTAGATCCTCAAGACCTTCCTATGAGGTGGACTTTCAAACCTGTAATGTGCACAATATTCCCCAACTCCTCACATACCTACTGATGATACAGGCACCACCCCCTCCCAGGACCCACACCTACTGGCAGGGGCCCTTGGCTGCCATGTGTGTCTGCCTCTGCCAGCCCTGTCCAGCCTACTGCGACACAGCAGTATCTGCCTGAGATTCTCTCCCTGTGGCAGAGGAGGAGTCAGGACTAGGGTTCTTATTTATTTATGTGTTGGTTTACTCCGTCCCAGGGATGAGGCAGCGGTTAAGAGGAAGGGGAGGGAGGAAGGACGGAGGTGGCGGCGAGGGGGCAAGGGGGGAAGGCCCAGAAAAGAAGCTGTGGTGAGCCAGAGATTGGTGGAAGAAATGTCTTTATAATTTCAGCTGCTTTTGAACCACACTCTCTCTAGCTGAGCCCCCTGGGGTGAAAGGTCCGTGTATTACTGGGGATAGGAGTCTGTAACCTTAATTGTGCCTCAAAGCATTTGGCTGTGTTCATCCTGAAACTTCCAGAAGGAAAAAAAAAATGTGGTTTCCATTACAGTGTCACTGAGGGACTTGTACTGGGTTTGGGATCATTAAAGTGAAAACACTGATGAGTAAGCTATGGCATTTTTTCCTCCAAGACTTACGTCCTTCCTCCACCCTTAGTCCTGTACTTTATTTTGAGACCAGCTTAAAATAGTCTATAAAATATGGAGCTCATTATATCCCATCTAGCAGATTTCATTTGGCATGAATGTAGATTAAAAGCCCCACGCCAGTTCTTCCTCCTAGCCTGAGTTTATAGGGAAGACACTCCTCTGCTTTTGCTCAGGGCTGAGTTCTTTAGAGCGTGATTCTGCAATAGATCAGGAGAGCCAGGAGGTGCCACTTCCAACTCCACTCAGCTTATTTTTCATGATAATAACAAGGGAGGACAGAGAAAAAAATACAATTCTGCTTTTGGGGCTTCTTAGAACTTTTCCTAGAGCTTTGAAAAGCTTAATTCAAACTAGGCACCCTTCAAACCCATGAATTCCTCCAGTCTTCCACATAACAATGACTATTGGGGCTGCTGAGCGCATTAAAAGGGGCAGAATGGAGCTGAAACTGCAAGGGAATATAAGGAAAAGAGGCCTCAACTAGCAGTTTTTGCATCCTTGCTTCAAAGGTAGGCTCAGCCAACAACTAACTGTATGGCTTTAGGAGGTAAAATCATCTCTTTGGGCTCAGTTTCCTCATCTCTAAAATGAGAGGTCTCTTCCAACTCTGTCTCTTTTTTTCTTTTGCTGAGGGTACAGTTATGGAGGCAAAAGGATGAGAAATGAAAACTTCCTCTTACCACTTATCTTACTTAGCCCAATACCATCTCTTGAACTAGTAAATTCACTTTCTATCTGATAAAGCCCCAGTCTTCTCTGATTACACCTTCCCTCTGAATCACTAGAAAATCCCCTGCATTTTCTCTTACCCTGAATACCCTTTTCCCTTGCTCTATCTAAATCCTTAAAAATCCAAATACAACGACAGTGTGCTTAATAGTAAGTACATGCTGAGGACTTGACTTATCAGTTTTTAACACAGTTCTTGCACAGGTGTCATCTTCTCCCCAAGGGTCTCCCCCAGGGTGCAGTATAGGGTTTTGTCTCTCAGGAGGGAGCAGGACTGAATCAACTCTTGATGGCAGCGGAAGGCTCAACTCATTAGCAGTCTGCTCTGAGCTACCCAATGGCTGAGTACCCAGGTGACAGACCTACTCCTCCCCCCATACTCTCTAGCTGTGGGTCCCTCTGAGTCTCCTCAGCTACCTCACCTATGCAATGAAGAATAACACCCCCTACACACAGCCCTACTGGCAGCTTGAATGAAACAGGTGAGCCTACGCAAAGTCTTAAACTACCTACCTCTTCAGTCACACCCCATAACATTGCCTACTCTTTTGCTAAGCATATCAAGGCCATCCGAACTGCATTTCCTCATTTCTCCGTTTTCCTACTTAAAAATAACTCTCTAAGCACCCCCTTCTTCCTTCCTTCCAGCAGAGGAAGCATTCTCCCTCCTCCAGTCTTCCACTTCCATCTGCACTCTTCAGTCAACCCAATCCTACCTCCTCCAGGTCGTTGCTGCACTTTACAGTACTTATCACAAGCTCTTTTCAATTCAACTGTTGCTTGGCTCATGGATAGTCTGCCTCACTCATTAGAATGTAAACTTCATGAACACTTCATGCCTTATTCATGCTGTATCCCCAGCAAATAGTTTGGTGCCTGCAACACTGTCAGTGCTCAATGAATATTTCTTGAATGGATTAATCGATCCATTTCTGTTCATCATTTTCAAACTTCTCTCATCGTTGGCTCCCGCCCCCAGCCTCAAGCACATTCAAGCCTCCCTTCTTTAACAAAACCATTGCTTGACCCTAATGTCCCATCAACCACCATTCTATTTTTACCTTGCATTTTCCAATATATTTCTCAAACAAACAATATGCGCTTGCTGCCGCCTCATCTTCACCACCTCCTCCCACCGCAATCTGGTTTCTCTTCATCAAGGCTGCTGAAACAATGCTATGAGTTGTCACCAATGCCTTCTGTCACCAAACTCCTCACACTGCCCCACTTCCCTGCAGATGGGGACCCCTAACTGTCCCTTCTCCTCTACCCTCAAGAATATATTGTATCCTGGCTTCTTCTTATCTTAGGAATACTCTTCCCATCCCTTTGACACTGTCTCCCCACACCCACACTTTCCAAAACCAATCTATACCAGTCACCTTTTCCCCTATACTGTCTTTCCTGAGCTAGTATCAATTTCACTATCATTTTGGGGCAGATGACTCAAAACCAAGGATCTCCTATCCTAACTCTCTAGAAAAACAGACATACTTCAATTGAATGAAGGAAGTGGGCATTTTGTTATACTTCTGTGTATTCTCAGCACCTGCTCTACTGCCTGGTACATGGAAATTGTTCAATACATTTTAAAAAAACGAAATGCTCCTGCTCCGCTCTTATCTGTCTTTAACCTGATATGCAAACAAGAATCTTCACAGGATGATCCCAACCTACCTTTCCAAACTGAACTCTTACCACACAGATGTTCTAGGCAATCTGTACCCTCCAACTTCCATCCTTGTCATTAAGTACTACTAAAGCTTAAGTCCGTTCTCTCCTCTTTAATTTACCTGCCATTGTATTATTTACCATGGTATTTGTTAGTATCTCCCCTGCTAAATCCTAAAGCTTCATGAAGACAAGAACACTATCTTCTTCAGCATTGTATTTCTAGGCTCTTGAATAAGGCACAACATATAGTAGGTTCTCAGAAGATACTTGCTGAAGCAGTAATACTGCCTCTTTCCTTCAGACCCAACTACTTCTCCCCGTTGTGAGTGCATAGTACTTGCTTAGCAATTCAACATGAAATACCTTGTGGGATCACACAGATATATTGTAGGCACTGTGGATGTATTATCTACAGGTATTACAGGTATTCTCCAGTATTCTTGGCTGGAGAATTCCATGAACAGAGGAGCCTGGCAGGCTACAGTTCATGGGATTGTGAGAGTTGTACACAACTTCAGTTCAGTTCAGTTCAGTCACTCAGTCATGTCCGACTCTTTGCAACCCCATGGACCGCAGCACGCCAGGCCTCCCTGTCCATCACAACTCCCAGAGTCCACCCAAACCCATGTCCATTGAGTCAGTGATGCCATCCAACCATCTTATCCTCTGTCATCCCCTTCTCCTCCTGCCCTCAATCCTTCCCACCATCAGGGTCTTTTCAAATGAGTCAGTTCTTCACATCATGTGGCCAAAGTATTGGAGTTTCAGCTTCAACATCAGTCCTTCCAATGAACACCCAGGACTGGTCTCCTTTAGGATGGACTGGTTGGATCTCCTTGCAGTCCAAGGGACTCTCAAGAGTCTTCTCCAACACCACAGTTCAAAAGCATCAATTCTTCACACTATCTTTTTATTACAGGTATTATCCACATAGAACCATGGAATATTAAAGCTGGACGGGATCTTTTTCATAAGATCCATCACTTGATAGAAGGGCCAACAGGGACTCAGATAGATTACCACTGGTTTTAGATCTTTCAGGAATTTGAACTGTAAGTTCCTGAGGGCATGAATCCTACCTCCTACTCCTAAACACTCCCTGCTATACCTGGGACCTTAGTAGGTAGTATTACTGCTACTGCTACTGCTAAGTCGCTTCAGTCGTGTCCGACTCTGTGCGACCCTATAGACAGCAGCCCACCAGGCTCCGCCGTCCCTAGGATTCTCCAGGCAAGAATACTGGAGTGGGTTGCCATTTCCTTCTCCAGTGCATGAAAGGGAAAAGTGAAAGTGAAGTCGCTCAGTCGTGTCCGACCCTTAGCGAACCCATGGACTGCAGCCTACCAGGCTCCTCTGTCCATAGGATTTTCCAGGCAAGGGTACTGGAGTGGGTTGCCGTTTCCTTCTCCAGCTAGTATTACTACTGCCACTAATATTAACAATACTATTTATTGTTTTGACAGTTTCTTTGGTAACATACCACCCTCCATCCACAAGGTGAAGAGCAAACCCATCAACTATACTGGGAATCCACAGCTGGCTTTCTGACCATCCAGGGACACAGCTGCCCCACTTCTCCTCAGTTATCATTGAAAATGCCACAACAGAAGAACAAGCACTGGGAGGCCATGTGGGTGCTTAGTTGTTCAGCTGTGTCTGACTCTGTGACCCAATAAGACTGTAGCCCACCAGCCTCCTCTGTCCATGGAATTTTCCCGGCAAGAATACTGGAATGGGTTGCCATTTTCTCCTCCAGGGGATCTTTCCAACCCAGGAGTTATACCCACATCTCTTGCATCTCCTGCACTGGCAGGTGGGTTCTTTACCACTGTGCCACCTGGGAAGCCCCATACCATGCCCAGAAAGTGCTATTTTACTGTTCTCACATCGCAGTCACCTCCTCCTCACTGGGTAGAAACACCACACCAGGACCTCACAGCACAGCTATCAGTGTCCTTCCCCTAGGACTTGGCCTAGATATATCTTGTCTAGTGATCTCACACCACAGAAAAAACATCCCAGTGATACACTCTACTCTCTACTGACAGGGGAAGTGGGCACACACCCCAGTTTAACACGTTTGCCAGATAGCGAGAAAGATGGGGTCCCCCCACCAGTACAAGAACAGGTAGAGGAAAGAACTCATCCGAAGTGAGAGCTGGGGTTCTTGGATCTTGATTCTTCTTTTAGTAGCTCTGTGACTAGAGCAGAGTCTTTTCACCTTTATAAGCTGATTTCCTACTGGTGAAAGGGGAACTAAATTAACTGCTCTCAGAGAGACATAGTGAGGACCAAGGGGGATAAGATACTGGAACTGTCAAGTCATTACAGTTCTCTACCCGCAACCAACAATTCCATGATAACCACCTCTGAGTTCCCTGGATAGTTCGGATACTCTGTTAGCCTCTTTATTGGGTTTCTTGATAAGATACAGTGGTAAAGAATCCACCTGCCAATGCAGGAGATGCAGGCTCAATTCCTGGGTTAAGAAGATTCCCTGGAATAGGAAATGGAAACCGACTCCAGTATTCTTACCTGGAAAATTTCATGGACAGAGGAGCCTAGCGGGCTCTAGGCCATGGGGTTGCAAAGAGTCAGACATGACTGTGCGCACATGCATGACAGGATACAACTTTGAGCTCGGTGTCTAGGTGAGAATACTAAGGGATGGGGAGACAAGGACCTGCCCCCGGGGACGCTCTACTCACAAGGGAAGAGACGGACCCCCGGAAGCAACTAAGCTCCTAAAAACAATAGAAATCTGGGAGTACAGCATGCTTACTGAGCACTTATTCATACCAGGCCCTGGCCACACTTATTAATTCCTTCAAGGCTCACAACCACCCCATCAGGTGTGTCCTTCTACCACCGTAAATCACAGAACACTGGCCTTGCACCTAAATGCCCATGTGTCTTTGAACAGAACCAGTATGATTAACTGGGGGAACATTTTCTGGAAGACAAAGGGGCTATGTGGTTTGGAAGGGGAAGGATGTGAATTAATTGTGAGATGGGGAAGCTTCAGGTATTTCAAGTGGAAGCACTTGAATCATGAAGAGAAAATATGAAGGTTGCTAGGGAGATTATCCTGTGGGGCAATGGGGAATTGTGCTGAGGTAGTGTTTCAAGGGGTGCTGAAATCAATTTTTTTACTGAACAATAGGTCCCTTTAAGAAAGTGGTTTTGTGCCAGAAGCCAACTGAATGAGTTCAGTTCAGTTCAGTCGCCAGTCGTGTCTGACTCTTTGCAACCCCATGAACCGCAGCACGCCAGGCCTCCCTGTCCATCACCAACTCCCGGAGTCCATCCAAATCCATGTCTACTGGGTCGGTGATGCCATCCAACCATCTCATCTTCTGTCGTCCCCTTCTCCTCCTGCCCTTAATCTTTCCCAGCATCAGGGTCTTTTCAAATGAGTCAGCTCTTCGCATCAGGTGGCCAAAGTATTGGAGTTTCAGCTTCAACATCAGTCCTTCCAATGAACACCCAGGACTGGTCTCCTTTAGGATGGACTGGTTGGATCTCCTTGCAGTCCAAGGGACTCTCAAGAGTCTTCTCCAACACCACAGTTCAAAAGCATCAATTCTTCAGTGCTCAGCTTTCTTTATAGTCCAACTCTCACATCCATACATGACCACTGGAAAAACCACAGCCTTGACTAGACGGACCGTTGTTGGCAAAGTAATGTCTTTGCTTTTTAATATGCTGTCTAGGTTGGTGATAACTTTCCTTCCAAGGAGTAAGCATCTTTTAATTTCATGGCTGCAGTCACCATCTGCAGTGATTTTGGAGCCCAGAAAAATAAAGTCAGCCACTGTTTCCCCATTTATTTACCATGAACTGATGGGACCAGATGCCATGATCTTAGTTTTCTGAATGTTGAGCTTTAAGCCAACTTTTTCGCTCTCCTCTTTCACTTTCATCAAGTGGCCCTTTGGTTCTTCTTCAGTTTCTGCCATAAGGGTGGTGTCATCTGCATATCTGAGGTTATTGATATTTCTCCCAGCAATCGTGATTCCAGCTGTGCTTCCTCCAGCCCAGGGTTTCTCATGATGTACTCTACATATAAGTTAAATAAGCAGGGTGACATTATACAGCCTTGACGTACTCCTTTTCCTATTTGGAACCAGCCAACTGAATAAGAGATATCTATTAATCACTTAAAAACTAAGTTAAAGTAACTTCTTTGTGTAGTGTATGAACATTCAACTTCAATGGGAAGCTGATTACAACCTAACCTCCTCTAATTAGAAAATTCCCAGCAAAGAAGAACCAGCCTACATGCTTTTCATACACAAGCTGTGATTTCCTTTTCCCCACCAGCCATAGAAAGGAAATAACAAGTTATAAAGGTTGGTACAAAGAAGCTATATACCATGCTGGGCACATATACGCAACAGGACAAGCCAAACCAAGGTGGGTCTCTAGCATTCAAGGCAGGCTAGGAATGGGCTAAGCAAGACAACTTTATTTTGGGGGGCTCCAAAATCACTGCAGATGGTGACTGAAGCCATGAAATTAAAAGATGCTTGCTCCTTGGAAGAAAAGTTATGACCAACCTAGACAGCATATTAAAAAGCAAAGACATTACTTTGCCAACAACGGTCCGTCTAATCAAGGCTATAGTTTTTCCAGTAGTCACGTATAGATGTGAGAGTTGGACTATAAAGAAAGCTGAGCGCCGAAGAATTGATGCTTTTGAACTGTGGTGTTGGAGAAGGGACTCTTGAGAGTCCCTTGGACTGCAAGGAGATCCAACCAGTCCATCCTAAAGGAAATCAGTCCTGAATATTCATTGGAAGGACTGATGATGATGAAGCTGAAACTCCAATACTTTGGCCACTTGATGGGAAGAACTGACTCACTGGAAAAGACCCTGGTGCTGGGAAAGATTGAAGGTGGGAGGAGAAGGGGATGGCAGAGGATGAGATGGTTGGATGGCATCACCGACTCAATGGACATGAGTTTGAATAAATTCCGGGAGTTGGTGATGGACAGGGAGGCCTAACGTGCTGCAGTCCATGGGGTCATAAAGAATCAGACATGACTGAGCAACTAAACTGAACTGAAGCAAGACAACAACTCTGACCCAGTCAGTGGCCAGTGCTGGGCAGATACCTGAACACAAGCCTCCCAAAAAAAAAAAAAAAAAAGCAAAAAGACAAAGACAGAGCCAAAGACAGAGCATCTGTCAGTATGGGAAACTAGGGGCCAGGAAGCAGGCTGCAGGCATGTGAAGGGTGAGACCACAGATTGGGTACTGAGAACCACAGCCATAAGGGCCAGCTACCTCTTGACCTTGCACTGCACCTGGGCAGAGCCAATGCTTAGACAGGCATTGGGAGTCTGTCCAGCCAGCATTAGGAGATTTGAAGGCTGAGGCAACAGAGAATGGCCACGCAAGGAGAGGCAACTTCAGTGAGAAAGACAAGTAGGTTCCTGGCCAAAGAAGAGCTCAACGCCCTCGTAACTTGAGGAAAGTTATTGTCCTCACTGCCCATCTATCCAGAAGGGAAAGAGGGATTTTCCTTTCTCTAATTAGAGCTGAATATGGGCAGTATCCACCTACTGAAGTTACTCTAAGCTAGTAAGGAAAGGCTGTTCACATTGGCAGTGACAAACCACCATCCGATCTCTGGAGCCCTAGGCAGCCAGAACAGAGAGCCACAAACCCAAAGCAGGCTGGGACCACACAACATCCTGGGGCACAGGTACCTTTTTTCCCCGGGAATATGAAGGGAAGTCAATGCTTAGAAAGAAAAATACCATATGATATCACTTATATGTGGAATCTAAATAATGACATTACAAACAAACTGATTTACAAAACAGACTCACAGAAAACGAACTTATGGTTACCAGGAAGGAAGGGTGGGAGGCAGGGATAGATTGGGAGTTGGGATTGACATGTACACACTGCTATATTTAAAACAGATAATAAGGACGTGCCGTATAGCATAGGGAACTCTGCTCAATCCTCTATAATAACCTAAATGGGAAAAGAATTTGAAAAAGAATAGATACTTATATACGTATAACTGAATCACTCTGCTGTATACCTGAAACTAACACATTGTTAATCAACTATGCTTCAATTTAAAATAAAAACTAAAAACAAGAAAAGTTAAAAATTAAAAAAAAGATTTAGTCAGTGATAGCAAATGGTTGTAGTTGAAATTTCTGAAGAAACTTGCATGGATTATATCCAAAGGATTGCGTTCTTTAAATGTTGTTCCTTAGTGCATTCCTATGTTTACCACTCCCATATAGGGACTGATTTCCTCATTTATTTTGCTGAAAAGTCAATTTTACCTATATTCTCTGGCATCCATGTGAAAGCCTGACAATGAGCAGTTCTCAACTGTGGCTGTCATTAGAATCACCTGCAGAGCTCCTTAAACATGCCAGTGTCCAACCCCCTTCCCAAAGACTCTAATTTAGCTGGCTGGGGTGGTGGAGGGAGGTCAGGGGGTGGCAAGGGAGGAGCTAGACGTCACGCTTTCTAAGAGCTCCCAGATGATTCCAGAATATATCCAGGAATGAGAACCAGCTGGTTTCTGGCCCAGAATCCAAAGCACTTTGTGGTAGCTACAGGAATGTACACAAAGCACCAAGAAGAAATCGGCAGCCTAAAGCTTATGATGTAAATTCAAAGTCTCACTTAAGTTTTCCACACATCAGTCATTTCTGTATTTCTGTCATCATTTCACCATATCCACATACCTCCTACAGTTATTTCCTTGATATCATTTTAAATCAACTCCATCTCTTAAATTTGTTTTTAAAGTAAACTCATAGACTGGGGATAATGGCAAAGTGACATAAAAAGGCAGGAGCAAGAGAAAATATAACATGACTCTTGAGAGGAAAAAACACTCAGAGTTAGGAATGAGGGAAGGGTTTCCCCGGTAGCTCAGCTGGTAAAGAATCCGCCTGCAACATGGGAGACCTGGGTTTGATCGCTGGGTCAGAAAGATTCCCTGGAGGACCAGCATGGCAACCCACTCCAATATTCTTGCGTGGAGAATTCCCATGAACAGAGAAGCCTGGCAGGCTACAGTCCATGGGGTCACAAAGAATTGGACATGACAAAGCACAGGAGGGCGGGTCCAGGGCAGGAGATCCAGGATCCATGGGGTCAAGTTGGTCCAGGCACAGCAGTGAGGAGGGATGAAGTCTTGGCTACGGTTAGAGAATAATAGAGAATGCCACGGAATAGGGTTACAGGTGGCCTGGGGTTGTGCCTTTAAAGGAGCTCTAGGGACAGAGAGAGAAGACTGGGGGACCACAGGGGCTAGAGGAGGCAGATATCTGGGGCAGAGAGGAAGGCAGGGTAGAGTGTGAGGCCTAGGGAAAGCTGGTGGGAAGGAAAAAGGGAGACTAGGGGTAGGAATTAGGGGAGATCTGAGGGATGGGTGGGGCTAAGGAAGGCCTTGCTGGATAGGGTCAGAGCAGGGGCTGGACAGCACAGCAGAAGCAAGACAATGAACCAAACAGGGTGTCCTCCAGACACTGCCAAGCAGTGACCAGTAAGAGAGCATGCAGGGACACCTGTAAACTGCCTAAAATCATTCCATGAGCTACCAGAGGTGGTTATTCCCACACACTGAGAAACACTGCCTAATGCTCTACAAATAAAGAGCATCTGCCTTTTCCCTCTTCCCCTTTTATGACCAAAAAAATTTTAAAAATTAAATGTAAACAAAGAAATGTAAACCCCCATCTCACTTGTCAGGTCCCCATGGATACACTAAAACTCAACAACAAAATGCAATGTTAACTTCTCTTCTCTTATACACACACTCATGTTTTAGATCTGTATGAACACCCTTCTTTTGATGGACAGATCCCACCATACGAACCATCTCCTTAGTCGCCATCTGAAAGCACAGAACATGATCAACAGAGTTGACAAATGCCCTGTAACAAACACTGTAAAAACAGCATCTGATATTAATGAAAGAAATCATCAAAATAATCATGTCTGAGCAACCTGGCAGTTCATTATCTTATAAATCCTCACATATAGTCAAGTCCTAGGAAACAACCCCCTTTATTTTCTTAAATCCTTACCCTTAGTGAACAATAATGAGGGAGATAAAAGATTCATTTGCAATCACCAAGTATATGCATTGTCATTTCTTCATAAGGTTTATTTCCGCTCCAAGATGTGTCCCAGTATATTCCTCCCTTTTCCTAGGTGTGTCAAATCACAGATTCATTTATCCCCCAGTCGCAGCCAGGAGAATGACTCAGGCTGACACACAGCTTGTCGATTATTTCATTTTCCTGGGCTAACCTTATCATTTCCCACTTCTTTTTATTGCTTACTTACTCCCTCTTCACTTTCTTGAGGTCTGTTACTTGCAAAATGGTATGAGACATGACAATGATAAGGGTGAAACAACATAAAATCCTAAAAAAATGATGAAGGGAGCTAAATTCGGTTACACTAAAGACAGATCCCAGAGAATTTTGTTCACTGCCCAGAAGGACAGGTTCATCATTCATCCATTCATTCAACAAATATTTATTGAGCATTTCCCATGAGCTAGCTCAGTCTAGCACACCATATTAAAGCATGCTGCAGTCTACACAAAGTTAGCTAACGTTAGTTACTAGAGGAAAGTTGCTACATCATAAAATTCTGCTTGAACATGGCTGCGGGCATCACACATATACATGTATAATACTGTGATACTCATTAACCAGAACTGGGCAACATAATCAACACCCAACCCCCCAAAATCTGGAAATAAGTTGCCCTATACAGTCAGAAGCTGCTCAAGACTCACATTAAAGAAAACCCTAGAGATTACTGTTTATGAAAGACCATAAACTTTCCAAATATAGCCACACATGGTGACAAAACATGCATAGAAGAACACACCATTCTGGCAAACAATGTTTTGGGGAGAGGTTGATTAGTTAATTCATAAATTCACTAACCTGACATTTCTAACAATGCCTGACACTTTTACATGCACTAACACAATAAATTTCCCCAAAATTCTACAATATAGCTATTATTATTATTAACATTTACCATTTTTCAAATTATCAGACCAAGGGTCAGTTTGAGGGTAAATCATTTAATCAAGGGCATTTAGAAAGTAATGAAGCCAAAACATGAACCCAAGTTTGCAACTCATGGATTCAAGCACTTCCTAAAAAATAAAACCAAATTATTATTAATATAGCTTGTATATTAACATCTAGCTTCTTTTTAAATTAGCATCATATGTTAGGTTTGAATCTTGTTTTAATTTACATAAGTATAAATTATCTCTAAGCCTCTAACAACTCTTAATTGGACTTTTCTCAACTCCTGGTTATTATATACCACATGTTCCTATCTTTCCTAAGACGTCTGTAAGACAGTGAGAATCAACAGCATTGGTAAAGAAAACCAACACTTAAGGGGCACTTTCTTCATGCCAGGCACTGGAATAAGTATTTCACTTGTAGTTTTTACCTACAGTAACCCTCTGAGTTGGTGCTATCATTTTCTTTTACAACGAAGGAGGCACAGAGAGGTTAAGTAACTTGCCTAAGGTCACACAGATAAGGAGGATTCACACCTGTGGTCTCTCCTTCCCCTGGTCTATGATCTTCACCAGTAACGAGGTCTGGCTCTCTTCCTAACATTCTCATCTCATCTCAAGTCTGGGCTCCTACTGGCCTGGTCTCAGTGCTAGTGAGAGGCTGCTTTTCAGATGTGCTGGTTTGGCTTCCTCCATCTTTGATTTCTCCCCGATAACAGCCCTGGTTCACCTGCTGTGTGCAGCTCTCTGCTTCCACCTGGTATTGACCTCCTGGCACACCTAAGACAATCCCCAGTACAGATGACCACACCTTGGGCTGGGCAGCAGAGCCTCCCCTAGGCGACCTTTTCCACCACGGTTTTCATTTCAATCTTGCCAGAATCTCTTAAAGGAGCCAACACTTTTAAAAATAACACTCAACATTGTTAAAAAAAAAAAAAAAATCAATTACTCAACCAAGTTAACAGTGGCTTTTCCTTACAACAGAATGTCTGGATTTGCATCACATTACCGGGAGATTTAAATCACATGAATATTTGAAGGTAAAATGTATTAAGGTCAGATTAACCTGAGGAATAAAACGGAGTTTCCCTTCCCTTTCCACTAACTGCAAATTCTGTATGGCTCACAGACAACCCACAAAGGCAGCTGTCCTCCAGACAGATGCCATAGCTCCACGATGTTGAGGGGCCTTGTAAGGAGGAAATGAACACTTACAAAGCACCTACTATGCACCAGACATTATGTCATGTGTTTTACAGGTATGAATGAACTAAGAATTCTGCAACAACCCCAGCAGATAGGTCTCACCACGCCCATTTTACAGATGGGAAAACAAGCTCGTAAAGGTCTCATAAATCAGCCTAAGGTCACAGAGCTGGTGGTGGCAGAGCCAAGATGTGAGCCTGCATCTGTTTGCCCCCGGCTTCTTGCTCAGGGACTATTCTTCTTGCTGCACTGCTCAGGGTTCCATCTAGACTCCTGCAAGATGGAGCTTGCCTTTGACTACAGTACTGAGTTTTCTGATCAACCCAACAAGAAATGAGGTCCTGATATACACGTTTCCCAAATGGCCCTGGGCTCCTGATTCCCAGATGGGTCACAAATGTCCCCAGAAAAACAGTCGCCTTTTTTTTTTTTTACTTTCCATGGGCTGGCTACTCATCTGTTTCATTCCCTCTTCTCTCTCCTTGCTCCGTGTTCCCTTCTCTACTGTGTCTTTCTCTGTGTGTGTGTGTGTGTCTGTTTCTGCCTGTGTCAGAAATCTGTGTGTGTATGCATACCTTCTGTCTTCTATCCCTTACACACACACACATGCACACACATTCTCATGTCCATTCTCTCCCCCCCAGGAATACCTCGATCCAGCAGCCGGAGCAAGCGGAGATACCAAAGATACCACTGTTCCCAGAAGCGGTCCGTCATCCCCCCCTGAACTCATCCTTCACAGCCAGTCCCCTCAGCAGAGCCTCGTCCCACCACCGCCAACTTCAGGAGGCCAGAATTTCTTGACGCTGGGCTTGCGCGTAGCCTGCTTGAAGCAAATGCCTGCCTGCGAAGACAGCCACCAGTCCTCCCACACAGAGGCTGACTGTGCCGGGAGCCTGTTTCACAGCAACAAAGGAACAAGTGCGGAACACTGCCGCCTTGTGCAGACCGAGCCTGCAGGGGCCCAAAGGAAGGTCAAGAGACGCAGGGGAGGGCACCAGGGAGCACCTTCACAAAGAAGGGAGCGGAGAAGTGGTCTTGGGAATGAGACTGCACAGTCAAGGTCATATCTTAGATGTCATTCCAGGATCTCCTACCATCCTGGCTTCCCCTGCCTCCCATGCCAAAGGCCAGTGGCTCTCCTAACAGGAGACAGGGATAGGAAGACAGGAACTCAGCCATCCGGGACTCTGAGGCCAGCCTACAAGAGCCAGAGCCTCACTGTCTTATTCCGTGGAAACCACAGGCACCCCAGGTCCAAGGCTGCTGGACCCATGTGGCCAGAAAAAGGCCACAGACTCCATCTTCCTTTGTGGATCCTCTGTTAGAGTAGAGACAGCATGGACTCCAGAGTCACATAGATATGGGTTCAAATCCTGCTACCACTTAACAGTTGCCTGGCCTTGATCACTTTACTCCAACCCAGCTTCCTCTTCTGGAAACTAGAGAGAACAGTATTTGCTTCACTGAGCTGTTGTGAGGTTCCCAAGAAAGGAAGGACCTAAAATTTCTGGTCCAGCACATGGTGAATGGTGGTGCTCAAGGGCTCGTTCCCCCTTCTGCTCCAAACCTCTTCCTCTAGCCAGATCCTCAGCTCCCACAGCCCTTACATCCCATGCTTTCACACCTCTGTGCACTGGCTCCTGGTCTTCCCATCCAGAGCATGGCCATCCTATGGCCAAGTATTCACTGCGGCCAAGTCTTCCTGGTTTTACCAACATGTAAGTTGAATGCCACAGAGTCAGGCAGTCTTCCCTGGTCCTCCTTCCCATCTCCACTGCATTTCACTCCCTCCTTTGTACAGGATTCTGCTTCCTGACTCAACCACAAACTCCATGAAGACAGGATCTGCTCTGTGATCATCACTGAACCTTGAAGAGTCTTGAACTTTGCAAGTGCCTAAGTATTTACTAACTGAATGAGCGAAGAGGCAAATGTCTGTGCATCCCACATGGTTTTGTTTTTTAAGTTAGGAAAAGGAGTGGACTGCAAGGGCCTCAGTCTCTAGGCACCACCTAAAGCCTGTGGAAGAATGACAGGGCACCCTGGCCTTGCATTGCTGGGAACGCATTTTACAGGATGCTGGCTGCTGACCCAGTGAGGCTGTGCCCCGAGGTGACCAGAAGTCCTGTTTGCATAAGTGAAATCAAGAGGACCCCAGGTCCAGAACAACTTTGGACTCCAAGTCTAAAAACTACCCAGCAGCCATGTGCACATTCATCACTGCTTTCACCCAGCCCAGGCCATGCCTGCAATGTCTTCTCACTGTTCCAGTAGAAATGCTGGCCTCCCAGGCCTCCTGGTCTCCATCTGGAAGCCGGCAGGAGCAGGCCTCCTCAGCGTCAGCTCTTCCCGGAGGCTCAGGCTTCCAAGATGACACAGGCTGCAGATTCTGACAGAATTCAGACTGAGGAGGAAGCCTGTCCTAGGGCAGGAGCTAGGAGGGAGAGGGAGAAGGCGAGCAGAGCCACAGTCTCCTCCAGCTTGGCCCTGCCCCTGCTCTACCATGGCATCGTGGTTCCTTCATGAAAAGAAGCCCTGGGACCGAGTAGACACCGCCGCCCAGAAGCTACCTCGCAGGATCTCCTGGAGTTATTTTACTATTACCTTAAATGGACAAGACTCCAGTCGGTAGTTAACACAAGAATGCACACCCCTCCTCCTCTCTCTCCAGAGAGAAGTGCACTGACCCTTAGCCTCCCCCTCCTTCATGAATAACAGGCTCCATCATTCAGGTGTGGCCTGTACTTTTCCAGCTCACAAAGAACTTTCACATCCATCTTCTCCCTCGGGCCTCTGAGACACCCTGTGAGGTCTGTAGGATGGGACTCACTTTCCCCAGTCTACATAAGGGAAAACCCACACACCAAGAGGTTAAATAACTGACTTATGGTCAAATACCTAGTCGGTGGCTGGGCTGAAGAAGTGTGTGCCATCTGTCTCTCTCAGAGTGTTTCTGTGGCTCTGGATTGTTCTCTGGGGAAGTGTGATGTCTTTCATAGAGAGGTGGAGGCCCTCACAGTAGGGCAGGACCCGAGGGCAGTGCTGACAGGCCACAAGCGTGGCTCAGCAGAGGGCCTGCGTGTGGCCTCTTACTGAGTGACAGCCTTTCATCTTTTTCTTTGGCTCTGGGCTTTTGGCTGCCAAAGAAGAGCAGTCTCCAAACAAAAATGCCAAAAATGGCTCTGTCTAACCCAACTGGGGAGAGATCTGAGATGGGAGGCATGTACATGTGGCTCCTACATGGGTCTGAGGAGACCCAGACAGAGATAGGCTTTGAAAAGAGCACCTGCCTATGAGGCAGAAAGTCCCAGTGACCGTGTGGGCACTGTGTGAACTAGAATACTCTGACGGGGCTAATGCTACTCTTCCACGTCCCATTCTTGGGCCTGGAGAAGGCAGCTGGCCCTGTTCCCCTCCTTCCAATAATCAAGTGCCAAACATTCCACACAGCTTCGGTTTCAAAGACAGAAAGGGAATAAAGATGTTAACAACATGGGTGCAAGCGCTGGCCCCCCAAGTTGTAAACATAAGAACATAAGTGTCACCTGTGGGGTCAGGCCCAGGATGAACCTATTCAGCCAGCAATTTCACTAAAGATTGGCTTCAGCCCATCATGCTGGGCTCCCAGTAGCTCCTGGGTCCACCACTACTCATTTCTCCAACTCCCACAGAGCCTCATAAGCAGTGCTTTCAATGCAGCCCCTCCAGAAGATGAATACAATGTTCCAAGAGACTGTCAGAGTTGCCATTTAGCTGCAGTGCAATTAGAATGGACAGGATATCGACCAGGAAGGGGCCTTATTAGGTTTTGTTGTTGTTGTCACTTTGTCTTAAACAATACTCCTGCGGCGGTTCCTTCTTTCGTCATGGTCAGAGCAAGCACGGTCATTCCCGTTGGCATGGTTCCTGCAATCCACCTGGCTGGTGCTACGGGGACCCATTCTCAGAAGCAAGGAGCATCTCCAGGCCAGCAACAACCCATCCATCCCAGAGGGCTGATGCCCGTCTGGATGATCACCAGAACATGGATGTGTTCCCTTCTCTTCACTGTTCCTTCTTCCTACGTGGCACTGTTCTTTCTCCCGCTCTCCGCCCGCCCCAACATGAAAACACTGTGTTCCCAATCAGATAAAGCCAGCACAAGTGTATGGAGCAGAAGGCAAGCAGCACAGAGGGAGGGGAGAAGCAGTCATGTCCCAAAGCTTTCCCACTCATCTCCTGGGACGATGACCACTCAGTCGCACTGGCTGGCTTATTGGACCCACGGGGCTAGCTCACCAGGGAAGGTGGTAGTGTTGCTAGTCTGCATAGCAGAGCGAAGACTATCTCTCCCCAAGGAAGTGGGCTCCACCAGGCTGCCATTTTGCCCTGCAAGCTGTACTTCAGTTGCAACATGTATCACACACTCCAGCAGACACCATCCTAAGCCACCTCCCACACCACTTCTGTCCCCTTGGCGATGAGCACCCAAGTGGAGAAGTGAAGCCCTGTGACAACACATTCTCAGCGACGCCATCCATGGATGGGATGGACACTGGCCTGTCTCTCCTGTGAGAGCCAGGTGTCCCCAAGTAAACGGGTTTCCTAGGTCCACACCTGAGGCCAGCACCTAAGACAGGTTATCACCTGTCACGCTGAAATTCAAGCCCACTTCTCCCAAGAGGTCTTTTCCAGCTAACCTCATTCATTCTCTATCTCTGAGGTTCTCAAAGTTTAATGGGCAGCAGAATCACCTTAGAGGGTTGGTTATCCAGGCAGGTAACTCGGCCTCACTCTCCAAGGCCTGCATTTTTAACCAGCTCCCCAGCTGAGTCTGAAACGGGGATCTGTCTGCTTCTGTCCCTGTTCTCCTCTCTTACTTCACTGAGCTATTCCAGTTGAATTCTAGAGTGTACCCTGTTTCCCCCACACATCCTCGGAGTGCAGAGTTAGAAGAATCTCCTGGAAGGTAAGGGGCCTTCAAGGCCCAGTAGAGGGTCCCAGACTCCAGGGCTGAGGAGCTGCCAGCCAGGAGGCTGAGAATCAGGCTCCTCTCTCCACAGGCTCCAGAGAGCATTCATCTGTACAATGGCTTTAAATGTCACCTCAAATATCAGGCCGGGCGGCAGGAGTGAAAGGCGGAAGCTCATTAGCCTGCCTTGCCCTGCTTTTGTGTGGCTTTCATCTGTGTTCACCTCTGACCTCCTCTGGGATCATTAACGCTCCCTCGACTGGGGGAGCCTCAGCTCCTGGAGACGTCACACAGCCCTTCCCCACACTGGGCTCTACACCAAATTGCTAAGTCAGGGAAATGCAGTCCCTCCTGGACACCTCCCCAGAGCACTTATTCCTCCCCCACCAATCGCCAGAACCCCATGTGGCCCTGACTCTCCTTCCACAGCATGCCACCCCAACACTGCCACCCTGGCCCCAAAAACCAAGCCGTGCCCTCATGCCTTTTCAAAGCTCACCCATCCTGGGCCTGTGAAAAGTATTAGGATAAATAATTTCAACCCCTCTAAAGTCTGCACAATGAGAGCTTAGTATTCAGACCCTCGGGGAATATTTACATTTTGGCCAAAGATAATGCCTTAGGTCAAAGGAAAGAAAACAAAGAACAAAAACAAACCAAGCTTATAAATAGAACAGATTGATGGTCTGCCAGAGGTGGGCAGTGGAGAGTAGGTGAAGTGGGTCAAAAGGTACAAACATCCAGTTATAGTAAAATAAACAAGTCATGGAGATGCAATGTACAGCATGGTGAGACTATGGTTAATAACACTGTACTGTATACGTGAAAGTTGCTAAGAGAGTAGATCTTTAAAGTTCTCATCTAAGGAAAAAAAATCTGTAACTGTGTGGTGATAGATGCTAACTAGAATTACTGTGATGATCATTTCACAGCATATACAAATCATTATGTTGCAAACCTGAAACTAATAAAATGTAGTATTGTATGTTAACTATATATCAACTTTTTAAAAAGAGAATTGGGAAAAAATAGTATAATATATTTCTACCATCACCGGGAATGCTTTTTTTTCTTTTTTGAGTGTGTGTGTGTGTGTGTGTGTGTGTGTGTGTGTGTGTGTATGGGCTTCCCTGATAGCTCAGTTGGTCAAGAATCTGCCTGCAATGCAGGAGACCCTGGTTCAGTTCCTGGGTCTGGAAGATCTGCTAGAGAAGGGATAGGCTACCCATTCCAGGATTCTTGGGCTTCCCTTGTGGCTCAGCAGGTAAAGAATCTGCCTGCAGTGCGGGAGACTTGGGTTCGATGAATGGTTTGGGAAGATCCCCTGAAGAAGGGAAAGGCTTCCCACTCCAGTATTCTAGCCTGGAGAATTCCATGGACTGTATAGCCCATGGGATTGCAAAGAGTCAGTAAACATATATATATATACATAAAGTCAAAAAGCTTAATTTGTGCAAATTATGATCTGGAATGACAAGTAAATTTATTCAATATTTAAAAAAAAAAAAAAGGAATGGGAGTGGAAGTCCAGGCCTTAGATAAGCAGCACGGGTGGGGTGTGTTGGGGGCAAGGAGGAGGGTCCATGACTCTCTTCCCTAAGCTCCATGGGCACGTGCCTGTTGGGTGACCTGATGAAGGCACCTCAAGGAACCCAGTGCCTCCTTTGCCTCCCTCATTCATCTCCTAATCCCTCACTTCCTACCCAGAAAGAACACAGTTGACTGCCCTCTCCAAACCCCTAAATTATAAAGTAGTTCTTCTTGAGGAAAAAAATGAAACAATAGATAGAGTGGACACCTCAGACCCTGATCCCAGAAGTCCGGCAATCCAAGAGTTTATTATTGCCTCCTCTGTTTCCCTAACAGCTGGTAGGGATGCCTCCCTATTCCCTCTACTAACAGCAGCTTCTTCACCCATCAAATGAGGTGATGTGACTCAGTGACCTAAGGGCCCTTAGGTCTGGGGGCCTTTTGCCCCCCTGACATTTGGTTTCTCTTAACTCTTCCTCCCGCCTCTCACTTGTCACAGTTTATTGACTTGGAAAAACTTAAAGATGTCAGTCACCACAGCTGAAACTGCATGCCTCACTCAGCCTGTGGGGAGCCCTTAGTGTGGAGAACACTCTCCCTTCTCTTTTCATCCCACGCTTTCCCCATCTCCACAGAGAGCTTTTCCAAATAGACCACTCAGCATATCTGCCCAGGAAAGTCAGGCACCAGACTACGACAACGGCGGCTGATAATCTTGAATATGAACTTCAATAGGATCAAAAAGAGCCCACTGCATCATCAAAGAAATACTACATTCTGGCTAGCATATATCTAGAACTAAACATTTTTTTATATAATTGTTGGGTTTTTATTTTTTGGAAAATGTATAATTTGTGTTTGTTCCATAATGTAATCCACTATTACATCAGAATAGTTGACTCACTGGAATGCCCTGACACTCACCCCAAAACACACACACATCAAACACACACACACATCACACACACACACACACACACACAGAGAAGCACACTGGCCAATTTGAATTCTGTCTTCCTTGACTCATTTTTAAAAAGAAAAGAATCAATTGCCATGATCACTTTACTTTTCATGAAATAAATTCTCCTTATGGTTCTTAAAAATAACCAATTCCCATAAATTCTAGAACAAATCCCTGTATGATCTGTTTATTCAGTTAATATGAAGCCTGCTAAGGTTAGGAAAGGGCCTGAGCTGAATCAGACCAACTGAGTTCAATTCACAAGTCTTTTTCTAACTGACTGGTAACTTGAGGCAAATCATTGCTGCTGCTGCTGCTGCTGCTAAGTCGCTTCAGTCATGTCCGACTCTGTGCAACCCCATTGACGGCAGCCCACCAGGCTCCTCTGTCCCTGGGATTCTCCAGGCAAGAACACTGGAGTGGGTTGCCATTTCCTTCTCCAATGCATGAAAGTGAAAAGTGAAAGTGAAGTCGCTCAGTCGTGTCTGACTCTTCGCGACCCCATGGACTGCAGCCCACCAAGCTCCTCCATCCATGGGATTTTCCAGGCAAGAGTACTGGAGTGGGTTGCCATTGCCTTCTCCGAGGCAAATCACTTCACTTCCCTAAATCTCAGTTTCTTCATCTTTTGGATGAACATAAGGCTGACCTTATAAAATCTGAACAAACTGCACGAGGGAAAAACAAAATAACATGTATGAAATATTAAGTACTGTACCTAACACAGCAGTTGCATTCTCCTACAATAGAAAACAAGCTCGTGCCAGCTTAACTTATCAATCCATGGGATCTAAATGGACAAATACACCAGCTAAAAAAAAAAAAAAAAAGACTATCAGTTTTGCCTCTGAGGACAGCTATAAGCCAAGTGGACTTTGTGAAGTGCTGAGTTAGGCACAAGTTATGACTCCAAATCCCCCAGGCCTCCACCTGCCCTTCAGGTAGGGGCAGATTCCTACATCTTACTTGCCCAAATGCCCCAACTCATTTGGCTTCTTCCCTCTGCCCTAACACAGGTTGCAAAGATCCAAGAGAGAGTTAATTAGAAAAAATCCTTTGATTATGTCCACATGAAATATGTGGATGACTCTCAGTACTGAGAAGATGGAAAACTTTTTGGAGTTTCCTGATATAGTTTCCACGTAGTAAATGCCAATGATTTGGCTTCCCTAAAAGTCCATCAAGCCTGACCTCACAGCATGCATACGGGAAAGCCTAGTTAAAGATAGCCATGTGAAAAAACAACTACTATAAAACTCCCAGAAAAAAAACTGACAGTCTTAGGGTAGGGAGTTTTTCCTAGGCAAGACACAAAGCTAAACACACATATATGCATTTTTTAATCTCTGAAGGGATATACAAGTCACGTAAGGAGAACAGGGGATAGAGAACAGTATTGAAAGGAATACTTTTCACTGAATATCTTTTTAAACCTTTCGAATTTTGACCCTTGAACTGTACCTAACTTTTCAAAGAACATTTTAAGATAATGGAGTCAAGAATAAATGTAGCTGTTCTTGGAGTCTAGCTGCCATGCTGTGAGAAGACCAAGCCACATGGAAAGACCACATGAAGGAGAACCAAGGGCCCAGGCTGAGAAGCCCAGCCAGTCTCAGCCCCACCCACGCCAGCTGCCAACCACGTGAGTGAGGTCGCTTTAGAGCTTCCTGTCTTTCCAGCACCATGACAGACGCCACATAAAACAGAACTGCCTACTTGATCCTCACGATCAGGGAAATGGTAAATTGTTGGTGTAAGTCACTAAGACTGGGGGTGGTTTGTCACAGTGTAAAGATAAATGAAGGTGGGAGTCATTGGTGATTGGAGACAAGTTAAAGCCACAAGAATGGCTGAGATCACAAGGAAGTATTGAAAAGGACTGTATCTTATTTCATCTTGAAGACAAAAGCATGTCTAGTCTCAGGACCATACCTATCTGTCTACCTATCTACCGATCTAAGAATTTGAATTCTGAAGGCAGAATTGTCACAGGGATGTCTAATTAACTTGCTTGCTTGAATTTTAAAAAAACAGACAGATTTTCTCTACAGGAAGTAAATATATCTGATTTGGCTACTTGTTTTGACAATGAGAGATACCTTTTCCAATTCATTAAATTTGCAGCTCCAAGATTTTTAAGAAAACATATTTAAAGCCTGATTATAATCTACAAGGTGCTAGAAAATATTTTATTTGCAACCACTTAAACTTATGGTTTAAAAAAATGTTTAATGTCAACTTAGATGTATGAGGGGAGGATATAGTTTTCAATATTCTTTTAGGGCATACATAAGCAAAACCGGGCTCAATAAAGGACGGAAATGGTAGGGACCTAATAGAAGCAGAAGATATTAAGAAGAGGTGGCAAGAATACACAGAAGAATTGTACAAAAAAGATCTTCATGACCCAGATAATCACAATGGTGTGATCACTCACCTAGAGCCAGACATCTTGGAATGTGAAGTCAAGTGGGCCTTAGGAAGCATCACTATAAACAAAGTTAGTGGAGGTGATGGAATTCCAGTTGAACTATTTCAAATCCTGAAAGATGACGCTGTGAAAGATGATGCTGTGGAAGTGCTGCACTCAATATGCCAGCAAATCTGGAAAACTCAGCAGTGGCCACAGGACTGGAAAAGGTCAGTTTTCATTCCACTCCCAAAGAAAAGCAATGCCAAAGAATGCTCAAACTACTACACAATTGCACTCATCTCACATGCTAGTAAAGTAATGCTCAAAATTCTCCAAGCCAGGCTTCAGCAATACGTGAACCATGAACTTCCAGATGTTCAAGCTGATTTTAGAAAAGGCAGAGGAACCAGAGATCAAATTGCCAACATCCGATGGATCATCGAAAAAGCAAGAGAGTACCAGAACAACATCTATTTCTGCTTTATTGACTATGCCAAAGCCTTTGACATATGCAGGTCAGGAAGCAACAGTTAGAACTGGACATGGAACAACAGACTAGTTCCAAATAGGAAAAGGAGTACGTCAAGGCTATATATTGTCACCCTGCTTATTTAACTTATATGCAGAGTACTTCATGAGAAACGCTGGGCTGGAAGAAACACAAGCTGGAATCAAGAATGCCGGGAGAAATATCCATAACCTCAGATACGCAGATGACACCACCCTTATGGCAGAAAGTGAAGAACTAAAGAGCCTCTTGATGAAAGTGAAAAAGGAGAGTGAAAAAGTTGGCTTAAAGCTCAACGTTCAGAAAACTAAAATCATGGCATCCGGTCCCATCACTTCATGGCAGATAGATGGGGAAACAGTGGAAACAGTGGCTGACTTTATTTTTCTGGGCTCCAAGATCACTGCAGATGGTGACTGCAGCAATGAAATTAAAATACATTTACTCCTTGGAAGGAAAGTTATGACCAACCTAGACAGCATATTAAAAAGCAGAGACATTACATTGCCAGCAAAGGTCTGTCTAGTCAGAGCTATGGTTTTTCCAGTAGTCATGTGTGGATGTGAGAGTTGGACTATAAAGAAAGCTGAGCGCTGAAGAATTGATGCTTTTGAACTGTGCTGTTGGAGACTCTTGAGAGTCCCTTGGACTGCAAGGAGATCCAACCAGTCCATCCTAAAGGAGATCAGTCCTGGATGTTCATTGGAAGGACTGACGTTGAAGCTGAAACTCCAATACTTTGGCCACCTGATGCGAAGAGCTGACTCATTGGAAAAGACCCTGATGCTGGGAAAGATTGAGGGCAGGAAGAGAAGGGGACGACAGAGGATGAGATGGCTGGATGGCATCACCGACTCTATGGACATGGGTTTGGGTGGACTCAGGGAGTTGTTGATGGACAGGGAGGCCTGGCGTGCTGCAGTTCATGGGGTCGCAATGACATGACTGAATGACTGAACTGAATTGACTGAAGCAAAAAAAGTCTAAAGCCCACTGAGGTATATATCTTAATAACCATATGGTGGAATACTTGGCAACTGTTAAAAACGATAGTTTTCCACAAATAGATATGAAAAGATCTTCCAAACATACTGTTGGGCTAAAAATGCAAGGTATAGAACAATGAAGCTAGTATTTACTCACTTTTGATAAGGAAATGGTACAATAAGTACAGATTCAGATTTGCCTGTATTTTCAAAAAGAAGCACTGGAAGGATTCACAAGAAATAACACTGTTACCTATGGAAGGAGTGGATTGGGTAGATAGGCATAAGGTCATATTTGATATTGTACTGATTTTTGAGCAATATGAATCTATTATATTCACAGATTTTTTAAGTATTCAGGAGGAAAAGAATATATAAAATTATATAAACATGAATAACGTTAAAAGATAATCTAGGAGACAAATATATGCTGCATTGCAACAAAACATTACATAAAAGATTAACATATCAAATTTACAAAGAGCTCCCAAGAAAACAGAAAGAAAAAGGTAAACAACCCAGTATAAAAATGAGTCAAAAACATGAACAGGAAATTTACAGAAGAAGAAACACAAATGACTGATAAAAAGTAAAAAGATGTTAACCTCTACTAATGATCAGGGAAATGCAAATTAAATAATAATAGCAGGCCATATTTCACCTATCAGATTGGAAAATATATATACATAACATGGCAGAAGAGTATATTGATATAATGCTTTTAGAACTTAATTTGGCAGTACCTATCAACATTTATAAAGTGCACAACCTTCAATTCCAGCAATTCTACTTATAAAACTCTCACAATTACAAAAATGCTTCAGTATATTCTATAAAAACTAGCAAAAAAAAAAAAACTGGAGATAACCTAAAAATCCAACAATAAGGAGCTAGTAAAATAAATTGATACAATTATTGATACAATCTACATTATGCTTTGAAACCACTATAAAGGACAAGGAGTTTTATATGTAGTGACAATTTAAGGATATCCATGATATATTGTATGTGTGGGAGAATAAATTTTCAAGATAATTTGAAATAATTTGTACTAGTCCATTTTTTGTGAGAAAAGATATGTAATATAAATAGTAGACACTACGAGTATGCATTTCAATGTGCATAGAAAAGGAATTCTGGTAGGACATTTACCAAACTGTTAACAGTGATTATCCCTAGGAGATGGGAGTAAGTGGTTAGAGAATTGTATTTTATGGAATTTTATATCCTTATAATTTTTTACCATAAGCATTCATTACTTTGGTAATTTCGAAAGTGTTTAGGCTGACTAAAGTAGCAGCTCAGGCTTTTTCTGAAAAACGAGAGCTCCCTTGGGGCCAGGACAGCAAGTTCCTTCTCCACTTCTCGCTCACAGGGTCTCGAATGTGAGATGATCCACAGAAAACCCACAGGCCATCAGAACCGAGTCCCTGGACTCATGTACCTATCCCCTGGCTGGCAAAGGTAGTTCATCCCACACTTCGCGCCACTCCTTGCTCACTACAGGGATTGGCTAGGCACTTGGTAACCTCAGCGAGCACTCAGTACAACCCACCTCTTCTCAGCCCACTCACTCATCAGCCACTTAGACATCTTGTGGGACTTTGGTCAGAGATGGCAACTATGTTTCATATCAAGTTCCAGCTCTAGTCAGGGGCAGTAATTGTCCAGAGCTTGTGTTAAACAGTTACCATCTTCCCCTTGTATCAATACATGTTTTTGAGACTATGCAGTTAAAAAAAAACACAAAAAAACCCCACTGAGGCCACAGACAGGATGGATGTGGAAAGAGTGGCACTGCCAATTAGTGACGCTGCCAAGACGAGGCTCGAAGAGCCGTGGCAGGCAGACTGAGAAGTCTGCCATCCTTGCCCTTGAACAGTGGGCTCTGACTCACCAACATGGATACTCTCAAACCCAGTCTCTACTGGGAGTGCTGTCACTTAGGGGGTGAGGACTGAAGGGGGTCTGAGGGTGAAGGGAGGTGACAGCTGACTGTGACTGTGTCATAAGTGCTGTGTCCATCAGAAGACAGGGTGAAAGCAAGGAGAGCCTGAGGAAGGGGAAGGAGTCACTAACGGATGGAGATGTGACCCAAGCAGCTGCAGATAGAAGGCTCCAAACATCCAGGTACAGTGCCGGCCCAGAGACTGGGTTCCATCTGTCAGGTCTTACCGAGTTCCTTGACCCAAGGACACGCAGCTGTGTCCACATAAGAAGATGCCTTCACAATCGTGAACAGTCCAAGTGCCCTGTTTGTTGGGAATTCACTCATCTTCTCTATCCCCACAACCAAAACCAGAAAAACCCAAAGCCAAAAAAAATCTCAGAACTCACGTGTTGTAACTAAAAACACTCAATAAACAAAGCCAGTCTTTGGGCTCCCTCGGGGAGTAATTGTCTAAGAATGCTTTTCTTTTCAGCTGGTGAGAGAGAGACAGACGTGCTAAGGCTGTATGGAGCTCATCTTGAAAGCATTAATTTTTCCAAGCACCAACGTGCAGTTCCTGTGCTTTCCTGAGCAAGTGGCAGCAGGCTGTGAGGAGGCTGCAAGGACACCCCTCTGAGCAGGGTCTGCCTGAGCAAGTTTGGAGGAAGGGTCACAACCTGCCACAGGGAGGGGCTGCATAAGGCCTGTGGGACACTGAGGCTTTGGGGTGGATCACTCAATTCCAAAATGGGAGGAAAGCAAGCAGAAGGAATACCTCCACCTCTTTTCAGGCCCATTCTCTAGGGGCCCAGTGGTGACCAATTAAAATCTTCTTCCTTACCCATCCCTCACCACCTGTAGCCCTGACAATCATATCCAGTGGCCAAGCACCAGGAGAGGGTGTCCAGCTTGTGGGTAGAGGTCTTTATACCAGTTCTCCTTCTTCTCTCCTCCTCTCCCTCATTTAAGGATGGAAGTCCACCATGGAGGCTGCAATCTGGTCATACAAGTTTATTCTTTGTTGGCCCAGGTCCATTCTCCCTAGGAAGCTGAGGACCCTCTGCTCTTCAGTTTGTTCACAGAGGACAAGACACAATGAACCATCTACAGCAGCAAAGGAAAGTCTCATCTTCTGCCTGATGGAGGCAGATGTGACAATTAGGATGTACCAGAAGTCCTGAGCATCTTCACTAGACATTCTCCAAGCAGAGTGCTATCACGGAGGCTTGTCCATATCCAGCAGCATGCCTGGATTTCCAGTGGGGATCGGTGACCAACCCCTACTCAAGCTTAAATGCTGTATCACCGTCAAGACTTCATATGCCAGTTCTACCACTGACTAGCTGTGCGAGGTTGCTCAAGGTACCGCACCTCCAGTGCATCTCTTTTCTTATCAGTAGAATGAGGATGATAATAGCATTTAAATAAGTTAACAAATACAAAGGATTAAAGGAGTACCTGGCACACAGTGAGTACTATATACATGTCCATGATTAATATTATCATTCTTATGAACTTCCAGCTTTCGCACTCCATCTCAGCTAGCTATTTCAGTCCATTGCATGTGCTCTTCCCAAGCTTTGGAATATTGTCTCCTACCTGTCATTATCTAAGCTATCTGTCCCAATTCTCTAGTCTCTAGAAGGCCTTCCCTGCCCCATCCAGCTGAGCTGGGTATTCCCACATATGTATTCATCATACCCTGCTCTTCCTCAGTGTCATATTAAATCCGTTTTACATCATACTGTAATTCCAGTTGTCTATATGTCTCCTCAATCAGGTCTCATTCACTGCTGTATCCCTTAGTGCCTGTCACAGAGAAGGCAATTGATAAACATGTGTTCAGCGAATGAATGAATGAGGAATAGATAAGGGAAGCTTTCATTTGTTCAACAAGCATTAAATAGGTGCCTACTCTATGTCATATCCTGGATTATACCTGGAAATACAGGAAGGAACAGGATACCCAAGGGGGCTCCCCAAGAACTCACAATATGAAAAGCAGAGTTTCTACCTTCTAGCAGTAACTCAAGAAAAAAAGAGGGGGTATGTGCAGCCCTGCCCAAGGCAGAAGATCACTAGGTCCCGGAGGGAAGAAGTGGTTCTTGGAGGGAAATACAGGTTTGCCCAGAGTGGGTCTGTTTAACTTGAAGCAAACAATGGAAGCCCTGAATGTAAGATTCTATTTATTTTCCCTGTATTGGAAGAATAAATGTAGCTTTGCAAGACCTATGAAAAACAAAAGGTAGATTCTTCTTTATGAGGGTGGTTTATTTACCCAGGTACTATTCATCGAAATCTTCCTAGAGCAACACTGGTCATTTCATTGCATCCATGCTGTCTGCAGACTATCTTCACCAGACTGTAAACTCCTATGGGCAGAGACCATAGTTGGTGCATTTTTGTATTTCACCCCACTCCCACCTGCCATTAGCAGCTAGTGCCAGCACAGTGCTGTGTCTAGGGTAAAGGAACATTGCAGCATGCCAGTGAGGAACAGCTCACTCATTTTGTATCATTTCTTCCCTTCTGTGCTTCTCACTATGTTTTTACCTTTGTTTTGTTTATCAGCTTAAGGGAAAAAAAAGAAACATCAAGAGTAAAAGGAGTGTTTATTGTTCCTTCTATTTTTCTCTTCTGAAGCAGAACTGACACCACCACCATCCCATCCCGCAAATAAAGATGGCTGTGGGATTTTGGAGATCTACTTGGCTGTAACTCTACCAGAAGCCTCTGATAGCTCAGGCCCACTGACGAAGAAAAGGAAATAGAATTTCTACTTATAGTAAGAAAAAGCCAAAGCAACTTTTTCCTTGGAGATTACATCATATGCTTTCCATACTGGATGCCCTAAAAATGAGCTTCTTTTCCTTAATGAAAAGTCAAAGCCTAGCCACCACCAAAAGGGCAACAGAGCTCCCAAACCCCAGGCTGGGGAACAGGGAGCCTCCAAGGACCACCACCCCATGGTTGCAGTGATGTGACTGCACATCTGTCCCGGAGGATTTTCAGAGTTGCAATGCCTTCATCACTCGCTCCAGGACTCTGGTCCCACCATCCCTCTTATCTTGAGGATTGTCTGTGGGCATATCATAAACACAAATTTCCAAGCCAGGTAAAAGTGAGTTGGAAATTACCTGCCTTGTCATTTCCATCATTCTTACGAATAAGGCAGATTAAGCTAATAAGGCCTGTAACTCAGACAAGGTCCTTTTACAAGAACTGAACAGAGAAAACATGTGTCCATGGTTGTGTGTCACGTCCATGCACCTACACCTGTGGATGTGTCCATGAGATTATATCTCTGTATATCTCTGAACAACACTGGAAATATAACCCGAGGCATTGAGCTTATCACTAAGGCTGCTATGTCTCTGCCATCAGACACAGTCTCCCTGGGAGACCAAAACTGGTTTGGGAACATATATGAAAGAAGGGTAATTTGATAACAGATAGTTTATGTTTTCCTAACATCTTTGAGATGGAAAGTACTCTTCCACAGAGGTACACACAAACACTGCCCATTAAAGTGTTTCCCGCATATACTTTAAACAACTCTCATCTTGAGCAATGTGTATCATCTTCATTTCCCTCCATGACAGGCCTGTGAGGGCGGGTGGGCAGAAGAACAGCATAAAGTATGTGCCTGGATCTCTGCTAAACCTTTGGCGAATGTCTTCCACAGCAGTCTTATAGATAAGATGGTGAAAAATGAATAGGATAAGAGTAGAGTTGGGTGGGATTACTTCAGATAAATTGCAGAACCCAAAGAGTGTTTATTAGGACAATACAGTGAGCTTTGAGTAGGATACAGGTCTCTGGTGGTAGCCACAAAGCTCTTCCCTTGACTGCTGCATTTGGACTTAAAAAAAAAAAAAGTTTCTAAGATGACAAGATGAAAGATATGCCTGATGGTATGGACAGATGACATAAAACTGGTATAGTGAGGTTAATACTATAAGAGATGACCAAAATCAATAAGTAAATTTGATCAAAATCAATCAGTAGATTTGAACACTAGGCCAAAATTAACAAGGGCAAGCTTTATGCATGAGATGTACATTTTAAAATTTAAAAATGTACCTATTACTCAGCTTAGCAATTCCAATCCTTTGTATCTACCCTAGAGAAATAATTGCCTATGTGCATGCTTGTTAATGAATGTTCACTGTAGCACTGTTTATAATGGTAAAAAATTAAAAAAAGAAGTAATAGAAGAATTGCTAAGACAAATAAGGAATATCCACAATGAGAAATATTATCTGGAAGATTTTCAAGACACGTCATTGCATGAAAAAAAAAAAAGTTGCAAAATGATATAAAAGCCCTATATGTTAACCTCAGACATATATACACAGAGAGATATTTACAAATTTCCACAGATAGACATATATGTAAATACATGGAAAGGTCTGGAAAGTCCCTGATATCTGCTACCAGGATCTACCTCCAGGGAGAAATTAAGTTGGTCTGAAGTAAAAAGGGGCTTTGACTTTATCTGTAGCAACCAAAATTGAGAATGTATTGTGTTAAACTATGTGATTCAGCTTTCATTTTAAAGTCAAGTCTTGCTTTTAGCTTTTAAAAAAAAGTTCAAAAATATGGGGAAGGACACAAATTCTTGGGTTTTCCATTACCACGAACGTCAGAGGGGTCAGCATTGTCAGACTGCAGAAAGCTAATTCATATTATCCAGAATGCATCTGAAGCCTGGTGCCCAGGCAGCCTACAAGGACCACGGATTGCTTAGCTGATCAAGTCTGCAGCGCTGTGCTGGATCGAAGCCTGGCAGCACAATTAGGCAGGGACACTGACAAAGTAGAAAGCAGCTAAAGGAGAGAAATGCTATGGGAAGTCTGCAAAGCATGACTTCAGAACAAAGACTGAAGAAACCACAACTGTTTAACCTCAAAACAAGATCATGAGGAGACAGACAGGCTGCTTCCAATATTTGAAGGGTTATAATGAAGATGACAAAGCAAACTTATTTTGGGTTTTTCCAGAGGTCAAAACTAGGATAAATAAAAACAAGTAATTCTACCTATGAAACATGGATAAAAAGAAGAAACATTCTGATAGAATGAATGACAACAGAACAGTCTGTCAAGCAAGATCATGAGCTTCCCGTTATTGGAGGCATTCAACTAAGACAGTCTATGTGAAAAGATATTGGATTTCATTAGAAGCAAAACTACGTGATCTATAAGATTCCTAACAACTCTAATATTTTACGATTCTATATTTTGGCTGCAGAATCAGTTTTCAAGCACCATGTCCCACTCCCCCCCCATCAACTTCAAATCCCACAGGTGACGTACTCTGCCGCCAGGTGGCAGTAGATGCCTTGGGCTCTGGGTCCTAAACGTTAGCTGTGGTGAAAAAGAAAGCAGTTTTATGAAATGTTTTTAAATAAAAATTTAAAAAGAACAGATGCAAGCATGAAGCCCCAGTGTAGCCCACTTCAAAGGAACATGTAAGTGTAATTTATAATTGTTCTGATTATTCTATCACAATGATTCTTAATCACCTGCTTTCCTCTTCTACATTTCCTTTGTACAGGGTCTACAAAGAGAGCCTTATCTTCTTCTGTGGTCTCCTCTCTCCGGTGTCAGGTTTCCTGACTTGCATACAGTTCCAGATCTCTGTGTCTCCTCAATGCAAAAATCTCTGCTTCCTCTGCAGCTGCAGACTGTGTCTGCTACTACAGTCTTTCTTCCCGACCCAAGCAGAAGACCCAACACAACGGTCACAGAAACACCCCAGCCATTTCCTGCTTCTAGCTTTCCTGCCTCTGTATCCACACAGTTGAAGCCACAAAACAAGCAAGCAACAAACAAAAACAGAATAGACAGAGTCGCTGAATCTCCACACCCGGGCAGCGTGAAAGTATGTGATTATCTTTTCCCAATTAGAAGAGAATCATCTCCCACCCAGCTCTTAAAGAAAGGAGAAACTTTGTTCTCCAACACAGCTGTCGGCTTGGGTGTTGCTTAAAATTTGAATACAATCAACAACCCTTGTCCCAGCCCCTAGCAACCTAAAACGATAACATTGCCTTGGTTACAAATCACTTTAGAAAACCTGGTTCTCAAAAAGTTATTCCTGTAAGAGCTTGTGAGTGAATGAAAACAAAGCAAAGTTTTCTTAAAACTGAGACTTAGAGCAGCTTTATCACAATAAACCATGTACCTGAGTCAAGGTCTTACTCATCCTTCTGTATCTCAGGTGAAACACTTCTTCTTCCAGGAAGTCCTCAGGAGACTAGGGCTGTGTTGGTTGCCCCATGATGTGTGCACCAGTAGCATCCTGTACCTGCCTTGTCACAGCCCTGGCCTTACCCTGTTACTGTCCTTAACCACACTCACTTCAACGGCCTCTGCACTGGAACATTTCCTGTTACACTGCAGGATTCAGGAAGGCCCAGACTACATCTGTTTCTTTTACAACTGAATCCCCTGAACACGGTAGGTCTCAATAAATATTCACGAAACTATCATAAATATATACATTATCAATTAACTAACTGATGTGGAGCCCAAGTATAGGCAGCTGCTCCACTGAGGATATTATTCATCCATTTCACAAACATTTCCTGAGCATCTCTCGTGCCGCTGTGGTACAGGATGTGTCAAATGCAGGCTCTGCCCTCAAAGAGCATGCAATGGGGGAAGGAAGTCAATGACACGAATACCTACGCTGCGAAGTAGACACAGTAAAACCAAAACAGGATGGATATTAGAGAGTGAAAAAACAACCAAGGCACTGGGATCACTGAGCAGTTTAAAGTGGCTGGAGCTAAGGCTGTGGGACAGGTAATACTGGAACCAGAGTCTGGAGGCCCTTGAATAAAAATTTCAATTAAATAATCAATATGTGGCAGGGTAAGAGCTTTATATTCATGATTTCATTTATGTCTTGAAACAGTTCTATGTAATACCATCCTATTACAGAGAAGGAAGAGGCTCAGAGGAGTCAAGAAAACTGCCTAAGATGAGACAGCCAGTAAATGGCAGAGCTGGGGTCCACACCTAGGCCAGACTGATGACTACAACGACAAGGCCGTAGGGCTTTGGAGACTTAGATGCCAAGTTAAGGAGTTGTTACTTTATCCAGTGGGATGCAGAGCCACTTTGAGTAGGAACATGCCCCAGCCAGAGCTTGAAGATTTATCAGACAGTAATGGAGAATGGGTTAGGAGCAGTCAGGCTTGAAGCCTACTGCAATGGTCCCAACACTACATCATGAAACTCCTGAACAGGGAAAGCAGCAACAAGACTGGAAAGGTGGTCCCAAGCTGAGGAATCCAGGAAGAGTGGAGACAGTCTAGTATAATCCCAAGGTATAAACCTGAGAGATGGAGGGCAAGGCTTCGAAAGTGGCATATGCCTGCTTCTCTAGCGCCTCTGCATGTGTGCACGTGTGCCTGCGGGAAAGAAAAGGACAGAGTGCAGCCAAGGACAGAGCTCCAAAACAGGGGGCCGCCTGAATACCCAGCCACACACCTTACTATGCACTGCTGCTACCTGCAAAAGCCCTGTGAATTCCCGGAACCATCCCCCGCACTTGGAGCACCTGAACTCCAGTGACTCACAAAAGCAACAATGTGGCATGAGGCATCCTCGGTGTCTCTCCAGGTCTGGTCTCCTTCAACCGGCCTGCCCCAACATAGAGAATGCCTGGCCCCAAATCAGCACCAAGAAGCAGAAGAGTGCTAGAGAGACTTACACACCCCAGGCAGTAATCCCGACTCCCTGTAATCTTGGGCCAAAAGCTTAACTTCTCTGGATCTGTTTCCTCATTTGTAAGATAAGCAGTTTGGATCACAGTCAGACATTGCACACTGGAGGCCCACAGCCTGAACTCATCCTGCTAATGGACTTTGTTTGACTAACACAAAGTCTTTTAGTTGAATTAGTTTCACCACTTTAAAACAAGGCTATTTCACAAAGAAAATTCATATTTAAATCCTCTCTGAAACAAGAAGATCTGGCAACAAGGAGGTCACATTCCCACATGGCATCAATCAGCTGGAGCTCAGTAGCTGCAGCTCCCCTGAGATGAGGGACTGCTCTCCAGTCTGCCACAGTCACCACCACTCCCTACTGCTCCCTGACAGTCTCCACTCATCATCTACAACAGGCCTGCTTCAAAATCTCAGGTTAATGGTCTGGCTCCTTGGAGCACTTGAGTTCACGATTCCTAAGAAGATGATGACCTAAAATACCATCATTGTGAGGCTTAGGAACTGGGGACAATAAACAGGAGCACAGAGAAGTTGGCGGTGAACTCCCCACAATGGTAGATACAGGTCTCTCAGAGAGGCAGGCACTTGCTGCAGCTGAAGAAGGTTTATTAAAACACGTGTCAGACCTGCCCGCCATATCCAGCCCCCCAACCAGGAAGAACTCACAGATGACATCAGTTTTGGACATAGTCATAGAAACCCCATCATGAAGCAATTTACTTCCCCAGTCTCTCTAATTTAACAATTAGCTTAACAACCTTGGTCAGGCACTTGCTGCTGGAGCATAGAAGTGATCCTGACCAGCAGCAGCTTCAGCCTAGAAGCTTCACAAGGTCCTTTCCCACACTGCCCTTGCTTGAGCTAGGTTGGCCTCTAGGCTCACACAGATAGACATTCTCAATATTTGCAAAGAGGCTCCACCTCCTCCTTGAGCCTCCCACTTGAGCTCCTTAGAAATTCTCCCCTGTGTCCAAAATCAATTTCTCCTACTGCAATTTTAGCCCCTTCTCTGTTAGTCTGTCCTGCAGAGATCCCGGCCTCATCACAGGAAGCATGCAGGCAAGAATGCTTTAGTCAATCACTTCTCTGGCTCTTCAGGAGCTGGAGTGTGGAAGGGAAGTCTGAAGACAGTCCATGCTGCAGGAGAGAGGGTACAGTCACAAGGCTGGAAGCTTTGGTACACCCTGGGCACAGATCCTGACTCAGAGAATGAGTCTCGGGAACTGGGCTTGCCCTGACCTGGACAGTATGCTCAGTTCTCCATCTGCACTGCCAAAGGGCCTCTCAGCAGAATGCACAGTGCCTCTCTTGCCCAGCTCATCCTGCTCCTGCCTCCAAGGCCTTTCTCAAGTGGTACCTTAACCCCCAAATGCCAAATGCCAGAGAGAGATGCACACACATTGTTAAGAGGAGACTCAAGAGGGGAGCTTATAAAGTCACAAGTCCACAGATACCTGCAGGATATTTTGAAAATACAGTATTAGAATTCCCAGGATATAAGGGGTGAGACTGGGAACCACAATAGCAGACCTCAAAGAGGAAAGCATCACTGTGTAACTAGGGAGAAATTTCAAAGAGGCCATGGAAGGAGAAAAGGCCAGGAACTAAATGACCCAGGAACTTAAATCAAGCCAAAAATAAAACTGAGGAATGCCTATGTCAAAGCTAATCACAGAGATTATTCTGTTTCACCAAAGAGACACAATGAGATGGAGAATCAGGGGACCTGTTGGTGATGATCCTGGTACAACAACCATCCTCAAGAAAGAAACTTCTTCCCAACTTGCCCTCCTCCATTGCCAGGGCTGAGGTCAGGGTTGTAAATGTAGTTAAGTGCTCAGGAACCTGACTGACAAACGAGGTGTAAATAAATCACCAGGACCATATGGCATCCACCTGGCAGTCCTGAAGGAATTCAAGGGTGAAATTGTAGAGCTGCTAACCAAAATGTGTAACCTCTTATTTCAAAGTCACTTGTGCCCTAGAACTGTCAGAGTACTCATGTAGCCTCCATTCATAAGAAAAGACCCAGGCAGAATTCTCATTTTTCAAACCAGGAAAGCCAGCAAAATATATGTGAACAGGACTACTAAGTATGTAAACAAGCATGACCTATCAGAGGAAAAAAAAACAGAACAGTTCTGATAACAGTAAAGCATGTTTATAAGACTTTTTAGAGTAAACATGAACGCGAATTAAAGAGAATCTGTGGGTGTAACCTACATAAATTTACAAGAAATTATTAGCAAGGGATTATAGTAAAAATACTTTTTTTAACTGAATAATGATGCGACGAGGGAAACACTTTTTCAGTATGCTGACTCAGAGACCAGAAACAAGTAAAAAAATAATAAATTGACCATATTCAAATTAAGAAATAAAGTGGAGTTCTTCAGGCATGAACGGTAGGACTGGTCTTATAAATAATCTGTTGGAGGTATCGGAGAGCTACTCCACAGGTCCACGCTCTTCCAGGCAAGAAAAAGAACTGCTGATCCAAAGAAATGATAGGAAGGTCTTTTCAGGTTCTAAGAGTTGATGTGAGAGAGAAGGCTGAGATTCAGTGTGATGGGATCTATCTGCCCAGTGACAGTTCCTCAGTCTCCTCTCCCTTGATAAGACAAATTCTGGGCTCCCTTCTCTGAACCTTATGGATGTGGGCCCCAAAACCTACATATGCTTGAAAAATAGGAAAAGATGCCCATTTAGCTCACAGGAAATGATTTTCGATAGACTAACAGAAAGACTGTTCACCACATCTGGTTAAACTCTGACCAGTCAGGTTCACCCTGGGCTGGCCCTTCTTCCCTCACCTGCAGTGCCCACTCAATACATAGAGCTTCAAACTCATAAACCAAAGGCAGACATCCATAGAAAAGCCATTCTGAAGCTATGAACCAAATATTCTAAAACAAACAAGAGTATGACTGGATTGACCTACTCCCTTGAATTAATTTCTGTTAACACATCTTAGGTCGGGCATATAGCTGGGAGCTAACCAGAGAAATGCAAACCTGAGTGGGTTCAGCATCTCTTCCCTGTGATCCACATCTGTCTATCCCACTTCTCCAACTGCTTAAAACATGAGTGGCTGCCACATAGTCAGAGGCTGTGTACCACTTTCTCAGCACCATCTCTGCTTATCCAAGTCCATTCATTCCTTCAAAATGAGAAGCAAAACAACTCCTCACCATTAGCATCATGGGAATTTAAAACTTACTCTCTCATTTTGGGGCTTGAAGTCAGTGTTTTGTTGGAGAAGGCAGAAAAAAAAGAGTTCTATATTGTGTCACTTGCTAAAACTTGTTCTGATGTAATATAGTGGTTACACACATAGGTTCAAATCTTGGCACTGCTAGTCACTAGGTGAGTAAATGCAGAGCCCAACACCCTAATTTGTCAAATGGATGGTATAACATTTGCCTACTTCAAAGGGCAGTTCTGGGGATCATTTTAGGTCATGTTTAGAGCTTGGTACAGTAGCTGGTACATAATAAGCACTCAATAAAATTCAGCTGGTACTAACAAAGTCTCCTTTCCTCTAGATCTAACAAAGTAATTCCTTTCTTGATTTTCTCCTCAAATCTAACTGTAGCTTTTAAGACTTTTTCAAGAAGTAACTGATTATAGCTGCCTCTACACTGAAGGCATCTACAACCCTTCAGTGCTCAGCTGTCCCTTTACTATCTTCTTGAACAGTATTTGCTTAGACCTGTCTGTATGTCGTTTCATAAACTGTGAAGTCCCTTCCATGTGCCAGTGTCATCATTGCCTGTTCCTGGGTAAAGTTTGCACGCAAACTGGCAGCAAGCCTAGTTTTACCGGTAATGGGTCACTAACTGCTTCCAAGAGAGTCAACATATGAAACTGTTTTTGATGAATCTGTCGAGGTAAAGGGGGTGCACTGTGACACTAGACTCTGTCATCACTTTGAGAGAAGATCTATTGTTGGTGATGTCTCACTAACCAAGCTCACAATGCTGATGCATAAGCCAGAAGCTCCATTTACAGGATGCCAAAAGCAACAGCAAAATACAACGGTTACAGGACCCGGAGAGCTCAGGTCAGTATGGTCTGTGGAGGCTGATGGACTAGGGAAACCAAACCATCACCCAAATGTTGCTTAGAGAGCATATAAATGCAAGGCTAGAAGAGTCTGCAGAATAATTCACGGCCCAAGGGCAGCGGACCACAATGGGCTGGTGTATATACCCCAAGATTTGAGCTAGACCTTCCAGAGAACCAAAGTTCCCTTGTCTGCAGTCAGAACCTGAATAGGCACTACCACGTTCTGCCTCTTTAATAACCTGCCCTTCAGAAGTGCCTCAGCTGACCAGCAACTTCTGTACACAGTCTTTCCCCAGGCTACACTCAGTACAATTAATTAGGCTTTGGATTACTAAATTACAGTCACATTTCAGCCCAGCATCCCTGAGATTACTCCTAGCTCATACTAATGGAGTCTTTTCTCTTCTTTCACACATTTGTAGAACATCTCCTGGTTCACAGCTGTAGAGGATGGATCACATCCATGTAGGATGAATGGATGGATGGACCTAATTTAACCCTCAGAGGAAGCTTCACTTCTATTATTTCCAGGTTCCTAGGAGACTTCACTGTTACCTCTATGAAACCTCTATGGGCCAAAACTCCTCCAGGCCGGAATCCTCATCTTTTATTTGATTTCATGGTTCTTTAGTGAGTAGAATAAGAATTCATTAGCAGTAGGCACCTCATCAATGGCATTGATTGACCTGTTAAGTGAAGCTGTAGATATCTGCTTTCATTAACAGAAAGAGACCACTTTTTAAGCACTGGTGAGAGAGAGCAGATTTAGGAAGCAGATTGGAACAGAACAAGACCAGGAAGAGGGTACACTGAGCTGCTGTCTGTACAAGGACTTGAAGAAGGAGGTATAACACATCCCTGGGTTGTATTTAGAAAATTGATACCCACTACTTAGAAAAAAACAGCTAGTCTTCCATCACATTTATTCTGGCCAACATCCTCTTTTCCTTCCCTGGTGTCTTGACAGCCCATGGAAGAACATTCAGCTTTAGTTCTTAGAAGAAAGAAACTTGGAGCCTGGGACATAAATATGTCTTATTCTACAAATCACTGACTTCTTATGCTGGGCAAGATCATCAAGAGGTCTTTGAAGAATCCATCTGGTTCAAGGACTGGTGTGCCAGCAGGAAATTCTAATAGAGGAGACACCTTGCTGGTGAGGGATTCCTGCCTTCCTATGTGGCTGTGGCATGGAAATTGGCTCTCTTTTCCTTGGTTTGAGTTGCAAGGCAATGTTGATGAAAAGAGCCCATGTTTGAAGCCAGGCAACTTTGGGTGAGACTCTGGTTTTGACAATTTCTGACAAATCACTTAACCTCTCTGAGCCTGTTCTTTCAAAGTACAGGAGATATACTACCTTTCAGAGTTTGGGGAGGACTAGAGATGACATCTGAAATGTGCCTATTCAATGGTTGTCTTAGGATGGGGGTTTTTTGGCTAGCTTGGCACTTGCAAAGGCATCACCATTACAGAAGTCACCACCAAGTAACACCTGACTGGCTCAGAGCACTAGCATCCAAGCACACCTCAACAGGTGGGAACCCCACACCCCCACACCACCCAACCAGGTGCAAGGATGCCTACCTCCCCTTCCTGGTCATCTTTCACATGGACATGCTGCCTTCCTGAGTCCAGAGTTCTAACCATGAATAGAAACCTTTCAGTGACAGACATCAGCATATAGCACACAAAGGTAGTGTGGAGAGAGCAAGACAGAGCAGAAAACAACTCTAATTAAGACAATTTCAATCACACAATTATATATGTAGAAGGGACCCTAGTAATCATTCAGTACAACCCTCTCATTTTACAGGTGGGACAACTGAGACCTTGAAAGGACAAGGGACAGATCCAATCAATGATAGATCAATATCTAAGTCAACAATAGGTCAATCCTAGAACCAAGACCTCATGACAGGGTTGAGGGCTTTATTCACTATCCTGCACTGCATTGCACAGACCCATGGAAGCTGACACACAAGGCAAGATGCCAGAAGAAGAGAATGTCAAACATGCTTATTTAGCTTCTACCGCATAAACAACACCAGGATAGGCACTAAGACTTTCAAAAAAAGTTCTCAGCTGTCCTCCAGGAGCTTAACATCTGTCAAGCTACGGAGAAAACCCCTGACGTGTGCAATAGCAATAATGAAAGAAGGTTTGTGATGACAGGTCCTGGAATGTGTTCAAGGAGATCGGAGATGGGAACAGAGTGATGTCACAGATTTCTTCCCCACCTGGAGTGGAACAATGCTGGAGCCTTACAAAATGGATTGACAGTGAATAGATCACCGCTAGGATGGAAAGAACCCTCAAGCAAAGGTTCCAGCAGAAGCAGAGTCTTGGAGTCTAGCCTGACTATGGTGTGTTCTCAAGCCAGTAAAGACAGAGCCTCTGGCAACTTCTCCAAGAACCTGGAAACTATTACCTGGCTGCTTCCTTACCATCTCTTACTATCTCTTACCATAGAGTATGGAGCTTGATGCTCAGAGCAGAGACCCTTGAGGATTTCAAATTTCTCAGAAATCACCATAGCACTGAGGTCTCTCTCATACAGACAAACACACACACCTGAACACAGGCAGGCACGCACTGCAATGGCGATGGAGTCAGTTGCTCAGATTTCTCTCTTCCTGCACACCCCATGACCCACTCTTATCTGGGTTCCACCAGGCTCTGTCCACTCCATCACTGAAGCAGCCTTCATCTCCGCTCCCCACAAAGGCTTGTCTAGGAATCCTCGGTGCTGCCCACAGGGCTGCAGTGTGTGTGGGTTGCTACTGCCTCTTCAGTCTCTCCCTTTGCTCCCTTTGCTCTGTCTTCCAGAGCAGTCTCTGTCTGTGAGCTTTTGAGAGGATGTCCCCAGAAAACTGGGGACAGGTCCAGCTACCTGTGCTAACCTCCTAATGCTACCTTCCTTTCACTTTGTTTTACCTTAATTTTCCCTCTGTCATTCTTTTATCACCTCCTTACTTTATCCTGTTGTAGGGCATAATTTTTATAAGCTGCTGTAACTCCTTTTTCAAGCAAGGTGGTATCTAAACATGTATCTGTTGGTCCAGCCCATTTGCACAGCAGCCTGACAAGAGAAGCTCTCCAGTCTCTCCTCCAGCGAAACCTTGGCATCACCATCACAGATTCTCCAAAGCCATCCTTCCAGGCCTAAGCTGATGTCACCTTTCCTGCAAACCATTCCCTAGCTTCTCCTGGTAAAGCTCACCTCCTTCCTCTGAGCTCAACCACATGTGGGATCAACCCCTTTATAAAACTTACCCTATTCCACCTTGTAATCCATTCTAAACACGGGTAAAATAAAAACAACAACAATAATAATTTCCTTAAAGAAAAGCAGTTCTATGATGTCATTCCCTCACTCAAAAATACTCAGTGGCTCCCCGCAATGAAGGAATCCCTCACTTTACCAGCAGAATACCTCTAGCTTGATTTTCTATTTTCATCCTACATACCTGCTGATCCAAACTGCCTAATGTTTCTTGAGTACACCCTGTTCTTGGCTACAGGTGAGAGAGGAGCAGGAGATTCTGTGTACTTCTCTCCAGCCCTGTCCCTGCGCCACACAACAGATACAGGAACATACACATAGACTCAGTTCTGGGAGATTCCCAGTCTCTTAGACATCTTTTTAACTTTGTTCCTTGGTATTTCTTTCTCCTCTTCCTTCTCCTAGGTCTCCATGAATTTATTTTCTCCCAGGGTAGTACAATAGAAAGAACACAGATTATGGAAGTAGACATATACACTATTTTTTGGCTTGAATCCTAGCTCTGCCACTTAACATCTGTGTGATTTTAGGCAAGTCCCTAGGTTCTCTGAGTCTGTGTTTCCTTATATTTAAAATGGGAACCACAAAGGTTATTTTATTTATTTACTTTTTCATATTCTTTCCCATTATGATTAATTACAAAGTACTGACTATCAGTCTCCAGTCTCAACACAGGCACTACTTGGGACTGAGGTCTTTTTCACATCACAAATTGCATTGCTTCCTTGTACATCGAATAGAAAACACCACATTGTCCCTTCCTCGGGCCACCAGGCAGTGAAAGCTTCTCCCCAACCCTTACCAACTCCTCCAAGCGCCATGATGTTTTCTTCTTATTGTAGAAATAAGTTCCAAATGCCTCTGTTAATAAGCATTATTCAACTGTTGGGGGAGAGAAGGTCTATATCAATACATACGTAAAATCCACCAGCCTCTCTATCATCTCCAGATGCTGCAGGGCAGAGGATGGGGTTTCTGATATTCAATGCAAAATGAACTGTTAGTTGTGATGGAGGTAGCCAGGGAATGGGGCTTTACTCTAGCTGCCTCATGTCTGTGTCTCTGGATGTCAAGTGTGCTTGGTAGGAGCAGGGGACAGTACTAGATGGACTCTAACAGCTAAACCTCACTCTGTAGCACAGGCAGCAAAACAGCCTTCCAGGGACTCAGAGTGCAGTTTGGGGCTGTCATTGGTGTCACTGAGCCAACTAAGCTTTCTGATTTTAGTCCTAATTTCACAGAGTGATCTGGATACTTCAGCGTTATGACCTGGCATGATGTCATTAGGCTGCCACCTGTGGAAAGGCAGGTTACACCAGCTGAGGCTGACCAAGGCCCATGGCAAGTGCCCTTGAGTTCCACAGATGGAGATAAGTGATTTCCTTCCTGAAGGAAGACCATGCTCCTTCCCCGACTTTTAGTTGATCCCAGAGTGAGATCTGGTTGAGTTATCCAAACTTTGTCATCCTACCCCCTTGGTGAAGGGACTGTCAGAACAGTGGCCCACCCAGGGTTAAAGGAGGCCACTGATTATGAAGGGGAAGCCATGCTGTTCTCCATGCAACACTAGCAGGGCCCTATCATAATCAGACTCGTCGGCTCCCCTCCTCAAGCCCACGGTCAAGCAGCTGAGCTAGCAGAGGTCCAGAGAAGACACGTGCGAGACATGAAGAGACCACAGTGGGTGGTAAGGAGACCATGGAGGGAGCCTCTTGACTGTGTCTTCATGTGTAATCATTAGTTGGAGATAAAGATCCAATCTGCGCTTTCCCGGTGGCAGCAATAAAGAATCCGCCTGCCAATGCAGGAGAGGCAGGTTCGATCTCTGGGTCAGAAAGAGCCCATGGAGAAGGAAATGGCAACCCGCCCTAGTACTCTTGCTTGGGAAATCCCACGGACAGAGGAGCCTGGCAGGCTACAGTCCATGGGGTCATAAAGAATCAGACACAACTTAGTGACTAAACAACACCACCACAATGATCCAATTCTGAGATCTACGAGGTGGGCAATCAGGGGTAATTTCAGTGAAGAATTAGAGCAAGAGGGCCCTCTTGCTCTTTTTATCTTTGGAAATTAAAGACATGACCTCAGATGCCTTTTTTTTTTTAATCTCCAAAGCCTAGACACTAAGGTACAAAATATAAACACTGCCTAAATCTATGGAGGGTGTAATGTGTATTTGCTCTGCTATTTAATAATGTTCAATTATACTCTACAGGGAACAAGAGAAACAAACAAAATGAAGATAGATAAAATTAAGCACAAACAATAAAGAAGCAAGTAGCTCGTGAGGCATGTTAGCCATAGATAAAATAAGAGCATGCACGTGTTGAGGAGAAGCTAGGAAGAAGGAAAGGATCAACCAGATACCTAACATTCATGCTGGACACCAACTGCTCTTTTGTGACACCCATTCAGGTCCCCCAAGATCCAGAGCTGTTATCAGAACTGCTCTAGTCAGGCTTACCACCCTAGTGTTTCTCAAAAAAAAACTATGTGTTGGCCACAGGCACCTTCTGCCTACTGTCTCCTCTCATTCACCTCTCAGTTCTGGTTTCCATAACCACATCATCAGCAGGAAAGAGTGACCTGGCAGAGACAGACAGGACCTCTGACCCTGTACAGCACAGAAGCCAGGGATGTGGTCTTTACATCCACTTGTACCCTATCCTAAGTGTGTAAACTCATCCCATATCTTTGGCTGAGTTTTCAGTTCCGTGACCTCAGGACAGTGTGTGCCAACTACGTGTATAGAGGTCACCATTGCATCAAGGTTATTTCCTATTGCAAGAAGGCCTGTTGGGGGGTGACCTTGAAGAGTCAAGGTCAAGGAATGTAGAAAGAGAGGAAAGGGGCCAATTTCAGGTCTGAAGTCAGAGTAGAATTAGGTACTTGAGGAAAGATCATTTCACTGAGAGCCAGGATATGAATGTCCTCTTTTTGGTTCTGCCACTAAGAAGCTGTGGACAAATCACTTTGCCTCTCAGAAACCTGGGTTTTTTACCTGTCTGGAATGAGGCAGTTAGGCTGTTATTGTTGTTCAGTCACTAAGTTGCATCTCTTTGTGACCCAGTGGAATGCAGCACGCCAGGCTTCCCTGTCCTTCACTATCTCCCGGAGTTTGCTTAAACTCATGTCCACTGAGTCAGTGATGCTATCCAACCATCTCATCCTCTGTTATCCCCTTCTCCTCCTGCCTTTAATCTTTCCCAGCATCAGGGTCTTTGCCAATGAGTTGACTCTTCGTATCATCAGGTGTCTAAAGTATTGGAGTTTCAGCTTCAGCATCAGTTCTTCCAATTAATATTCAGGGGTGATTTCCTTCAAGATTGACTGGTTTGATCTCCTTGCTGTCCAAGGGACTCTCAAGAGTCTTCTCCAGCACCACAATTAGAGAGCATCAATTCTTTCGTGCTTAGCCTTTTTTATGTTCCAGCTCTCACATCTGTACATGACTACTGGAAAAACAACAGCTTTGACTAGATGGACCTTTGTTGGCAAAGTGACATCTTTGCTTTTTAATATGCTGTCTAGGTTTGTCATAGCTTTTCTTCCAAGGAGTGAGCATCTTTTAATTTCATGGCTGCAGTCACTGTCCACAGTGATTTTGGAGTTAGACTAAATTATCTCTAACATCCCTTCTGGACCTCCCATTTTGGTATTTAAAGTCTGCTTCCAGCCTGCACACCACAGCTAAAGTGCATCCTTAGAAACTGGTGTTTGCATAAAGTTCCTGGTGCTTACACAGTAGAGTACAAGAGATCACCTGGCTCCCCTGCATACTAGTAATGAGGAAGTAACTAAGAGTGAGGTTGGAAAAATAAAGTCTTTTCCTTAAAGTCTCATATTCTCCTAGTGGGTCAGATGAAGATGTCCAGATCCACCCTCCCTCACTCTGTACCCTGTTCCAGGTCAGCCTCCCTGGTTCGCCAGCCAGCTCTGGGCCTGGGAGGCTGACCTGAGTGTACCACATCAAGGCTCTCTCACTCTCCTTCATCCTGCTGAGTTCAGCCATTGGAAAGCCCCTAACGGAAGATGAAGAGAAGCACAGAGTGTGAGGCTTGGATATCTGCTACCTCTCCACAGGTTCTCTTGAGGTTCTGATGGGCTGCCTGTGTTCCTTAACTGAAAGTCCCAGCTCCTTTCCAGGTGGCCCTCAACACAAACTCTCTGTCCCCAAGTTCCGGTACCACTTCTTCCTCATTCTGTTAGGTCTAGGGAAGCTAACCTCATCACTAGTACCTGCCCACACTTACGTAAAGAGCCCCTTCGCTTCCTCAAATGACCCACCAAGGCTGGGCCATCTGTTTCCTGCTGGATTCCTGACTGGTGTTCCTAATGAACCCATTTTCTTTCTAGCTCCATCTTTGAATGACTGATTCACCCTGAAAATCTCTGCACATGCAAACACACATTCCAGACTTTCTCTGGCACAGCTGAATTCCCAGACAGAGGCTGAGGTGCCTCTTCTCTCTGTAGCCCTCTACAAGCCTACCTGCAAAATTTCCTGTTTCACTTGAAAAAACATATCACAATGACTAAAAGAACCTCAGTTCTGTGCATGAATGAGCAGCACAACAATCAGCTCACTGTCCACTGAGCTCTTCCACCCAACTTGGTGACTCAACATCTCTCCCTGGAGATGGCCTTGTTGCCCCTCATGTCAATGTTTTCCTATTTATAAGCCTCTCCCTGACAACACCCAGCCCACCCTGCCAGAGAAAATAGTGTCATCGGGGCTGCCGGATTCCCATCAAACCCAGTTCCAACTCTGCCCGCCCTGGACTCACCACAAACTGAAGGCGACCCAAACTAAATGCTTTTGTCTGGCCTCTAGAGATTTTTTTTTTAATTTCAGCTATATTGAGGTATAACTGACATACAAAATTGTAAGATATTTAAAGTATACATCATGGTGATTTGTTATACGTATACATTGTGAAAGGATTCTCCCCATCTAGTGAACATACCCATCACTTCACATATTTATCTCTTGTTTTTATGAGAACATTTAAGTTCTACTCTCTTAGCAAATTTCAATTACACAATATAGCACTGTTAATAACAGGCACCATGACATATGTTGATCCTCAGACTTTATTCACGTATACCTGAATCTGTACCAAGATCTCCCTATTTCCTCCAGCCCCTGGTAACCACTTTCTACTCTTTATTTCTATGAGTTTAACTTTTTCTTGTTTTTAAGATTCCACATATAAGTAATACCACGCAGTATTTGTCTTTCTCTAGTCTACTGATTTCACTTAGCCCAATGCCCTCAAGGTCCATTCATGTTGTCACAAGGGGTGGGATTTCTTTGGCCTCTGGAGAACTCATGTTCTCTCTCAGTTCCAGTCTAAGCTTAATATCTCTACTTCTTGAAATGGTTTCTTTTTAATAATAATAGTAATAATAATGATGAAACAGTGATCGAACACTTGTGGACCAGACACCAATCCAAGCATTTTGTGTGTTACAAGATTCAGTCTCTACAGCCCTATGCAGCAGCATCCCACCCCATTTTATGAAAGAAAAGATGGCACAGAGGTCAAGCCACATGCTGAAACTCAGGCCCCTGAAGTCTGGCACCAGAGCCTTTACACTTTTTCTTAATGTTTTCTTATGAAATTCTTTAATCATCTCAGAGAGTAGAAAGAATAGAAGAACTCATCCCAATATACTCACAACCTAAATTTACCAATTATTAACTAGTGGCCATATTTGACGCACAGTTTTTACACAATTATCTTGAAGTGATTTGCAACATCATAACATTTCATCTATAAATACAATATAGATTTTCTCATCCACAATACCACTAATCACATGTAACAGAATTAACAGTAATTCCTGAATATTATCTAATAACCAAATTTAGATATATTCAAATTTCCCCAACTGTCTCCACAAAATACAGAACTCTCTGAGTTCGCCTGTTGGCCTCACATATGGCCAGTCAGATCTCATCTGAATTATTCCAATTTTAGTTCACATGCTGCACCCACCCCCACCACCAATATGCTATCTGCTCCTTGCTGTACTTTTCCTTCTTAAACAGTCTTTTTAAATGAAAAATCTCTCTCATCTAGCTCTCCTTCTACTCAGTCCTTGTATAAATCTAGTGCAAACCAGTCTTTCTTGGTGGAAAAGACTAATCTCCCCAATTTAGCTACAGCTGCACTGCAGCCGCGGCTGCGTAAGAGCAGACGGCACGCACAGGACACAGCACTGTTTACGTCACTGTGAGCAACTCAAGGAAAAGGGTTAAGGTAGGGAGGTTCCTGAAGAGATGGTTGGGGGTCTCTCTGGGGTGAATATTCTTGCCAAGAGGAAGGAAACTGGCAAGTTTTGCTCCAGGTCTTTGCCTCTGTCACTCTTGCCCTGAAAACAATGTGTGTGCAGCTCAAGTGGTGTCAGGTGGAAAGGGGAGGCCAGGCTGGGTCACTCCAGGTACCGATGGCCACTTCTGAGAGTCTAGATGCCAACCAAAGGCAGTCCTGATATATACACCCATTCTCTTCTTCAGGGCCCAGCCAATCAGGGCCCAGCTCCTAATCAGATGCCCTCTCTGGGCACCCTCTCAAAAACCTTTAGGTCTTCTCCCACCCCAGGTGGGCAGTGTGTGTGGAGGGAGGGTTGACAAGGAGAACAGGTCACCATTACTGTTTCTTTTTGTCCTACTTTCAACCTCTCTGATGAAGGAGAAAGATGAGGAAGAGAGAAGTAGAAGAAGACGAGTTCAGAGAAGAGGGCATCAGCTAAGTCTGCCTGCATACTACTCAGGAGCCGAAGTCCTTAACTCACCTCTAAACACCAAAATGTATATCCTGCCTGTAAAGGGCTGCCAGGGGAATCACAGCCTTTTTCACACACTGATATTTTTTAAAAAGTCTCTTGCTATCTCTCAGCAGTTTAAACTCCTTCTTGTCCTTTAAGGTTTAATCAATATCACCCCCAGAGTTTGACATCCTCATCTATGCCTCCTTAGCATCCTGTGATGACCTGACTGCAGGATGTATCATGATGAGCTGTAATTATCTGTTTCCTTGGTTGTCTCCTCTGCTAGACTTCAAGCTCCTGAGGCTAAAACCATGTCTTGTTTATCTCTGCACCCTCAATTCTTAACACAAAGCTTGTCACATATCAGTCATTTAGCAAGTATTGGTCAAATGAATTCTAGCACTTCTCCCCAAACCACCTTCTGTGTATTGCTAATGGCATGAGAGTGTTTTTCTTTATTTTTCTTTACCTAAAAAAAATCCCCGGTTGCATCTCAGTAGCTCACCTGATAATCAAAGTAACTGGAAAACACCATGCATCCTGAAAACTGAGTCTGTGTATACAGAGAAGTGAGCCTGCCCCTTATCAGTGTTCTGTATGCCAATTCTTTCATACCATGACTCCTGAAGGTGTGGCCCAGCTTTCTTCGATCCCTGCTACACCAAAGTCAGTGCTTTACATATGGCACACCCTCAAGAAACGCCTGTTGAAATAACCTGATGGTGTCCATGATTCAAGCTCCCTAGAGAATTTGACCATCTGCCAAATATAGCTACAGTGTGTTTGAATTATGTTAAATAGTCAACAAAGTTCGGGCAAGGAAGAAAATTGCCAATCCCTCCTGGAAGTGAGCAGAGAGAAGGACTTTCTTGCTTTCAAAATGTCCAAACATCTTGTTCTAAATACTGACATCTGTTTGCCTCCAGCTTGCTGCTCCCAATGTTTGCCAACTGGGCGAGAATATCTGTGTTTTTACCAACCATCTTCCCCCATTGCATCACTTCCTTCAGGAGCTGGCAATTTCACAGGCACTAGGGTGTAAGCACTATGTGGGCACCAAGGGCAGATATTCACCCCCAACGTGGAGGTGATGCTACTGCCCCTGCACCCTGGACAAACCTGCTATCACAGTGTCCCAGTGGCTCGTCCCTCTAGGAAGGCGCCAGCAGTGCTATCACCCCAACACAGTCCCCACTGCCCTCCCCTCCTCTGCTTCTCTTCCCATTGCCCTCTTAAATCATGTATCATCTGGCTGCCAATGACATCTTTAAAGACATTAAACCCTCATTTCAAATACATGAGTCCTCCTGGAGGCAGACTGACTGGCCTCCAGTGTTTGGCGACCACTTCCACGCTCTTCATTCCTGGGGTCCTCCCCTTGAGCTCTCCTAGCTCTCCTTCTGCCTCTGCAACTCTCCGTGGCTGTCTCATGGGCGCCTCAGTCCCTCCCACCCTCTAAATCTGAGCTGTCCTGAAGTCATCCATTTAGTTCTCTCCTTGCACAGCCAGGGACTCCAACTCCTGGGAAGCTCCCTGTCTTGTGCAGAAACACCTCCTCACACTGAAATGCATGGCAGCCTTTCTCCTTCACATCCTTCAGAGTCCCAGTCCTACATCAGGCACTCCCAAATGCAAAGCTCAGCCCTCTTTCTACACCTTGAGCCCCATACATCCAATGTGTTCCAGACAACTGCATTCTAACCACCTACTGTCTCCATACCTTCAACATCACCCCTCTCCTAAACAGCAACCTTTCCAAACATCCTCCTTTCTTCCACTGTGCCTCCATTTTCCTAAGGCACCAAGGAAGTGTACAATGTCAAAAAAAAAAAAAAAGAGAGAGCGAGAGAGAAAAGAATGAGAAGCAGTAGAGATTTACCCTTAGAAAGTAATAGGGGAATATTAGCACCTACACTGGACACAGAGGTTAAAGATGTGGATTTCTAGGATCCACTCACAGATTTCACTTCAGGAAGTCTGGGCTGGGGCCCAGGAATCTGCATTTTAAAAAAATTTTTTTTTTTTTTTTTTTGGCTACACTGGGTCTTATTGTGCAAGAGCTTTCTAGAGCATAGGCTCTAGAGCTTGGGCTTCAACAATGTCCCCAAGTGATTCTGATACAAATAATCATAAGTCACATTCTGGAAAAAAACTGGGTCTCAGCAGCTGGGTACAGGATAAAGATGACAGGGCTAAAAATGTGTAAATGCCCAAAGGTGACTTTAAATAGAAGCAATAAACTGTTACAAGGCTCTGTTGCATAGGGATTTCTACTAAAACCATAGAATCGGGATATACTGCAGAAATTATTTGGTCTCACCCCTTCATTTAACAAAGAAAAACTGAAGCTCGGAGGAGGTTAATTACCTACCCAAGGCCACATAAGTCTAAGGCAGAATGCTTAACATGACAAAAGCTGTCTTTTCTCCATAGAAGTAAACAAAATAAATATGCCCATGCACGCACACACACACAAGCTTAAAATGGTACTCTCCAAATTTTAACCTGCAAATGAATTACATGAGGCTTTTTTTAATATGCAGAATCTGATTCAGCAACTCAGGGCGGCGTGGGGGGGAGGGGAGGCAGGGGGGTGGGGCGGGTAGCTTGAGACCCTGTATTTCTAACCCCAGGTGATGCTGATGCTGCTGGTTCACAATCCACCCTTTGAGTAGCAAGGTCTTAGAAAGTGAAATAACTGCCCTTCTGTTCTAAATAAATGGTCTATTTCTCTACACTGAGCACTTGTGCCACAGAAAGCTGAGCACCTCCGATTTCCTCAGGCATGCTGTGTGAAGGGAATGGACTTGCTACATCACTGCTTCCGGATCCAGGCCACTAATCACCTGTTGACAGCCAGCAGGGGTGGAACTCAGACCAAAGCGGGACTCATGAGCCTCCAACTTCAGCCCTGTTACCAAAACATCCATGGTGAAAAATGTGATGAGACAACAAAATTTTTTAAAGGACTATAACAAATTTAGCCATGCACTCTTCTTGAAATAATAGTTAGAAAATTAGGAGATTATTTCATTTTGAAGAAAACTTCCCAATTAAAAATAAATGTTCTTGTCTGGAAATACATGTAGAACCAAACAAATGGTTTTGTCTGGAATCAGGAAATAAAGATGAACTTGGGCACCATTACTATGAACAAAACTGAATGACACTCAGAAGAAGAACGGCCTCCTAGCTCAGAGGCGCTAGGTGCTCCCAGCACCACAGTGTCTGACCTCACCTCTTGGCACCATCACTTACACGCCACAGGATGTTGAGCAAGTCATTTAAGCTCAGTTTCCGCATCTGTAAAATGGGATTATGATGAGCATTTCATGAGTTCCTACAGGAAAGTAGGGAAGAAAGGACAAGAAATCACTTAGCATGATGCCTGAAACATGATGAACATTCAGTACAAACTGGCAGTAAATATTTCCAGAGGCATGAACACAGCCAAGGAACCACCATTTAGTGAATTCCTCAACCACCGAGGAATTCAGCTTCATCAGTCACAAGGCAGAACTGTCTACTATACCTGCATCCCCCAGGCTTAGAGGCCTTCTCTGGAGAAAGAGACACACACAAAACTTACTGACTCAGTCTTTTCCATCCATCTTGGGACATCCCAGGTGCAGGCAGCGTGCCCTGTGACAGGGGCAAGTGTCATCAGTGGCCGTGTCTGGGTACCCATTACCCACTTAGGAATCCTATCGTTGACAAAGCCACCTTGGGTATATGTAGTCACACAGGGTCCCACACTGAGACTGGGATTTAATGTTCTGTGGTCACTGTCTCAAAATTCTTAATAATTCAATCTTAGAATATGTATTTTGAAAGGGAAAGCTGATGGGAAAAGGGAGAACATGCCAGGGGGCTGAGGCCCAGGCTTACACACAGTCTACTTTAAGCCACCTTCCAGAGGTGGGTTCTCAGGGTCCCATTCCCCCACCCTCAAGGGCTCCAGGTCTTGTCTGACCACTTCATCCCTGTCCCACGGCAGAAACCTGGACACGAATAAGCTGGGGGGATGAGGGTCAGGCACACACACCCCCAACATCTCAAGGCAGAACCTGGCAGCCATTCCTCCCCCGAACTGGCCACACCACAGCAAGCTCAGAGGGTGACTGGAAGGAGCAAGCCTCTCTTGTAGCTACAGTCAGGTAGCCAGCATGACCCTGTGCTTGCAGTACCCTTGGTAGTGGCCCATCCACTCTGGGTTGAAGCAGTGGGCCCATGGGAAGGGGAGACACCTGGCTCAGCTTCTCTGCCCCTGGCCAAGGGTCAGTCCCGCAGCTGACAGAAGGGGGACCCCAGCAGTCCAGAGGCCACATGCACCAAGTTACAGGGGAGGAGGGCCGGCACCAGTAAGGGTCTGCATGGCCCCCCGAGTATCCTGTGCTAAGGGAGCAGCACGTCATTAAACAGAAATTTAAAACATCATGACAGGTTAAGAGAGACACCATGGGAGAAAGGAAAGGCTTTATATTTCAACAACTACAATAGCACTTTTTCCGTTTTTGAACAAGAGGCTTCGAATTTTCATTTTGCACCTTGCCTTGAAAATTATGTACCTGGTCCTGGCCATCAGTACCCAGCCCCACCCCAACTCACCTACTTGGTGCTATTTTCAACTCACCCTCATCTCACACTGAGGGAGCAAGGCCCAGCCCTTCTAGTGAAAGGAATCCCTGATAGGATAGGTACCAATGAGCCTCAAGGTCAGCAATGCTAATGGACAATGGAAAAGAAGAGTCCCTGAGAATCAAGGCTACCTAGAAGCAAAGGAATTCTCAGGAGGTGATATCTGGCAACCTAGAGAATGACAACGAGGTTGAGGAGATAAAAGGATTAACATCACCCCCAGAAAAGATTTCCCAACATCATCCCCATGGTTCCCAAACTGTGTATCCAAGATACCTTGGGGCACCATAGCAAATTCATAGGGGCTCCACAGGATATTTAATTTTTTGAAGGAAATACATCACTGCTTGACACCCGTCAGATACCACATGAGCTACTAGCACACGACTGTTCTCAATTATAGCATTAAGTTACACTTCATTCCTTTTGATGACATCGTATCTTTGCAAAACTAGATGTGGGGCAGTTGCTATGAAAAAAGCAAGCACAGTACAAAAATAAATACAGAATGGGAAATGAAGAAAGTAATATCCAAACTGATTCCAAGTTCTGAGTTGTGCAGTGCCCAAAAGGGACATCCATCTCACTAATGAGTAACCATGGCTATTTAAGAATGAAATAAAAAAATACTTTCCTTTCCATTTACGTGTATTACTTTTTCAAATGGCTACTACATTGTTAGAACATAAGTACTTATTAAGTTTTTTGGACCTAAATATTTAATAAACAGATCTATGAAGTCCTTGTTTGGCCTAGGGGTGCCATGAAAAAATTAGTGAGATGTTACAGAAGCATGAGCCGAGAAAGTCTGGGAGCCTCTGCCCTATACAACTCCTTTCTTTCACACAGTGAAAGTTTCCGAAAGGAGAGGACAAGGGTAAGGATTATGAGATGCACATACTCAGTGAAACCAGAGCTAGACTCAGCCAGGTAGACACCAACAACTGACCAGGGACATTTCTCTCACTACGTTTGAAGAGGCTACTTCCAAAGTTAAAAAAAAAAAAAATTTATATTTATTTATTTATTGGCCATGCTGCACAGCATGTGAGATCTTAGTTCCATGACCAGTGATTGAACCTGAGCCCCCTGCAGTGGAAGCACAGTCAACCACTGGACCATCAAGGAATTCCCCCAAAGTTCAAAATTTAAAGTGGACGCTAAAAAATAAAACATAGTCAGTCTAGACCCTTTCATCTTCAGCCTGGAGGATGGATAGTCCAATGTGGAAAAGGTTGAAGGAGACGTTAAATCCACAGGTGAAGGATGCAAAGACAGATACCAGAGGAAAGCTCATTGATTTAATTGGGCTGGATCAATTCCAGTAAGAAATCCCAGAGAAACCCAACTGCAAGTCAAGGTTATGAAGCCTGCAGTGCTGAGCCAGGCCACAGATAAGGCTGAAGCTCTCTGGCACCACAGGGAGATGGGTAACTTCAAAACGTTCAAGCTTGAGAGGGAAGAAAAAAAAAATTACTGAGAGAAGAGTCTGGATCAAAAAGCAATCAAGGACTTCTATATTGGCAGAATGAAAGCTTGAAGATAAATGGGACTCTTCAGGTCAAAACCTGTTTTATTTGTGGCCAGAAAGAATATCCGGCCCACCTATTGAAATGAGTTAACCTCACCCAAGACTTCAGGAACACAAGGATGTGGCAGCAGCCAGAGACAGAAGAAGACATACAGGTAGCTCTGTTACCATGAAACAAAGGAGGAATTTACATATAGAAGACTCTCCAGGGCTAAAGGGTAATGTTCTGTGGGGAATTTGGATGCCTTGTGTCTCACTTTCTTAACAGTGTCAGATGGCTTGAATCACATAACCCCAGGCTTAGGGAATAAGCCTGGGAGCCAGCAGTGTCATTGAATAGAGAGGACATTTGTGAGCCTCACAAACAGCAGAACCTCCTGGGCTGAGCTGATGCAGAGGGAGGTATGGGGATAGGAACTGATGACATCAAGAAGTATGTCCCAGCCAAGTACTCTCAGCGGGCTCCTCCTGCTTGAGAGCTGGTGCCTGCTCACCCAGGGGACAGGCCAGAGCCAGGTGAGTCCTCAATCAACGAGGACTGCTGCAGTGAGGACGCACACACTCTCTCCTCTGTCTGGCTGCCCCTTCAGCTCCTGCAGGTTCCCTGGAGACTGGTGGATCTTTCTCTACTCTCCTTGACTGACCTTATTCCATTTCACCTTTTTGGCCGTTACCTACCTTCCTTGTCCCCAGCCCTTTGCTGTCCTTGGGGGTGCATTCCAACCTGACCACCCACTCTTGTCAGTCTATAAACTTTGAGAATTTCTTGACCTTGAAATCTTAGTTGTTATTTCCCCGTTTCTCATCCTCAGCCCAGTTTCCAGAATAGCCATACTATCTGAAGACAGAGGGGCAGAATAGGCAGTGCAATGGGGGCAGCTCTAAGAAAAAGAACGGGATATGGGGCTTCCCCGGTGGCTCAGCTGGTAAAGAACCACCTGCCTATGCAAGAGAGGCAAGAGACATGAATTCAGTCTCTGAGTCAGGAAGATCCTCTGGAGGAGGAAATGGTAACCTGCTCCAGTATTCTTGCCTGGAAAATTCCATGGACAGAGGAACCTGGTGGGCTACAGTCCATTGGGTCCCAAAGTGTTGGGCACAACTGATCGTGCACACACTCATGGTCCTGGAGGCTCAATCTCCGGAGCAAGAAGCACTCTGAGGATGACCCTGCCTGCCAGCTCTTCACCAAGCCACATGTGATAAAGAATAAATCAGTGGAAGTTACAGAGTTTCCTCTACTAGAGAGGGAAAGGATCTGGCAGGGCCAGCCAAGACACATCTCTCTGGGGAAGAAGATTTGCCAAATATCCAATTTAAAGAAATTGGAGGCTCTGAAAAAATTCAAAAAATTATTTTGTCCTTTCAAAAATTCTCTTTACACACCAGGAGAGGAAACAAATCATGTTTTAAGGGTAGTTGTTATATATAGATTATTGGTATCCCAAAATTGTTGACTGCACTTTCTTGGGAAGTGTATAAATATTCGGCGGGTCTCATAAAAGTATGAGCTAAGGATACTATAACTGGCTCAGAATTTATCATGTACGGCTCACCCAGAGACTGGCAAGATTGGGAGTTTGTCATTGCTAAATTTCTAATGGCTGGGGACAGATATCAGCCAATGACAATTTATTCTGAATCTTGTGTGTCACATGTGAAAAAGGGATTTTCTCCCTACTCCACCCTCCCAAGGCAATCTTTAAAGGACTGGCATTTTCTTAGAGCTAAGATAAGCAGAGGAAAAACCTCCCCTAAAGAACATTCTCAAAGAGACCTTAAAGACTTTCAAAATGACGATCATCCATTTCAGCACCTTTAGTCTCCAGTGAAGAAACTCAAGCCCAGAGAGGTGAGTGTCCTGCTCAAGATCACAGTGCAGGCCAGCACAAAGCTGAGAGCAGCACGCAGCTCTCCCAACCCCAATCAGGGACATGCTCCTCTGTACCACAGTGCAGCCATCACTGTGCCATAAGCCAGACGGAAGGCTTGTGAAGGTCCCTACTGACACCCAAAGCTAGGCCAACTTCCGCTGAGCCACAGTTTGAGGGAGTCCTCCTACTCCACCCCAAAATAAAGATGTGTGTGTATGCTCAGTCATGTATGACTCTTTGTGACCCCGTGGACTCTAGCCCACCAGGCTCCTCTGTCCATGGAATTTTCCAAGAAAGAATACTGGAGCCAGTTGCTATTTCCTACTCCAGGGGATCTTCCCAACCCAGGGTCTGAATCTGCATCTCTTGTATCTCCTGTATTGGCAGGCAGATTCTTTACCAACTGTGCCACCTGGGAAGCCAGATAATCATATATAAGTTTCATTTCAAGGACTGAGCAGTGCCTGGAAAGTGCAGCCTCAGCCACACAACACACATGACATGCAAGGCAAGGGGCTGCAGAAGGTTAAAAGACCCTGAAGTAGAGGATGAAAAACAGAGGGTTAAAAGTCCTGACACTTAAAAGAGATAAATTGCCACCTTTGTTCTTAACCTCCACAAAGGCTCTCCAGGAATTCACAAGGCTCTCCCATTAAGCTGATGTATGGGGAGATCAAACTGAATTCAACAACCCAGAAATGGAAAAGTCCCAGAGAACAAAGCCTCAGTAGTACACACATTGAGGGTCCAGGAAGGGATGAATAGAGTGTGTACCTGGATGCAGAACCATTTAAGTGTAGAAGAACTGAAAAGTCCTAGCGTGGAAAAAAGTGACACCCACCAGAGTGCTTGACCGCGTCCTAAAAGGACTGGCCTTCCACTCTACCGTAAAGAGGTTTAGAGTAGGATTTGATGCTGCTACCCCTGCTGTTAGATCCTGCCAATTCTAGAGTTCTAGGACCCAGGACACCTAAGGTAGCACATGATCACACACTTGGCTATGGGTCTGTCAGAGAGGACCTTAGCTGGAAATCTGCCTTGGTCTTTGTCATTAGAACAGTTAAAACCTAAGGAGAAATCCGAAACATGCTTATTCAATATCTACTGTGGTGCTAGATGGAATAGTTAGGGAGGTCTGAAAATTATCTCTATGCATAACAACTCAAATTAAGTCTTCTAAAAAGACTAGGTAGAACTAAACAAACTAGGTAGAACAACTGAATGGCTGTAAGAGATTAGTAACTGAGCCAGAGCAAAGAGAATAACTTAGATGATCTCCGCTTGGATTCAAGAGACATACTGAGCAACATCAGGAAAAGGGCAGAGGAAGGTTTTAGCTAACAGCAGCAGACCAGTGAACCCTGCACCCTTCAGTAGCCCAGTGGTCCTGGCTCAAAAATCAGACATTACAGTCACATTCTATGAGAATTTTTGTTTTTGTTTAGTCACTCAGTCATGTCTGACTCTTTTGCAACCCCATGGACTGTAGCCCACCAGGCTTCTCTGTCCATGGGATTCTCCAGGCAAGAATACTGGAGTGGGTTGTCATTTTCTTCCCCAGGGGATCTTCCCAACCCAAGGACTGAACCCACCTCTCCTGTACTGCAGACAGATTCTTTACCACTGAGCCACCTTGGAAGCCCATACGATGAGAATTACAGAGCACTCAATTGTATAACCAAGTCTGGAATGTGCCTCTGCTAGAAGTGAGGCACTATGGAGTCTGTCAGGAACCGCTAAAACTCATTTCTGTTACCAATTTATATAAAAGCTTTTGGCAAATAAAATTCACATCCCACCACCCTCCCCCAAAAGTAATTGTAATACCAAATAATATGGAAATTTGGCACTTTTACCCTTTGGGATGAGGAATTCATTAGCCTTCTTAAAGTTACAAAGGTCCTGAGGTTAATGGTTAACTGAATGAGCTAAGATATTTGCCATAACCCCACTAATTAAAGAGCTACATTCAACTAGACTATAGACAATAGACTCCTAGAGAAACTTCGGCTAGACCTACTGATAATCATAACCCACGAGGTTTATCTTAAAGTTAGTAAGTGCTAAGCAGGACATCCAGAATTCCATATTATATGAAAAGAATACACATCTATTCTTAGGGAGACTTTATCACATACTCACAAAGCTCATATTGACTAGAAACTAATTAGTTCATCGGTGGACAGTACATTCTAAACCAGCCTGCTGTTTACAGGTCAGTAAATTAATGGTTCCAACCGGGCAAAAGATAATCTGAAAGTCCCTGGTCTGGTGTCTGGACTCAGCCAGGCACAGTGTGGAAGGCCACCTCTCTGGCACCATGAATCTAGGGGCCACCTGTTAGGAAAGTCCTGAGGGGTATATTCTGAGGGTTCTCCAAAGCCTGCAGGGAAGCACCAGGACTGGGGCAGAAAAGAAAACCACCCCAGAGGTCTCTGATGCTTGCACACACTTGGGCCGAGAATGATAGCACATTCTCCAATTGCTCCCAGAGGCGTCTGCAATCTTTTAAATAAAGCAGTAACAGGAAGATGGGGCATAGAAGAGGAAATGCTACCATGGCTGATGCTGAAAAGACTCAAGCCTCTCATAGGCAGCCATCTCTACCTAGTCTTGACTTTTCTTGTTGCCTAGGAACATCACAAAGCATGCTGGGAAGGGTAGCTTAAGCATCCAAGTGCAGGCTCTGTGGGTTCTCTAGACCAATTCTTGACCCAAACCCAACTTTATTCATCTATCTGAGCTTGCATTTGGCTAGAGGCCTGGGGATTTCCCCGTTTTGCACATGGCAGACACTCTCCCTAGGAAGGAAAAAAATTAATTTGACACAAGCAATCAATCCCACTAGAATGTTTGCGCACTCTGAGCCAAGCAGAAATGGATCCTAAAGGGAGTACTTCTGGGAGGTGATGGGAATTTTAATGCTGAAAAATGATATTGTGTCAAGAACCAAGTATGATGGAGGAAGCACACACATTTGTATCCAAAGCATGAGTAACATACACATGCACATGGCACATATATACACACAGGCAAGTACACTCACCCTCCTTATAGGGAAAGACATCTGAGTGTATAACTGTCCAGGCTTCCATCACTCTTGTTGTTTGTATTCAAAATGTTTTAAGAGATTGAAGAATACAGCAGTGTTAAACCCCTTTAAAGTAGAAAGCTAGAGAAAGCTTGTGAAATGTTCCTATGATTCCAGTGTGATTCCTGAGGTGGCAGGCTTGGTGAAAGCACCCACCACCTCTAATTCCCCATGATCTCACAACACCCTCTGCCTTTGCCAGGAATTCCCTCCCTACCCTGTCAACTCTGGATAATAAGAGCATCTTCCAAATGCATTCAAGCATCTCCTACTCTATGACCACCGCCACCACCACATCTGTCAAAATAGGCTCCACCATGCTCTTGTTTATGTCCCTGAATTCCACTAATGTAGTCATATCATATACTTGGAATGTTTCAATGTACTTAAAAAAAAACTCTAATGTTTCCCTCTATCAAAATGGGAGTTCTCTGAAGGTCTAAAGAATGTGAGGGAAAGAAGATGGAGTTCTGGGAAGAAGGAAATGTAGAAGAAAGCCAAGACAGTAGTTCAATTACCCAGAGCCTCCTCTTGAGATGATGTGGTTGGGCTTGGGCTGGGTTTGCACATGACCTGGGGAAATGAAAACTTTGGATTGCTTTCACCATCTTCTCTGGGTGACTCAAAGGAAAAGTTCAAGGACATGAGCTGGCAGGAATATCATTAAGTCAGTCCTCCTTGTGCCTTGAGAGAGCTGGCAGAGCAGCTCTGAGGGATCCCTGGTTAGGGCATTCTCGAGGGTGTTCATACACATCCCTAATGACAGACTCGGGGTCCAAAGGAACAGACTGAGAAGTGTAGGCTTTTCAACACAGACCCAGAAGTCCCAGAAACAGGGCTCCTCTTTCAAAAGTTTCTAAGGACCAAAACAGTTTTAAGTTACTGCTGGCCATCGGTTGATTCTCAGGGGAATTAGAGCCCTTGATCACCAAGCAAGGATGTGGGGTCACCTGTGAGCTCTGGCATCAGGGGTCTGACCAAGCAGTCTAGAGATGCTCAGACAAAAGGCCTCAGAAGGATGGAAAGCCTTCAGGGAACCAGGGTAAAAAGGTCCTGAGACTACTCACCTCCTGGTTTCCATCCCTGCTGGCTTTACTATGGTCCAGTTAGCTCAGAATGATAAAGATGGAAGATGCATTTGAGACCATCTCACTCACCTCTCACATTGGTCTCAGAAGGGGAAAGAGGTTTACCACCCTCATCAATCACAACGCTGGGCTCTGGATGCCCAGCCCATCACTCTTTCCACTTAAACCTAAACACCTGACACCACCATTTGCCTGTTTTGTTAGTTTTTCCTGGACTGTCTGGTTTGCCAGTCTCCCAGTTTCTGCCACCTTTACCAGGAATAGAGTTCTCATCCACCCTGGTCAAATGAGAAACAATGCTCATAGCTACTAGGGATACTCAAGCCCCAGAGCCCTGGAGCTAAGAACAGTACATAAAACACAGAAGTCTTCCTGTGTTAAAAGAAGCAGAAGAGTTTTGGTTAAAGAAAACAGCCAATAAACAACTCCATGGCAAAAGACTCAGAGCAACAGTCCCAATCTGGACTTCATTTTTCTACCTATTCATGATGTATTTCAATTAATCTTATTTCTATAGAATACACATTCATGAAAACCTAGGGTGATGTTAAAGGAATTAGCTTTATTTGGAAAAAGCAAAACTGACTGCAACTTGTCATTTTAGGAGGCTGAAGAGACTCAGAAAGCAGATCCTAGCAAGGTAAGAGGGAATCCAGACCCATTAGAGGCCCCTAATTCAAACGTTAGTCATGTGCACCAGACAGAAATGCCGGCATCAGCAGAGCAGCTCTGTGGGCAATCTATCACCACCCATCACCCTCCAAAAGCCAGGAGCCCCTTGAAGACAGAGACTGTGTGATACTCCCCTCTGGACCCCAGTGCACAGGATGTAAGAAGTGATCACTAACTGCTTGCTGGGAGAATCAACAATGCCTCGCTCACATGCTTATGTGCACATACACACATTCATGTAAGCAGACAGAATCCCAATGAAGACAGTCTTAGAATTAAGCCCCATTTCTAAACCTTTTTCCCCCAAAAGTATTATTTTAACTAGGGTAACACTATTCATAATACAATGTATTTTTCTCTTTTGCATGTCTTTATGTATATTTAACCTCCTCCTTACTCTATCAGAAGCATCTACTTGCCTCAGGGAAGTTCAGGATAAGTTGTAGCAGCAGGCAAAGAGAAAGTGTTCATAGTTGGCTGTTGACATCCTGGGTAGGACTTTTTTAGTGTTCAGCTTGAATTCTCGACACATTCTTGTGGGAATCAACACATCAAGATCCAAAATGGGTGGACCTGACCATGGAGATCACTTTAAAACAGAGGTAAATAGTACTCAAGATGTCACATTAGGGAGATCCTTGCTGCAAGAGAAAGAGAGGAAGCCCTTTTCTTCAAGTATCAGGGGAATGTGGCAAAATCCTGTCTAAGAGATCAGACACCAGGGTCTCAGCTTCCTCCCATATGCCACCTCAAGGCCCAACCAGAGTTTGGGGTGAAGGGGGCAGCTTTAGAATATAACACAACAGGTGTGAAGGCACCTGAGAACCCTCAGGCCACTCCTGAGGTGGCTGCAGGCCTCTAGGACAACAGCTGTCATTCAGTCCTGTACCCTGATCCAGGTGGTGTGATGGGATGAAACAGCACTGGCCTAGTGGGTATATAGTTAGACAAGCCAGGCATAGAGGTTCTGACTTTTCACAGTTGGCACTGAGTGAGCTGGGGATCCGCATATTTCTTCATTCCTAATGATGGAATTCAAAGATGCTCAGAGAGCCAGTGACCTGAGCAGGCAGAGCCCTGGGGTCAGGACTAGGAGGCTGCCGTGCACAGGGACTTTGACCCCACAGACAAACAGTTAGGACATGAATGTTAGTGTTTGGTATCAGACAATACCCCAGCAAGAAAACACAAGTACAGGGATCCGATCAGACCAGTCCCACCCCCATGAAGCAAAGACCAGGGGAATCCAACCATCATACCATGACTCCAAGTACCCCTTTCCCCCTACCCCCGCCACTATCACCACAAGTTCACAGGTGCACCTCTACAGACCCAGATCAAGAGAAGTGGGAGAATAGAAGAAAATCCAAGTGAATGGGAAATTTACCTGTAAGAAACAGTCATCTAAAAAGACCAATCCAGGAAAAAAAAAAAAACCACATGACATACTACAAACTAGCCAAGTTGAGGTGGAAAGAGATCAGCTCCACATTAGAAAAATTTAAAAGCTACATTTTCTTTGCACGTTTGGGTGATAAGGAGTGTGCAGCTGAGCGCAGTGTCACCCATTAGAGAAAAACCCAGTCATTCTGGGCGGTTAGATGAGCCACTCTTCCACTTAGACGCATGTCTCTTTTCCAAAAGCAAATGGAACATATCATGAAATGTTTCACTCCAGCCCTAGTGCAGCCAATTCCCTACAAGACATGAAAAAATGTACAGTCCTCAAAGGAGGTACAGCTGTCACTGCCATCCAAGTCCCCTGGCTCAGCTTTCAACCACACTCAAAACCAAGGGAGACTCCAGACAAAGGCAGCAGACAAAATCCCTTTTCATTGACTCAGCAATTTTATTTGTCCAGAGTATTTTCCTTGTATTATCTCACTTTATCTCATATTGCTCCTATGATGTGTGGCAGGGCAAGTATGTTTACCTCTCTCTTCAGATGGGGAAAGACAGGTCCCATCTGTAAAAACAGGCATTTTAACTGGTTTGGCGAAGTCGCGGAGATAATTAGTTGTGGGTAGAATTGGAAACCGAGGTCTCCTGAATCACATCCTTGGATTCTTCTAGCCAAACACAAACTATGGCTTTTGCACACACAACCTAAAGCACTTCCATACCTGTGGTATTGGAATTAACTTTCACTCAAACCCACAAAACACATGTGGCTTCTTTTGGCTAATTGTGACTGCAAATCTGGCTCCTAAGTCACTCAAAGGAATACAGCAAAAGAAGCCAAGAATGGCCTCTACCATATATTTAAATGTCATTAATAAAAGCGTCAGTGAACACTGCACAGAAAGTTAGCCTCCAGAGAACAGGACTGGCTGTTCTCCCTCCTTCCTGAGAATAAAAGCAAATGAAGCATCCTGATCCTATGGTTGTCCTGCTGTCACCTCTGAAAGAGATTAAATAATGGGTGATGCTCTTGCTACTCTTTGGACCAAATAATGATCCAGAACAAACACTGGTCCTCAGAAAAGCTGGGTTATAAATGTCCACCATTAAGAGGGGAAGTGAAAAGCAAAGGAGAAAAGGAAAGATATACCCATTTGAATGCAGAGTTCCAAAGAATAGCAAGGAGAGATAAGAAAGCCTTCCTCAGCAATCAATGCAAAGAAATAGAGGAAAACAGTAGAATGGGAAAGACTAGAGATCTTTTCAAGAAAGTTAGAGATACCAAGGGAACATTTCATGCAAAGATGGGATCAATAAAGGACAGAAATGGTAGGGACCTAACAGAAGCAGAAGATATTAAGAAGAGGTGGCAAGAATACACAGAAGAATTGTACAAAAAAGTTCTTCACGACCCAGACAATCACGATGGTGTGATCACTCACCTAGAGCCAGACATCTTGGAATGTGAAGTCAAGTGGGCCTTAGGAAGCATCACTACGAACAAAGCTAGTGGAGGTGATGGAGTTCCAGTTGAGCTATTTCAAATCCTAAAAGACGACACTGTGAAAGTGCTGCACTCAATATGCCAGCAAATCTGGAAAACTCAGCAGTGGCCACAGGACTGGAAAAGGTCAGTTTTCATTCCAGTCCCAAAGAAAGGCAATGCCAAAGAATGCTCAAACTACTACACAATTGCACTCATCTCACACACTAGTAAAGTAATGCTCAAAATTCTCCAAGCCAGGCTTCAGCAATACATGAAACATGAACTTCCAGATGTTCAAGCTGGTTTTAGAAAAGGCAGAGGAACCAGAGATCAAATTGCCAACATCTGATGGGTCATCGAAAAAAAGAGAGTTCCAGAAAAACATCTATTTCTGCTTTATTGACTATGCCAAAGCCTTTGACTGTGTGGATCACAATAAACTGTGGAAAATTCTTCAAGAGATAGGAATACCAGACCACCGGACCTGCCTCTTGAGAAGCCTGTATGCAGGTCAGGAAGCAACAGTTAGAACGGACATGGAACTGGTTCTAAATAGGAAAGGGAGTATGTCAAGGCTGTATATTGTCACCCTGCTTATTTAACTTCTATGCAGAGTACATCATGAGAAACGCTGGGCTGCAGGAAGCACAAGCTGGAATCAAGACTGCCAGGAGAAATATCAATAACCTCAGATACGCAGATGACACCACCCTTATGGCAGAAAGTGAAGAAGAACTAAAGAGCCTCTTGATGAGAGTGAAAAAGTTGGCTTAAAGCTCAACATTCAGAAAACTAAGATCATGGCATCCAGTCCCATCACTTCATGGCAGATAGATGGGGAAAGAGTGGAAACAGTGGCTGACTTTATTTTTCTGGGCTCCAAAATCACTGCAGATGGTGAATGTAGCCATGAAATTAAAAGACGCTTACTCCTTGGAAGAAAAGTTATGACCAAGCTAGACAGCATATTAAAAAGCAGAGACATTACTTTGCCAACAAAGGTCCATCTAGTCAAGGCTATGGTTTTTCCAGTGGTCATATATGGATGTGAGAGTTGGACTATAAAGAAAGCTGAGCACCGAAGAATGATGCTTTTGGACTGTGGTGTTGGACAAGACTCTTGAGAGTTCCTTGGACTGCAAGAAGATCCAACCAGTCCATCCTAAAGGAGATCAGTCCTGGGTGTTCATTGGAAGGACTGATGTTGAAGCTGAAACTCCAATACTTTGGCCACCTCATGCAAAGAGCTGACTCATCGGAAAAGACCCTGATGCTGGGAAAGATTGACGGCAGGAGGAGAAAGGGACGACAGAGGATGAAATGGCTGGATGGCATCATCGACTCGATGGACATGTGTTTGGGTGGACTTAGCGAGTTAGTGATGGACAGGGAGGCCTGGCGTGCTGCGGTTCATGGGGATGCAAAGAGTCAGACACGATTGAGCAACTGAACTGAACTGAACTTGCTACTCTTTGGACCAAATAATGTTCCAGAACAAACACTGGTCTTCAGAAAATCTGGGTTATAAATGTCCACCATTAAGAGAATGGTTAAATAAAATGTGGCACATCCACACAACAGAATGTGACACAACTCTTCAAACAAATGAGGTAGAACATATGCATTGACATGGAAAAATGTCCACAATTACAAAGTGATAAAAACAAATTGCAGAATAGAAGGGATAGCATAATTCTCTTTTTTGTCAAAACATGAAAGAAAGCTATGCATTTGTGATAAATACATACTTGCATATGTAACAGGTACCTATATGTCAGTCAAATTTACCTTAACATCAGGGGAAAGGAAGGAGAAAGAGCATTCACTTTTAAACATCCTGAAACTATCCTGTACTTTCATTTTGTGTAACTATTTCATACAACAGTATCGATGCCTTTACTCCTCCAGACAACCGACACATCCTCTCTTCTTTCATTACCTCATATAGAGTATTAGCTTATGAATGTCTCACTTTGCTCAATAGATACATGTATACTGATATATCATACATTTAAACTAATTGGGGAAAATGGTTTCATTTAGGAAAAAGTCTAAGCGTCTAAATAAATGTTCTATAAAAGTATATCGGAAACCAAATCTCTCTAGACAAAACCTTGTTTACCACTTACTTGAATTATCTTTTAACTTATAGACAATAAACACATATGAAATGAATCAATGAATGAGTGAAATTCCCTTTCTGATTAACTTCCAATGAGCCATTTTTCCCTGTATCAATCTTCTCCTAGCCCAAAAAGACTATAAACTCTTCAGGGACAAGGACCACTTGTTACTCACCTTTAGTAACTCCTTTAGTACCTGGCATAATATTGGGCTTATGGTAGACACTCAGTCAATATTGTTTAGTTGATCCATTTGAATGTTTGAACTTCCCTATGTGGATATGAAATTAAAAGACGCTTGCTCTTTGGAAGAAAAGCTATGACCAAATTAGACAGCATATTAAAAAGCAGAGATGCTACTTTGCTGACAAAGTTCCATATAGTCAAAGCTATAGTTTTTCCAGTAGTCATGTATGGATGTGAGTTGGACCACAAAGAAGGCTGAGCACCGAAGAATTGGTGGTTTTGAACTGTGGTGTTGGAGAAGACTCTTGAGAATCCCCTGGACTGCAAGGAGATCAAACCAGTCAATCCTAAAGGAAATCAACCCTGAATATTCATTGGAAGGACTGATACTGAAGCTCCAATACTTTGGCTACCTGATGCGAAGAAATGACTCACTGGAAAAGATCCTGATGCTGGGAAAGATTGAGGGCAGGAGGAGAAGGGGACAACAGAGGACAAGATGGTTGGATGGCATCACCGAGTGAATGGATATGAGTTTGAGCAAGCTCCAGGAGATGGTGAAGGACAGGGAAGTCTGGAGTGCTGCAGTCCATGGAGTCGCAAAGAGTCAGACATGACTGAGCAACTGAACAACAACAACATGTATTTTTGCAAAAGAAGGGTGCTTCGTTAGTTTTCCAGTGCCTATGGGATATTTGTAAGGAAGCAATAAAAGAGATCCCCTCTAATTAATCCAGAATAAACATCAAATGCTCGCTATATTTCACAGTAAATATTGATTTCATAGGTCTTTTTGTTTAAGGTAGAAATGCCTGTCTACACAAAACAGATTCATTTCCTTAGCACAATGTTTCATTACAAAGCTCCCAAATGACCTGCACACCAATAAACAGCTCTTATAAAAAGAAAAAAATTCAAGCCAACAAATACTAATCAAGCAAGTATATGCAAGGCACTATGTTAATGGTGAGAAGACGACAGACAAGTCCAAAGCAAAAGGTAGAGCCTAATTGGGGAAACCAGACATGACCGTTTTCCAAGGTGGGGCTTCCAAAACGTCTTGGAGTCATCGATGTTGAGTAAAGTTCTGGAAAGAAACTAATGTCCAAACAAGTCTAGTGTACAACTCACCTCCACCTTGGACATCTCATCCAAGTCACCAAATAAGGACTCAAGAATCCCATTTTCACCTCTACTCCAGAGGCTCCAGGGATGAGCAAGATGCAGAAGTCTGCACACCTAGCTCACTCTGAATTCAACTGGACAGATCATTCTTTAAAGCAATTCTCACCCATTCTCCAGAGAATGGATCCAACCCATCTCCTCTCTTTACGGGATCTCAGCACCCCACAGTCCTTCAGCTGATCTTGGATTCCATTCACAGAGAACACTGACGTCAGTCTTCTTAATAGCTTAATAAGGACTCTGTCATCTGACCTATACATCTGACCTGAAAACCTCCTGGTCTTTTCCCACAGCCACAGAGGAAGAGGTGTCCCTCCATCCCAGAGATAACCTCTGCCTGGGAACCTGATCCTTTCCTGACTTCTGAAGAAGGTGGTGGCCACTCTGATACCCTATCCACACACATACCACTTTCTACCACCTTCAGTGTCTACCACTATTTCCTCCTGTGATTTTTTTATCAAACACTCAAAGATTTTTCTCTCTCTTCAAAGCAAACAAACAAAACTTCACTGGACCTGATAACTTTTTAAAAAATTTACTGAAGTACAATTTGCATGCATAAAATTCCATATATAAGTCTACAACTCACTGAAAGCTCACAAACAGATCACACCATACCTATGATCAAGAAACAAGACAACCAGTACTCCCAAAATGCCCCTTCAGTTACCATTGTATTATTTTCCTTACTTTTATTAGCAAACCTCTGCAACAAGAGTGTATCTTCATTTTTACCATCTCTTCAGCTATTTCAGAATAAGCATCCCCTCTTCCATGAATCCTCCCCACACCTACGCAGATGAGGTTGTTGATCCTTCCTCTCTGTTCTCAATGTACAGCATGCGATCCTTTATGTGTTAGGCAACTCCACCAGACAGTCACCCTCCATGTCAGAAAGATGATTTCTAACTTGCTGGTACAACCTCAGTGCCTGGCACTTAATTAGGTCCATAGCTGGTGTTTGACACTTGAATATGAATGAATGCAAGAATGAATGAAAAGATCCACTCACTGAAATCTAGCGTTTGCTGAAACTGATCAGTCTCTGTCCAGTTCTCATCAAAAGTAATCATGATATTTCGTTGTCAAATTGCAATGGCTAGGATCATGAAGAATGACTAGAAAATTATACCGTTCCAATCACTGGTTAAGCATTCTCTTTATATCCAAATATTTGAGCCTATTATGTGCCAATGGCCTGGGGTCCAGAGACAACATCTTGCACCCACCCTACAAATGAAAGCTGTGACATCACTCCCAATGGCACTCTGTCTTTCCAAGGCCACAGACCCAACATGGAGTCCTGCCAGTCTTTCCCCTTAACTGCTCCTGGAGATACTCCCCCTTCTCCCCATAATCTCCTTTCCAGGAGAGTAACAAGTCAGAGACAGGAATCCCCCAGGAGCCCCAGACCCCTCCCCCTAGCCCCCTTTTGTCACATCCAATTAACCATCTGCCATTCTCCCGGGTCTCTCTCTAGGCCCACTGTCCAGCTGCCAACTGAACACTGTGCTTCCCCACCCCCATATCCCGTAGATGCCCATTGTCCCTGGGCTTCAGGATAAGAGTATAGCCACATTCCCAGTCCCTGCCTGCCATGCCCTGGAATAACTGTAACTGCAAGCTTAAAAATCACATCCCTACCTATGTGGAAAGAAGGAAGGAAAGGAGAGAGGGAGGGAAGGGGAGAAGGAGAAGGGAAAGGAGGGAGGAAAAATGAGGAGGGTATCACAGGGGAGGGGAGTGGAGGGGAGGAAGCTACTGAAGCATAATTTGGAAATTCTAACTAGTAATATGATACTATATGCAATATAGTCTTACTAGTAATATATATAGTCATATTCTATTATATATAGTCATATTCTATTACCAGAAGTATGATCCCATTTCTATTACTAATTACAATATGAATATAACTATCACAATCTATAGCTACTAAATCAAGTGATCTGATAGGTAAGGTTTGGTTATTTTTTACCCATTTTACACATAAGGAAACTGAATCTCAGGAAGGCTGTACCTTGTACGAGGTCACACAGTAAGTTCCTGTTCTAAGACTCTCTGATTCTGAAACAGAGCCACACCTACAGAAATTTCCACCTACTCCTACTCCAGGGAATAGAAACCCAGTCCTCCAGAGCCCACCTTTTGGTAATAGGATCCATAGGATCTCCTGGATTCCTACTCTGTCCCCTAGAGGGCCACATAACACGCCTCTCTAGATGACAGTTCTTGGGTCTGCCCTTGAGATGAGAGCTGAAGGGAGGGCTTTGGGGCCAAAGGAATGGGTGTGCTCACTGGCATCGTCCTCTGGTGTGAAGCACTCCTCTTCATGGAGAATGGGCAAGAGGCTCCTCCATGACCCCTGTCTGCTTCCTCTTTGTTTGAGAGCCTCTAGAGGCATTAAGGAAATGGAAAATTCAGAACAGGTCAGTCCCTGACAGAGAGAGCACCCAATGGCCAGGCATGAACCCTCCTCAGGAAGCTGCCCCAATAATTTTTGCCTGAATCCTCCTCCTCTGTCCTCTTCTCATTCATCCTCCACTGCCTCCCCCCCACCCCCACCCCCAACTTTGCTTTCTGACTCACACTCTGTAGGAAGTGATTCTACAGACCCCCTCTAGAGCCTGAAGAAGATCCCACTTCTGCCTGCAGAAGAAAGCCACAAGTACTTCTAAAAGGATTGCTATTTTGGGACCTCCCTTTCTAACTTTTCTACCCAAGAGGTCTTTTAGAGCCACGCCAACCCAGCTCACCCACTTCACAGCTGCGCTCAGCTTCCACTATCTACCCCAAGCACAGGACCACAAGCCCCTGATTCCCCAAGCCAGGCGATGCTCTCTTTGTTGGGGTTGTTGACCAAGCATATGGTGCCCTCATCTGAGCTGCTGGCCAGCCGACTACTTTACTGAGGTCCACCTTCCCCCACTCTCCTCCTCTGGCCCAAGGCTCACCCCCAGCTAACCTGGAGATCCACCCCAACATGCTCATCCAGGATCTTCTTCCTTCAACTGCTCCACTTTTCTAAATATTCATTCCCTTCCCCAAGCCTGCCTTCTCCCTTCTCCCCATTCCTAGGTATTCACAGATCTTCTCTACCTAAAAAAAGCCTCCCCTCAACTCTGCTACCCATCTCCAACTACTTTATTATTTTTAACCTTCCCTTCACAGCCAAACTTTTCCAAAGAGTCATCTATATGCACTCCCACCACTTCCTCCCCATCCACTCAACTCCCCATTCCCCTTGAAATTTGAATTCCACCTCCCATACACAAGTGAATGTTATTTCAAAGGTTACCAGTGATCTCCCAGTTTCCAGAACCCAGAAGGTTTGTTAAGTCCCCCTCTCCCTCAGCCTCTCTGCAGCACTAGATCCTTTCGATGGCCAGATTGTTTCCAAACCCTGCTCTTTCCTGGTTGTCCTCCAGCCCTTCACTCGGGTCTACAGCTCTGTCCTTGGCCCTCTGCCCTTAAGTCTGTATACGTTTTTCATTTATTATCTCGTCTATTCTGATAGCTCCAGCCACAACTTCTTACGGATATCTCCCAAATCTATATTTCCGTCTCTGGCCTCCCTCCAAAGCTCCAGACTCCCTCCACTATCCGCCTACTGAATCAACACCTCCCTAAGCTATTTCACTGACACCTGAAAAGCAACATGTCCTAAAGAAAGTTCCCAAATCCTCCCTCTCCTCTGCCTCCCCACAGCTGCTCCTCCTCTTCCTGAACTCCTGATTTTCATTTAGGGTACTTCCATCCTCCCAGTTACCCAGCAAAGCTTTGAAGTCATCTTTGAGACCTGCCTCTTCCTTAACACCTCTACATCCAAGTTACCAAGTCCTATAGACATTACCTCCATGAGCTCCCTCATAGCCACCCCTGCCTCCCTATTTCAACTCTGCCATTTCAAGTTCAGACTCTCCTAACCTTTCACAGTGGTCTCTCAATCCAGCTCTGGCTACCATTTCCTCCCTTGTTGCAAATGACCCTCTGCAGGGCAGCCAGATTTATCTTCCTGATGACGTCAGCACTCCAATCAGAAACTTGCAGTGGCTCCTGAAAGCAAACTGAAGAAAGACCATACTCTTTGGCCTGTCATTCAAAGCCTGTGGTTATCTAAGAGTCCAGTAAATGTTTAATAAATGAAGCAATCAATCAACTTGGTCCCCATCCCCTTCTGACTTTGCTCTCCCATTGACCCTCCACCTGAATCCTGAGTCATATAAACTAGACCACTGACTGCCCCCAAATATGCCATGGATGGTCACACCTTTTTTTTTTTTTAACACTGTTCCAACACTGTCTTCCCCATCTAAAGTCTACCCATCCTTCAAGTCTCGAGAAGTAACTACTTCCTTAAGGACACAGTTCATTTGCCACTTTTCACTCTACTTGTTTATCCCTCATATCTGTGTTTTCTAGCTAATATCCAGCTCTCTTCTAATAAAGTCATGGGACAGAAGGGGAGGAGATGAAGCTAATTCTCCAACAGTTTCTTCTTTACTTCTTTGTAATAATTCCTCTGTCCTCCCAGCTAATTCTCTCTGTTCCCTCACTCATCAGCAGACACAATTTCAATCAGCTCTATTGATCCAACAGCCCTGTGGCTGTCAATCATTTCCTAGTTATTTTGCTTCCAGTCATTCACACTCAAAGGAATGGCAGAAGGAGTCTGAACAGCATGCAGACAGAGCAGGAGCAGGAACAGACTGATTCACTGCACCCACCTGAGGCTGAGTGGAAGCAAGACCCCTATTCTTGCTGGGCTTCTCTAGATGGTATGGGGCCATGTGGCCCAGGGCCTGGGAGACTGGCATTTTTATACTTTGGTGGAGGAGAAGAAGTGCCCTGATTTGTTGCAAGGAGGGTGCCCCATCCAGTTCCCATGGGAAACCAAACTGAGAAGGATTGGAAAAGGTCCCGTGGAGGTCAAATTTAATAAGAGAATACTTGCCAGAAGAGGTACTTAGGGTAATACAATGTTCAATTTGGAAAGAACTATCTACATAAATTTGGAGAAAATTATACAACTTATAAAGACCTTTCACATACAGTGCCTTATTTGAGTCTTTCAACAACCCTACAAGGGAACTGGGGTGGGGGCAGGCATCATCCTCATCTTACACTCTAGATGTTACTCGCTTGTCCAAGTCATCCAGATAAAGAGAGAGCAATGGGGAGGATTCACCTCCTTCTCTCTTACCTGAACTTCTCAGCCTCTTTCACAGGTTTTTTCTCCCTTTCCCATCCCCTAAATTCAAGTGCTCCCTGAGGGGGGTATTATAATTATATCCATTTTCCTTCCTGCTCTATATTCTTTCTTGCAATGATTTTATACACTTCCAGAGCACAGCACATGGCTGCACTAGGCACTCGATAAATATTTGTCAAACAAATGACTAAATGAATGAAAGAAAAAGAGCCAAGGCCAAGACTCTAGCCTTCTGATTCCACCTGCACACCACTGTGATGCCTCTCCAGCACCCCTTTCACTTCATGTCAAAAGCCCTGCGTGGTCCACCTTCAGGAGAGTCCCTCAGTCTCTGTGCCATCACATTCACTTAATAATGAAAACAACAGCTAAGGACAGCTAGGATTTCTTGTGTTCCTCATGTGGGTCAGAAACCACCAGATGTTATTTACATGTTTTTCCTATTTAATTCTCTCAACCTGTGAAGTAAGCATTCTTGGTCCCATTTTGCGGAAGACTGACGATGACATAGATTATATAATGCATTCAATATTCCACCCCTGATTAGTGCTGAGCCTATCTGATCCAAAACCCATGATTGTCCAGCTTCTTGGCATTAGCACCACTGACTTTTGGAAGCTAGAGAATTTTTTATTGTCCTGTGCATTATAAGATGTTCAGCAGTATTCTAGACTTCTACCCAAAAATTCCAGTAGCCACCCCCTCCCTGAGTTATGGCAACCAAAAAATGTCTCCAGACACCGCCAAATATTTCTTGGAGGACAAAACTGCCTCCATTTGAGAACCACTAAACTAAACCCTACTGCCTACCTCCAAAAGTGAACTACCAAGTTCCAGAACCAGAAAGAACTTGGGAAAGTAAAAGTGTTCATTCTTCAACAGCTAAAAAGGACCTCCAGTTCACCTAATTCTGGTGTTTTATTGACACTGACAGTCGGGAAGATTTTTTTCACTTCTCAACTAATTTCTTTCTGCAGCTTCAGTTTATTCCAACACTTCTTCCATACCCCAAGGGATTATCAAATACAACTGGATAGAATGTACCAATAATTAAGTTATTGATGATTGCTGGCATGAGGATAAAGCAAAGCCTCCCAAATCTTATGAAGTGTGCCTAGATGTTATATGTCCTAAAATATATTAATGTAGAGATAACCAATATAAATACAATATTAAAAATATTAACAACATTCCCTTTTCAGAGCAACAAAGTCCTCTCAATACTCCATCAGAAGTTCTTGAGAAATGACATGATCAAAAGCCCAAATCATGATGGGTGGAAGTGGAGGAGAATCAAGAAGGAATGGTAAATACTAAATTGAGCATCATGTTTACATTCTGCAGCAAACACAACATCAAAAAGAGATGTTTCTCTTTGCTGCAGAAGAGCGCTCAGAAGGTAAGAGACTCCACCCCTTTCAGGTGCCTGACTATGCACAGACAGGATGATATTTACCCCCAAAATTGCACACCAACATAGGGTGTTATTCCAAAATGTCCCTTGTCTATGATCTGGACCTGACAATGTCCAGTTCTCTAGGTGGGATGGGGTTTTTATTTGAGAGAAAAGTTGAAAGAGTAGTCAGTGAATACCAATATATCACCACCTTAGATTCAGCAACTGCTTATATTTTGCTGTGTTTGCTTTACCTATATCAGAGGGAGATAGCTTGTTTTGGTTTGGTTTTGCTGACTCATAAACTTTTTAAAAGATCTTTTAAAGAACAAATCATTTAATTACATGAAAAGGCTAAAAACAATATAATACCTCTGATGAAGTGAGAAAATGAGTATAGACAAGTGAGTGTTGTAGGAATTCCAGGGGGAGAAGTGCTCTTGTGGGCTGTGAAAGCTTCCAGAAGAATGTGGTGCTCAAGTTTTGAAGAATGAGTTGCATTTGTAGAGCAGGGGTGAGGAAACATGAGTCAAACTGCCCTTGGACAGTGAGAAGAGCACCCTGGCTAAAGCTGAGGTGTGAAAGACAAACTTGACCCTAAAGACAGTAGAGGGTCACTGTAGGTTCATAAACCAGGTGTGATGAAAGTATGCAACCTACTTTAGGAAGTGCAATCTGTCTGCAGATGCCAATTTGGAGTGGGGGTGAGAGAGCCAATTCCAACAGCCAAGAATAAAGGCTACTGAGTCCATGGCATAATAATGGGTCTCTTGGCATAGGGCAGGAGCCCTGAGAATGAAGAGCATGGGCTCACTATGAAAGATAATTCAACAGAGATAGTTAGAGGAGAGACTCCTCAGAGACAATACCAAGGTGTTAAATATCAACCCTGCTGCTGCTAAGTCGCTTCAGTCCTGTCTGACTCTGTGCGACCCCATAGACGGCAGCCCACCAGGCTCCCCCATCCCTGTGATTCTCTAGGCAAGAATACTGGAGTGGGTTGCCATTTCCTTCTCCAAAATATCAACCCTAGGAAAGGGAAAATGCCAGTAACAGGATTAAGGAAGACAAGAGGAGAAGCTAGTTTAGGGACTTGGAAAGACAGAGTTGAGTGTGAGGCTGACCAAAGTCCAAGTAATAGCAAACAGTTCAATTAAAAATGTCTTGACCCACAGGACCAAAGCTCAACAGAAATATATATTTCCACATTGATCTCATTAAATTTATCCTCTGAATTTTTTTCCTTTGAGTCTTAGAGAAAGAGGTTTCTCCTTGGTTCACCAAAGCCAAGATTTTACTTTTACTAGGAAACCTCCTCTGTCTCACCTCTTCAGATATCTAACTCAATCAATCTAGCATCTTCAGTTCTTCTTGCCCACAAGCTCCCTCCCTTCCACCTAAAGCTCCCTCCCCTCCCATCTAAAGCTGTTCTGACTCTCCAACGAAAAAATGAAAACTCTTTTTCTTGATGCTAATATCCTGTCTGACTAGCACCCAAATTCTTTTTGCTTTCACCAGTAAACTCCTACCCACCCCAAATGCCTCTTCTAATACTGTGCTCCCAAGAGCTCACAGTGGCCTTTTTTTTTTTATCACATCCAGTGACACTTACCTGGCATTCCTCTTGTTCAACCTGTCTACAGCCTGTCATTACATCAGAACCCACGCTGACTCCCTGGGGTCTCTAGGATCAAGTCTCCTTTGCTGCCACTTTCTAAACAAGGGTTTCTCCCCCAAATTCTAACTTTGGCCCTCTCCTCTTCCCTCCATCCCCTCCCTCTGAGAGCTGATGCATTCACAAGCTTCAGCTGCAGCAAGCCTCGATGCAGAAGGCTTCCAAGGCCAGCCCTCATCTCCTGCCTGTGCCCCGGTCTGGAGTCCCATCTCTCCCACAAACCAATTCCACCTGTATGCTCTTCAATCAACTCTAATTTTCCACATCCAAAGCGAACAGCCTTATCTGCCCTGCAAATCCAAGCTCCTGTCCTCAACCAGAGTGCATCAATCAAGACACGGTTGGTCCTCTATGCTTTCAACCCAGTTATTCCCATTTTCTTGTGGGCTTAATTTTCTTTCCTTCCTACAACAAGTTTGTCAACAAATTCCCATATATATGCCTTTGACAATGTCTTTTTCTCTGAGTGGTCTCTGAGTCCCCATTCTTTCTGCCCCTAACCCAGCCAAGCCCCTCTCCCTCAGTTCTGGGTCACTTTTGCATTTGGATTCTTTCTCTCTCTTATCAACTCTATCTATCATATGACCCCCCAGATAAACCTTTCCAAATATCACTTTCTTCAGGATGTGCCCTTAATCAAGAACCTAAATGACTCCCTACCAATCTTGAATCAAATCCAATCTCCTCTCTCTCGGGCTTCCAAGACTCTCCCTATCTGGTCTTGTCCTACTTAACCTCTGTTTCCCATTCCTCCCTACCCTACACTTTGTGCTCCATCTTCCCAGCATCCTCAATGGCAATGCCTCAACTTTCCTGAGATTTTGTCTATGATTCTCCTCCTACCCTCCATCTCTCCTTCATGGGCTACCCTCAGTCCCTCTCCTCTGTAGTTCTGCCAACTTTTTATCTTAGAGCACCATAATGTTTGGCAGTTAATTAATCTCTAATTGAGCAGTAATTGTCAATCTTCTTTTAAAAGCTCTTGGAGGATAGAGACCACATTGAACATTTCTATCCCACAGCACCCTGGACAGCAGAAGGTTCCTTAGCAGGAGCTGAAAAGTCCTTGTTGGTTTTCTATTCCCAATTCTGAGTTCCCACATTTCCCCTCCACTGCCTCATAACCATGATCAATAAAATTATTGTGACACACTTTCCCAGGCTTGGATCAGAGAGTTCCCAGAAAGACAATACAGAATACACCAGAAAGACAATATAGAATACACCAGTATGTAAGATTGGGGTGTGGGGTGTGTGTGTGCTTCTCTCTGTGTATTTATCTATCTATGTACATGTACGGATATAGGATTTAGAGAATGTAGCTTAATCCATTATCAAAAGAACTTAAGTGCCAAAATAATCAGAAGAGGACAAGGAACCAAAATGACAGAATTAGTTGAAACATGCCTAATTAGAGGCACAGTATGCCAGAGTTTTGACAAAGCAATTGCCAGTCTGGTCTTTGTGTGAGCAAAATTTTCCACCAGAAAGTAGGGGGTAAACCTGGCCCCAGGGACTTTGAAAATGTGTTTGAAGCTTTCTCAGTGGTTCAACTAAATAAATTTATAATCTGTCCAACCTACCAGGTGTAGAGCACTATATTCCATAAAGACTGGGGGATCAGAAAGGAGACAGTTAAGAAATATGGTCTTTTCCAGGTTTAAGAATCAATCCCCAGACTAGAGATAGGAAGGGAGTAAGATCAGAAAGCAGAGCACAGAGGACCACTCAGGTGGGTGGTGGTCCTAGACCCTACCACAGATAGCCTGCCTCCCCTCTTACAACTTGTTACACACTGTCAGTCATTTCTTATCTGTTGTAGATTTAACCCTTCTCTGATTTGAAGAGCACATCAAACCTAGCCACCACTACCCCCCCACACCATAAGGCTGCCCAAGGAGGAAGGAGAATACTCCCAGCAGGATTCCACAGGAGACAGTCCCCAGTGGGTTATTTACTCTGTGATTTGAGCCAGAGCTAGACAATGTAAGCCCCATGTTGTATTTTGAAAGGCCCTGGGAAAAGTAACACATTGGACCATTATAGGTCATTAACACTATTAACACTGTGTGAATTCATTTGTCAGAAATTAGCAAGCCTCCAGAAACTGAGATCTGCTCCAAGTGCCTGGGACAGAGAATGGACAGGAACTAGTGTTTGGATGGTAGAAAAAGGGAAGGAGGAATGGGTGCCAAAAGATAAAAGTGGGTCCAGAAAGGGAAGGTGGGAAAGCTCATACTTCAAGAGTTTTCCCCAGAACTAAGGAAAGGCAGACTTTTGTGTCAGATGAGAGGCAGGAGTGGGGGAAGGTGGGGGTGTCAGGGAAGACATCCTGGTGAATGTTTCCAGATATGACTTAACCCCCAGAACCTCTCTCCTAGACTATAAGGTTATAAACTCAGGTCAGGCACATTTTTAGAATTTGTGCTTTGGTTCCTGGGCAGTGCATATGTGAGTGTGCATGGGGGGCGGTGTATATTACAATCCACGACTGGGTAAAAGGAACAAGGAGACAAGGCTGAGCCCTGAGAAGCAGGGTAGGATAACAGGGGCTCCTTCTGTTTTCTCCAGGCTCTGGCATCAGCTCCTGTCCTCCATCTCTTTACTCTTCAGACCAACTAGAAAATGAACATATGGGTCGACCAACTCTTGACTTCTAAAGCCACAAGTCTCCCCAACAAAGCACCCCACCCCTTCCCCTCAGATGACCTCCAGGGCAGGGCAATGAGGTTAGGAAACAGATGTGTGTGCAGGGAGCCTCCAGAGCTAACCTGCTCCTTGACCCCACCAGTTCATGCGCTCTAATCCTATTTACAGAAAGAGGGGGTCCCCATAACTTATTGGACTCTTTGGGACAAAGATTCCAGACAAAATGGTTCCAGATATGAAAGATGGAGAGCTCTACCTACCGAGTTGGTGGAAGCCACAGGTAAAGAGGAGATGGAGAAACCCCGGTCATCAGAGAAACAGGGCCACAGGTGGTGGGAGAGGAGGGTGGTCGGCGTCTGCTTTGGGAAAGGGGCTGTGCAGCCAAGGAACCTGCGACTCAGACCCAGGACTGGGTGGTGGCGGGGGCCAAGAACAACTGTGAAAGAAGGTCTGGCGGGGGAGCTCTACATACCACAAGCAAGCAAAGATTCAGTGGGTGTGTATGAGGGGGACGCTAACTCACACGTCCAGAATGAGTGATTCTTATGAAAAGCTCCTGCGTTCCCAGCACTGGAGAAGAGGAGAACAAGGACGAGGTCCCAGGCGCCCACCGCCCTCCCAGCCGAGTCCGCCTCTCAAGTCTGAGACGCCCGGCTCCTCACACGCATCAGGCTCCGCGGTCCTCCGTCCGCCCCGCTCCTGACTGTCAGGCTGCAGCCTGCGCGACTCCCGGTCCCTCTTTGCATATCAGGGCCCGGTGCCCCTGGCCCGGAGCAGGGGTGCGGGCGCGGGGCGGCCAGAGCCAGGCTGACAGGCGCTAGGGGGAGGGGGGAGCCGAGGGAGGGGCGCGGGGCGCCGAGAGCGCGAGCCGCGCGCTGCAAAGTGATCCAACCTCGCCCCATCCCCGTGCTCCGGGAGAAGGCGGCCCACGGGGACCGCCTCCCGCCTCCCCACACAGACTCCCGCAAGTGGGGTGAACGCCGAGGGGCGCCACGCTCCCAGCCCCCACCCCTCTCCAAAACGCAACCAGCACTGCCATAACAACAAGAATCTCCGCAACTCCGGCCCGGACGACGAGGGGGACAGCACCCCCCCAACACGCCCGCCCCAGCAACAGTCTCGTTCCCCAAACTTGTCCGAGACGCCGCGTCCAGGGCAGCAGCCGCCCCCTCCCCCCGCCCCAGATCCCCGCGCCCTGCCCAGCTTACCTGTCCGGAAAAAGGCGTCCACGTCCGAGTCGGCAGCTCCTCCTTCCTCCGCTGCCCCCTCCGGGGGGTTCATGACTGGGGGAGGGCGTCCACGGGCAGCCGGGGGGCGGCCAAGCCCGGGGCCGAGGGCTGCTCGGCGCCCTGTGGGCGGAGGGCGCTGGGCTGCGGACACCGGGCTTCGAGGGCGGCCGGCCGGGGCGGCTGGGCTGGGGCAGAGGACGCCGAGGCTCCCTCAGGCGGAGGCGCACGGCGGGCTGGGGGCGCCTGACTCGGGCTCCCCCATGGTCCCCCTTCCCCGGGGGGCGCTGGCCGCCTGCGGTCTGCCCGGGCCGGGGTCCGAGCTGCTTGGGCGCCCGCTCTCCCTCAGCAGCGGCAGCTGGCTCTCCTTCTCGCCCGTCTGCCTGTCTCTATTGTTCAGCCCTGCTCGGCTCTCCTCTTTATTTTTCCTCCTCCCTCCCACCCTCCCTGTCTCTCTACCTCCTCCCTCCCTCGCTCTATCGCCCGCACGCTCTCAGCCTCCCTCCCTCGCTCGCTCTCTGGCTCCCCCTCTGGCTCCCTCCGCCGCCGCCGCCTCGCAGCTCCTCCCCCGGCTCCCGCTCCTCAGTCCCGGCCAACAATGCCCCGGGCAGCGCCGAGCTCAACAGAAGCTTCGGCCCGGGCCGGGGGTTCGCCGCGGGCCCCCGGCGGCGCGGACGCCTCCCTCCCCCCGCCTCGCCGCGCCGGCCTCTCCAAGGAGCCAAGCCCGGGCCCCGAGCTATTGTTCGCGGCTGTGCTAGGCCGGCTTCCTGAGCCCCGCAGGAAAAGCCCCGGCGAAGGAGGCGGCCGGGGAGGGGGCGGGGCCGCCGGGCGAGTCCCGGGCCGCCGGGCGCACGCCGGGCTTGGCGAGGGCGCTCGGACGCCTGAGCCCCGCGTGCTCAGCCTCGCCCTTCGCGCTGTTCCTACTCCCGCCCGGCGGCGGCCGCCTCCTCCACCCCACCCCGTTCTCAGGTGTGTGAGCCGCGCCCCCCCCCCAAGCTGCCTGTCCCGCAAGATGGGCTGATCTGTCCCTAGAGGCTGGACTTTTCCCCTCTCCTTCTCGACAAGCTCCCTTCTGTCTCCTTGACCTCCTGAGCCTTTCGCATTTTCCTCACCAACTCTCCTTAGTTCCTCTCTTTTTAAAAAGCTTTTCTCTTCCTTTCCCCCCTTTTCAGCGCCCCTTTAAACATCTCTGTCTGTCTCAGTGACTCTTTGTCCAGTTCATTTCTCCTGCGATGTGCCCCTGCCTATCTTTCCCTCCGTGACTCTCTTCTGTCTCTCGTTTATCTCTGTCCTGCCTCGGTACTTGGCCAGTGTCTCAACGCTCCTCTTGGACAGCTGTCAAACTCCCCAATCCCCGGGGCCTTCTCTGTTTTGTTCTTCTCCCTCGTGTGAATGGAGAGATCCAGTTGGCCAGGAGAAAGGAGGTGTTACAGCAAGCTGAATTTCAATTAAAGTGGGAAGAGGGACAGGAGAGGAATGGGGAAGACCTCAAAAAAGAAAGCAGATGCTGTATGGGGTAATTAATGCAGTGATTGTATTGTGCCAATTGGTTTTTAAGCAATAATTAAACAATAATTAGCCAGTATTCTGTTTATAGTCCTAGTGACTGCAAAGCTTACAAAACACAGGCTCTTTAGACCTGAGTACTTAATGTGGTGTGTTGGAGGCTGTTGTTGCTACCTCATCCAGACAGATGGAGAGGCTGTGGCTTGACCTAATGTGTTAAAAACATACCTAATAGGAAAATCAGATAGTGTAGTGTAAAACTGATGGACTGCTACCCACCAGCCAGAATCTTCCAGATCTGTCATCACTGGTAACCTACTTGGTTCCATCTCTCTCCAAGTAAAGCACCTGGAACCTCTCCAGATCTACAACCAGCTAACTCTTAACAGCAAATAGATTTAAATGCATTTTTAGTGAACCCTTTCTGGTTCCCTGTACTCCTTACTTTCCTTACTGAATGTCACAATTATTTTTCACCCATTGAAAACAATAAGTACAGTTGCCTGTCTTCAATGTTGAGTACATTTATCAGGCCCCATTTCTTAAAAAATTATTAATAGAGACTCTGACATCACAAGTTCATTGCCATGAGATCTAATTCATCTGGTCCAAATAGCTTGAACTGCCTTAAAGCAACCAGATGCCCCTTTACTTACCACCTTCCCTGACAATGGAAGTACTTCTCATTTGTCTTTTCTAAGTTCTGCCTTCCCTTTTACCCTAAGCTGACACTCTGGCCTGCACTCCCACATGTACACATGATGGCAGAGCTGCTATGAACTGGCACCATTGTGCAGACAGAGAACCAGAGGCCTGGCAAGAGCATTGCATGTGTGCTAAGTCACTTCAGTCGAGTCCAACTCTCTGTGACCCTATGGACTGTAGCCTGCCAGGCTCCTCTGTCCATGGGATTTTCTTGGCAAGAATGCTGGAGTGTGTTGCCATACCCTCCGCCAGGGGATCTTCCCAACCCAGGGATCCAAGCTGTGTATCTTATGTCCCCTGCATTGGCAGGTGGGTTCTTTACCACTAGCACCACCTGGGAAGCCAGGCAAGAGCATTAGCTCATACCAAATTCAGAGGAAACATGTTTAGAGAAAAATTCATATCAAATTTTCAATAGATGTGGACCAGAATGGGGGAAAAACTTATGAAATGACACATATTTTTTTGGAAAGGAAATTTGGCAATTTCTATTAAGGTTTTAAATGTTCATGGCTGTATTAATATCAGACAAAGATTTCCTAGCAAAAGCTGTTACTAGGGATAAAAAGGGACATTTCAGTTAATCGACTGCACACAACAATCCTAAAATTTTTTGCATCTAAGAAAATTTCAAAATATATGAGGCAAAACTGATAGGACAAAACAAAGAGAAATAGACAAATTCAAAATTATAGTCAGAGATTTTAACATCCATCTCACTCAATAATTGATAAGGAAACAGATCATCAATAAGGATATGGAAGACTTGATCAATGCTATCAACCAACATTCTATAAACTGACATTTATAGAATACTCCACTCAATAACAGCAAATATACATTTTTCTTCAAGTACGCAGGTATCAAGTACACAAGATAAACTCTATGCTAAGCCATAAAACAAGTTTTGAAAAATGTAAGATTAACATCATACAAATTGTATGCAAATTATGCCTCAGTTGTTTTTTAAAAAAGCATGCAATATTCTCTGAACACAATGAATTAAGCTAAAAATTAATAACAAATATATGAAAAAATCCCCCAAATATTTGAAAACTAAATAAATACTTCTAAATAACCCATGATCAACTAAGAACTCAGTGGAGATACTAGAAAGAATTTTTAACTGAATAAAGATGAAAAAACATCATATAAAAATCTATGAAACAGAGCTAAAATAGTACATAGAGGGAAATTTGTAGTACTAAAATTCCTATTTTGTAAAATCTCAAATCATTGATCTCCTGTTCTGCCTTAAGAGCAAAAGAAATCCAAAGCAGAACCATAGAAAGTTTAAAAGATTAGAGCATTAAAAAATTAAATATATAACAGAAAAACAGGGAGAAAAACCAGTGAAACTAAAAGAAAATTCTTTGAGAATAGTAATAAAATTGATAAACCTCTAGCCAGACTGCAATAATGAAACAGATAAGACTCAAATTACTATTAGCATAAACAAAAGGAGTGACATCACTATAGATTATAGATAGGTAAAAAGAATAATAAGGGAATATTATGCACAATTTTATGCCAACAAATTTGACAACTTAAAATGGACAAATTCCTTGGAAGACATGAACGAAGTTTCACTCATGAATAAGTAGATAGCTTAAATAGCCATATATCAAAGAAATTAAATTTGTAGCTTAAAAGTGTCCCACAAAGAAAACTCAAGACCCATATAGCTTGAATGTTGAATTCTATGAAACATTTAAGTAAGAAATAATACCAAGTCCATACACACTTCTCCAGAAAAATTTGAAAATAAAGAGACTATTTCCCAACTAATTCTATGAGACCAGCATTACTGTGATGCCAAAATCAAGCAAGGACCATATAAGAGAAAAATAAAACTATAGTTTGCTATCCTGCATGAACATTGATGCAAAATTCTTAATAAAATTTTAGCAAGTCAAATAAAAAATGTTACCAAATATATAAAAAGAATAATATAACAGGACCAAGTGGGTCAGTTTATACCAAGGAAGCAAGATTTATTTAATATTTGAAAACCTATCAATGTAATTTACCACATGTTACAGATTGAATTGTGTCCCCCAACCCAAAAAAAAAGGTATGTTGAAGTGAGAGTGGATACCTAATCTGAGGTATCTGTGAATGTGACCTTATTTTGAAATAAATTCCTTGTAGATGTAATCAGTTTGGATAAGGTCATTAAGGTGGACTCTTATCCATTATGACTGGTGTCCTTATAAGAGAAAAACGATGTGAAGACAGGGAAAACACCATGTGACAACAAAGGCAGAGACTGGAATGATGCAGCTGCAAGCCAAGGAGCACCGAGAATTGACAGCCACCACCAGAAGGTAGGAAGAGGCAAGGAAGGATTCAGGATTCTACCCAGAGTCTCAGAGGGAGCATGGCCCTGCTGACACCTTGATTTCAGACTTCTGGCCTCCAAAAGTGGGACAAAAAAAACTTCTGTTCTTTTAAACTATCCAATTTTTGGTACTTTGTTATGGCAGCCCTAGAAAATTCATATGATGTATCTAAAAAGAAAAGTCATATGATAATTTCAATAGATACAGAAAGGCGTTTGACAGAAAACAACATCTATTTCTGACCAAAACTCTCAACAAACTAGGAATTGAAAGAACTTCCTTAACTTAATAAATGGCATCTACAAAAAAACCTACAGTAACATTATACTAAATGGCAAAAGACTAAATGCTTCCTCCAAAGATCAGAACAAAGCAAGCAAGAATATCCACTCTCACTCCTATTCAACATTGTACTGGATGTTCTAACCAGTACAGAAAGTAAGAAAAAGAAATTAAAGACATCCAAGTTGAAGAGGTAAAACTGTCTTTATTCATAGACAACATAATTGCCTACTTAGAAAATCCATGAAATCCATCAAAATGCCACTAGAACTAATAATATGTTTAGCAAGATTCCAAGATGTAAGACCAATATTTAAAAATAAATTGTATTTGTATACACTAGCAATGAGGGTTGTGAACAAAAGTTTAAAAGCATCATTATTTATATTAGCTTGGAAAAATATGAAATATGAAGGCTAAATCTGATTAAAAGATATATAAGACCCATGTGGTGTAAACTACAATATATTCTGAAAGAAACCAAAGAAGACTTAAGTAATAGGAGAGATATACTGTGTCATGATCAGAAGACTCAAAATGCTTAAGACATCAATTTTCTCCAGATTGATCAGCAGATTCGATGCAACCCCAATCAAGTTTCCGGAAGGTTTTATTGTAGATATTGACAAACCAATTCAATGTGAAGAAATTAAAAAATCCAAAACAACTAAGAAAAAGAGGGGAAAAATTGGAGGACTTACACTATCCAATTTCAAGACATTATAAAGTTACAGTAATTAAGACAATGTAGCACTGGTGTAAAGACAGACAAATAGATCAATGGAATGGAGTACAGAAACAGACCCACACATGTACTGTCTATTGCTTTGCAACAAAGATCAAAGGGAATTCAGTGCAAAAATTGGTGCTTGAAAAACTGAAAATATGTTAGTTTTCTATGACTGCTATAACCAATTGCCACAAACTTAGTGGCTTAAAACAACACAAATTCTATTATCTTACAGTTTTGGAAGTCAAAAGTCTAATATGGGTCTCACTGTGTTAAAATCAAGGTGTTAGTGGGATTGTGTTCTTCCTGGAGGCTCTGGGAAAGAATCTGCCTCCTTGCTTTTTTCAGCTTCCACAAGCCAACTATATTTTTGGCTTTTGTCCTCCTTCTTCATCTTCAAATCCACCTGTGGGCCTTTCACATTGCCATCTCTCTGGTTGTCTCTTTAGCCTCGCCCTCGCACTTTTAAGGGCCCTTGTGATTATACTGGGCCCACTCAGAATAATCTAAGATAATCTCCCTACTTTAAGGTCATCTGATTAGCAACCATAATTCCATCTGAAACCTTAATTCCCATGTAATTTGCTATGTAATCAACCTAACATAATCACAGGTTCTGAGCTGGAGAGGTAGACATCACTGGGGGAAGTGCTTTATTCTATCAAAATATCCATATACAAAAAAAAAAAAGATAACTTGGATCAATATTTCAAAGTATACACAAAAATTAACTCAAGATGGATCACAGACATTAAAGTGTACCTAAAACTATAAAATTTCTAGGAGACATTGAAGAAAATCTTTGTGATTTTGGCAGTCAAAGATTTCTTAGCTATGACGCCAAAAGCATAATCCTTAAGAGGAAAAAAATGATAAACTTGACATCATCAAAATTAAGAGGTTCTACTCTTCAAGAAACATTGTTAAGAAAATGAAAAGACAAGCCATCGGGAGAAAATATTTGAGAGTCACATATCTGATGAAGGGCTGTATCCAGATATGTGAAGAATTCTCAAACTGTCAAAACAAGAAAATAAGCAACCCAATTCTGAAAAAATGGGCAGATTTGAATAAACACTCACCTTAGCAGATATATGGATGGCAAATAAACACTTGAGAAGATATTCCACATCATTAGTCATTAGGGAAATTAAAATCACAATGAGACACTACAATCAATGAGAATATCTAAAATAAAAAGTTGTTCATATCAAGTGAGGCTAAAGATATGAACTAACTGGAACTCCCCTTCACTTCTGGTGGGACTGTTAAACGGTACAACCATTCTAGAGAACAGTTTGGCAGTTCCTTAAATAAACATGCCCCTGTGATATGACCCAGTTATTCATAGTATTTACACAAGAGAAATAAAAGCATACATCTATGCAAAGACTTATACACAAATGTTCATAGTGCTTTATATCTATAATAGCCAAAAACAGAATGCAATCCTAAAATTCATTGTGATGAGATAAATGAATTAAAGTATGTTTATAATATATAATACTACTCAGTGATAAAAAAAGAATTGGTTTATTCAATAATGCATGGATAAAATAAAAAATAAATATAAAGCATGGATAAAATAATTATGCTGAATAATGTCAAACCGAAAAGAGCCTATACTAAATATTTTATCTACATAAAATTATAGGAAATGCAAAGAAATCTATACTTGTAGAAAAGTGGATCTGTGGTTGTCTGGAGTTGACCAGAGCACAAGACTTAAGAGAGCAGGAGCAAGAGGGTAGGATTATGAAGAGGAACAGGAAGCTTTTGGAGTTGATGGATATGTTCTTGATTGCGCTGCTAGTTTCATGGATCTACGCTTCTGTCAAAACTGGTCAAATTTTGTGCTTTAAGTATATACAGTTATCAAAGGTCAATTATACCTTAATAAAGCTATTTAAAAAAAAAGGAAAGGGTAATGCTATAACAATTATATACAAGGATATAGTAGCTGTCTTGAGGGGTTTGTGTGGGATTTTTAGGTGATGGAAAACCAGTTGAGTTATTTCAAATCCTAAAAGATGATGCTGTGAAAGTGCTCCACTCAATATGCCAGCAAATATGGAAAACTCAGCAGTGGCCACAGGAAAAGGTCAATTTTCCTTCCAATCCCAAAGAAAGGCAATGCCAAAGAATGTTCAAACTACCGCACAATTGCACTCACCTTACACGCTAGCAAAGTAATGCTCAAAATTCTCCAAGCCAGGCTTCAACAGTATGTGAACTGTGAACTTCCAGATGTTCAAGCTGGATTTAGAAAGGCAGAGGAACCGGAGATCAAATTGCCAATATTCGTTGGAGCATCAAAAAAGCAAGAGAGTTCCAGAAAAACATCTACTTCTGCTTTATTGATTACACCAAAGCCTTTGACTGTGTAGATCACAACAAACTATGCAAAATTCTTAAAGAGATGGAATACCAGACCACCTGACCTGCCTCCTGAGAACTCAAGAAACAACAGCTAGAACTGGACATGGAACAACAGACTGGTTCCAAATTAGGAAAGGAGTTCATCAAGGCTGTATATTGTCACCCCGCTTATTTAACTTATATGAAGGATACATCATGTGAAATGCCATGCTGGATGAAGCACAAGCTGGAATCAAGATTGCCGGGAGAAATATCAATAACCTCAGATATGCAGATGACACCACCCTTATGGGAGAAAGTGAAGAACAAGCCTCTTGATGAAGGTGAAAGAGGAGAGTGAAAAAGTGGCTTAAAACTCAACATTCAGAAAACTAAGATCATGGCATCAATCCCTTCACTTCATGCCAAATAGATGGGGAAATAATGGAAACAGTGAGAGACTTTATTTTGGGGGGCTCCAAAATCACTGCAGATGGTGACTGCAGCCATGAAATTAAAAGATGCTTGCTCCTTGGAAGAAAAGCTATAACCAACCTAGACAGCATATTAAAAAGCAGAGACATTACTTTGCCAATAAAGGTCCGTTTAGTCAAACCTATGGTTTTTCCAGTAATCATGTATGGATGTGAGAGTTGCACCATAAAGAAAGTTGAGCACTGAAGAATTGATGCTTTTGAACTGTGGTGTTGGAGAAGACTCTGGAGAGTCCCTTGGACAGCAAGGAGATCTAACAAGTCCATCCTAAGGGAAATCAGTCCTGCATATTCATTGAAAGGACTGATGCTGAAGCTGAAACTCCAATACTCTGGCCACCTGATGAGAAGAGCTGACTCATTGGAAAAGACCCTGATGCTGGGAAAGATTGAAGGTGGGAAGGAAGGGGATGATAGAGGATGAGATGGTTGGATGGCATCACCTACTCAATGGACATGAGTTTGAGTAAGCTCTGGGAGTGGGTGATGGACAGGGAAGCCTGGCATGCTGCAGTCCATGGGGTTGCAAAGAGTCAGACATGACTGAGCGACTGAACTGAACTGATAAAATATACATATTTAACTTTTCATAATGTTGATTCTTTACAATAAAGAAAGAGAGAGAATCATGACCTGGGGGAAATTTTTTCATACAGTGCCTAAGAATTCAGGGTGGAGGAAGGAGAAGAGATGTGCAGATCCAAGTATTTAGAAAAAACTCTCAAATAACTTGACAGACAACCTCTTCTCTTCACCCCACTTTGAAGATTTAAGGAGGAAGGGGACAGAATGATACAGAAGAACAGCTGCTGTTGCTGCTGCTGCTGCTGCTGCTAAGTCGCTTCAGTCGTGCCCGACTCTGTGCGACCCCAAAGACGGCAGCCCACCAGGCTCCGCCGTCCCTGGGATTCTCCAGGCAAGAACACTGGAGTGGGTTGCCATTTCCTTCTCCAATGCATGAAAGTGAAAAGTGAAAGTGAAGTCGCTCAGTCGTGTCTGACTCTTCGCGACTCCATGGACTGCAGCCTACCAGGCTCCTCTGTCCATGGGATTTTCCAGGCAAGAGTACTGGAGTGGGGTGCCAGTGCCTTCTCTGAAGAACAGATGGAAGAATGGTGAAGTAGTGTAATGTGCCCAGAAGACTCCAGAGTATTACTGACCTGGGTTCTTAAAGTCTTTAATCAATAGAAATTGATAACAGGCCAGCTGAGGAATTCAGGCAAGGCTTTTATTGGGACTCTTCTACAGCACAAGGGAGCAAAAACAAGCAACAGGTGCCCTCACTTGTTCTCTGAGGGAATGGCGAGCTGGTTATGGGGTGAGGGTAGGGGTAGTTCAGTGGGTTTGGCGGGAGGGGTGGCTTGGGTGGTCCGCCCACCCCTTGGTGATACTGTATGCAGGCATCATGTGCAGTTCCCTGTCCCTGACACCTCAGAAGTGGAAGTTGGGTTTTGGCCTTTCTGTGTATTATTGTTCATAATTTGTCCCAAGTGTGCATGTATGCTGCATTGGAGAAGGAAATGGCAACCCACTCCAATGTTCTTGCCTGGAGAATCCCAAGGATGGGGGAGCCTGGTGGGCTGCCATCTATGGGGTCGCACAGAGTCGGACATGACAGACGTGACTTAGCAGCAGCAGCAGCGCATGTATGCAGTTAATTTTAGTCCCTTATAGTTTCTGTGTATTTTATCGCTCAAGGAGACATTTGTCCAGGTGCAGGCACTGCAGCAAAGGATCCCAAGCCCCAGGAACCAGCCTGTCTCAAGAGAGGTTCAGAGTTCATAGAAATAATTGGGGAGGGAGGCAGTAAGCACCTCCAGGAGGGTGTGGCTGTGGGAAGAAAACAGAAATCTGTGAAAGTCAACGAGGAGGAAATGCAGCAGCATGTGTTGATGGTTTATATGTGAAGTGGAGCAGGTGTGGGCAGGAAAGAGAGACAGGTGGTGAGCTGAAGTTGGGTGGTGAGCTGAAGTTCAAGACTCAGCTGGACACTAGATAACAGAGAATGGTGGCATCACTCACTGAAGAAAAAATCTAGAGGAGAAACCAATCCAGGGAAAGATGGAAAAGTGAATTAGTAGGATATTACTTCATCTAACCCTTCATTTCGTCACTGAGAAAATTAGAAAGTAAAATGACTTGTCCAAAGTCACACAGCAGACCCTATAAATCATGCCTTCTGGGCCAGTTTTCCATGCTGCTTCCCTGTAACACATTTCCTCCCACCTGGGGATCTGAAGTGATGATGGGCGTCTGGGTGATCATGTCCAACCAGCAATTAGAACTGTCAGCACAGAGCCTGGGAGGGCTGGGAGCTGGAAATATTGATTAAGGAGCTAGGAGCAGGAGCAGATGAGATAAAAGGTTTTCTATCTATTTCCATTAACTTTCCTCTTTAGACGTATCATCAACTTGTATGTCCTGTTTTCCACTCAAATCAAATTTGCCTTAGGACCTGCACCTCTTCCTAACTTTCCTGACGTAGTTATTCCGTTCCCAGAGACTAGAAGCTGGGACACTTTCTTGTCTCCTCCACCTCTCCTGCTTCCAGATCCATGCTGTCATTTAGCCACAGTTTTCCTTTGAAATGTCATCAGTTGCCCCCTTTTCCCTCCAATGCCATCCTAGCCCAGTCTGCAGCTCTGTAACCTTGATTTTCCACAACAGCTTGTCAACTGGCATCCCCAGGCAAGGTGGGAGGAAGTAAAGCCAATGCCTGAAAGAAAAGATAAGCCAGAGAGGCAGAAAAGTCACAGGAACAGTCTGGCTGTGGAGACAGGAAACAAGAGGGTGTCAGGAGGTAGACAGGAGGTCAAAAATGGCAGATGCCTCAGATGAGTGAGGGACAACCAAGACTGGAACACAGAGACAGGATTTGGGTAAGTGGTAGATTTCAATGCACTTTTGAGAGAGAAAGAGGAGGCTAGAACTCGATTGCAGGAGAAAGTATGTGATGAGGGAGCAAAGTGAAGAGTAGAACCCAACTGTAGACAGGAAGGAAGCCAGCGTGTGGAGAGAAAATGGGAGAAGCAGAGCCGAATCATCTGTTCATGCAGTTTGGACAGTGACAAAAAGAAAATAAGACCGCAGTTAGACAGCTTGGTCAAGTGTCCAAACATTCATTTCATTTTGCTTTTCAAAACAGGGCAAGCTGTGCAGAGTTGAAGGACACAGCTAAGAAAAGAAAGTGAAAGTGTTGGTCACTCAGTCTTGTCCGACTCTTGCAACTCCGTGGGCTCCTCTGTCCATGGGATTCTCCAGGCAAGAATACTGGAGTGGGTTGCCATTTCCTTCTCCAAGGGATCTTCCCAACCCAGGGATTGAACCCGGGTCTCCTGCATTGTGATCAAATTCTTTACCATCTGAGCCACCTGGGAAGCCCACAGAGAAAGAAGAGAGGGATCAAAAATTCTGAGGCTGGAAAACTATGAGCAGCATCACAGAAACTGTAAGGGTGGACAGCCTTCTCTCTTATAGGGATCAGCCAACTCCAAGAGAGTTGGTCTGCATAGAGGAAGCTGGTGGGAGATATTTGGGCCTCAAATCTTGATTGCCAGCCCTCTGTCCATACTGCACAGGAAATTTCTAACACAAAGCTGTTTCCTTTGTCACACCATTTTCTGTTTAGAATGAACATAGGAAGTAATCTGTCCTGTTCTTTTAACAATTCCAAGGGAACGCCAGAACACCCCCCCATCCTCGCCTTGCTTGATATACAGTTGTAACAGAACCAAAGTTCATCCTGACCTCTACTCTTAATCTTTCCTGCTGCAGCTGAAACTCATTCCCTCTCATCCTGTCTTTGGGGAAAGCATATGGTGGCCAAAAAGCCTGCTTGCGTGAGCAAAGCTGCAACAGGTAAGGTGGTACAGATTTCCTCCAGGCCCTAAGGAAGTTGCCCTCATAGACACTACATGCATATTCCTGTCAGCCTTGCCTCTCCTGCATAAAGCGGAAAACTCAAAAAGACAAAAGCACATTCAAATACCCCTCAGGTTCCACTGACATTTTAAGAGAAAGACCCCTTTAGACAGTTCAGAGATTCAAGTCCAAAGGAAGCCAGAAGAAATTCCAGAGCTAATAAACCAAAGTATATCTGAAGCCACCCAAGAAGAGTTACATGGTGCTTAAGAAGTGACCAGACACATAACCCAGTCATCCCAGGAGCCTCTCTGTGTCACTAAGTGGACTCGGGAGAGTCAAGTCTCCTCTCTGATGCCATCTCAGAGGCTAGGAGGACCTGCTAAGCATTCCTGGGGATATGTCTCGCAGCAAGTGACAAGAAAGGAATCAAGATGAAAAAAAGTGAGAAAGATTAGGATGGAAATGGGATAAAGACAAAGGTGGAAGAAAGATGATGGCAAGAAGACAACAAGATAGGAGAGAGAGTGCAAGAGGTGAGAAGAGATATAGAGAAAGGGAGATAACATTTTTCCTGCTGTTCACTTAGAGTAAGGTTTTGTAAATAAAGTTTTATTGGAACGCAGTCTTGCCATTCTTTTACTTAGTGTCTATGTCTGCTTTTGTGGTATAAGAGCAGAACTAAGTCGTTGTGATAGAGACCTATGGCCCACAAAGTCAAAAATATTTACTATCTGGCTTTTACAAGAAAAATATTTGCTGACTTCTAACTTAGAGTAATAATCTCATAACTTCCTCTAACACTAGTAAACTTTTCCTGATTCTTCAATTATTCTTGATGCTTAAAGTTATCTTCAGAAACTATCATCCTGAAAGAAACCAAGGCTAGAGCCAAGCAATGGGAAAATTATTTAGAACTGTAACTTAGAGAGTGACCGAAGCAAGACTGTACCAAGATACAAAAGAAATCTCAAAGCTGAAGAACAAATCTTTCAAAAAGATGGTTATACATGGAAAAATGTGTGTATGTTTATATGTGTGTGTGTGAAATACAAACTTAGCATTGTTAAATGCTAATCAAAAATTATTATAGAAATACATATTTCTGATAAGCATTATGTTTCTGTATATAAATTTTTCCTGATTAATATTTTAGCAATGATAAAATCACATTTTGTATATTACTAAAATCACAATTGTTTCATGGTGAAAAGGTTGATACAGTTTGGTGCTTAAGGGAATTAAAGGAATTGATCAATATAATATACGAATAACAATATAAAATTGAAGTATGGATAACAGGGGAATTTAGGGAAAGAAAATGGTTTAAATATTTTCATTATCTTCTTCTGATATTAACATGAGGGTACAAATTTGAAAGTGATATTTTTCAATATCTCTAGCCAAGGCACTTGATAACATGAGTCTAGAGAGGAAAAAGGCTGGGAGTAAAGGGTGAATTCTATTCCCATGAAACCTGAAACATTTACACTCTTCTGGAGATTCTGCAAACAAATGAAAGAGTCAGGCAAAAGTAACACGTCTCCTGCATTTTGGCTCATATTTTTCCAATCTTATCTTCTTCAGCTTACTCCTCCCCAAACTCCATAAAACCAACCCACTCCATTTTGTTCCTTGCGTGTGCAGACATACACACACACTTACACACACACACATACACACACACACATACACACACACACATGATTCCAGGCACAAGGTTCTATTCTTCATCCTCTCAATTATCCAGCAACCCCTGCCCTGTCCCCATTTCCAGGTTCCTGTTCAAAGACACAAACACTGCTGATGACCTACCCAAAATCCATTCTCCCTACTAAGACAGTTGCAATATTATCCAGGAGGGCAGTGTGTCCAGCTAAAATGTTCAGCATCCCCAACCCCTTTGCAGCTAGGGGTGGCCATGAAACCCATTTCTTGTCTTGAGACACAACTCAGAGAAAATCTGCCGGGGAGTTGAGGAAAGTGTTTGCCCTCATCACACAGGCCCTCTTTTCTCTCTCACGTGCCTTTCTCCTTTGTCCATTTTCCTTTCCTTCCTTCTTTTTCCTGCCTGGCCCACATACAGGAGGCTTGAGATAGAACAGCCATCTTGGGAGCATGCGACAGCAAAGCCCCAGGGTAAGGATAGGAAGGTTAAAGATGGGAAGGCTAAGGAGAAAGGAGCTTGAGACCCTGATGACACCTTGGAGCTGCTGCATCTGCTTTGGACTTCTTGTTAAGTGAGAATAACATGCTGTTATTTATTAATAGGTGAGGTCCTATAGGCAGGCTTCCCAGGTGGTGCTAGTAGTAAAGAATCCGCCTGCCAGTGCAGGAGACGCAAGAGAGGCTGGTTTGATCCCTGAAGTAGGAAATGGCACCCCACTCCAGTATACTTCAACAGAAGAGCCTGGTGGGCTACAGTGCATGAAGGTGCAGAGTCAGACACAACTAAGCGACCAAGTAATAACAATGAGCAGGTTTAGGTAATGAGTCTTCATGCATGGTAGTAGCTTCAGTTGTGTCCGACTCTATGGACCGTAGCCCACCAGGCTCCTCTGTCCATGGGATTCTCCAGGCAAGAAAACTGGAGTGGGTTGCCATGCCCTCTTCCAGGGAATCTTCCCATCCCAGGAATTGAACCCCCATCTCTTATGCCTCCTGTGTTAGCAGGCATGTTTTTTACTACTAGCGCTACCTGGGAAGCCCAGGTAATGAGTAGCCCAATGCAAGTAATACCCTCCTTTCTACCTGGAGAGTAGCCAATTTTTGAAGACCTATACTTCCTTCAAAACCCACCTTAAATCCCAACTCCTTGAGAAGGCATTTCATAGCATCTCAAGATTAATCTCCTTCTCTCCCTAATATGGTGATGTGGGGCACAATTAAAATCATTGAAGTTGCATGCATATATCAAGCGTGCTTCACATGATAAATAATTACAAGTGTTTATTCACACATACCATCCCACACCCACACTGAGAGCTGCTAAGGGCAAGGATCTTCTCTACTCATTTTGAATGCCCTGCGGCACCCAGCACCTTGCCCAGAGCAGTCACTCAGTGAAGGATTGTTGACTTACTCTGATTGGAGAACTGCTCTCCCTTCCCACGTGTATATTACGGATCATGTTAAAACACCTGGCCTCTGTGTATATAGGGTGGAAAAGTTACCAAATGGAAAATTGAATTTAGAAATCCTAGTCACGTTTTGACCATATTTGACAGTTTTAAAACTGTATGGACTGTTGCTGACTAACGGCCCAGAAGTATAGACTAAAGTCAGAAAAGGAACAAAAATGAGATGGTATTTAAAACCCAAGACTGGGCCTATATACCATCAAAATACTATGCTGATTTTAACAAACTCAAACTCAGAGTAGTGTCTGTTGAAGGTAGACCCCTATCTATAGCACTTAATCCAGCTTTTATATTTCTACTGCTTATTTATTTCCTTTGTTTGTCAAAAAAATTTATGTACCTGCTGAATGTATAGGCTTCCCTGGTAGCTCAACTGGTAAAGAATCCGCCTGCAATGAGGGAGACCTGAGTTCTGTCTCTGGATTGGGAATTTTCCCTGGAGGAGTAAATGGCTACCCACTCCAGTATTCTGACCTGGAGAATTCCATGGACTGTATAGTCCCTGGGGTTGCAAAGAGTCAGACACAGCTGAGTGACTTTCACTCACTATATGTATAGCCTAGCATGATCAATCATTCCAGTTTGCCTGTGACTGAGGGGCTTTTAAGATGCAGAACGTTTAGTGTTAAAACCAGAGAGCCCCAGGCAAATCAAGATGATTGGTTACCCAAGAAACTCTGTGCTTAATACTGGATATAAAGCAGTAAAAAAGATAAATGTGGCTGCTACTCATATGGAGCCCTACAATATAGTTGGCTTTTGGGGGGCTCCTAGTAATTACAAGTAGATTTGCATCTTTTAACTGTCTTTTCAAGTCTTTCAAGTTAGATTTTATTACACAGGAATCAAGTCCTTCCAACACTTCCAGGTGCTAACACCACAAATCTCTCCGCACAGCTGGCTGTCCATGTGGAGGGAAGATGGAGGACTTTGGAATAGGAGAGTAAGCAGAAGTTCAGTTCATGAATGTGGTCATTGTTCTGCCGGCTGTGAGTTCCAACCGGCTTTAATCACAGCCTGAGCCAGTTGTCTGTTGTTCTTGGATCAGCAGGCAGACTCTATCTTCAGGTTCTCAGCCATCTTCATGACACAGATTTTGACCTATTGGGTGGAACAGTACCATCTTTGGAAAGGGCCAGGAGATGTCAACCTTCCCTGGGGGCTGCTGCTGCTCAGTCACTTCAGTCGTATCTGACTCTGTGCGACCCCATAGACAGCAGCCCACCAGGCTCCCCTGTCCCTGGGATTCTCCAGGCAAGAACACTGGAGTGGGTTGCCATTTCCTTCTCCAATGCATGAAAGTGAAAAGTGAAAGTGAAGTTTCTCAGTCATGTCTGACTCTTCGCAACCCCATGGACTGCAGCCTACCAGGCTCCTCCATCCATGGGATTTTCCAGGCAAGAGTACTGGAGTGGGGTGCCATTGCCTTCTCCAACCCTGGGGGAGCATGGAGGTAATCTGACTGTGGTATTGCTGATGTAGCCATCGCAGCTAGTAGGGATGTGACTTTTTCTCAGTCAATGTTCCATATGCATTCCTCCTATGGCTGGATACCAGATTAAAGAGAAAAACTCTCTCACTCTTGGGTCAAAGGCATATGATGGATTATTTTCTCTCTCAGAATGTCAACTCTTCTCCCAGGCAGATACAGCGGGCCCTCTATATCCACAGGAAATTCGAGGACAATGTCTATTTTTTAATTTTTAAGGAAATTTTTTTAAAAAGAGTTTACATGACACAAAAGGAGGCATAGTGGAGTATCTCACAAACACCCCTATAACAAGGAGTGTCATTATTTTAGGTAAAAGGAATTGTTTTTCTAAAAAGCTTCCGTCACATTGCAAGGAAATAGTGCTTTATAAGCAGCTCCTCTTTATTGGCAGTTTTTGCATCCACGAATTCAACCAATGGTGGACCAAAATATGCAGAAAAGATTTTAGAAAAAATTCTAAAAAGCAACTTGAGTTTGCCTCACGCTGGCAACTACTTAACATCACATTTACATTGTATTTAGAGCTATTTACATCGTATTTACATTGTGTGAGGTATCAGAAATATTCTGCGTGCATGTGCATTTGAAGTGATTTCTGTGGTGTCCAACTCTTTGTGACCCCATGGACTGTAGCCTGCCAGGCTCCTCTGTCCATAGGATTCTCCAAGCAAGAATACTGGAGTGGGTTGCCATGCCCTCCTTCAGGGGATCTTCCCAACCCAGGGATCCAACTGCCTTCTTCAGTGGCTCCTGCAACTCAGGCGGCTTCTTTACTGCTAAGCCACCGAGGAAGCCCCAGAAATACTCTAGAGATGGCTTAAAGTATACAGGAGGATGTGCATAGGTTACATGCAGATACTATACATTTTATATAAAGGATTCGAGCATTCCCACATTTTGGGGTTTGTGAAGGTCCTGGAAACAATAGCCCATAAACACCAATGACAACTGTAATATGTTCTACTGAGCTTAGTGGTCTGAAGGTCCTTTGGTAGTTATCAACGCAACAAAGGCTGAAGGTCCTGGTTCCTCCGTTTTGAGAACTGGTGGAATACTTCTTAGTCTATGGTGGACTTTTTCTATCTCCAGACTTCATTTCTGAAGATAGAAACCTCCAGAAGTTTCTATCTGGAAATAGAAACCACTCAATTGGTTAGACTTGAGTAACCACCAATTGATTTTTTACGATTGGCTAGATACTGTGCTAGGTATTTTTTATACCCATTATCTTATTTAAACTGCACAACAACTCAAAGTAGATATTGTTATTCCCACTTCGAAATGAAGAATCCAAGGCACAGAAAGGTTAGGGAACTTTCCCTGTGTCATATATTATCACAGAGCATAATTTGAATCCCTCTCAGACCTTTCTGAGAGTTGATTTGATGCACTGAAAGAGAACAGATCTTGTGCACTTAACGATAAGTGTGAGAAGGACTTCGACAAGAGAAGAAATTTTCTGTCTGTTTACTCCTAAAGTTTGCTTGGGGAGAGGGTGGGTGGGACTGGGAACACTGCAAATCAGGGAGAAAGACTGGACAAAAGCCTTGGTCTATTTCCCTGCACTAGATCAGATGTTAAGTTCATTTGTAACTATATGTGAGTTTGTGCTTTGAAGCAATAAGGAATTAATTTAAAAACTATCTTAGAGGGTTTTAAGAGCATTTTTTTGACAAACAAAACTAAAACACTTAATTTTATTTCCATGGAACTTTTCATGGCAAAGATGCTTTAAGTGGCGTAGAATTACCTTCTGCAAATCTACAGACCTGAGAAGCTAGGGACCCCTCCCTTTGTTGTTCCTCCTGGGCAGCTTTATCACTGAGGCACAGCATCGTGGTTTTCAGAGCTTGACCACACCCCTGCCCATGCCATCCATTAGTACAGTGGTAGGATGCTGCAGGGACCCCAGAACAGCATTTACAAATGAGGCAAGCAAAGCCTAGAGCCATGTATCCCCAGAGTCTTGCCAACAGCCTGATTCGTAGTAGACTCTCAAAAATTTTATTGAATAAATAAATAAGTGAGCAAATAAAGTGATTTTTTAAAGAAGGTCACACAGCAGGGACAAAAATCCAGTGTCCTAAATCTTAATTCCATTCTTGATCTAGTTACATCATCCTTTGGGTTAGCCTGGCCAACTTTAAAATGGATATTTGGATGTCAGAATGAATAGGGCACTGTGCCTGACCTAAGCAATATCAAAAATTTAATTAGAGATGTGGAAAAGATGGAGTTGGTGAAGACCTCCTGTAATCCAGATGCCAAGACCATTCGGTGTGGTTGGTTTGATTTCTAATGAGCATCTGCTTCAATTCACCAAACCCTTTACACTTTCATACAATGCACGGCTCATATTACAAAGTCAAAAATTCTTTATCATCTGCGTGGTCACTCACTCTTTCGTTGTCCTCTCCCTGGTAATTGTTTAATCTGGCTTCCCCTACCACATTTCTTGGCTGCTTGCTCCCTCCTGCCGCTGTCAGTCAGGTTGTATTCAGGGAAGGTAAAGGCACAGAGAACATTCCATAGTCAATTATAACTGATTAGGTGTTTCTCTACTGCTTTGGATTAGCCCCACGCCCTTTGTGAATACATAGCTTTGGCTGGTTGAACAACCATCCGTGGATGGGGGAGCATTCTAAGATTTATTCTCAGCTTTCCATTGTCTGTGCTAAGAGAGGAGGCAAGGAGTGTGAATGCACAGCAGATACATTTTTAAAAATCAAGGTATAATTTACACCCTAAAAAGTCCACTTTTAATGACTTTTTACAATGTTATATACTTGGGCAACCATCACTGTAATTGAAACAAAGCACATTTCCAACATCACAATACTTCTCTTGTGCCCCATCTCCATCAGTCTTCCCTTACTTTGGCCTCAGGCAACCACCAACCTTCTTTCTGTCACTATAGATTAGATTTGTCCTTTCTAGGGTTTCATGTAAGTGGAATCAGAGAGTAGGTACTCAACAAAAGTTATTTTTACTTGACTTTGGAATAGCTTCTCTGATTTCCTTCCCAGCGATGTCTGGTTCAGGCTGTTAAAATGAGTTCATCTTTCCAGCACCCACACTGATTTGACAGGGTGGGCATAGCTAGGACTTGGAGGAAACCTGAGAGGTAAGAAGCAGAGGCTGATGAAAATAATTACTGGCAATGAGAAGAATGTTGGCTCTTCCCAGAACTGGTAGACTATGACCAAGAGTGCATGCCCACTTTGTGCCCTGAACCTATTTTCAGTGTAGCTCAATACGGCTTCTCCAAAACCTAACTGCCTGGGAATTTTGCCTGCTTTGCCTTGAATGGGCATTTTATTTGGAAACTTCAGGCTCCAGCCAGCCCCTCTCAGCCACGGAGTCATTGCACCCTCTGGTGTAAACACAAGGATCTGTCACCCCTGTGGCATGAGGCATTCCCACCCCCGCAGCCATCTATTACCCACCACAGCCCTACCCTGGAGGATCAGCTCGCTTCAGCTGCTGTTAGGTTCATGGGTCAGAGCTGAGCTTGTGAATACATGAACACAGAGGGATCCCAAGAGTTCAAGCGCTTAAGAGAAGACAGGACCACAGAGAAGGGAAACACCAGAGAAGACAGAGCAAGATGGATGTGAAAGACGAAGAAGAGAAGGTCAGAGGCACAGTCCCCCACAACAAAGCTGGAAGCCATAGAGGGATGGACTTTTTTTCCATCTGAGAGAAATCCTAAAAATTCACTCCTCTCCCCAAATAAATAGATTCAGACCCAGGCTACGACAGTCCTTGAAAAGTGGTTTTTAACATAGAAATGCTGATAAATCTTTTCGACCACCTCTACACCTCCAGGTGCAGCTGGATCTGCTTAATCCCTTTAAACCTCCAATAACTTCAACTACAGTGTTTAAAGTCTCATAAATCTGTACAAGCTTAAAATAGGGAAATATAAATCATGTTCAGGAGCTTAGGGGTAGGGACAGAAGATGGGCATCCCCATGCCATTGAAAACCACAGCACAGGCTTTTCATCAAATTATTCCAAGAAAAGTTGAAATGGGAAGTGCTCAGATTTCTGAGCTGTGGTTCTATTCATTCTCAATTTTTTCTTTTTCAGTGGGCGAGATGGAGTGTTAGGGAGTATTGACGGGATATTCACTTAGGAAAAAATCACAAAGACCTATCACAGTTAGTCTTATTTTTACACAAAATAAAACCAAAATGAAACAATAATAATTAAAAAAAAAAAATCACTGCCAGAAGTCATTCGAAACAGCTCTGTTTCCAGTAAGCTAACAACAATGATGTTTTCTTTTTGTTAGAATATTTATTCATGCGAAAATGTAAGTTATGGCTACTATGCTACTAATAATAGTTAACTTTTTTTTTTTTTTATCATTTCTGCTACATGCTAGATACTTCCCCTGCAAAGAACTTTAGATACATTAGTTAATTTCATCCTCACAGGAGCCCCATGAGAATTATTATTCTGTTTTACAGATAAGAAAATTAGGTTCAGATTGTTAAGTAACTCACCCAGTCACACAGCTGGTAAGTGATAGAGCCAAAATCCAAACCCAGTGTTTGTTTTGAAAACCCTGATCTTATCCAGGATCCCATCTACTTCTGGGCTGTGATGGAACCAGCCCACAGACCACCTGGAGGAATCCCATTTATCATGCTCTGAGAATTGATGTGTTTTCCTCTTCCTCTTTCTTGACCTGAACCAATGAGCTTTTCCCTAATCCCAAAGTCTTAGAAATGTCTGCTATATTAGTTGAATCTTTACTCAAACTTCAGACAATGTAGAGAAATTGAGAGTACTTTGCTTGTGCTGCTTACTTCAAAGTGCAGTTTTCCTGCAGACATGTATCACCAAGCGGTCTTGGGGAAACAGCTGAACTTTAGTTTCCTCACCTATTAAATAAGGATGCATATGACCCACCTTTGGGTTTGTTATGAGGATTAATGTGTGGGAAAGCAGTCTGGAGACTGCAAAGACCAAGCAATTAATTGCTGCGTCTTATAATGATTATGGCACCTTAAATATAATACGAAGGAACGGCCCCTCTTCAACGTCTAGGTTCACAGATAAGAGAAAACAGACATTTCAGTCACTCAGATGGAGGCCAGAATTCAATTCAAAGCACTCATGATTGAAAGTCCTGAAAGAGGGAAAATACATCTCTCTCTATCATCACTTCACTAACTATCTTCAATGGGGTATTGACATTGAAGACAGTTTGGGAAAATAGTTTGGTTCCTCAAAAAAGTCTATGGCCAGAGACATTTGGAAAACACCATATACATAATACTTCCCTCAGGAAATCACAATGTACTTTGTCTTAAAGGTCCTGAGAAGTCCTACCATAACACAGCCTCTGCTTGATCCAGCAGTTTCCAAGCATTTGACAAGAGGAACTTTATTTTGGGGTTTCCATTTATTAAACATCTCCCAGAACACCAGGGAACACAGTGTAGGGGGTACCACTCTCGAAAACCGTAGCTTCTCTCACTCACCACCAGCTCAGCATCTGACCACTCTCTCTCCACCGTGACCCATGTTCCTTCATCAAACACTCACAGACAGTGAGGAGACCCCCAACGTCTGTGAACATGTTGTTACAATACCAGGCTTCTCATAGGGGAGGCTCCGTATAGCACACCCCACAAATCTCTGGGTTCAAGCCCCAGTGCCTCAGATAAAAGCAGAGGAATAAGAGGAGGGGGTGTCTCTCTCATTTAGTGGCTTTTCAGTAATGTATGTTTAATGATGCTAACTTACACTAGAAAATCCTTTTTGTTTGGGGTCCCTCAGAAACCAACCTTAAAATAAGTATTTGAGAGCAAGTAGTTTATTTGGGAACTGATCCAAGGAAATACCAGCAAGAGGGTGAGGAAGTGAGTCAGGAAGGGGAAGACAGCCAATAAAAAGTGAATTATTAAGCCAACTACACAGTGGACAGCTATAGCTTAAGCCTACAGGGAAAAAGTGTAAAACACACACTTCAGAATTATCCCACCCAAGACATGAGGTTACTGGGATATTTACACATAAGCTCCCATCATTCATTGGTTGAAGGAAACTCAGGGCTGGGGGACAGGGCAGTTAAGTTTCTAGAACTGCTGACTGTCATGTTATCTTGGACCTAGTGAGCTTCCAGAGCTTCAGATAAAGTCTTCAGGCACCAGTTTGTAGACATTGGCAGTTGGAAGATGTGTGGAACCCACTGAAAATAATAAAACCTGAGAGATATGGGTATGCCTCACCGTGTCTCATACTTGCTTTGTATTTTCAGATGGGAAAACCAAGTTGGAAGAAAGTTAAATGTACCCCTACTTCCTGAACAGCTGTTTCAGGTATTTTTGAGGTGCAAGGTGGGCTGAACATGACCTTAAGTGTATAGTCAGAGGCCAAGAAGATAACTGAGACAAAGAAGCAGGTGACCAGCTCTCCCCTTCTCCCTGAGACAGTGGCTATTGGACTTCTTTCTGGCTCCACATCAGTAATAACTTTCATCACAAGCAGTGATTCTCAACAGCTGAGGGTAAGGAGAAGCCACATTCCCCTAGAGTTGTGTGTGGGAATCCAGGGGGACAGAGTCTGTTAAAGTATCTGTTTACCACTGCCTCACTCACACCCAATGCTAGGTCTCTGTGATAGTGGTGATAGGAACGTAGGATGAGCTAATGCCTGATCCGATGAAACCAGCCAATGTGCCTCTGAAACCAGCAACTATTTCAGCTAAAGCCTTCGTGTTTTTCTAACATTTGAGAGAAGTTTCAGTGAGGCAGCAGAGGAAGAAGTTTGCACTGTGAGCCAAGGATGTTTGAGTGTTTCAGGAAGTGAATGAAAGACCTGAGTTTAGGAGAACCTGCAAGCAAAGTTGCCTGTGACTCAGCTTATGGTGGTTCAACTCAAGACCATCATTCAACATCCAGTTAAGCTGAAAGTCAGAGGTTCCCTGTTCTGTTTCAAGGGATTATTACTCTCTGTTCCCTTTTCTCCAAATCTTACCTGCTAACCTTATTCCTTCCCCAAGTTCATCCCTATTAAAAACACTTACATATGTGGCTAAATTGGGAGCAATGTCAGTAATTTATATCAAAGAGAACTCAGTTACTTTGTCTTCACAGTATTCCAAATTATAAAACCTGACTATACCTATGGTTTGAACCTCTATTTTGTCAGGTTATGGAACATAAGTTAAACAGAAGTAAAGATAGCATTTTAGGAAGGGCAAGGTAGAAATTCCTCCACAAAAGTTGTACTTCCTTTATTAACATTACATCGTATGATTTTTTGACCCTTAATAAAAGTAATCATTGGTGCCTATAATTTTCACTCAAGTTCCTAAGCCTTTTAACTCTATGTGCCTCCTCTCCTGGCTGAGGTCTTTGTTGCTGGATACAGCTTTCAGGGGAAGCAATGAAAATACTGCCTTGCCTAATTCTGACCTCTCCAAGCTGGAATTTCTTTTCACAACTTTTCTGAAAACAGTGGCCTATACACCATTCATGATGCTAGAGATACAGGATGGAAGAGTGGCTTTCAGATACAGACCAAGAACCTCCATTCATCTGTCCTTCATCCCTGAGAAGAGAAGGAACTCAAGCTATTTTGACTTCTCCTATGCCCCTCACTTCTATACCTCAAGAAGAGATCATGCCAATGTGATGGAGAAATCTTAGCACACTGAGTGGGCATGGCTTAGTAGAAGATGGCTGCCCACTCTCTGCTACTCTCATGTCTTCCTCTTCCCTTTGCATTGCTAAAAAGTTCATCTGGCTTGCAGTTGTCTTCTCCCACACCTGCTGCAGTATATTCATCTATTTGGGGTTTTGTCCCATGAAGGGGGTCCCCAGACTAGGGTTTGTGCTTAGAAGAAGGAGCAGCATAGGTCAGCCTCTGGCCTCTGTCTTGTGCTCTGGGCCTCCTAACAGAGAAAGGAGAATTTAGCTTTCAAACACAAGCTCCCTTGTCATTGCTACCAGTGAACATATTGTCCTTAAGAACTTTATGAAGAAGAGAAAGAAGACTACATGCTTTGTTTTGGGAACAAGATTTGGTCATTTCCTGAGGTTTCCTGGCCACCTTCTCCCTCCCACCTCCATGTTTACCTGGAATGTTTTCAAATGTACAGGAAAAATTATCAGAATAAAACAATGAGTACTGGGCCTATATATACTCCTCCTAACTCACCAACTGTTAAAAGTTTTGCCACATTTGCTTTATCTATATGTATGGTATATGCATGTGTATATATTTGATTTTTTTCTTGTTTTGAAACATTTGAAAATAAATCATAGGTATCATGAAACTTTATCCTCCACATATGTCAGAATTCATCTCCTAAGAATATAGACATTGTCCTATATAAACATCAGTACACCTAAGAAAATTAATAATAATTCCATAATATCAAATAGCCCCAACTGTTGCAAGAATGTAACCTGTTGTCTGTTTATTGTGGTAAAACATCCATCACAGTTACCATTTTAACACTGTTAATTGTACCCTTCAGTGGCATTAAGTACCTTCACATATTTGTGCAACCATCACCACCATCCATCTTCCCAAAGCAGAACTGTTCCCTTTGGGCAACAACCCCTCATTCCTCCTCTCCCCAGGTCCTGGCAACCACCACTCTGCTCTGTCTCTACACACTTTGACTACTCTAGGTACCATATGTAGGTGGAATCATACAATATTTGTCCTTTTGTGTCTGGCTTATTTCACTTACCATAATGTCTTCAAGGTCCATCCACAATGTAGCACATGTAAGAATTTCCTTCCCTTTTAAAGCTGAATAATGTTCCATTTAACATATATATCACATTTTGTTTATTCATTCATCCACTGATGTCCACTTGAGTTTCTTTTACCTTTTGACAGCAGTATATTAACTACTGCTGCTATGAATATTGAATACACAAATAAGTGTTCAAGTCCCTGCTTTCAATTCTTTTGGGTATATATCCAGATGTGAGATTGCTGGATCATATGATAATTCTGCTTATTTTTTGTGGATTTACCATATTGGTTTCTACAGAGGTTACACCATTTACATTTTCATCAGCAATAGTTTCAATTTCTACACATCCTTACCAACACTTTTTATTTTCCATTTTTTAAAATAGTAGTCATTGTAATCAGTATGATCTCACTGAAGTTTTTTTTTATTTTTTTTAACACCAAAAACATTTTATACTGGGGTCCTTGAAGTTTTGATACATGTTTCCCTAATGATTAGTGATATATGCATCAGTGATTATCAATCAGTTGTGTATCTTCTTTGAAAAATATATTTTCAAGTTCTTTGTCCACTTTTAATCTAGTTGGATTTTTGTTGTTATTGAGTTGTAGTTCTTTATATATTCTTGTATCAATCCCTTATCAGATATATGATTTGCAAATATTTTCTCCAATCCTGCAGTTGCCTTTTCACTCTGTTGGTTGTGTCCTTTGATACATATAAGTTTTTAATTAGGCTATAGTCCAATTTATATTTTTATTTTGTTGCCCGTTGGTGGCTACTAGAAAAGTTAAAACTACATGTGACTCATATTATACTTCTGTTGAATACTGCTAGCCTGAGAGTTTGATTAGATTCACTTTGGGCAAGAATACATTATATATTCTTGATTATATCATCAGCTATATGGGCTCATGGCCACACAAGCACACAGAAGAAAATTTGGAAATTTCACTGAGTGGTTCTCTCCTACTTAGCTACTGTAATGTATAATATGACTAGCTGTCCCATCTGGAGCCTAAATGAATTTCACATTCCTCTGAAGAAAATTGGGCAGGAGTGCCAGGAGCTGATTTGGCTAAAGGAAGAGGGAAGGTGTGTTTACTCAGGCACCTGGAGAAACAGGGAGATCAGAAGAAAGCAAGGTGTCTACCCTGGATATTTATGACGATCCTAGTTCTAGAGACTGAAGCAGAAACTGAAGAATATGGTTTCACAATCAATGCTGTGAGGCAGAGGAACACAAACAGAGGTGCTACCCTGGCATCCAGGGAAAAGTGCCCTACCCACGTGGTCTTCTCCACCTCACATAGACCCAGCAGGACTTTAACCTGGGAAGACTGGAAGCATGGGGCATCTTTGGCACCATGGAAGTTTGTAGGTCTGGGAGTCCTGAGACATTGGCATAGATCAGTGTGGTCACAGAAAAACAGAAGTGGGGACAGAGAACCTCTCAAAAACAAGACAGAGGTTCTCGAGTGCATGAGAGACTCCCCTGGGAAGTCTCCAAAACACTGGAGTAAAGGGTTATTGCCAGTAAGAAGATGGGAAAGGAGAGCTGGGCAAGCTTTAGGGATAGTTACAATGGAAACGACTGGCTCATTTGAGTGCTACGGGTTACTTAAACAGCCATGAGGAAGGAGGACAGGGAAGGTAAAGCATGGAGTGCTTTCTTCCTGTAGCAGACATGAAGAGGTCAAGGGCTAAAATGGCCAAGAGTTAGCTGAACTGCCCTCCCTAAGAGAGTTATAGATTCAAGATTTGACTCTTTGATGATTATCCTTACTGTTTATCTGTAGATGTTGGTTTCTCTAAGGGGGCTAAGAAGGTTTAATGATACTTTTAAAAGTATTCTGCTGACTTCCCTGGTGGCCCAGTGGTTAAAAATCCACACTCCCATTGCAGAGCCATGGGTTGGATCCCTAGTTGGGGAGCTAAGATCCCACATGCTGCATGAAGCAACCAAAACAAAAAAAGGGAAAAGAAGTGAAAAAGTATTCTGGTAAACGGTATCATCTCACAAATTATTTGGAGCTGCAAAGGAAAAACATATATCTGAAAGTTACCATTTTAACCACATGATCAAATTTAGCATTACCACTAGTCAAATAATCTGATATCATATATTTCCTGCTGGGATACATTATGAAGTACACAGCATCATATATAATGGACCCCAGCTAGGTCCTTTTCATTATATATTAGATTCACTTTGGGCGAGAATACATTATATATAAAGGATGTCAGCTAGGTCTTCAGGTTTATTCTCCTTATAGATACAAAGAGATGCTACTGACCCTTCCAGGAAAGACCCATGGACCCAAAGATCTGAGAGATCAGAGGAGGAAGATTATGCACAAAGATATAAAATCCTAAACCATACAATTTCTAAAAGAAAACACAGGAGAAAAACTTTGCAATCTCAGGGTATGAAAAGATTTCTTAGTATACACAAAAGATAAAACAAAATGTTAATAGATTGGGATTAATTAAAAATTTTATATGCTGCTCTTTAAGCTGTCTTTAAACTGTTTTTAAACTGATACTGTTTTTAAAAATGAAAAGTTATGCCACAGAACAGGAAAAATATTTGTAGCATACATAAATAGCAAAGGACTTATACTCAGAATACATAAAGAACATGTACAAATCAATAATAAAAATATGAAGAATGCAATTTTAAAATGGTCAAAAACTGAATCAGCATTTCATGAGAGAAGGTTATGAATGGCCAATAACCACATAAAAATGCTCCACATCATTAATTGTGTGGTAATTAAAATCATAATGGTATACCATTACACACCCATTAGAATAGGAAAAAATTTGAAAAGACTGACCATATCAACCACTGAAAAGGATGTGGATTAACTGGAACTCTTCTATAATACTACTGGGGATGTAAAATAGTACAGTCACTTTGAAAAAGAATGTAGCAATTTTTTAAAATGTTAAACATATACCTGTCATTTGGTCAAATCATTGAACTCCTATTTATCCAAGAGAATTAAAGCAAACATGGAAGTTTGTACATGAATATTCATAGCAGCTTTAATCACATAGCTCCAAAGAGAAAGCAACTAAAATGTCTCTCAACAAGGAAACAGATAAAATGTCATGTACTCATACAATGGAATACTATTCAGCAATTTAAAAAGTAAAAATTTTGCCAATAAGATGGATGAATCTCAAAACAGATAATCTTAATGAAAAAAGCCAGACACAAAAGAAAATATATTATAAAACTTTATATTTATACAGAATTTTGGAAAATGTAAACTTCCCTACAGTGACAGAAAAGAGATCAGTGGTTCCGTGGGGCTAGGGACAGAGAGAAGGATGTTCTTCAAATATGTCTAAGGAAACTTTTAGGGGAGCCTGGACATGTCCTGGGCTTCCCAGGTGGTGCTAGTGGTAAAGAACCCGCCTGCCAGTGCAGGAGACGTAAGAGACACGGGTTTGACCCCTGGATCAGGATGATCCGGGGGAGGAAGGCGTGGCAACCCACTCCAGTATTCTTGCTTGGGAAATCCCATGGACAGAGGAGCCTGGTGGGCAAAAGTCCATGGGGTCCCAGAAAGCATCAGACAGGACTGAAGTGACTTAGCATGCACTCATGCAAGCACGGACATGTCCTATAAGTTGACTGTGATCATGGTTTCTCAAGGGTATGCATCTGTCAAAATTCATTAAACTGTATAAATTTTCAAAGTGGCAAAGAGAGAGTTAAGGAAGAGAGGGGAGTTGGAAGCTGAGAGTCCCTCATATCCCCAGGGAAATTCAGAGATCTTTTTCCTTGGGTGGGAGGGGGATGGACTGAGTGCCAGGTAACTGTAGTCAGAGAAAGAGAGATCATCTCTGCCCGTAAGGGTCACTCAACAGTGATCAGTCCGTACCCCTGTGAGCCCTGCACACATCTTTCCTGTCTAGAAGGCTTTCCTCTTTCCAGCCACGTTTATCTCTTCTTCTAAGACTCTCTTCCTCCAAGAATTATTTTCTATTTATTCCCAAACATTCTTCATTTATAGCATGATTTCCACTAAATCATCTCTACTTCCTTTCACAGTTAGCTGTTGCCCATAGCTGTATATACATTTTGAGTCAGATATTACTAAGCATTGGCAAGGAGGTGGGGAAATCAGACCCTCATCCACAGCTGGTATAGCCATTCTGAAGGAGAACTGAGTACCTTAAAATCTACCAAGCCCACTACTGTGTATACCTTGAGGGAAATTCCTCCTAGGGAACACAAGGAGATGTGCCTAAGGAAGTTCATTGCCTCAGTGTTGGGTACCACCTAGATGTCCATCTCTAATGCACGGACAAGTAAAATGTGGTGTATGCCTAGAGATGCATAATGAACCAGATATACAGAAACCTGGATTGATTTCAAGAACAGAGTTGAGAGAAAAAAATAAAAATAAGATTTATAGCCCAATTCATTTATGTATTACACACCCACATAAAACAGCCTTGTGTATTTTTGTTACAGTTGCTCATATATCTAAATAAACATGTGTCAGATGTATTGGAAGGACTATATTAAATATATTAGAGTAGATGCTTATGGGAGGAGGGCAGAGAGATTGGGAATGGTGAGTGAAGGGAAAAAACACTAAAATTAATTTTTTTCTTGAAAAGAAAGAGGGCCATTCCATGGATAGATGATGGTATTCCATGAACTGAGGACAGGATCAACTCAAGCATGTACACTTGAACCCCAAAGGATACAAGAAAGTAAAAAATAGAGATAGATAGATAGATAATAGGTAGATGGATGATAGACAGGTAGGTAGGTAGATAGATGGATAGATTTTGCCATTCACATTAAAAATGAATGAACTAACTGTTCACTGGTGTAGTGTATTAGTTTCCTATTGCTGCTGTAAGTTGCACAGTTTTAGTGGCTTAAAACAACATGAATTATTGTTGCACAGCTCTGTAGGTAAGAAGTCAAGCACAGGTCTCTCTAGGCAAAAATCAAAGTGTTGGCAGGGCTGTGTTCCTTTCTGGAGGCTCTAAGGAAAACTCGTTCACTTGACTTTTCCAGTGTGTAGGAATCACCCCCATTCCTTGACTTATTGCCCTCTTCCTCCACCACGCCTAGTTTTTCTTACATGTCCTTCTCTGAACCTGATCTTCTCTTCTGCCAGCCTCTTTCACTTTTCAGAATCCTTGTGATTACACAGAGTCCACCTGGATACTCCAGAAATATCTGCCTGTCTTCAAGTTGTGTGACTAATCCCTCAATGCCACATAAGTTAACACATGCACAGGTTTTAGGGATTCACCGGCTCCATGTGGACATTTTGGGATCCATTATTCTGCCTACCACACCTGAGCATACAGCAAATCACAATACCCATAAAACTACATGTCCTTTGTTACTGTAAATCAGTTACTCAGCTAAACAACAAAACAAAAGCAAAACGAAAGTGTGTTGAGTCCTACTATATGCCAGATCCCTGTGGTAAGAGCTGAGGCTGGAGTAGGGGTCAAGGATTGGAAATTTGGTGATTTCTTCCTCCCTTTCAAACAAAATTCCCATCTGGCTTATTTTAGCAAAGAGATAAATAAGAAGTAATCTGCTTAAACCATTGTCCTACATTGTAAATGACTGGTCTATGGTAACCTCCTAGAAGAGAAGTTTGTACTCTTTTTTAAAGGAGAACCCTAACCCAGGGCTTCTTAACCTCTAATGAGCATACAGATCACATGGGAATCTTGTCAAATGGAGTTATGATCCAGTAGGTCTGGCATGAGGCCTGAGACTCTGCTTTTTGACAAGTTCCCTTCCAGGCAGTGCTGATGCTGCCTGTCCAGGTTGGCAGTTGAAGGAGCGTAGCCCTAACACAGATAAAGCTCAGGTTGACCTTGCCACCAGCCTATCCTTATGCAGGATTTGCTGTAAGGCAAGAGGTTATGGTAGCCATTCAATTTGCTAAAACATCACACTTTGTCAATGACAAAACACCTATAGCAGAGGGGACACTCTGCCTATTGGTAATAGCCTTGGTTTCCCACCAAGGTTTCTGACCAAGACTCAAATTTATCCCCAAATTTGGAACATACTATTTACAACTCTCGATATAAGAGTGAGTTGCTTGTCTCCTAGACCAGGACTTTCAATATCCAAGGCTGACACACCACCCTCCACTCCGGACAGTGACCTAGTGACTCAGTACCTGAATTCATACCTATTGTCAGAATTTTAAAAGATTCGAGCTATTTAAAGATTCCCTAGACAAGGGAATAAAAGCTGATTAAGATTCAAAGTTATCCATTGAATAGGATTGAGCTTTTGTGTATTAGCTCCTTTGGGACAGTGGGGAGAGATGAGCAGGAAGCAACAAAATCTGTACAGATAGCTTGGGTCCTCTTGATAGGGACCTCTGACCAGTGACAGTGAAACAGTGAAACAGTTCAGGAACCAGTGAGAGGACATATGATGGCATCAAGGGAATTGATACTGTAATTTGTTAGGTGAAAGAATACAGCATGTTCCTATATATATCGCATGGCTACTCCCGATTTCTGAGCTCAGCAATAGGACTTCAGGGAACACTTCTCAACATTGATGCACTTGGATGTCCTCTGACCTACAGTTTTCCCAAATCTTTTTTTTTTTTTGGTGGGAGGGGGACCTCAGAAAGAGATCACTTTAGGGGAAAGAAGCAGATCCATACCTGCAGTTCCATTCCTTCCCTTCGCAAGATAGCTGGGTCTATCTCATCCTCTTGGCAGAGAGCTGTTATGTTGTTTCTCCAAGGCCTCCTTGAGGAGCCTCCATTGTGTCTTCTCTCTAGGCCCCCTTCCCACCTTATTCTGGGTGGGAAATTGCTAAAGACTCTCTTGTGACTCACCCTCAGCATTTGTCCAAGTATTAAAATACAGAATTTTACCCCTGGCAGCAGCTTTTAAGACACAGTATAATATCCATCACTGTATGGATAAAGAAAAGGAAGTCTGCTTAAGGGAAATAAATAGATCAAGACTGGAGAGGCAGTTCATGACAGAGTCTATATCCAAACCTAGTCACAGAGGTCTGTTGACCTGTTTGGGGTCATATGGCCAGTTGATGACCGCGCTGGAATGAGAACCCAAATCCAACTCCAAGAATTTTTTCCACTATAGCATCCTTCAACACAGCTAGAACACCCTTGCCCATTCCTGATGGGAGGACACCCCATTATTGATTCACTGATGCTTTTGAAGATATTCACCTTGAGGGCTGAGTGACAAGGTGGGCTTTGGGAGAAAGGGTAAATTGTGCTACCAGGGAATGCTAGTGACCAAGTCTGGTCTTTCATCTCATACCAGCCTTCCCACCTAAATCCACTTTTATGGCTTAAGCTTTTTTATTCTTTTCCTATCCAGTCCCCGTTTCTGGCCATGTGTGATTACTATCTTGCTATTTCAAGTTTCTCTCCAGCTGGGTAAGTCTTCACATAGGTTTTTCTTTTTGATTTCATCTCATCTGCCTCGGGGAGGAGGGGTGAAGGGAGCAGCTTACCTTCCCACTGCTCTGTTCACCTCTCACTCATTTCTCCCCAGCTCTCCACTTTTCACCACTTTCTACTTTCCATTCCCTCTCTCCCTTCCATTTCTCTTGAAATCATGGCCCCTGAATTTCTTGCCCCCACCAAGATAGATGGCTTCCCTCCCTCTGCTCAAGGGGTGGGGGCGCACCATGAAAACCCCAAATGCCATCTTTCATCTTTCTTATTTCCTATTTTCAGCACATATCCTATTTTTAACTCTGCCTCCTTCTTAGCAGATTGACACAGCACTCTGCTTGGTTCCCAGAATAAATGCAATTCAAGAATGAGCGGTAAGTCCAGCCTCCCAGAATCCTCCGTAGGCAGGCATTTGCTAGGACTGTTACTGCCAGCACTGGAGAAGTGTCTCTACTGGCATCTGTGCTTCTCAGAGCCCATCTTTTGCTGTCCTGGAAACTCCTTTTATACAGGATTTTCTTCCTAGCAGATTTCCCTTCCTGATCATGTAAGCACCAAGCTTACATTTAAGATGTTTTTATTCCCCTAGCATACACTGACTACACTATAAAAGATACTTAAGAAATACTTGTTGGGTGAATGAATGCTGGCACATTAATAACAGATCATCACTGAGTTTATAGGAAGTCAATTTGGAATTATAGCTGATCCACAAGGTGAACAATACATATTAGAATTCACATTTTAAAAATAAAAATCAATTTCATATTACATCCAATATTACATCATATTACATCCAATATTGCTGATGTCTCCAAATCATTATAAACCTGAATGAAGGAGCAATATTTACAGAGCAACTTCCACTATCAGGACTTGCACCATGCTTAAATGATTTCATTTATTCTACAACCTCTGAAATAGGTACTATTATCCCCATTTGGGAGTAACAAAACCAAGGCTCAAGTAGGTGAGCAACTTAGTCTTGATAACAGAAAGAGTAAGTGGATTCAACCCAAGTCTAACTGCCTTCAAAACTCACTTTAAAAACTGAGAGAGAACTTGAGGTCTTTGAACACAACATCTGAGGTAGCATGTGCTAATACCTTCTGGTTCAGCCTGTGTCCCCTTGTCTATTTCTCTCATGCTTGGCACATAGTAGGTGGTCAAACAAATTATCTGTTGAATTACATTATTGAATGTACCATTTAGACTCAGTTTCTTAACCTGGTATCATTCTAATTTTCTGGGCTTGACACAGATACTTGGGAAGAAACAGCATCAAGCTCTGGTGGGTTATCAGATGGGGATGCACAAGCCAATGTTTTCTGTCTTCATAAAGGAAAATGGGTATGGGGTGAAAACTCAGCAGTCAGGATTCAGATTAGAACTAAAGGAAACACTGAAAGATACTGGACCAGACCATGAAGAAGACAACATATTTTGTCTGCAGAACCCCATCTCTCTGGGATGAGTCAGATTCCTGCCTGCTGGGAAGGTTCTATTTCTGAGGGTCTACAGAGGCACCAGAAGTTGCTTTTGTGCAATTGTGGCAACAGTAGGAAGAGTCTGCCACTGAAACTGCCCTCATTCAATGGCATCCTCTTCACAGTAATATGGCGTGGTTAATTTCCTTGATTGCTCTCTAATGCATAGCTTTAATTGTATCCTTGCTTTTATGTAGAGAATAGAATCATGTTTCTAAAAGAATAGCTGGGAAAATCCACTGCCAGACTCGAATACAAATAGGAGCCTGCAGAAATTGCTGCTTCATGGGTGGGCATAGGAGAAAGGAAATGAGGGAGGACAGCTATCCCTGAATATTTGGGGTTATGCATGAAAGGATCACTGTCCCCCTTTACCTCTACTAGGAGTACAAACAGCAGAATGTTATTCATAGGCAACTGCCTGGAAATCACATAGGAAACATCCTATGCATAGGAAATTGCCTGTGGAGGAGGGTTTATGTGTGCTAAAATGCTACCATCCTCCCAAAAAGCTGTCCTTCATCCACACTGGAGCTCCTGTGGCCTAATATCACTGTTGACATAATTATCTATTGCCGTCCTCAATTTTATGCGTGTTGCTATGCAATTGAGATCACACTGTACATACACTTTGCAATCTGCTCTTTTCATTTAATATTGTAGTTAATAAGCCTTGGAGGGTGGGAAAGTTTGGAAAAATCCAGCCATTTTGTAGTTGGCAGTGATAACAGGCAGAAACAGCGACAACAACCTGCACTGCGGTTCAGGTCCTGGGAGTTGGACTAGTCCTGTCCCACCAGTGGAAGGGTTCAGCCATTTATACAGCTTCATGAGGCAGTGGGCAGTGGTTGGCTCTAGGAGTTGGAATTAAAGGAGTTTTGTTTTGTTCTGTTTTAATCTGCTCTTAACTTATTTTTTCCCCCAAATTTCATAATAAACCAGTATCATTTTTATAGTCAGAAAAAATTATTTTAAGTGTTTCTTCTTTGTGTTGCCAAGAAAGCGGCAAGGCATTAAAATCTGAATCAGCTACAGAAGAGCAGGCCACCCAGGCTCATCTCACCATGCCTTAGGCTCTTTATATACAAAGTGGGACAATCACCCTAGACCCTCTCACAGTAGAGACTGTAACACCATTACTCTCATACAGAAAAGGTATACGGGACAAGGTAAAGAGATTAGCAGCCTGGATCTGGGAGGTGGCCGAGCCTTGTGGTCCACAGCTGCCCAAGCCTCAACACCCCTTCTCCAACAAGCCTCTCAGAGGAAGAACATTCATTCACCTTACTTAGGCTCATAACCTCCAATATAGGCACCACTGAGAATAGACTGGAACTCAGTATCTTCAGATCCTGAAATAACGAATCAAGCTCCTTTCTTGTCCCACTGCTCACTCAGAGAGCTGACTAGTTCTTTAGGCCCAGGAGACAAGAATCTAGGGACCAAAAAATGTTTAGGGGTCCACAAAAATATTTTAATATATTACTGTATCTGTCATATGCCAACAGAGTTGTAAAACATACTTTTTTTTCTAAATGGTGGAAGGGGGCCCACAAAAGCAAATGTACCTGAGATTCACGAAAGACATAATGTGATCCTGCTCAGTCTATATCAGCTTCATTTTTTCTGGGCCCTACTACGAAATTATCAAGGTGGATTGTGGATCAGATTGCTGACCATTCCTCTCTATTCATCTTCTTTATCTTTCCGGTACAAAGGAAACAGAACTTGGGTGTGGATATTTCACATAACAAGTAACTAGAACGATGAGGTTAGACGGAGACCCCCACAGCAGAATTAGGCAGATGGAGACATATTTAGCAGAGAGCAGAAGAAATAGGGCTTTTAATTGCCCACACAAACAACCATTACAACACAGGAAGGACAAGAAGCCATAACTCTAGGAAATGACTTGGCATTTTCCCTTTTTTTTTAAGAATGATTATCCCTATTCCTTAGGATAAGGTTTCTGCAAAATGTGAATATACCCTTTAATAACTCTTGTTCTTCTTTTCAAATTAGAGTAATAAATAAATAAGCACAATTTGCGAACCATTTGATTACGTCCCTGTACTTTCCCAAGATTCCCTAAGGAGGCACTTACATCAATTTTTGCATCATTAATATTTAAATAAAAATTCGAATTGAATTGTGGGACAAAAATGCATTTATGAAGCACATGTTTGGGCGCAATGCAGCATGAGTTTTAGACTTAGGGAGCCAGTGGAACATTTGGTCCCTGCAGAGCAGCAACAGAATAATGCAGCAAAGAATTTTGAAAGGAGAGAATACTGGTTTCAAGGGAGGAAGCCAGGGCAGAAACTCCCAGTTTTACTTGAAGTCTCTTATTCAACAGCCACAAATACATGGACCACCATCAGGAACCAGGAAGTAAGTAAAACAGGACAGTTGAGCAGGCAACATCAAGTCACAGAGCCCAAGTCATTTTTAAAACATCAAGGAAAATTACTGTGCTTGAGACTTCCCTGGTGGTCCATTGGCTAAGACTCCATGCTCTCAATGCACAAGGCCCAGGTTTGATCCTTGATCAGGGAACTAGATCCCACATGCTGCAACTAAGACCCTGTGCAGCCAAATAAAATAAAATTTTTTAAAAAGTTACTGAACTCAAATCACCACAAATACCTGTGATACAAAAAAAAAAAAATTAAATTCCAAACACCTTGTTTAAAAAAATGAGGTGACTTTTCAATACATCTTGTTGAAAATTTCATTTTGTAATTTTATTATAATTTTCGTTGGTAAACATTTATAGAGCTTGGCACTATGCCAAGAGGGTGTATACGATTGTTCAATAAGTCAGCCCCTAGGGGATTGTAATGTGTTTGGGAAACATGAGAAATACTAGATATAAATGGATCACAGCAGTATGGGGCATACCTGCTGAATGACACCGGAACGGCCCTGCCTCTAAGTTCTGCACAGGAGCCAAGAGAAAGTCGACTCCTCTAGTGACTGACGTGTCATTGAGGATCCAGTGGAAAGCAGATGGCATGCTCAAAGAGTTTCACTGAAAGTTTAAGAAAATAATGATTGGAGTGTGGGCAGAGTTAAGCCAACTAATCACAGTGGCAAACAGGGTCAGCTGCAGGGAATGCTGGTACCACTCTTGGCCTGTGGGGAAAGGCAAGGAGCGAGGTCGTGGAGCCCCATTGAGCAAGTGCTGGTGCCTGGAAAATGGGAGGCTCCACAGGAGCTGAGGACAGAAGCTCAGGATGGGGGGTTGGGGAGTAAATCCCCAGCCTCTGGTCACCTGCTGACGCCGTCCACAGGCTCAACCAGAAACTGGAGGACAAGGGAGCTAGGAGATGCAGTCATGGGGCACAGACTGGGAGAGACAAGAGTGGAGAATGGACATGGTGACAAATGGAGACTAACCCAGAGCACAGGCTGGACCCCTTACTATGGGCTTTAGGAGAGAGAGAAGAGTTTTTGGCATAGTAATGGAAGGGGAAAGGCGTCTTGGGCAGAGGAAGACATGCCCATATAGGAAATGGGAAACAATTTATCTTTCAGCCAAGAAATGTGTGCAAAGTGCATTTTCTTGAGAACAGGCAGGCTGCAACATTCAAGAAGCTTGGAGGAACAGATACACAGAACTCGATCTCAGCACCATGATGTCTGAGGTGGATAATTCTTTGTGCCTTGTAGGATGTTTAGCAGCATCCTTGGCCTCAGTGGCATCCCACTCTGAGTTGAGACAACCAGAAGTCTTCAGACATTGCCAAATGTCCTCTGTGTCCATGCTAAGTCCCTTCAGTCATGTCAGACTCTTTGTGACCCTATGGACTCTAGCCCGCCAGGATCCTCTGTCCACGGGATTCTCTAGGCAAGAATATTGGAATGGGTAGCCATGCTCTCCTCCAGGGAATCGTCCTGACCCAGGGATCAAACCTGCATCTCCTGTGGCTCCTGCATTGGCAGCAGACTCCTTATCGCTGAGCTACTGGGGAAACCCAAATATTCTCTAAGCAAATCTTCCCCCAATTGAGAACCACTGGGAAAGGAAAGGAAAGAGACTATAACCAGAAATCTGTTGAAATATGGGGCAGACAGGAGATTCTAAAGGTTTAGATCAATATAGAACAGTAAGACAGACAAGTGAAGAAATCAATACTTTGGCCACCTCATGCAAAGAGTTGACTCATTGGAAAAGACCCTAGTGCTAGGAAGGATTGGGGGCAGGAGGAGAAGGGGACAACAGAGGAAGAGATGGTTGGATGGCATCACTGACTCGATGGACATGGGTTTGGGTAGATTCCGGGAGTTGGTGATGGACAGGGAGGCCTGGCGTGCTGCGATTCATGGGGTCGCAAAGAGTCGGACACGACTGAGCGACTGAACTGAACTGAACTAAAGACAGACAAGAGAAGGACAAATGACACAGACCTTGAAAAAGAGGAGCAGGCAGGCTGTGTGAGGACAGGGGTAGGTGGTCGTGGGTAGTTTCCAGGCGTGCAGATTGGACAGCAGGGAGGATGACATCTCCATGGACAGAACTGGGAAGGCCTGAGGATCATCTTAAGGAACATGATGTGTCTTTTGTGAACTTACTTGAAAGGAACCAGGTCATTTAGATAAGGCACTGAGTTGAGAACAGAGACTAGGACAAGAAGCATAAATTCAAGTCATCCACACAGAGACAGACTTCTACTCTCCTATGGAAAGTAGAAGGAAAAGTAGAGAAAACCAAGGACTAAGGTTTTTCTCTTTTCTTTTTTGGGGGGGAGGGGGGTTGGAGTGGGAAGGCATGGTGTGCCTATTTAGAAGAAAAACGTGGGATAGAAACAGAAGGCTCCACAGACAAGAAAACCAGGCAGTTTTCTGAGGTGGAAAATGGGCTGAAGTCCAGCTCCTGCCCCACTCATCAGTTCCTTTGTCCTGAGGACTCTGCCTGACACGAATGACCACCTTTTTCTAATGTACAGAGATGCCATGTAGGCTGGGGGTGGTACTGAGGAGACTCAAAGCTCCCACTGAAGTCATGAGTGTCAAGAGGAGTGTCCTTGTTGGCCTCATCTCCTCAGTGGTTAACGGTTCTCTTTTATTTTTTCTTTTAATCATTCAAATCCGTAAAGAAGTAGAATTTCCTAGGTGATAAGAATGACAAAGGTGACTTTTGTTATGTTAATGAAGTGACTTTTGAATGTCACCTAAGGATGGAGGCTGTTTACCAGAAGAACTAGACATGTCATTAGAGAATTGGAAATTTCAGTCCCACTCCCCAGACGCCTGAGAAGTGGAAAGGGGCTAGAGGTTGAATCACTCACCTGTGGTGGGTAATAATTTTATCAAACATGCCTATGTAATGAGCCCTTCATAAAATCTCCAAAGGAGAGAGTTCAGAGAGCTTCCAGGCTGATGAAACAAAATGCATCCAAATGCCATGGAGCTGGGCACCAGACTGCACAGGGACAGAAGCCCCTTTCTTCTGGGCCTCACTCTATGTATCTCTCATCTGACTGTTGATCTATATCCTTTAATATCCTTTGTGATGATCCTGATCAAGTGAGTAAACTGGTTTCCTGAGTTCTGTGAGCTGCTCTAGCAAATTAATTGAACCCAAGGGGAGAGTTGTGGGTCCTGTGATTTATAGCCAGTTGTTCAGAAGCACAGGTGACAACCTGAATTTGAGACAAGCATCTGAATTGGAGGGTAGTCTTGTGGGACTGAGCCCTTACCCGTGCAACCTGATGCTATCTCTGGGTAGACAGCGTCAGAATTGAGTGAAACTGTAGGACACGCAGATGGTGTCAGAGAGCTGCTTGGTGGCGTGGAGGGAAAAACTGCACATGTTGGAACTGGATGCAGAATGGTAGGCTACTATAACAATAAACCATAGACTGGGTGGCCTAAAAAACAGAAATTTATTTCTCCTGTCAGGAGAGTGTGTAATTTCCTCAGTTCAGTCTCACTGCAACAAAGATTTGAAACAATGGGCAAGTGTTACAACTTGGTTACAGCTTACAGTTTTATTCAGTAAACAAAGGATGGTGGAATAGCATCTCCACCTCAATAGAAATGAGTGAGCAAGTTCCGGGAGATGGTGAAGGACAGAGAAACCTGGAGTGCTGCAGTCCATGGGGTCACAAAGAGTCAGACACACGACTGAGCAAGTGACTGAACAACAACAACAAACAAAGGATAGTACACCCTCAAGGCTTGAGGATAGGCTCATTGATAGGAAGGGGGAGTGTTTGTTTCACCTGAGGTTCTCACTCTGGTCTGCAGACTTTTCCTTTGTTTCTTTTTCATGGGCTTTCCCCCTTTGTTTTTTAGCCACTGCCAGTTTGAACTCCTTTTTCCTATTCTAACTACCTAACATTCCCAGTTCTGGAGGCTGGGAAGTGCAAGTTCAAAGGTCTGGGAGATTTGGTCCCTGTGAGAGTCCAGATCAAGGCTTACACACTGCAACCTTCTTGTTTGCCCTCACATGGCAAAGAGTCTGAGCTCTGGTCCCTCCTTCTTCTAAAAAGGGTGCTAATCTAGTCATGGGGCTCCTTCTTCATGAGTTCACCTAATCACCTCCCAAAGGTCTACCTCCAAATATCATCACATCGGGGTTTAAGGGCTTTATCTTATAGATTTAGGAAGACACAATATTCATTCTACAGCAACCAGCAAAAAAGACTGAGAAGAAAGAGCTACTGAGGAAGGAGAAAAACCAAGAGAGTCTGGTGTCCTGAAACCAAGGAATGGGTTTCAAGGATAAAAGAGTGATCAATAGGGTCAAATGCTGCGGATAGGTTAAATTGAGGCCAAGAGACAACTTTTAACATCATGTTGTTTGAGAGCTGGACAAGAGCTGCTTCAGTGGAGAGATAAGGGTGAAAGCCTGAAATCAGGGAGATTCAAGAGAGGCTGAGAGGATAGAAACTAGAGGAAGCGAGTACAGACAACTCTTTTAAAGAACTCTGCAATAAGGGGAGCAGAGAAATGGGGCAAAGCTGGGGGAGAATACAATAGGAGAAATTACAGAATGTTGATGGGAATGAGGGGAAAATGAAATGATGAAAACATATATGGTCTACTCTCAACTACACAGGAAAACAGAAACAGTGTGACCTATTTGATGAGTTTACTTTAAAAGATCTTATGGACCAATATCTGAAACATATTTTGTAAAGTATATGTAAGTTGTGAAACATAATAAACACCCCAAAACCACCACCCACACCAAGAGCTAGACCGCCATCAATCATGTATGTCCATGTGCTCTTCTCTCTTGCATCCTCCTGCTTCTCTCTCGGAAGAAAGCAACTTTCCTCAATTTTATGATCATCATTTCCTTGTAAAGTCATAGTCTATTGTACTTACTGTACAATTCTTACACTTATTCTGTTGTACACATTCTGTTGTACTTATTGACTGACTGATCTTCAACCTGGCCTCCTGCAGGCTGTCAGACCACTTCGGTCAGAAATTACATTCTTACATTTAACCTCCCACACTGAAATTTCATTTTTCATCTTCCTGCTCTAGCTTTGCTTGAACCACCTCTTCTTCTTCACGAAGATCATTATTATTCATTCTTTTCTGTATCATTTACCCTGCATGAAAGCAGAAAAGATACATCACACCTTCTTCTCTTGTGCACACACAGAATGGACCCCAGGGACCACAGGATTTTTTTCTCCTGAAAGATGCACCTACAGCCGTCAAATCTCCAGCCTCCCTGTCCAATCCCAAGGCACCCACTGCTCAGCAGATGCCTTCGCCAGAATCTGGTGGTCCCTCCACAGAGGGAGCAGGAAGGCGGGTGATGGCCAGTGATTCTGTATCCTTTATCTCCTAATCTTGCCTGTGGACAAGTAGCCATCCTCAAGTCATCTAGAATTCTCCAGGTGTGCAAGGACCTGTAAGACCCTGACAAATGCCAACAGACTGGACCCTTTACAAATAGATGACAGCAGGCTCTGAAAGCCCTCTGCTTTCAGAGGCTCCAGCTCCCCCACTTGCTCATCGATGCTTGAAATTGCCTTAAGGAGAGACAACAGTTTTCACTCACAGCTGCAGAAACCCTTGAAGGCCCTGAATGAACTAACTCATTGATTTAGACCAGTGCACTGATCTGAAAGATTAGATGACACAATGGGCACCTGAAAAATGGGTATGAAATGACAGACAAGGGTTATAGTAGAGAGCAAAAGGGCTTTTCTTGCTTTCTTGGGCGCTTAAAAAAGAAAAATCTTAAAATCACAAGACCTGGAGTCAAATTTGGTCTCACTGCCAGCGGTCTGACCATAGGCAAGTTACTCAACGTTTTAAGTCTGCTGCTTATTCCTAAAATGAAGGTGAATACCTACTTCCAGAGTCACTGTGAGACTTTGAGGCCATTCTAAGCTTGAATATTTTCCTTCGTTCCCTGTTACCTTCAGCACCTCGAGTTCTGTTCCTATCCACACCAGCGCTCCATCCCCCTCTCTGATCATCACAGAGGTTAAAAGGGAAAAGTCTGGAACACTGAATGTAAGTTCAATCCTAACCCGATCACTTGGTGTGATCTTGGGCAAGTTACTTGACTGCTCTGTGCTGTTTTCTCTGTAAAATGAAGATAATAAGGGTATTTGCCTCATGGAGTGACTGTAAGGATTGAGCGAGTTAAGACGCTTGAAAAAGGCGGGGTGGGGGTCACTGCAAGAAGTGTTTTTCACATCGTTCCCCAGGGCTTCTCCTCACCTGCTCACTTTCCACAAGCCAAAGCAGCAACGAGAGCTCCTCCACTTCCGCTAACACAAAAAAGCCCTGTAAATTGCTACACATTCCCCAAGGTTTCTCAAAGCCCCCAACCTCATCCCTAAATCACTAGGCCATCTGTTCTTTCCGCCACAAGCAAACTCCGAAGCAGATCTAGGTCCCCCAGCCTGGCCCCGGTGAAACTTGGGGAACCCAGACTCCTCAGGGGGCAGTGGCAGAGGGGGCGGGGCGGGGGCCGCGGGGGAGTGGGAGGGGGCAGGGCAGGCTCTGTGAGGCGGTGCCTGCACTCCGGCCCCGCGGTTGCTAGGCAGCGCAGCGGGCGTCGGCGTTGCCAGGCGAAGGCGAAGAGCTAACAAAGCCAGGTCCCACCACACCTCTCCTGTGCTCCCGGCTGAGGCAGGTGCCGCCCTACCCCGCTCACATTCGGCTGCTTTCCGCCCGCCGGCCCGCAGAAGGTGCGAGGCGGTGAATCTCTCTCCACACCTCCCGCCTGAAGCCAGGCGCGAGGTGTCGCCTGGTGCCGGATAGCCCGCTTGGGAACGAGCCTCAGGTAGCCACCCCGAGGGGAAGTGGAGGGAGGGGAGCACCCTGAACACCCCGACGGCGGCTCGGGTCTGAGGGAAGAGTCCTGCCCGATGAGCCCACCTGGATTCTGAACCCCTCCTGTTCACAGAGCCAGAAGAGGGGACTGCGATCTTTAGGAGAAGGTAACCATGGGTGATTATTGCTCTCTACCCAAACTATATGTATACTTTGTACCCAGAACTAGCATTTTATGCTTTCTTACACGGGGGCAGTGATTTGGAAACACAACAAAATCTGGGATCAAATCCTCCCATTGACTAGCCAAACCTCGGCTTTTTCTTCTCTAATACAGATATAACAATACCTATAGAGGGAGTAAAACTGTGTCCAAAACAGGTCTGTATAGTCAAAGCTATGGTTGTTCCAGTAGTCACCTACAGATGTGAGAGTTAGACCATAAAGAAGGCTGAAGGCCAAAGAATTGATGCCTTTGAATTGTGGTGCTGGAGAAGACTCTTGAGAGTCCCTTGGACTGCAAGGAGATCAAACCAGTTAATCCTAAAGGAAATCAACCCTGAATATTCATTGGAAGGACTGTTGCTGAAGCTGAAGCTCCAATTCTTTGGCCACCTGATGCAAAGAGTTTACTGGAAAAGACCTTGATGCTGGAAAGATTGAGGGCAGGAGGAGAAGGGGGCAACAGAGGATGAAATGGTTGAATGGCATCACCAACTCAGTGGACAAGGATTTGAGCAAACTCTGGGAGATAATGGAGGAGAGGGAAGCCTGGAGTGCTGTGGTCTATGGGGTCGCAAAGAGTCAGATATGACTTAGCAACTGAACAACAAAAATGAGGGGGTTGCCATAAGGACCAAAGGACATGACTAGTACTTTATATAAACTGCTATCATTCATTCATTTTCCTCATATATATTGAGTAATGACTGTATTCCAGGCACTAGGTTAGGCATCGGGGATTCTATTGTGAACAGAAAGTGACTATCCCTGCCCTCAAGTTTACAGTCTATTGGGAATAGCAGTTGTTCATCAAAAATATCATACAAATAATGTAAAATTAGAGTCAAGTGTTGCCAAGGAGAGGTGAGTAAGGGGTGCTTTGAGAGGGTATAAGGTAACAGAGAAAGGTCAGGGAAAACTGAGCTGAGACCTGAAGAACCTATGAAATGATGAGGAGTGTGTCCAGGCAAGGGTAACCATGTGTCCAAAACCCATCATCTCCTATTCCAAACCCAAACAAATACATACAGTACCTGGTCCTTGGTTCTAAGAGTTGTTCATAGACACTCCTCCTGAGATTCTGGTGTCTGAAGCCTTTCATTCAGGTAACTGCAGGCTTTTGTTTAAATTGTTGAGGCCCTGTTTAGCCCATACCAGTAAAACCAAATGGGAAATTGCAAAAACAAATGTATATTTCATATTCAGTAAGACCTATGCTCTTTAGCACATATGTGTTGGCCTGCCATTTCACATTGGGAGGTATAAGAGGAAATCTGTTGAATTTTAAGATTTGAGGAGGCAAGGCTGGGATGGATGGATAATTTAGGAAGGCCTTGCATACTGAGAGCTTTAAGAATGGAAATGAACTTCACAAAGCACTGGAATCGTGGAATGTTAAGATAGAATGGATCTTTCCCCATCATTTTTTATCAGATGTGAATAAATGATCCACAGTGCCCAAAAGAAACCATTGGTCCTCAGACTCCTTTCCACCCTAAGGAGCTATGATCCTAAGTCTCTGTAACTCAAAAGTGCATGGAAGTCCTGAAGGCCCAAGGGGACATGGGACAGGACTTTGACCTGTCCCTCCTTCAATGTTCACCATTTCTACTGTGGTGTCACCATCTACCCAGTCTCACTCCACTCTCTTCAATGCATCTCTGCAGCTTTCAGTCAATGTGTGTTTCAGAGTCCAGCAAAGAGAAAGAAATCATACAACAATTTAACAAAGAAAGTTCAATGTAACAAATTTTTAACTATAATGGATTGGAATAATGGAAGATTGGTTAGCAAGACATAAAGATCCAAAGAGTACAGGAATCACAGATTTAAGAAGCCGTCACTACCCTTGAGATGGGTCACCCAAGAAAGAGATGACCTCCTAAGAGTGTGTCACAGAGGGTGTGGCCACAGATCATTAGATGGCAGAGAAGTTGAGGTGCCAGGCAGCCAGAAATCCACTGTCTGGGATGCCAAAGAAGCCATGAAAAGGTGAAAGTACACTGGCTGTACTCTGCTGCAAACCTCCCAAGAGAGGTGCCAGGGGAAGCAGCCAGCCACTGGGCACTGCTGACTGCTGTGCACTGCAGCCATTGGGCATTTAAGAGATTGTATACTGCAGATGAAGGCAATGGCACCCCACTCCAGTACTCTTGCCTGGAAAATCCCATGGACGGAGGAGCCTGGTAGGCTGAAGTCCATGGGGTCGCTAAGAGTCGGACACGACTGAGCGACTTCAATTTCACTTTTCACTTTCATGCATTGGAGAAGGAAATGGCAACCCACTCCAGTGTTCTTGCCTGGAGAATCCCAGGAACGGCGGAGCCTGGTGGGCTGCCGTCTATGGGGTCGCAGAGTCAGACACGACTGAAGCAACTTAGCAGCAGCAGCATACTGCAGATGCTGGAGAAGCTGAGCACTGCGGGATCCCTGCACTGGGGAAACTTCATTCCTGGAGCCCAGCCTAGTCCTGGAAGAACTTCTGGTACCCAGGAGAAAAGCCCCTTCCTCCTCGAGTATCCCTCCAGCGCCCTCTAGTGATAAAGCTTAACATTATGCCAGGCGGCAAAGGAGACTGATCTAAAGGACAAGTTTTTAATGAGGAGGCAGTGTGGGTGAATTTGGAGCAGAGAGGCAATCAATTGATGACTGGAGCGTAATACGAACACCAAAGTCTGTTTAAGTGACTCCAGTGCTTAAATATTCTAGTAGCTCCCTACTCCCCTTAAGATAAAGTTCTAAAGCCTTGCCATGGCAAACCAGGCCTCTTATATTCTGGTGTTGGGCTGTATTTTCAGCCTTAGGCCCAACCATTCCCCTTTTTGCCACTCGGCTAGCCTTCCATAATTACATTTCCCTGAACTCTCTCTGTTTTTTGACACCTCTATACTTTTGTCTAGTCCTAGCCACAGAGAATTCCATCCTTGCTCTTATGAGGAACCTATTCTGTACCTGACACTGTTCTGGGACTGGGAATGACAGCAGTAAACAAACCAGGCTTATCCAAGTCTCTGTTCAAATATCATCACTATTTTGGAAGTATTTTCTGACCACCTTATCTAGCCTTCAGATTAGTAAGATGCCTCATCAAGGAGTTTCTGTTCTTTTATATCTATATTTTGACACTTATTGTACCCTGTTTTAATCACTGATTTTCCTGTTAGTCTCTTCCTTTGGCCTATGAGTACTCTGAGGGCAGGGTGTGTGATTCATTTATTTCTGTATGCTAGTATTTATTTAGTGCTACTCCTGACACATAAGCTGTTATTGGATTAATTGTTTGCCCAGGATCACATAATTAGTCAAAGGTAGGCCCAGGCCCAGAGTCCTGGTCACCTGTTTCACAGTCAGGAATGCTCTTCATTAGAGTTTGATCTGCCCTGTGGGGTCTCTGAAGGACAGCAGCCCTGTATTTTGTGTTGGAAAAGCCAAATACGATGTTAAATATCATCAGGAATGGTAGTGGAAAGAGGAGAGAAATGTAGCCCTGATCTTTTGTTGAAAACTATGGTGCATTCACCCCTCATAGCCCTTGCTTACATTGAGTCCCTGGATCATAGGGAGACTATGATGAAAATCAGAAGTAGGGAGAACAAGTAAAAGGATGGAAATGATGTGGATGTGGGGAACAGTCTTCACTCTAAGAAAATGGAGACTTTCATACACTTATGAAAGACAAGGTTAAGGTGGCTCCAGGTTTGTCTGACAGGTCCCCAAATCAGGGTAGAGGGGTGTGTGTTCCTGGAGGAGGAAGGGACTTCTCTTGTGAGTTTCACAAGCTCCATAACTGTGATTAGGGATCACAGTTAACACAGAAGTCTGTAAATGGTATCCCTGCGCTTGCGGACCATGATATGAACATGGAAAGATTCTGTGAAACATGAACGTGGCTAAGTTAAGACGCATTGAAAGAGGTAACTATTCACTTGTTAAATAATTGTGGCTCACAGTCATCAAGACAGTATGGTACTGGCACAAGAACAGAAATATAGATCAATGGAACAAAATAGAAAGCCCAGAGATAAATCCATGCACCTATGGCACCTTATCTTCGACAAAGGAGGCAAGAATATACAATGGAAAAAAGACAATCTCTTTAACAAGTGGTGCTGGGAAAACTGGTCAACCACTTGTAAAAGAATAAAACTAGAACACTTTCTAACACCATACACAAAAATAAACTCAAAATGGATTAAAAAGCTAAACATAAGACCAGAAACTATAAAACTCCTAGAGGAAAACATAGGCAAAACACTCTCCAACATAAACCACAGCAGGACCCTCTATGACCCACCTCCCAGAATAATGGAAATAAAAGCAAAAATAAATAAATGGGACCTAATTAAAATTAAAAGCTTTTGCACAACAAAGGAAACTATAAGCAAGGTGAAAAGACAGCCTTCAGAATGGGAGAAAATAATAGCAAATGAAGCAACGGACAAAGAATTAATATCAGAAATATACAAGCAGCTCCTGCAGCTCAATTCCAGAAAAATAAATGACCCAATCAAAAAGTGGGCCAAAGAACTAAACAGACATTTCTCCAAAGAAGACATACAGATGGCTAACAAACACATGAAAAGATGTTCAACATCACTCATTATCAGAGAAATGCAAATCAAAACCACAATGAGGTACCATTTCACACCTGTCAGAATGGCTGCTATCCAAAAGACTACAAGCAATAAATGCTGGAGAGGGTGTGGAGAAAAGGGAACCCTCTTACACTGTTGGTGGGAATGCAAAGTAGTACAGCCACTATGGAGAAGTGTGGAGATTCCTCAAAAAACTGGAAATAGAACTGCCATATGATCCAGCAATCCCACTGCTGGGCATACACACTGAGGAAACCAGAATTGAAACAGACATGTGTGCCCCAATGTTCATGGCAGCACTGTTTATAATAGCCAGGACATGGAAGCAGCTTAGATGCCCATCAGCAAACAAATGGATAAGGAAGCTGTGGTACATATACACAATGGAATATTACTCAGCCACTAAAAAGAATACATTCGAATCAGTTCTAATGAGGTGGATGAAACTGGAGTGCCGGAGTCCAGCTCCAGCAACCAGGGAATTGGCCTGAAGGGATGAGGGTTGTCGGTGGAGAATGATGCAGCTTCTGACTCAAAGTGCGGGACTGCATGTTTATTTTAAGCATCAGGTTTTCTTTTATACTTTTACAAAAGCATTAGGTCAGAGGTTTGACATCTTCAGTTTCCTCTCACCCAGATTTACTGTCTCCATAAATCATTGTTGTCCTTCAGAGTTCCCTCTTAAGTGTCCTTGTGATTACATTGTAACTCACATTTGTCTCTGGGCTGCATACCACATTCCTCAGTTTATTTCTCATCTTTCTAAATCCTGCTAGCCCATAGTATCTTAAGCTCATTATCTCCTAAAAAGGCTTTTAGCTATTAGTATCTCTAAACTTCCTAGTCTCTATAAGCTATAGTAAAATATGCTAACACTACAACATACCTTAAACTTTTAGCTTCTAACTATTCTTAATTATTCCTAAACCCTAAACTCAGCAAATTTCTTTTGCCATAAACATTTCCCTCACAAGCAGCTCTCAGATAACAATCTTTCCCATGGCCTCAAGCTGTGGCCTATGTGCTCATCCTGGAACATTCTTTGTAAAGATCCTTGAACAAATGTCAATAGTTAACTTTATGGATTATTTCCTGGGCATAACTTCAGAAGGCTTTGTGCTTTCTCATGCTCCTTGCAAGAACAATAAGCACCTTAACATTCTTTCCAGCCAGCTCAACCGAAGGAAGGAAAGGGCAAGTCAGAATCACAAGACCTAACTCCTTCATCCTGGGACTGTGCCTGCGGGATAAGGAGAGGGGGTTGGGGCCGTGCCTCCATTTTGTCAGTAATGCCTAACGTGGCTCCCGACACTGGAGCCTATTATACAGAGTGAAGTAAACCAGAAAGAAAAACACCAATACAGTATACTAACACATATATATGGAATTTAGAAAATCGGTAAAGATAACCCTGTATGCGAGACAGCAAAAGAGACACAGATATATAGAACAGTATTATGGACTCTATGGGAGAGGACGAGGGCAGGATGATATGGGAGAATGGCACTGAAGCATGTAGATTATCACATGTGAAACGAATCGCCAGTCCAGGTTTGATGCATGATACAGGGTGCTCGGGGCTGGTGCACCGGGATGACCCAGAGGAATGGGATGGGGAGGGGGGTGGGAGGGGGGTTCTGGAAGGGGAACACATGTACACCCATGGTGGATTCATGTCAAATGTATGGCAAAATCAATACAATATTGTAAAGTTAAAAAATAGATAAATAAACTAATTAAAAAAAATAAATAATTGTGGCTCAGCTGGTAAAAGAATTCGCCTGCAATGTGGGAGGCCTGGGTTCAACCCCTGAGTTGGGAAAATCCCCTGGAGAAGGGAAAGGCTACCCACTTCAGTATTCTGGCATGGAGAATTCCATGCACTGTATAGTTCACGGGGTCGAAAAGAGCTGGACACGACTGAATGACTTTCACTTCACTTCATGTGGAGCTTTTAACTTTCAAAATGTGGTACTAGCATGATATATAAGCAATTTGGAGAAATCTTCTAATAACAGAGCCAAGAACCACTATTCAAAAAAAAGGACAAGGTCAAATAGGACTGCTCTTAGCAATATTGCTGCTGGCATCCAAATGCTGGGTTGACTTGATCCAGGGGTTGGCCCAGGGTAGAAAAAGATCCAGACTTCTGTGAAATAAAGTTGGAGAGGCAAGCTAATAAGAATAAGACAAATCATGGAGAGCTTGAAAGTCAGACAGGGCATCATTTTCATGAGAAAAGAAATGAAGATCCAATAAAGGTTTTAGAGAGTGATGTGATAACATAAGCAGTTAAGGCATTTTATCTGGAAAAACTAAACCTTAATTTCCTGGCATTGGAAAATGATTATAATATTAGAACCTACCTACTCATAGATTGCTGTAAGGATTAAATGAGATAAGGAAACCTCATTGACTTTAAAGAAAGTGAAAATGTTGATCACTCAGTTGTGTCTGACTCTTTTCGACCCCATGGACTGTAGCCCACCAGGTTCCTCTGTCCATGGAGTTCTCCAGGCAAGAATATTGGATTGGGTAGCCATTCCCTTCTCCAGGGGATCTTCCCTACCCAGGGATCAAACTCAGGTATCCTGGATTGCAGGTGGATTCTTTCCCATCTAAGCCATCATCTGAAAGCCAAAGGGCTTTCAAAGGGAAGCCTGTTGAAAACATTGACTTTCAAGCCTCTCTTAATACTGGGCACCCTTCCATTATTTGCAACTGTGTGGAATATGGCTGAGACAATAATCATATTTTCAGGACAAAAAATTAGGACATACTCTGACAAGTAAAAGTTTTGTTCCACTGAAAATGTACTTTTCATGATGCAAATGGGAATATCCATGATATTTCAATGATTTATGGAAAGAGTCAAACATAATTTTTGAAACTAGGATTGTCCTAGAGAAAATCCATGATGTGTAAATGGCCTTATTCTGAGAGAGGCAGTGTGGTGTGGTGTGGGAAAAGCAATGAAGGAGACCCGAATTTTTGATTCAGCTCTAACAGAAACTGTGAGCTTGTGCCAATCACTTCACCTCTTTGTGCATCAATTCTCTCATTTGTAAATTGAAGGTATTGAACTACGTGGTAGTGCTAAGTCGTGTCCAACTCTTTGCAACTCCATGGACGGTAGCCTGGTAGGCTCCTCTGTCCATGGGATTCTCCAGGCAAGAATAATGGAGTGGGTTGCCATTTCCTACTCCAGGGGATCTTCCTGATCCAGGGATAAAACCCACATCTCTTATGTCTCCTGCATTGGCAGGCAGGCGGATTCTTTACCACTGCGCCACCTGGGAAGCCCCATATTGGACTATATTATAAGTCAAATTAAGTCCCTTCCTTGTTTTGGAAAAGATGTTCCTTTTTATTTTCTAGACAGATTTTTTTTTTTTTAGGTTCACCAGGACTAAAGTGGGGAATGAAAGAGAAGGATAAATAAAAACTGGCCATGGAGTATCTGACTAATACAATTGAGGGAGTAAAAGAAGTTCATTTTGGATGCTTTTATGGGAAAAGGGAACTCTACAGTGGGAAGCTGGTGGATATGACTGTAGCATGGTTGAGAGTTTACAATTGGGGATTTGGCAGTCATCAGCACAGAAAAGGTATCTACTTCCAGTTGGACTATAGTAGATTGCAGTAGCTCAAGCCACCCACTGCAACAAATTTAAACATTTAGAAAAATTATTTTTAAAAATATTGTAAATACATCATAGAGCTTTAGAAGCAATGAGTACTAGATTAATTCAAATTCCAGGAGAGTGCCAAACCCTTTCAAGGTGAACTCATGGTAAGTCATTTTCTTCCCAGTGGACATTTGCCAACTTTGGATGTGGACTCAGGACTGCCGGCAAGCCTTGGCGGTCAAACAGCTCTGGCATGACAGATTAGAAAGTTGAGTCACCCCAAACACTTTCATTTTTACATAAGGTCTGACATAAAATTTAAAAAATACAAAGAAGCATGAAAATGTGTCTAGTAATCAAGAAGAAAAATAGACATCAAAGATGACATCCACAGGGAGATTCAGCTACTAGAGTTGTCAGAACTTGTTGACTCTAGAATAACTCTAAATAATACATTCAGGAAAATCAAGGAAAAGATGTATAAATGGATGAAAATGGAAAATTTCAACACAGAAATTGTATGTATAAAAATAACAGATATTCTTGAACTCAAAATGCAATATTTGAAATAAAGAATTTCTTAAGTGGATTTATCAGCATCCTGGATAGCAGAAGACATACTTACTGATGGAAGAAAAGGTGCCAGGTAAGTGAAAAGATGAAACTTTTCTAAAGAATGGAGAGGGTCAAATGCTGGTTCCTCAGGTCTTGGACAAGGCAAGAACTAAGAGCTCAAGCAGCAGAGGAAAGACTATGAGATCAAAGAGATAGGCTGAGTTGGCAGAGAATGGCAGTGTGACTTCTTTCTGACATCCTTGATCTCACTCAGGTAGGAAATTGCTTCATCTACTGGGAGTGAGGAAAACAGTTGAGTGGAATTCAGGCTTGAGGGGAAAGTCATTACCTGGAAATCAAATAAGAAATAGTGTGTTCTTGGGGTCACGTCAAAGATCAATGCAAAAGCAGGTGTGCAAGACCTAGAGAGTAGAGGTGGTGCAAAAATGGACTGTGCTGCACTGAATGGTCTTGCAACTGAAAGATTACTTTTGTGATGCTATTGTTTTATAAAAATAAAAACAGAGTGAGGCTTAAAGATCAGCCTAGGTCCAAATGTGATTGCCTGTGAGATTAAGTCTAACTTGATATGGGCCTACTTTTCTGGTTCTTTCAAACTCAGTCAGTTTATCTAAATCTTAGAATCACATGACCATCTTTAACTATATGTTCATGCTTTGGTGTTTTATGAAAGGGTTAGTCATTTGGTCATGTCCAACTATTTGTGACCCCATGGACTGCAGCCTGCCAGGCTCCTCTGTCCATGGAATTTTCCAGGCAAGAATACTGCAGTGGGTTGCCATTCCCTCCTCCAGGGAATCTTCCCAACCCAGGGATTGAAGCCGGGTCTCCTGCATCACAGGCAGATTCTTTACAGAAATCTTAAAGATTCCCCTCCCTCTTCTAGCTTCAGAAAACAACTTCAATTCTCCTGAGGGCATCCCAGCTCCTGTTCATAAACTAAGGCAGAGTTACCCTGCTTTATCCTGCCTCCTCAGGAAAGGAGTTGCTGCCAGTGTTGGATGCTGCTTTTTCTTTCCCTTGGCTCTTGCTTTCTTTAGGAAGTACTAGATGTCTTCGGCCTTTGTGACACTCTGAGGACACTATTTCTCTGTGATCAAAAGAAGTTGCTCTGTTTTGCTAATTTATCTCAAACTTTCTTGATGGCTTCTAATCAATACTTCAGCTGAGTAATTTAACTTAGAAGCTAATTGTTCCCTTAACAACCAGTATTTTTATAGTTACCTTTCTAATTACATTCTTTTAAAATTGTATAAGTTATATATATATATAAATTATGTATATGTATACATTGGCTTACCTGGTGGCTCAGATGGTAAACTGAGCAACTAACACTTTCATTTTCTCTCTCTATATATGGGGCTTCCCTAGTGGCACAATTGGTAAAGAATCTGCCTGCAATCCAGGAGACCTGGGTTTGATCCCTGGGTCAGGAAGATCCACTGGAGGAGGAAATGGCAACCCATTCCGGTGTTTTTGCATGGAGAATGCCATAGACAGAGGAGGCTGATGGGCTATAGTATCTGGGGTTGCAGAGTTAAACATGACTAAGTGATGAACACACACACATACATATATGTAATATAAATCTCAGCTTTTACCAGAAATTGATTTTAATAATCATCAGCATCTCTTTCATAACACATAATCTTAAAACATTGAAACAAAAGTTTTTTTTAACAAAGTTTTTTAACCAAAGTACTTGAAACCAGATTTTACATCAGAGCTTCCCAACCTTTTTCAACATCATGGCATACAGAAATCTTTGTAAAGCACACTGGGGTATACTGTAGGGTTTTGGCAGTTCTATATGGAGCTTATGAAAAATCCAATAGAGTTTTATCATATAATTGCAATAACAAGTTGCACAGTGAGAATGAAGATATTGAATGTTTACTCTGAATAAAACTTTCAAATAAAAAAGATTTTTTTAACTTTTTAAAGAGAAATAAAGCTCACTTTCTAATCATGATTTTGCTTTATACCAAATTTTGTGTTGAAATAACTACATGCAGAAAAAAAACTTTAATTTTCTCTTCAAATTCTATTTTCTTTTTTTTAAATTTATTTATTTATTTTGATTGGAGGCTAATACTTTACAACATTGTGGTGGTTTTGCCATACATTGACATGAATCAGCCACAGGTGTACACGTGTCGCCCATCCCAAACCCCCCTCCCACCCTCCTCCCCATCCCATCCCTCTGGGTTGGCCCAGTGCACCGGCTTTGAGTGCCCTGCCTCATGCATCAAACTTGGACTGGTCATCTATTTCACATACGGTGATATACATGTTTCAATGCTATTCTCTGAAATCATCCCTCCCTCACCTTCTCCCACAGAGTCCCAAAGTCTGTTCTTTACATCTGTGTCTCTTTTGCTGTCTTGCATATAGGGTCATCGTTACCATCTTTCTAAATTCCATATATATGCGTTAATATGCTGTATTGGTGTTTTTCTTTCTGACTTACTTCACTCTACATAATAGAGTGAAGTAAGTTTCATTCACCTCATTAGAACTGATTCAAATATGTTCTTTTTAGTAGCTGAGTAATATTCCATTGTGTATTTCTCTTCAAATTCTTATAGTCACCATCAGTGAGGAAGTTTGCCTCACAGATGGTTGTTACTTAGCAAATGTTAAAAAGGTAATTATTGATTTTTCTCCAATTGAGAGAAACTCCTCTCTATTAACAAAAATTTGAATACTTTGATTTCTTCTGTCTTTGGTTGAAATTCTTAGGATAATGTGAATTGATTTCTAATTCACTTAATTTTTTTACATTAAGTATCTACAAGTAACATGATACCTAACAGATGTTTTGCTACTAGTCTTCTTTAGGGTTAAAGTTAGAAATATTAGTTAAACTCCCCACTGAACTACTTCTAACATCATGTTTCCCTTGAATCTATGAGTATTGTTGGTATACTTTATTATGTTTTCACACATTCATTGTGATTTTTATTAAATTCATTCTGGTGCTTGAAAATGTCAAATAAGCCAATTTTCTGAAAAAAAATCTCTCCCTAACAATTCTGCAATAAGAATCACTGACATTTTTCAATTCCTCTTTTAATTCCTAGCCTCCAGGAAAAAAAAGAAAGAAAAAACTTTTCCTTTGATAGGTAGCTTAGTAGCAAACAGCAGACTGTTTCTTCACATAGAGCTGAAAGCAGACAAAACCATAGCAGCCTGGATTTATTAGTAACATCCTTTAATATGGAATTCACATCTACAGGCAAATATACAGACTAGAGCTCTCTGTAAACAAAGCATTTCTTACTTGCATCTCAAGTGATCAGAACGTGGAAAACAGATATGATGTAAAGCCCTCCCACCTCCCTGTCATCACAGTTTTCCCACAAGTACAGAAACTGTTGTTCTTGCATAATCTAGGAAGTCTTATTTGTTTTAAAGTATTTAGTTACTACTCATCTTGAGTACTTCGTTTTGTTGCTGCTGCTGCTGCTGCTGCTAAGTCGCTTCAGTCGTGTCGGACTCTGTGCGACCCCATAGACGGAAGCCCACCAGGCTCCCCCGTCCCTGGGATTCTCCAGGCAAGAACACTGGAGTGGGTTGCCATTTCCTTCTCCAATGCATGAAAGTGAAAAGCGAAAGTGAAGTTGCTCAGTCGTGTCCGACTCTCAGCGACCCTATGGACTGCAGCCCACCAGGCTCCTCCGTCCATGGGATTCTCCAGGCAAGAGTACTGGAGTGGGGTGCCATTGTCTTCTAATAGTAATGTTCCATTTTTATATTTCCTTTGCTTCATTTGGTTCCAAATGTGATCATTTCTCAGGCAGGTGGGTAAAATGATTCTGTAATTGTGGGAGACATTTTGGCCTTACTTCTTAGTTATGTGACCTTTTAATTAGCTTCCTGAACCCAACCTGATATAAACTACTGTGTAGTTGTAAACACCTTTGTAAAACATTTCATAAAGCAGTAGTTTTCAAAGTGTGGTTTCAGGGACTTCTGAGGATCCTGGAGACTTTAGCGGGTAGGAATCCATGAAGGTAAAACTATTTTTGTAATAATACCAAGACATTATAGGTCTTTTTCATGCTTCTTCTAAAGAGTGTACACTGGAGTTTCCCAGAAGCTACATGATGTGCGATTGAATTCAGTCAAATGAATTGAATGCAAAAACCAAATATGATAATCTAGCTGGTTCTATTAAGTGAGACATTAGAAGATTTTCAGAAAATATAAGACAATGCCACACTTCTCACTAAGAATTTTTGTTAGTTTGGTAACCAACAAATAACTAGAAACTATAGTTATTTTTTATAAGATATGAAGGAGCTGTTTTTATTTTAAAATAAATATTTTAAAATTCCTAAAATGACAAATATTGCAGAATATAACCCATATTAACAAAAGATCTTTCGGATCCTCAATAACTTTTCAGAATGTAAGGGGTTGCTGAGATCAAAAACTTTAAGAATTAATCTCTTAAAAGACTATCTGTATAATATAGATATTTTCTGTTAAGGCTCTGGCATAATTTACCCAGCACCATTTTTTTCATTTGATAACTTTTCCATGAAAATGAGATATTTAGGCAGATATCTGGGTAAAGAAAAAAGTTATCAGAGAAAACAAATCCAAACTTGAAATAGTCCTCACTATATTGCCTAATAAGTGATTTAAATTTATATTTTGGACTACATGTATAACGTCTGTGAATCTCACAAGTATTAAACTATAATTAGAAATTAATTCAAAATTATAATTTATAGTAGGAAAATAAATCATATATTTAAAATACTTAAGGAGACTATAGGCCTTTTTTACTGTAACAAATCAGTTTTCAGATAGAAGAAGATTGCTTATTTTCTTTAGAGTAGTTTCATAAGACTTTTGAAAAGGGGGATTTTAAGAAATGCTACCATTTAATTTAGCAGTTAAAATGCTAAACTGTCCACAAAATGTAAATATTACTTATACTTAAGTATAGTTAAAGTATTTTGAGAAATATTTTTATAAGGTAATAAAGGCCCACAGTCTCTTATAGAATCAATTCAATTATTTTACACTATTATTTGCTTTTAGAAGCAAACTTAATTTTTTAATTTCTACAAACAAATAATGTCATTATAGAATTTCATACTGAATCAGATTTTGGATATTTTATACCACAAAACAAGGATAAATAAATATATAAATCAAGACACAATTTTAGAAAATTAACAAAATCAATTATGTTTTATTAGAGAGAAGTGATGATGATGATGATTAAAACATATACCTTCCTTTGGGGGAGTAAATTTTAAAAATAAGAAAAAATTAAGTCAAAGGAAGACCTAAGTACTGGAAACATATGCACAAACCTTTGGCACTGACAATAAATACATAGCAGTTAAAACAATAATCAAACTTACAGAGGTGGTTTTAACATGGTGGTAAAACGGGGAAATTCTATAGAAGCATCTCTGCTGGCAGGTGCTCTGCCTAAAACCTTATACACCAAAACAGTAATTACACCAATTAAACAATAATAATAAACGCCGAAACAGAAATCTGGAAGTTTACTGACTGAGCAGAACAATATCCAAATATAATTTCAACTGTTATAAATTTGTGTATAGTTGTAAAATTTTATAAATTTTGTAGTAAATTTTGTATCACTATGAAAAGTATACAATCATCAATCTCTCACTGCACACCTGTAACCCATTCTGCCATGACCACTTGTGGGAAGCCCTGCTTTAGAGATCTATAAAGGCAGAATAGGATGAAATGGTAAAATGTGTACTACAAAGAATATTTGATGATACTCAAATTTTGTAGGAAGGCTCGTGGCAAAGCACAGACTCAAGATGAACCTTGGCGAGGGTGTGCAGGGTCTTAACAGATGGAAAGGAAGAGGGAGGGCACCTCAAATAAGCCAGCCTGAATTAACAACATATTGAGGGAAAGAGAAAAGCTGGATGGAGTATTACTAACACTGTGAAAATGTTAAGCTTTGAATTTATAATTTTTTGGAAAGTGGCCAGAGTAAACTATGTGTTAGAAATTTATGTTTGTAAATACTAGTAAAAATTTAGACTGTAAAATTCTATATACAAATAATGGAGAACCTTGAAAGTCAGGATTGGATTATCATTTTGTCAGCTGGACTTTCTGACCTATATTAATGGCAGCATAGAAGGTAGATCTGGACATACCAGTCAGGAGAGGCCAGAGAATAACCCGACATAGGGTGGCCCATTAGGAGGTGAGGGACTGAACCAGAGTAAATGAGGTGAAAATAAAGAGGAAGGGATGAGTAGGAGACACATGTCAAATGAAACATCAATGAGATTTAGTGACAGATTCAACAGACTAAAGAGAATAGAGACTCCAGGGCTTGGAGGCCAAATGACTGAGGAATGGTGGCATCATGTTCAGAAACAAATCTAGAGAGGGGATTTGGGAGATGGAGAATGAGTGACTGAACAACAACAAAAATATTTGTTATATATATTGTATATATATATTTATGTATATATAAATATATTTTACATATATATATATTTGGTGGTAAAATATACATAAAACTGACCACATTAACCATTTTTAAGTGTACAGTTCAGTGGCATTCGATACCTTCACATTTTTGTGACACCATCACCCCCATCCATCTTCACAACCTTCTCATCTTTCCAAACCGAAACTGTACCTGTTAACTAACAGTCATGTCCAACTCTTTGTGACCCCATAGAGTGCAGCAGGCCAGGCTTCCCTGTCCTTCACTATTTCATGGGGTTTGCTCAAACTCATGTCCTTTGAGTTGGTGATGCCATCCAACCAAGTTATCCTCTGTTACCCATTCTCCTCCTGCCCTCAATCTTTCCCAGTATCAGGGTCTTTTCCAATGAGTCGGCTCGTTGCATAGGTGGCCAAAGTATTGGAGCTTCAGCATGAATACTTCCAATGAATATTCATGGTTGATTTCCTTTAGGACTGACTTGTTTGATAAATACGGTTGACCACTTTAACCAAATATATACATATATGGTTATGAGCAGACAATATGAGCAAACTAAGTTACTGCCCTTTGCTAGCTAAAATGAACTGAAAAGTTATCGGAAACAATCAACTTGTAACAATAACTCTTTTTAAATTATGAACTATTTCATACATACAAATAAAATACATAACTAAATTTATGCATAAAAATGATGAAACATTCATGTAAGCTTGAAACATACAACATTCCTAACAGTGTTGGGACTCCTGTTGCATCTCCCTCCCTAATGATATCTCTCTCCCTCCCCCACCAAGGATAATACCATTCTGAATTTGTGTTTATCATCCTTTGCTCTTTCTTATACTATTATAAGCACAATAGTTTATAATTTAATTTTTTATAATGCTATTCTTATTATATTTATGACCCTAACTAATATACGGCTTTTTTCCACCCAACATCATGAGATTCACCCTGGTGATACTTGCTGAGGACTGTGTTATCTTTCCAATGAATTGAAGCTTTTATATTATGTAGTGACCCTCTTTATTCTTACATGCATTTTGCCTTAAAGTTGTTTTCGTCTGGTTTTGACTCATCTACATCAGCTTTCCTTTGGTTATTATTTGCCTATTTATCCATACATCCTTTTATCTTTAGCCTTTCTGTGTACTTGAGTCTTTTCAGGTGTGCCTACAACTAGATATTTTAAAAATCCAATCTGATAATTTCTGTATTTTAATTGGCGCATTTAAGACCTTTCCTTTTTACTGATTACTGAAATATGTGACTTCTCTTCTATCATTTCATTTATCCACTTTTCCTATGCTTCCCCCAGCCCCTCTTTTCTTGCCTTCTTTTGGATCAATCAAGTTGTGCTGTTATTACTCTTAATTCCTTTTCTTCTTTTTACTGATTTGGTGGTTATATTACTTTTATGGTAATTACCCTTGAATTTTTGTATGCATATCTGACTTTTTACAAAGTCTAAAATTGATGTCTTTAGACCCTTCTTCCTCTGAACAATAGTACACAAAATGGAAGATAATGGAGTACCACCAACCTGATACCACTTTAATTTCTTATCTTGAGATTTCCCAACCAGGCTGGTAGTATAAATTTAAAACTTAGACCTAGCTTGTGGCTGCATATTTGTGGGAAACTATTTCTCCCCAGTAAGAAGCAGCAACCCTGGAGTAGGAAATGGCAACCCACTCCAATATTCTTGCCTGGGAAATTCCATGGACAGGGGAACCTGGTGGGCTACAATCCATGAGGTCGCAAAGAGTTGGACACGACTTAGCTACTAACCAACAACAAAAGAAGCAGCAAGGGAGAAAGATTTCTGTGTCACTTGCCCTTTGCCAGTAGGCAGGTATTTTCAGTCCCACCTTTTCACACTAAGTGTGTGAACCCTGAAGGGTTTCAGGTTTAGGGGAGTAAGAGGGTCTTCCTTTCAGCTGTTTACTTTTTCACTCCTTACCTGGCCTTTTATCTCAAAGCCTCAGTTCCTGGCATCTACATTTGCCCCAAGCCAGCCCTAACCTCCGGAGAAGGCAATGGCAACCCACTCCAGTACTCTTGCCTGGAAAATTCCATGGACGGAGGAGCCTGGTAGGCTGCAGTCCATGGGGTCACTAAGAGTTGGGCATGACTGAACGACTTCACTTTCATTTTTCACTTTCATGCATTGGAGAAGGAAATGGCAACCCACTCCAGTGTTCTTGCCTGGAGAATCCCAGGGACAGGGGAGCCTGGTGGGCTGCAGTCCATGGGGTCACTAAGAGTTGGGCATGACTGAACGACTTCACTTTCATTTTTCACTTTCATGCATTGGAGAAGGAAATGGCAACCCACTCCAGTGTTCTTGCCTGGAGAATCCCAGGGACAGGGGAGCCTGGTGGGCTGATGTCTATGGGGTCGCACAGAGTCGGACAGGACTGAAGCGACTTAGCAGCAGCAGCAGCAGCAGCAGCCCTAACCTCTTCATTTGCTTTCCACTCTCATTTCTGCCTTACTTATGTGGCACGTGAGGATTCCCCTCACTTTCTTGTAAGCTCAGCAAAGCAATTTGAAAAGTGTGTTTGCTGGGATTTGTCTCGTATCCAGGTGTTTCGAAGAGACAGGGCTTTTCAGGACATTTAGACTCTCTCTATTTGAAAGCAAACAAAGTCTTTTCATCTGTTGTTTATTTGTGCATGGTGTTGTATACTATCTATGGATTTTCATGTTTTGTTTCAATTTGCCCTGGAACTTTTTGAATGAAACATACAAGTTTCTCTTTACAATTAAAGTAGATGAGTACCTGCAAATGTGTAGAGAGCTGTTCATCAAATGGCTCTTTAATGATTATTTTTATTTGGAAATATGTAATACAATGTCAAGTAATGGAAGATTCACAGAGTAAATTTTGCTACAACTCTTATGGGGCCAATAAGAGTTGTGTGATGTGGAAGATGGTAGTAATATGATGTTGAGCAAATTATTTTGCATGAACCCATTTTTATTTGTACAAATATATATTTACATTGAAAAAAATTCTGAATGGAGACATTCAATATTTTGGGGTGCTATCATTAGAGGTCTTCTTGTTTACTTATTGATCTCTACTTTTTTTTTTTAATTAGCAATAATCCTACCTCAAATAAACCTCATTGGCCAGGATACTGCCACTGCGCAAAGCTAACCTCTACTTTCTTAATGAACAAATAATATTGCGTGTTAAGTAAATGAAAGAATTAATTGCAACAACAGAAAGTGGGGATTAGTGAAGGCCTTCTAACTTCGGGGTCGTGTAACAATAGGTCTGTCTTGTGGGGTAGTGAACCCCCAATATTGAGAGTGTCTCACAGAGGCTGGGTGACCTCCCGTCGAAGATTCCTGTCATCTTATGATTCACAGATTCTCATTTTATTTTATTTTTCCTCTGACAATAGGTCAACCAATCAATGCCTCAGACAGATAAGCAAATATGCATCCCCCCGGAGCTGCCAGAATTGCTGAAGCAATTCACCAAAGCTGCCATTCGGACCCAGCCGCAGGATCTCATCCAGTGGGCTGCAGAGTACGTACTCCTTTCTCACCTCCAGCCCCTGGCTCCGCTTGGAGGTGGAGGTGGCGGGTGGAGGAGGGAAGGTTTGTAAAACTGAGAGGAGGTTGTCATGGCTGCAGCCTGGGAGTCGGGACTGATTAGCATAATCTTTGTGATGTTCAGCTGTCACGTTGCTTTGGTACTTTCAATCCATACAGAAATCCAGCAAACTGCGAGGATGGAGGCCCTTCGCCAAGTGGACCAGACTGAGCAATAGGACGCCAGGGCTATAGACAGTGTCCTAGGGCAATCAGCAAGAGTTAGATTACCACGTCATATCACACAAGCGCACTGGGTCCCGGCTCCTCACCCCCGCCCCTCCCCCACTCCCTGTCCCAGCGGAAGGAAAGGCCCAGAGTCCCTCGAAGTTTGAGCCTGCCTTTCCCTGACGTAAACCAGGGCCTCATTCTCAGGTTTCACCACCAGATGGCAGCAGTGCACCTGTGGGGGAGCTATACGATGAGCCTGCGGGGCGGATTGTGTGGGATCAGTCCAAGTGGGTTCTCTCCTGAGTTAACGCCTGTAATGAGACCCCTTCCTCTACTATTGTTAAAGCTCATTCTTGAGCCTAGCCACAGACACTTTGTATCTCGTCTTTGGGGAAATTGCTATTTTCTTGACTTCTTTGAACGAATGTGTTCCTTCCGCATAAGGATTCCACACTGCACGAGTGACGGGGGCGGGCGGAGCAGCGACCTGGCTTCCCACAGTGTGCCTCAAACACAGGTGTCCTCTTTCAGGAGACACCTCCAGAGGCTGCTCAGTGGGAGGAGCTCTCACAGTAACTGCTAGCCGGTTCACACAGTGTGCCTCGAACACAGGCGTCCTCTTTCAGGAGACACCTCCAGAGGCGGCTCAGTGGGAGGAGCTCTCACAGTAACTGCTAGCCGGGATTGAAACAACTTCCCACAGAAAGGCTCCCAGCTACGAAATTGCTCCTTAGACAAAAGTGCCTGCTTGAAACGGGAGAACTGAGGCTTGGGGCAGAGTTAGGAGTGGACCAATCCTCCCAGGGACCACTCTCAGGCTATTTTTACTGTTTGGTGATGGCCTCCTTAGTAAGGCTTCACTGGGAGAGGGGGTGAGGTGTCAGAGGCTGCAGAGCAGAGCTGGTAGGTTGGGGGAGGGGAGAGCACCTTCCTCATGAGGTTGAGGAGGTGCATTGAGCAGGTGGTGAGGAGGAGGCGCTGACACCTCTGAGAAGCCTCAAGATGTAATCTAAGAGGAACCTCACAGAGTCTCCTGGCCAGTGTGCGCCTGCTCTTGGGCTAGGCTAGTATGAAGTTTCTACAAATGGAAGGAAAATAAGCCAGTAGCGCTCATAAAAACAAGACACAAATGGGGTTGCTTTGCCTGGTAATGAACCCTGTTTAGTTTTCCATTCTAAATTTTATATATAACCTCTAAGACTGAACTTTAAGCATCAGAAGACTAATTTCTTTTGGCACACCCAGACAGACTTTTATACTATACTATAGTTTAAAACTTCATTTTATTGTTCTTGCACTGCTGCTTTATAGCAAGAAAAATGACATTTCTTGGTACTGTCCCTGACATTTATGGGAGAAAACATTCCACTGTTGTAGTCTGCTTGCTCCCATATCGTATCGTGTGCTATAAATGTTTTAGATATCCGTGAAGAATCAGTTTGTAGTTTAACTACAGTGAAAAAGGAGAACATGACCTAAGAGCACTTTCCATCTATTCAAACACAGAAAGCACTTGTCAGTTGGTTTTATGTGGCTTAGAAACCTGCAGCATTTTAGAGATAAAACTCCACAAAGTATTTTCAAGACAAAATGTCTATTCACCACGAGCCAAAGTTTCCCTGCATATGTGCTATCCATGAAGAAACCACCTCCCAGATGTCAGCAGGACACAAACTCACTTGTCTTGTGTTGGGTATGTGTGACCACACAAATGTGAAGAGCCATGGAAATGCTTACTGCAAATGAAGCCAGATAACCCACAGAGGATTACATCCATGACTATAGGCTCATTTCCACATTCTCTAACCAACTCCACTACAAGGTCCAAAGATGCTGCTGAGTCACACCCACCCCACACTGACCTGGTCTGCGGAGACCACTCATGTACATTAGTAGGGTGACCTGAAAGTATTTCTTCTGTCCTCCCTGCAGATGACCTCCAAGGGGTGCCTGGAAGATGTTTTGGTCTTGGAAGCTGTTGCTCTGCATTGTGTGATGGCTTAGAGACAGACCATGGTTTACCCCATCATTGTATGTTGTTCAATCTCTCAGTTGTGTCCAACTCTTTATGATGCCATGTACTGCAGCGTGCCAGGCCTCCCTGTCCCTCACTATCTCCTGGAGTTTACCCATGTTCATGTGCATTGAACCAGTGATGCTATCCAACCATCTCATCATTGTATGACTTTACCCTAAAATGGGCTTTTATAAAATTTCCTCTGAATTCTTTGTATATTACCTGGAGCTGGAGAAATTAATAAAAAGTAAGAGAAGGGCAGAGGCTGTGATCCATGGGTAGTCAATAACAAGGCTTCTAATGGAGACAGGCCTTTCCACATAGCATCAGTGCCCTGTGGATCAACTGCTCGTGTCTGTTCTCTGCTGCAGGCAGCCAGTTTCCTTCATAGGTCAATCCCAAAACAGAGCTCAGTGTTTTTCCCACTGCACCAGAACAAAGTCCATTCCACAAAGCACTGATATTCAGGCAGATGTTACTGAAAATTTCGAGGGAAGATAAAGGAAGATTTTAGGGCTTCCCAGGTGGCTCAGTGGTAAAGAAACTGCCTGCCAATGCAGGAGATTGCCACTAGTTAATGGGACTTCTCATGTGGAGCTAGTGGTAAAGAACCCACCTGCCAATGTGGGAGACATAAGAGACGCAGGTTCAATTCCTGGGTCGGGAAGATCCTCTGGAGAAGGGCATGGCAACCCACTCCAGTATTCTTGCCTGGAGAATCCCGTGGGCAGAGGAGCCTGGCAGGCTATGGTTCATAGGATCACAAGGAGTTGAACATGATGAAGTGACTTAGCACATAGCACGTAGCACCACTGCCTAATACCAACTTTAAGTATGTAGATAGCCATCATACCAAGCATAAAGATCGTTATGTTTGGAAAAAAGGTCCTTCAGGTACTAGGATTCTTCCTTCATAAAAAAGAGTAGGGGATTTAAAACAATAATAATTTTCTCTCCTTTTATATGCATACATATATATAGACATGTGTATGTACATATACTATGTATATTATTATATAGCAACACATATATGCCTGTATATGTGTGTATGCCTCTTTTTGTGCATGTACACACATACATGTAAAACATTTAGGAGGGAATGACCAAAAAAATACCCAGACCCAGTATGCTTCAGGGAATTTCATACCAAACTTTTGTTGGTTATTCCACATCCTTAGAGAAAAACAAATCTATATTTTCCCCAAGCCATCTCTGTACCTTAAGTATGAAGTAACACATTCAGGTTTTTCCTGTACATAAATGAACTAAAAACAACATCTGGCATATTTGTCATTGTTGTTTAGTTGCAACCCCATGGGCTGTAGTCTGCCAGGCTCATCTGTCCATGGGATTTTCCAGGCAAGATTACTGGAGTGTGTTGCCAGTTCCTTCTCTGGGGGATCTTCCTAACCCAGGGATCAAACCTGTGTCTCCTGCTTGGCAGGTGGATTGTTTACCACTGAGCCACCTGGGAAGTCTACCTAGCATACAGAAGCCACTTAATAAATGTTCTTTCCTCCACCAGTACCCTCAAAAAAAGGGGAGAAGGGATTCCCAAAGCAGCCAGAGGCCACTGAAGTATAAGCTGCTCCCCTATCCCTTTTTTTCTTGTAGTTATTTTGGGGCTATGTCCCGTGGAGAGATTCCTCCTGTGAGAGAGCGGTCTGAGCGAGTGGCTTTGTCTAACTGGGCTGAGTTGACACCGGAGCTGTTAAAGATCCTGCATTCCCGGGTAAGCGCCAACGGGCAGTGCAGATAAGGAATGTGGGGGTGATACTGAGTTTGGGTGGGTACAGACAAATGTCCCCTTGCTCATCAGCTGACCACTCAGCACTGTCTTAAAATTTGCTAAAGCCTGCACTGAGAGTAAATCTTCCCGTGTGGAAATAGGAATGATGCTGAAATAGGCTGTAAACTGACTTGTCACTTGGGTCATTACGCATTGTCCTGAAGCTGCCAGAGCAGTCAGGGGCTCAATGCAATTCGAATTCCTTCTCTCTAGAAAATGCAGGTCCACATCCCCTGACAGTGTCTTCCTTACTGATAAAGTCCAAATATAATGCCAATCAGAGTTTGGGGAGGGGCATATTATAGTTCCCCAGTTATTCCAGGTGCTAACACAGCCTTGCTTTTAGGCTCTCTGCACAGCCATATCATCCTGGGGGCTGTCCTGTGAATGGTTGAGAAGGGTCTGTCCTAAGAAAACTTGCAGCTTGGCTAACTCCCAAGAAATATGATTTAGCACTACCATACCTCATTTTAGGATACAGGTTTGAGGTGATTCAGGATTGACTTAGCCAAACGCCTTGGTCCCAGAGGCTTAGCATTTCACTGGAATCAGAGGACCAGGGAAGGCATAGTAGCACTTCACTGGGGCATCTGCACCCTTATTGTATTGTTGACCAACAGCTAGCCACTTGTGCCCTTTTCCTCTTGACTGCCAAGCACTTTGTGCAGCGGACATGGCAGAGAGCTGAGATACCTGGGACCAAGCAACATCAGGCATCCAGACCATAGACCCCATATTAAAGCAATGCATTCAGAGTCTAGTGCAAAGAACTCAGCAGAGTCTAGAAGCAAGAGATTTAACATCTAGTTCTAGTTAGTTCTAGTTTCACCACTAATTAGTGTTTTCAGACAAGTTCTCTACTCCTTGGTTTCATTTTCAGGCTGCCCTCTCTGCCTTATAGGGACAACCCAGGGATGAAACAGCAGATAATAATAAAAGACCTAGAAAAAAATTAAAGTGTAATATACATGTATGTTTTCCTCATAACTCTGATACCTGAAGTTTAAGTGATTAAATTATATCTCAGAACGTTCTTCACTAGGCTGAACGTTTCTCTACCCTTGCAAAGAGAACTGCCAGAGTCCCCACTGACCCCTGACACCTTCCCCCACCCCTTGCTGTGTGCTGGGAGAACAGGGCCCTTGCCCTGGCAGGTGTCCTCAGGGCCTTCTCTCCTCCTACCCTTCATTCCTTGTCTCATGTTGGTCCCCCACCCCGCAGGTTGGTGGCAGACTGATTGTCCATGCAGATGAGCTGGCCCAGATGTGGAAGGTGCTGAATCTCCCAACTGACCTGTTTAACAGTGTGATGAATGTGGGCCGCTTCACGGAGGAAATTGAGTGGCTGAAGTTTCTAGCCCTTGCTTGTAGCTCTCTCGGAGTTGTAAGTTAGCTTAACTGTTTTTTGTTCCTTAAGGGAAAATCTCTTAGGGGCCTGGACAGGGGCGGGGGGGGGGCGGGGGGTGGTCCAGGGGGGTGGGGGTGTAGTACACACAGTCAACTCTCCAGGGTTGACGAGGAGCCCACCCCTTCGTCTACTCCCTCTCCTCTCTGAATTAAGGTTATTTCTCTGCTTGTTAACCAGAAGCAGGGATGAGGAGGAGAGCAGGGAAAGCTGTCATCAGGTTCTGGGGAGAAGTTGACTAAAATGCAGTTTTGGGATTATTTATTAATTTCACTTAGGTTTATTACCACTCCACTCCCTCCATTCATGTTCCTAAAGATAAGCAAGAGCCAGCTGTAGATGAAGATTGGCTTATAGTTGGGTTTCAGACACCTAGAAGATACACAAATAGAGATTTTAAAAAAGAGATGCAGCCTTATAGGAAACTACTGTATGATAAGCATAATTGGATACAAAAATCAGAGATAAGAGAGCAGGAAAGAAGATATGAGGCTGTTTCCAGATTCATAGTCATGACATCACCATGGATGCAGGATGTTCATACAAATTCATGCCTTTTCCAAATTTGACTTGATTTACAATTGGAAAGCCATTTTCCCATTTCAAAGAAACCAGTTCATATACATACTTAAAAGCTTCAGGTATCATATTTTATGTGGACACACTCTTGTTAAACACTATTATAATAGCAAATGAAAATGAGTCAGAAAAATGATTTTTTAAAAAAATCCCTAAAATACGTACACATTTAAAAATTAATGAGAAAATTATTGCTTCTGCCAAAACCAAATGGTACAAAAAAGGTAGCTTGAATCATTCAGTGTATCTAAATACAGCCTTGTTCTTCCTTCTCAAATATCCTGAGTATGTGCACTTGACACTTTTGCTTGCAAGAAAAGTTATCAGAAATACTGTAGTCCAACTTTCCCTGTGATTCTGCTCAACTTTCAGCATAATTATTTCTTTAGAGAGGAAGAGAAAAGAGGTCATTCTTGGGTTTTTTCCTTTTTCACGGCCTTTCCTAGCACTCTCATGCAATGAATAAACTATTCCCAGCAACAGAGGCAAACGAGTTGCCAATGAGCACTGCCACACTTCTGTGGAAATAGCCCCATGGATTGGGAGGAAATCACAGAAGAAAAATGAAAAATTGACACATTTTATTAAATTCTCGTAAGGTCACAAGTTTACTCACGCCACATTCAGAGATGCTCACAGAGGGGGAAATGTACTTTCTCTGTAGTTAATCCTGCTCTTCCCCACCTACCCTACCCATGAAGAGTGGAATAAGAAAAGAATAGATTCAACCCAACCCAGGAATTTTTCATCTGCTGCAGTAACTAAAAACAGCTTTCAGGTGAATTACTCAGTTTCTCAGATTTCTCCTCACAGCTCCTCTCTGCAAGGTGGCAGTTGAGTGTTCAAGGAAAGGGGTGATGCTGGGATCTCAGAGCAGCCAGTAGGAGGGCTCCCACCTCCCTTGGTCCTCTATAGCATCTCTGACCTCCATAGAACTACTCACCTGTGTGGTGGCTAGCTATGCAGCTGAAGTCTTCGGTCTTTTCTCTCTCACAGCACAATAGTCCCCCAACCAGCACACTTCCGTTCTCCCTGGTGTTCAGGGCCTCCTTAAGTCTCTTCCAGATTGCCCTCATCTGCTCCACATCACAGCCCCCCACCACCCTGGAGGTGTCTGAGTCCTCTCATCCACATGCCTCACAGTAACCCAGAGTGACTCTGGAAAACCAAATTCCAACCCTCCCTCTGCAGCTGCTAGGCTTACTTTGATATGGCTGCCACCCACACCGGGGGGGAAAAAAAGCCATGAGGTGAATTGTTTCTACTTCCCTGCTAAAACGAGGAGATTTGATTAAATGTTCCATGAGGTTCTTTGACCTCTATCATCCTGTGATTCTGTTCCACCTTCTCGGCTTCCACTGAGACACCCTCAAGCCTGGCTCAGGATACCAGTGGACCCACCAATTCTGAGAGGTGATGAGGTGTCTGACTTTGTGTCCTACATCCTTATGTCAAGAGTGCCTAGTGCTAAAGTCAGCCTGCAGGTTTAGTCCATAAATAAAGGGTGCCCTGTGAATCCAGGAGCCGATCCTGTTTTACCCATTTGTTTCATGTTGGACTGTTGCTGGTAACTTAAGCGTGGGAGAGGGCAGGGTGTCACCATCTGGAGGAGGGTTGCATTCTTGCTAATCTATACATCCTTCGAGGCAAGCCCAGAAATTCCTGCCTTGCTTTGCCAACTCACAGTCGGCCATGATATCCGTGCCATTTAGGAAATCAAGTCCCCTCCTTACAGAGAATCTAATGGCAGGAATTTTAGGAAGCAGGTACATTTACTCCAGTCTTGAGCTCCCTGAATCTACATGTGATTCAAAGTGCTGCAGATACACTTCCCTTTGAGCATGCGTTCCTCTTCCCTTTGAGCATTCCTTCCTTTAGAATACCTCTCTACCTCCTGTTCCACTGAGACCAATTATATACAAGAAGAGATTGTGTGATGTGTTCACTAGAAAGAAGGGCATGTTTTGTCAGCAAATAATTCACTTTCTGAGGCTTTCACCTCTGAGTTTTAAAAAGAGGCTTGCAAGATGCTTAAAGGTTATCTCTGTGGAGTGGACCCCCATTTGACCAAAAAATCTTGCACAACAGAATGCAGACCTCTGTTTTTATTGTTGTTTAGTAGCTAAGTCATGTCCGACTCTTTGTTACCCCAGGGACTGTAGCCTGCCAGGCTCCTCTGTCTATGCAATTTCCCGGGCAAAAATACTGAAGTGGGTTATCATTTCCTTCTCCAGGGGATCCTAACCCAAGGGTCAAACCTCTGTCTCCTACATTGGCAGGGAGATTTTTTACCACTGAGCCATCCGGGAAGCCCAGATCTCTGTTTACTTAAAAGGTTTATTTAAGTTTACCAAAAAGCTCCAGTCCAGAGAGTTCTTATCCATTCATCTATTTATTAAATATTTGAAAATCTTATGAGGGCAATAGAATTTGAAGGTTTGTTGTTTGAATAATCAATAAAAGATGTTTGGGGCAGAAAGCAAGGGCTGCCATAACAGTGTACCACAGACTAGGTGGCTTAAACAACAGCAATTTTTTTTGGAAGCTGGAAGTCTGAGATCAAGGTGGTTGTAAATGGAACCACCTTGGCTTGTGAATGGAAGTTGTCTCCCTTTTCTTCATGTGGCTGTCTCTCTCTGCATTCATGAGTCTGGTCTCTCTCTCTCTCCCTCTCTCTCTGCATTGTAATCTCTTCTTGTAAGGACACCAGACCTATTGGATTAGAGCCCACTCTAATGACTTCCTGTTAACTTAATTAGCTCTTTTAAGGCCCTATCTCCAAATACAATCACATTCTGAGGTCCTAAGGGTTAGGGTTTCAACATATGAATTTTGGGCAGATATAACTCAGCCCATAACAACACCCCAATTTAGATGAGGCTGTAGGAAGAGGACTACAGAACAAAGGCAATAGGACAGTAGGGTTTTTAAAAAAATATACACACACAGAGGATGAGCTATAGATGGAAATTATGAAGTTTGTGCACACATGCTCGTAAATCTACCCAAAACCACTGTCACGTTGACCTCAAGTCATGCACATGCCCTCCCATCCTCTTTGACAACCTCTTACCAGCCTCTTGTGTGCCCATCCTCCCACCCTCCTCTGTAGAAGCGCCTGGCACACTGCCTCACACAACGCTTCATAACAGCCTCCAGGAGAGAATTCCCAAGAGCAGGAGAGAGAGAGTAAATAGAAGTGGCCTGCTCCCCTCCTGTGGCATGGCTCCAAGGGTCTCTCTGGAGTAGATAAGCTGTCCTAATCACTGCAGCCCTTTAGAACTAAGACCGGAGAGAAGTAAGAAGAAATTATTCTAATTTTGTAGGATGCAAAATCAAATTCCCCTCCTTAAGTGAGGTTATTCTCATTAAGGTAATAAATGTCTTAAAGCATTCAACAGTTTATAAATGTAATTCCTTGAAAGTATCCCTCCCACCAAGAAAAGAAAGGAAATATTATAGAAAAATGAGAAGCAAGTGATTTAAGAAAAATCATATGGGGAGAAGAAAGGTAATAAAGGAAATAGAATAGTAACACGGTCCAAAGATTCTCCACTTACTTCTAACATTTACTCTTGGAGGACTTTAGTGATTCACACCATTTGTTTGGACATTCAGGTAACGAATCTTTATTATTAATATAAGTGTATTCATTTGACCTAAGTTTGATTTTACCTTTCTGATAAGAGGGTTTGCTGTTTATATATTCTAATCATTATCTTCCATAGAGATGGTAGTTGTGGTTTCTTTAAAGTACTTATTTTGTGAATAGATAGGGTTGCTACAACAACAAAAAAAGAAAGACACCCAGTAGATACTCAATATTTTGAGACTGAATTCACTGACATTTGGCATAAAAAATTCAACCTTTCTAGAATATTGCATCATCCCCACTTAATTTTATGAGAGCAAGGTTTTTGTTTTCTTTGTTGTATCTAAAGAAACATTAGGAATTTAGTGTGGAGCAGTGACCTTCTCCTCACTTAACCTTCTGGCTTTATAGACCATTGCCAAAACTCTCAAGATAGTGTGTGAAGTGTTATCATCGGACCATGACAGCGGCCCTCCCCGGATCCCTTTCAGCACCTTCCAGTTTCTCTACACATATATCGCTGAAGTGGATGGGGAGATCTCAGCATCACACGTCAGTCGAATGCTGAACTACATTGAACAGGAAGTGTAAGCAAACATTTAGCAATTGGAGGGGAAAGAGTATATGGAAAACAAATCCAGCAAACCAAGGCATAGAGAGGTTACTGTATTATGCAGCTCTGGGAACAGAGGAATGTTGTGAAGAACAGTAAATAGGGATCAGAAAGAGAAGGGGAAATGGAAGAGAAAGAATGGTATAGGACAGTGACTCTTAGAGTGCTATCCAGACCAGCAGCAGCAGCACCTGGGAACGTGTTAGAAATGCAATTTTTCAGGCTGTACCCTAAGCCCATCAAATCAGAAACTCTGGGGGTGAGACCAGGCACCTCCAAGTGACTCTGGCTCATATTCAGGGTTGACCAGTGGTGGAGGTGGGGTGGGGGAGGAATAGACAGACAAGAGGTCAGAGAAAGAGAGGGTGATAAGGGCAGGAGACACAGCAGAATCAAGTTGGAGGGAGAGAGTTGTTCATATATTGTCTTTCTTAAGATTACATGTTAAATAAACTAACACCCAAATATTTTTTCCCCAAACAGTATTGGTCCTGATGGTTTAATCAAGGTGAATGACTTTACCCAAAACCCCAGGGTTCGGCTGGAATAAAAGCACACTTTTGGCAGTTTTAAAGGAAGATACAGAGATGACTGTGCTTGAGAATGACTGAACCCCATATACCATCCAAAGTCAATTTTCTTGTGTAACTGGTACACACTAATAAACAATTAGGCAAACATATGAAATCAGAAATGTGTGGAATTAAGATGTAAAGTTGTTGAGACATAATACCTCTATTAACAGAAGATTAGTATTCTTCCCACATGGACACTGTGTAAAGTCTGATGAAGCATGGATAGAAAATATATCTCGAGTAAAAGCCAGGTTGTCAGATTTTCAGAGGTGGAATGTTATCCAGACACAGTTTTGATGTTTTGTGACTATCAGGCATAATTTACATGAGCATCTTTTACATGATCAATCCATGTTTTTACCAGTTTGTTTCTCCATTTGTTGTTTTGATGCTAATTCATTCATTCATTCACTTACCAATGCTCATTGAGGCTAGCTGCATGCCAGGGATAAGACTGCCAGGTAAAATATAGAACACCCAGTTGGACAAACAATACTTTTTTTTTTTTTAGTAATTTCTGTTTTATTCTTTCGCTATACCTAGCAACCCTAGCCAGGAACTATGCTAGCTTCTGGGCATATAAAAATAAATCATATGTGAATTCTGCCTTTAAGAAGCTCACAGTCTAACGTGAAGATAAAACATGAACTTGAAACCACTTTAATGTAAGCATCCTAAGAGGCATTAAAAAGCATTTCAGAGATGATTATTGAAGTTTCCACATTAAGGTGCTGACACCATATCCAGATATAGTGAGACCCTCTTAGGAAAATCTCCCCTGCATGAGCTTAAGACCTTCTGACAAGGTGACCAGATTTTTCTTCCTCCCAGGAAGCCACACGATTAACAGGCTGTGTGGTTACTGTTCTTAAGGCCAGGGGTGCCCAGGTTGCCTTTCTATCTGTAATACTATCCCCTCCTGAAAGTTGTTTTTGTATAAAAACCATGTTGCTTTTTTCATAATACATGCACCTACCTCTCTACTGAATTGGGGAAATTTTTGTCCATTAGTATCTAAATAAGTGAAAGAAGATTGTGATGGGATGTTATCACAGGCCCTAGAGTGAAACAATAAAAAGGGCTGAAACGAATTCTACCCCTATGGTCATCTGGCCACACCTGCAGGGGGTAGGGAACAACTAATTCTCCCTGCTGTTTGCCAGCAGCCAGAGGGACCCACGAGTTATATCCACTCTGGAGCCTTTGGTTGTTTGAAAGGCTGAAGCACTGCAGGTGAAACCCTGCACTGTAATTAATCAGGGTTAGAGAGTGACTGACATCTTTTAACCTGCCTCAGTCTCTCTATTTCTCTTTCACTGTGACTAAAGAATTTAAATATGATCTTGCCTGGCAGTAAGGAGTGAAGGGGAGCTGAGGGAACAGCCCCAGTTTGAAAGACCCTAAGACAACAAGTTCATAGAATAATAAAAGTTAAAAGATCTTTTGTACATTTGAGAAAACAGATTGAAATTAGAAATTAAACCTCAGTAGTCCTGAGCATAACCCCTGAAGAGTGAGGCTAATGAAACCTCAGCCATCAAAGTGAATCCTGAACACAGACATGAAATCATTGGTAGTATTGTAGCCATCAGTTGAGACTAAGCACAACTGGCAATACCAGTGGGGCACAGTCCATTGCTCGTCTTCCAAGCCACCATCTAGTGTCTGTCATTTTCCTCCTCTCCTGCTCGCAGCGGTGATGCTTCCTCCAAGACACTGATATTACTAAACCATAGATGTTCATCAGGGACACAGCACATCTGCACAGCACATCTCATCTATAGCACATCTCCCAAATTAACTTGCTGCAGCAGTCACCCTGATAGTGAAAAACAGCCTTTCTGTCTACCTGTGCTATGCTATGTTAACAATATTATGAATAATATATTAATGATAATAGCCAACATTTATTAAGCACTTCCTATGTGCAAGTCACTGTGCACAACACTTTACAGACATTCTCAATTTTTTCTTTATGACCTGACCTTACAAAGTCAATACTATTATCCCCATTCTATAGACAAAAAACTGGTCTTAGGGAAATTAAGTTATTCATTGTCGCTGGTAAGAAGGAATCTGAATTCAGGTCTGTTTGGTTCCACACTTGCGCTGCCCTGCACGCACAGTGCCAACCTTCATATGGAGTTTTCCCCCAGAAACAGCCTCTGAGACAAGAATTTAAATGTATGTAGTTTGTTTGGGAGGCAATCCCAGGAATAGTGGAAGGGGAGTAGAGACAGTAAGATGGTGAAAGAAAGAAAGCCAATAGAGATATGTTATCAAGCCAGTTATCCCTGGAGGACTCTGGAGGCAGTGTAGATCACACCTCGTGGTTACCCAACCTGAGGGCTGAGGAAACTCTCCATCCATCATCAGCTAAGAGGCATTCACTTTCTGGCATTAATAGCTTGACCAGCTCATGGCCTGAGCTTGCTCCTTTTATGCCAGAAAAATAAAAAGCTCTTATGTAAGAAGTTACAGATATACACAATAAGTAACCTTTGAAAGATATGGATGAGGAGCCACCGACCTCTGCACAATGCCTTACAGAGACTTTAATGATTTTTAGCATTTTGATCACTATTGTTTCTCTCCTAGGGTGAGGGCCAATCCATAGGGGCTTCAGGGCAATGAGTGACTGACACTGTGCTTTTATAAAATCACAACCTTGACCTTCAAACTGACACACTGTCCCAGACCAACTACTTTGTGTATCTTCCCTAGTTGAGATCATTCCAGAGGGGTCCACTTGGTCTTTGCTACCAATAGACCCTTTTCAGACCCATCCCATTGCCCTTCCTATCGTAACCAGAAAAATCTGAATCCTAGCATGACCTCAGTTAAGCTGTCTAATTGAGACCCTTGTAACATATGGTTTGCATGTCTCCTTTAAAAAGAACAACACTCAGGAAGCAATAAAACAAGGATTTTTTGGAACAAAAAAAGTGGGCTCTTTCTTTCCTAAATTAAGCTATTTTGATTAAAGTGAAGACTGCAGATATATTTAAAGCTTCAGCAGGAAATGCAAAGATTATGGCTCAATTCCACTTTCTCTGTGCTCCATGCCCTCTCTCTCCTGGATGCTGTTCAATCAGGCACCTCTCTAGCCCCAGTTAACCAAAAACTTCCAAGATCCCCAGGGCCCCGAAACAGAAGGTGCTGGACACTCAAGTGTGGAAAGGTGAGTTTGAATCATGTAAGAATAGTATTCTTAACCTGAAATTTTTGGAGAGGCTCCTGAATGCCTCTGATAAAGTTGTGTAAGAATGTTTCATAAATGTGCACATTTGCATTTTTCTGAGGAAAAATTTAAAAGCTTCTAGCAAATTCTCAAAATTGTATAGGATCTCAAAAAGTTAAGAACCCTTGTGTTAGAAATAATTACAGAAGTCATCAAATGACTTGAGGAAAAGCAATAGAGCAGTCTCAGATCTTTCCAAGCATAACTGAGCTCATGTTTCTAAGCTTTAATTTATTATTCAGTTCACAGCCGATTCTTATTTCCTGGCTACAAATCTTAACTGTGTTTTTAGTTTAGATTTTCATATACTTTGCAACTTTGGTGGTTTCCTATAAACTGAAACATGGTTAAACATGAACAAATACTTTCATACTTCAGAGGTTAGCCAACTGGAAAAAGTCATTGGTCCAAGGTACTAAATTACAAAATATGGCCTAGACCAAGCTGAGTCATTAACCATGATACTACAGGGACCTAAACTTCCCTATCAGGCTCAAAGGACTGAGTCCTGAATAATTTTGAGTCTTGGGCTTACCTGGTGGTCCAATGGTTAAGACTCTGCCTTGTAGTGCAGAGACATCAATTTGATCCCTGATCTGGGAAGATTCCAGGCTTCCCTTGTGGCTCAGCCGGTAAAGAATCCGCCAGCAATGCAGGAGACCTAGGTTCAATCCCTAGGTTGGGAAGATCCCCTGGAGAAGGAAAAGGCTACCCACTCTAGTATTGTGGCCTGGAGAATTCCATGGACTGTATAGTCCATGGGGTCACTAAGAGTTGGACAAGACTGAGCAACTTTCAGTTTCACTGGGAAGATTCCACATGCCTTGGGGCAAGTAAGTCCCTGGTTACAACTACTGAAGCCTTTGTACCTAGAGCCTGGGCTCCACAAGAGAAGCCACCACAATGAGAAGCCTGTGCACTGCAACTAGAGAGTAGCCCCTGCTCGCTGCTTCTAGAGAAAGCCCACGTTCAGCAATGAAGACCCAGTACAGCCAAACATAAAAACAAATGAAAAAAAATAATAATCCTGAGTTTCAGAACATGCAAATAGCCGTCAGCCCCAGTGCAACAAAGGAGTCCAAACACTGGTTGGTTCATTTATTTACTCAACCATTAAAAAGTTCCTACTATGGATTCCCCTGGTGGTCCAGTGGTTAAGAATCTGCCTGCCAGTGCAGAGGACTTGAATTCAACCCCCGGTCTCAGATTCCACATGCCATGGGCAACTAAACTTGTGCACAACTGCTAAAGCCTGTGTGCCCTAGAGCCTGTACATCACAACTAGAGAAAGCCTGAGCACAGTGAAGACCCAGTGCAGCCATAAATATTTTAAATAAATAAATAAATAAAATTCCCACTCTGCACAAGACATTGTGCTAGGTATTAGGGATGCTACACTGAATAAGGTAAGTTTCTTGCTTTCATAGAAATGAAATTCTACTTGGGAAGACAGACATCAAGTAACTAATCATGTAAAATAGCTCAGTTGGTAAACAATCCGTCTGCAATGAAGGAGATCTGGGTTCAATCCCTGGGTTAGGAAGATCTGCTGGAGAAGGGAAAGGCTACCCACTCCAGTATTCTGGCCTGGAGAATTCCATGAACTACCATGGGGTCGCAAAGAGTCAGACAAGACTGAGCGACTTTCACTTTCAGGTGAAAAGTGGTGCTATAACAGCAAAGTACAGAGGCACACTGATTAGGCTGCAGGAGTGGAGCAGAAAGAAAGACTTTCTTGAGAAACTAACTGGAGAGAGAACTCAGAAGACCATGGCTTCAGTTACCGCAGATGATTGAGAAATGTGTTTCTGTAGCCTATACCTCTCTGCCAAGCTCCAGACTCAAATATCCATAGCCTACTTGATATTATTTCTTGTATGATTCCAATGAACTCCCAATCCACATGCCCCAAAATGAGTTCCTAGTTTGTATTTTTTCATAATAAAATGTTAGGGGGAAATGAGTTCATAAACTTAGCTCCTATATATGGATCTCTCCCACCACTCATCCAGATACAAAACCTAGAAACCAAGGTCAATGTAAAAACCTCCCCTTTACCTTACTTCCCAAATTTATCACTAAGTCTTGTTCATTTACTTCCTATGCTTCTCTTGCATCTGTCCTCTTCATCTTCTGTCACACCTTCCTCTGTTCTAGCTACAAATGTATTTCCTCTGAACACTACGGTGGCTTTAAGTCTGATCATGGTAGGAAACAGAAAACACTCTGAACTAAGATTTTAATGATAATTAAAAAGCTTTACAGAGCTGTGGATGAGGAAACCAACAAGGGGTGTTGAGACTCCCAGACACTCCCAAACACTAGCAAAGAGAGGAAAATGTTTTATTGGAGCCTGGAGAGAACTGGAGCCCAGTGGCTCCTCTGAGTTGTAGTCTCAGAGAGCCAAAGCATCAACCGGAATGTGCTAGGAGGGGAGGAATATTCCAGTCTCTCTCCTCTTTCCCTCCTATCTTCTGCCAGGTGATGCCTATTGACTAAACAAAACCTAAAGCAGAAACCCAATTCTGAGTGATGCTATCCTTAAGAGTGAGTCCCCAGGGCATGGAGAAGGGCAGAGAATGGACAGGCAGAAAATGCGGAGATCTATCTATACTGATGATTTCCTTTTCCAAAAACACCCTTTATACTAGGGGCTGGCACTCTTTCTGTAAAGGATAAGGTTGTAAATATTTTAAGCTTTGCAGGCTATAGAGTCTATATTGCAATTACTCAATTCTGCAGCTGTAAGACAGAAGCAACCATAAATAATATATAAACAATAAGTGTGACAGTGTTGCAACAACATTTTATTTATGACACTGAAGTATAATTTTCCTGTAATTTCACATCATGAAATAGTATTATTTTGATTTTTAAAAAACAATTTAAAATGTAAAAACTGCTGACAGCAGTACAAAAAAAGATGGCAGATTGGATCTGGCCAGGGGCTATGAATTGTGGATTATTGCTCTATGCTGCAGTCAGTAATATTTGTTAAACACCATTCATTTCACTCTATTTTACACTTTTACACATTCCTATTGCTCTTAGCACAATCCAAATCCTTAATGTGGCCTATGAGAACTATGTAGTCTGACCCCTATATATATGTTTATGCCTGCTGTCAGCACTTGAGCCACAGATCTCTCTTACTCATCATCATACTGTCTCCACAAGTTTAGACTATCTTTCTCTCTCCTCTCTATCTAGTTTATTCTTCAGATCTCAATACACTGTAGCAGTACTTGAAATAGCAAAGCAGGGAAGAGGGAGGAGAATTCTGGAAATACTGTGGAATAGGAATCACCAGGAATCTATCTCCCCACCTAGACAACAGTTACACTTAAAGAATCTGTTTGATGTAATTAGTTTGGAGCTCTGGAGTCAATTGAAAAGTTGAAATTTTTAGGGGGACGGCTTGTATGGTAAGTTGCAGCTAATTTCAATTTTAGCTCTTAGTACAGTAGCAGCAACCCATGCTTCACTCCCAGTCCAATTCCAGGCAGTCACACATAGGTTCCAGGAGCAGCTTGCACATAGCTTGTGGGAGCCAGGGTGGGGAAAAAGCTCCCCATCCTACAAATGTTGGGTATCTGTGCTCTGATCATGGATTGTTGCTTCTGATCACAGAGTTCAGACTAAGAGGTGGGTAGCCTTTGTTGTTGTACGACCCTCCATTGTTGGAAGTCCCTCCCCCTCTGGTTGAAGTGACTCACTGGATTTAAAGGACTGGTATCCTTTCTTCCTCCTTTCAGTTTTCTCTTTTTCCTATTTCGAGAGTCAGACATTAAAGACTGGGATATTCAAAAGAAACAGTATACATAGGGAAAATTAGAACATGACCATACATGCCCAGGGAAACGTGCAGGCTCAGAAAAGCACTGAGAAGACCTTACGTTCTGCCAGAGATGGAAAACCGCATCCTGAAATTCAATGCAATCTCGAAGTACTCTGAATAGCCAAAAGAACCTTGAAAGAGAGGAGCAAAGTTGGAAGACTCACACTTTCTGATTTCAAATTTACTACAAAGCTTCCATCATTAACACAGTTTGGTGCTGCCATAAAGGCAGATAAAAAAAACAATGGAATAGATAGAGATCCCAGAAATAAACCCTTACATACACGGTCAAATATTTTTGGGGTGCCAGGACCATTCAATGGGAAAAGGACGGTCCTTTCAAAAAATGATGCTAGGAGAATTGGATATCCACATTCAAAAGGATGCAATTGGACCCTTATCTAATGTCATATATAAGAATTAAATGAAAATGGATCAAAGACCTAGATAAATGTAAGACTTAAAATTTAGAAATGTTGGAAGAAAACACAGGGCAAATCTTCATGACATGGATATGCCAATGGTTTCTTGGATGTGACAGCAAAGACATAGGTAAGGAAAGAAAAAAAAGGGAAAAATTGGAAATTTCATGAAAATAAAAAAATTTGTATATCAAGAAACAATATCAGCAGAGTGAAAAGGCAAGTCACAGGATGAGAGAGAATATTTGCAAGTCATATATATGACAAGAGATTAATATCCAAAATATGCACAGAACTCCTAAAAATCAACAACAAAAATACAACAACTCAACTTTTAAAAAGGCAAAGGACTTGAACAGACATTTCTCCAAAGAAAATATGTGAATGGCCAATAAGCATATGAAAAGATGCTCAACAATATTAATCATTCAGTTCAGTTCAGTCGCTCAGTCGTGTCTGAATCTTTGCGACCCCATGGACTGCAGCATGCCAGGCTTCCCTGTCCACTGCCAACCCCGGAGCTTGCTCAAACTCATGTCCATTGAGTCAGTGATGCCATTCAACCATCACATCCTCTGTCGTCCCCTTCTCCTCCCACCTTCAATCTTTCCCAGCATCAGGGTCTTTTCCAATGAGTCAGTTCTGCCCATCAGGTGGCCAGAGTACTGGAGTTTCAGCTTCAGCATCAGTCCTTCCAATTAATATTCAGAACTGATTTCATTTAGGAAGGACTGGCTGAATCTCCTTGCAGTCCAAGGGACTCTCAGGAGTCTTTTCCAACACCACAGTTCAAAAGCATTAATTCTTCAGCGCTCAGCTTTCTTTATAGTCCAACTCTCTCATCCATACATGACAACTGGAAAAACAACAGCTTTGAATAGACAGACCTTTGTTGGTAAAGTGATGTCTCTGGTAAATATGGTAAATATGCTGTCTAGGCTGGTCACAGCTTTTCTGCCAAGGAGCAAGCATCTTTTAATTTCATGGCTGCAGTCACCATCAGCAGTGATTTTGAGCCCCCCCAAAATAAAGTCTCTCACTGTTTCCATTGTTTCCCCATCTATTTGCCATGAAGTGATGGGACCAGATGCCATGATCTTAGTTTTCTGAATGTTGAGCTTTAAGCCAACTTTTTCACTGTCCTCTTTCACTTTCATCAAGAGGCTCTTTAGTTCTTCTTCACTTTCTGCCATAAGGGTGGTGTCATCTGCGTATCTGAGGTTATTGATATTTCTCCCAGCAGTCTTGATTCCAGCCTGTGCTTCATCCAGCCCGGCATTTCACATGATGTACTCTGCATATAAGTTAAATAAGCAGGGTGACAGTATACAGCCTTGACATACTCCTTTCCCAATTTTGAACCAGTCTGTTGTTCCATGTCTGGTTCTAACTGTTGCTTCTTGACTTGCATACGATTTCTCAGAAGGCAGGTCAGGTGGTCTGGTATTCCCATCTCTTGAAGAATTTTTCACAGTTTGTTGTGATCCACCCAGTCAAAGGCTTTGGCGTCGTCAATAAAGCAGAAGTAGATGTTTTTCTGGAACTCTCTTGCTTTATCAATGATCCAATGGATGTTGGCAATTTGATCTCTAGTTCCTTTGCCTTTCTAAATCCAGCTTGAACATCTGGAAGTTCACGGTTCACATACTGTTGAAGTCCGGCTTGGAGAATTTTGAGCATTACTTTGCTAGCGTGTGAGGTGAGTGCAATTGTGCGGTAGTTTGAACATTCTTTGGCATTGCTTTTCTTTGGGATTGGAATGAAAACTGACTTTTTCCAGTCCTGTGGTCACTGCTGAGTTTTCCAAATTTGCTGGCATATTGAGTGCAGCACTTTCATAGCATTATCTTTTAAGGACTTTAAATAGCTCAACTGGAACTCCATCTCCTCCACTAGCTTTGTTCATAGTGATGCTTCCTAAGGCCCACTTGACTTCCCATTCCAGTATGTCTGGCTCTAGGTGAGTGATCACACCATTGTGGTTATCTGGATCATGAGGATCTTTTTTATATAGTTCTTCTGTGTATTCTTGTCACCTCTTCTTATTATCTTCAGGTTCTGTTAAGGTCCATACCATTTCTGTCCTTTATTGTGCCCATCTTTGCATGAAAAGTTCCCTTGGTATCTCTAATTTTCTTGAAGGGATCTCTAGTCTTTTCCATTCTATTGTTTTCCTCTATGTCTTTGCATTGTTCACTGAGGAAGGCTCTCTTATCTCTCCTTGATATTCTTTGGAACTCTGCATTCAAATGGTATATCTTTCCTTTTCTCCTTTGCCATTAGCTTCTCTTCTTTTCTCAGCTACTTATAAGGCCTCCTCCATTAATCATTAGGGAAATTCAAATCAAAATTACAGTGAAATACCACCTCCCACCAATTAGGATGGCCTCGTAGATCAGTTGGTAAAGAATCTGCCTGCAATGCAGGAGACCTGGGTTCAATCCCTGGGTTGGGAAGGTCCCCTGGAGAAGGAAATGGCAACCCACTCCAGTATTCTTGCCTGGAGAATCCCATGGACAGAGGAGCCTGGCAGGCTACAGTCCATGGAGTCGCTAGAGTCGGACATGACTTAACGACTAAGCCACCACCACCACCATCAAAAAAAAAAAAAAAAAAATAACAAGTGTTGGGGAGAACGTGCAGAAATTGGAACCCTTGTGCACTGTTGATGGGAATGCAAAATGGTGCAGCCATTGTGGAAAAGAGTATGGTGGTTCGTCAAAAAATTTAAAAATAGAACTATCATATGATCCAGTAGTTTTGGGTATATACCCAAAAGAATTGAAAGCAGAGTCTGGAAAAGATACTAATACACCCATGTTTATAGCAACAATATTCATCACAATAGCTAAAATTTTGAAGCAACCCAAGAGTTCATCAAGAGATAGATGGGGGACTTCCGTGGTGGCTCAGAGGTTAAAGCGTCTGCCTCCAATGCGGGAGACCTGGGTTCGATCCCTGGGTCGGGAAGATCCCCTGGAGAAGGAAATGGCAAACCACTCCAGTATTCTTGCCTGGAGAATCCCATGGACGGAGGAGCCTGGTAGGCTACAGTCCACGGGGTCGCAAAGAGTCGGACACGACTGAGCGACTTCCATTCCTTCCTTCCTTCCTTGAGAAGGAATGGCAACCCACTCCAGTATTCTTGCCTGGAGGATCCATGGACAGAGGAGCCTCGTGGGCTACAGTCCATGGCGTTGCAGAGTTAGACACAACTGAATGAGTATGCACACACAGTCATAAAACAAGATAAAAACACAGAAAAAAAAAGAGATAGATGGATAGATCAATGTGGCATATACATACAATGGAATATTATTTAGCTTCAAAAAGAAATTTTGATACATGCTACAACATTGATAAACCTTGAAGACAAGTAAAATATGCCAATCACAAAAGGGCAATTACCATGTGATCCCGCTTATATGAGGTACTTAAGAGTAGTAAAAAACATAGAAAGTAGAACAGTGGTTGTCAGGGACTGGAGGAGGGGTGAATGGGGATTCAACATTGTTTGATGGCTACAGTATTTTAAGTTTTACAAGATGAAGCATTCTGGAGATGTATGGTGGTGATGGGTGCACAATATTGCAATGTATTTACAGCTACTGAACTGTATACTTAATATTGGTTCAGATGGCAAATTTTATGATTTGTCTATTTTTCCACAATAAAAAATTTTAATTAAAAAAAAGCATCAAGAACTATTATCTTAAAAACTTATAAAGAGGTAAAAACCCCAATGAAACAACAACAAAAAAATGGATGGGAGAAGCATAAAATTCCAAACATTAGGGAAATGAACATCAGGCAGCCATTTTGTAATTGTAGGTTAATAAACAACATTGATGAGATATTAAAACACTCATGTTTCAGTAATACGTATCCAATTGTATTGTAACTGTAATATATTTGTATGTTATTCACTAGCTCCTTGGTTACCATGGGATTATTGTTGTTGGTTGTTTAGTCGGTAAGTCTTGTCCAACATCTTTGCGACCCCATGGACTGTAGCCCATCAGCCCCTTCTGTCCATGGGATTTCCCAGGCAAGAATACCTGAGTGGGTTGCCATTTCCTCCTCCAGGGGACTTCCTCACCCAGGGATCAAACTGGATTTCTCCTGCATTGCAGGCAGATTCTTTACTGCTGAGCCACCAGGGTCGCCCATAGCTTAGCCTAGCCTACATTAACCATGCTCAAGCACAGTGCACTGTCCTCACTTTGCGGCTGCTGGGAACTGAGGCTCCTCAAGAGGCCCAGCATCATGAGAGAGTATCTTACCTCATATAACTAGGCTGGGAAAAGATCAAAATCCAAAATTTAAAGTACAGTTTCTACTGAACACATATTGCGTTCACACCATCATAAAGCTGAAAAGTCCTTAGCCGGACCATCATAAATGGGGACTGTCTGTACGTAGTTGGAAAAAGTCTAGAAGGGAATGCACCAATCTAGTGGGATCATGAGTGATTTTTATTTCTTCTTTATCTGTGTTTCCTAAAATAAGCCTGTATTAATTAGGAAAAATCAGTATAAGTTTTGAAAAATCAACTAAGAAAAAAACTGAAAACAGTCAAATATGTTAAACACTTTATAGGACAGATGAAGAGGGAAGAGCGAGTTCTCCTCAGTTTAATCTAATTCAAAGCTAAATTTATCAAATATCTAGTTTCGCCAAATCACTCAGTACAAGTGTGCAATGTATTGGTACATAGATTTCAGATTTTGGGTGATTTTAATTGTAATTAGGACTTGCAAGACGTAAATCTTTTTTTTTTTCTCACTTTAAAATGAAATGAGTTGGGTTAATTTCCCTCCAACTCGATTTAAAACATTAATCCCAAACTCAATACCTTAAAAACAAAGACATTCCCATTAAAATTCGTGCAGCACGCCAATGGTAAGAATACTGTGCTATTCTTTTTAACAGTGATTACCTCTACTGAAGAAACAACTATGCCTGGAAGTAAAACTAAAATCGCAACTAATGAGCACCGTTTTGAGATTAAGGGCCACAGAAGAAAAAATCTTAAGTTGCTATCAGAATCACACAAAGAAAACAGGGCGGAGGATTGATGTTTATTGATTACCGAGAACAAAAACATTCAAGATGATATACAAAACACCAACTAAAAATACAGGGTCAAAATCCAGAGACAGTGCAATCCCTTCTGAAATCTATTCGCCTTCTACCGTAGTCCCTTCCTCTGGTCTTGGCGGGTCCCCGTTGCCACTTGCCCTAGCAGATGCAGGACAACGAGTCTCCCTCCAGTGGAAACCCTCGCGGAAGCAAAGAAAACTCAGGTCTCCCAGGTGACTAGGGATTCCGTTCAGCCCTGTGCTCGCGGCTCCTCGCCCCGCCCCGCCCCTCTCGGCCCCGCCCCGCCCCGCCCCGCCCCGCCCCGCCCCGCCCCAGGCCCGCAGCGCTCGCAGGCGTTCTGTGGACTTCTCTCATCCTGTAGCCAAGTGTGACGAGCAGGGGCTGGGAGGGGTCTATTGTGCAAACCGAAGACGCCGTGCTGCGGGTCGGAGAGAGGCTCTGGTTGCGCGCCCGAGACTATGAGGCGCGGCATTCGGCGGGCTCCTTCCCGGAAGCGGAAGCTCGAGGGGCGGGCCAAGGGCGGCCGGGAGTCCGCGGCGGTTAATTGCTTTTACCTTGTGGCTTTGCTTCACTCCGTTCGGACTTTTCTGAAGCTGCGAGAGATGGTCAGGTCCGGATCTCGACCGGGCCAGGTGAGGTCTGCGGACCTGAGGCGTCCACTGTGGGGGTGGAGAGGGACGGAGGTAGTTCTCGGGCCTGGAGAAGTGGAAAGCCCCCTTTGAAAAAAATAAAAACAGTGCTGCCGCGTAAAACATGCTGTGACAGGAGACGAGGCGGAGGGTGGTTGTGCGTACCTAATCTTAACACCCTAACACAGTTGTTCTGCCTGTAGATGTAAATTCTGTTTTAATCGTTGTGGTCCAACTGAGCGCTGGCTTTAGTGTGGTCCCCGGGTTCGAGTCCAGCCTCAGCCGTTTGGGTGCGTGACTTGACCTCTCGGAGCCTCACGACGTTGTTGCATCAACTCCAGGTTCCCAGCTTTTCCAACAAGTGCTGGTTTTCCGTCACAGTTGCTGGTATTTTAGTACTAGTTTTAAAAAAAGTCTCCCAATTAGTGTCCCTGCATTTAGCCTTATCCTTCTCATATGCACTCCCCTCATCAATTCTAAAATCCAAAAATGCTAAAAATCCAACTCTGGAACATTTTTTTTCCCCCCAAGATAAAAATCTCAGTTCTTTGACCTGTCAACCCAGCCATTTTTCGAACGTGGCCAGTGCATTCCCTACGAGCCCCACCTCCATCCCAGGAATATCCAACGCTCTTCAGCTATTTCTTCCACAGTGCCCTGAGTGCCCGTGTTCTTTCAGGCTTCTGTGCCTTTGCATTTTGTTCTGCCTAGAATGCCCTTCTCTCCCTGAAATCTCCAGTTTTCATCTCCTGTCCCTTCAGCTCAAGTACTACTTCTAGAAGCCTTGTCTGGCACTGTCACATTTACATTGTTTGGGTGCCTTCCGCTCCCGTTTTGTGCCCTTACTAAAATCCAGGCTAGAGACATTGCTCATCTTCCTCTGCTACTAAGCAGTTTATCTCTGTCTTTTCAGGTAATCAATCAGTCAATCAATAGGAATCAATCAAGCCTTGCACAGACCCTCTACCTAGAGTGATCTTACTCCTCCTCAAGTGTAACCATACCACCCTTCTTTCCCCTTTCATTTTTGCTCTTCCTTTATTTATCAACTCACTTTTAATGTTGTCTCCCCTATTAATGTGGATCTTACACTTTTCCCCCAAGGCTTGGCTCAAGACTTTCTTCATGAGTGCTTCCAGACCAGTCCCACCCTTATAGTTCTTTCTTTTATGTTGGATGAACTCAGGCTTGGTGCAGTCAGCAAGGGGGAAAAACATGGTTTTTGTAGTCATAGTCACCTACCAATTCAGATTCCAGTTCTGCCACTACTGTCATAGTGATAGTAAGCAAAGTACTTTTTACTTCTCTGAGATTTCTTTTTCTTATCTACAAAGTAGGTGTAATATCCTGCCTTAAAGAATTGGGGAGATTAAATGAGAGAACCTGGTAAAACACCTATTTCACACTTGGCATAAATTGTGCAGCAAAATGTAGTCCCCTTAAAAACGGTTTATTACTGTCAATGATAATAATCACAGCTAACATTTGGGTAGCACTTATGTGACAGGTACTATTCTATGTGCTTTTACATATAATTCTCATTTAATCTTCACAATAAGCTTAGGAAGTAGATAATAATCCTCATTTTATAGATGAGGAAGTTGAGGGATGGAGAGTTCAGATAACTTCTCAACAGTTACACAGCTGGTTAACAGTGGAGACAGGCTTTAGACCCACATAGTTGGTGCCAGCGTCCATTTAAATATCTGCTGTTAGGTGTATGACTGAACAAGCCACCTTTCTAAAATTTAGGTTCCTACCTCACAGAAATAATAACTAACAGGGTGTTGATTAAGTGGAAATGAAAGGCTTTGTACACTGAATTATTCCACAAATATAATTTTATCTTGCACTTGTTGGTGGAAGATACAGCTCCTAAGAGGTACTTATGTTTTTCTCAAATAATAAAGTAAAAAGTTTATTGCTAATACTTAGTGGAAATAAATGTGGGATAAAACAAACATTCTCTTATGTATTGCCATTTGGGGGACTTGTTTTGAAAAGTGGTTTTGCAGTTTGTATCTAGGGGCACTAAAGGCATTAAACAATGAATAACTTTTTATCAAATAATTAAGCTTTCAACCCTGAATATGAAAAGGTATTCCCAATATATGAAAATATTTATTTCAGATTTGTATTTTAACTGAAAAATATGAAGCACACCAAGGGCACATTATATTACTTCCACTTAAGGAAATAGTATACAACTGTTAAAAAATTTTGAACTTTGTTAATATGGAAAAAGATTTGAAAGTGAAAACACAAGACTCAAAATTGCAACTGTCTAGTCATGATGACTAAATAATCCATATGAAGCCTCAGTAGCAGAGCACAGCAAGTGCCTAGATCTTGGTTTCTGTTAATAAATATTATTGTCCACGGAAAGGAATCACTGCTTTTTGGGGAAATGGTCAACTCTAGGGTTGGGGCCTGGATATATCAAAATAAAAAGCTGCACAGCTTTTCACAATTAACAGTGAAAAGTCAACTTATGGAATGAGGAAAAATATTTAAAACTGCATATCCGATAAAAGGTTCATAATCGTAATATACAAGGAACTCCTACAATTCAGTAGCATACGTAGGCAAGGGACTTGAATAGGCATTTCTCCAGAGAAGACATATAGATGGTCAGCAAGTATATGGAAAGATGCTCAATATCACTAATCAGGGGTATGCAAATTGAAACCACAGTGAGATATCATCTCACACGTGTTGGGATGGCTATCATAAAAACAAAACCAATCCAGAAAATAACAAGTGTTGATGAAGATATGGAGAAATTTGAACCCTTGTACACTGTTCATGGGAATGTCAGGGTGCAGCTGTTACGAAAAATCATGAAATTTCCTTCAAAATTAAAAGTAGAATTGTTACGTGATCCAGCATTCTCACTTTGGTTTTTTATCCAGGAGAGTTAAAAATACGATCTTAAGAGATATTTGCACTCACATGTTCATTATAACATTCACAATAGCTAAGATATGATAATAACTTAAATGTCCATTGATGGATTAGTGGATACACAATGGAATATTATTCAGCCTTTAAAAAGGAAGGAAATCGTGCTATATGCAACATGAAGGACCTTGAGGGTACTTTGCTAAGCCACTTAGGACAACTATTACATCATTCCCCTTATATGAGGTATCTAAAATAGTCAGATTCATTGAAACAGAGTAATTAGGATGGTTGTTGCCAGGGGCTGGAGGGAGAGAAATGGAGAGCTGCTATTCGGTGGGCATAAAGTTTTAGTTATGTACAATGAATAAGCTCTGTGAGATCTGTGAGATCTAAGAGATCTGCTGTAAACATGTGAAAGTGAAGTTAGTCATGTCTGACTCTTCAACTCCATATTATGTAACCTTCCAGGCTCCTCCATCCATGGGATTTTCCAGGCAAGAATACTGGAGTGGGTTGCCATTTCCTTCTCCAAGGGATCTTCCCAATCCAGGGATGGAACCCAGGTCTCCCACACTGAGGGCAGACTCTTTACCATCTGAGCCATCAGGGAATCCCATAAACATCATACTACAGTTAAAATTTGTTGAGGGTAGATTTCATGTTAACACAATGGGGAGAAAAAAGGGGGAGGACTGGAGAACTTGACTGTAAGGAATGGCTCAAAAATAATGGTGACATGTTAAAATGATACAGGGGCTGATTTGAAAAGACTCCTATTGGCAGAATCTGGGACAGTTTGAGCATTAATATAAATAATGATAATCATCATAACCCATTAAATAAACTAGGAATCAAGAGTCCATACTAGCAAACAAAGAAGTACTTCAACAAAGTACTTCACTAAGGTTGAATGCCAACTAATAAATCTAGAATGAGTGATGTAAGGTTAGAAAAATCACTATTTGACAAATGATTAAGGCAAGAATCCTCAATGAATGCTATTGGATGAAAGTTTTATGAATAGGATGTCTGCATAATCTTCAAGTATCTCCCCACAAAATGCTTAATATTTACAAAGGTAAAAATAGTAACCTGGTAAAAAATCTGACAGGCACCATCTTAAATAATCAAACTTTACATCCCTAGTAATGGGACAAACTAACATATGCCTGCATACGGTATTGAGATAAATACAACATCCCTTTAATGGTATTCCTGCCAAAAAAGCACAACCTGAAACTAATCAAGGGGAAGCAGACAAGTCTAAATGTCCAGAGGGACATTCTACCAAAGTAACTGCTCATATTCTTTGAATATGTCAAGGCTGTAAAAGACAATGAATGACACCTCTAGGAACTGTTCCAGAGTAAAGGAGACTAAAGAGACATGACAACTTAAAATGCTTCGTATGATCCTGGATTTATGGGATAAGGGCCAGAATTTTTTTTTTAATGCAAAGAACAGTATTTTGATAATTGGCAAAATGTGAATAAGATCTGTAGATTAGATTATAGTATGGTTTCACTGTTAATTTCCTGATTTTGATAATTATAGTTTGGTTTTATGAGAGAGTGACCTTGTCCTTAGGAAATATTTAGGAGTAAATATTTAAATATAAAGGAGTATCATGTCTGTAACATAATCTGAAATGGTTCAGACAAAAAGTAATACTGTACATTTTTGAAAGGGAGAATATGGCAGATGTAGTAAAATGTCAGCAGTTATGGAATCTTGGTAGCATTATACTGTTCTTTGTACAATTATTTCAAAATGAAGACTACAAAATAAATTTGAAGGGAATCTGCCAGTATCACACTGTTGCAGGGTACTTTATTCTGGTTAATTTTCTTTACCTGATTTTTTTGTAATATGACCTGATGTGTGTGTGTGTGTGTATGTTTCGGTGAAATACTGTATATAATCTTTCAATTATGCCATTATGCCATACATTTATCTAGACAGTATACTTTTATAATTCTGAAAGATAATTATTTTGGTAGTTCTTTTTAGATTTAGCATGATGGTTTAGCTTTTTATTATGGTCCTGAACAGGACACCAACATAGATACTGTGAAAGGAAAGCCCCTGAAGGGGTCATACAGGGTCTAGTAGAGTTGTGTTGGCATCTTATTTCCGCCAGTGTTGGTTCTCAGTGCTGCTTTATGACTCCCTCATATTCTAAGTTATCTTAAGGAGAAGTGAAACTTTATAATTCCAGAAAATTTAATAGTAATTGCTCAAAGGTATCTGGAGATTAAATATGTAAACATGTCAAGAAAAATCCTAAGTGTAACTGCCAACAATGACTACACCTAAAGGGTAAAATGAGGGAGTGAGTAGGAAATTTAACCATGTCTTTTAAAAATTATATTTTGAATAGATACTATATTTAAATGATGTAAAGTTATTAAGATATAAAAAGGTATACCATGGAAAGTCTCCCTTGTTCTGTCCCCCAGATTCTCAGTTTCCCTCCCCAGAGGCAAGCACAGTTAACTTGTTTCTTGTGTAACTCCCAATGTATTTGATGTGTGTAGAAGCAAAGAGTTTTCACGTGCTGGTCTTGTCAGGCATTCTAAAGAATGTGGAAAAATAGAATCAGAGTTATGAACTCTGCCCTATATCTTGAGTTAACATATATTTTGAAGACCTAGGGGAAGTAGAATATTTTGAGGGATTGAGTGTAGTCCAAACTTACTATAGTAGATACTTCTGGTTAAAGTAAAATTTCAACTTGTATCTTCAACTTACATAGACTTAAGGAACAAATGTACATGTTGCTTGCTTGACATTTTATATAGAAAAAAATAATTTATGAGTTCAGTTGTAACAGTGGATTTTATTAAAATTAATAACATGGTACATATATAAAATGGAGTATTATTCAGCCTTAACAAGAAGGAAATTTTGCACATGCTGCAACATGAATATTATGAAGATACTGTGCTAAGCAAAGTAACCCAGTCACAAAAGAACAAATACTATTTGGTTCCATTTATATGAGATTCTTAGAACAGTGAGACCATAGGTAGAAGGGTGGTTACACCAGGTACTTAGGAGAGGAGAGGATTAGAGATTAATGATTAATGGGTACAGAATTTCAGTTTGGGAGGATGACAAAGTTCTGGAGATGGGCCGTAGTGATGGTTGTGCAACTGTGAATGTGTTTAATGCCACAAAGCTGTATACTTTAAAATGGTTTATTTTATGTTATGTATGTTTTACCAAGTGAAACAAAAGGAAACAATAACATTTTAGGTTTTGTCAAAACAGTATACTGAGAATATGATAGAAAAATATTTGTATATCTCCTAAAATATAATGCATTATGTCATAGGTAATACCTTCAGGAAAGCACACTGGACCTGCTAAATTAACAAATGGAAAGAAAGGGTAAGTACTTAAGAAAGTGTCCAACTTCAGGAATTCTCAAGAGATTTTCAAGTCTATAGGCTGGACTAAATTTTTCCTACCCCAGAGAACTAAGTGGGGGTCTCTACTTTCACAAAACTCTGGAGAGGAACCTTTCATATCTCTACCCATGTTGATCATTTTAGTCTTTACAACCTTCATAAAATCCTGCATAAATCCATCTTTTACATGATTGGACAAGCTTTCTTATCCAACCTTGGCTGGAAAGAAAGTGTCTTTTTAGGATGTATTTTGGGAAAATATTATATTATTTGTAATTATATTTGTATTATATGTAAATGTATTAACAAACTTGTTTTCTAGGACCAATTTGAGAAAGATACCCCGTTTTAATGCAGATTCTGGCTATCCCACTCACTCTGATTCAGAAAGTCAGGTAAGAGTAAACTGAATAGATACAGTGTGTACTGTTTAATTAGTTTTCAGCTAAAAGCTAAGAAGTGGAAATAAAAATTCAAAGGTGAAGTGTTAATTGTCCTGTCAAAGAATGAAGACTTTTTGCTTTAAAACATGTCTTCTACCAATAATAAATTGCTTCTAAATAAGGAAATGTTAAAATTACAGAATTTTTTTTCCTGGATTAAAATTTTATGTACAAATTTCTATGTGACTTTCTCCTTACAGACTGAAACTGTACAGGGCCTTGATGGCTGTGCGTCTTTGCTGCGGGACATTTTGAGAAATGAAGATTCAGGTTTTTTTTTTTAATGCTTCTTTGCTGATCACCTTTTCTCAAGTAGTTCTCTTAATGCTAATGAATTTTCGTTTTAATCATTAATAGGTTCAGAAATAACATATTCAGAAAATAGATGTAACCCCAGACCTGTAGAAAGCAAAAGATACGGATCCAAAAAGAAAGGACATGAAAAACATACTGTGCCTTCTGTAGTCCGGAAGGAAATTTGTAAGTGTTTTTTTCTCTTATTTATTTAAATATGATACTTAATTATGGGAGTTTTGATAGATTACTGGGGTTATGCAGTTGGGCTTACATTTTAATAATATTGGTTATACAGGTGTGTGTGTGTGCTTGTGGGTTTTTTTTTTTCTCTATTCAGCTTCTAATTGCTGAGTACTTTGCCAAGAAGAAAAGGAGAAAAAAAAATGGTTAGGTTTTGTAGGAGAATAAGTTCAAACTCAGAATATTTGGGAGGTACATAGAGTTATCTTTCCCGGCCCCTTGTTTCCATAGATATTCACAGATTGGTTGGGTTTCATGTGTATATTTATTGTTTTAAAAATACTTTATGTGCATACATATATTCTGAATAGGATCCATAGCTCAATTTTTCAGCCGCACAGTTAGAATATATGGTAATAGGAAGGTAAAATTCCAAGTTGGGTAGTTATGTAAGGGAAAAAAGTCTACCACTGATTGACAGTGACTGTAGCCAAGGATGTTTTACACTGTCACAATTAACTTGCTGACTTAAGTGAAATAATTCAGTAAGCAGATTAGAATAAGCAAGTTTTCATTATGTTGTTCCACAGAGGCCTCTAGAACATGGTAGCCCAAAATAGAGATGAAAAAGTCCACAGTGGGATTCAGAGCATCAAGAATGGAACCAGCTAGTTCACAGTTCAGGTGGGCCAAAAATGTTAGTACAGCAGAGTACAGTAAGATTCAGCTTAGGTAAGGGGTTTGAGTCATGTACAGCACTAGTTATGGGTATTAGAGATTAGGATTCAGGCAAAGAGGCTGAAATTCAAATGGTCTTGAGTCAGAACCAAGGCCGAGAAAACAACTTTCTAAACTATCTTGGAGGCCAGTTGTGTTTAGCCTTGTATTGTCTTGACCTGCACCACTTAAATGGCAGTCTCAAGCCACATGTGACTGCAGAGCATTCCAAGTGTGGCTAGTACAACTAAGGAACTCAATTGTAAATGTTATTTAATTTTAATTAATTTAAATTTGAAAGCTGGTACTTGACCCAGTTATTAGAAAACTTTTAAAGTATGTTTGAAATAACTTGGTAAATGAATCTACTTTTTTCAACTGTAAATTTTATTAAATCTAAATATAGATTAAGAATTTCTGATGAAAATTTACCATCCAGATTGAGATGTGCTTTATAGTAAAAATACACAGTATGCTTAGAATATTTAATGCAAAAAATAAAATATCTCAGTGATTAATGTTAATCATATATTGTAATGTTAATATTTTGGCTATATTTGATTTGAATAAAACATTATAGTAATTAATGTTACTTATTTTAATTTTTTAAATGTATTCTTAGAAAATTTAAAATTACTTATATGATTTACGTTATATTTTGGTGGGACAATATTGGTCTAATCCAGGGTGAGCATACTACAGCCAGTTTTGTTTTATTGTAATGTTTAGTTTGTAAATGAATCTTTATCAGAGCAAGTCATGCTAATTCATTTTCGTTTATGTATTTTCTATGGTTACTTTCGTGTTATAGGAACAGAGTTGAGTAGTTGTGAAAGAGACCATGTGGCCTGTTTAAAGCATAATATGTTTATTCTCTAGCCTTTTAAGAAAAAGTGTGCTCACCCTTGGTCTAACTCTTAAAGTAGAGACCTACTTTGGAGGACCGATGACAAAGAAAGGAGTGGTAGTACATGGTCAACAATAGTGCCATGGTAGCAGCTTGTTGGATCCTAACTTAACTATTTGTTCAGAGTTCCCACAGAGTTTAGATCTGTTGTTGTTCAGTCGGTAAGTCATGTCCTCCTCTGCGACCCCATGGACTGCAGCACGCCAGACTTCCTTGTCCTTCCTTCACTATCTCCCAGAGTTTACTCAAACTCATGTCCATTGAGTCAGTGATGCCATCCAACCATCTCATCCTCTGTCGCCCTCTTCTCCTTCTGCCCTCAATCTTTCCCAGCATCAGTGTTTTTTCCAGTAAGTCGGCTCTTTGCATTAGGTGGCTGAAGTATTAGAACTTCAGCATCAGCCCCTCCAATGAATATTCAGGGTTGATTTCCTTTAGAATTGACTGGCAAGAAAGAATAGATGGCAACACCCAAATTAAGATAGGGGTTTTATTTATGAAGAAACTCATTACACACTCAGGGTATAAGGAAACCACAAGGGATTCTGCTAGCCCAGAGCTAGCAGCATGAACAGAACTGTTAATAGCCCTAGGTCTTAAGGGATGAGGTGAAGAAAAGGTTACTGGGATTCAGCTAGAGATATTGTTCTGTAGAGCAGGCCACCTTGAGAGGAGCAGTGAGCTTTAAGGGACAAAGCCAGCCCAAGGTAGCCTCAGAGAGAGGGAGTTTGAAATACCTTGAATGCATGCTTTTTTCCTCTCTTTGATAATGCCAAAATTCCCATTGGATTGGACCCAACTGGAACCCTGTTGATGTATATCTAGTCAGGGATCTGATTTTCATTCTTACAAGCTAATGAATTACCCTTACGGTGTCATGCATGTTGACAGGAGACATAAGACTCTTGGGTCAGAGACAAAGGTGCTGTGCTCATAGCACAGCTAGCAGCATGCACATTAGCATATCTGTGTTGGTTCTGCCTCACTGCCAGCTGCCATTGGAATGATATGATGGACCCAGGGGGAAACTGCACCTGTTGAAGGTTTAAGTTTCAGCTGAAGAACACTGAGCTTGGGGAATTCATTGCTTTGGTGGTAAGCAGTTAGAAAGCCTATACTTGACTGAGGGGAAAACATCACCTTCTCCCTCAACGTTGCTTACTATAAACACAGCCCTGAGAAATGTCCCAGGTACAGAGCTTAGGTCAAAGCCTTACTTTTTCTTTGGTAGACCCAGCAAGACATGTAGGAACAGAAGAGACCCATAAAGGAATGTCTCTTAATAATGTAATCCATACAAAGTAGCATCCCAGAGAGGGCAGAGCAGAGTGGAGATGGGTAGAAGGTGGGTTTGGTGAAGCAAATGAGAGAGAGCTGGCATTCTTAGTCCCTAGCATTAAATTCTTATTTGGATTAGAGTCAGATCAGCAGTTCTGGCCTGTTATCAGTATATAATATTCTTATTGTCCTTTCCCGTACACTATCATCATCAGAAGTAAGGAACTACTTCCCACAGGACAATCTCCTTTAGGGTTGCAGTATAAGAAATGGTTCTCATTGACTAAGGGTTATTCTTCGGAAGCAGAAACCTCTTTCCCTTTGGTTAAATTACTTCATCTTTCTTTGATCTATCACTGTAGCGCTGTCTAGAAAGGATCTTTTTCTTTTCTTTTTTTTGTGGTTAACAGCTGTTACCCAGTATAAGGTTTTTGCTCTGTTAATCACAGTGCCTAAACTAACACAAAAGCTGGGACTTCCTTGGTGGTCCAGTGGTTAAGACTCTACACTTCCAATGCAGAGGGCACAGTTCGATGCCTGGTCGGAGAACTAAGATCCCACATGCCACTGGGTATTGCCAAGTAGATTTTTTTTTAATAAAATAAATAAAAATGCCCTTTATCTAAAAAGCACAATTTCTGACAACTCACCAATTTAACATTAAAAAAAAATAGGCAAAACTGCATTTCCTTCCTTTTTCATCTCTCCACAAGTGAGATAGTCATAATTAGAATAATTAGGAATTTATTATAGCACGTTTACTAGTATCTACATATCATTTTAACTTTAACATACATTATCTTACTATTTTGTGTTACTATCTTCTGGGGCTTGGGCTCGTTATGTATTTTCTGTCTGGGACCTGCCAGATCATTGGGTGTCTATGGAGTCACGCCCACCCACCCTGTTGCTTACTCAGAGGAAGGAGGCAGAAAGGCAGTTCCAAAAATGCATTTGAGAGCTTACCCAAGAGTGCACCTGACATTTAAAAGAAAAAAACATTTTTTAATAAGCAGCTACTTAGGTTTTGATAACTGGTATTGAATGCTATGGGCACAGGCTCCTACCTTCAGTATCATATATATATTTCTGCCCTCATTTTGGAGAAATAAACTATTACAAGTAGAATATTTTGAGCATTGATTGCTCCCATCAAGGCCAAGTGTTCTCCGTATTTCAAATTATAATAGGCATTCAGCAATGCCTATCTGCAGTAGGTGTTTATTTCATATTTGGGCGGCAGGAATTATCTAAAAATTGTACATCCACTTGCGGTTTTTAACTTGTCTTGGGTAATTTGCTTTAAGATTTTTGTGTCTTAAATACAGATGTACAACATTATCAGTAGAGTTTCGCATAGAGTGAGTTAATGGAGCAGTTAAGTAAGACATATTAATTCTAAAGCTTTGAATTTTAAGAAGCATTTGAAGTTTATTAACTTATGCTGGGTGATGGCATCTGCTGGCGAAGGCAAAATATTGTAGCTTAACTTAATCAGAAATTGTGAAAGCCATCTCTTGAAAAGAAAGTGAATGAGTGCCAATGCTTGGGATCTATGAGTATAAAATCTGAGAACTCCTCAAACCAGACAAATATTATGGAACCAAAGGAAATCCAAGAACAGAAGAGAGACCTAGGAATTAGGAGGAAAGGAAGAACAATGTGCTAGATGGCCATGGGCTGCATGTGATCTCAGCTTTCATCATTTTAGATTTCAAAGTTAAAACTATTTTAGGAGGATACTTTTCCTTTTTATTTATTATAAATTGTATTTCCACTAAGGATTTCCTTGGTGGTCCAGTGGCTAATACTCTACACTCTTAGTGCAGGGGGGCCCAGGTTCTATCCCTGGTCAGAGAACTAGATCCACATGCCACAACAGAAAAGATCTCACTTTCTAATTGCAGAAAGTAAAGAGGGGCTAAAGTGCCTCGATGAGAGTGAAAGAGGAGAGTGAAAAAGCTGGCTTGAAACTCAGCATTAAAAAAAACTAAGGTCGTGGTATCTGGTCCCATCACTTCATGGCAAGTAGAAGAGGGAAATGTGGAAGTAGTAACAGGTTTTATTTTCTTGAGCTCCAAAATCACTGTGGACAATGACTACAGCCATGAAATTAAAAGACACTTGCTTCTTGGAAGGAAAGCTATGACAAACTTAGACAGCATATTAAAAATCAGAGACATCACTTTGCTGACAAAGATCTGTATAGTCAAAACTAGGCCTTTCCAGTAGTCATGTACAGATGTGAGAGTCGGACCATAAAGAAGGCTGAGTGCTGAAGAATTGATGCTTTTGTATTGTGGTGCTGGAGAAGACTCTTGAGAGTCCCTTGGACAGCAAGGAGATCAAACCACTCAATCCTAAAGGAAATCAACCCTGAATATTCATTGAAAGGACTGACGCTGAAGCTCCAATAATTTGGCCACTTGATGTGAAGAGCTGACTCACTGGAAAAGAGTCAGCTGATGTTGGAAAAGATTGAAGGGAAAAGGAGAAGGGGTCAGCAGAGGATGAGATGGATAGACGACTCAATGGATATAAATTTGAGCAAACTCGGGGAGATAGTGGAGAACAGAGGAGCGCGGTGTGCTGCAATCCATGAGGTTGCAAATAGTTGGACATAGTTGACTCAACAACAACATTTCCACTCTTTTTTTTTTTTTTTTTTTACAGAAATGTTTATTAACCAGTTTGTTTTAGTTCATATATTCAGAGTGAAGAATAACTTATTGCATGTCACCTTAGAGGGGAAATGGTTAGAGATTTATTATTGATATCAGTTGGGAAGATCTGAATATAAAATATTTATTTGTCCGTATTAAGACTTTGGAGCCATTTGGTAATGGCTGTAACATTTATTGAGTTCTTACTATGTGCTAGACACTGATACTTTACATGTGCTATTTAATTTTCACAACAGTGTTACAAAACAGGTAATGCTCTTATTATCATTTTTCTGATGAGGAAGAAGAGTCCAAGAGAGGTTAACTAATTTGCCAAAAGTTATTCAGCTAGTAATTGTTAGAGGTCATATGCAGGCCAGGGAAGTATGTTCACAGCAATAGGTTATCACAAAGGAAAGAATAACCTAAGTCAAAATAGATGCATCCAGTATCTCCAACCATTTTCATAGTCAAATATTAATTTAGTAGTAGTTTTCTATGTTTATTGGTTATAATACTTCATTTGCCTTTAACGTTTTGCTTTTACTTGTAAATTTTATGCTTTTAGCAATGTTTTTATTTTCAATAAATTGTGTATGTATTTAGGGAATTCCATACCATTTTTAAAAATTTAACTTTTCACTTTTTAAGTAAGGATTAACTTTAATAAAGCAAGTGTATAAATATCAATAAATATTTGCATATGTGTACATCCATGTAGTTGACCACCCAGTTGAAAATAAAGAACTATTTCAGTACCCTGCCAGGCTCCTATCCATCAGTATTCTCACTATTACCTGTCTCCGCATCGTTGAATAACCACTTTTCTGACTTCTTTCTCGATTGGGTAGTTTTACTGTCTTTGAACTTCGTGTACACTGTGAAAATGCAGCTGTACGCTGTGTAGTCTTGTGTTTGACTCTTGCACAGCATCATATCTGTTAACTTCATATAGGTAGTTAGAGTATATCAGTAATTTGTTCTTTTCCATTGCTATATAGTATTACCTCATATGGCTACACCACAATTCATCCAGTTCTACTGTTCATGACTGTTTGGGTTTTCAGTTTTGGGCTACTGCTAATATAGCTGTTGTGAACATTCTTGTACACATTTTTTAGTAGACATAATACTTGTTTCTGTTAGGTATATTCCCTGAAATACAATTGCTATATCATAAAATATATGTTTAGCTTTGGTAAGCTTTTGCCAAAAAGTATATATTTTTCTAAGTTTGTTTCGTACTCTGATAACCTATGATCTAACAAGAACACTCTCATTTATGTTAATGGTCTTTAAAAAAATTTGGGAAGGGAATCTTATTAGACAAAGAAATAGATTTTGATAGTGATCTATAGAGTAGTCCTAGGTAGAAAACTTGTTATTTTTCATGTATTAATTACTCTGTACATAGATTAATACAAAACTCTAGGAGAAAATAATGAGGTATGAGATATAGCCCTGCCTAAAGAAGCTTATAGTTCAGTCAGGCAGACAAGAGAGTGAAAGATAAGCAATATAGTACAGTATCCAAGTCATATATGATTTGTATAGACAATATGTACTCTGGCATGGTGAAGAGCAGTCACTAGACTGAAATGACTGGAAAAGGCTTCATAGGAAAGAGAAGGCTTCAGATGAGCTTTGGTGAGTTAGGTAGAATTGAATTGAAAGGAATAGTTCATCATGAGTCGTATTATAGAAAAGTGAGAAAAGCTTGTAGGTGTCTAAATTGGTCTGACTGGATTGAAAGATTTCTTAGTTGAGGGTGATGGAAAGATGTTTGGAAAATTATGTTGTGGTTAGGCTTTTGAGACTTTAAATATCAGGTTAAGGTCTTATTTGAGAGCTCAATGTGTAGATTAAATTCACTTTCTCACCCTAAAAGCTCTGATTTATTTATTATTGTTGTTGTTATTATTATCATCATTATCATCAAAGCATCATAATTGTACAAGATATTCTGTCTTTCTGTTCCATTCTTCCTCTCAAGAGCATTCAGTTCAGTTCAGTCACTCAGTCGTGTCTGACTCTTTGCAAACCCATGAACTGCAGCAAGCCAGGCTTCCCTGTCCATTGCCAACTCCCAGAGCTTTCTCAAACTCGTGTGTATCAAGTCAATGATGCCATCCAACCATCTCATCCTCTGTTGTTCCCTTCTCCTGCCTTCAACTTTCCCAGCATCAGGGTCTTTTCCAGTGAGTCAGTTCTTCCAATGAGTCAGTTCTTATCAGGTGGCCAAAGTATTGGAGTTTCAGCTTCAGCATCAGTCCTTCCAATGACTCCTTTCCCAACTCAAGTGCATTATGAGTAGCATTTAATAGAGATTTTAAAGACATAGTATAAGTTAATTTTGAGGAGACCCTAATTCATTACCTCCTTTTAAAAAAGAATTTGAGGTGATTTTCTTTAGGGGTGATCATACTCTGTAAAGTATGTGATGAATCGAGTTACTTCTGAGAGGCCTTTTTTCTTCTAATATCTTTGGTAAAGGCTTTTGAAGAACCATATTTCAAGAACTTTTTTTCCCTTTTTCCATATTAGTATCTTCAGATAATAAGAAACAGATACCTAATGATGCTTCTGTTGGAAGTGAAAGAGACTCATCAGATATACTGCAAAATTGGTCACTACAAGACCATTGTGGAATGTATTCACCCTTAATATACCAAGCTCTTTGCGAACATGTGCAGACTCAAATGTCACTGATGAATAACTTGGCTTCAAAGAACAACCCTAATGGAATTCCAACTGCACCTTGCCACACTGTGTCTGGTTCTGGTTAGTATGAATGATGTTTTAAAAAAGCATGAATATAAGGTCTAATTATGTTGCCTGATTATTGTATAAGCAGTCTGAGATGTGAATGACTTTTCTCCCTCTTACCTTTTAGAATCTCAGACGTCTTCACCTTCTAGTTATGGTTTACCCACCTCTATCCCAGTCCGGTTACCTCGGCAGCCACCCTGCCCTCCAATGGTTCATTCTGTGAGTGCAGTTTATGTACTATATAAGTAATAATTTGCTTTTAGAAATTGTCATCTTGAGGGAAAATTTAATTTGCTGATTGTATCTTAATGCCCCAGGATGTAAAGACCAATTATTTTTTGAGTGATTTTTTATTAGAAAAGTTTGCCTATTAATTAAGGACAGTGGTGGGCAGGGGGAAGGAAAAAGATCACTAGAAAAAAAAAAAATCACCCATACCTACCACCCAAGCACAATTGCTGTTAACGTCTTGATAGAGTATGTTCTAGTCATTTAATTCTTTGTGTAGGTTTCATTTTCTGGTTTTAATTTGTTAAGTAAGCTTTCTTTTAAAAATATCACCATAATTAAATTTTATATAGTTTTACATGATGCTTTTTTTCACTTAACATTTAATTGTGATTTACCTTTTGTAAATTTTTACTAAGTTCTTACTGCTCTATTTAGTAGATATAGCATGGTCTGTGTAACTCCTCACCTATGGTTAGACATTTAAATAAATTTTTTACTACCGTAACATTTCTCTAAATATGTTTGTGCAGAATCCTTTTCAGCTTATTTTCTACACTGTGATTTCCCAAAGTGGAAGTTTATTTTAGTCCCAAAGTAGACTAATTTTTGATGCCTTTAAACCATTTATGATATTTGCAAACAATCTATTTTAGTCATGCTTTATAATGTTCCCATATTACAGAGTGAACTAATTAAGCTTTAAAAAAATCCAGAATAATGAGCTAAGGGGAAATTGGCTTATTCACTGGTAATCTGTAACTCCATCCTGCAAATATCATCTTCTAACATTTTTAGTTTGAGTTTATTATAGTTAATACCCACAAGTCAGTGCTCATTATTTTTGAAGTCTTAGCTTGTTTTTTTCTGTCTTTAGGAAGTTCAGACTGATGGTGACAGTCAGTTTGCATCACAAGGAAGAACAATTTCTGTGAACTGTACTGATGATGTTGTAAGGAATTCCTTCAATACCTGTCTTGGAGTTTCATGTAACCTGCCCCAAACTGGCAAACCAGCTACTCCAACATTTCAGCAACTGGGTCTTGCTAATGGGATTCTGCCAAAAAGACTTCCTGAGGAACCGGACTTACTGAAGTGTTTCCAAACATACATGAAACTGTTGCGTTCTCATCCTGACAGTCCCACTCGCAGTAGCTCCACCCTATTACAGCCAGCTTTCTTGGCAACTAATGAAGAAAAATGTACTAACAAACACATTGGTGAGGTCAGAAGTGAAGGAAAGGATTTAAATATACCTCTGCGAGATTCAAGAATAAAGGATGTGCAGAAGGCAAAAAACGTGAACCAGAATACTGAAAAAGTTAGAACTATCAAGTATTTGTTGGGAGAGCTCAAGGCCCTGGTAGCAGAACAAGGTAGATAAGTACTTTCTTTATAATTTTCTGTGGCATGTCATCATTTAAATTCAGAATAATCAACATGAAGTTTGTGATATTTTCCATAGAAGTATGTCTTAATGCTAATGAGGAAATGAGTTTTGTCTGTTTTATTCTTATTTTGTGGGGTTTTGCTCCCCATTGTTTCCTGTGGATATGAAATGTGCTAGGGAATATCATTCTCTTACTTGTAAGTGTGTGTTCATTCTACTTGATTCAAAGGGACCTTGAAAAGATTCAACCAAAGAAAATTTATAGAGATAAATTTTAAGGGGGTTGGAGGACGTGATTAACTCCCTAGAACAGAATGATAATTTTTCCTACTTTAAAAATGTTTTCCTCTCCTCATTTATTTAATAACTAACTGTTACAGTGTTTAACCGGAGAAGGCGATGGCACCCCACTCCAGTACTCTTGCCTGGAAAATCCCATGGATGAAGGAGCCTGGTGGGCTGCCGTCTATGGGGTCGCACAGAGTTGAACACCACTGATGTGACTTAGCAGCGGCAGCAGCAGCACAATGTTTAACAAATCTCACTTTGAGAAGGAACCTAAATCTTCTGATGCCCTTTTCAGTTCACTCTTGAGATATTTTAATTAATCAAGAAAAATATCTTGGGTGGAGTTATGAGATATTTGTGCTGGGTTGTATTCATTTGTTTTCATTATGTATGTATATTCTGAATAATGACTTTCATTTGGAGTTAGTTACACATTTGTCATCTAGAAAACACAGTAATTGATTATGGAAGTTTTAATTGAGTACCTAATATTTGCAGTCTGACAAAAAAATTACCAAATCTTAAAATTTATCTGTATTATTAGGATTGTAGCACTATTAAGCCCGTGGTTCAGTATATTAAAATCTCTTATATTTTCAGACTGTTAATTTATTATTATTCTTTTAACTGAATACTTAATCATTGGTAACAATTATAATAGTAGTAATATTAGCTATCACTTATTGAGCACTTACCATGTGCCCAGCACTGTGCTAAGTATTTTATATGTATTATCTCATTTAATCCTCACAGCAACCCTATGAGGTGCTATTATTGTCCCCATTTTACAGATGAGGAAACTGAGACTTGGAGAACAGTATTTCATTTAATCCTCTCAGCAACCCCATGAGGTACTGTTGTTATCCATTTAACCATGAAGAAACCTAGGCTTCAAGAATTAAGTAATTTGACTAAAGTACATTGCAGGAAAATGATGGCGCTCAGGTCTCTGCCTCCAATGCTTTCATGCAAAACCCCTCTACAGAGCATTCTGCTCTGTAATTGGGCACAATTGTTTACTGTATGCATGTAAACTTTCCTTTAAGGTGTTAAAATACTTGTGGAATTGATTAACTTTTTGTAGCTGAGTACTTTATCTCTTTTGGATATCAGACAGTTAATATTATATTTATTAAATGTTTTCATTTCACAGAAATTTTTGTTTAATTGAAGTATAGTTGCTTTACAGTGTTATATTAGTTTCTCCTGTATAGCAAAGTGCATCAGTTGTATGTATACATATATCCACTCTTTTTAAAATTTTCTTCCTGTTTAGGTTACCATAGATCAAGTAGAATTCCCTGTGCTATACCATAGGTTCTCATTAGTGATCTGTTTTTTACATAGTACTGTACGTATATCAACCCTAATCTCCCAGTTCATCCCACCTTTTCCCTCCTTGCTGACCATAAGCTTTTTTGCTACATTTGTGACTTTCTGCTTTGCAAATAAATTCATCTGTACCATTTTTCTAGCAGTTCCCAGAAAATCTGAATAAAAATGAACAAAAATAAAAGGACAAGAGATCTAAAATCTACCTTCTACCTGTATCTTTTTGCCACCTCCCAAATTATCCACTCCCCACAGTTAATGACAAAAATGATACTGCTTTTGTTGCTGCATCAAATAAAGTGTAGCTGGTTGTGTTAAATCTACTTTATAAAATTAAATAATAAAACCTTATCTTAGTAGACCCTCCCTCAATATATTTCCAAATTGAATCACCAGAAGTGAATTATTTGCTTATTCCAGGATCAAAGGTTGTGTTGTTAATACTATAATCAACTATAAGAAACCCTTTTGTAATTATAGGAACAAGTGGATTAGGATATACATATATAAACCATCTTTCTACTAGACACTTTAACTGAAAAAAATCACTGATATAATAATTCTGTGACTTAACATAAATCTTTAGTTTACTGAACTTAATGCCTTTAAAGAATTCTTCTCAATAAGGAAATGCAGACTACAGGAAAAAGGAAAATAGGATTTGTATAATAAATTCATAAATAACTGAGTTGAGTTTATTTATGGTACATATGTATATATGTGAAATGTTTTTTTAGTAATACGTATGAATAATCTTATCAAAACAGCAGTTTATAATACTGTGTTTATTCATTTCTTCTGTTTTTTATAGAAGATTCAGAAATTCAGAGGTTGATTACAGAACTGGAGATGTGTATATCTCTGCTTCCAGCCGTAAGTGCAAACACAAATATTCAGGTTGAAATAGCACTGGCCATGCAGCCACTAAGAAGTGAAAACGCTCATTTACGCAGGTAAGAGTTGCTCTTTGAATTTTTTTGTCTCCATGCAAAGATGTCCCATGGCCAGAACAAAAATGCCTAATGAGATATCTAGGGCTTTGTAAGGAAAATAGGCATAGTCTCACTGTGTTTATACTCTTAATTCCCCATTTTCCAAATACTGACAGCAGTCTCGAACTCTTCCATTATTTCTGCCCATTAGTATGTATTTCTTCATACCTTTTCCACATCTGTTGTCACTTGGTTGGTAACAAATAGAGAGGAAAGGGAACTACGTCCAGGTATTTATTAGGCTAGTCTAGGCTGAGCAGTCCACGGACTGTATCATCCATGGGGTCGCAAAGAGTTGGACATGACTGAGCGACTTTCACTTCTGGCTCTGCAGTGCTTGTGCTCAGTTGCTTCAGTCGTGTTTGACTCTACAACCCCATGGACTGTAGCCTGCCAGGCTCCTCTGTCCATGGGATTTCCCAGGCGAGAATACTGGAGTGGGTTGCCATTTCCTTCTCCAGGGCATCTTCCTGACCCCAGGGATCGAATCTGGGTCTCCTGCATTGCAGGGGAATTCTTTACTGCTGAGCCACCTGGGAAGCCCAGAATTTAGTCCCTGCATATTATTTATCTTGATATTGTGACCATAGGAAATATTAATAGTTGCTATTTATTTCTATTTCTTAGAACATTTTTCTTTGATTGACTGCTTGATTTTTATTTTTGGCTGCGCTGGGTGTTTGTTGCTTTGCTTGGACTTTCTCTAGTTGCAGCAAGCAGGAGCTACTCTTTGATGTGGTATGTGGACTTCTCATTGCGGTGGCTTCTCTCATGGCAGAGCACAGGCTCTAGGTGCTCAGCCTTCAGTAGTTGCGGCCTGCAGGCTCAGCAGTTGTGACGCACGGGCTTAGTTTCTCAGTGGCATGTGGAATCTCCCCAAACCAGGGATTGAACCTGTGTCGCCTGCACTGGCAGGCGAATTCTTATCCACGTGACACTGGGGAAGTTGCAGAACATTTTAAAATTGCTGTAGGAGCTAATTTATAAGCCACTTAAGAAAATAAGACTTACTTTATTGGTCACTGCTTGTTTTTAACTTTTTAAAAAGGTATTAGTTTGATGTCTAACCTAATTCTTCAGCCTTGGCACCAACGTTTCTTGGCTGTGTCCTTTAGAGGACAAAGATTATACATCATGCTACTGCCACCGTTTACCTGACCTTCTAAAAGTGAAATTATTGAAAAATGAAGAATTTGTCAGATGTGCTTTTTTTTTTTTTTTTTTAGCAGAATGAGATTTCCAGCAGAAGTAGGAATTTTTGTGTCTCTTTGTTAATCTTTATTTGGAAGGAATCATCCATAATCTCTGTTATAAGTGAGAGTTGGAATGCATAGTCTCATTCAAAAGTGTTTTTCAGCATTTTCAATCAAAAACAGGTTTTGTTTTTTTTTCTTGTTTGGACATTTTGAAACCTCCTATTCCTTTTTAGCCAGAAAACTGATCTTTCAGGACTTTCTTGGTGTTTATTGCCATCTTGTGGCATAAAAAAAAAATAGCTAGCTGCATTGTTTGTTTGGCATTTGGGTCTGGACAGTTTTTATGTGAGACTCCTGACACAGTACTCAACTGTTAGCCTTCTTGGTCCCTACCCATAAAATGTCTGTAGCGACTCATTCATTGTGACCATGTGGCACATTCCAAAATTTCCTGGATGAAGGCTGTGGGGGATTCCAGTTAAGCTAGTGAGTGCCTTAATATTTAAAGGGCAAGTTAGAATTCATGACCATTTCCTGATTTTAGACTCAGATACAAGACCATTATTTACCCACGAAGAACAAAGAAATGAAATGGAACTGAAAGGGAGGAACTGGGATGTGGCATTCAGTCTTTGGCCTGATAACTTGACATATGGTAACATTATTCTTTCAGACAGAAGTTACTAGAGGAAGAATAGATTGTTTATTTGGTATTTCATTATATTTTTTAGTTAGAAAATGTAGTGGGAGAACCAGTGAGTTCAGATTTAAACCATCTGGAGACATGTATGGTATGAGTGGAACCCACAAACAAGATTCAGTATAGAAACATAAACTTGGGAGTTATTCACGGACCACATTTTTATTGAGCGTTTACTACAGATCTGGCCCTGTGTAGGTACTGGAGACAATAATGATTAAAAGCAAGTGGTTTGCTTTCAGCGTGTAAGTGTTGAATTCACTAAGAAGGTATAGGGTGTGAACACAACCAATGGTGCATTGCTGGGGAATAACAGCTTCTTAAGCAGAGAACACAGGAGAAGCCTGTGAAAGAAACCTGAGAAGGAGCAAGTAGGGACTCCTACCAAGTGAGATATTTCATTTCCTTATCCTGTCACCAACAAAAAGTGTTATTTCCTTTGAGAATGAAATAGTAACCCACCCCAGTATTCTTGCCTGGGAAATCCCATAGACAAGAAGCTTGGCAGGCTACTGTCCATGGGACGGTAGAGTCAGAGAGAGAGAGACGCACACACACAACTAAGTCCATGGGGTCGCAAAAGAGTCAGAGAGACACACACACACACAACTAAAGATCCTACAGCTAAGACCTGGTGCAGCCAAATAAATATATATATTTTTAAAGTGTTATTTCCTTTTATTTTTGTGAATCCTATGGTCATAAAATATCTCCTGTTTTAAATTTGCATTTCTTCATACTAATGTGGCTGAGAATTTTTCATATGCTTATCTGCCATTTCTGTTTCTTATGTGAATTGCCCATTCTTATGGATGGTTATGTTTTCTTTTCCTGCTTAGGATTTGTAGGAGCTTTTCAGTGTTACAGCCCCTTTGTCTGTTACATGTGTAGCAGATATTTTCTTCCAGACTGCTAATTCTAGGACAAGTTTCAGTTTTAATGTAGTTAAATCCTTTACTTTTTTCCCTGATGGTTGCTGGATTTTGAGTATTGCTTAGGAATGACTTTCCCACTTAAGATTATGTAGATTGCCACCTAAAACTTGTATAGTTATGTTTTGTTTGCTGTTATATTTTATGTTTAGCTCTTTAATCCAACCTGAATGAATATATACAAATGATGTGAGCTAGGATCTATCGTTTTAGATTTCATAACAGTGATACTTTAGTGCAGAATATTTCCAGATAATAATTCTCAAAAGATTAGACTTTTTTTTAAGCATTAACTTCTTAGAAGTAAACACTTGCAGTTCCTTTTGTATGTTCCTGTTTACGAAGTTCATTATGAGGCAGAGTTGTTGCTTATTGGCATTCTCTTTCCTTAAATAAAGCCATTAACCTTTAGATCTAATAAAGAAACTAGTAGCAGCATAAGTTTGTGCTTCCCTGTTTTTACACTGCATGACAAACCAAGCAGATAGTTGTCTGATAGCAGCTGGTCCTTGTAGGAATTCTGGTTCATAATTACGACAGATTTTTTAAAAGTAGATAATTATTACAGTAATGAAAATACTTCCTGAGAAGGAAGACAGAAGAAAAGAGCAAGAGGAGATAGAAATGAAAGAAATAGAAAAACAAGGAAATCACTGAAGAGATAAGAGAACAAAAAAGGGAAGAGGAAAAATAAGTTAACCTTTTTCTATCGAGGGGAGATTTTATGCCATCCTGGGCAATCTTTTAAAAATTATCTCACGTCTTATAATAATAGCAGTAGTGTGGTTTTGTTTATTTGGTTTCTGTCTTATGTTTGGGGACAAGATGGACTTCTGCTCTCCTAGTAGGTGCCACTGTTTATGTTCTCTATCTTAATAGGCTGTCAAATGTACACTCTAAAATGAGCTTGGGATTCTTGCATTCATGTTTCTTCATTATTTCATTTAGGCAATTGAGAATTTTGAACCAGCAACTTAGAGAACGAGAAAAAACTCAAAAGGCATCTGGTTCTCTGGAATGCAACCTTGAATGTAGGTAAAAGAACTGTAAGAACTGATCGTGAATTTTTTATGGCTCTGGAAATGTTGATAAAGAATTGCACTTTCTTAATTACTTTGTCTTAAGTGGACTTTTTGTTAAAAAAGTAGGAATAATATTCATTAAAATTTAAAATAGTGTAGAAACACAAAAATAAAAGATTTGTGCTATCACTTCCCAATAATTCAACCCTATTTTTTTTTTAAAAGTCTGTATTTCCTTTCACATATCTCCTGTTCATTTATAATTGATTTATTTCATAAATGCTTACTGAGTATCTACTATTAACAGATGAGTCCTAGTAGAACTATATATGTATTTTTCTTTTGTAAAAATGAGATTACACAGTATATACTCCTGCAGCTTGCATTTATTCACTTAGCATGTAGTGGATATTTTTCTCTATCAAAATACATAAATATTATTTTTTCCTATTGAAACTAAGTATATATTCTGTTTATGTAGTTCTGTCGTAATGTATTTAAAGTCCTTTTCTGATAGATATCTAGATACTTTCCCTGTTTTCCTAGTACAAATAATCCTGCAACAAAAATCCTTGTACATGTCTTTATGCCCATGTGTGACTGTTTTTGTAGATTATAGCCATAGAATTGCTGAGTCAGAGTATTACTGTTTCAGTTTTGACTGATGTTGCCAGATTGTCCTTATGGCTCATAGAGCTTAAAGTAATAGAAAAGAAAAAAACAAAAACAAATAGTAACTAGAGGAAAAGATCGAAATTTCTTTTTGTATTCTTGGGAACTTTTCCTAAGCCCAACAAAAATTCTCATGCTATAAAAGAAAGATTGATAAAGCATGTCCCAGAAATCTTTTTCATTCATGTACAGCAGAATTATAAATACATTTTATTTTTATTATTTTTTAATACATTTTTAAAAAATCAACAAAATGGGGAAATTTTTGTAATACGTGATATGATAAAGGCTTGACATTCCTAATATACAGAAATATCTCTTACAAAGGGATAGGAAAATACAAACATTCAATAGAACATACACTTCATAAACATGTTCAGCTTCACCAGAGCAATTTTGGAAAAGATCACTCTGGTTCCATTGTGAATAAAAGGTGGGGATGGGTGGGAGAGAGGAGACTAGTGGTTGCTCTTTTAAGTAGCTTATCTCTTTTTATTCTCTACCATTTCCCTTCTTGTTGCCTTGAGAACATGTATGTACTATTCATAATTACTTGTTTGCTATCAGTTCCATGAGAGCAGAAACCATTTCTCTGTTGTTCACCGCTGTATGCTGAGATTCTACTTCACTCAAGGCTGCAGTTATTAAATAACTGGTACCATACACTTTTATAGCCATTAGAAGGAATATGATAGATCTGTGTGCTGATACATAACAGTTTTATGGGGGGGAGGAAGGCGAGGTCAGAAACTGTGGGCATAGTATGATTCATTTATGTTTAAATATATATGATATGCCAAAGTATTTTCCAGAAAGATATCAGAGTGAATAGTGCTTGCTTCTGAGGGGAGAGTGGCGATGGGGTGCACAGGGAGACTTTTCATTGAGTATCTTTTGGTGTCATTGGTATTTTGTGGTGTTTGAATTTTTTTTACTTTGTACATGTATTAGTCTTTTGTTTTCTTTAGTTAAAAAAGGTAAAAAAAAAAAAAAAAGCCTGAAATATCAATTGGAAAGAAAGATATGACTTCTGCTGATCAGTTTCTAAAAAGTACATTTAATATTCACATAGAACTAATCAAGCATATAATTGTTAAGCAAAATCAATAAAATCCAAGCCTTTTCTTTTAAAAACAGACCTTTTCCAGGTTTGTACTTTTTTTTTAATTTATTTTTTTATTGAAGGATAATTGCTTTATAGAGGTTTGTTGTTTTCTGTCAAACCTCAACATGAATCAGCCATAGGTATACATATATCCCCTCCCTCCTGAACCTCCCTCCCATCTCCCTCCCCATCCCACCCCTCTAGGTTGATACAGAGCCCCTGTTTGAGTTTCCTGAGCCATACAGCAAATTTCCGTTGGCTATCTGTTTTACATACGGTAATATAAGTTTCCGTGTTAGTCTTTCCATACATCTCATCCTCTCCTCCCCTCTTCCCATGTCCATAAGTCTATTCTCTATGTTTTTCTGTTGCTGCCCTGTAAATAAGTCCTTCAGTACCGTTCTTCTAGATTCTGTATATATGTGTTAGAATACTATATTTATCTTTCTCTTTCTGACTCACTTCACTCTGTGTAATAGGTTCTAGGTTCATCCACCTCATCAGAACTGACTCAAATGTGTTCCTTTTTGTGGCTGAGTAATATTCCATTGTGTATATGTACCACAACTTCTTTATTCATTCATCTGTCAATGGATATCTAGGTTGCTTGCATGTTGTAGCCATTGTGCTGCCATGAACAATGGGATACATGTGTCTTTTTCAATTTTGGTTTCTTCAGGGTAGATGCCTGGGAGTGGGATTGCTGGGTCATGTGGTTTTATTCCTAGTTTTTTAAGGAATCTCCATACTGTCTTCCATAGTGGCTGTATCAATTTACATTTCCACCAACAGTGCAAGAGTGTTCCTTTTTCTCCACACCCTCTCCAGCATTTATTGTTTGTAGATTTTTTGATGATGGCCATTCTGACCGGTGTGAGGTGATATCTCATTGTAGTTTTGATTTGCATTTCTCTAATAATGAGCGATATTCAGCATCTTTTCATGTGTTTGTTATCCCTCTGTATGTCTTCTTTGGAGAAATGTCTGTTTAGGTCTTTTTCGCGCTTTTTGATTGGGTTGTTTGTTTTTCTGGCACTGAGTTGTATGAGCTGCTTGTATATTTTGGAAATTAATCCTTTGTCAGTTGTTTCATTTGCTATTATTTTCTCCCATTGTGAGGATTGTCTTTTCCCCTTGCTTATAGTTTCCTTTGATGTGCAAAAGCTTTTAAGTTTAATCAGGTTGCACTTGTTTACTTTTGTTTTTATTTCCATTACTCTAAGAGGTGGGTCATAGAGGATCTTGCTTTGATTTATGTCATCATATGTTCTGCCTGTGTTTTCCTCTAAGAATTTTATGGTTTCTGGTCTTAATTTAGGTCTTAAATCCATTTTGAGTTTGTCTTTGTCTTTGTGTATGGTGTTAGGAAGTGTTCTAATTTCATTCTTTTACATGTAGCTGTCTATTTTTCCCAGCACCATTTATTGAAGAGGCTGTCTTTGCCCCATTGTGTATTCTTGCCTCCTTTGTCAAAAATAAGGTACCCATAGGTGCATGGGTTTATTTCTGGGCTTTCTATCTTGTTCCATTGGTCTATATTTCTGTTTTTGTGCCAGTACCATACTGTCTCGATGACTGTAGCTTTGCAGTTTAATTTTGAAGTCAGGAAGATTGATTCCTCCAGCTCCATTCTTCTTTGTCAAGACTGCTTTGGCCATTTGGGGTCTGTTGTGTTTCCATATTAATTGTGAAATTTTGTGTTCTAGTTTCATGAAAAATGCCATTGGTAATTTGTTAGGGATCACATTGAATCTGTAGATTGCATTTGGTAGTATAGTCATTTTCACAGTATTGATTCTTCCTACCCAGGAACATGGATAATCTCTCCATTTGTTTATGTTGTCTTTGATTTCTTTCATCAGTGTCTTATACTTTTCTGTGTACAGTTCTTTTGTCTCCTTAGGTAAGTTTATTCCTAGATATTTAATTCTTTTTGTTGCAGTGGTAAATGGGATTGATCTCTTAATTTCTATTTCTGAATTTTCATTGTTAGTATATGGAAATGCAAGTGATTTCTGTGTATTGATTTTGTATCCTACAACTTTGCTAAATTCACCAATTAGCTCTAGTAATTTTCTGATGCTATCTCTGGGGTTTTCTATGTACAGTAGCATGTCATCTGCAAACAGTGAGAGCTTTACTTCTTCTTTTCCGATCTGGATTCCTTTTATTTCTTTTTCTTCTCCCATTGCTGTAGCTAGGACTTCCAGAACTATGTTGAATAATAGTGGTGAAAGTGGACACCCTGATCTTGTTCCTGATCTTAGGGGGGATGCTTTCAGTTTTTCACCATTAAGAACAATGTTTGCTGTAGGTTTATCATATATGGCCTTTCCTATGTTGAGGTAGGTTCCTTCTATGCCCATTTTTTGAAGAGTTTCAATCATAAATAGGTGCTGAATTTTGTCAAAGGCTTTTTCTGCATTTGTTGAGATTCTCATACGGTTTTTATCTTTCAATTTGTTAATATGGTGTATCACATTGATTGATTTGCATATATTGAAGAATCCTTGCATTCCTGGAATAAACCCAACTTGATCATGGTGTATGAGCTTCTTGATGTGTTGCTGAATTTTGTTTGCTAAGATTTTGTTGAGGATTTTTGCATCTATGTTCATCAGTGATATTGGCCTGTGGTTTTCTTTTTTTTGTTTTGTCTTTGTCTGGTTTTAGTATAAGGGTAATGGTGGCCTCGTCAAATAAGTTTGAAAGTGTTCCTTCCTCTGCAATTTTTTGAAAGAGTTTTAGAAGGATAGGCATTAACTCTTCTCTGAATGTTTGATGGAATTCTCCTGTGAAGCCATCTGGTCCTGGGCTTTTGTTTTTGGGGAGATTTTTTATCACAGCTTCAATTTCAGTGCTTGTAATTGGGTTGTTCATAATTTCTATTTCTTCCTGGTTCAGTCTTGGAAGATTGAACTTTTCTAAGAATCTGTCCATTTCTTCCAGGTTACCCATTTTATTGCCATATAGTTTGTTCATAATAGTCTCATAATCCTTTGTATTTCTGCATTGTCTGATGTAACCTCTCCTTTTTCATTCTAATTTTCTTGATTTGATTCTTCTCTCTTTTTTTCTTGATGAGTCTGGCTAAACATTTGTCAATTTTGTTTATCTTCTCAAAGAACCAACTTTTAGTTTTATTAATCTTTACTATTGTTTCTTTCATTTCTTTTTATTTCTGCTCAGATCTTTACGATTGTTTTCCTTCTACTAATTTTGAGGTTTTTTTGTTCTTCTTTTCCCAGTTGTTTTAGGTGTAAAGTTAGGTTGTCTATTGGATGTTTTTCTTGTTTCTTGAGGTAGGATTATATTGCTATAAGCTTCCCTCTTAGGACTGCTTTTGCTGCATCCCATAGGTTTTGAGTTGTTGTTTTCATTATCATTTGTTTCTAGAAATTTTTTGATTTCCCTTTTGCTTTCTTCAATAACCTGTTGGTTATTTAGAAACGTGTTGTTTAATGTCCATGTGTTTGTGTTTCTTACAGTTTTTTTTTTCCTGTAATTGATACCTACTCTCATAGCATTGTGGTCAGAGAAGATGCCCGATACAATTTCAATTTTCTTGAATTTACTGAGGTTTGATTTGTGATCCAAGATGTGGTCTACCTTGGAGAATGTTCCATGTGCACTTGAGAAGAAGGGGTATTCTTCTGCACTTGGATGGAATGTCCTGAAGATATCAGTGAGATCCATCTCATCTAATGTATCATTTAAGACTTGTGTTTCCTTATTAATTTTCTGTTTTGATGATCTGTCCATTGGTGTGAGTGGGGTGTTAAAGTCTCCTACTGTTATTGTGTTACTGTTAATTTCTCCTTTTATGTCTGTTAGTGTTTGTCTTATGTATTGAGGTGCTCCTATGTTGGGTACATAGATATTTACAATTGTTACGTCTTCCTCTTGGATTGATCCCTTGATCTTTATGTAATCTTATATCATGTAATCGTTATCTCTTGTAATCTTCTTTATTTTAAGGTCTGTTTTGTCTAATATGAGGATTGTTACTCCAGCTTTCTTTTGCTTCCCGTTTGCATGGAATATATTTTTCCCTCCTCTTACTTTCAGTCTATATGTCTTTAGATCTGAAGTAGGTTTCTTGAAGACAGCATATATATGGGTCTTGTTTTTGTATCCATTCAGCCAGTCTGTGTCTTTTGGTTGGTGCATTTAAGCCATTTACATTTAAAGTAATTATTGATATATATGTTCCTATTGCCATTTTCTTAATTGTTTGGGGTTGATTTTGTAGATCTTTTTCTTCTCTTGTATTTCTTGACTATATAAGTCAGTTTAACATTTGTTGTAAAGCTGGTTTGGTGGTACTGAATTCTTACTTTTGCTTGTCTGAAAAGCTTTTTATTTCTCCATCAATTTTGAATGAGATCCTTGCTGGGTACAGTAATCTTGGTTGTAGATTTTTCCCTTTCAGTACTTTAACTATATCCTGCCATTCCCTTCTGACCTGCAGAGTTTCTGCTGAAAGATCAGCTGTTAAGCGTATGGGGTTTCCCTTGTATGTTACTTGTTGCTTCTCCCTTGCTGCTTTTAATATTCTTTCTTTGTGTTTAGTCTTTGTTAGTTTGATTAGTATGTGTCTTGGTGTGTTTCTCCTTGGGTTTATCCTGTATGGGACTCTTTGTGCCTCTTGGACTTGATTGACTATTTCCTTTACCATGTTGGGGAAATTTTCAACTATAACCTCTTCAAAAATTTTCTCATATGCTTTCTTTTTCTCTTCTTCTGGGACCCCTATAATTTGAATGTTGGTGCATTTGATATGGTCCCAGAGGTCTCTGAGATTGTCCTCAGTTCTTTTCATTCTTTTTGCTTTATTCTGCTCTTCAGAAGTTATTTCCACCATTTTATCTTCAGCTCACTGATTCATTCTTCTGCTTCAGATATTCTGCTATTGATTCCTTCTAGAGTATTTTTAATTTCAGTAATTGTGTTGTTTGTCTTTGAATGTTTATTTTTTAATTCTTCTAGGTCTTTGTTAATTGATTCTTAACATTTTCTCTATTTTGTTTTCAAGGTTTTTGATAATCTTTACTATCATTATTCTGAATTCTTTTTCAGGTAGTTTGTGTATTTCCTCTTCATTTATTTGGACTTCTGTGTTTCTAGTTTGTTCCTTCGTTTATGTAGTATTTCTCTGCTTTTTCATTTTTTTTTTTAACTTATTGTGTTTGAGGTCTCCTTTTCTTAGGCTTCAAGGTTGAATTCTTTCTTCCTTTTGGCTTCTGCCCTCCTAAAGTTGGTCCAGTGGTTTGTGTAAGCTTCATATAGGGTGAGATTTGTGCTGAGTTTTTGTTTGTTAGTTGGTTTTTCCTCTCATGGGCAAGGGTGAGTGAGGTGGTAATCCTGTTTGTTGATGATTGGGTTTGTATTTTTTGTTTGTTTGTTGTTTAGATAAGGTGTCCTGCATAGGCAGCTACTGGTGGTTGGATGATGCCAGGTCTTGTTTTCAAGTGGTTTCCTTTGTGTGAGTTCTCACTATTTGATACCCCTTAAGGTTAGTTCTCTGGTAGTCTAGGGTCTTGGAGTCAGTGCTCCCACTCCAAAGGCTTAGGGCTTGATCTCGTCGGTCACCATCGCATCTGCCTCCTCCCCCACGGGGTACACCTCCAGCCACAGAGACTTTGGATTGGGGAGCGAGAGTGGTCCCGTGGTGAAGAGCTGCTCCTGGGTGACGAAGCAGAGTTGCACGCAGTAGTTCAGTTTAAATTTTGAGTTGCATTTTCCAGCAGAAGCTTCCTCACCTGACAGGACACCTTGCCCCTAGGTTTGTACTTTTTAAATTGAGGTAATAATTATTTGGTCTATTTTATCTTACAGTGTTTTCTCTTCAATCATTGAACAAGTCACTGCAAAATCAATTACAGGAGTCGTTAAAGAGCCAGGAATTACTGCAGAGTAAAAATGAAGAGCTCTTAAAAGTGATAGAAAATCAGAAAGATGAAAACAAAAAGTTTGCTGGTATATTTAAAGAGAAAGATCAAACTTTACTTGAAAATAAACAGCAATTTGACATTGAGACAACAAGAATGAAAATTGGTATGTGTTTGAACTATAGTCACAGTCACTTTTTAAAAATTGATACTGAAACTGAAACTTTTTGTTTTAGAATTGGAGGAAGCCTTAGTCAATGTGAAAAGCTCCCGGTTTAAGTTAGAAGCTGCTGAAAAGGAAAATCAGATACTGGGAATAACATTACGCCAGCGTGATGCCGAGGTGACTCGACTGAGAGAATTAACCAGGTGATATTGACATTTGAATAACTTATGCCTTTTGTTAGATGTATTTATAAACTTCAAAATAATTTCAGACCTGCCTTCTTAACCTTATCCTTTTCTCAGTGTTTTTGCTAATTTCTAAGGATATTTTCTTCTGTTCCAGTTAAATTTCAAACGTGGCTAAATTCCTTTTTAAACCCTGTGATTCCAAGGCAAAGGACTCTGATGAGGAGCTGAAGACTTGTTTAGCAAATGGTTAAGAACTGTCTAAGCCAGAGACACCTGAGTGGAATTCCAGCTCTTTCATTTATTAGCTGTATGACTTTGAGCAAGATAGTTAACCTTTCTAAACCTTAGCTGTAAAGTGGGGGCATAATTAGGGTTGATAAGAGGGCTAAGAAATCATTCATGAAAAGCACTTAGCAACGTAAGCCCTCGTTCATAGGATCTTGGGGTAAGTTATTTAGCCTCTTTGAACCTTATTCATTGCATTAGTAAAATGAGGGATTTGGCAATAATTTCTAAGATTCCTTTGTTCCTTAACTTGGCTTAAATAAATAAAACCACCTCACTCAATTTTTATATGATATTCTTTTATAAAGCTCAGTTTTCTCTTGAGGTGGTTGACAAAAATTGGATTTTCAACTGACTTTTTAAAATCCTAGAGAAGTCAGTCATTTTTAGGCCTGAATTGTATATCATCAGATCTGACCATGCTTTTGAATGATCCTGGAAATTCATAGTTCTAAATATAAAGCAATCCTGAATATAAAACAATCGTCTTTGTATTTCAAATGAAAAGACCCATTTTGAATTATACACTTTTTTCCCCACTTTGAGTTATAAACTTTTAGAGACTAAATGATATATAGATATATGGTGGTGGTTTAGTCACTAAGTTGTATCTGACTCTTGCAGTCCTGGCAGGACTGTAGCCTACCAGGCTCCTCTATCCTTGGGATTTCCCAGGCAAGAATACTGGAATGGGTAGCCATTTCCTTCTCCAGGGGATCTTCCTGACCCAGAGATCGAACCCACATCTCCTGCATTACAGATGGATGGATTCTTTTACTGCTGAGCTACCAGGGAAGCCTATACATATATATATATATGTGTGTGTGTGTATATATATATATATATATATATATATGTATATAAAGAATATTTATTAGTTTAGTTTTGTAAACATATTTGAAATGACTTTATATAAGCTATGTTAATATAGAAATATTGCTTCCCCCCACATTCATTTTTCACAGAATAATTTCACTCAAACTTTTATTGAACAGTGAGAAAAGCAAAATGTACTTCTTATATCCATGTCGTGTTAATTAGGCTCTAATCAGAGTTGCTGGAATATTGGGGTACACCACTCTTGTTCCAAGTTAATTGTGAGGATGCCCCTTCTTATGAAAGTCTTTATAAGGCCTCTAAAGAAAAGCATCTTCTCTTTTCTGAGGAGTAATTTAGGGTGAAAACTTCGCTATTTTTAAGTATTTATGGTAAAAGAAGTTAATCACAAAAAGCCATGTATTTTATGATTTTTATTTCTAAGAAATGTCCAGAAAAATGCTAGGATTTACTTAGACCAGATTGCCCTTTAAATTTAAGACAAAACAGACAAAAAATACTCTTTGATCTTGGTTGTCAAAATTCACCTACACTGGTGACTTGTAATGTGTTTGGTGTTACTCTAGGCAATTCAATTAATTAGGAATATCCCCAGTACTATAGCTGGGCTACTGTGACAATTTACATTTTATTTCTAACATTAGAGCATAAGTCAACAACACTTGACAATACAGATAAATCTTCATGTTCGCCTACCCCATCTCTTTTTCCTATAGCCATATAACTCAGTCAGATATGTATGTGTGTGTGTGAATGTGTATTTTTTTTTTGCATGTGTTAAATAGTCACAGAGATTTGACAAAAATTTTAAATGCCTTTCTCAGACTGCTGGGGAGGAATAGTGGAGCTAGAAGTTTCACATACAAGTGCTAAACAAATTTCCTAAACCATTTCTTTCTTCTCCAACTTTCAATAGTTTTGAAATACATCTTTATTACTTTTTTTAGATTTTACTAGAATGCATGTTATTAAAATGTGAGGAAAATTAATATATTTTTCAGTAAATAAGTAGTAAATATTCTTCTGATAGTTTCTAAGAGCACTCATACAAGTGCTGATATTTATTTAAATTAGTATAGTTTTATAAATAGCCAAGAAAGAACTTCACATTTTTATTGTGAAAATGCACCAATTTTCCAAGCATTAAAAATCAGTGTGTTTAGCTGAGTCTCATGTAATAGAAACACGGATATATCTACTTTGTAGCTATTTAGGTGCTTGTATTGCTTCCTTTAAAATTTTGGCATAGTTTTATCTCTTTATTTACAGAGATTTTTCTTTTAATTTCAAAGACAGTGGTAAGTCACATTTGTTTACACATGAGAAACTTAATGATTGCATTTAATTTCCAGAGATTAGACTCTTATTACATGTCCCTTTCTGTATTGTGAATTTTGTACAGAGCAAAGATAATATTTTTATTTAAGTCTGAAAAGGAACTTTAACATAAGGATTTCTTTTCTAAAAATAAATGAAAATAAAAATGTTAGTATGCTGTCTGGTTGGATTATCATTACTCATTACAGCACTTCTGTAAAGATGGTTTCTATAGCATACTTTTTATCTTTTAATAGTAGCTCATTAGCTTCTTGAAAGAGGTATGAAAAAAAGTGGCTGGAGCCATTGCCATTTGAAGGGCAGTCAGAACTCAAAACATAGCATATTTAAGATGACAGTATATGCCAGATTGGGAAAGATTTTTTTTTTCCTTTTGTAGGAAAAGAATCACTCATTGTATATCCAAAGATATTAATATAATCACTGCTGTTTCATACAGAGATTTCCTTTTAGTAGTTTATTTGGATGTGTATAACTGTTTTTACAAAAATAGTATTGTTACTGTTGCTTTATGGCCTATTCTTTTAAATTTAACCTTATATAATGAACATTTTCCTATCAATAAATATTGTTTACAACATGACTGTAAAAAATGGCTATGATGTAGTAAGACTGTAATTTACCTGAATCAGTCCACAGTATTTGAAGATAAAGATATTAAGTTCATCAATTTTCTGTTATAAATTACATCTTTGTAAATATATCTTTGGGTGCAGCCTATTGATGAATATCAGTAGGTTAAATTCCTAGAAGTGCAACTTGGTGGGTCTAAAGGTGTGGGATATAAAAATCTTTAAGATTTCTGATATAATGCTATTTTGCTAGGAGAGTGTACACTCCCACTTTGCCTCTCCAAGCCTTTGTAACAATGGATATTCTTATTTTCCTGTTAGCTTGGTAGGCCAAAAAAAAAAAAATAGTATTTTAAAAATTTGAATTTCTCTGATAAAAGTCAAACTTTAAAACATACTTATTGACTCATTGTAATCTTCTAAAATTACCTGTTAATGTTCTCTGTATCTTTTTTTAAATTGGTGTGTTTCTTTTTCTTATCTATATTTAAGAATATATATGATTCCATTCAAAATAGACTAAGGTCTTGTATAAAATGGTTTTAAGAGGACTACCAATAAAAGCTGTCACCAGATGGAAAATGTGCTAAGCACTTTACCCTTATGTTTTATTATTTTATCTTATTTAATGTTCATTCTAAATGTGAAGTAGTTATCTTCATTTTGCAGTTGAGGAACTTGAGATTCAGAAAGGATGAACAGCTTGTTCAAGATCACAGCTAGCAATAGTGCTAGGATATGAATCAATTTATGTCTGACTTCAAACCCTGTGTGGTTTTCCTTATATCACACTTTCCCTGGAGTCTAGCTGTCGGTTATACCTAATTAAACCAGATAATTTAATTATGTCTAACTCTCCTTTTTTTTGCCAGTGTTGTTCCAATATCCTTTCCATATATGTTTTGAATGTAGAGTAATAGTTACTATCACAATCCACTGACAAATGGGTAGTATATTTACCATTTTGCAGTGTTGCTCAAGAATAAAACATCTCTACCTTAAGAGAAAATTTTTTCTGAGCCTCCATTTTTAGATATAATAGTATTAGGTTTGATGCAGACTAACATCTTTTATCAATTGTTACTTTAATTTCTCTTTCCAGAGCATATTCTGTGATTTTGTGCTTTTAGTTGCTTTTTTCCATATTAAGAGCCAGGTGCTTGCCTCAGATAATTTCTTTTAAAGATGAGAGGAATATGTAAGTAAATGAAAGAAATGGGTAAAAAGAAATAATTAGTGTACTGAATTCTTCTTAACAGAACTTTACAGAACAGTATGGCAAAGCTTCTCTCAGATCTTAGTATGGACACTGCTCGCTGCAAGCCTGGGAATAATCTTACCAAATCACTTTTGAACATTTATGAAAAGCAACATCAACGTGACCCGATCCCTGCTCACACTTCCATAATGAGCTACCTAAGTAAGTTAGAACCAGATCACGCTCTTACTACACATTCAGAGCCTCTTTCTACAATTGACAATGAGGAAAACATGGTGCCAGATAGACCTTATGAAAATGTTCTGCCCTCCAAAGGCCCTCAGCATAGTAATACTAGGAGCATGGAGGCGGTATCAGCCCCTGGAATCGTTTCTGCCCTTTCAAAACAGGATTCTGATGAGGAGAGTGAAATTACGACCTTAGTGGAAGATGAGCATAATTTGGATAAAACAATTTACATTCCATTTGCTAGAAGCACTCCTAAAAAGAAATCACCACTGTCTAAGAGATTATCCCCCCAGGCCCAGATCAGTGTAGCTCCACCACAACCGGTCAGTGGACTTGTTGCTGAAAAGGAAAATAAACTCCGTGCACCTGGAGTTTGTTCCTCTTGCAAAAAGGAAGAAGATGCACCTGAGAAACTTTCCAGAACAGCTGATATGGAGGACAAGCAGCTCCTCAAGAAAATAAAGGAAGCCATTTGCAAGATCCCCCCTGCCACTGAGGAGAAATCGGCGGCCTGTCATGGCCCCTCCACTTGTCAGAACAGCAACATTCAAGTGAAAAGCAGTGCAGTCTCTGATGGTAGCTTTTTAAATTCTGACTTAACTTCTGATTGGAGCATCTCTTCTTTTTCCACGTTCACATCTCGTGATGAGCAAGACTTCAGAAATGGCCTTGCAGAACTGGATGCCAACATTGCTAGACTCCAGAAGTCCTTAAGGACTGGTCTTCTGGAGAAGTAAACTCAGAAGAAAGGAAAAGTTGTTTTTAAGAATAGAACTTGGCTACATTGAATGTATATTTTAAATTTCTTTAGAGAAAAGTTGTATATTATGTATGAAATAAATTATATGAATAATAAATTTATTATTGGAATATATTGACACTAGAGCTTATAAAAACAAGTCATCTTAAGAAATCGACATTTGTTAAGAGAAGAACGTTGTGTGTTACTAGAAAAATACTGTATTATCAATAAAATTTAGTATTTATTTATTAGAGTTTATTCTTACTCTGCTGGGCTAAGGATGCAGGTTGGAAGGAATTTCTGGTTGTTCTAAAGGATAATGGGAAGGGAGTCTGAGTACAATTTACTATATTAAAACAAGAGTTTCTTTTCTCTTTCAGGATTCCTGTTTGTTTTTTAATGGCATTGTGTTTTTATGTGTGATGTTCTGGGCTACAGGCTGGTGGTGTTGGTGAGACATATAAACATTTATTTTAAGAGAAAAAGTGCCAGTATCTCCATTTAAAAGAAAACAAACATTGATTGGTCTTAAAAAATACAGATAACATCCCAAGTTAGCATATGGTTTCTTAGCACTTTAGCACTTTTATTTATTTTTGTCACAGATACATTGAAGACCATTAAAAAGTAAAGTCAGACTAATAAAAAAATGCTAAGATAAGTTTTGGTTTTGTAAATTTGTTTTTTTAAATAAATAAGTGTTTATTTGTTTTTTGTCATTGTATTTGAACATGATGGATTTTATAAATCTTCTAATGATTGTAATTCTGCCTTTCTGGGCCAATTTTTTTTTTTTTTTGCAGCACTTTAGCTGAGAACATTCTCTATTCTATAAATAATACGGATTAGGTTGGTCTCTGCTTCTCTAAACTAGCACTTCCTAACTACTTGGTGTTATCTCCTTCCATGTAAATAGCACATTTTAACTCTTAGAAAGCTGCGTATTGTGCTATGACTGATACTTCATATGACACCTGCCTGGTGTCATTTTATTTAGTGCTTAGGCAGGCTTTAGCATTAGAGTGTTCTGCTGGTCCCAGAACCACCTCCTGCTGTTTTTAAGTGTTGGGGCTACAACTTCTAGAGACTCAGATAGAGTCTCTAACATGTTCAGATTTTATAGAAAGATTTCTTAGGCCTAAATATTAAATGAATTTTAAGCTGTTTTCACAGAATTGTCTATTGTTTATAATTTCTTCTAGTATTCATAAATTAATTCCTTAGTTTATGTGGAGGTAGTAGGTCACAAGCCTTGAACACATAAGTTGAGAAATACAGTTCAAAAATACAAAATAGTAAAGTAAGGAAGGAAATTGTGTCATCTGTCTATACCTAAATATTCAGTTGTTGTTCATATGCATATGCAGAAGTAAATTCTTAAAATTATCATGTGACATTCAAGAAGATTGTCCTCTTTTACCCTTAATATAAGATGGGTATCTTTACATGCAAAGAAAAAATTTTAATATGGATTCAGTTAAGTAGGGTTAATAATTTGATTGAATAACAAATGAGACTGGAAAATCACCAAGGGACATTTACCAGGAGCTTACTGTTTATTTGGTAAAAGACACATACATGTCACAAAATCATGAAGGCATTTGGTTAAATTTAAGATGGAATGTGATCCTAGCAAAATTGATGGAATAGACAATGCGTTTCATAGAAATTTAAAGTAGAAAGAAGCCCCAATATGGTAGCAAGTAGGCATGAGCTGTGCTCAGTCATGTATAACTCTGCAACCCCATTGACTATAGCCTACCAGGCTCCTCTGTCCATGGGATTGTCCCATGAAGAATACAAGAGTGGGTTGCCATCTCTTCCTCCAAGGAATCTTCCTGACACAGGGATCAAACCCACGTCTCCTGCATTGTAGGTGGATTCTACCACTGAGCCACACAGTTCAGTTCAGTTGCTCAGTCGTGTCCGAGTCTTTGCAACCCAATGGACCGCAGCACGCCAGGCTTCCTTGTCCATCACCAACTCCCGGAGTTTACCCAAACACCCACTCCAGTACTCTTGCCTGGAAAATCCCATGGATGGAGGAGACTGGTAGGCTGCAGTCCATGGGGTCGCTGAGAGTGGGACACAACTGAGCGACTTCACTTTCACTTTTCACTTTCATGCATTGGAGAAGGGAATGGCAACCCACTCCAGTATTCTTGCCTGGAGAATCCCAGGGACGGGGGAGCCTGATGGGCTGCGGTCTATGGGGTCACACAGAGTCAGACATGACTGAAGCAACTTAGCAGCAGCAGCAGCATGTCCATTGAGTCGATGATGTCATCTAACCATCTCATCCTCTGGTGTCCCCTTCTCCTCCTGCCCTCAATCTTTCCCAGCATCAGGGTCTTTTCAGATGAGTCAGCTCTTCCCATCAGGTGGCCAAAGTATTAAAGTTTCATCTTCAACATCAGTCCTTCCAATGAACAACCAGGACTGAACTTTAGGATGGACTTGCAGTCCAAGGGACTCTCAAGAGTCTTCTCCAACACCAGAGTTCAGAAGCGTCAATTCTTTGGCACTCAGCTTTCTTTATAGTCCATCTCTCACATCCATACATGACTACTCGAAAAACCATAGCCTTGACTAGACGGACCTTTGTTGACAAAGTAATGTCTCTGCTTTTTAATATGGTGTCTAGGTTGGTCATAACTTTCCTTCCAAGGAGTAAGCATCTTTAATTTCATGGTTGCAATCACCATCTGCAGTGATTTTGGAGCCCCAAAAAATAAAGTCTGCCACTGTTTCCCCATCTATTTGCCAAGAAGTAAGTGATGGGACTGGATGCCATGATCTTAGTTTTCTGAAATGTTGAGCTTTAAGCCAACTTTTTCACTCTTCTTTCACTTTCATCAAGAGGGTCTTTAGTTCTTCACTTTCTGCCATAAGGGTGGTGTCATCTGCATTTCTCAGGTTATTGATATTTCTCCCAGCAATCTTGATTCCAGCTTGTGCTTCATCCAGTCCAGCATTTCTCATGATGTACTCTGCATATAAGTTAAATAAGCAGGATGACAATATACAGCCTTGACGTATTCCTTTTCCTATTTGGAACCAGTGTGTTGTTCCATGTCCAATTCTAACTGTTGCTTCCTGACCTGCATACAGGTTTCTCAAGAGGCAGGTAAGGTGGTCTGATATTCCCATCTCTTTCAGAATTTTCCACAGTTTATTGTGATCCACACAGTCAAAGGCTTTGGCATAGTCAATAAGGCAGAAATAGATGTTTTTCTGGAACTCTTGTCTTTTCGATGATCCAGCGGGTGTTGGCAATTTGATCTCTGGTTCCTCTGCCTTTTCTAAAACCAGCTTGAACATCTGGAAGTTCACGGTTCACGTATTGCTGAAGCCTGGCTTGGAGAATTTTGAGCATTACTTTACTAGCGTGTGCTGCTGCTGCTGCTAAGTCACTTCAGTCGTGTCCGACTCTGTGCGACCCCATAGACAGCAGCCCACCAGGTTGCCCCGTCCCTGGGATTCTCCAGGCAAGAACACTGGAGTGGGTTGCCATTGCCTTCTCCTTACTACAGTGTGAGATGAGTGCAATTGTGTGGTAGTTTGAGCATTGTTTAGCATTGCCTTTCTTTGGGATTGGAATGAAAACTGACCTTTTCCAGTCCTGTGGCCTCTGCTGAGTTTTCCAAATTTGCTGGCATACTAAGTGCAGCACTTTCACAGCATCATCTTTTAGGACTTTAAATAGCTCAACTGGAATTCCATCACCTCCACTAGCTTTGTTCATAGTGATGCTTCCTAAGGCCCACTTCACATTCCAGGATGTATGGCTCTAGGTGAGTGATCACACCATCATGATTATATGGGTCGTGAAGATCTTTGTACAGTTCTTCTGTGTATTCTTGCCACCTCTTCTTAACATCTTCTGCTTCTGTTAGGTCCATACCATTTCTGTCCTTTATTGAGCCCATCTTTGCATGAAAAGTTCCCTCGGTATCTCTAATTTTCTTGAAGAGATCTCTAGTCTTTGCCGTTCTATTGTTTTCCTCTATTTGCATTGATCACTGAGGAAGGCTTTCTTATCTCTCCTTGCAATTCTTTGGAACTCTGCATTCAAATGGGTATATCTTTCCTTTTCTCCTTTGCTTTTCACTTCTATTCTTTTCACAGCTATTTTTAAGGCCTCCTCAGACAGCCATTTTGCTCTTTTTCATTTCTTTTTCTTGGAGATGGTCTTGACCACTGCATCCTGTACAATGTCACGAACCTCCGCCCATAGTTCTTCAGGCACTCTATCAGATCTAATCCCTTGAATCTATTTGTCACTTCTACTGTATAATCAATCATAAGGGATTTGATTTAGGTCATACCTGAATGGTCTAGTGGTTTTACCTACTTTCTTCAATTTAAGTCTGAATTTGGTAATAAGGAGTTCATGATCTGAGCCACAGTCAGCTCCCAGTCTTGTTTTTGCTGACTGTATAGAGCTTCTCCATCTTTGGCTGCAAAGTATATAATCAATCTGATTTTGGTGTTGGCCATCTGATAACGTCCATGTGTAGAGTCTTCTCTTGTGTTGTTGGAAGAGGGTGTTGGCTGTGACCAGTGCGTTCTCTTGGCAAAACTCTATTAGCCTTTGCCCTGCTTCATCCTGTACCCCAAGGCCAAATTTGCCTGTTATTTCAGGTGTTTCTTGATTTCCTACTTTTGCATTCCAGTCCCCTATAATGAAAAGGATATCTTTTTTGGGTGTTAGTTCTAAAAGGTCTTGTAGGTCTTCATAGAACTGTTCAACTTTAGCTTCTTCAGCATTACTGGTCAGGGCATAGACTTGGATTACTGTGACATTGAATGGTTTGCCTTGGAAACCAACAGAGATCATTCTGTTGTTTTTGAGATTGCATCCAAGTACTGCATTTCGGGCTCTTTTGTTGACTGTGATGGCTACTCCATTTCTTCTAAGGTATTCCTGCCCACAGTAGTAGATATAATGGTCATCTGAGTTAAATTCACCCATTCTAGTCCATCTTAGTTCGCTGATGCCTAGAATGTCGACGTTCACTCTTGCCATCTCCTGTTTGACCACTTCCAATTTGCCTTGATTCAAGGACCTAACATTCCAGGTTCCTATGCAATATTGCTCTTTACAGCATCAGACCTTGCTTCTATCACCAGTCATATCCACAACTGGGTGTTGTTTTTGCTTTGGCTCCATCCCTTCATTCTTTCTGGAATTATTTCTCCACTAATCTCCAGTACCATATTGGGGATCTACTGACCTGGGGAGTTCATCTTTCAGTGTCCTATCTTTTTGCCTTTTCATACTGTTCATGGGGTTCTCAAGGCAAGAATACCGAAGTGGTTTGCCATTCCCTTCTCCAGTGGACCACATTCTGTCAGACGTTTCCACCATGACCCGTCCGTCTTGGGTGGCCCCACACGGCATGGCTTAGTTTCATTGAGTTAGATAAGGCTGTGGTCCATGTGATCAGATTGGCTAGTTTTCTGTGATTGTGGTTTCAGTCTCTCTGCCCTCTGATGCCCTCTCTCAGTGCCTACTGTCTTTCTTGGGTTTCTCTTACCTTGGATGTGGGTTATCTCTTCACAGCTGCTACAGCAAAGCACAGCCGCTGCTCCTGAGCCACTGGGGAAGCCCAAAGCCAAAATGGTAGAGAAAGACCTAGAAGAGAAGAAACTTCCTTTGGATCGTAAATAATGCATAGATTTGGATAATTCTATAAATATCCTCAAAATGTTAATCTCATGTAAAGTCAGTATTACCAAAATGTGGGGGTTGAGTGGTATATTAAGAGGTTGTTAGGCACACCAATCTGATTAAAATAGAGGAGCTGAAGTTGCTAAGTGATAATGGTAGCACTAGATGATGGTAACATAACTTAGAAGAGATGGGGTCAGATTGTAGAATTTCCTGAGCTCCACCCTGAGGAATGACCATTACACATTATGAAATCATTGGGTGTAAGGGTTATCTTGGTTTGTTTTTTTTTTTTTAATTGAGGATCATCAGATGAAATTGAATGTTCTTAAAACTGCTTAGTACAGCCACTATGGAGAACAGTGTGGAGATTCCTTAAAAAACTGGGAATAGAACTGCCATATGACCCAGCAATCCCACTGCTGGGCATATACACCGAGGAAACCAGAATTGAAAGAGACGCGTGTACCCCAATGTTCATCGCAGCACTGTTTACAATAGCCAGGACATGGAAGCAACCTAGATGTCCATCAGCAGATGAATGGATAAGGAAGCTGTGGTACATATACACAATGGAATATTACTCAGCCATTAAAAAAAATACATTTGAATCAGTTCTACTGAGATGGATGAAACTGGAGCCCATTATACAGAGTGAAGTAAGCCAGAAAGAAAAACAACAATACAGTATACTAATGCATATATATGGAATTTGAAAGATGGTAACGATAACCCTATATGCGAGACAGAATAAGAGACACAGATGCATAGAACAATTTTATGGACTCTGAGGGAGAAGGTGAGGGTGGGATGTTCTGGGAGAATAGCATTGAAACATGTATATTATCATATGTGAAACAGAACACCATTCCATGTTCGATGCATGAGACAAGGGCTCAGGGCCGGGGCAATGGGATGATCCAGAGGGATGGGATGGGGAGGGAGGTGGGTGGGGGGTCCAGGAAGGGGAACACATGTAAACCCATGGCTGATTCATGTCAATGTATGGCAAAAACTATTACAATATTGTAAAGTAATTAGCCCCCAACTAAAATAAATAAATTCATAAAAAAAAAAAAACTGCATAGAGTAATGGTAAATAAGGATTAGAGGAGAGAGAGGCTAGGGGCCATTTAGTAAGCTACTGCAGTAGTCCAGACATATAAGTTGATAAGCCTTTAGCAGTAAGAGTGAAAAAGGAGAGAAAAATTGAAAACTTTTCAGTAGTCTTGATAACTTAATTGAAAATGAAGGAGAAATCAAAGATGACACAAAAGTTTTTAATTTGGTCAGTTCAGGTCACACCAAGCACTGTCTAAAATGAAAAATCAAGTTCTTGGTTAAGTTCAAAGTTAACAAATTCTGATGTAAGTCTTGCTAAACGGTACTGATTGGAGAGTGGGCTAAAAAGAGTGGGAGTGCCCATTTTTAGTAGTTCTGATCTTTACACTAGGAATTATTATAACTGCCTCATCATCATCTGATTCTAGTCCCAAGTCCCAGCGCTTTCACAAAACCTTTTCTGATAACCCAGAAAATGTGAAAAGCACATGGTGTGTCTCCTAATTTCTGGAGGGATGAATTCAGTGTCTCCTGACAGATCCTGGCTGTTGAATAGAAAGGAACTATCTTGTCGCTATTCCTATGGTCCTTTCTTGGATCTGTGGAGGTAATGTACAAACTGTTATAATGGATTCAGTATTTGTAAATAGCTTTGAAGATGAAAGTTAGAATCTGATTCTATTTGACCAACTGTAGGGATTGGAGGATCAGGGCTAAAGATGCCAAAGTACCTGGTGCACGTTCTTCTCTTGCCACCCTTGGAGTTTAGTGAATCGTCCAGAAATCTTTACTTTTTACTAATGGCGGCATTTATGTCAAGTGTCTTTTTTTTTTTTTCAGTCTGTTTTATTTTTATTTATTTATTTTTTAAATAAATTTATTTATTTTAGTTGGGGGCTAATTACTTTACAATATTGTAGTGGTTTTTGCCATACATTGACATGAATCAGCCATGGGTGTCAAGTGTCTTAAAAGTTACAAAGGCCTGCTTCAACTACATGGAAAGTAGGGTAGAATTGCAAATTCTAGTTATATACAAAATGTATGTAACCAAATCATAACTGAAGTATTTATCTATTTCTTATACTGTGGGGCAGTCCCATCAGCTAGAGAGTCACTCATTTAATGAATAAATGAAATGGAGCTCTAATATATGTCTGGTACTATTCTGGGCTCAGAAAACAATGAGCAAGACAGGTATTCTCCACTTTCAAGGAGTTTATGTTGACACTAAGTATAAGTGCTGTGAAGAGAAAACATGATGTAAGGGCATAAAAAATGACAGAATTGGCTAAAGTTTTAAGTATTAGTGGCTGCTTCTCAAAAATTATTTTTAGGAGGCTAAAATTTAAGCATACCACTAGTTAAAGTTGAATTATTTGCACGTTAAGACTCCCTTCACCATTTTTCAAATCTGTTAATTCTTGATTTCTTTCTGCTCTGAATTGCTTTTAAAAAAGGGTTCTATGTATCACTTATATTTTGATATTTTAGTTGATTGTGTGTAGAGAACTGGTCTGTTTTGTATAAAGCAGTTGGCCTGAGTAGGACCTCCCAGAGAATTATCAGAGATCATAAGATCTCAGGGACTTCTGAAGGGCTTAAAATTGGCTTTTGAAAAGGCTTCTATCTATGAAAGTCTTCTATCTCACTCTCATACCCAGAGAGGGAATCTGTTTCATAGTGATACCTACTACTGGGGAAATACCAGGTGCACCTTTTGTCTGGACCACCCTCTTACCCAGCTCCTGACAAATTTGGACTCGTTCTTCAAACCCACAGTACCACTACTGTACCTTGTGTATTCCTCTGTTGATGCACGTATCAGTTTACATTTCAGCCTCTCTAGTGTGTTCTCTGTCACCAGTACAAGGGTAATCTATCCTACCAGCCTACCTCACTGACTTGAGGGAGTAATAAAGGTAGTTGCACTTTGAATACTAGAGGATGGTGTACACCGTCTGTGACTTATGAAGTTTAAAGAGCTCTCACCAAGTGGAAAAAAGGGAACCTTCCTATACTGTTGGTGGGAATATAAATTGGTGTAGCAACTATGGAAAACAGTATGGAGATTCTCTAAAACTAAAAAGAGCATTACCATATGATCCAGCAATCCAACTTCTGCAAAGATATCTGGAAAAGATGAAAACGAATTAAAAAAGATTGCACCCTAATGTTCATAGCAGCACTGAAGAGCTGAAATATGAAACAACCCAAGTGCCCTTCAACAGATGATTGACTTAAGATGTGCTGTATATACACAATGGAATATTGCATGCATGCTCAGTCACTAAGTCATGTCTGACTCCTGGCAATCCTATGGACAGCCCACCAAGCTCCTTTGTCCATGGGGTTTCCCAAGCAAGAATACTGGAGTGGGTTGCCATTTCCTTCAAGGGATCTTTCAGACCCAAGGATGGAACCTGCGTCTTCTACACTGGCAGACGGGTTCTTTACCAATGAGCCACCAAGGAAACCCATAATGGAATATTACTCAGCCATAAAAAGAATTAAATATTGCCATTTTCAGCAACATGGATGGACCTAGAGAATATTATATTAAGCGAAGTAAGACAAATGTATGATATTGCTTATACATGAGATCTAAAAAATAATACAGACAAATCTATACACAAAACAGAAATAGACTCACAGACATAGGAAACAAACTTCTGATTCACAAAGGGGAGATGGGGGACAGGAGAGGTAAATTAGGAGATAAAAATTAGTATACACAAAAATAGATAATCAACAAGGATTTACTGTATAGCACAGGGAACCATATTCAGTATCTTGTAGTAATGGAAAATAATCTGAAAAAGTATATAAAATTGAATCACTTTGCTGATACCCAAAACTAGCACAATATTGTAAATTAACTACTCTTCAGTTTAAATAAAAAATAAGGAGCCCTCACTGTCCTGCTTGCCCACTTCTGATGTTCTCCAGTTTGTCAAGATCTTTTAGCGTAGGTCCATCAGTGAGCAGTGAACTCCAGATGTGATCTGATCAAGCAGAATACAGTTTGATTGTCATTTCTTACAATCTTGTTAAAGTTGTTTTAAAATGGACCTAGACTGTGTTGGCTGTCTTTAGCCATCACAGTATACTACATAACATATTAGGACTGTAGTTAGTTTCCAGACAACATTCTCATTTTCATTCTCAGTGTTTTGTGTGGCATTATGTTAGCACAGATCAGGGAGCCAGGTCCAGTCCAGCTAGAAATGAGCAGTTCCTTAAAGACGGCTTTGTGCCAAAAACAAGTGGCCTCAGCTGCCTCTAAAGGAAGAGCTCACATTTACCACAAGTTGAAGTGCTTGTTCTCCTTGAAGCCAGGTCTGCTCCTGGATGCCATAAAGAATGGTGAAAAGAGCTAGACTGGAAATCAAGAGCCTTGGGTTTGGGCTCTATTGCTGTTTTTTTCTGTGTGAATCGTTTTTCCCAGTTACAAAATGTGCGAATTTGACTAACAGTTCTCTTTTGTCACTCCATGATTCAACAAACTATTTAGTAATATAGTTCTAGCATTTTGACCAGACATCTCTTTCAATTAGTCAGCCACAAAGGGTTTGCTCAGAGTTTTAGAGCTTTATGTAACATTTTTGTTTAGAACTTTATATGAAGTAGACAGGTCATTCTCCCAATCAATAGGATGGCCCTGCCAACTCTGAAGAAGATTTGTAGAAAAAAGCAGGGAGGGAATTGTGTGTGATTATTTGTGTCATATAATTCAAAAACTCTGATATTCCTGGTATTTCTTAATAATTCCATCTATTTTTAGGATTAAGTTTTGAACATCATCATTCCTATCAGCATTCCCTACTTAGAAGTTTTAAATACTCCTGGTATAAAAATATTGTAAATAAATTTTGCTTTATGTTTTATAGCCACCAATTTTTATGGATTAAAAATTGGACTGGAAAGCCACCCATCACCTAAGGCTTCCCAGGTGGCCAGTGGTAAAGCATCCACCTGCCAAGCAGGAGACACAGGTTTAACCCTGGGTTGGAAAGATCCCCTGGAGAAGAAGTAAATGGCAACCTACACCAGTGTTCTTGCCTGGGAAATCCCATGGACCAAGAGCCTGGCAGATTACAGTCTAGGGGGTCACAAGAGTCAGACATGACTTAAGTGACTAAACAACAGCAATAACATGATCTTCTAGTTCAGTTTCATTTTTAGAAATATAGAAGTTGAAACCAAAAATGTTAAAGACATTTGCTCAAAGCCCCACAGCTAACACCTTGAATCAGGTATTGTGATTCGCTGTTTACTTTCTGCACTATGATTTCTTCTTGATACCAGTTGAATGTCATGACCACTTGAACCCGTGGGGCCTCAAATCTTTCATTCTCTCTGTATACCATTCTTTCTCTACTGGCATGGTCCAAAAATAAGGAATTCCTTCTGTAATTTATCATGAGGACTGAATAAGATAAGTGAAAATGCTTTGCAAACTATTGACACTACAATAGTTGGTAATGCTCACATTATATGTAGTCGGTATACATGTATATATGTGTGTATACTATACTAGACATTTAAGGTTCATTTTTGCTTTATGAAAGACACAATGTTCTTAAAGTCTGTTTAACATGCAGCATAATGCTAGTAAAACAATTTTCCCACCTATCACTTGGCCATTTCCATCAAAGGTCATTATTTAAACTTGTTTCTAAAGTAGATGGAAAAAGTTTCATTAGGTTTTCTCTCAACAGCACTGGCATTCACAGTGCTTTGGACATTATCAGGACCCCAGCACTATCTTATTTTTAGCTGGAGAGAGTGAGAGCTCATTTTCCATGGAGATCTCAAGGAGACATGTAGAAGTATCACAAACTATCAAGGAGGAAAACATGGTCCCCTTTTGAGCCAGAGACTTACACAATTGTTCAAATCTAAAATAGAAATGTTGTCCACTGCTCAGTAGGGAGCACACAGCCAAGGTACATATTTTCATCCCACCATCCTTTCCAGATTATTCTTTACTTGGCTGTGAGCTGCTCCAGGCCCAGAATGGGGTTGGAGATCAGAATCAAGTATTTTAAAAGTCGGCAGCTCCAAAACAAGCAGAACAGACCCTCTTGGAGGGTAGTAGTTTGCGGTTTGGCAAGAAGAAAGGAGTAAATGAAAAATAAAATTTTAAATCCAGATCCTCAATGGATGGAGAGAAAATTAATCTTTTTTTTCCCTTTTTTTTAGTTCAGTACTATCAGACTTGTTTTAGAATAGGGAGATAGATTGATGGAAGATGAGACACAAAGTAGAACAAGCCAATAAATATTTGAGTAAGTAGGTCCTCACCATTTAGAACAGTGACCTATATGCCACCACTCCACCCTTCCCCATCCACAAAGCTAATGATCACTTTTTTCACTGGAGGCTGAGAGCACTTGTCATCACCTCTCCCCACCCCTCTTGCCCCCACTCCTTTCCCAACTGGTCTAAAAGCCCATGTGGTCAGATTACTAACACATAAAGCGTCTCCTCTTACCCCCTAACTTACCCATAAAGAGCCTGAGAATTTAAATTGTAGTTTTGTATTCTTGGCTAAAGTTTGAGAAAAGGTCATGATATCTCATTGATGAATGAATATAAGACACTGGAACAGGCAGTGTTTATGTCTATGGGATAGTTCATTTTAATGATGGTGCATTAGAAGAGAATGAGCCCTGGATTGGGAATCAGGTGACCAAGTGAGTCTGTCTTCGTGGTCTATGTGACCTTCAACCAGTAATATATTAGCTCTCTGGTGTGTGCCACAAGGAGCATTTAAAGACCAGACAAAGTGTGCCTCTGAAGATCTAGAGCCCCAGGACCTGCCAAATGAGGAGATATGATCTCAGAGACTCTTTCCAACTCAAAATGCCACGGCTTCCAAGGAGGAGGTTTGCAACACCAAGAGAACTAGACACACAGCCCTGATGGACATTCACACCATGTTGGGGTCACATAGAATTTTTAGTGTGGGATTACTGTTCTTTCTCTTTTCCTCCAATACTCATCTCTCTATATATACTTTCTATATGTACCCTCTATATATACTTTCTTCTAGATGAGAACACTTTCAGAGAGCATTTCTGTGTTGTGACTCTCTGAGGACTTGAATATTTTTATTTTACCCTCACACTTAAACAATAGTTTCCACTGGATTTCAATGTGAGGAAGGAATTGTAAGGTTGTCTTTCCCCTCTTTGTAGAAATCAAAACTGACAAAAGCAGTACAAATGCCTTTGTGGGGAAAACTAGTAGATAGAAGTTTTGACTAAATATTTGACCATGAGCTTTTAAAACTGATTTTAACAACTATTTATTCAAATAAAGAGCATTGAACAGGGAAGCAAATACTTAGGGACAAGGTGATGAGGCAGCAGAAGGAAATGAAGCAGGAGCTGGCAGAGTTTAGGCAAGACATGGAAGGAAAAAATTAGGCCACCTCAGAAATGAAGGCAAAATTGAAAGTAAGGAAAAATCAATTTTTTTTGATTAAATAATTTTTGAGGGAAAATCAAATTTAAAACACAGCAGTTTTGATACAAAATCCTAGATTTGAACTTGCTTTCCTTCAGTGCTTTGCACAGTACACCGTTGCCTTCTGGTTCTCAGAGACCATGAAGAAGACTATCATGGAGCAGATCCCTGTTACTTTCAAGGTGATAACAGTTTTCTCTCTGGAATCCTTTAGAATTTTCTCTGGCTTTGATGATCTTAAATTTCACTCTAATGAATATTATAGTGTTTTGTTTCTGTTCTTAATGTCTCCTGTTAGTGCTCTATGAGCTCTTTAAATCAGTGATCTTACATTTTTTTTTCTAATTCTGGAAAGTTATCAGTCATTATTTCTTCAAAGGTTTCCTTGTAATTTGTTTTTCTCTCTACTTTGATTCATATTAAGCTTTTACTCCAAAACTACCTGTCACTTAACTTTTTTCTTACTTTGAACATTTCTGCCTACTCTTAACTCTCCCAGGGAAGGTTTCTTGACCTGATATTACAATTTGTTTCTCAGTTATCCCCTTCTGCTGATAAACTGGGCTTCCCTGGTAAAGAATCTGCCTGCTAATGCAGGAGACAGGAGACGTAGGTTCAGTCCCTGGGTTGGGAAGATCCTCTGGAGGAGGGCATGGCAACCCACTCCAGTGTTCTTGCCTGGAGAATCCCATGGACAGAGGAACCTGGTGAGCGTTAGTCCATAGGGTCGCAAAGAGATGGACGCAACTGAAGTGACTGAGCACACACGCACACTGATAAATTAATTCATTAGATTCTTAACTTGAACTGTTACATTAGTAACATAGCTCTTCTATATAATTGTTTATTTCTGCTTCATATTTCCAAAGCTCTTATCTTGTTAATCATATGTATTATGTGTATTTTACATTCTTGTCTGTCTGGTCCGTTGGTTATTTCCTTTAGCATGGACTGTTTAGCACGTGCACCTTGTTTGTATCATTCTTTCCCCCTGTAAAACCATATTACCTTGGGAATATTAGCTACTGAGACAGGTCACGTATACCTGGCTGAGGAGACTGAAATCCAGCCTTAGATCCTCATTAGTTCATAAACGATGTCTGGTGTCATGGAGTGGTATAGCAGTAGGAAATATTCCCTGCACTGATGACTTCTGTTGTTTCAGTCTGGACTTGATCACTCCCTACTTACCTACCCACGTTAGTTGACTTTTTCTGTATTTCCTCTCTCAGCTCTGCTCTTTTACAAAAACTTTCTCCTTGGGATTAGAATAAGAATTAGGGCTGCTCAGAGTTAAGACGCTGATCTGCACCTGTTGTTAGCTGCTCTCCACCAGCCAGATTCCAGCTCTGCCATATGTTGTATGCATATCCAAAGGCACTGTGCTGGCATTACTCTTCCTCCGCCCCACAGAAGTGATGAGGTGGGCAGTGACTTGCCCAGAACAGTGTGGAGGGGGGAAGAATATATAATGAGACTACACTTCTGCACCCTATCCTCCACCTGCCATCTTCTAGACTGCCATTTCCCATATGCATTTGAAACACAGCCACTTCCTATCTTCCTGAACGTTTCTCGTTTTTATATCATATTTTGTTATTCATTGACCTACCAGTGATTTGTGTAGCAGTTCTAGGGTGGATTCTGAAAGGAAGCCAGAAACTTCTGTTTGGTTGCTATCTTGTTCTCCCCTCCCCTAATGTATAATGTCACCTCTGTCACTCACCAAGTTCCACAATATATGTGGGTGTATTGCTACTGTCTCTAGTCTGTTTCATTTATGTATTATCTGCCTCTGTGCAATACCACACTGTTTTAATTATTGCAAATTCATAACATCTTTTTAAAAATGTTATTGGAATATAGTTGATTTACCATAATGTCTTGATATCCGATGTGGTGATCCTTTTTTCTTATTCATTTTGCAAATTGTTTTGGCTATTCCAGCCCTTTTACTCTTCTATGTGAACTCAATGATCAGTTTATCAAGTTCTATGAAAAATTCTTTTGAGTTTTAGGTGAATTGTTTTGAATTTATAGGTTGATTTAGGGAATTGCCATTGTTATTATATTGAGATCTCTAATACATTAGTATTGTATAAAGCTCCATTTATTTTTTCCCTAAAAATCTTGTTAAACTTTTGTGGGATTAATTCCTGGGTGCCTTATAGCTTTTGTTACTATTGTAAGTCACTTTTTCTTTTGCTTTTTTCTACAGTGAAAATACCTTTTTTTTTTCCTGATCATATAAAAAGTGCTCATTGGAAACATTTGATTATCATATAAAGAAGAAAGTAAATCTCACCCATCATACTGAGGTTACATTGTTGGTTATCCTTTCAAGCATTCTTTATGCATGCAATATACATACCCCAATAAATTTACATACATAGGATCCTGTCATGCTTGCTTTTTTTTGAACATGTATTCTCTACCTCCTCTCCCCATATTAACCCCTTTCTTATTCCCTAGCCACACACCTGTTACCTATATTCTTAACCAATATTTTCTCCATGCTTGTGAAATCCTACATAGATCCTTGTATTAATATTTATAGAGATTTCAGGGAGTTGATCATTGTTTTGAAAAAAATGGGGCATATTATACTCATTTGTACTTTCATTTTCTCACTTACCAGTACCTGTGAAAATCTAGATGCTACTACTCTAGATTCTACTAAGTCATTTATATGGATCTAATTTATTCTTTTAATATTCCATGATCTGGAGATGTAATACTATAATTTATTCAATAATTTGGATCAGTTGTATCTAGCAGGAACTAATTATTTTAAGTAGAAAGTGATTTAATACAGGTAATTTGGGACTTAACCAAATCCTTGTGAAAATGTTAGTCGCTCAGTCATGTCCATCTCTTTACGACTCTAAGGACTGTAGTGCTCCAGGCTCCTCTGTCCATCCGATTCTCCAGGCAAGAATACTGGAATGGGTAGCCATTCCATTCTCCAGGGGATCTTCCCGACCCAGGGATTGAACTCGGGTCTCCTGCATTGCAGGTGGATTCTTTACTGTCTGAGCCACTGTGTAAGCCCAAATCTTTCAGTTCAGTTCAGTGTAGTCGCTCAGTTGCGTCCGACTCTTTGAGACCCCATGAATCGCAGCAAGCCAGGCCTCTCTGTCCATCACCAACTCCCGGAGTCTACCCAAACCCATGTCCATCGAGTTGGTGATGCCATCCAGCCATCTCATCCTCTGTCATCCCCTTCTCCTCCTGTCCCCAATCCTTCCCAGCATTAGGGTCTTTTCCAATGAGTCAACTCTTCGCATGAGGTGCCCAAAGTATTGGAGTTTCAGTTTCACCATCAGTCCTTCCAATGAACACCCAGCCAAAGTATTGGAGTTTCAGCTTCAACATCAGTCCTTCCAATGAACACCAACCCAAAGTATTGGAGCTTCAGCTTCAACATCAGTCCTTCCAATGAACACCCGTCCTGAGCTCCCTTAGGATGGACTGGGTGGATTTTCTTGCAGTCCAAGGAACTCTCAAGAGTCTTCTCCAACACCACAGTTCAAAAGCATCAATTCTTCAGTGCTCAGCTTTCTTCACCGTCCAACTCTCTCATCCATACATGACTACTGGAAAAACCATAGCCTTGACTAGATGGACCTTTGTTGGCAAACTAATGTCTCTGCTTTTAAATATGCTATCTAGGTTGGTCATAACTTTCCTTCCAAGGAGTAAGCATCTTTTAATTTCATGGCTGCAATCACCATGTGCAGTGATTTTGGAGCCCCCAAAAATAAAGTCTGACACTGTTTCCACTGTTTCCCCATTTATTTCCCATGAAGTGATGGGACCAGATGACATGATCTTAGTTTTCTGAATGTTGAGCTTTAAGCTGACTTTTTCACTGTCCTCTTTCACTTTCATCAAGAGGCTCTTTAGTTCTTCTTCACTTTCTGCCATAAGGGTGGTGTCATCTGCATATCTGAGGTTATTGATATTTCTCCCCGCAATCTTGATTCCAGCTTGTGTTTCTTCCAGCCCAAATCCTTAGAGGGACCCAAATACCAGATTCTAGGCTGGGCCTCCAGTGATGACTCCCACAACAGTCCCACGGAACCTGCCGCACAAGGGAAATGCAACATCCATCACAGTCAGGAAGTTGATGTCCCAGCTGCTGGTTCCAGAGTCATGCCACCCTAGGTACAACCTGGGGAGTCAGGAAGCTACTGTCAGAACTGTTGACTCGAGACTCATATCATGTCTGTCAGAGCTACACTTGTACATCTGACTGGTGAAATTAAATCACAGTCAAGAACACTAGCTTCAAGGGAGTCTGGGAATTATGTCTTTAGTTTTTCAGACTCTGCAAGTAGACACACAAGAAGAAGGTTAACTAGAGGGAGAGTGGACCAGTCTACCCAATCTGCTGTATAATGTAGATTGCTGTAGATTGGGTTCCCCTACAAACAGTTTCACAGTAAACATATCTGTAATGTGGCCTCATGGATTCCTACTTATATTCCTAAGAAATAGGGTCCCAGGAGTAGAATTTCTGGAACAAAGTATATATGTATTTTAAAAAATAGACCTTGCCAAATTGCTTTCTGAAAAAATTGTAACACTTTACATTTCTGCCAGCAATGTGTGAGAATTACCTTCATTCATACCACACAATCAGCAATAGGAATGATGGTTTGGTGTGTTTGGTGTATGTGTCTGTGTGTTTGCTTATTGTGGAGAATTTCAAACATGCACAAAAGAAGGTAGAGTGTGTAATGAATTGTCATGTTCCTGTCTGGAAGCCTCAACCACCATCCATGCATGGCTGACTCTGTCACATCTACCTTCATGTTTTATATTGTTTTAGAACAAATTTCAGATACCATATTATTTCATTTATAAAGATAAGTGTATGTCTTAAAGATAAAAGCACACAATACTATTACAATATCTAAAATATTAACAATAATCATTCATGAAGTAGTCAGCCAGTGCTTACATTTTGTTTGAGTAAGGATTCAAATGGGCTTCCCAGGTAATGCTACTGGTAAAGAACCCACCTGCCAATGCAGGAGACTTAGTAGACGTGGGTTTGATCCCTGGGTTGGTAAGATCCCCTAGAGCTGGAAATGGCAACCCACTCCAGTATTCTTGCCTGGAGAATCCCATAGACGGAGGAGCCTGGCGGGCTACAGTCTATACAGTCACACAGAGTTGGACACAATTGAAGCAACTTAGCATGCATCCAAGATTCAAACAAGGCCCACAAATTGCAACAAATTAAAGTGTTTTGTGTCTTTAACTTATAGCCTCTCAAGGAAAAAAAAGAAAACCTTATAGCCTCTCCCTCCATTTTTTTATTCCTTACAATTTATTTGTTAAAAGAACCAGGTTAAGGATTCCATGAAGTTTGTTGCAGTCTGAATTTTTCAGATTGCATCCCTTTGTTGTAGTGGAATGTTGTCCTAGTTATTTCCTGTGAATTGGTAGTGGAATCTAGAGGCTTGGTCAACTCGAGTTAGACTTTTATGACAAGAATAATTCAGATGGTGTCTGTTTCTCCACTGGGACTCACATAATATCTGGTTATCTCTCCCCTTGTGATGTTAGCAAATCACTCGTGGTCAGTGTCCAGATCCACTAGGATTACAACACTAGCTATCCTTTTTCATCTATGACATAGAATACCTCTATAAAGAAAAATGTCCTCCACTCTGCTATTTGATTACCCGAGTTCATTTATATAAGAAAAATGCTTGATTCTTTCCAGGTTTTAACCAGTTTTCAAAATAATGAATTGGTTCCCTAGCATCCTTCAGTGATGACTTGTTTTTTTAGCATCACTGTGAATTCATGGATTAAATTTACTTGATGTGTTTCAATCCATTGTAGTTGTGACTCTTAACAGATACTTTTAAATTGTTCCACCTTTGATCAGTGGAAACTTTGCTATGGTTGTGTTTGTTCTTGCCACTGTGATAGGTGTCAAGCAATTTTACGTTACTTTCATTTTTATTTCCCTGATCTCTAGTGAATTTGACCATATTCTTATGTTTGTTGGGCCTTTTGGCTTTACTCACTAGAGAATTGTTTATTTGTATCCTTTGCACAATTTTCTATTCCCATTGTTGATTTTGTCTTATCAGTTTTTAAGGGTGCTTTGTACAGAAAGTAATCCTTGGTGAGAATATAGTAGCACAAACATTTCCCCATACATATTGATTGCTATTAACTTTGTCTTAGTGAAGTGATGAAGTGATAATGAAGAATATAGTAGCACAAACATTTCCCAGACATATTGATTGCTATTAAGTTTGTCTTAGTACCTTTTGCCAAATAACAAAAAAAGAAATTATTTGTATGTGGTCAAATATGCTTGGCTTTTATTTTATAGTTTCTTAGTTCTTGGTAAGGAAAGCCTTCCCAAATCATTGACTGTATATATAATCTCACAGACAGTTTTCTTCAAGCTTAAAAATTATTTTTCTTTTATACTGAAATACTTAATTTGTTTGCAATTTACTTTTGATTTTAGTGTAAGATAGTAGTCCATTTTTATTTTCTTTCATATGGGTAGCCAGTTATGCCTGCACTTTATTTTTTTTAAAGAGGGTTCATCTTTTTCCCACTGAACTACTGTTTTGGCATATAAACTTTTCTATTAGCCACCAATTATTTACTCTATTCCACAAATGCATTTTTATATACCCTTACTAGTGACATATTGGTTTGAATACATAAACTTTACAGTACAGCTGATATCTTAGTAAGTTCTGTATATACCCACTCTTCATTTTCTTATATTTTATAGTTGTATTAGCTATTCTTTGGCATTCTTTTGCTACTAAATTTTAGAATCATCTTATCTAATTCCAAGAAAAACCTTGTTGGAATTCTAATCAGAACTACATTAAATTTATATATTAAAATTCCTAGAATTAACAGTTTTTTATTGTCTTTCCTTTTAGGATTTCAATTTATTAAAATCCTATTTTATGTCTTTTAACAGTTTTTTTCCCCCTTAGTTTGTTTCAATATAAATCCTAAGTCTGTCTTGTTAAATTTATTTATAAGTATTTAGCATTTTTGTCACTAACATGATTTGACTGGATTTTAATTAGCAACATGAAGATTTTATAGGCATAAGAAAGAACTTTTTAGACAGACTGTTCAGTCACTGGAACTTGTAATTGAAGTGAAAGCTCCTCCTTATATTATCAGGAAGGAAAGGTGGATATCCATCTCTCTAAGACTATTTAGGTCAGGTCTTGCTGAGAGGTTGGGGCAGGGACCAGATGAGCCCTAGAAGACCTACAAAGAAGAGGAATCTACAGTGTTGCTGTTTTAGCCAGCCTCCTAATATCAGCCCTCATGTGAGGGCTCTTAACTTAGCCAGTTTTTCCAGCGGATACATGGACATGTAGAAGACCATTATAAAACATGCTGGGATAATCTAGATTAATTTAATTTTAAATTTAGGATAATCTAAAAATTTCCCAAAAAAGTTTTTCTTCTGTTTTTTTTCCAAAATTCCATTTTGCTGTTATGATATAGTTTGTTTGGTTTTTGCAATGAATACCTTTTTGTTGTTGTTTATTTCCCCAGGTAAACAAATACAATAAACGTACTCATTCATTCACTTTGTTTATACAAAAATAATAGAAAGAATTTTAGCCCACTGGAGTCCAGAGTTAATATGCTTTGCAGTACATCTTCTTATTCAACTTTCAAAATATCTCCATGAAGTAGACTGAGTTTATTTCATTTGTATCTCGTTTTTAACAACTAGGAACTTAAGGCCAGGAAGAACGTGTTACTTGCCCAAGGTCACACAGCTAGTTAATGCCATAGCTTCCACGCAAACCAAGTGGCTGACTCAGAAGATTTTATCATTATACTATTGTCCTTTCACAGAAGAATTTGAGGTAGAAATGTATGACTTAGAACCTCCATTTCTACTTTTACAAAACAAAGGATTTTTAATAGATGGTATCTGGTTGTAGATTCTTATTATGAAGAAAATTTGAGTTTACTGAATTTGTAAATCAAGGGTTTTACATATGCTGCTGCTGCTGCTAAGTCGCTTCAGTCATGTCCGACTCTGTGCAACCCCACAGACGGCAGCCCACGAGGCTTCCTCATCCCTGGGATTCTCCAGGCAAGAACACTGGAGTGGGTTGCCATTTCTTTCTCCAGTGCAGGAAAGTGAAAAGTGAAAGTGAAGTCGCTCAGCCCTGTCTGACTCTTAGCGACCCCATGGACTGCAGCCTACCAGGCTCCTCCGTCCATGGGATTTTCCAGGCAAGAGTACTGGAGTGGGTTGCCATAAACACCCCAAAATTTGCCTTACAGTATATAGTTTTCTCAGCTGTGATTTCCATGTGTTCATTTTCTCCTTAAAGGTGGTCTTTGCTGTACTGGCTTTTTATAGTGTTTCCCTCTATGGTTTCTAAGATAACCTCTACAGTGTGTTTGTGGAGGAAGGGGAGCAAATAGAGACACTATAGGTTATTAGTAGTAGTATATGAGGAAGAATGATAGAATGTGAAATAACAGAATGTGGTCACTTGAGTTTTTATTTGTCTATTCATTAAAAGAGTTGTTGCAATTCTTTCAAACTATATAAAACTGGAACCTGACCCCAGTCCCCTCTGCGTTCCCCTGTCACCTCCTTGGAATCTGGGGATTCTGCAGCTTGAAATCATTGGTTTATATCTTAAAATTGATTCTAACATTATAATAACCATAAGAACCTTAAAATAACATTTTGAACTAAATTTTAGAATTATTGTTATAATAAGTGCTATGATAAAATAGCCCTTTCCTAAAAGATGCCCAAGAAATTCTCAATAGAGGATACTTGTGGGATTTCAGGGTGCAACTTTGGGGAGATGACAGGTACTTTTTATTTTCTACCTTCTGTAGGGTTCTTTTCTTCCTTTCTTTTCTTTTTATTTTAGCTATGTGACTTTAATGATTAAAATTTTGATTTAAACATTTTTTCTTGAATTTGAAATTATATCTTCACTGATGGCTTTGTAGTCAAATGTTTTCCCCTAGATATAAGATTTTTCAATGATAAAATGACAATGCATGACAAAATAGGTTTTAAAGTACAGAAAAGCAATTTATAGTAAATATTTACAGGAACAAACACATTCTGGAGTTCAGTATGTCTGTATTTTCATATGGCAATGACTCTGGACAAGGCACTTGTCTTTAAAGAAATCATTAGCCAAACAAAAGCACTGTTGGTTAATTTCTAAAGTGATCTTTCTGCTATGGATTTTATCTTAGCTACAAGCAGTTCTCAGCTCTGATCTCACATCAGAATTACTGGGGAATTTTTAAAAAACAATTCCTGAAGCCCCACCCCAGATCAACCAAATCAATTTCTGTGAGTGCACCCAGGCATAAGTATTTTTAAAAAGCTTCACAAGTGAGTCCCACCTCTGGCCAGACTTGAGAACCTTAATCCACCAAAAGTGATCTAGGTGGATTTAATGAATTCCTAAACTAAGGTGAGCTATTTATTATTTGACACTTGTCAGAGATTAATAAATTATGATATTTTACCTTCTCTTTTTCCCCGTTCCTTCTTCTTTGGTTTTCCTAACAAGGGCCCAGCAATGAAGGCGACCAGGCTAGAGGAGGGATCCGGAGACAGGAAGGAAGTGCAGAGGACACGCACAGACAGATAGAGGCTAGGACTTGCAGATTAAACTTCTTAGAAAGGCAGTAAAAATAAATAGGCACCCCCTCCCCACCAAGCAGAAGGATATTTTCTGCAACTAGTGTTTTGCTTTTGGGCAGTGGCGTTAACTTGCATTATTTTAGGACATCTAAGGGAACAAATAGACATTTCTCTCTGAAGCTGATTTATTTAATCTTAACAAACCAGCCTTCATGCACTAGGTTTGTATGTTTGGACCATGGCATTTTTCAGGTTCAGTGATATATTTCCTGTAATTTCATGCAAATCCTCTTGATATCTAGTCATTAGCCATGTTTATAGGGACTGGTACAGCCCAGCTCCCATTAACTCTTAAAAACAGGCCAGCCAGGATTCCCTTTCATGACAGGACTTCACACTAAGGATAAATTTTTGGAAGTGGAATAAAATTGACACAATAGGACAGGGTACAAAAATCAATAAACAAAAATCAGTTGCATTTCTACATACTAGCAATGAACAATCATAAAAAGAAATGAAAAAACCAATTCCATTTTCAATAGCATCAAAAAAAAAGTAGTTAGAAACAAATTTAACAAAGAAGGTGAACGATTTTTACAGCAAACACTACAAAACATTGTTAAAAGAAATGAAAGAAGAAAAGAAAGAAAAGAAATGAGAAAGAAAGCATCTTGTGTTTGTTGACTGGAAGACTTAATATTGTTAAGAAAACTGTATTAACCAAAGCAATCTACAGATTCAATGCAATCTCTCTCAAAATCTCAACGATGATTTTTGCAGAAATAGGGACCAAGAAGTCCTAAAATACATATAAGCACCCCCTAAAATTCATTTAGGGACTCCTAAATAACCACAATGATCTCAGAAAAGATGATCAAAGTTGGTAGTGAGAGAGTCATTTCCTAGGTAGGTTGATAAGAAGTCCAGGGGTCCCCAAGGAGAGAGAGGTCTGGAATTCTCAAGGAGGAGGAAAGGACAAACATTTTTTCCATCTACATTCCTTAGGATTATATAACAATAATTATTCTGCTTGAGGACAGTTTCTGGAAAAAACCTTCTGGCTAATCCTGTTATCTTAAAATGTAAATTATGGGAGTGGGTCTAGTAAGGTCTTTACAACCTCCAGACATTCTTTTGATCCACTGTAATAACTAATTAAAAGTATATAACTCCATTGCTAACACTAGTGAGGGGGCACTCTTCATCCCCCTTCTGATGTCTATGTCAGAAGCTTTCTCTATCTCTTTTATACTTTAATAAAACTTTATTACACAAAAGCTCTGAGCAATCAAGCCTCGTCTCTGGCCCCGATTGAATTCTTCTCCTCCAGAGGCCAAGAATCCCAGCGTCTTTCATGGTTCAGCAACAACCTTTCAGTAGTCTCACACTTCATGATCCTAAAACATAATACAAAGCTGCAATAAGCAAAACAAAGTAGGATGGTATAAGCATAGATGTATAGACCAATGGAATAGAAGAGACAATCCAGAAATAAACACTTGCATACCAAAATGGCAAGATTAGAAAGACATAAGGAATCAATGATGAGCATTAAATATATATTTACCTATAGAACTAAGATTAAATAAGGAAAACTATATTGGGTTGCGCAAAAAGTTTGTTCCATAAGATACTAAGAAGAAACCTGAACAAACTTTTTGGCCAACCCAATAGTATGTAAGACTAGGAGCTGACAATTATTAGAGCAGAACTACAATAAAATGCAGCCATGAAATTAAAAGACGCTTACTCCTTGGAAGGAAAGCTATGACCAACCTAGACAGCATATTAAAAAGCAGAGACATTACTTTGTCAACAAAGGTCCATCTCGTCAAGGCTATGGTTTTTCCAGTGGTCATGTATGGATGTGAGAGTGGGACTATAAGGAAAGCTGAGCGCCGAAGAATTGATGCTTTTGAACTGTGATGTTGGAGAAGACTCTTGCGAGTCCCTTGGACTGCAAGGAGATCCAACCAGTCCATCCTAAAGGAAATCAGTCCTAAACAGTCATTGGAAGGACTGATGCTGAAGCTGAAGCTCCAATACTGATGTGAAGAACTGACTCATTGGAAAAGACCCTCATGGTGGGAAAGATTGAAGGCAGGAGCAGAAGGGCACTACAGAGGATGAGATGGCTGGATGGCATCACCAACTCAATGGACATGAGTCTGGGTAAACTCTGGGAGTTGGTGATGGACAGGGAGGCCTGGTGTGCTGCGGTTCATGGGGTCGCAAAGAGTAGGACACGACTGAGCAACTGAACTGACTGATAATGAAATGGATAATAGATGCAACAAAAGGAAAGTGCAAATGAAGAGACCAGGAAGCACTACACAATATTTCATAGCAGATGCAAAGTAAATATTAGGCAAGAGGAAAAAAATTTTTTAAGGTATCCTCTAAATCAATGAGGGGTTCTTGACTCACGACAAAGGAAAATATCTGAGGAACCCTGGAGCTAATGTTTCAGAGTAGGAAGATGCCTGGAAAAAAAACCCAAACCAAAAAGCATCCTAAGGATCATCCTCATTTTACAGATTAGAAAACTGAGGCCCAGAGACAGTGAGTGACTCCGCAAGCTCCACAAAGCTAGCACCAGACCCAGGTTTAACACTCGGGTCTCACAATCTGGGACTCTCCACCACAGCACACTTCCTTTTTATTTAGTTTTTTTAAAAATAAGTAGCTGAATTGAACATTTTTAAGATTTCTCCAGAACATCCCATGATACCATTTCAAAATGTCTTCAAACTTGGATCTTCTGTGGGGAAAGAAGACACAGAAATGCTTTCAGAGCTGGGTCTGGTTAGCCTCACAGCAAAGTTGGGTGGGGAACCCTGGTGTGAACCTTTAGGATTGTCTCTAATCTTAGGGTATTCTCTCTCCGCCTTTGACAACTTCTTCCCCTCCTCTCCTTGCCACTTGCCTCGCCGTGATCTAGTTGCCTCTCCCTTAAGTAGATATAGATTATGTCTGTGCTCAGTCGTGTACACTCTTTGCAATCCCATGTACTGCATGTAGTCCTGCCAGGCTCCTCAGTCCATGGGATTTTTCAGGCAAGAATACTGGAGTGGTTTGCAATATTTCTCTCCGAGAGATCTTCCTGACCCAGGGATGAAAACCCGAACCCATGTCTTCTGTGTCTTCCACATTGCAGGTGGATTTTTTACCCACCAAACCTTCAGGGAGGCCCTAGATATAGACCATACTTGCACGTTTAAAAGTAACTCAGGCGCTATCCTAAGCGCTTTACCAGGCTTATCTCACTGAAGCCTTACATTCCTATGAAGCAGATTTTTCGTCCCCATTTCAGAGACAAGAAAACAGAGTAACAGAGATAAGTAGCTTGCCCCAAATTTTGCAGCTTCTAGAAAATAAGGGGTAGAGTTCTCAACTCCAGAACCTGACTTTTTAAGGACTACGTTATCCAGCCTGAACAAAATTGCACGCTGTGCCCAATTCTGAAAATGAGCACGTTTTTCGCGATACTTTGTCCGAAAGCCAAAATTGCATTCATTTGGGGAATCTACTCGATTCGTTGTTGTTTTTGGTAGCCACATCAAAGAAAAAGACGATTAATTTTAAAGTCAACAGAGTTTTTCCAGTGTGTGGTCTTCTTTTGTGTATCGAGTGGTCTTCCAGGGAAAACATGAGAAAACACACTGAAGGCCTCCAGTCCGGTGTGCGAGAAGGAGTTGGGGCGGGGGGAGGGAAGGGCTAAGTGGACCGGCGTCCCGCGCCGGGTTCCGCTCCGGATTCTCGGCTCGCGACCCCGGGAGGAGGGCAGGTGGGCGTGGCGGAAGGACCTCAGGTCCATTCCCAGTGCGCTATGCAAATGACATGCAAACCAGCGCGTGTGAGTCCGAGTCCGCAGTTTGGATCCGGACTCGGAGCGCTGGGCTCTGAGGGGCTCTCCCACTTGCTCGCGCTCTCGCCGGGGGGCTCACCTCCGCCCCGACCCGGACGCGCCTCTCCTGCTCCCCGTGCCGCCGGGTTGGCAGCCAGCAGCGCTTTGAGCAGTGAGCCCGCGCTGCGCGCCTGCGGGACGACCCTGCCGAGCGCTGTGCCTTGGCCCCCGGGCTGCCTTCGCTGCGCGGGTGAGTGAGCCCGCCCCACGCTTTTGTCCCGGCGCGGCCCCTGGGAGTCACTCCCAGAGGGCGGGGGTCGCGGGGTCGGGACCCTGTATCGGGAGCTTGCTCCATGCTCCGCGGTCGGAGAAGGGTTCCTGCGTGCGGCGAGGAGTTGGGTGGGGGAACGCATAATTGAGCGACCCAGCACTTCCAAGCAGCCTCGGTTTTCTTTTGGAAGGTGAGGTGCCTGGGGACAGTGATGCCGTTGTCTCCATAGGCGTCATCCGAAAGGGATGCCTTTGATTTGAGTGGTGCAAATCGCCGCTAGCCTGCAAGGAAGAAAGGTGGACTCTTCTTCCAGCTCCCCAGCGCCTTGCAGGATGACTGGGGAACGACAGCTGCGGGGCGGGGGTGCCACGTGAAAGTCCTCCCTGTCTAAATGCGAGCCCTGGAAGGAAGGGCAATGGGTGCAGCTCCGGGGTCCCAGACAAAATTGGGGCGCCAGGCGTTGCAGTCTTTCTCTCCCTTCCTGCTCCTCACTCAAGCCCCTCGCCTGCTGCTCTGCCTGTCTTCAACCAGTTTTATGGTTGAAAGATTCTTGTTCTCAGATCATTGCGGTTGGAAAGTTTAGGCTAAACTAATTCCCAGGTGTTAGCTGTCAGCGGTTAAGGCAGAACTCCTCCATGGAACTTGTGGCTACTTACACTCCTCAAGACCCAAAGGACTGAACTTCTAGGAGTGGTGTTGCAGATGTGAAGATGGCTGGTGGGGAGAGTTTTTCAAGCATTTGTTGTTATTGCGAGGTGAGGAGGGCACATCCTCTAGATAGTAACCTGAAGTAGAAAGACCCAGCTCCTTTGTGGCCTAGCAAGGGTAAAAATAACCATTGCAATGGAAGGAGCTGGGGGAAAGTGGGGGCACACCCAGGCAGTGGGAATAGTACCAGGCCTCAGGCCACTGGTTTCTGCCATCCCTCCTCTCCCCCAGTGCAAAGAGCAGAGTATGTGAAATCCCCACTTGCCACCCACCCCACAGCCTGACTAGTGCTGTGTCCCCTTTCCACCTGGGGCTGTGGGTTCCTCCCTGTTTTAGTGCACTTGTTTGTCAAAATGGACAGCTGGTCAATAAGTTATTTGTAAATGGTGGGTTTGAGAGGACTGTTTAGGGAACCCCTCACCCTTTAAAGAGTGGGGGATCCACAGATCCAACAAAGTCTCTGGGGGAAGGGCTTCCCTGGTGGCTCAGACGGCAAAGAATCTGCTTGCAAAGTGGGACACTTGGGTTCGGATCCCTGGGTTGGGAAGATCCCCTGGAGGAGGGCATGACAACCCACTCCAGTATTCTTGCCTGGAGAATCCCCATAGACAGAGGAGCCTAGTGAGCTACACAGTCCATGGGGTCACAGAGAGTCAGACGCGACTGAGCGACTAAACACAGGGGAAGGGTAGGTGCTTCTGATAACTTTACTGGTTGCCTAAAAGGCATCTCAGGTTGTAGTAAAATAGCTTTGTTTTTTCCTCACTTTATTTCCCCTTCCTCTCCATCTCTTTATTTTGTCTTAAATTCTCAACCCCTTTGCGTTTTCTCTTTGGTGATTCTGTCTTAGTCTCTTTCCCTGCCCTGCATACTGCAGCCATGTGGAAGGTGATGCTGCTGGCACCAAGGTGCCCTGGGCTGGTATGGAATGTTCCTTCTCAATGCCCAGAGTGAAGTGGGCCTTTTGCCTCCCATCCTGACTGGGCTAAGAACCTTCAGCCAGAGCAGGTGGGAGCCTGGGCACTGGGTCCTGGCAGATGGGGGTGGGGTGGCTGGATGCTGGCTACTGGACTGGGTAATGGGTACCCTGGGGACTTGCACAAGAGCCTTTTTACCAGGATGTGCATATCTGTTCCCTCACTCATGATGCACAAAAATGCTGGTCCTCAGGCACTACTAGGCATGAAGTTGGAAAACTGCCCCAGGTGGCAAAGGATCTGTGTATTTGGTTTATTTTGTGCAGTATCTACTAACTGAGGAGGGGGGAGCTGGGGCCTTGGAGCAGTTTTTCTTTATATAAGGTTTGCTGACCCTCTCCTCAGGAGACTATTTCCTCAGAGGTTAGGGGACATGTACAGAACATACTAGGTCTTGGGGATGTTCCTGGTCTAACTGGTCAGCTTAGGTGGACCCACCTACTGCCTGGACCTTAGACAGACAGGTGCGTTCACCATAGGGCAGGAGCTTCTGGTTGGCAGCTCCAGGGGAGTCTGCTGGGACAGCTTGTCAGAGGAGGCTGCCCCAGATGGTGCTGGGGTTAGGAGAGAGGCCCTTGCAAAACCAAAGGTGGGAGAGGGGCTTTAATAGTAGCTGGGGGAGGGCGGTCTGCCCCAGCCTCAGTGGAATAGATTGTGAATGCTCTGGGATCACCATGGCCTCAGTATCTATAAGATTGACCTCTTGCTTCTCACACATCACCCCCCCCCCCCAAAAATATGAATCTGAGTCTGTGAAACAGAACTAGTTGATTTATTGGCACTTTGTCTTTTAAGAGATTCAAGAGGTGGCAATATGAGAATGCAGCCCTGCCCCGGTAGGGGTTCAGAGACCCAGTGAACATGTGGACTCTTACTTAGTATCTTTCTGAAAACACTTCTTGGTGTTCTGGAAATGCACACCAGGGCCCCTTGGAAGCCTAACTGCCCTTCCCTCAATTCAAGCCAACACACTCTGACTGGGAAATTGTTCATTCTTATAAGCTTCCTGTCCTATCCTTTCTGTAATTGTGGAGAATTTTAGAGAAAAACCCTTAGAAAGTAAACTTTCCCAACACAAGATGTTATCCTCTCCCAACCTGACTATTGTGTCCTTCTCTGAACCCCAGAGAGTGTACCCAGAAGGCACAAGGTAGGACCATTTGCATGGAAAGCGTACAAGTGGTGGCCTGGGGCTGGGAATCCAGAGAGCAGCACAGATGTCACTGGGACAGGCTCCTGTGCCATGTGACATCTGCCCCCTTCCTTCTGCTCCCCTAGCCTCCTGCTCCGCAAGCACAGGAAGGTGAGTATGCGGGCCAGGGTCTGGTGCATGAGCCACTCACCTCGCCCACCTGTGCCCTTCCGCAGATGAATTCCCTTGTCTGTTTGTTGAGTTCTGGCTTCAGACTTCTCCATTTGTTTTAAGCCAGCAGGTTGAGCACCTGTAGTTCTTACAGCCTGAAGGTGGGTGGACGTCGGTGACTGTCACTACAGCTGCAGATGTAGCCCTCCTGCCGTGTCAGATGCTCCTGCTTGTCAGGGCCGTGGCCCGTGTGAAATGGGGCTGGGGCAGGAGGAGAAGCCTGGAGGAATTCCTCCCTGTTTGCTGCTCGTGGGGATAAGGCTGGACTTCCAGAGGCTCACACTGTCCTCCTGTTCACTGTCCCTTGTGTCTGAGGGTGAATGCTCACGAGGGACACCCCGCAAGGGAGCTGTGGGAATTTCCATATAGATCTGGCTTCCAATGTTGTCCCCTCCCCTCACAGTTGGTGCTTTTGTTTCCCTTTCTCCTCTCCCCTCTTCTCTTGGGTCCCGAGTACAGAGCCCTCTGGAGAACAAAAGAAAAGGGGTGAGGAAAGGATTTCCTTTTCTTTCAGATCTGCTGCTTAATTTCCACCTGCTTCCCCTGACTCTGGGCCCCCAGATTGGATGGATGCTAATTTGTGAATGCAGGACTCTATGAGTTAGTTCTCATAATCTTTCAGGAACCAACATGCTTCACAGTTGAGCTTTCATCATTGAGGATGCTGTTTATCTGTTTTGTTTTCAGAGATTGATATTTCTGCTGCAGAGCAGTTCTCCTTCAGAGAGAGAGGAGCATGAGGGTAGTGTAGGTTCAGAGCCATCCTGTTCACTCACTGGCTGGCTGTTCTTGGGTATGGTATTTAACATTGTGGGCTGAGTGCAGTTTCCTTGTCAGTGAGGGTGTTTATATAAATGAAGTGAATGTGTGAATATAAAGAGGTATAAAAGAAGGAGTAGCTATTATTCTATATATTGACTAGTGTTCCCTAGGTCTATGGAATGACCTATACCTCAGCCAACAAGCATGAATGACAAGCCTCCTCTCCATCTAGCCTTGTGGAGGATTATACCAGGAAGGTACTATGCCCAAGGGACTTTGGGTTTTATGGGGAAATAGCAAACATGAATGCAGTATGTAATTAGAAAAGAGGGGTTAGTTCTGTGGCTCAGACTCAATTAGAAGAACTGCGGGTAGCAAGAAATTCAGAGGCTGAAGTGATGAGGAAAGACCTCAAAGCTTTTCCTCAGGGAGCAGGAGAGAGGGTGGTTACTGGCCTGGAGAGAGGAAGGTGGGAATACTTGTTTCCTGTCTCCAAAAGCTCTCCTCTCCTCCTTCGTTAGAACCTAGTGAAGAACCTTTGGCCCTGAGGTGAGCTCTCAACCATGCAGAACAGCTTGTCCTGAGATTAATTTAGGGGGAGTTTTCCCTCTGCTGCCCAGAATGTTCCTGGAACAATTTTGTTTTCACTTTATCCTGGGTCAAAAATTATAAGAAGCAAATCTACAACCAGAGTGAAAGCCCATCCCACAAAGACTTTTGGGCTCCCAGGGCTCGGTGTTCTTTCTTCATGTTTCATTTCTGTCAGCCCACCAGCCAGCTGCATCATAGTGAGGTGGAAACCCTAGTCTAGGAGGCCAAGACATTGGGTGCAGAACTGGAAACAGCCAGAGTTCTTATCTCTTCACTTTGATGGAGGAGGGTGATGGGGTGGGAAGGTCTGACTTTGACCAGAGTGAAAGTGTTAGTTGCTCAGTCATCTCTGACTTTGTGGCCCCATGGACTGTAGCCTGCCAAGCTCCTCTGTCCATGGAATTCTTCAGGCCAAAACATTGGAATGGGTAGCAATTCCCTTCTCCAGAGGATCTTCCCAACCCAGGAATCAAACCTTGGTCTTCTACATTGCAGGCAGAGAAATGGATGCAAATTGGTTCTCTCATCTGTCCCTTCTGGTTCCCCAGAGTCTTTGAAGGCTGTCTCCTTTAGTCTGAGAGTGCCCTGGGAAGGGCAGATAAAGTGTCCTTCTTTATCTGGCCTGACTCTGTCATCACTGCCATATGTCTGCTGCCAGGGCCCCAGAGTACCTTGTGTCTGCCCATGCAGCTCCCCCTTACCCTGAAGTCCCAGCCCCCATCCCACCCAGTACCCAGAGTTGACAGCTGGGGCTGACACTTTATTCTGGACCTGCCTTGACTCTGGAATGCACCATCCTTAACAGGAATTTTCACCCCATGAACCGAACATGGAAGCTCTTGCCAGTCTCCACTGACCCTGGAAGGAAAGACTCTTCTCCTTTGCCTGGGATGGACTAGGAGGAGGCTATGTGAAAAACCAGGAAGAGGCTGTGGTTTGGAGCTGTTTGGCACAGCTCCAGTGCTGTCCAGGTCTCTGCAAGCACATATGTAACTGGAGAGGGGACCTTTTCTCTGCTTGCCTGAGGAACCTGTGGGCAGATGAACAAGTGCTTGGTAGCCTTTACTTGCGATGGAGTCATCAGGTTTGGTGTCACACTAGGCCACGAGCTCCTGAGGGCAAAGGCCATGGTTTATCTCCATGTCCTTGCTCTTAGTCCAGTAAGTAGTCTTAGTATCTGACACGCCATGGTGCCTGGTCATCTGTGCTTAAGGCCTGGCTGGTGGGTGAGTTGGAGTGTTCAAGAAAGATCCTCAGGCATCTCCCCTCTGCTGCTCCAGGAGAAGGTACTTTCCCCTCATTTGCCTCACTTCTCCAAAATGTCTTCTTTCTGGTTAGGCATAACTGTTCTATTTTTCTCCTGAACTCTGCATGTTTTCTGTCAAGTACTCAGCCCATTCAGAGAACATGCCTAAAATGGACCTGTTCCTGCTGTTCCCCCTTATTCAGGTTACGTTCTCATTCTATATTTTTGTTTTAGTGTCAACTGAGCATTTCCATAGTCACTTGGTTGGTAACGCTGTGGAAGTGGACATGTTCAGCAGAAGACAACAGGCTGTTTCAGTGTCCCTGTAACTTGCCTCTTAGTACTGCGGAAGCTTGTCTTCACATTCACAGTAGGGCCTCATGCTGGGCATGAGACAGTTAATGTAGATACTACTGATTGTACCCCACAGCATTTCAACTGAAGTATTTTAGGGAGTTCAGGCTTTTTGTTGTGACTGGGCAGCCACCCGGGGCACAAGCTGATGACCACAGCTGCACAGCCCTTCCTCCTGTTGTTCCACCCTCCACTGGTTATCCCAGGCAGAGAGAATCGCTGGGTTTTACTTTCATATTGCTGTTGCTCATGACCAGACCTTCACTAGCTCACACTTGGACTATTAACTGTGGCACAAATACATTTTACACTTGACTGCTTTGTTAATCTTAAAGCCCAATCTGGCTGTGTCACTCCACCTTCAGAAACCCTCCGTGGCTCCCTGCTTCTCGCAGGACACCTTTAACCTGAAGTGCAAGGGCCTCTGTAATCTGACCTCCAAGGCAATGGAACTTGTTAACTTATTGTCCCTAAACCCAGTTTGCACTTTCCTGTCTCTCTGCCTATGTGAGCTTATCCTCTCCTGGAATAGTCTTCACTTTCCTCTTTGATTGACAAGTTCTTCTATCCTTAAATATTTGTTCAAGGAATGATTAAGTTCCTAATACACGTCAGACACTGTCCCCAAATGGAGACTGCCTTTGACCTCCTGAGCTTCACCTCAGCTTCAAGTTCTCTTCCTCATTTGAACTTCTGTAGGGACCTTGAATTGGTCCCTGTAAATTCTTTTGATGGTGACAAATCATACATTATTATGAAAAGTTTACATGTTTAGTTTTATTTATGCTAAATTTTTTATATCTACAACTACCTTGAAAAAATTTCAAGGGGAAGACATGCCTGCAGCTTTTATTTCCTAATAGCAGTCTTTCAGAACCCACTAATAACAAAATTCCTTTGGGAGCCTTGTTGGCAAAATAAACCATGCCTCCCAGTCCCTAGCCTAGACTTGGGTGGGGTCAGGGAATCTCTGTTTTTACAGAGATCCCCAGGTGTTTACAGTGTCGGCCAGAATTGAGAATCAATCTTCAATGCTTTTTTACTAGGTAATTATTTCTTTGATTTGTATATTAGGAGGGCGTCTTCAAAATTAGCAGAAACCAATTCAGCTAGTTGAAGAGAGGAAAAAAAAATGTAATAGTTGTATAATGGAAAGAGGTAACATTCTCATATTTTCTTGATTTCAAGTTACCGTAGGCTATAAGACTTACATCACTTTCTAGATTTTTGGGGAAAAAAACACTTCAATATATACAACTTTAGACTAAGTTTCAATGTGGTTTTACTCATACTGTCTTTCTTCAATATTATTGTAATCAAAGTATTCAGATCCTTCTGAACTGTTTTTCTATCAGAGTTATACAAGACTTCAAGGTAAAATGCTATTTTTGATCATCTGTGCTCATGATTTTTTAATGTTGAGCCATCCTTGAATTCTTAAGATAAATTCTTTGTAAATACTTGGTTATGATATATAGTTTTTTTTAAACACCTTTTGGCTTTGATTTTCTAATGCTTTATTGGATTTCTTTTTTTTTTTTTTTTTAATTTATGGTCATAAGTGAGATAGAACTAGTAACTTTTGCCTTCCTTGGCTGATTTTGTGTGTGCCCACAATTTTGACATCTTCAGCCCCTTTAGGATCAACAGAATAATTCTGAGGAATATTAAAGTATACCAGGGTTTTATCTACATTTCCTTTAGGTTATACTTTTAGTTCTGTTTTTTCTATAAGAAAATAACGTTGCTAAAAATTAAATGTCTTTTTCTGAAAGTTAACTGGAAGCTTTGAAAAAATTATTATTCAGTACCCAATTCATCACATGTTGCACATGAATTAGTAACACCAACTTTCCCTACCTTTGGAAAGTATGCTTTATTTTGATAAATGTAGCAATTTCTATTGCCTTTTGATTCCACTGCTTGACAAGTGGTAGGCATTGTTTTAGTTACACAATAACTTTTCTTTCCAATGTTGCATCATTATGGAATCTATTTTAAGACATTTTTTTCACATTAGAAAAATCAAAGTATGATTTTTCTGAATTTTTCTAATTTTTCATACAGTAAAATTCAGTTATTTTAGCGTACAACTTTGTGTTTTGACAAACATAGTCATGTAAGTATTACCATAATCAAGATACGGAATATTCCCTCACTTCTAAAAATTGCCTTGTGTACTTTCCTGGTCAACTCTTCTACCACCTGAAGGCCTTAAATAGGAATCACTGATCTGATTTCTGTACCTATGACTGTGCCTCTCTCAGAATCTCTTATGGTGTGTGGCATTTTAAGTTTATCTTCTTTCATTTAGTGCACTGTCTTGGAGAGTTATCTATGTTGTTGGGTATACCAGTAGGTCATTCCTTTTTGCTGCTGAGTATTATGTCATTGTATGTGTTCTTTATTTGCCAGTTGAGGGATATTTGGGCTGTTTCCAGTCTGGGGTGATAATGAATAATTCACTATGAGTATTTGTATACATGTTTTTATGTCAACATAGATATTTACACAAGTGAAATGAAAATCTAGGAATGGGATTGCTGGGTGGTATAGAAAAAAGAAAAAAAGTATCTCCAATGCTTTCTTTAAGATGTTTATAGTTTTAGGTTTTACATTTAGGTCTAATCCATTTTGAGGTTTTTTTTTCCACATGGTGTAAGGTATAGGTAAAGGTTCTTTTTTGCATGCAGACATCCAGTTACTCCAACACTATTGTTAAAAGATTATCCTTTCCCTCTTGAATTGCCTTTGTATCTTTGTTAGAAATCAATTGAGAATGTATGTGTGGGTCTGTTTCTGACTATTCTGTTCCATTGGTTTATGTGTATATCCTTTTAGCAATACTACACTGTCTTTTTAAAAATTAATTAATTAATTAATTTGGCTGTGTCAAATCTTAGTTGTGGCACAGGGGATCTTTGTTGAGTCATGTGGGATTTTTCACTGTGGTGCACGGATCTCTAGTTGCGGTGTAGAAGTTGTGGTGTGTGGGCTCTCTAGTTGTGGCATGTGGGCTCCAGAGCATGTGGGATCAGTAGTTGCAGCATGCAGACTCTCTAGTTGAATACTACACTGTCTTGATTATTGTAGCTTTAAGTTTTGATGGGAGAAATATCAATAACCTCAGATACTCAGATATCACCACCCTTATGGCAGAAAGCAAAGAAGAACTAAAGAGCTTCTTAATGAAAGTGAAAGAGAACAGTGAAAAAGTTGGCTTAAAACTCAACATGCAAAAAACTAAGATCATGGCATCTGGTCCCATCACTTCATGGCAAATAGATGGGGAAACAATGGAAACAGTGACAGACTTTATTTTGGGGGGCTCCAAAATCACTGCAGATGGTGACTGAAGCCATGAAATTAAAAGACACTTGCTCCTTGGAAGAAAAGCTATGACAAACCTAGACAGCACGTTAAAAAGCAGAGACATTACTTTGCTGACCAAAGTCCATCTGGTCAAAGCTATGGTTTTTCCAGTGTGAATGTGAGAGTTGGACTATAAAGAAAGCTGAGCACCAAAGAATTGATGCTTTTCAACTGTGGTGTTGGAGAAGACTCTTGAGAGTCTCTTTTTTTTAATCAAATAAATTTATTTATTTTAGTTGGGGGATAATTACTTTACAATATTGTAGTAGTTTTTGCCATACATTGACACAAATCAGCCATGGGTTTACATGTGTTCCCCTTCCTGGACCCCCCTCCCACCTCCCTCCCCATCCCATCCCTCTGGGCCATCCCATTGCCCCAGCCCTGAGCATTTGTCTCATGCATAGAACATGGAATGGTGTTCTGTTTCACACATGACAATATACATGTTTCAATGCTATTCTCCCAGAAAGTCCCACCCTCACCTTCTCCCTCAGACTCCATAAGACTGTTCTATGCATCTGTGTCTCTTATTCTGTCTCGCATATAGGGTTATCATTGCCATTTTTCAAATTCCATATATATGCATTAGTATACTGTATTGGTGTTTTTCTTTCTGGCTTACTTCACTCTGTATAATGGGCTCCAGTTTCATCCATCTCAATAGAACCGATTCAAATGTATTTTTTTAATGGCTGAGTAATATTCCATTGTGTATATGTACCACAGCTTTCTTATCCATTCATCTGCTGATGGACATCTAGGTTGCTTCCATGTCCTGGCTATTGTAAACAGTGCTGCGATGAACATTGGGGTACACGCGTCTCTTTCAATTCTGGTTTCCTCAGTGTGTATGCCCAGCAGTGGGATTGCTGGGTCATATGGCAGTTCTATTCCCAGTTTTTTAAGGAATCTCCACACTGTTCTCCATAGTCTTGAGAGTCTCTTGGACTGCAGGGAGATCAAACCAGTCAATCCTGAAGGAAATCAGTCCTGAATATTCATTGGAAGGACTGATGCTGAAGATGAAACTCCAATACTTTGGCCACCTGATGCAAAGAACTGACTCATTGGAAAAGACTCTGATGCTGGGAAAGATCAAAGGCAGGAGGAGAAGGGGCCGACAGAGGAAGAGATGGCTGGATGACATCACTGACTCGATGGATATGAGTTTGAGCAAGCTCCAGGAGTTGGTCATGGACACAGAAGCCTGGTGTGCTGTAGTCCATGGGGTCACAAAGAGTCAGACACAACTAAGCGACTGAACTGAACTGAGTGTGAATCTTTCAACTTAGTTGTTTTCCAAAGGATCTAGAATAGTCAAAACGATTCTGAAAAGGAAGAATGGATCTATAGATTCAATACAATACTAACAAAACTTTCAGCAGGTTTTTATGCAGAAGCCAATAAGATGATTTTGAAATATTTCATAATCAGGACAGTGTGGTATTCAACTAGAGTGCCTGCAACCAAGATCTGATGTAGCCAAACAAATTAATTAATTACCTAAGTTGATTCTGCAGAGATCCCTGGGGCTTCTACCTTAAAGTTGGACCAGTGTGAGGGAGGAGCAGAAGTCATACCTCAGACTGCTTTCCTTGTGGAAGGCAACAGCCTGGCTGTCTAGCCCAGAGAGTCTGGGACCCTAATGTTCACATCTGCTTTCCAAACTGGTCTGTAGAACAGAGAGTAGAGGAAGTAGGAGTTGCTATAATTTTATGGTGAAAGGGCTCTCAGTAATTTTAAGCAAGAGTCAACAAAGTTTTTCTGAAAAGAGCCAATAGTACAAATTTTCAACTTAGCAGGCTATACTATGTCACAAGTATTCAACTCTTCCTTTTTTTTTTTTGTAGCATGAAAGCAGCCATAGATAATATGGTAATGAATGGTCATGACTGTGTTTCACTAAAACTTTATTTACAAAAATAGACAATAGGCTGGATCTGGCCTGTAGGACATAGTTTGCCCAGCCCTGCTATAGTCTGTTAATGTGGTGAATTACATTGATTGATTTTAAATGTTGAACCAGACTTGCTTTCCCAAGATGAACTCCATTTAGTTTAGAGCATCTGGTCTGCACCTGTCCATGTCTTTGTTTCTTAGCTTGTCACTGAGCTGGGAGCTTCTCAGGAGCAGGGTCACAGTAATATCACTTCTTATCGCCCATCAAGCATAAAGTGGTGGTCAGTAAATACTGTGGCTGTGTGGGAAGAATTGTATATGTTCATGGTACCTCTGCTGACCTTGCTTTATGGTTCTCTCCGGGGCCTAGAGGAAATGGGGGTTGTGTGGAGGAGTTGGGTCCAAGTGCTGTCACTGCAGGCACAGGCTGATCTTTCATTTCAGAGGCTATTTTGGAAACATGACTTAAGTTTGGTCTGTGGGGAGCTGCTTTCTAATTACTCTCTCCTTTTCCTGAGAGTTGTGGTTGGCACAAGAATTCAGGCATCCAGATGCCAGCCCCAGTGCTGGTGTTCTGAAAGGGCTTGACTAACTCCTTTCGAGGCCCCTAGTCTCCTTTTACTGAGGGGTTTGCAGGTGTGTGGGAGAGTCAGAGCAGGAGGGGTGGGCCAGTCTGCCTGCTGAACGTGAGCATAGCTGACCATTGTATCTCTGGGCAGCTGTGCATTGACCACATTGTGCCATGGCAACTCCGTGCACCAGACAGATTTTGTACAGGTAGTACACAGATTCCATCTCAGCCACTTCTCATTGATTAGGACAGTGGGTGTGTGTGGTTGACAGGAAGGGTCTGGGCTTTGCTGCTCCGCAGACCTGGGTTTGAATCCCACCTCGACAACTTACTAGATGGATGAGCCTGAGAAATTATTGGTCTGAACTTACCTTCACTCATTTCTATAATGAAGATGCTCACAACCTCCCAGCATTGTTGCTAGGGTTACATTAAACATGTCAACCCTCTCCTGAGAAGTGAGAGGGTACTCTGAAGGATATTAAGTGAGGAGTGGTGGGCAAGTCTATAGAGAAATGGAAAGCAAGCTTCAGACATGATGGGAAAATCCATTAGAAGTCTAGGGTATGGAGAGGGGCTATTGGTCACTTTCTCCCTCCTCAGATATTTTTTTCCTGAAGGGGCTGAGTCTCTGAATTTGCTCTGGGGCAGGGAGGGGATGACTACCTGGTGTGGGTGAGGCCTTAGGTTGTTTGGTGCTTTTATCTTACTGAGCCTGGTTCACTGGGATGGGAACAGGGTCCTGGGATTGTGCCAGACCCTGGTTAGTGGAACAAGTCACAAAATTGCCTGATATTCGATGGTGCCAGGCTTCTAGGACCTGGTGACAGTAATAGCTGCTGCCCCCCCGCCGCCCCCCATTGTACATGTGTAGGCCCTTACTGGGGGCATAGCACATTTGTACCATCATTACTGCTCCGTGGGTGAGGAGGGGGTAAGGAGAGTCCCCCCCAAGTGCCATGGGGACATTCCCACTCTGTGTGCTCTAGGGTCTCTGTGTTCCTTTGTTGGCATTCTAGATCCCTGGGTCCAGCTCTTAGGGAATGACGCCCCTAGGTTTCCTGCAGGAAGTCAGTGAATTAAGGAAACTGCTGCTTCCAGGCCCATTCTGCCCACCCTCTGGAGGAATCTGACCAGAGTTTTTATGAGAGAGCTCATAAAGCTTGTTGAGGATTGGAAATTAAATAAAGTTCCAGTTTTATCATCCTGAGATGATTTTCTATTATTGTACCTTAAGACAACATTAAAACACAGATCTGCTTGTAATATCCCTGGTTAAAAAACAATGTTAACCTTTACTGCATGAAAGATAAAATTCTAACTATTCAACTCGGCATGCAAAATAGACTACAGTTGGACCCCCACCACATAAGATATTCAGTTATCATTGAGTGGCTGTAAGTACTTTTCATTTGGTTAATGTTTTATAGTTTACTTAATGTTTCACACAGTTTGCATGTAATTTTTATCAGTCTTACGATGTCTTATTATTCTTATTATTAATAATATTAGACTATTTAGACTTATTAGGCTATTTAGACTTATTAGACTGATTAATAATAAGTCTTATTATTCTTATTTCTGTTTTATAGTTGAGGATCTAAGGCTCAGGGAGGTTAAAAAGAACTTGCCCAGTTTCACATGGCCGTAGTGAAGTCGCTATTTTAAGCAGAGGGCAAAAAATAGTGGTTACTTGCCACTTCCTAGGTGTGTGACCTTGACTAGGTTTAGCTCTAAAATAAGGATGATACAGCTTTGTCATAAGATTTTTGTGAGGGTGAAATGAAATAATCCAACCAAAAACTTGGCGTGTTGCCTGCCATATAGTAAGGGCTCAGGAAATGTTAGGTATTATTATGATACTCTCTTTAAACTGTTCTGCAATTAACGTTTCCAGTTTTTAGTCCACAATTCTGAGTAACACTGCTATAAATATCTTTGTCCAAATGGCTTTTTTTTTCTGTGTAATTTCCTTGGATTATATTCCAAGAACAGTATTACCAGGTTGAAAGGTATGATCCTCTTTTTTGTCCTTTTTTCCATATCACCCAAAAGCCTATTACTTGAACAATTTCCTGATTCAGTTTGGTCAGTTCAGTTGCTCAGTCACGTCCGACTCTTTGTGACCCCATGAACTGCAGCACTCTAGGCCTCCCTGTCCATCACCAACTCCTGGAGTTACCCAAATTCATGTCCATTGAGTCGGTGATGCCATCCAACCATCTCATCCTCTGTCGTCCCCTTCTCCTCATGCCTTCAATCTTTTGCAACATCAGGGTCTTTTCAAATGAGTCAGCTCTCCGCATCAGGTGGCCAGAATATTGGAGTTTCAGCTTCAACATCAGTCTTTCTAATGAACACCCAGGACTGATTTCCTTCAGGATGGACTGGTTGGATCTCCTTGCAGTCCAAGGGACTCTCAAGAGTCTTCTCCAACACCACAATTCAAAAGCATCAATTCTTTGGTGCTCAGCTTTCTTTATAGTCCAACTCTTACATCCATACATGACTACTGGAAAAACCATAGCCTTGACTAAATGGACCTTTGTTGGCAAAGTAATGTCTCTGCTTTTTAATATGCTGTCTAGGTTGGTCATAACTTTCCTTCCAAGGAGTGAGTGTCTTTTAATTTCATGGCTACAATCACCATCTGCAGTGATTTTGGAGCCCAGAAAAATAAAGTCAGCCACTGTTTCCACTGTTTCTCCATCTATTTCCCATGAAGTGATGGGGCCGGATGCCATGATCTTAGTTTTCTGAATGTTGAGCTTTAAGCCAACTTTTTCACTCTCCACTTTCACTTTCATCAAGAGGCTCTTTAGTTCTTCACTTTCTGCCATAAGGGTGGTGTCATCTGCATATCTGAGGTTATTGATATTTCTCCTGGCAATCTTGATTCCAGCTTGTGCTTCATCCAGCTGGGCGTTTCTCGTGATGTACTCTGCATATAGGTTAAATAAGCAGGGTGACAATATACAGCCTTGGCGTACTCCTTTTCCTATTTGGAACCAGTCTGTTGTTCCATGTCCAGTTCTAACTGTTGCTTCCTGACCTGCATACAGGTTTCTCAAGAGGCAGATCAGATGGTCTGGTATTCCCATCTCTTTCAGAATTTTCCACAGTTTTTTATGATCCACACAGTCAAAGACTTTGGCATAGTCAATAAAGCAGAAATAGATGTTTTTCTGGAACTCTTGCTTTTTCAATGATCCAGCGGATGTTGGCAATTTGATCTCTGGTTCCTCTGCCTTTTCTAAAACCATCTTGAACAGGCCACTATTGGACCCATGAGAGTGATCCGTCTCCTGTAGATATTACTTCCCTGTGACCTCTCTCTTAGCCTGTTAGAGGGACCATCAGTCATTGTTAATAAAGGCCAACAGATTCTAGATTGTTTGGAGCCAAACTGTATAAAACAGATTGTACCCACAGCAAGACATAGACCAAGGTGTTCAGCAAACTGTACCCCAAACCCTATGAGTGGCTGGCCTCTCACCTGCTTCCTGCAGGCTCCCTGGGAAGACTTAGCATGTGTACTGTTGGTAGATAGGATGGATGAGGAGTGGTGTTAGGGGAGGTGGGAACTGCTTCTGAGGGCCTTTCCTGAAATTGTAGGGAGAAAGCCTGTGTATGCGAACCATGAGTGCCTCCAGACTTTTTATATGTGAGGGGGTTACTAGTTTCTTAGGGCTGCTGTAAACAATGTATCACACACTGGGTGGCTTAGAACAACAGAAACTTGTTCTTTCACATCCTAGAGGCTTGTTGTTGTTCAGTTGCTCAGTTGTGTCTGATTCTTTATGACCCCATAGACCCCAAGCCAAGTGCACCAGGCTTCCCTGTCCTTCACTATCTCCTGGAGTTTGCTCAGACTCATGTCCATTGAGTCAGTGATACCATCCAACCATCTCATCCTCTGTCATCCCCTTCTCCTACTGCCTTCAATATTTCCCAGCATCAGGGTCTTTTCCAGTGAGTCAGCTCTTCGCATCGGATGACCAAAGTATTGGAGCTTCACCTTGAGTATCAGTCCTTTCAATGACTATTCAGGACCGATTTCCTTTAGGATTGACTGGTTTGATCTCTTTGCAGTCCAAGGGACTCTCAAGAGTCTTTTCCAGCACCACAGTTTGAAAGCATCAATTCTTCAATTCTCAGCCTTCTTTATGGTCCAACTCTCATATCTGTACATGACGATCAGAAAAACCATAGCTTTGACTATATTGACCTTTGTTGACAAAGTGATGTAGAGGCTGGAAGGTGTCAGCAGAGCCATGCTCCCTCTGAGGGCTCTAGGAAGGGTCCTTCCTTGTCTCAGCATGTGATGGTTTGCTGGCAAGCCACTGGCATTCCTTGGCTTGTGCATGCATCCCTCCAGTCTCTGCCTCCATCTTTGTATGGCCATCTCTTCTGTGTCTCTCTATGTTGTGTATGTGTCCAGTTTTCTCTCTTCTTTTAAGGACATCAGTCATTTGATTAGGGCCCACCCTACTTCCATGTGAATTCATCATAACTTGCAAAGACTCTATTTCCAAATAAGGTTGTATTCACAGGTTGCATGGGGAGGGTGGGGGTACGATTTCCACATGACTTTTTGGAGGACCCAGTTCAACCCACAACAGAACAGTTAAGAAGGAAAAGTGGAAAATGTCCATTTTCTGTATCACTGACTGTGTTTGGAGGGAGCTTGATGATGTTATAGACAGTGGTAATGCTATTGGTGGGAGTGCTGGCAGCTGTCTCAGGGTGCTGCTGCTTCTCATCTTGGATCCCCCCTACCTACCTACCACCCTGGGGACTGGTCTTGGACTATGTCAGTGACAGATGTAGAGATCAGGCGTATGTGGCTGGGGTGATGCAACCAAGGGAGAAAGGGCTTAGTTACCAAGGGAAAGTGGTTTTCCAGTACTGAGTGGAGAGTAGAAGGAGGAGCTCAGGAAAGGGCAAACATGCAGATCTCAGGTTAAGTCTTAGGCCAGCTGGAACACTACGGCTTCTGTTTCTTCACTGAAAGGTGAGGGGGTGAGACCGGATGGCTTCTGCGGGCCCTTCCTACTCTGGCATCATGTAATTCTTGTTTGAGACTTGACATCTTATTTATTTTTTTTATTTTGGTGGTACCACGTGGCATGTTAGTTCCTTGACCAGAGATCAAACCCACACCCTCGGCAGTGAAAGCTCAGAGCCTTAACCACTGGACCACTGAGGAAGTCCCAGAGTTGACATTTTAGAGAAGCTCCTTGAGCCTGAGGATTGTTGTGAGGTCTTATTAGCTGATGAGGTGTGAGCAGCTGACATGGGAAGGGTGCTTAATAGGGGACAGTTTTCAGGACCTGGTATTTCCCATCCAGGCCTTTCCAACAGGACTTTATTTGAGTCACCTTCTCCAGGAGGCCTTTTCCTGGCCACCTTCTCTACAATATTAACCCCACCCCTGATATTTCATGGCCCTTCTCCTGGCTCTGCTTTCTCCTCCTCATACTTAACCCATATACAACATGGTTTATATATTCTTTTCTTGTCTCACGTACTGTCTGTTTCTCCACTAGGTGGTAAGCTTGTGGAGGGCAGGGATTTTTATCCAATACTAAATAGTGACTGTCACATCTAGGCAATCAATACATTATTTGTTGAACATTGAATAATTGAAGGTATTATAAATTGGATAAATTTTTAAAGGAATATACTAGTTATAATCTTCGAGGCATATCATTATTTGTCAGCTCCAGCCCCCAGCATTATCAGACTTTAAATTTTAGCCATTCTGGTGAATATGTAGCAGTATCCCCAAATGGTTGTAATTTACACTTCCCTAATGGTTAATGATACTAAGAATTTTTTCATGTGCTTATTGATGATTCTTTGTCTTTCTTTCTGAAGTGTTATTCAAATTATTCAACTATTTTGTCCATTTTAAAAAATTATGTTTTTTGTCATTTCATCATTGAGTTTTAGGAATTCTTTATTTATTCTGAATACTACTTACTTGTCAGGTATGTGATTTGCAAATTTCCCCCCTAATTTTGGCTTGCCTGTTCATTTCCCTTTTTTTTGGTTGTGCTGTGTGGCATGCAGGATCTTAATTCCCTCAGCGAGGATCAAATCCGTGGCCCCTGCATTGGGAACATGGAGTCCTGAACACTGGACCATTAGGAAGGTCCCCTATTCATTTTCTTAACAGTGTTTTCTGTTTTAAATTTTGAGATCTAATTTATCATTTTCTTTGTAAAGTTGTTTTTTTTTCCATGTCCTAAGAAACTTTTCTGACTCCCATATTACAAATATCATCTCTTATATTTTCTTCTAGAAGCTTTCTAGCTTTAATTTCTATGTTTATATCTGTCATCCATCTTAAATTAATTTTTGTGTGCCATATGAAGTGTGTGTGTGTTTGTATGCTCAGTCGTGTCCTACTCTTTGTGACTCCATGGACTGTAGCCTGCCATGCTTCTCTGTCCATGGGATTATCCAGGCAAAAATACTGCAGTGGGTTGCCATTTCCTCCTCCAGACCATATAAAGCAGGAGGGGTCAAAATTATTTTTTTCACTAATGAATATCCAGTTGTTCCTGCTGCATTTGAGGCGAAACACTTTCTTTTTTGTTAGGTACTGTTTTTTCCCCATTTTACAGATGAAGAAACTGAGACAGAGCTAGATTAAGTAACTTGTTCACAGGTCCTGCAGCTGGTACAGTTAGATCCAGAATTTGAGCCCAGAGCTTGTATATTTATCCACTATGCTCTGTTACCTTCTCATGCTAATGACTCTGAGGTTTCAGCTTGAGTGCCAGGCAGCTCAGTGTAAAGTGTTGGCAGAGAAGTCAGGAAGGGGGGTGAGTTTCATTTGGGGTTGAGTTGGGGAACCTATGGGATACCTGATTGAGTACATTGGGAAGCAGATTTTTAGAAAAGGGAGGATGAGTTAGGGAAGAGGGAATAAACAAGGGAGGAGGGAAGCAAGAGGTGCTGGAAGGGGATATCATTAAACCCAACCTGAACTCTGCCTTTTTGGTTTAGTGTCAGGGTTTTGAAAGCCTGTCACATCAATCTTGGTCCATAAAAGCCCATGAAATATGTGAGATCCAATTAGTCTAGATCTATTGAATCTAGGTGGTAAGGGTGATGTGAACAAGAGTCATAAAGCTAGAGAAGAGAAACAGATTAAGTGAGGCAGGGAGAGTCACCAAGAATCAGGATCAGAGTGCCTACTCTCAAAACTTAATCCACCTCTGCAGCTCACTAATCACGGGAGCTCAAGCAAGTTACTTCATTTCTGTGCTTCATTTTCCTCATCTGTAAAATGAGAACAATGCCAACCTCCCTAAGTTAAATTAGACGATGGATTGAAGGCAACTAGCACATTACCTGACACATACCTCAGTTCAGTTCAGTCGATCAGTCATGTCTGACTCTTTGTGACCCCATGGACTACAGCATGCCAGGCTTCCCTGCCCATCACCAACTCCCGGAGCTTACTCAAACTCATGTCCATCGAGTCGGTGATGCCATCCAACCACCTCAACCTTCATCGTCCCTTTCACCTCCTGCCTTCAGTCTTTCCCAGCATCAGAGTCTTTTCCAATGAGTCAGTTCTTTGCATCAGGTGACCAAAGTATTGGAGTTTCATCTTCAGCATCAGTCCTTCCAATGAATATTCAGGACTGATTTCCTTTAGGATTGACTGGTTGGATCTCCTTGCAGTCCAAGAGACTCTCAAGAGTCTTCTCCAACACCACAGTTCAAAAGCATCAATTCTTCCGTGCTCAGCTTTCTTTATAGTCCACATGACTAGATCTACACATGACTACTGGAAAAACCATAGCTTTGACTAGACGGACCTTTGTGGTCAAAGTAATGTCTCTGCTTTTTAATATGCTGTCTAGGTTTGTCATAGCTTTTCTTCCAAGGAGTAAGTGTCTTTTAATTTCATGGCTACAATCACCATCTGCAGTGATTTTGAAACACAAAAAAAGAAAGTCTGCCACTGTTTCCCCATCCATTTGCCATGAAGTGATGGGACCCGATGCCATGGTCTTAGTTTTCTGAATGTTGAGCTTTAAGCCAACTTTTTCACTCTCCTCTTTCACTTTCATCAGGAGGCTCTTTAGTTCTTCTTCACTTTCTGCCATAAGGGTGGTGTCATCTGCATATCTGAGGTTATTGATATTTCTCGTGACAATCTTGATTCCAGCTTGCATTTCATCCCGCCCGGCATTTCTCGTGATGTACCTGCATATAAGTTAAAGAAGCAGGATGACAATATACAGCCTTGATGTACCCCTTTCCTGATTTGGAACCAGTCTGTTGTTCCATGTCCAGTTCTAGCTGTTGCTTCATTCAATAAATGACATGTTAGTAATTTGTATTAAGTTTCAGTATTTTAAGAATGCGGTTTGTTTCTGAAATATAAAAGACCTTCAGGGAAGCTTGCTGAAGTTACAAATGACCTCCAGAAACAGCCTTCTCCAACTTAAATTGCACAACTTGGCAATTTGAGAACACGTGGTCAGGAAGTCAGAGTAAGAAGCTAGGATTGTGAACTGGAGCTGGCCTCTAAATATTCCAGGTGGCACAGGAGCCAGTCCAGAAGGCTGATGCTGAGCCAACAGGGCTAAGACTTCCTGGGGAAAGACGCAGGCTGCTTGCCTAGATTCTGCATGGGATCTCTGTGGGCCTGGAGCTCTATGGGGTGGGGAGGATGCTCCTGCTGAAAGCAACAAGAGCCCAGACAGTGAGTGAGAGAACACCCTGCCTGCGCAGGGCTGGCGTCTTCTAGTGTTGTTGTCTGGTGAATCAGAGACCCATCTCTGCCTCTGGTTTTGAATGGATCTTGCAAGGTCTAGGTGCACTTCTTGAAAAGCCCATTTAAATGGAGTTTGTATGATTAATTTTGAGTCCAGTTCGTTCTGCATGTGGACAGCTAGCAGTGTCAATCTGGTATTTGCTGAGTGCTTACTGGGAACCAAACTCTGCAGTAGGTTAGGACACTGCTCCTGCCCTCCAGGAGCTCACCATCTAGTTGCGGGGGTGGGGTGGGGTGGGGGGGTGGTGACACACATACAAAGAGGTGTGAGGTAAGTGCTGAATGACCTAACACATGAAGTGGCCACAGGACAGCTTCGGCAGAGCACATGAATAAATGCCTTCTACACAGGTGGTCAGACCGATGATAGACATTCAAGCCCTTCAGCATCCGCTCTAACCCACCACTTCTCTCCTCCAGGGGTGAGAACTGATATTTGAGTGTTTCCTTGGAGAGTGACACTTTAAGTGGGTGTACTCATTTTCCCCTTCTGATGATCCTATGTCATGAGCTCTGTTCAGTTCAGTTCAGTCTCTCAGTCATGTCTGACTCTTTGTGACTCCACGGGCTGCAACACGCCAGGCTTCCCTGTCCATCACCAACCCCTGGAGCTTGCTCAAACTCATATCCATCGAGTCAGTGATGTCATCCAACCATCTCATCCTCTGTCGTCCCCTTCTCCTCCTGCCTTCAGTCTTTCTCGGCATCAGGGTCTTTTCCAATGAGTCAGTTCTTTGCATCAGGTGGCCAAAGTATTGGAGTTTCAGCTTCAGCATCAGTCCTTTCAGTGAATATTCAAGACTGATTTCCTTTAGGATTGACTGGTTTGATTTCCTGGCAGTCCAAGAGACTCTCAAGAGTCTTCTCCAACACCACAGTTCAAAAGCATCGATTCTTCAATGCTCAGCTTTCTTTTTGTTCAGCTCTCACATCCATACATGACTACTGGAAAAACCATAGCATTGACTAGATGGATCTTTGGTGGCAAAGTGATGTCTCTGCTTTTTAATATGCTGTCTAGGTTGGTCATAGATTTTCTTACAAAGGAGCAAGCGTCCTTTAATTTCATGGCTTCAGTCACCATCTACAGTGATTTTGGAGCCCCCCAAAATAAAGTCTGTCACTGTTTCCATTGTTTCCCCATCTATTTGCCATGAAGTGATGGGACCAGATGGGTTTTGAATGTTGAGTTTTAAGCCAACTTTTTCACTTTCCTCTTTCACTTGCATCAAGAGACTCTCTAGTTCTTTGTTTTCTGCCCTAAGTGTGGTGTCATCTGCGTATCTGAGGTTATTGATATTTCTCCCTGAAATCTTAATTCTGGCTTGTGCTTCATCCAACCCAGCATTTTGCATGATGTATTCTGCATATAAGTTAAATAAGGGTGATAATATACAACCTTGATGTACTCCTTTCCCAATTTTGAACCAATCTGTTGTTCCATGTTCGGTTCCAACTGTTGCTTCTTGACCTGCATACTGATTTCTCAGGAGGTATTCCCTGGTATTACCATCTGGTATTCCCATCTCTTGAAGAATTTTCCACAGTTTGTTGTGATCCATACAGTCAAAGGCTTTAGCGTAGTCAGTGAAGCAGAAGTAGATGTTTTTCTGGAGCTCTCTTGCTTTTTCTGTGATCCAGCGGATATTGGCAATTTGATCTCTGGTTCCTCTGCCTTTTCTAAATACAGCTTGAACATTTGGAAGTTCATGGTTCCCATACTATTAAAGCCAGGCTTGGAGAATTTTGAGCATTATTTGCTAGTGTGTGAGATGAGTGCCATTGTGCAGTAGTTTGAACATTCCTTGGTATTGCTTTTCTTTGGGATTGGAATGAAAACTGACTTTTTCCAGTCCTGTGGTCACTGCTGAGTTTTCCAAGTTTGCTGGCATGTTGAGTGCAGCACTTTCACAGCATCATCTTTTAGGATTTGAAATAGCTCAGCTGGAATCCCATCACCTCCACTAGCTCTGTTAGTATCTCCATATTTCAGATGAGGACATGGGGGGACAGAGGTAGCCGGAGACTTAGGCAGGGTCACTGAGACGGAAGTCCCATGGAGGGAACCCAGTAGCCTCGCCCCAGAGCCCACTTTATTAGGCCCACAGGGCACAGCTGGCTGTATTTATGACTCTCCTCTTTCAAATATACAGCAGAAAGGAGGATTCTGGACATTTCTTTCATGATTTTAACATGTAATCACAGTGTCCCACCAGTTTTTAACTAAATACAGCCTCCTGTACATTGTGCCCTGGCAGTAGTCAGCTGAAATTTTCTTAATTTCAGAATAGAAGGCAGCATGACTGAACCACTGTGTTTACTGACTGATTTAGACTGTTTCAGGGCACAGCTTTGAGGATTCGAGCACGCCATGAGTGAATATTTTAACAATCCATGGCAAGATGACAGCATTTTGGGCTCAGACACAAGAATTAATTTCAGACAAGACTTTTTTCAGTGCCATAACTTTAACCAGCTGGAATTCTTTTCCATCCTATTCAACCTCCCAAAGTCAAGAATTTTGCCTTTTATTGGGAAATCTGCATTTTATTGTATAGATAGAATGCTATGTCCTTGGCTCAGTGGGTCTCGGAGAGAAGCTGGGTCTTTATTTTATTGCAGGCACTGGGTGTCCTGAGGGCTCAAATACCAGCAAGTCTGTTTCAAGCATGAGAGGCTGGAGACATAGCAATGCTCTGATCACAGAATGTGAGAGGCAAATTGTTCACCCTGGTGGAGTCTGAGCCTTGTACACTTGTGTGTGGGAAAGAGAGAGAGGGGTGCTGCTCTGAACCTTGAGGTGTCCACCAAGCCTTGGATCGGGAACCCCAAGCTACGTCTGCCAGGATGGGTGCTGCCATACCCGCCAAGAGGGGAGTGCAGAGTTGGGAGAAGGGTGTCTGAGCCAGCACACTGGAAATCATCGTCTAACTCACAGTAGTCCTCTTCAGAGAGTGTGTGTTAGTTATCACCTCTTCTTTTGGTGGTATTACATGGCTCTAAATGTTTTTGGAACTTCAGTTTTAGAATAGTGATTAATAGGTTTAGAACAGTTCTTCCTTCTGAGGGAGAGTTCTGCCTTTTATTTAGCTGCATCTGAAAACACTGAAAATCCCATTGCTTAAAAATGTATTTATGTGTATGAATTTATTGTTTCTACTACCTGCAGGAAGTTACTGGTAGCAATTTGATTGACCACATCCTGCCAAAACCAGATGACTTCTGTCATTTAAACTTTGGTCAACCTAATGGATAGTAAATGTTATCTCACTGTTAATTTTTGCTTAACCTCAAGTAAGATTGGGTTCATTGCTATGTTTTTTGGCTATTTGTAAATTGTCTGTTCTTGTCTTTGGCTCATTTTTCTATTAAGTTATTTGTCTTTTCTGCTTGAGTTATAGAAACTCTTTATTATGATAGTGATATTTGGACAGTCTTTTTAACATCTTGTATTATGAAAGTGAAAGTGAAAGTCGTACAGTCATGTCCGACTCTTTGTGATCCCACGGACTGTAGCCCACCAGGTCCTCTGTCCAGGAAAGAGTACTGGAGTGAGTTGCCATTTCCTTCTCCAGGGGATCTTCCCGACCCAGGGATTGAACCTGGGTCTCCTGCATTGCAGGCAGATTCTTTACCAACTGAGCTACTAGGGAAGCCATTGTATTATGACACAGCTTCATCTTTTGAACATGGGTTAGATTTATGGAATTGGCTAGCACTGGGCATGCTTGAATCAGGATGAATTATATGTGATAATTTAAATAATAAGTACAATTGGCAAAACTGGTTTTGGGGACAAGCCAGGTGACTCTTACAACCAGTTTACTTGGAAGGAGCAGAAGGTGCAGATAGACTAGAGAATAACCTAGTAGTCCTTGAGATTCAGCGTGGTGTCATCAGTCAGTAAGTATCTTGTACAGAATGAATGGAGAATTGTCAAAAGGGTAATTCTGGTAGGTGAAGGTTATTTAAAAGATCTTCTACTACAGCTAGCATTTATTGAGGACTGCTATGGGTCAGATGTGCTATGGGCCAAGAGCCCTTCTGTCCCCTCCAAATGAACATGCATCCTTTAGAAGACAGTGTGTGGAAAGGTCACAGAACTAGCCTTTTCACCTGTCAACACATGGTGTTGGGACTTCTCTCGTGGTCCAGTGGCTAAGACTCCACAATCCCAGTGCAGGGGGCCTGGGTTTGATCCCTGGTCAGGAAACTAGATCCCACATACCTCAACTAAGAGTTCTCATGCTACAACTAAGGAACCTGCATGCCGCAATGAAGACCCAATGTAGCTAAATAAATAAATATATATTTTTAAAAATGCTGTGACCTAGTATTATCCAATCCTCCAAAATCTGTATAACTATTATTATTATTATTATTTTTTTGCCGTTTTTAAAATATAACATTTATTGCTTTTAGATGGTTTGATACAGAACAGCGTTTCTTCTCATTTTGAATTTGGAAGTACTATACAACTGGATACAAAGAGGAGAAGTACCAAAACCGAACTTGTGATTCTCTGTTCATGTAGCATAAACCAGTTTTGTACATAACATGTAGCAGCAGTTTTTTAAGTTCCCTTTAGAAAAAGCGCTCTTGGCCTTCACAGGAACAGCTTTTACTGGAGCTTTCTTTCCTTTGGCTGGTACAATCTCCATAGGTTCTTCTTCAGAGTCATCTTCGTCCTCCTCATCCTCCTCATCCTCCTCATCATCATCTTCGTCATCTTCATCATCATCATCCTCATCATCTGTGGCAGGAGCAGCACCAAAAGCAGCAGCTGCCTTCCTCACTGCTGGCTCATCCTCCTCTTCATCATCGTCGTCTTCCTCTTCACTGTCATCTTCATCTTCTTCATCACTGTCTTCCTTCTTGGCATTCTTGCCGTTCTTTGCTCCCTTGCCGGGGGCGGCTGCTCCCTTCTTACCAGAGGTTGCTACCAATGCTTTGCCTGGGGTGGCTCCCTTTTTGCCAGGTGTTACCACTGCTTTGGCAGATGTAACTGTCTTCTTGGCTGGCGTAGCTGCTGCCTTTTTGCCAGGGGTGACAGCTGCTTTCTTTGCCGGTGTGGCAACTGCAACCTTTTTTGTTGGAGAAACCATCATCTTCTTTGCTGGAGTTGTGGTAGCCTTCTTGCCTTTTTTCTGAGGGATAACAACCTCTTCTCCACTGCTCTCATCATCTTCATCTTCTGACATTTCCTCATCTTCACTATCTTCTACCTCCTTTGGGGGAGGAGCCATTTTCTTGGAGTCACCTTGATTTTTACCGGCCTTGCTTCACCGCATCATCTCTCAATGCGGACTACAACTGGACCACTGTAACTGCCAACAATTCGAGGCCCTTCACGTGAGGAAAACCACCTTGAAAAAGCCTTTGAGGTATATTGTGGCACCAAATTCCACCACCCTTGTCTGAATTTAAATTAAGGCAGCTTTAAAAAAAAAAACAAAAAAACCCACACGTCTTAACCCGTAGTCTTCTATTAAGACTTCCTTTCCCAGGTTACCAACCCCGCCCCTTTCAGCCCTAGAAGGGCCACGTGGGATAAGTCGCAGGCCACCACGTGCGCGCAGCCCGGCGCAGAAAGCATGCGGCAAGGCCTCCTTCCAGAGCCCCCCTTCCGGAGCCCCCATTCCGTCCGCCCACCCGGCTGAACCGAAGACGAAGTGCACCGCCGCCCTTCGCCCCTGGGCCAGGTCCCCCCGCAGGCCGCCGGCCCCACACGGCGCGGCCCACGTGGCGGGCTCCGCGCCGCGGCACGTGCGTCAGGAGGCGGGGCCCCGCTCCGGCCCCAACTATTATTATTTATAGAGCCATACATATTTTACATCCACTTTTCTGGTTCTTACTGAGGCTATTTCTATAGTAGTTTAGTGTATAGCCTCTACATCAAACTGCTTGGTTTCGAATCCTAGCTCTGTCATTTACTAGCTGTGTGGTTTTGTGTAAATTATAAGATTTCTCTGTCCCTTGATTTTCTCATTTGTAATATAGAGACAATAGCACCTACACCTTCTAGGATGTCATGCAGATTAAATGAAGTAATGCACACAAATCACTTAGCACGTTTGTTCTCAGGGTGAAGTAGCGAGAGATGTTTTGGTGAGTTGAGGCCCGTGGCTCTCCTAGGCTGTCCAGGGAATTAATAAACAGGACAGAGGAGTGGGTGGGAGGTTAGAGCCTATGTGCGTTTCTGGGGAACCAGCCCCGCTTTTCCTTTCCTTAGCGCTTTGAGGCCTTGCACTCTCTGGAGACCTCTCCGTTCTTCCAAGTTCCACTACATTTTTCTGCCTATTATATACCATCTTCAGGGCCAAGGCCCTTACCACAGGATCTGGGCACCATTGCAAGTGATAAAAATAAGCTCAAGAAGGAGAAAAATCCTCAGAGCTCCAGCAGCAGGAAAACCACCAAGCCTCAGGGCCGTGACTGAGAAGGGACCAGAACTGAGTGCCAGTAGTGACCCAAAAGTTCTTGTTGCCTCTGTCTGATTCTGCCTGTAGTTGAGGGTTGTCGGGGCATAGATCCAAGAAGCACAAACGGCAGAATTGAGGTGGAGGGGAAAATGGATATATAAAGCCAGGTGACAGCCCTAGAGTCAGCTATTTTAGGCTGGCCTTGCCTCAGTATTAAAAACTAGGGCCATAGCCTGTAACACACAGTTTCTCTATAGGAAAGAACAGGTGTCTTCAGATTGTAATAACAAAAACATTATGGGTTTTGGAGTCATATCCAAAGTCAAGCTCCAGCCTGGGTGACTTTGAGAAACCACAGAACTTCTCTAAGCCTGTTTTCTCTATTGAAAAATGAACAGAACGGTGCCTACTTTGAATGACTAGCTGTTGTGAAGATTAAGTGGGTATGTAAAATGCACTGTCATGCATACAGATGGTCTCTATTAAATAGGAGCTGTTATTATCAGTAAATGCTCAATAAATATTTGAATGGGTAGTGCAGCTAAATGGAAAACTGGCTGTGTTAGGGTAGACTTGGCAAAAAGCAAAACCAAAAATAAGCACACAAAGTAAAGCCCTGGAAGTTAGTCCTAAAATTGATGTGCCTCATCTCATCCCACCTGTACCCCAATGAGACCAATTCTGGGAAGTTCCCAGTGGATAAACAGATGAGAGAGTTGTAGTGGTATGCTACAGGAGTGTGCCAGATTGTGTTGTTCCAACAGAAAGTAAAATTTCTCCCTATATGCTCATAGGCAAGGAAGAAGTCTCTTTCCATGGGAAGGAAAGCTACTTATGTTGTGGGTTCTCCTCTTACTGATTCCAGACTAAGTTATATCCTTTTATTTATCTAGTAACTATTTAAGGACAAGGTCACAGACATTGGAGACTCAGGTGTCCATGCCCCAGTGTAGCAAGTTCTGTTCCAAAAAGAATGGACTTAAGTTTTGAGATATGCCATATCAAAATATTTACTGTATTCTCTTTCCATCCCATTCTTTCTACCTGAAGTTTTTACACTTGAATGAGTGGGAAAGATTCTATGAGTCTTTCATATTCTTTCCAAAGTCCTGTTCTGGTTTGTTTGATCAATAAATAGTGTAGATCTAAAAGGAGAAGTTCCCAAATATCCAGGGTAGGTAGAGGCCAAGAGCAGTGGGTCTCTTTGCCTTCCTCACCACACCTGTCCTTTTGGACAAAGAAGCTTTAGTAAGTGAAGATCCTTCTCTGACTCCAGAGAGAAATGACAGACATTCACATATGACCCCCTTGTCCTTTTTTTAAGTTTTATTTTGGGAGTACTTGCAACTTTGGGAAGGAGGACCAGGTTGCTAATTTACATTTTGTTTGCATTTTGGAAGCTGCTACTCTGAATTCATGTCTCTGAGGAACAAAAGGAGAGAGAAAACAAAAAATGGACATCACCAGCCTCAGATGTGAAGTAATCATCTCTGTGGATCACAAAAGAAGAGACTGGCAAAAAGGTGACCAGGGGCTGAAGCTTCTTGCGCTGTGGGTTGGATAGAGGCAGTGGCTGTGAAGAGTATGGCTCCTATGAAATAAAGGGACAAAAAGTACTCTGAAGACATTGAGAAACCAGAGTAAGGCTTGAAGTGTTAGTCTCTCAGTCATGTCTGACTCTTTGCAACCCCATGGACTGTAGCCTGCTAGGCTGCTCTGTCCATGGGATTCTCCAGGCAAGAATACTGGAGTGGGTTGCCATTTCCTTCTCCAGGGGATCTTCCCAACCCAGGGATTGAACCCGGCCTCCTGCATTGCAGGCAGATTCTTTACCATCTGAGCCATCTGGGAAGCCACAAGGCTTGAAGTCAGAGCCTTCTTTAAGAGCTCACCAGTCATGAAGGAAGCCTGGGTGTGTGAAAGGGACGAGAGACTGTCAGCATGCTGACTGAGACTTAGACAGGAGTTGTGGACTGAGGAAAGCAAGGACAAGCACACAACCTCGCTACCAGGAATTGAGCCCAGCTGCCTGCTGGTTCTATGACTGCTGCTGTCATGTCCCTGTGGGGCTGTAACACCCACCTGCTTCTGCACTGGGGGCCTGGAGGGTCAAGAAGAAATGGGATCAGAGAGAGGAACAAGATAACAAAAGTGAGAAGAACATTCTCAAAAGGAACTTGCAGTTCCAAAACTGCAAATCAAGAAACACAAGTAATAGAATCAATTGTAAGAATAAGAAATTATCCCAAATGAAATTAATTTTACAGAATAGACTAAAAAGGAAACTTTATAATAAGTAGGTAGAAGATGTACCCTGTCCTTAAAAAAAAAGAAAGCATAACTTTCATTAGTAATTATGAGGACTTCCCAGGAGTCACAGTGGATAAGAATCACCTACCAATGCCAGGGACACAGGTTCAATACCTGGTCCAAGAAATTTCTACATACCATGGAGCAGCTAAGCCCATGCACCACAACTACTGAGCTCACACTCTAGAGCCTGTGAGCTCCAGCTACCAAGCCTGCATGCTACAACTACTGAAGCCCATGTGCCTAGAGCCTGTGCTCTGCAACAAGAGAAGCCACTTCAGTGAGCAACCCGGGCACTGCAATGAAGAGTGGCCCCTACACACCATGCAAAGAGAAAGGCCACACAAAGCAGTGAAGACCCAGTGAAGCCAATAGTAAATAAATAAAATTATTTTAAAAAATAAGTAATTATGAAAAAACAGAAATAAAATAAAATCAGGTGTATATAGTGAAGTGAAGTGAAAGTCGCTCAGTCGTGTCCAACTCTTTGTGACCCCATGGAATATATAGTCCATGGAATTCTCCAGGCCAGAATACTGGAATGGGTAGCCTTTCCATTCTCCAAGGGATCTTCCCAACCCAGGGATCAAACCTAGGTCTCCCACATTACAGGCAGATTCTTTACCAGCTGAGCCACAAGGGAAGCCCCAGGTGTATATAAAAAATGTGAAATGAAAAATGTAGTTACTCAAATAAAGACACAATAGATAGGGTACACTGATTCCTAGATACCACTGAAGTATGAGTTAACAGATTGGAGAACAGTACACAGAAAGTTATCCTGTAAGTTTAGAGATATGAAAGATAAATTGACAGACTTCAGCTTTCTTTGATAAAAGTTACAGAGAGAGCAGAGGGAATGAAAGAGAAGTGATATTTAAATAAATGGCTAGTAATTTTCCTGAGTTGAGGAACTATGAATTCTTGGATCAAAAGTATCTCTTAGTACTCAGTTCAGTTCAGTCGCTCAGTCGTGTCTGACTCTTTGTGACCGCATGAATCGCAGCACTCCAGGCCTCCCTGTCCATCACCAGCTCCCGGAGTTTACCCAAACTCACGTCCATCGAGTCGGTAATGCCATCCAGCCATCTCATCCTCTGTTGTCCCCTTCTTCTCCCGCCCCCAATCCTTCCCAGCATCAGGGTCTTTTCCAATGAGTCAACTCTTCACATGAGGTGGCCAAAGTATTGGAGTTTCATCTCTTGGTACTATGGTGATTAAATAAAAAATGACCCACAATTACACATATTATAGTGAAATTGCATAATATCAAAGACAGGAGGCAGACCGACGTATGAATCTGCTTGGGCTGCCATAAAAAAATACTATAGACTGGGTGGTTTAATGGAGAAGGCAATGGCAACCCACTCCGGTACTCTTGCCTGGAAAATCCCATGGACGGAGCAGCCTGGTAGGCTGCAGTTTATGGGGTCTCAAAGAGTCGGACACGACTGAGCAACTTCACTTTCACTTTTCACTTTCACGCATTGGAGAAGGAAATGGCAACCCACTCCAGTGTTCTTGCCTGGAGAATCCCAGGGACGGGGGAACCTGGTGGGCTGCCGTCTATGGGGTCGCACAGAGTTGGACAAGACTAAAGCGACTTAGCAGCAGCAGCAGCAGGGTGGTTTAAACAACAGACATTTATTTCTCATAGATTTGGAGGTTGGGAAGTCCAAGATCAAACTGATCTACTGAGCATCATCCAGTGAGAAATCTCCAGCACAAAACTCTGCAAACCACTTTTGACACATTCGATCAGTCACAGCACTTCTCCATAGACCGCCCAAATCTTTTCTTGTGTTTCAGTTGTGTTTTCACCTTTCTTGAAATGATAAAGCATAATATGCTGAAAATGTTGCTTTTGACTCTTCTATCTTTAATATTAAAACGGCTATACAAAAATTCACCAATTTTGAAAAGGTTTTTAAAAAGGCATGCAATATGACAGCTCTCAGAATACAATCTTAACAAAATCGTTTTTAATAAAGTTAAAGACAACAAAATGCTGCTAGACTCATCTTATGGAAAAGACCAAACAAACTTTCTGGCCAACCCAGTAGTTTCTGGTGAGAGCTGTCTTCCTGACTTGTAGATGGCTGCCTTCTCACTGTGTCCTCCTGTGGCAGGGAGAGAGAGAATGTGAGCTCTGTTGTGCCTCTTCTTCTATGGACACTAACCCTATCTGATCAGGGCCTCACTCTTATAACTTCATTTAACCCAAATTACCTCTATAAAGATCCAGTGTCCAAACATAGTCACGTTGGGAGTTGAAGCTTCACCATTTTCAGGGGACACAAACATTCAGTCCATAACAACCAACTAAAAATCAGAGTTAAAAATATGTCATATATAAATAAATGATAGCTCTTTCAGCAGCAGCAGGAGAAGAAGACAGAACTTATGAGTGCTGGACCTAAAATACTATATGTAAATAAACTATCCTACAACAGTGAGAGAAAAATAAAGACCAAAAGTATAAACGCAAGTCTCTCACTAAAAGAACCATTGAAAGATATTTTAGAAGGAAAAAGTCTACAAAATCAAACAATGAGAAAAGATGCACAAGAAACAACAGTGAACACAGAAATTGATTGAATATTTGTATTCATTTAAATATTGTTCTTCAGTCACTCAGTTGTGTCCAACTCTTTGTGAACCCATGGACTGCAGCACAACAGGCTTCCCTGTCCTTCACCATCTCCCGGAGTTTGCTCAGACTCATGTCCATTGAGTCAGTGATGCCATCCAACCATCTCATCCTCTGTTGTCTCCTCCTCCCGACTTCAATCTTTCCCAGCATCAAGGCCTTTTCAAATGAGTCAGCGCTTCACATCAGGTGGCCAGAGTATTGAAGCTTCGGCATCAGTCCTTCCAATGAATATTCAGGGTTAACTTCCTTTAGGATTGCCTGATTTGATCTCCTTGCAATCCAAGGGGCTCTCAAGAGTCTTCTCTGGCACCTCAGTTTGAAGGCAGGAATTCTTCAGCTCTCAGCCTTCTTTATTGTCCATCTCTCACATCTGTACATGACTATGGGAAGAACCACAACTTTGACTGTACAGACATTTGTTGGCAAAGTAATGTCTCTGCTTTTTAGTACGGGGTCTAGGTTTGTCATTGCTTTTCTTCCAAGGAGCAAGCATCTTTTAATTTCATGGCTGCACTCACTATCTGCAGTGATTTTGGAGTCCAAGAAAAGTCTGTCACTGTTTCCATTGTTTCCTCCTCTATTTGCTATGAAGTGACGGGACTGGATGCCATGATCTTCATTTTTTGAATGTTGAGTTTTAAGCCAGCTTTTTCACTCTCCTGTTTCACTTTCATCAAGAGGCTCTTTAATTGGCTTTCTGTCATAAGGGTGGTGTCATCTGCGTGTCTGAGGTTATTGATATTTCTCTCAGCAATCTTGATTCCATTTTGTGCTTCATCCAGTCTGGCATTTTGCATGATGTACTCTGAGTATAAGTTAAATAAGCAAGGTGACCATATACAGCTTTGACATACTCCTTTCTCAATTTTGAACCAGTCCATTGTTCCATGTCCGGTTCTAACTGTTGCTTCCTGACCTGCATACAGGTTTCCCAGGAGGCAGGTAAGATGGTCTGGTATTCCTGTCCCTTGAAGAATTTTCTACAATTTGTTGTGATCCACAGAGACAAAGACTTTAGCACAGTCAATGAAGCAGATTTTTTCTTGAGTTCTCTAGCTTTTTCTGTGATCCAATGGATGTTGGCAATTTGATCAAATATTTAATATTTGATTTAGATATTAATGTATGTAAAAACGGAGAAGGCAATGGCACCCCACTCCAGTACTCTTTTGCCTTGAAAATCCCATGGACGGAGGAGCCTGGTAGGCTGCAGTCCATGGGGTCGCTAAGAGTCAGACAGGGCTGAGCGACTTCACTTTCACTTTTACCTTTCATGCATTGGAGAAGGAAATGGCAACCCACTCCAGTGTTCTTGCCTGGAGAATCCCAGAGACGGAGGAGCCTGGTGCGCTGCCGTCTATGGGGTCGCACAGAGTCGGACACGACTGAAGCGACTTAGCAGTAGCAGTAGCAGTATGTAAAAAAAAAGTCCTGTGTGTGATTTAAAAATATGATTACAATGAAAATTAAGCAACAATAGCAATATGGGGCAGGCTTTTGGGTGGGGGATGTTAAATCCATATTCAGAGTCAGGAAGATGATAATTATAGACTTTGTAAGAAAAATTATCATTGCATCAGTTGAGATTTGCTGCATGACAAACCACTACAAAACGTAATGACTTGAACATTATCTTATTTAGCTCTATCTTTGGAGTGACTGGGCAGTTTTAAAAATCTGGGTCAATTCAGCTGATCTTGACTATCACACACATCTGTGATGGGCTGGTGGATGGCTAGATGATCTAGGATAGCCTCAGTCCTGTCTGGAAGTTGACTGCCTGCAAGCTGGGATGCCTTAGTTCTTTTCCAGATTGCCTCTCAACTTCCAAATTACCTTCTGAGGCTGTTCACATGATAGTCTATGCTTCCAAATGCAGCCAGAGAGCAAGCCTCCTTGTGCAAGCACTTTTTAAGCTTCCGTTTGTATCATATTTACTAATACTAATGTCCTGTTAGTCAAAACAAGTCATGCAGCCAAGTTCAGTTGCAAGGGTGGAGCAATAGATTCCACCCCTTGGTAGGAGGAAAAGAATTTGTGGCTGCTTTTAGAATCTACCACAGTCTACTCCTTTGTCACAGATTATTCACGTTTCTCCCACATGTAAAGTTTGCTAATCCTATTCCAGGTTTTCTGTCTCATCCCATTTATAGCAACAAGCTGGAAGCCTGTGATCTCATGATCTTATCACATCAGGATGAATGAGGATTCTTAGATGTGGCTCCTTGGGTAAGGCTCCTCTTGACTCAGAGATCTGTGAATTAAAAGTGATAAGTCACCTCCATATGCATTTGACATACAGTGGTGAGACAGAGGCAGGTTAACTGAATAGACACTTCGCTTCAAAAGAGGAAGATCAGGAGATCTATAGCAGTCACTGGTCTAAAAGCCCCCTTAGGCCCTTGATTAGGGCTCCGTTCTGCTTCCTGGGAGTGCCCTCCCAGTCCATTGTCCTCCAAGGCTCTAGACTCCATTTTTCAGCGCCTTGGTTCTCTATCTTGAGAAATCTTTCCTTTATTTCCCTAGAAACGTGGTAACAATTCAGTAGCTTTCTCATCTGGCTTCCTGCCCATCGGTAGTTGAGAGCCTAGAGACCTCTCTGCAGTTTAATCAATTTCAGTTCCCTCTAGTTCAAGCTGATGGTGCTTTTGCTGGTATAGTTCTGTTTATTTATTTTTAACATTTTGGGCTTTCTGTGTAACAGTTTATATATAGTCTACTTTATTCAACAAAAGCCATACCCGCAATTATTTTTTCTCTAGATTTATTCACTGTGATTTGGGATCAGGCTCTATCATACCTTTCTGTCTAGCTGAGAAAGTACGCTAGGCACTTTCTTAAATCTTTCAGAGGTCTTAACAAGTGGCCATACCCTTGCTTTTCTCTTTGTCCTAAGGTCTTCTTTCACTTTGAGAATCTTTTACTTGAAAGCTATTCAGATATGGGGAGACTACAGATGAGAGTTTTGTTTTCCAATGCAGGAGGCCCTGGGCCCTGTTTTCTATCTAAATTTAGGCTGCAAACTGAACATTCCCTTCTTTCACCCATCCCTCTGTCTTGCCATCCTTTATCATATGTAGTAAAGACCACCCAAGTAGCACTTTCCAAATTCTCTCTGGAGATCTACTTACCTGTAACTGACATTTTCTTTCTCTCTCAGGGTACTGCCAACTTCAGATTTACCAGATGTTCTTTCTGTACATTGTATGAGTCATCATTTTACAAATTTGCTGTAGCATTTTTTTGCCCCATTTTTTCAGCCTTTGCAATCTGTTTCGTTACTGAGTGTCTGGTCACTACCCTATTCCAAACCCAACACCACATGTTTCAGACTTTTGTTATGGCAGCACCCCACTCCTGGAATCAATTTCTGTATGGGCTAGATTATGCTGCATAACAAACCACCTCAAATATATCATTAATTTTTGGGTTGGCTAGGTGGTCTTTTTGGTTTAGACTGGCTCAGGTGATCTCTCAGTTTAATCAAGAAAGCTTTCTTTCTTGGGGGTGGGTTATTTCAGCTATTTTGTGCAAGGAGTGGGGATTCCCAGGAATTGGGCTACTACCCACTTTTTGGCCCTTTATGTTCAGCTTCAGAACAGTTACGGCACCTGTTGATGCGTAATTTAGCAAATGCTAATGTGTTACAGTGAGCATATGATGAGGCTCAAGGTCTACTAAAGTTTGAATCTTGCACTATCTTGGGCCTAATAGGTTCTAAGCAGTTTATGTCATATTCTGTTCTTTTTTTTTTTAATTGGAGGATAATTGTTACACAATGTTGTGTTGGTTTCTACCATACATCAACATGAATCAGCCATATATATGTATGCTGTGCTGTGCTTAGTCACTCAGTCATGTCTGACTCTGCAACTCCATGGACTGTAGGCCACCAGGCTCCTCTGTCCATGGAAATTCTCCAGGCAAGAATATTAGAGTGGGTTTCCATGCCTTCCTCCAGGTGATCTTCCCAACCCAGGGATTGAACTGAGGTCTCCTGCATTGCAGGCGAATTCTTAACCATCTGAGCCACCAGGGAAGCCCAAGAATACTGGAGTGGGAAGTCTACCCCTTCTCCAGGGGATCTTCCCTACCCAGGAATCGAACCAGAGTCTCTTACACTGCAGGTGGATTCTTTACCAGCTGAGCTACCAAGGAAGCCTATATATATGTATACCTATGTCATATTCTCTTCTTAAGGGTTGTGTCATTCTTTTAATGGTTCTGAAACAGAAGGAAAGGGGTCAGGACACAAACTTTAAAAGAATGACATAGCCCAAGGATAAGACATAAACTGATTCAAACCAAATAGGTCCAAGATGGCAGACATCCACTAGATCTTGAACCTCAGTATACACTCATTGTAACACATTAGCAAGCTAAGTGACACACCCACCAATGCCATGACAGTTCTGAAGCCAACCATCAAAGATCAAAAAGTGTGTGGTGGCCCAATTCCTGGTAATCCCCTCCCCTTCCCTAAAATAGCTGGAATAATCCTCCCGCTCCTTAGCCTATGAAATTACCCAGCCCATAAAAACTAACCACACCATATTTCAGAGTTGTTCTCATTTTCTGAGATGACCCACACTCTGTCTGTGGAGTGAATTTCTCTCTAAATAAACCCATTTCTTACCTATCATTTTGTGTCTCACTGAAGTTTTTCTGCAATGAGACATCAGTAACTTGAGCTTCAGTAAACCCTGAAACCAGGTGTATGACCTTGTTAAAAAAGCATGGGTTCAAGTTCCAATCTGAGATGCATGGTTTCAGCTGTGCCCTGCCCTCTTCCCTCCTGTCTCAGAGGAACACAATTTTAGGAGGGACTCGACTCATTTGGAGGTAGATAGTTCAAAGCAGATGTGGAGGTTCCATGTTGCCATGTTGACCCCAGCTCTTCTAACTTTTGACTCATCTAAACTTAGCTTTTATACTCAAACTTGCTGCCTCATGGTTGTAAGGTGGCTGCTTTACTTCCAGTTTTATATGCACATTCCAGGCATGATGGTGGAAAAAAATGACAGGTTATGAAAGAGGCATGTACCAACTGAGTTTGCTATCTTACAGTTCACTTCAGTTGCTCAGTTGTGTCTGACTCTTTGCAACCCCATGGACTGCAGCATACTAGGCTTCCCTGTCCTTCATCAACTCCCAGAGTTTGCTCAAACCCATGTCCATCGAGTCCGTGATGCCATCCAACCATCTCATCCTCTGTTGTCCTCTTCTCCTCCTGCCTTCAATCTTTCCCAGCATCAGGGTCTTTTCCAACGAGTCAGTTCTTCACATGAGGTGACCAAAGTATTGGAGCTTCAGCTTCATCATCAGTCCTTCCAATGAATATTCAAGACTGATTTCCTTTAGGATGGACTGGTTGGATCTCCTTGCAGTCCAAGGGACTCTCAAGAGTCTTCTCCAACACCACAGTTCAAAAGCATCAATACTTCGGCGCTCAGCTTTCTTTATGGTCCAGCTCTCATATCTGTATGTACATGGCTACTGGAAAAATCATAGATTTGACTATACGTGTATTTGTTGGCAAAGCAATGTCTCTACTTTTTAATATGCTGTCTAGGTTTGTCATAGCTTTTCTTCCAAGGAGCAAACTTTTAAATTTCATGGCTGCAGTCACCATTTGCAGTGATTTTGGAGTCCAAGAAGATAAAGTCTGTCACTGTTTAAATTGTTTCCCCATCTATTTGCCATGAAGTGATAGAACCGAATGCCATGATCTTTGTTTTTTGAATGTTGAGTTTTAAGCCAGTTTTTTCACTCTCCTCTTTCACTTTCATCAAGAGGCTCTTCAGTTCCTGTTTGCTTTCTGCCATAAGGGTGGTATCATCTGCATATCTTAGGTTACTGATATTTCTCCCTGTAATCTTGATTCCAGCTTGTGCTTCATCCAGCTTAGCATTTCGTGTGATGTACTGTGCATGTAAGTTAAATAATCAGGGTGACAATATACAGCCTTGACATACTCCTTTTTCAATTTTGAAGCAATCTGTTCTTCCATGTCTGGTTCTAACTGTTGCTTGTTGATGTGCCTACAAGTTTCTCAGGAAGCAGGTGAGGTGGTCTGGTATTCCCATCTCTTTAAGAATTTTCCACATTTTGTTGTGATCCACACAGTCAAAGGCTTTATAGAAGTCAATGAAGCAGAAGTAGATGTTTTTCTGGAATTCTCTTGCTTTTTTGATGATCCAGGGGATGTTGGCAATTTGATCTCTGGTTCCTCTGCCTTTCTAAATCCAGTTTGAACATCTGAAAGTTCTCGGTTCATGTACTGTTGAAGCCTAGCTTGGAGAATTTTGAGCATTACTTTGCTAGCATGTGAGATGAGTGCAATTGTGTGATAGTTTGAGCATTCTTTGGCATTGCCTTTCTTTGGGATTAGAATGAAAACTGACCTTTTCCAGTCCCGTGGCCACTGCTGAGTTTTCCAAATTTGCTGGCGTATTGAGTGCAGCACTTTCACAGCATCATCTTTTAGGATTTGAAATAGGCCAACTGGAATTCCATCACCCCCACTAGCTTTGTTCATAGTGATGCTTCCTAAGGCCCACTTGACTTCACATTCCAGGATGTCTGGCTCTAGGTGAGTGATCACACCATCGTGATTATCTGGGTTGTGAAAATCTTTTTTGTACAGTTCTTCTGTGTATTCTTGCCACCTCTTCTTAATATGTTCTGCTTCTCTTAGGTCCATACCATTTCTGTCCTTTATTTTGCCCATCTTTACATGGAATTTTCCCTTGGTACTCTAATTTTCTTGAAGAGATCTCTAGTCTTTCTGATTCTATTACTTTCCTCTGTTTCTTTGCATTGATCACTAAGGAAGGCTTTCTTGTCTCTCCTTGCTATTCTTTGGCACTCTGCATTCAGATGGATATATCTTTCCTTTTCTCCTTTGCCTTTTGCTTCTCTTCTGTTTTCAGCTACTTGTAAGGCCTCCTCAGACAACCATTTTGCCTTTCTGCATTTCTTTCTCTTGGGGATGGTTTTGATCACTGTCTCCTGTACAGTGTTACAAACTTATGTCCATAGTTGTTCAGGCACTCTGTCTATCAGATCTAATTCCTTGAATCTGTTTGTCATTTCCACTGTATAATCATAAGGGATTTGATTTAGGTCATACCTGAATTGTCTAGTGGTTTTCCCTACTTTCTTCAATTTACATCAGAATTTTTCAATGAGGAGTTCATAATCTGAGCCACAGTAAGCTCCTGGTCTTGTTTTTGCTGATCGTATAGAGCTTCTCCATCTTTTGCTGCAAAGAATATGATCAATCTGATTTCGGTATTGACCTTCTGGTGATGTCCATGTGTAGAGTCTTCTATTGTGTTGTTGTAAGCAACACATTTGCTATGACCAATGTGTTCTCTTGGTAAAACTCTGTAAGCCTTTGCCCTGCTTCATTTTGTATTCCAAGGCCAAACTTACCTGTTACTCCAGGTATCTCTTGACTTCCTACTTTTGCATTCCAGTTGCCTACATTGAAAAAGACATCTTTTTTTGGTGTTAGTTCTAGAAGGTCTTATAGGTCTTTATAGAACCATTCAACTTCAGCTTCTTCAGCATTAGTGGTTGGGACATAGACTTGGATTACTGTGATCTTGAATGGTTTGACTTGGAAATGAACAGAGAGCATCCTGTCATTTTTGAGATTACACCCAAGTACTGCATTTTGGACTCTTTTGTTGACTATGAGAGCTACTCCATTTCTTCTAAGGGATTCTTACCCATAGTAGATATAATGGTCATCTGAATTAAATTCACCCATTCTGGTCCATTTCAGTTTGCTCTTGCCCTCTCCTATTTGATCACTTCCAATTTACTTTGATTCATGGACCTAACATTCCAGGTTTATATGCAATATTGTTCTTTACAGCATCGGACTTTACTTCCATCACTAGTCCCATCCACAATTGTGTGTTGTTTTCACTTTGGCTCAGCCTCTTCATTCTTTCTGGAGCTATTTCTCCATTCTTCTCCAGTAGCATATTGGGCACCTACCGACTTGGGGAGTTCATCTTTCAGTGTCATATCTTTTTGCCTTTTCATACTGTTCATGGGGTTCTCAAGGAAGAATATCTTTAATTACAGAGTATTCCTGGAAGTCCTACCCAGTAACTTCCACTTATATGTCATTGGTAAGAAGTATGTCATATGGCATTTCCTAGGTATAGCAGAGCCTGAAAGTATAATTTGTTTGCTTTTTCGTTTGACATGTTGCTTTCCAAAACTAAATAAGGATTATGCTAATAAAGAACAAAGGGAGAATACATACTGTGTAGACATCTATTATTGCCTATACATGTCTATCTCAAGAAGATAGACAAGAAAGAAAATAAAACTTTAGAAAAGTAGAAGTAAGGACACTAAGAAAACAAACAAAATAATATAGAAAGTAACTTAGAGGAGTTATAAAACTGATTAATCCCTAATTAAGTGTTTTTTAATTCATGAAAAGAGCCACAAAAATATTTTGGAAGAAAGGGAACTATAACTACACATGTATAATATATAATAAAAATCATAAGATTATACTCTGAAGAATTTTATGCCAAAATTTGGATTGGGAGAAGACATGGTTTTCTAGGTAAATATTTTTTGCCAAAATTACTTAAAAAAATACAGAAAATACCAATAAAGCAAAAATCATTAAAGAACTTAAACTAATAACCAAGACTTTCTCACCCCAAAATATCATACTTAGGTGATTTACATCTGTACTTAACTTCAAAGAAGTAGATAATCCTAATATTAACAAACTGTTTAAGAGAATAGAAAATTAGGAAAAGCTTCTCTGGTGACTCAGCTGGTAAAGAATCTGCCTGCAATATGAGAGACCTGGGTTCCATCCCTGGGTTGGGAAGATCCTCTGGAGAAGGGAACGGCTATCCACTTCAGTATTCTGACCTGGAGAATTCCATGGACTGTAGAGTCCATGGGGTCGCAAAGAGTTGGACACGACTGAGCAACTTTCACTTTCACTTTCATTTATTTTTACAATGACAATATGACCTAAATTCATGAATCCGACAAGAATACAAGAAAGGAAAATTACAGACCAATTCAATTTATGAACATAAATTCCTATGAAATATTTGCAAATCTATTTCAAATATTTACATTCTAAATAGAATTTATGCATGAGATTAAGAATGATCCAACATCAGAAAATGTGTTAATGTAATAAATCATATTAGCAGATCAGTTGATACCTGTAGTCTATAAGATACAGAAGAAGCAGTTGTCATAATTTAGTGCTTTATTCATGATTGAAGAGACTTTTCAGGAAACTTAGAAGGGAATTTCCTTAACTTGATAAAGAGCAGCTATCAAAATAGTCCAGCAAAAACTATCCTTACAATAAGACTGTAGGCTTCTTTTAATTAAAGACACAAAAAAGATTACAATGCCCTTTCTTGTCATTTATATTTAGCACTGTACAGGAGATTCTAACCAATGCAATAAAATAAGAAAAATGATGTGAATTTTGAAAGCTATGTCCTTATTTGCATACAATATGACTTTCCTGAGGTCTATAAGTGGAAAATATATAGTAAGAGCTTGCCAGTTTCCCTAGACACAAAATCAACATATCAAAATCTTATTCATCAGTAATAGCCAATTAGAAAAATTAATTAAAAATTTCTATTTTTCAGTAGTAATAAAAGCCTCAAGATGCCTAAACGTATGCCTAACAAAAATATGTACAAGAAAATTTTTGGAGAAATTACAGTTATTAAAAGGAAAAAAAAGGTCCTTAATAAAAAGAAAGCTGCTGTGTTCTTGAACTGGAAGACTCATCATAAAGATGCCAATTCTCTCCCAATTAATTTACAAAATGAATGCACTTCCAAGTAAGGATGAGGAAGTGGAGCAACAGACTCACTTCTGAAAGGAGTGTAGATCACTACAACAGCTTTAAGAAACAATTTGGTTACACCTTTAACCTAGAAATTCTAGTCCTAGATAGAGTCTTCTGTGCATCAGCAAACATGCATTAAAGCATCTATTGCAGCAGAAAAAAAAAAGGGAAATGGTTTAAATATCTGTCAGTAGGTGTATGATAATAGTGGTGTACTCATAGAATGAAATACTATACATATTATGTATAGCAGTTGAAAGAACTATCATTTTATTTCCTAACAGATGGATCTCAAAACAATGTTAAATGAAAAAACAAGTTATGGAAGGATGCAAAAAGAATAACGTTTATGTTAATTTAAAGTCTGGAAAACAACACTATATAGTGTTTATTATGTTTATATATATATGTATATATTTTTAGGAATCCATGCAAACGTGCCTGGGAATGATAAACAATAAGGTTGTGATCGTGATTCTCTAGGGAGAAAGGAAAAGGCTTGAAAATGGGAAGAGAGGGCTGAAAAAGAGCATCAAGTGTTTCTGATGTTCTTTTTACTGAAGTTCTGTTTGTCTCCGTGTTGGAAATTTTTCACCATTTAAAAGATATTTTATCCTAAATGCAATGAGGTATCCTGGATTGGATCCAGGAACAGAAAAAAGGACATTAGTGGATAAAGTGGGGAAATCCAAATAAAGTCTGGAATTTAGTAAATAATAGTGTACTAATGTTGGTTTTGTAGTTCTAACAAATGTACCATAGTAATGTAAGATGTTATCATTAGGGGAAATTGGTTAAAGGAACTCTCTGCATCATCTTAGCAACTTTTCTAAAAATCTAAAATTATTTCCAAATGAAATGTTTATTTTAAGAAGTGGGGCTTGATTTTAGAACACTCCTAGAGGGCAAGACCAGTCTCTCAGCAAAGTCTGATTTATTCCCATTTTATGTTTGGTACCCCCTTAAAGGGAGATCTTAGAGTGGAAAGGGCCTCTAACAGAGCAACCTATCCAGCCACTTTCCTCTGGGAGGTAAGGCAAGGGAGTTATTTAGAAAGAAACTCCTGGAGACTAAAGAGGCTGAGGAACTCAGTGAGCAGGGGTGACTGGAACCCAGAAGTTTTGCCTCCTAGGATAATCTTTGTTCTTACCTCGTTGCCTCTCATAATAAAAACAAATGAGGTTGAACAGCTTCTCTTGTTTGTTTTGAAAACTGAAGGGAAAGAATTATACATCACCCAGAAATGATTTAGGTGACCAAAAAACAGACGCTAGAGAGGTCAGTGAGAGGTTGGTACATCGTTTTACCTTTTTGTTATGAACCTTCATAAGAGGTTAGAGACTGCCTACGCCCTGAGGGCAAAGTGAGCTAGGATGGGAAGGAACTAAGTGTTGTAGAAGGCGTCTGGTCCTCAGTCCTTATCATCAAACCCACTGGATAGATGTATTTGTCCCCATCTTACAGAGGAGGTAACAGGCTTGGAAAGGTAGAAACCATCACTATATTGTAATTATCCCCCAATTAAAAATAAAATTTTAAAAAAGGGTTAAATTACTTCCCCAGTGTTATAAAACTATTAAGAGGTATGGGCTTTCCTGGTGGCTCAGACAGTAAAGAATCTGCCTGCAATGCAGGAGACCTGGGTTCAATCCCTGGGTTGGGAAGATCCCCTGGAGGAGGGCATGACAACCCACTCCAGTATTCTTGCCTGGAGAATCCCCATGGACAAAGAAGCCTGGTGGGCTACAGTCTATGGGGTCGCAAAGAGTCAGACACGACTGAGTGACTGAGCACAGTACAGCACTATTGTGATATGCTCTTGTAATAAATTTGTCATGTTTTCTGGAATTAGCTCTTAAAACCATTGCAATTTCTTAAGTGCTAAGAGCTATATGCACATCTTTTGTTCTTAAATCCTTAAATAGCTCTAGAGCATAAAGATGAAATGGGTGTTTTTTGTTATTCATAACGAGCCTCTTTTGACCACTGAGCATATATTCACGAGGTGATTTTTGGAAAGCCCCTAGAAGACCACTGGAAGAGGACTAGTTGCCAGCAGAACCAGCCAGGTGATTAGAGTTGGAACTTTCAGTTCTACTTCCTGACCTCTGGGGAGGGGAGAAGGGCTAGAGAATGATTTAATCACCAATGGCCAATGATGTGATCAATCATGCCTATGATAGGAAGCCTCCATAAAAACCCAAAAGGATGGTGTTTGAAGAGCTCCTAGGCTGATTCATCTATGTGCCAGGAAGGTGGTATACTCCAGACTCCATGAGAAAGAAGCTCCTATGCTTGGGACTCTTCAGGACGTCACCCTATGTATCTTTTCATCTGACTGGTTATTCACGTTCTTTAATAGCCAATGTAATAAACTACTAATCTAATAAGTAAACCGTTTTCTTGAGTTCTCTGAGCTTTCCTAGCTAATGATCAAACTTAAGGAGGGGGTGTGGGAACCTCTGACTTAGAGCCAGTTGCTCAGAAGTACAGGTGACTACCCAGACTTGCAATTGCCATATGAAGTGGGTGCAGTCTGTGGGATTTGATGTTCTTTCCAGGTAGAGAATGTCAGAATTGAGTTAAATTGTAGGACACTCAGCTGGTGTTGCAGAGTTGCTTGGTGAGGGGCAAACCCGTACACATGTGGTGACTAGAAGTGAAGGAGAATGACATCATAGAGGAGAGAAAATAAAGGAGAGTTTTCTTTTTACGTCATGTTATAGGAAGCCAAGGCTGACTCTAGGAACTCATAATTAAGGAAGACCCATCTGAGGTCAGGGAGGATAAATTCCCCAGAGCTGACAGCCACTCTTAGAACAGCTGGGGCTGGGGATGATGTAGAACATGAGCCAAGTCAGAATAGCCTGGAACAGACTGAGAAGAGCTTTGGGGGAGTGGGCATCAGGCGTGCAGGGTTACAGCCTCTGCAGATTCTTCCCTCTGGAAAAGAAAAAGTCATGTGGATAAACTCCCTGCCCTCCTACCCCTCCTTCCTGGGTCCCATCCCAGCTGCAGGGCCCATGTCTGCTAGCCTTCCGGGGAAGGGCTCCCTAAAACCAAAGGCCTTGTTTAGTTGCTGTAGAAGAGGCTCATGTGACTGAAGAGGACTCTTCAGGCTTGATTGAGGTGATGTGGGTCAAAGTAAACTGTAAATCTCTATGTAAATGAGGTTATTGGCTGAACAGTGTTAAACCTGGGAGGTTTGTGAGGACAAGACGGGGGAAAGTGCCTCTTGAGAGAGGTCTCCCAGGAGAATATGAGATTAGTTGAGGTTCAATGCATTCCTTTGTTGCTAACTCAAGAAGCATATTTGAAGGGATAAGCTTCCTCACTTAGAACAGAGCATCCCAGACTTGTCGCCATAGTGACAGTGCTCAAACAGAGGCTTTGAAACCAGAAAACACCAGGTCAGAGGGATTCTTTTGGAGCCATGCTTCTCTAGTAGAGGACTCAACTATTGTGTGCTATGGAGGAGAGGGACAGGGAGTTTGAATAGCTTCCCTTCCTTCCTGTCTCTAGCTCTGGGGCTTTTGTTTTGATTTTTCTCTCTGAATTGATGTGGCCTTTGGAAAGGGGCTGCAGAAGGAACTAGTCTTTAAAACCTGTGTCAGAAGCTGGAGGCACCAACAATGAACTATCTCAAAAACAAATTAAGGAAACAATCCCCTTATAATAGCATCAGAAAGAGTAAATAAATAAATACATATGAATAAATTTAACCAGGGAGGTGAAAGATCTATACTCTGAATGCTATAAGACACTGATGAAAGAAATTGAAACAGACACAAATAAATGGAACGATAGCCCGTATTCATGGATTGAAAGAATTAATATCATTAAATCATCCATACCACCCAAAGTGATCTACAAATTCAGTGCAGTTCCTATCGAGATTCCAATGACATTTTTCACAGAAATATCAATAGAACAAACAATCCTAAAATGTGTATGGAACCACAAAAAACTCTAAATAGCCAAAGCACTCTTGAGAAAGAAGAACAAAGCTGAAGGCATTGCAATTCTTGATTTCAAACTATACTAGAAAGCTATAGTAATCAAAACAGCATTGTTATTGTTCAATCAGTTGTGTCTGACTCTGCGACCCCGTGGAGTGCAGCACGCCAGGCTTCCCTATCCTTCACCATCTCCAAGAGTTTGCTCAAACTCATGTCCATTGAGTCAGTGATGCATCCAGGCATCTCATCCTCTGTCATCCCCTTCTCCTCCTGCCATAAATCTTTCCCAGCATCAGGGCCTTTTCAAATGAGTCAGCTCTTCACATCAGGTGGCCAGAGTATTGGAGTTTCAGCTTCAGCATCAGCCCTTCCAAAACAGTATGGTGTTGGCATAAAAACAGATGTGTATCAGTGAAACAGAATAGAGAGCTCTGAAATAAACCCACATGTAGACGATCAACTAATCTTTGACAAGAGGTCCAAGAATACACAATGGAAAAAAGAAGAGTCTTTTCAACAAATTGTATTGGGAAAATTTTGCTCGTCCATATGCAATGAAATGAAAAGGCAGCCTATAAAATAAGAGAAAATATTTGCAAATCATATATTTAAAAGGGATTAATGACTAAAATATATAAAGAACACATATCTAGCTCAATAGCAAAAACAAAACAACTGCCCCACAAGGACATCAAGTAATCCAGTTAAAAACTGAGCAAGGGACTTGAATAGACATTTTTCCAAAAATGACGTCTAAGTAGCCAAGAGATATTTGTAAAGGTGCTCAGCATCACTAGTCATTAGGGAAATGCAAATCAAAACCATGTTGAGATATCATCTCAAACCTGTTAGGATGGCTGTTACCAAAAAGACCAGTTCAGTCACTCAGTTGTGTTTATGTCCAAATCTTTGTGACCACGTGGACTGCAGCACACCAAGCTTCCCTGTCCACCACCAACTCCTGGAGCTTGCTCCAACTCATATCCATCAAGTTGGTGATGCCATCCAACAATCTCATTCTCTGTTGTCCCCTTCTCCTCCTGCCTTCCATCTTTCCCAGCATCAGGGTCTTTTCTAATGAGTCATTTCTTTGCATCGGGTGGCCAAAGTATTGGAACGTCAGCTCCAGCATCAGTCCTTCCAATGAATAGTCAGAATTGATTTCCTTTAGGATTGACTGGTTTGATCTCCTTACTGTCCGAGGGACTCTCAAGAGTCTTCTCCAATCAAAAAAGACAAGAAGTAATAAATGCTGGTGAGGGTATGGAGGAGAGGGAACTCTTGTACACTTGTTGGGAAGGTAAATTGGTTTAGCCATTATGGAAAACAATATGGAGTTTCCTTAAAAAGTTAAAAATGGAACTACCGTATGACCCAGCAATCCTACTTCTGGGTATTTATCTAAAGGAAATGGACTCAGTATCTGGAAGAGTCACCTGCATTCTCTTGTTCACTGCAGCATTATTCACAATAAGTCAAGCCAAGATTGTGAAACAACCTAAGTGTTGGTTGATGGATAAATGGATAAAGCAAATCGGACACACACAGAGTGGAATAGTATTTAGTCATTAAAAAAGAGGAAAATCCTTCCATTTGTGACAATAGATGAAATTGGAGGACATTATGCTAGGTGAAATAAGCTAGACAAAGAGAGACTCGTAGAGGTATTCCCCAATTTTTGAAAGTTTCCTTTATGTCACTTTGCTGTATGAAAGAACTACATTAGTACCTGTTTTTGCTAACTGCAAGAAATCCTAAGAGAATTTTTGCTTCTATAAAAAGCGAAAATAGCCCATGTTTGTTTTTCAGTGAACTGCTCAAGAGTCAGCACACACCCCGAGCCGTGAAAGTGGAAACAAGCTCCAACCCCGGGAACTGCACTCAGCATCTCAGCATCAAGCTGCTTTTAACTTTGTCTGTGAACATCTGTACTTTATCTCAATTTATTTTGTGCATCTGTTAGCAAGATGTGTTCTTAAGGTAATTGCTTTTTTTGCTTTGTGCTTACTAAAGGTTTCATAGAAATGCTCTACGACCTCAGTGGAATCTAAAAAAGTCAAACTCATAGAACCAGAGCATCTTGGTTGCCAGTGGATGGTGGGGAGGTGGCCTGTGTGGGAAAATGGGGAGATGTTGGTCAAAGGGTACAAACTTTCAGTTATAAGGTGAATAAATTCCGGAGACCTGATGTGTAACCTGACTATAGCTAAGGTACAGTGACTGTAGTTAATAATATTGTATTATAAAGGCTTCCCCGGGGCTCCAGTGACTAAGACTCCATGCTCCCAATGCAGGGGGCCCAAGTTTGATACCTGGTCAGGAAACTAGATCCCACCTGCCACAAATAAGAGTTCACATGCCACAATTAAAGATCCCAGGTACTGCAACTAACACCTGGCTTGGCCAAATAAATATTAAAAAATAATAATACTGTATTATATACTTGAAATTAGCTAATTTAAATAGATCTTAAAAGTTCTCACCACAGACAAACATGCACGGTAACTATGTGAGGTGACAGATGTGTTCATTGTTTGTGGTTATATTTTCACAATGTGTACATATATCAAATCATCGTATTGTATAGTCCCCCAAAAGAAGCTGGAGGCATCTTTCTTTTTTGGGCCCTTTTCTTTCTTGGGTATACTGTTAACCTGATATTCTGGAACTGGTCTGAGTTCCCCGTAAAGCCAATCACCATGGCCCTGTGCCTGTTAGAACATGGGTCTATTTGCAGCAAGCTGTGTATACATTCTTCCTTGTCCTGTCCCATAACTCAGAAGGCCCAGCTTTTTCATCCTACCTCACAGGGAAGGGTAACAGAGCCTTATAACAATGCTAACATATGAGGTGTTGTCACTGGCATATCTGGCTTCTCTAAATTGTACCCCAGTTTGCAAGGATGTATTAAGAGAGATGATTGTTTCTTCTAATCTTCTTGGCTTCAAGTACCCTTGACATTCATCTGGGCTTTTGCAGCTCTACTTTGATAATTTGGTTTCTAGACTCAGGTCTGCTTTGACCCTTGGATTGCTCACTGAGACTTGAGCTATTAAACTGGCAATAGAGGAGTCTAGATTCCGTCATTCATCCTGGTCCCAAGTCCCTCCCTGGTGAGCCATGTTCCACTCCCACCACATTATCCCAACACCATAACCTCACTTCAAATGGGGCTTTGCCCAGAGGTCCAGTAATAGTGAAGCTCTTCTTTTTTTCATTATAAGTCTGCCTGTATGTAACCAGCTCTATCTGAAACAACTATATCATGAACATAATTTCATTGCATATTTGAACACTGCTAAGTATCTGTCCCGTCATATTCAGTCTTCTAATGTCAACTGATACTTTTCTTATAAGAGGACTTCTGGATCCCTTAAGAACCTTTTACCTTTTTTAAAAGCAGAGCTTTCCAGTGTTTTGCATTTGGACTAAAGCTGTTGCTCAGAACCATACATGGAATTTGAATTTTGTCAGGTGCTTTTTTTGTTGTTGCATCTAATGAAATGATCACCTAGTTTTTTTTCATCTAGTCTAGTCAGTTGATTAATAAATTACACTGATTGATTTTCAAATGTTGAACCAACCCTACATTTCTAGGATAAACCTCACATGATAATGATGTATTTCTATATTTATGTAAGTATATATACATATGTACATATACACATACACACATGTTGTTGTTTAGTTGCTAAGTCATATCCAACTCTTTACATCCCCATGGACTGTAGCCACCAGGCTCCTCTGTCCATGGGATTCTCCAGGCAAGAATACCGGAGTGGGCTGCCATTTCCTTCTCCAGAATGTTCCTGACCCAGAGACCGAACCCATGTCTCCTGCATTGGCAGGCAGATTCTTTACCACTGAGCTACCAGGGAAGCCCATATATACACATACACATGTATAGATTTGAGGCTTTTTTTTTATTCTGATATTAGCATTTGATGCTATAAATTTCCTCCTAAACTTTAGCTACGTTAGCTGTATCTCCCCAAATTTGATGTATTGTGTTTCACATCATTCAATTTGAAGTGTTTTCAAATATCCTTGTGACTTCCTCTTTGATTTATTGGCCATTTAGAAATGTGGTGTTTAGTCTCCAACTATTTGAGGGCTTTTTCAGATGTCTTCTTGTTATTAACTTCTAATTTAATTTCATTATGCTCACAGAACATTTCTATATAATTTCATTTCTTTTGAATTGATTCATTTCTGCTTGGTGGCCTAGAATATGGCTTATCTTGGTAACTGCTTCATGTGTACTTGCAAAGAATGTGTATTCTGTCTTTTTAAATGTAGTATCAATTCAGTTGTGTAGGTTGACAGTGGTGTTCTGTTCTACTATATCTTTACTTATTTTCTTTTTTTCTTTTACTTTTTTCTTTTAATATATACTTTTTTCTTTTAATCAGTTACTGAGAGAGGAGTGTTGAAGTATCCAAATACAGTTAGAGATTTGCTTAGTTCTCCTTTCAGTTCTAAGAGCTTTTGAATAATGTACTTTGGGTCTCTGTTGTTAGATGCATACACATTTAGGAGTGTTATAGTTAGTGAATTAACCTTTTCATCATGAAATTACTCTCTTTATCACTACTAATATTCCTTGTTCTGAAATCTACTTTTATGGTGTTAATATAACCATTTTAGTTTTCTTTTGACTGGTGATTGGTGCTTGCAGCTCTGGGAGTTGGTGATGGACAGGGAAGCCTGGCATGCTGCAGTCCACAGGGTGGCAAAGAGTCAAACATGACTGAGTGACTGAATTGAACTGCCTTTTTAATATTTTTCCCTTTTGTTTTTAACCTATCCCTGTCTTTATAGTTAAAGTGGGATTTTTGTAGATACCATATAATTGAGTCTTGCTTTTTTATCTAATCTGATAATCTTTGATTGGCATGATTAGGCTATTGGTATTTAATGTAATTATTGATATAGTTGGTTTAAAATCTGCCATGCAGTTGTTTCATTTGTTCTGTCTTTTCTTTGTTCTTTATCTTTCTCTGTCTGCCTTTGGATTAATTGAGAATTTTAATTATTTATTTTTATCTTCACCATTAACTTAATGATTATACTTCCTAAAAAATTTTTTTAGTGTCTACTCTAGTATAATATACATCTTTAATCACAGTTTAGTTCAGTTCAGTCGCTCAGTCGTGTCCGACTCTTTGTGACCCATGAACTGCAGCATGCCAGGCCTCCCTGTCCATCACCAACTCTCGGAATTTACCCAAACTCATGTCCATTGAGTCGGTGATGCCATCCAACCATCTCATCCTCTGTCATCCCCTTCTGCCCTCAGTCTTTCCCAGCATCAGGGTCTTTTCAAATGAGTCAGCTCAGGTGGCCAAAGTATTGGAGTTTCAGCTTCAACATCAGTCCTTCCAATGAACACCCAGGACTGAACTCCTTTAGGATGGACTGGTTGGATCTCCTTGCAGTCCAAGGGACTCTCAAGAGTCTTCATAGTCTACCTTCAAATAATATTATACCACTTATTGTATAAAAGTCTTAAAACATTATACTCCAAGTTTTTCCCTTTCAACTTTTGTCTTATTGTCATATATTTTTCTTTTATGTATCCTATAAATCTATAGTATATTACTATTATTTCAACTTTAAACAATTATCTTTTAGAGTAACTTAATTTTTTTAGAAAGTCTTTTATATTTACTTCATTTTAACCATTTCTAGAGATCTTAATTTATTTAGATCCAACTTCTTTTTAGTATATTCCTTATGTCTGAAGAACTTAACAGTTCTTGAAGGACAAGCCTGTTTATAATGAGTTTTCTCAGGTTTTCGTTTCTTTTTAGAAGTTTTTATTTTTCCTTTACTTTTGAGAGAGAGTTTAATGGGTGCAGACTTCTGGGTTAAAAGTTTTTCTCTTAGTACTCCTAAGTTGTCATTTGGTTGTTTATTGGTTTGCATTGTTTCAGATAAGAAGTGTACTTGAAAACTTAACTCTCATCCTGTGTAGATAGTATGTTTCTCCTTTTCCCCAACTGCCTTTAAGATTTTCTCTTTATCTTTTATTTTCAGCAGTTGGAATATGTTACATCTAGATGTGTTTGATTGTTTTTGTTTGGTATTTGTACTGCTTGGAATTCTATGAACCTTTTGGGTCTGTAGATTTCATTATTTTTGTAAAATTTTTAGGCATTATTTCTTCAGATATTTCTTTCATATCAGTATCTATTTCTTCTCTTTCTGGAATTCCAATTACACATGAAAGTGAAAGTGAAAGTCGCTCAGTAGTGTCTGACTCTGCAACCCCCAGGACTATACAGTCCATGGAATTCTCCAGGCCAGAATACTGGAGTGGGTAGCCGTTCCCTTCTCCAGGGGATCTTCCCAACCCAGGGGTTGAACCCAGTTCTATGGTAGACCAATTTGATACTATTTCATAACTCTTAGGTGCTCTATTCTTCCCACCCTCTTCATTTTTTTGTGTTTCAATTTGTGTCATTTCTGCTGACCTGTCTTCAAGATCACTACTTTTGTTTCCTCTGTTGTTTTGAGTCTGCTGATGAGACTGTTGAAGCACCTTATCTTTCATCCATAATAACAGATAGTAGATTGGTGGCTGCCTAGAGCTGGGGGAATTTGAGAGGCTGTGGGCAGTGACTGTGGATAGGTACAGGGTTTCTTTTTGGGTGATAAAAATGTTCTAAATGCATTGAGTTGATGGCTGTACAACTCTGTGACTGTACTAACAAAAACAAGCAAACATTGAATTGTTACTTCAAATGGATTAATTATATGGTATGTGAATTATATCTCAATAAAGCTAGTATTGATGACCCAGAGGGGTGGGATAGGGGATGGGAGGAAGTTTCAAGAGGGAGGGGATATATGTATACATAGCGCTGATTCACTTTGTTGTACAGCAGAAACTGGCACAACATTGTAAAGCAATTATACTCCAGTAAAAAATAATACATGAAAAAAACAGAAACCTTCATGCTTTAGGTTCAAAGTCTACATTGATATGAATCTGTCAGGAATCAGGAAGGGATAAGACATCTTACTGATGGTGCTGAAGGACAGACAGAACAAATAGTAATTTTGAAGGAAATGTTACTGTAACTGAAACTAGCAGATGGATAGAGATTATATATATTATTTTATTCTGGGTTATATGTCTGATTCTAAGTGTTGAAAACTGATTCTCCTGAATGTTCTTAGCTAGTCCATGTCTTTATCCTTTCATATGTTTTGTTAGTTCCTGTAGATAAAATGTGACTTACAGCTATTAGTCTTACAGACAAAAAATTCCAAGAGCTCTTGTGGCTTTGAGCTCTCCCTAGTATTCGAGCTCCCCTCTAATGTGTATCACAGCGTATGTGACCCACCAGCTGCTGGTCTTATATGGCGGTGTTACTCATCAACTTTAATGACCTCAGAGTTTCCATATTGCCTCCTTCTGTTATAAAACAACTTATAAATAGGGCCCTAGTAGAGTTCTCCAAATGGAGAATTTTAGTACAATTTCTCTATAGGGAGTTCACTGGGAAACTCACAGGAATCATATAATGGCCTAACAGATGCTCCTTGTCTTTAGGGAAGGCACACATGTCCCTGAGGTGTTATATGTTTTTAGACACTTGGAAGTCTTCTAGGTGCTTCGTGATGTGTTTAACATGGAATAATCCCCAAAATATATTAAGTGAAAAAATCAAGATACAAAACAGATTGTATAATATGCTATCATTTGTTTTTAAGAAAGAAAGTGGGGGAAAAGCATATATGTACATAGTTTTATACATGTCCCTAGAAGACACTGATGTCATGGCTGGCTCTGAGGGAAGGAGGTTGGAGCTGAGTACCTAGGAACAGGGGAGCATGAAAGACCTTTTATTGCATACCCTTTGAATCTTTTGAATTTTGAATCATATAAATGTATTGGCTATTCAAAGAGAAGTACAAGTTTGATGAAAAGCAAAATCCTTCTACCCAGAAATAAACCCACAAACCTGTGGTCAATTTATCTAAAACACAGGAGGTGAGAATGCACAATGGAGAAAGGAGAGTCTCTTCAGTAAGTGGTGCTGGGTAAACTGAACAGCTGCATGTAAAAGAATGAGATTAGAACATTTCCTCCCACCATATACAAAAATAAACTCAAAATGAAGTAAAGAACTAAATATAAGACATGAAAACATAAAAAAGGAGAAGAAAATGTAGACAGAACACTCTGACATAAATTGTGGCTGTATTTTTGGGAGAAATCTAGCTCCTAATGCAAAAGAAATAAAAGCAAAAATAAACAAATGGGACCTAATTAAATTTAAAAGCTTTTTCACAGCAAAGGAAATCATCAACAAAACAAAAAGACAATCTACTAAATGGGAGAAAATATTTGCAAATGATGCAACCAGCAAGGGGTTAACTTCTAAAATATACAAACATTTCATACAGCTTAATATTTAAAAAAAAAATCCGAACAAGAAATGGGCAGAAGACTTGAATAGACATTTTTCCAAAGAAGACATATTGATGGCTAACAGGTACATGAAAAGATGCTCAACATTGCTATTTATTAGAGAAATACAAGTAAAAACAGCAATGAAATACCACCTCACACATGTTGAGTTGGCTATTATCAAAAAGTATATAAATAGCAAATGTTGCTGAGGATGTAGACAAAAGGCAACCCTTATACCTTGTTGGTGGGAATGTAAGTTGGTGTAGCCACTATGGAAAACAGTACAGAAGTTCCTCAAAAAACTAAAAATAGAAATATCATGTGATCCAGCAAGTCCACTCCTGGGTATACATCTGGAAAAATATAATTTGAAAAGACACATGCACCCCAGTATTCGTAGCAGCACTATTCACAATAGCTAAGATGTGAAAGCAGCTCGAGTGTCCATCAGATGAATGGATAAAGAAGGTGTGATAGATATATACCGTGGAATATTACTCTGCCATAAAATAATAAAATTCTGCCATTTGCAATGACATGGATGGACCTACAGAGTATTGTGCTAGTGAAATAAGTCAGACAGAAAAAGACAAATACTGTATGTCATCACTTATATGTAAAATATAAAAAATGAAATAAATATGTATAGCAAAACAGAAACAGACTTACCAGTATAGAAAACAACCTAGTGGATACCAATGTGGAAAGGGAAGAGGGAGGGGCAAGATAGAGCTATGGCATTAAGAGATATAAACTGCTGTGTATAAAATAGACAAGCAACAAGAATATATTATACAGCACAGGGAATTATAACCATTATTTTTATAATACCTTTACATGGAGTATAATCCATAAAAATACTAAATAACTATGCTGTATACCTAAAACTAATATAGTATTGTCAATCAACTATTCTTCATGTTAAAAAAGAATCCTTCTAAGATGGTTAATCTGACTTGAGACTTAAATTGACCCTTGGTAATTCACTCTTTACTCTCATTTCTCATCACTTAGGTCTTCCTTCTCAGACCCTTCACCTTGGATAATTGGCCTGCGACAGATATGTTGCAACATCCCCCTCCCTCTCAGAGCCTAATAGAGACCCTGCACAAGGGTGAGACAGCATTTCTAAAATATCTCTGGTGACCAATTGCCATGGTTAGCCCTAAACCTTCTAGATTGGTGGTTCTCAAACTTGAGCCTCATTCAGACTCACCTGTAGGGTTTGTTAAAACACACCTGGCTGGACCCCCTTTCAGAGTTTCGTGTCTTGAGTAGGTAGTAGTGTCAGCAAGTTCCCAGGTGATCCTAGTTGGGGACCACACTTTGAAAATCAGTGCTTTCAACTAGATTCTCCTGTGATGTGTTGATGTGCAGTTTTGGTGTCCCAGTTGTATCCTCGCTTAGTCATATGCAAAAATGAAAAGCAGGAGAGGTTTGTCCCTTTCCACAGGCATCCTTATAGCTTCCCATCTTCCAGCTGTCTCCCCAGTTAACAATATTCATCTGGCTCCAACCCCCTCATAGAATGGTCTTCGTGTCACCACCAGCAAGACTGACTCATCAGAAGCCTGCATGCCCCTTCATCTGTAGTCCCAGAGCAGACATTCTTGTAATCTTTGCTGCCAGCTCTCTGAAGATTTCATTGGTATTTAAGACATTAGAAGAGTCGTGCTAATTACTGAGTCCCCTTCCAGTGTTTCTCAGTGGGACACCATTAGCATTTTGGATGAGATAATTCTTTATCATGAGTATTCTGTTTAATGTAGGATATTAGCATCCTTGCCTGCCCCTCCCCACCGTCATTATAGCAGTTAATAATCCCACCACATTTCCTAGTGCTACTCCACCTCAAACCTTCTTCTTCCCTTCTTCCCTGAAGAATACGTGGTGAGGTACCCGGAGAACCACTGTGTCTTTTTTGTTTTTTTATTTGTCATTGCTGTATTGCTTGCACACAGAGATAATGCAGAGGGACAGAGAGGCCTGGTGTGCTGCAGTCCCTAGGGTCACAAAGAGTCAACACGATTGGGCGACTGAACAACAATAACAATGTCATTGACACTTTATTTTTTTTTAACTTTGTATTTTGTATTGGAGTATAGCCAATTAACAATGTTGTAATAGATTCAGGTGAATAGTGAAGTGACCCAGCCATACTTCCATGTATCCATTGTCCTCTAAACTCCCCTCCCATCCAGGCTGCCACATAACATTGAGCAAAGTTTTGTGTGCTAAACAGTAGGTCCTTATGTATGTGTCCATTGCAAACCCCCTAACTATTCCTTCTCCACCCTCTGCTCCCTGCCCTGGGCAACCATAAGTTTGGAAAACTACTGTGTCTTGTATTAAGCTTCCAGACCCTTGTCCAAACCATGTTGCTTTAGCTCCTTGCAAAAATCTCGTCATGTTTTAATATTTTCCCTGCTTTCATAAGTGTTGATATTTAAAAGGGGCCAAATAGTGAGTATTTCTTTCTGAAAAGCCTATGGGTAGGGAACTTCCCTGGTGGTCCAGTGGCTAAAACTCCAAGCTTTCAACAGGAGTCCATGGGATTTTCCAGACAAGAGTACTGGAGTGGGGTGCCATTGCCTTCTCCGTTCAACAGGAGGCCCAGATTCGATCCCTAGTTAAGGAACTAGATCCCACATGCCACAGCTAAATATCCCACATGCTGCAACTAAGACCCAGCGTGCATGTGTGCGAATTCGCTTCAGTCATGGCTGACTTTGTGCAACCCTATGGACTGTAGCCTATCAGGCTCCTTGCAAATAAATAAACATTTTTTACAAGTCTATGGGTAGAATTGTCCCCTCTCTGCAGAGACTAGCACTGCAAGGTCCCGTTTCTTGATGAAGTGCCTTCGGATCCTCACAGCAAGGAGAATTATGTGACCCATTCTATTTCCCTTTTTTACTGTGAGTGTCATGAAACTCAGGGATAGATGTAATGCTTGACAATTTTGCACAATCCACTTAGAAAACTATTTTGCACGTATTATCAGCTTTTACACAGTTTCACTTTTCAAATATTCAGTTTGATTTTATATTTTCTTGTGAGTGACTCTGGGTCCTTTCAGAAACAATCCTTGGTAAGGTTGAGCTGTGAAAGGATTATAGCTAGGAGTAGCCTAATCTGCTGGACAGAAGAATCAGCATAGAATGGGCTCCTCTGGGCACAGGGTAGGATGATGTGGTCTGAGGCACAGGAGGAGGAGCGGGTGAGGAGATGCCTCCTGCTGGCAGCCAGTGGAGGAGTGGCTGGTGAGGATGAGGTGTCTAGTGTGCTCTGGCTGGAGGTGGAGTCAAGGTCAAGTGGCAGGTGCCTGAGCCCTTTACCAAGGGTGGAGAATCCTTGAGGAGAGGGGCAGCAGATGGACCCAGCTTGCTGGGTTGAGAGAAGTTCTGCTGGGACTGACTGGCTTAGGCCATAAGAGACGCAGAAATTATGTATTACTTATAGAAATGCTGTCCTGCTTCAGCTCCCACCTGGTCCTGAGGGCCACACCAATTACCAGGAGCAAGTGGGTTCAGGTGGGGCCAGCACTCTTGGCATCAGCTTTCTGCTGAAGCTGCCTGTGCAGGTGGGAAAGAAGGTCTAGCCATGGGACTGTAACAGGATGGGCATTCTACCCCTTCCCACCCCTCCTTGGAGGGCCCAATCACTCCCATTTCCACTTCAAAGCACACCCAAAGTCGAGGGGGGGGGTACCACCCTAGACTGAAAGTCCACCCTCTAGATCTCCTGTGTGATGAAGGAATGTATAAGGACCTTTCCACCCGAAAGTACTTTCTCTGCTTAAATTCCCACTGTGAGTATTTAATTTCCTTTGAGTTTACAAAGACTGCTACTAATTGGGCTTCCCAGGTGGCGCTAGTGGTAAAGAACCTGTCTGCCAATGCAGCAGACTTAGTAGACACGGGTTTGATCCCTAGGTTGGGAAGATCCCCTGGAATTGGAAATGGCAACCCACACCAGTATTCTTGCCTGGAGAATCCCATGAAGCGAGGAGCCTGGCGGGCTACAGTCCATAGGGTTGCACACAGTCAGACACTAATGCAGCGACCTGGCACAGCTTTACTGATGCACCTTTTGGAAGGGCAGCACATGAAGGGCTCAGAGATCAGTCATTTGTTCCTGTGATACAATGGATTTACTGCATGTTCTAGGTATTTGTTTCTCTCTTAAGGAATATATGAGGTTTGCAGCTGGTGGGAAACAGGTTTCTAAAGTGGGAAGAAGGGGTAAATTTCAGGAGCCTGAGTCAGGCTGAGGGGTGGGCCCTATGGGCTGCCAGCCTATGGGTTCTGGAGGGTGTGGATGTGGGGGACCGTCGGGGATGGGGACTCACTCATTCCAGAGGACAGTCTTCTCCCAGTTGTGGGTACTTTCTCCCTGTCCTGTCAGTAACTCTTCCCCTGGTCATGTCCCTCCAGAGGCCCCAACAGCCTCCCGAGAGGCCTCCCAGGTGGCCTTCCTCCCCACGCCTGCCACAGCCTCTCCCAGACCCTGCGGCCTCATGGAGCTCCATCTTCCCTGGCATTCCAGTGTCTGTCCTCTGTGGAGGAAGAAAGCACCTCGTTCTGGTTCTCCTCATAACTATTGTTCCTGAACTGTAAACCCATAACCCCCACACTCGGTCATAAAAGCAACTATTGTTGTCCTTGGGATGTTTCCACTAGCCACTCTGCTGATGGGCTCCTCCCGGCCGGCCGCTCCCTCTCCCTTTGGCGTGTCTGTCCCTGACTCGGCTTTTCCTGTACTCCTTTCTGCCAGGCACTGCCCAGGGGGCTGCCAAATCGGCTGCCCCTGCTAGAGTTCAGAACTCTTCAGGAGCATCCTGGCTGACGGCTCCCCAGCAAGGCAGCCTTCCAGGACTTTTTCCCTTGTCCTCCCAGCCCAGTTGCCACAACAAACAGCAGAGCCGCCTGTTGGTGAGTGTGCAGTTTATGCTGTTGACTCCTCCCCCTCAGCCCACCCTGAGGAGCTGCCGAGAGGGGAACTGTGTGCCTTCCTGGGCAGCCAGGAGGGACCACTGCCCCCAAGGTGAGAAGACACCTGGCCAGGTGCCCAGGCAGGTGGCGGGTGAGGGGGAGGTCAGGGTGCTTTAGCACTATCTGTTGACCATGGTTAGCTGGTCAGAATTCTAGAACCGGTCAGGTTGGTGGCAGCCATCAGTGGAGCCAGCTAGGAATTAAGACTGATTAAATGCCCTGGGTGCCCTGGCCTCTACTCTGCTCTTCATGCTTCCAAACTGCCCCAGACTTCCTCCTCCACTGCTCCAGGAGGCTGCTGTGATGAGCTCCCCATTTGGTTTTGATTTCCCCTTTGACTCTGTGGTTCTTTGGCAGGCTGTGCTTGTTGGGGTTGGAGCACAGGTAGAATTCTATGTTAATGTGGGCCCAGGTATTCTAGGTCCTGACCAAGAGCATCCATGACCATGTTGCACAGGCTTGGTTATCTCCAGTCTGCTCAGAGAGAAGTCCTGTGTGAGGGTAACCGAGTGTTTAGATGGTGCCTTCTTTGGACAGCTGTACAATGGTGAATAATTCAAATAACATTCCAAAATATATTTCCCAGTAATATTTCAAACATGTAGGTGATCTTTGGGGATTTCCCATGTGTGATTTGAGGGGTGGATGGATTCATTGCTTTCTGTAGCCAGTGAGGGAGATGGGTTTTCCATTGCCACCATGCTGACCGTCAGGCTTGCAAGTACTTCAGGGGTCGTCGGCCTGGGACCATCCATTTGCTCTCCGGGCAAAGGAGGCGGACGGAGCCTTAACCAAAGCAAAGACTGTGAGAAGGAAGAGGAGGAAAAAGAGGAATTGGTGAAAGGAAGCGTGGCCTGTGATTTTACAGCTCTGATTGTTTCCCCCACCCCCATGATTCTACAGCTGTTTTGAACTATGGCTCCATCATTGAAGTGAGAGAATAGCCTCTTAGAATACTTGGAAAGACAAAAAAAAAAAAAAAAAAGTATGTAGGTGCTTGTCTTTTGTTAATAAAACAAATCTCAGAACGTTAAAGGAATTTTTTAAAAAATGACGATGAGGTTGGACTCTAAATTGGCTGATAAAAAAAAAAGTAGTGGTGTCCTATCACTGCCTGAAGGAAAATACAGAACCTGCAGGTGAGATGGGAGGCATTATTTTAGGATTCAGAGGGGGCTGGATCAGAGAGAATACTCTGTATGTCTGAGCATGGCTCTCGTGGCAGGGAAAGCCTTAAAGCCATGACTTTGTGAAGTCTCAGAGGCAGAAGATCAAAGGAGGGAGAAATTAATGCAAGTCCCTTTATTTAAAGGCAGGCTTGCTTCAGCTAAAATAGGGCTGAAGGTAGAGCACTGGGGCTGAGGAGTGGGCTGTGTACGAAGCCTTTTCTGTGTAGTTATCAGCTTTCTGCTCCAGACAAGGAAGTTTGCAATGATGAAAGGAGGACAAACTTCTGTAGAACACCCACACCTGGAGTGGAAGGGACTGCAGAACCATCCAGTACTCTTTTCCCTCCTTGATGAGGAAGGGCCTCACACATACAGCTGTGAACCTGGTCAGTGCAGAGCACCCAGAACTTGGTGCTCTCCTCCGGGGTCCCTTAAAGTCTGAGCCACTGGGCCCCTCACAGATGATGCACTGACCTTTAGCAAACATTTCCTGATAGACTTCTTAAAAGGGGGAGTAATCTTTTTTTAAAAAATTGAGGTATAGTTGATTTACAAAGCTGTGTTAGTTACAAGTGTAGAGGAAAGGGATTCAGTTGTGTTTACATATACATTATGTATGTATGTATGTGTATTCTTTTTCTGATTCTTTTCCGTTATAGGTTATTACAAGATATTGACTGTAGTTCCCTGTTCTATACAGTAGGACCTTGTTGTTTATTTTGTATATAATGGTATATATCTGTTAACCGCAAGCTCCTGAGTTATCCCCCCTTCCTCTTTTGTAACCCTAAGTTTATATGAGTTTGTTTCTGAAAGTTCATTTGTATCATTTTTCACATTCTGTGTATAAGTGATGCCATATGGTATTTGTCTTTCTCTGTTTGACTCTCTTCACTCTCTCTAGATTCACCAGTGTTCTGGAAATGACATTATTTCGTTCTTTCTTTTTTAAATTTTAAATTATTTATTTATTTATTTGGCTGTGCCAGGTCTTAGTTACAGCACACAGGATCTTCGATCTTCATTGCAACATGCAGGATCTTGTTTTAGTTGTGGCATGTAGCATCTAGTTCCCTGACCAGGGTTCAAACCCAGGCCCCCTGCACTGGGAGCCCAGAGTCTTAGCCACTGGACCACCAGGAAGTCCCTATTTCATTCTTTCATATGGCTGAGTAATATTCCATTAACTGGGTTCCATTGATCTGTACCTGTGGGGGTAACCAGATGTAAAGGTCTGACCATCTCTAACTGAGGGCAGTGTCTGTTGTGGAACAGCCTCAAAACCCCTAAGGGCTGGGCACACTAGGAGATAATCTGTGTAGGGAGAGAGATGAGTTTTCGAATCTCTCTGGGATCTGGGATAAGATTTGGATCCTGTTCTGGTTCTTACACAGACATAGTAGAAACAGAGGACCTGTGGGATCATAGGAGAGCTTAGAAGCAGTTTCTGGTTGGGGCACTGCCAAAGCTTTGAAGAGATGGGAGGCCACATTGAGGAGGCAGGACCAGAAGTTGAGAGCCCTCTACAACACAAGAGAGACTCTGGGTGTGGGATGAGAGTTCAATGTGGTAACAAGCCTACAAGCCAAAGACCCATCCCATGGAGTTATCCTGGGAACAGATTAATAATTACTAAACTTTTCTGGGTGATCCCTGATCACGGGACCTGATAAAGCACATGCTGACTGCTGAAATGCTGTTAAGATAAAAGCTGCTTTTATTCATTTGATGTCCATTAAGCCATCACAGATTAATTACTTTTTCAAAATAAAGAAAATTATACCACAGTTCTGCAAGTAACTTATGACCAGATGTTGAGGTCTTGGGATACCCAGTCACATGCTTAAAAACATTGTAAGAAATCTTCAGACAGTAAAATCTAAAAATAAAGCTCCCCAAATTAAAAAAGATGAATAAGAGAAAAACATTGTAGTTCAAGAGATTTATTGGCTTCCTTATTTTTTTATTTTTGAAAAGAATCATGGTATAATTTAATGCCAGATGCTGAGATCTAGATATACCCAGTTTTGTGGCAGAGGGGGAGGGTGCATATAAGATGCAAGAAAGTATCCAAGAGAGAAAATGATGAAAATTACTGGTCACTTATCTGCTTGGGGGTTTACAGTGTTACCAGTTTTAGGCCAGATTTCCCAGCAGCCCGTGGGTGTTCTTATCTCTTCTTTCTAACTACACCAGAAACTGGCGTCCTGCTGACCTTCAGCTGTGTCACATCCCACAGGTTACACATCCCCACCTTTTAGAGGCAGCAGGGAGTTAGCATGAGAGGCCCACCCACTGCTCTCAGTAAAGGGGGAGGGAAGATTGGAGAGCATCCTAGGATGATGGTAGGACTTGCTGTGCTCTTGACCATAAATTGAATGAAGGTAGAAGCTTGTCAGGAATTTTATACAGTTCAAACTGGTGTCTGGTGCTATGGATGAGAATCTAGGTTTAGAAGGAGGGTCTGCCTGCGCTGGTGGGAGAAGTGAATGGAGCAGGAGAAGAGACTTTGGCCTGCATTTCAGACAAGGGCACTTGAAAGGGGGGCCTTCAAGTTCGAAAGAAGCTTTAGAAGGACCTCAGTGAATGGAACTTTTGATTAAAATCGGGAAGATGAAAATCAAAATGAATAAATAAGGAAATAAATAAAAATTCTTCACTTAGAATTCTTTTCAAAATCAGCTGAGTATGGACAGACTGTGATAGGGTTGATGACAGTTTAAGATCTTTACTGCAGGGTCAGTGGGGGAGACATTATGTCATTGTCTCTTCTCTAGGTTGTAGTCAATAACCGTGGAGGGTCTTAGATTTCACCAACTGGCAAGCTAATGAATTAGCTGCCAAGGTTTCATGAACACTGGCGAAAGGCGAGCTCTGTGATTTAGGGACAGCACTTTATGATTCACAACAATGACAGTGACCAAAGTACCAGCATTTCCTCTCACTGGTTCTTTGAGCTCCAGTCTCCATAGGCTGACACCTGAACACACAATGGAGAGAAATTCTGAGCTTAGGGAACTCAAATCTTTTATAATGCACAGTAACAGTTGGTCTGCAAAGAGTTCAACAGGACTTGGCAACTGAACAACAACAAAGCCTGTCTGTGCTTTGCTCCAAAGGAAGACATTCTCTCTTCCAAGGTTATTTATGATACAAATATTCTTGAAAAAATAGTCTGGAGTGAAGGTGGTCAGTTCCTGTGCCTGCAGGATATGCAGAATGTGAGATGCCCATGGAGACTGACCCTTAGACGCTGCGTCTGTACACAGGGGAAGGAAGCTAGTGTGTATGCGCTGCTTGTTCTGCACCAGGTGCTGAGCAGGAGCCTTCTCACTCCTTACCTCATCAAAGCTCAGAAGTGGCACTGTTGTTTTATGAGTCAGAAAGCTGGCAAATAATGGAGTATCAGCTGCAGGATTTTTTTTCTAATTTATAAATTTTAAAAAGGAGGATAATTGCTTCACAATGTTGTGTTGGTTTCTGCCATATAGCAACATGAGTCAGCCATAGGTATACATATATTCCCCTCCTCTTGAACCTCTGCATCCCCCACCTCCCACCCCATCCCACCCCTCTAGGTTGTCATGGAGCACCAGGTTGAGCTCCTTGTGTTATACAACAACTTCCCATTAGCTATCTGTATTACATATAGTAATGCATACATTTCAATGCTACTGTCTTAATCCATCCCATCCTCTCCTGCCCCTGCTGTGTCCATAAATCTGTTCTCTATGTCTGAGTCTGTATTCCTGCCCTGTAAATAGGTTCATCAGTACTATTTTTCTAGATTCTATATTAATATGGATTAATTATGATATTTAATATGCATTAACATATGATATTTGTTTTTCTCTGACTTGCTTCGATCATCTGCAGGATTTATATATACATTGCAGACATCTAAAAAAATATTTATTTTTGTTGCACTGGATCTTAGTTGCATCAAATTTTAGATCTTAGTTGTGCTGAATCTTAGTGGGATCTTAGATATTTGTTGCGGCATGTGGGATTTTTAGCTGCGGCATGCAAACTCTTAGTTGGGGCATGTGGGATCTAGTTCCCTGACCAGGGATCAAACCTGGGCCCCCTGCATTGGTGCAGAGTCTTAACCAGTGGACCACCAGTGAAGTCTTTGCATACTTCTTAGAAGCTAAGCATGGTGCTAAGAAATAGCTGAGACTTTATTAGCTGCTTATCAGCTGCCTTGCCAGGCACAGTTACAAGTTCTCCATGAACTGACTTATGCATTTCTCATAACTAAGGTTACCAAGTGCTGCAGAGGAAGCTGCGAAGGAAATTGAGGCATGGGGAATAATGGCACTGAAATTCAAATCTGTGGTTTATCCACTGTGCTCTTGTTTTCTTTCTTTGGTCCTTAGGGTCACACCAAGGGGGTCCTAGTGAAACTAACATGAGCCCAGAGGATGTGGGAGGGTTTGGAAACAATGGCAGTTAGGGAGAGTTGAAGGAGCCAAGTGTATTTTGTCTGTAGAAGGATAAAGGATAAATTATTGTCTTCAGATATCTGTAGTTGTGTCTTGTACAAAGGTAGAGTTTATCTGACTCCAGCGAACAGAATTGGGTTCAGTTAGGGGAAGCCATATCGTGGCTCAGCAGATCCTACTGTACATAGTAACCAGAACTGCCTGCCCTGCCACCCTTTCCTGTCCCCTCTCTGAGAATTTTCCCCTGTCAGACATGCCCAGGAAAGATCCCTGCGTGAGTGGAGTGGGGGGAGTCCTAACTTTGGGGAACCCCAGCCTGCCCTAAAGGGCCTGAAGGAGCTAGTCCCAGCTGCATCCTTAGTCCTGTAGTTCCCGGCATTCTTATGAAGGGACTCACCCAGATCTTGACTAAGTCCTCCCTCCACCCCTAATAGGTTTCGTTGCATTCCTGTAATCACCAGCCTCATGGCTCGGCCAGGTCCTGACATTTGTCTGCAAATGTATCAGTCCTACTGTTGCCCAGTTTCAGACAGAACAGGGTTCTTCTACTGGATGGGAGGTTGACTTAGAAGATCTCCCTCATCTCTTAACTGTGTGTTCTGTGATTTATTCTTTCCTTGTCAAGTAGCCCACACTTTAAAAACCAAGTGGGACCAGTGAGTTTTGTCCAGCACTGCTCTATAAGGACCCAGCTCTGGACCCATGATCATACCCCTGGTCTTGGGCAGCTCCAGTCCTGAGTGGGGCAGGTCTGGTCCAGATGCAGGTCCAGGAGGGAATTTGGGAAGACAGTGAAAAACAGGCAACTGGTTTAATGGCATCTGCTCCACTCAGCCAGAAACATCTTCCATCAGAAGCTGCAGACACTGTAAATGTGGTCTCAATTAGCCTGTGCATATCTTTGCAATAATTAATTCTCATCAAAGGGTTTTAGAGAGTGATGTTTAGCCCAGTGTAAAGGGCATTATGGGGATCTGATCTCTGATCCTGAAATAATGTCTCTACTCTCCCAGATGTCAGGAGGAACTAAAAATATACTTAAAACTCTGAGGAATTCTTAGTTTACTGGACCCATCTCCTTTTTCTATCAATCTCCCTCCAGAAAGCAAGACAGCAAAGAAGTGAGTCCAAAAGCCTTAATTATCCAGTCTGCTGACATTATTTTATCTGTACCGCTGATATTAAATTTTACAGCATTGCATTTCAGTCACAGAGCTAAGAGCAACTTCTGTAAGCATGAGCCTTTGTCCTCCTGCTTTTTGTGGCTAGTGTTCTGTTTTTACCCCCGTCCCACCCTCCTTTAGACTTCTTAAATTCCAAAGCTCTTTATGGCACCGGAAATTATCTGTCTGTGGAATGTCCATACTTTAGGAAAGTCCCTGAACTTGTATGTTTATCCCCTAGTTCCACTTCCCCCAACTCATTGTGGCCATTTGTGGTTGAGTTCTGTCATGTGCCCATCATTGGAGAAACCTGGATTGGTCATTGGCTTTTTGCCATGTTTCTATCACAGACATAAATAAAATTCTATCAGTTTATATCACTGGCATGTGGAGAAGGCATAGAAAATCTGGCTAGTTTGTTTTTTTCTTCCTTCATATACAAATTTAATTCTCCTTGCTATATCTTTAATATTTCTGGCCCTTCAGATGTATCTTCAATTTCAGTTTGGTTCTCTGGGCTGTGACCTCTCACTTGGTTTAATGTTTCCATAATCACGTATTCCCAGATGGCTCAGTGGTGAAAGAATCTGCCTGCCAATGCAGGAGACATCAGAGACACAGGTTTGATGTCTGGGTCAGGAAGATCCCTTAGAGGAGGAAATAGCAGCCCATTCTAGTATTCTTGCCTTTTTATTGCTAAAGCTAGGTCACATTTGGGGCTTCCCTGATGGCTCAGACAATAAAGAATCTGCCTGCAATGTGGGAGACCTGGGTTCTATCCCTGGGTTGAGAAGATCTCCTGGAGAAGGGAACAGCTACCCACTCCATTATTCTTGTCTGGAGAATTTCATGGACAGAGGAGCCTGGCAGGCTGCAGCCCATGGGATAGCAAAGAGTCGGACATGACTGAGTGACTTTCACAGGTCACATTTATTGAGGGCTTCTGGTGTGCCAAGGACTGTGCAGAGGGCTTCCATCTTCATAACCTCTTAAGGCGAGTACTATTACAGTCTTGCCCATTTCACAAAAGAGGGCATAGGCTGAGAGATGAAAGAATTTGCTGAAGATCCTACAGCAGAGCTGGAAGGAAGCCAAACAGCATGGTCCCAGAATTGGCTGATTTCACACCGTCTTCAAACCACCCGCAGGCCATCTGCTGGGCACACAAGTGTCCCCATTAGTCCTCTGGGGATTGCAGTGTCTTTTTAAAACCCCTTCCTCAGCAAGTGTTTGATAAGAAGTGTCTGTGCAGGACACCGCCATGGAGATACAATGATATCCAAACCTGAGTGCTGCTGCAGGGTGGTGCAGAGACAGAGCCTCCACAGAGTTCATACTGGGCTGTTTCAGGACCTCTCAGCCTCATGGTAGTGATACTGTAAGCTGGAGATGTCTGGGGACACTCCCTGGGTCATGCTACTTGTGACGACCCTCACAGACATTTCCCCACCTGGAGCCAATGTTGTGACTAGACCAACCCTTGTGGTTCTTATTAAGATTGCAAGACACGCCTCAGTAACAACCGTCAGGGGACTTAGAAAAGACAAAGCTTATTACTGACAGGTCCTGGAGGGTGCAAGACCTGCTGGGGCCACCCAGAGAGAGGTGGGGGGTGAGAGGAGAGAGGGAGAGAGAACTAGAGAGTGAGCAGGCCTGGGGTTCTGTCTTTATGGGATTGAGGTTGGGATACCAAGGGTTTTGGGTGTACGCTCTTTATTGGTGAATTTAAAGCAAAAGAATAGGAATTAAAGCACAGGAAGGGAAAAGCAGTCAGTCAAAGGTCAGTTATTTAGGTCTCCAGAGTTCTCTCTAAAAAAATAAAAAGGAACGTACATGAGTGGGACAACCTGCTCTTTATCTAGTCCCATAGCTGGCAGTGAATTTATTCGAAATGGATTTCTTTGAAGTGGCAGCCTCAGCAATCAAAAGCTAAAAGTCAGGCACTTAACATCACAATTTCAAAAGCTAATTGTCAGGCACCTTTGTCCCTTGCATTTACAGCTTGTCTCCAGGATCTAGGGTAGCACTTGGCAGGTAGTGAGCTTTCAAAACATGTGATGAATGAACTACTAAACAAAGCCACTGACATTAATAAATGAAAGAATACATTAATCCCAAGAAAGTATGAAGGACAAAAACTGAGATTAAAGGACGGCCTTTTAAATTATGTGCAATGAGCAATATGAAACACTCCATGTATTGTCCTTATTTTCTGTATTTTATCATGGATTGGAAAGCTTGTTCTAGTCGGTGCTCAGGAACTCATGTCATAAAATCCTGCTGGGAAGGCCTTAGGGAAGAGGATACCTGAAGGTAAGGGTAGGACTCAACCAGGTAGAAGAGGCTCAGAGGTATCTGGGGCTCCCCCCACTAGCAGGATTATAGAGGAGAGAGCAAAACATGTTTTGCTTGATAACACTAGTTATTCTGAACTTCATGACTCAGGTTTGGATCCTTCCCTGTCTTGCTCAATACTTGCCTCATTTCCCAAGCATTGCCTAACTTGGTCAGTTATCTAAGTGCACATCCCTTCCACTGTGCAGGAATCCCTGGACCTAGCTCATTCCTGGCACCACATCAAGGAGCTCAAAGATCAAACTAGGGCTGAGGAAGGAGAGCAAAATATTTGAGGAGCCATGAGTCACCCCAGGTGCTACATCAACAGAAATTAAGAGGACCTAGATTTGAGAGCCATAAAGATTTCTAACACTTTGACTCAGTAATCGATATTCTTGAAATACATCTTGAGGAGATATGATCTAGGGTGAAGCAAAAGTTATATTCTTGAAATTGTGACTTGTGACGTTGTTTTTTTTAATGAAATTGGAAGCAACCTAAATGGTATATAAATAACAAGGGCATGATTGAGTAATGGTAGTTCATCCACTTGACAGAATATTATAAAGTCATTAAAAATGAGACTTAGGAAGAATGTTCTGTAACCAGGAAAAAGGTTGTGGTTTTGCCTGGACAAAAGTCTGAAGATGAAGGCAATGATAATGTATATGTATAATTTTTGTTTTAAAAAGAACGTACATAGGAAGATACTGGAAAATGTATATAAAAACTGATTGTTTTTATGTTAGAAAAAAAGTCATTTTCAACCCTACTTACAGCCAGACTATCAGCAAATACTATTTATTTATGAACAATGACAAAAGTGGATGGGACAAAAGAATTAGAGTGAGTTTAAAGTTCATGCAAAAAGTCAGCAACCAATGGAGAGGATGAGGAGAAAAGGGAACCTTCCTACACTGTTGGTAGGAATGGTAAAATTGATGTAGCCATTTTGGAGGACAGAAGGTTACTTAAAAACCTAAAAATAGAGCTGCCATATGATCCAACAATCTTACTCCTGGACATATATCCAGAAAAGGCAAAAACTCTACATTATTCATAGCAACACTATTTACAATAGCCAAGACATGAAAATAACCCAAGCAATTGGCTAAAGAAGATGTGGTATATACATACTATATGTGTGTGTGTGTGTGTGTGTGTGTGTGTGTGTGTGTGTGTATAAGACTATCACTTAACATTATTACTTCAAATAATGCCATTTGCAGTAATTTGGACGGACCTATTGTTGTTCAGTCACTTAGTCATGTCTGACTCTCTGCGACCCCATGGACTGCAGCATGCCAGGCTTCCTTCTCCTTCACCATCTCCTGGAGTTTGCTCAAACTCATGTCCATTGAGTCGGTGATGCCATCCAACCAAACCATCTCATCCTACATTGTCCCCTTCTCCTCCTGCCTTCAATCTTTCCCAGCATCAGGGTCTTTTCTAATGAGTCGGCTCTTCTCATCAGGTGGCCAAAATATTGGAGCTTCAGATTCAACATCAGTCCTTTCAGTGAATATTTAGGATTGGTTTCCTTTAGAATTGACTGGTTTGATTCCTTGCAGTCCAAGGGACTCTCAAGAGTCTTCTCCAACACCACAGTTCAAAAGCATCAATTCTTCAATGCTCAACCTTCTTTATGGTCCAACTCGCACATCCATACATGACTACTGGAAAAATCATAGCTTTGACTAAATGGACCTTTGTCAGCAAAGTAATGTCTCTGCTTTTTAATATTCTGTCTAGGTTTGTCATAGCTTTTCTTTCAAGGAGCAAGTGTCTTTTAATTTCATGGCTGCACTCACCATCCACAGTGATTTTGGAGCCCCCCCAAAATAAAGTCTGTCACTGTTTCCATTATTTCCCCATCTATTTGCCATGAAGTGATGAGACTGGATGCTGTGATCTTCATTTTTTGAATATTGAGTTTTAAGCTAGCTTCTTCACTTTCACCTTCATCAAGAGGCTCTTTAGTTCCTCTTCACTTTCTGTCATCAGGATGGTGTCATCTGCGTATCTGAGGTTATTGATATTTCTCCCTGCAGTCTTGATTCCAGCTTGTGCTTCATCCAGCCCAGCATTTCGCATGATGTACTCTGCATATAAGTTAAATAAGCAGGGTGACAATATACAGCCTTGACGTACTCCTTTCCAAATTTGGAACCAGTCTGTTGTTCCATGTCCGGTTCTAAACTGTTTCTTCTTGACCTCCATACAGATTTCTCAGGAGGCAGGTCAGGTGGTCTGGTATTCCCATCTCTTTAAGAATTTCCCAGAGTTTGTTAGGATCCACACAGTCAAAGGCTTTGCAGCAAAAGCAGATGTTCTTCTGAAATTCTCTTGCTTTTTCTATGATTCAACAGATGTTGGCAATTTGATCTCTGGTTCCTCTGCCTTTTCTAAATCCAGCTTGAACATCTGGAGGTTTTTCGTTCATGTACCGTTGAAGCCTGGCTTGGAGAATTTTGAGCATACTTTGCTAGCATGTGAAATGAATGCAATTTTGTGGTAGTTTGAACATTCTTTGGCATTACCTTTCTTTGGGGTTAGAATGAAAACTGACTTTTTCCAATCCTGTGGCCACTGCTCAGTCTTCCAAATTTGCTGGCATATTGAGTACAGCACTTTAACAGCATCATCTTTTAGGATTTGAAATAGCTCAGCTGGAATTCCATCACCTCCACTAGCTTTGTTCATAGTGATGCTTCCAAAGGCCCATTTGACTTCACACTCCAAGATGTTTGGCTCTGGGTGAATGATCACACCACCATGGTTATCTGAGTCATTAAGATTTTTTTGTATAGTTCTTCTGTGTGTTCTTGCCACCTCTTCTTAATATCTTCTGCTTCTGTTAGGTCCATACCATTCCTGTCCTTTATTTTGCCCATCTTTGGATGAAATGTCCCCTTGGTATCTCTAATTTTTTGGAAAAGATCTCTAGTCTTTCCCATTCTATTGTTTTTCTCTATTTGTTTGAATTGCTCACTTGGGAAGGCTTTATCTTTCCTTGCTATTCTTTGGAACTCTGCATTCAGATGGGTATATCTTTCCTTTTCTCCTTTGCCAATGGCTCAGATGGTAAAGAATCTGCCTGCAGTGTGGGAGACCTGGGTTCCATCCCTGGGTCAGGAAGGGAATGGCAACCAACTCCAGTATTCTTGCCTGGAAAATTCCATGAACAGAGAAGCCTGGCAGGCTACAGTCCATGGGGTTGCAAAGAGTTGGACATGACTGAACGATTAACAGTTTAAGTTTAATAAATTCTCTTCTTTTCTCAGCTATTTGTAAGACCTCCTCAGACAACCATTTTGCCATTCTTTTTCTTGGGGATGGTTTTGATCACTGCCTCCTGTACAATGTTACAATCTTTTGTCCATAGTTCTTCAGGCACTCTGTCTGTCAGATCTAATCCCTTGAATCTATTTGTCACTTCCACCGTGTAATTGTAAGAATGGACCTAGAGGATATCACCCTAAGTGAGACAAGTCAGATAGAGAAAGACAAATATTATACAATATCACTTATATGTGGAATATTAAAAAAAATACAAACAAATCTATATATAAGACAGAATCAGACTCACAGACATAGAAAACAAACTTATGGTTACCAAAAGGGAAGAGGGATAAATTAGGAGTATGGGATTAACACATACAAACTACTGTACCTGAAATAGATAAGCAATAAGAATTTACTTGTTGTATAGGACAAGGAATTGTATTCAGTATATTTTATTAATCTATAATGAAAGATAATCTGAATAATATACATATAACTGAATCACTTTGCTGTATACCTGAAAGTGACACAATATTGTAAATCAACTATACATAAAAAAAAAAAAATAGTCGGCAACCAAGACACTGATGGTCTAGAAAAGGAGCAAGGACAGATATAAGAACATATCCAAATATAACCCAGTGCATGAAATAACCTAACAATTTCCTAAACCAAGGGCATGTGAAGCACATGCTTGGCCAGAACAGAGTGAAGGTGGCCAGAGAAGACATCCTTGAAGTCATGTCTGATATTTGGATTTAGTGTAGAAGTGATTAGGGTGGCCATACATAAATTTTGGTTCCCTTGGACAGACCCGGGGCAAGCGTTAGTAGTGCCTCTCTTTACCTTCAGTAGAGTCCTGGTTGGGGTAATATGTCATGTGGTCACCCTAGTTATTGAAAGGGAAGGAGGAAGATGTTCTAAGTTGATGGTAATTGCTCTGTTGGCTGCCTCTAGTGCTTAAGGTTTCCTGATGCTGAGGCAGGCCCAAGCCTTATGGAGAAGTGGTTAATTTGAATATAGCTCTGCTTCCTGATTAGTTATAGGATAATCAAAGGTAGTTATTCCCAAGCTGCCCTAGCATATAGCTAGAATTCAAATTTCACTCCAACCTAGGAGCTCCTCTTCTACTTCCACCCTTCCACACCTGTCCCACAAGTTGAATACATGACCATTACATTTTCCAGTGAGCAGAAGAGTATCTATAGTAAGAGTAGGTCATTTGCCTGCTGAGCCAGCCTCCTAATTGTAAATCTGGGAACAGTTCTCCCTAGAGAAGTTCTTGACTTTTAATAGACCAGCCTATGTTTGGCTAGTGCAGAATATGTTCAAATGGTAGAAAATGATAACTTGAAGTAAGTAGAGACTTGGCCTGGGTGGGCCCTGTTTCTTTCCTGGCATCCTCCTCCTGTCCCATTGGCTTTGTCAAGGCTACCTTACTGGGCACCTCCTTCCTGAGCAGAGCACTGGGTTGACCATTTCTGATTCAGCCTGGGAGCCTAACCTTAGGTTCAACTTGTAAGAAAAGTGGGTTTGTGGGGGAGGCCTCTCCCCTGTGCCCACAGGATGATTGGTCTGACCCCAAGCAACCAGAGATGCCCACCTGGACATTGCAGGACTTAGGAAGAGGACACAGGGGACATCCTTCAGGCAGCATCTTCTTGGAGTCTCAGCTCAGAGGGGCTTCTAGTCAACAGGGAAACCAGACATGTAGCTTACTCTGTGTATGAACAGGCAGACCAATGCTTCCAGGATTACAGAAATAAAGAGATGGCCAGATCTTTTGTAGATGCTTTGTCCTGTTGTTTGGTTGTGGGTTGTTGTTTGGAGGTGGCAAAGTGGGAATAAGCTCTTTGGCTGGGAATAAACTCTTTCCCTGGGCTTAAGACATTATCTTCTGTCACCCTGGATACTATTTTATTTCTCTAGCTAAGAGATGCGGGAAGGGGTACGGGGAAGCATTGTCTCAACTAATGTTCCTTGCCAGGAACCTGCCAAGATCAGTCGAGAGAGAAAGAGAGTATAAGTACATGCTTGTGCCAAATCACAGCTTTCCAGAAGCTTACTTGGGCCTAGAAACCAAGAATGACAAAGCCATCAAAGAGACGGAACGCAGCCCCGGCTAACAGGTGTGAGAAGGAGCAGAGTTCTTCAACACCATGTCCTGAATTTCCTGCATCAGACACTGGACTCTTGGAAAACCCAGGGGACTGCATTCTCTTAAGAAAAACCCTGAATTGGTTAATCTAAAAAACCAGAGTGAGAGTAAAACTGATTCTTACTTCGAGCATGAATGATACATTATTTCATTTGAATACTTAGAAGTACATTGTTGTGGTCCTTTAATGGACCGGAACTTGGGGGTACAGAGTTTACTGATAAAAAAGTGAAAGAAAGAAAAAAAGAGGCTGAGCCGCATGAAGGGGACAGAGGAGAGAGAGGGGGAGAGAGAGAGAGACAGAGAGACACTGGGGACCAGTGCTCTGATGGAACAAAGGCATTTATTCAACATATTGTGGGCATATATATATACTCTCCTACAAGATAGCCCTTTTTAGCAGAGACTGGGATCAAAAATCTAACAAGTCATCCAGAAAGCCAGAGGCTAGAATGATTCTCAATAGAGGGGGTTGTAAAAGTTACTTTACATATCAGAAAGGAGGAGACTTGTAAATGGCTGCTGTTCACTGTATGGAATTTCCATACGAATGAGATACATGAATTTCTATTATCCCCGAAAGCCAGCTTGCCAGCTCTCTGGCACCTGTATTCAGGTGCTGTTAAGGGACATAGAATTCATGCAAGACTGAAAACAGCACACAGGAAGCCTCCTGTTAAATGTATCCTGACAGTACATTATTAATTTAATGGTATATTTGGTATGGACAAGCACATTTAGTAGTCCCTTTTTGTCCTAATCCACCACACCTGGAGAGGGCTAGCTGGTTAGCTGTGAGGCCCACTGGATGGAAGCTTACCTAAATTACTCAGGAGAAAATGTTCCAACAACTAGGATGGGCATTTCAAAGCTTTGCAGTGATGGTAAACAACATACTTCTCTTTAGAGTCCTGTTGCCATCTTATTACTGCAGGGGAGAGAGAACACTTAACACCCAATAAACACTAAGCCCACATTCCCCTCTAAGCCGAATACTAAGAAACGAATGCTGATTTGTGTTGGTTGAGCGTCCTGGGCAGGGTTCAGAACTCTGGGGTTCAGGAGTGGAAAAACACGAAGGATTTAAAGGCCTGTGGACAGCCCAGGGCCCCGCTAGCGACTTTATTCCCAGTCCCACTTTCCTGGCCCCTGTGGTTATAGTGTTCTCTTGTGTTGATCTGGCCTCTCCAGTAGGATTCAAGTCTCTTATCTTCAAGATGTGTACTCCCTGTCTAGGTGTGAGCCCAGCTGACACTTGGAATGGCCCTTTATCTTCCTGCTGGCCCCCTGTTCCCGAGTCAGGATTGGGAGGGGGGTGGGGCTCTTTCCTCCCCACTTGAGCTGACACCTGTGAGCAGAGGCCTCTCTCCAGAGGGTCACTCACACATGGCTGTGTTCCTGCTGATGCACCGTACTTTCTGTGCCCATCAGTTTTCTCCATGCCCTTTCCTCTGGGTTCCCAGGGGTCACCATTTTTCTCAACAGTGCCCCTCCAGAGCAGATTTGGGGGCGGGAGAAGAGATGACACATGTTAGCCTTGTCAGTATCTTCAGTGAATGATGCCTGAGGAGGAAGTGAGGTAGGCATGATTGGTGGAAAAATTCATCAAGGCAGAAAATGCGTCACTCTCTATTATCATCCACTGTTGCAGTATGGTAAGAACTGGATGTTCTCAGCAACATCCCTAATCCCCTGCTGAGACAGGGAAGCAGAAGGTGTCTGCTTTGGGAGGGAGGCAGGCTGTGGTGCAGAAGGGCCTCAAGCTGCAGCCTAGCATGAGGGTCACTGCAGAACAGCCGAGGGTCTACATGGGTGCTGGGCCAGCCCTGCCACAGACAGCACACCTGGCGCTTGAGTGGGTTCTCCTGCCTTCTCAAGGGGCATGAAAGAGAAGGTGAGAGGGGATGGTCTACCAGCCCCCAGCAAGTGTCCTGGGTCCCAGAACCTGTCTAGAGGAGGCGTGAGGGTCTCCCCAGTCAGCAGCTCCGTGGGGTGTGGGATAGGCTGGGACCTCAGGTAGGGGCTGTGTGAACTTGAAATCGCTCAGCTTTAAAGAGCCACAGCTGGAGGAGACACTCCGGAACCTGCAGAGCCACATGCTCAAGGGAGCAGCACCCATGTGGGTGTGAGCAGAGTAGCTGGGCTGGGGAGGAAGCAGGCAGGCGGCCGTAGGTGAGCCACCTTCACCTATTAATTCTCTGGAGGGCTCTTCCCCAGCAGGCTGAGGGGTCCTGATGTCCAGGGCCCTCCTCAGGGCCAAAGTGGGGAGTGCTGGCCCTCCAAAGGTGCTCCCTGATTCTCAGCTTTCTCTAGCTCCCGTTTCTCACTCCCTGATGCTCTAATTCCTTCCTCCAAAGGCATGAATCCCCATGGGATCTGGGATGGAGCTGCATAAACACACAGTGATGGGTGTGCAGACATACTGTGCGTTCTGACCTCTCAGCCAGGGCCCCTCCTGCTCTGCAGGGAACACAGTGTTGATAAACCTGGCTTGATTGGCTCAGGCGCTCTGTATGGATACCACTGGTAATGTAAATATTCTAAGTAGTCACAGAGGAGTCATGTCTTTTCAGCATGTTTTCTCTAGCTGTGGAGTAGGCTTTTGAGACAAACATCAGGGGCCTAAAAAGTCGGGATCTGGAAGAAGGTTCTTATAGATGGAATGAACCGCAGGAATGAATGAACTTCTGGAATTTCCTTGCTGAGGGGGGTGTGCGTGCTTGTGGCTGTGGCTTCTGGCTACTGTGTATACATTATGTGTCCTGGCATACAGGGCTTAGCTAATGACTAGCAGCCTGGTTGATCAATTCAGAACCAGAAGCGACTGGTAATTGTCAAGTTCCCTGAGCACGCTTCATCCAGCCCCCTGGCGAGAGGTTAAGGGTAGCTTGTCTGAGCTGGTGTCTGCAGACCAAAGGGAGTGAAGCCCCGAGGTGCTAAGGCTCACAGAGCCTGACAGGATGTGTGTATTAGGTTATAACTGGTACATCCAGGAGTGATGTTAGAGGTCTTCTAACCCCAGAAAGGTTAGGATATTCCCCCAGGGCCCACTGTCAGCAGATCCTGCCCCTGAAATTCAGTGGCTCTGGTCTTAAGTTAGATGCTTCTGTGTGAGCTTCCTGTTTTCTTATTGATAGTCTGAGGGTAAGCTGAGGCCCCCTTGTGTTCTGATGCTGTGTGTAATCTAGGACATGACACCAGCACCCTGGACTCTGACCCAGTCCCAGCTCCTCCCCATGGCATCACCAACAGTGTGATATTGTCCATCTGGCTCTGAACCTTGGAGTCAGAGGCCTGGGTTCAAATTCAGCTGATGAGAAGTAGCTGTCATTGGTAGCTTTGCGATTTTGGATAGATTGCTCAACTTCTGAGTCTCCTTTTCATTTTTAAAATGATATTCATACCTCTTCTAGAGTTGCTTTGAAAATGAGAGTTAACTTAGGCAAAACTCTCAGTACAGTACCTGGCTCCTAGTAAGCATTCAGTAAATGGATTATTTTGATTGTAGACATTGTGGTTCACGATCACTTCATTTGGCTGAATCTGAGGTTTCCTTACTGTGATACTGAGGTTGGCTGGAACACTTCTCTGACCCTGCTATCCTCAAGGGAAGTAGAAAAAGAAATAGTATTCTAAGGGTAGGGGCTGGGAATGTAGCCTGAGGCAGCTTGCAGAAAGCAATCACATTTCTTTGAAGTCTTAGGATGACTTGTAAAATCAACTTATAGTTGTCATTCAGTACAACAATATGAATTATATTGTTCTCATATAAAAATGCTTCTGCCAAATCTTTGAGTATAATTTATGCTCAAGGATGAGTTGCTCCACTCTGAGGAAGGGGTGTGAGAGCATGATTTTTAAGGTCCTTTCCAGCCCTAACATTCCAGGTTCCCAGGGTCAGTGAGTCTCCTCCACAAAGGACCTGAAATTGGTACCCAAGAATCCTGAAGGGACCTTGGGGAGGTAGGCTCCCCTGTGCCCCTGCCCCTCATGAGACTGCACAGTGCTAGGAGGGTGCCACTGGTGGAGCAGGGAAGATGACACAGCCCCTCAGAGTGAAGACTGAAGAAGCCTGAAGGAGGAGCAGGGCTGTGTCTGAGCCTGACTTTCCGTCCTTGGGCTGATAAGCATGGCTGAGTTGGGTTGGCAGCTCTCCACCACCCCAGGTAAACTCCAGGAAACAATAAACCATTGTTTCTCATCCAGAGCTGGGGGCTGTCCTGGAGACAGGACCTCCTGTCGTGGGAGGGCAGGTGAGGGCAAGGGGTGAACTCCATGTGGAAACACAGGGCTTGTCACACTGCCAAGGTGTCCTCTGGGCAGTCCCAATGCAGCAGCCAAGGCCAAGGTCTGGGGGCTGGGCCTAGCCAGTGGGAGTCTGGAGAAGAGCTGCATGCTCTGGGGGAGAACACAGAGATGTCTGGCCTGTGAAGGGGAAGAGAGAGCGTCTCTATGCATGGGGCGAGGTGTCCCTACTGATAGTGGCGTGGGTCCTGCATAAACTAGCTGAAGATTACCCAGTAAGCATGGTCTCTCCCTCAGGCATGAGGGGTTGAAAAGAAGCCATCCTTTTGTTTGGGACAAATAATAAGGGGCTTTCCCTGGGCAAGGGCCTGACTACATTAGTCAAATTTGTACCCATCAGATATCATTCCAATTAAATCTAAAGGAATATCAACACAGGTGCTATACTGAAAATTTCCTGTTGGGCATGGTGTTTATTATGATAAGATCAAAAATATGTTGCTAAATTCTCCCGGAAGATGCTATTGAATTGAGCCAGGATTTGGAGTGAGGAGGACTGGACTCTAGTTCTGCCTTATTAGCTATGTGACTTTAAGCAAATCACTTGGTCTTTGAGCCTCAGATTTTCCATCAATAAAATGGGATCGTCATATATCTCAGTATGTTGTGAAATTAAAATGAGATCTTGATTGGGAAAGCATCTCGTGAGTTGTTAGTATGTGGAAGTTTATTGTAAATCGAAAGTCTTTTGGTAGCATTATCTAAGAGCATTACTACTTTCTAGGCCCTCTGCAATCTACTCTCAGTCAGTTTAATGACTATATCCTTCAGAACCTCTCTTGACCCATCCATTTGCCGGGTCAGTTTCCTTGCTCTGAAACATGCTCCACCATCTCCCCTGCCCAGCTCAGCTCTCTACCGCAGGACTCACTTGTTTAGATGGTCATGGTTCATTCTCTGTGCCTTGCAAACTTCAGAGATCTCCGGCCTCCTGTCTTTGAGGATACATAGGTCTATTTTGTATCCTGGGCCTGTTTCCTCGTCTGTAAAGTAAGAGGACTGGCCCAGATGATCCCCCACCAACCCTCACCTTTTTGTGATCCAATCGCATTCCACTGTGGTAAAAGGAAGCAGGAAGTGGAAAAAGAGCAAAGCATCTTGTCTAGCCAATGACAAGTAATTGATAAAGAGACGTCAGTGTAAGAGCGTGAATTAGTAAATTACTCTCTGTGATAGATAAGGCGATGTTTGCAGCAATATTTCAATGAGCTTGAACGTTTAAGTGATAAGTGATACCTCTCATTGGTCCTCAGAAGTGACTGTTACCAGAAAGGTACCATTTGCTTAGTGCTCACTGTGTGCCAGGCATGGTTAGAAATTGCATTACAGTTACATTGTGTTGGGTATTCTAAGTATCTACTTTGTGTTAGATACTTGACCTTCCCTCTAATCTCCACAGAGCCCCACAAAACAGATATACAGATGGGGAAATTGAAGTTTAGAGAGATTTAGTAAGTCACCCATGGTGATCCAACTATTACGTGGCAGAAGCAGGTTCAAGTGCAGTATGTCTGACTACACAGCCTGTGATGAGATGGCTCACTCAAGTCCACTGGCTGGCATCACCAACTAGCTCACTCTTAGATTGTCACTTTCTTGTTCCTGTGTCCCAGGACTAGCAATTACCCTAGCAGTGTTCTTGATACGGTTCTGGGCTTGACCTTAGAGTAGGAACTGATCATTGGAAAACCCCACCTGGATATAGCACCCTCCCTTCTCTAGCATGTTGGAGACACCCAGTCTTGGCTCCTTCCTCCTTCCCTTTCTCTATGCACCTGCCCCCTGACTCAGTGCTAACCAAGAGTGGTAGGGAAACTAGAAATCCATAACACTGTTGGCTGAGTGGGCCAGTGGCTACAGCCAGAGGAGGCAGGTTTTGTCTGTGGGAGTAATTAGAAAACAATTAGAAAAAAATTAGAAAGCAATTGCAAATTCGAATATCAAATCCAGAGCCTGTAGGAGTTGGTGAAGCAGGTCAGCTTGTCTCATTTTCTTGTGCTGTGTCAGGGTTTACAAAAGAAGTATCCCCATGCCACTCAGTAAGGGAACCTTGGGAGAACCGGGGATGTGCTCAAGCCAGTGGGGTGCTGCCAACTGCTCAGGCCTCAGGAGGTTCTGTAGGAGCTGCAGACACTTGCGGCCAGAGACAGTTTTCAGACTCAGCCCTGGTTCTTATCAGCGACCACATCTCTGCAGCCCCTCCTATCGACAGTGCTTCCCGCTCCCCCTCTCCTTGGAAGACACTGTTTCATTAATTTTGCTGTTAATATTTGCTGCTCTGCTAAGGGAAGGCACCTTAAGTACTTATTCTACTCCTGACACCTAGTAAGTGCTCATTAAATAGATTCCTTTTTTTCTCCCTGGGATTTCCCTTTAGCTCTTTCAGCCCCAGTCCTTCTCTGGACAGACGTCATAGAAGCTGGACCTGGGAGGGGCCAGAGGCTGAAAAGCTAAGTGCATACACATTCATTCCTAACACAGATCAAATCTTCAGAGTCTTGAAGACTGCCCATGTCCCACAGGTGTGCCCCGAGGACCAGGGGAAGGTCAAAGTCGCTCAGTCGTGTCTGACTCTTGCCACCCCATGGACTATACAGTACATGGAATTCTCCAGGCCAGAATACTGGAGTGGGTTGCTGTTCCCTTCTCCAGGGAATCTTCCCAACCCAGGGACCAAAACCCAGGTCTCCTGCATTGCAGGCGGATTCTTTACCAGCTGAGCCATCAGGGAAGCCCCTGCCTAATTCACTTGCCAGCCTGGGAAGCCCTGTGTGGCGGGCCTGGAACAGAAGCCTCTCCTTTCTCCTCTCCTGGTGTCCTGAAGCATCTTTTTCTGCTCTGGGCTTGGCTCCCCCTGCTGGAACCTTTCCTACCTGCCCAGGTATCCTAGAAGAGCCTGCAACAGTCCTAGAGACACAGGTGCACTAGGACAGGAAGGTTCAGAGAGGCCCTTCAGGTCAGAGAGAGAGAGAGAAGAACCAGAGATGGGAAGTGAGTTTCTTAAGATCACACAGTTGATTAGGGTGCATCCACAGTGAGCACCAGAACCTCTGATTCTCCTGAGCTATTTAACTGTCAGATGCTACCTGCCGATTTCTCCTGAACTGGCCCCCTCCCTGGCCAACGCTGCTTCTATCCTCTGAGTTCTGTCATAAATCTTACAACAACAACAACACTGCCATTAACAATAGCTGCCTCTATGGACTGAGCACTTATCATGTGCCAGAGACTGGGCTGGGCTGTTTTTATACACATGGTTGACCCTCATAGCAATCCTGTAGGTATGAGAGTATTAGTAGTAGCTCCCTTTTACAGATGAGTAAACAAAGACTCAGAGATTGTCCCTTTCCTCAGACCACACAGTTTCACGGTGGAGAATGCATGTCTGACTATACAGCAGTCTGCTCCCCGCTAAGGGGCATCCTGTGGGTGGGAGCCCCAGGTGGATTTCCTGCGTTCCTGTGGACTGAGGTACGGCTGCCTGAGTCCTCACAGTGCTCATCTCACAAGCACATGAGTGGGGCTTAGCAGGATGGAGGGGGTAGGCTGGGTCTTTGAGAAGGGGATGGTTGAATAAACTCGCCTGTGACCCCAAACTGACTTCTGCAGAGATGATACTGGTAATGAGCTGAGTGAACTTTAGGATGTTGCTAGACTGTGATAGGAATGCACGTATTGCTAATTTAATTATAGTCAGGGGCTCTGGCTCAGGCTTTGATTTCTTCTTGCATGTGACTTTTATTGCAGAAAGCTTCTCTCAGCTGGTCTCATTAAATCTCAAATTAAGCAAGAATCCCAACAGGAAGAGAGCAGCTCCAGGAGGCCAGACCTCACTCGTTCACACTGTGTGTTCGGTTGGCTGTGTTTATTTGGTTTGATCCCCTTTTAAGAAAATTAAAAAATAACATTCTGCCAAAGACGTGGGCACTCAGAGTAGAGCTGCTGAGTGGATACGCTCCTCGTGCCCTTGGTCTGCCGCTCTGCTCATGTGGCCAGGCTGATGAGAGCAGCTCCTCTGCCTGCAGAAGCCAGCCCTCCTTTATTGTGTCTTTCAAGAAGAAAGGCCCAGGACATTCTTGGGGAGGGAGGGGCTGTCGGTGGGTTCAGAAAAGAACTCAGTTGTGGTGAGGTTGGGGGGAGGAGTGGGCTGGCTTTACCTGATTTCCCTTAAGAACCCAGGAACCCATCAGAGTCTTTCAAGGATGCCAGCAGGAAGCCCAGAGAGTGTACCCAGGGCCTGGTGTAATTGTGCTCACTTCACACCCAGCAAGCCTGAGAAGCTAAGCGGAGAAAGGATGTCCAACCTCCATGCCAGGACTGGAGCCAGGACCTGTCTGGAACCAAATGCTAGTAGGCCCCAGGAGATAGATTTTTTTTTTTTATTGTTGTGGCCTATTCACCCACTCCTCTCCCTACATCCTTTCTCTCACATTCACATATTCACTCCACAACAAAATTAAGTAGTGCCTTAGTTTGGAAGTGATGGTTTTTAAGTGCTTTTTTTTGTTGTTTTTTTTAGCCCAACTTTCACTTTATTCATGTATTTGACAGGCACTTGTTGAGCCCTTACTGTGTGCTCATCTGTATTCTAGGCATTAGGGATACAATAGTGAATGAAACACACAGAACCCATAACCCGTTGCAGGAGCTTGTGGTCCAGAAGGGGAGACAGATATTCATCAAATAACCACATGACTACATAGGGGCCAACTATGATGTGTGTGATAGATACACCTTCCTCGATTTTGTCCAAATTACCATCCTTGGTTCTGTCCAGTTCAAAATAACTTTCCAGCCCTGTTGCCTTCCAAGAGATCTGTGTCTAGGAGACCTAGATCTCGATTCACCTCTGTTCCTCAGTGGTGAATAGCAAGTTTTTTTTTTTTAATTCAATTTCTTCCTTTTTTATTCATAAAATATTTGAATAACTGGCATGTGCAAGGTCTAAGGTCTTCCAGAGTCTGGGGTGCATATTCAGTCTTGACCAAGAATTCAGTTGACTTGAATGTGTTACCTTCATCTCTCTCCATCTTCAAATCTCTCTGGTCCACATGTGTTTAGCCTTTCTCCTTGGGAAAAAAAGATAGAATAAAATTAGGTATTGATTCACCTTCTTTCTCATCTGCCCCTCAAAGCCACACACCAATACTCCTATAAAACCTCTTTTCCCTTTTCACTTGTGTGCTTTTCAGAGGACAGAAGAGGAGATGGTGATGGGGATGGGATACAGGGGAGAGGCTACAGCAACAGTTCTCAGAGTGGGCCCTGTGGACTTTGGGGGCCCATGAGGTTCTTTCATGGGCCCAGGCGGCCCAAATATTTTTTGTAATAAGATGTCATTTGCTTTTTTCACTCTCCTTATGTCTCAAGTGACATTTTCCAGTGGTTACAAATAGTGTGATATTATAACTAGCTGGATACAGAAGCAGACATGAAAATCTGTCTTCTATTAAAGAAATAGAAATTAAGAAATACAAATTAAAGGAATTTGCAAAAATGAACAACTCTTCTTACTAAACTTTTTCTTGGTTTTATTTTAGAAAATATATTTTTCTTTAAAAATTATTATCTATGTTAATATAATGAGATCATTATTAATGTTTTTAAATGAATTAGTATTTCTTTAGTTTTAATTAATACAGTAAATAGGTAATACAGTTACTATTGATAGCAGCAATTCACACACATAAGCTCTTTGGGATCTTCAATAATTTTGGGAGCATAAAGGGCCCTGAGACCAAAATGTTTGAGAACTGCTGAGCTAGAGGCTAAGTAGTCCGTTAGGTGTTAGGACAAGACTCAGGAATCAGACATAAGCCAGTAGAACAGCTTGGGTGCGTGCTGAGTCGTTTCAGTCATGTCCGACTGTGTGATCCCAATGACTGCAGCACGCCAGGTTCCTCTAATACCAAATCCTCATTTCTGATTTAGACATCTGCAGTCTGTCCTAAGGTGTCAGTTGTATAGGATGAGAGATTCCTTTGGAACTATGGAAATACATTCTTTCCTCCAGAGGAGAGGGACCGGTCTGGACATCACCTTGCTACCATGCTTTAGAAGTATGCACCAGAGACCAATTCTGAAGCTCTCCAGGGGTCAGGACCAGCACTGCTAGATCTTCTTCTCAACATGAACACAATCTGTGCAGTGTGGTTCAAATCTCAGCCCAGATTCCTTAAGATGGTTGCAACACAGGAGTCCCCTGTCCATCTGCTCTCTGGGCTTGCTCCCACTCCAGGGATCATAAACCAGGCTTCTTCAATTCAAGGAGGAGGGAGCTGGGTCTCAGGAGGCAAGGGTCCCACCAGCCCTGGGTGGTAATCCTAGGACAGATGTGTCTAGAGCTGGGGTTGTGTTCCAGGCCAGATGTGGAGTTGGGGGTGGGCCCAGCCCTGCCAAGGATTCAGCTCTTGGCTTGACAGTGTCCTCTGTCTGCTCCACACTCGGATTGGAACGTGCAGCTCTGAACAAGTCAAAACCTGTGAGCTTCCACTCTTGGTTTCCCCAGGACTGCACTCAGAGCCTCTGCAGCTGGCAGCCAGGGGTTTCAAAGGTCACCCTAGCTGGGCGGATTGAAACAACAGATCTCTCTGACCGAGTGAAATTGGCTGCCCGGTGCAAGGCAAGTTGCAACATCTGCGAGCAGTCAGCCAAACGCCCCTTAACTTTTCAGCCTGGCCCTGGGCTCTGTGGCAGCCCTGGCTCTCCCTCACTGTCCTCCTTCTCGGACAGACCTTGGACAGGCATCTCGGCGGTACAGTGGTGAAGTGGCCGCCCACGCGTCCCGACTCATGGGAGAGCTGCCCAGGGAGAGGCCACGGTAAGGCGCTTCCATTCTCTGGGGTGTGGCCCTGTCCCACTGCCTGCTCCCGTGGGTCATGGCGAGTCAGCGGGCTCAGCCCACAGCCGAGGAGCAGCTCGTTCCAGGATTAAGAGTGATTAGGGCATTTGTCAGGATTTGAGGGCTCTGAAGAGAGAGGATTAAGGTGGAGAGAGGGAGCTGTCATTGCTGGGGGCATTTGTACCTGGGTGGTTTGCTGTGTCTGCTGTGCCTGTGGCTCCGTGGGTTCATAGCTGACTGCCAGGCTTCCAGTACAGAGCCTGCTGGGAGCCCTTCCCTGTGGGGAAGGTATGGTATTTCCAGATGCCTTGCTGCCTGATCAGGTGCTTAAGGACACTGATCATTTGAAATGTGTGCACTTTGGGTGGGGAAGGGGGCAGCTGGTTTCTCTAAACTTCTGCTGTATAACATGATTCTTGATTTAAAACTTTTCTCTGAGTCTTTGTGCCTCAGTCTTTTTGCCCTCTCTTTTGGCCATCGTTCCATAGTTGAAAGTGTTCCTTTCTGGGTTCAAGAGACAATTTGAAGTGGTTTTGATCAAACTGAAGTTAAATTAATTTAGTGCTGCTTGGAACAATGAACAGATTCTGCTACTTATGAAAACCCTATTTGGAGGTGAGCTTTGGCCCACGCCTTGCGTGTGTGTGGCTGGGTGTGGCTTCCAGCTCTCAGACTACTGCTCTTCTGATCCCCTCTTCTTTTTTTTGCTCTTCTTACTTCTATTCCTTTGATCTGCATTTAACTGGTGTTGAATGGAACCCCCTAGCTAGGTGTATTCGATTCTAGCCACTGAGCACTGCTCTGCCGGTAGAGAAATTATTGCAGAAACCACCCAGCCCCACTGGTGCTCTTGATTGGAATGTGGTCCCTAGGCTGGATGAGGGATTAGAAGGGAACAAGGATGTTTTGTATTATTATTGTTACTATTATTATTATTATTATTCTGATCGAGCATTCCAAATATATCAGTAATCATTCACTGGCAGTGTGGACAGGATCTGTTTATGTGGCTGATGGTAGTGGGTGGAGCGATAGGCTGAGCAGAGCTGCTTGGTATACCTGACCAGCTTGGGAGTGGGTTTTAGTTAATAACCAGCCTGCTCACCCACCCTCACCCCTCACAGTGCCCTTGCTGCACTGACTTGCTTATTCTAACCTGAAGCCAGACTTTCCCACCTGGCCAGGGATGGATGACTTCTGTCTTCTGTGTTTGAGGCTGAGCATGTTCCTTTTGCTGATAGCATCCAAGACCTTCAAGAGACCTCAGAAGGTCAGAATCAAGAGGATTAATAGAGAGGATTCTGAGCCTGATGTCACTACTCTTAGTTTCCCGCTCCCCTGAAAGCAGAGAGGAAGAGTCTTGTGTCTTCCAAAGCCAGAACTGAGAGCAGAAGGGAGTGTTATTCTCCTCCTCCCCTTTCCTTTGTGCAGTTCCCAAGCCTCTGCCTATCGCATCTCCCATTACTGGGGAAAGCAGGAAATGCCTCCTCTGAGTCTGGGGCCCTCCAGGAAGCCCACAAGTTATGGCTGTGATCAGAATTCAGTTTGGTTTCCACTTCTTAGCTCTGTGACCTTGGATTACATGGAGTTGACTTTCTGAGCCGTGGTGTCCTCGTTTGTGAAAGGAGAATAATCAGAACTGCCTTGTAGGACCAGGGATTGAGCGAGATTAGGGCCCAGCACGATGTCTGGTGCACGCACCCTGCCTCTTCACTGCTGGGACAGATAGAACAGTATGCGGGGGCTGTCCCTCCTACCCACCTTCTCATGGTCTGCCATCTGCTTCCCACTGCTGCTATACAATAACCACATACAGATACCCTTGCTCTGAGGATAATCAGGCTGACCTGATCTTGCCTTCCTTGGTGGAAAGGGTTTGTCCTACAGGGTGGGAGACTTGCTTTCCCTTTGGGAGCTGGATGATGATGTTGATAGCTAGCATTTACTAAGTGCCTCTATGATGCCCTGAGTGTTTTATATACACTCTCATTCAAATCCTCCCCTCAACCTTGTAAAGTTATTATCATTCCCATTTTACAGAAAGGGAAACTGAGGCCAGGAGAGTTGAAGTACCTTGCTCAGGCCACAACTGAAAAGTATCAGTGCCCTGGATTTGTGGCTGGGTATGATCCTTGTGATACCTGCCCTTACTTGACCTGATCACCATTGGTGCTGGCACCACAGAGTGTGTCTATCCCCTCACTTCAGAGGCAGTGGAGGAGGGTAGATGGAGAAGTGACCCCTCTAGGGTATGGTCCTGGCAGGCCCTGCAGGATGTAAGAACCCCAATCCTTCTCTACCCCCATGTTATCCCACTCATCATACACACATGTAATTGTGCACTGCTGTATCCCTTGTTACACAGAAGATGTTTAATAAATATATTTTAAATGAGTGAATGACTATATCTTGATTTTTGCCTTTAAAATTATATCATGATTACTTGGAAATGGTTCTGCAAACACATACACAAACACAATGGTATAAATATGGCAAAATATTAATTGTTGAATCCAGCAATAGGTATTCAAGGTACTCACTTTTTATCATTCTTTCTATTTTCCCATTTGAAATTTTCCATTATGAAACATTTTGGTTTAAAATTTCTATGTCAATCAATTCCTATTATTATTTTCCTTGTAAATATGTACTCATATAAATGCCTGATATAGTTAACCAATTCTCACTGTTGGATATTTAACTGTTTTTTTCTTTCTATTTCTGTTTAACTAGATTATTTTTCTGTGTATTTTCCTATAAATAATGTGATAAACATTCTTTTATGTAAATTTGGAACTCTATTTCTGATTCATTCTCAAAAACACATTTCTGAATGTAGGATTATTGGGGAAAGAGATGGACTGTTTTTTTCAGAATGTTTTTTCCAAATTGCTTTCTAGAAAGATGGCATCCCTTTATACTCCTCCAAAGGATATGAGTAGTATCCATAGTCTCACTAGTATTTGTTATCTTTCTTTTTAAATGTCAGTTTGGTTAGTTTTTAAAAACAATGACTTCTTACTTTGCACTCGTGGGTTCTGGTTGAGGCCAGACAGTGTCCATTTGTGTTGCGGTCATTTATCTTCTGTGAACAGTCCAAGTGATAGCTTGCTTGTTATGTCAGCTGTTTTCTTGTATATAAAGTGTCCTAGTCCTTCATTCTTTTTGTTTGTTTGTTTGTTTGTTTTTAAATCCTGGGGTGCTTTGTCACTTGTTTATCTGACTGTGTTGGGTCTTAGTGGCAGCATGTGGGATCTTGGTTGCATCATTCAGGGTCTTTTGTGTGGTACCACAGACTCTCTAGTTGTGGCGAGTGGGCTCAGTAGTTGCAGCACAGGAACTCCAGAGCACATTGTCTTCAGTAGCTGTGACACATGGACTTGGTAGCTGTGGTGCATTGGCTCAGTTGCTCTGCAGTATGTGGGATCTTAGTTCCCCAATCAGGGATGGAACCCATCTCCCCTGAATTGCAAGGCAGATTCTTAACCCCTGGACTACCAGGGACGGCCCAGTCCTTTATTCTCTTTGAAAACATTGTATCCCAGATCATCATTCCCCTTTTAATGTTGTCGATGGTATGCTGTGACACACAGAAAGTCTCAGGTCTACATGTATGAGGTCTATATATGGTAAGAGACCTCAGCTTTCTCCCTTATTACCTCAACCTTAAACACCCTTCTCACCAGCCAACTCTGACTGCTTACAGGAGGCAAGAGGGCCCAGTGGTTAAGAGTAAGTGCCACACACCTGGGATCAAATGCCAATTCTGCCCCCTGCTAAATGCCATGGGTGCATGCTAAGTTGCTTCAGTTGTGTCCAACTCTTTGTGACCCCATGGACTATATAGCCCTCTAGGCTTCTCTGTCCATGGGATTCTCCAGGCAAGCATACTGGAGTGGGTTGCCATTTCCTGCTCCAGGGGATCTTCTCAACCCAGGGATTGAAAGCACATCTCCTGCGTCTCTTGCACTGGCAGGCAGATTCTTTACAACTAGTGCCACTTGGCCCTAAGCAAATTTCTTAATCTCACTGAGCCTCCATTTCTAATCTATAAAATGGGAATGATGAAAGTATCTGTCTCCTAGTGTTGTAAGGACAAATGAACTATTGTTTATAAAGTGCTTAGAATAGTTCCTGGTATATAGTAAATGCTACATAAATTTGTTTTTTCTTGTTACTTACAGCAGTGAACCTGTGAGTCTTATCATTTTGAAAGAATTTTGTTTGCAAAGCTGATACCTCATCAGTGAAAGAGAAAGCTGGGTTTATCAAGCAGGGGATGTGCCCTGTTACAAACAAACCTAGGTTTTTGTTATTTTAACTTGTACTTCAAAATGCATCTCTCTTTTATTTTTGTTAGATGTTATTAAATTTAAACAAACTAATTATATGCCCAGACACTACTGTTCATCTCTGTCAGCTTATCCCATTTGGCATGGGACTTAAGCTTGTGACTGAAGATCCCAAGAAAGTGAACAAAGAAATAAAAACTAGAAATACTCTTTAGTTTAGCAGATATTTGTTAAATTGCAGGCCTCTGATAGGTCAGGTACTGTGGATTCCATGCTGAGTAAGACACGGTCCCCAGTGTGGGTCCCCAGAGTGGAACCATCCCAGCCTGGTGAGGTGCCTACCTGGTTTGGAATCTGAAACAGGGATACTTGGGACACATTCCAGGGGGTGGAAACAGGTATTCAGTAACCTTGGCTGGGTTCTGTCGACCTGATTTCTCTCCACTGCTGCCTGTTTTCCCAGCCTGCTTCTCCAGCCTTTCCTGTGGACTTCGACAGCTTTCCCACTCCCCATCTTTCCAACATATCCCTTCTTTTATGAGAGCCAGAGTCCATTTCTGACATTTGCAACCAAAAACTGGTTCACACCTGTTAATGATTCCATTTCTAGAACTAACCCAAAGGAAGTCCCTTTGTTCCAACCGACCTGCCAGCCCCCATAGACAACAAGGCCTGGACTAGGTTTTCTTGTCAGTGATGCCATCATTTTGCTTTGTCTCTTGGGGCGAGTGACTTACCTCCTCTGGGCTTCACTTATAAGTGGAGGAGTGAGCCTGGATAACCTTAAAATGCTCCCTTCTCTGATGTCCTGTGGCCTTTGAGGCTTTTTCACAGTCCAGTCCGCAGAAATGGGATGTCCTCCCCAGCCTTGCTTCCTTCCCTGCTTTCAGCCCCACGCTCTCACCTCACCTCACCCAGATTCCTTGCCGTATTAACCTCAAACTCTCTCCTTCCTGGGAGTATGGATCCCATTTTTCTTTAGCCTAAGAGCCCTAATAGATCAGGCAAAAGAAGCTTTTACTTCCTACCAAGAGCGCCTAATGCAGATACTGATTCTGAAGGTTGAATACTATTAGGCACTGAATTTAGATACCCATTGTAAGAACACTGAGAACCATCTGGTTTTTCTGTTCCTGCCCCAGCTGTCCCTTTCCTGAAAGTTCTCCATGGGATTTGAGGGAGCCCAGGACATAGCCCTGGGAGCTGCTGTCTGGGGTGGGCTGGGCCTCACTCCTACAGCTTCACGAGTTGAGGATACAGAGCCTCTGGTTCCCAGAGAGGAGCTCCAGGTGGACCCTGACCTAGTGAGTCTCCCTGTAAAACCCAACCAGCACCCTGGGTACACCGGCCGCCTACAGGGAGGACAGGCTGTGCTTTGTCTGACTGGATCTTCCTTCCTGTTTGCAGACCATGGGGGATGTGAAGCTGGCCGCGCAGACACACGTTTCCAGAACCTCCCTCACTGTGGATCACTCGAGAGTCAGCTCCATGCCCCTGACTGATGCCCCTGCTTTCACTTTGCCCCCTCGGAACCTCTGCATCAAGGAAGGAGCCACCGCCAAGTTTGAAGGGAGGGTAAGCAGTGAGGCTGAGTGAGCAGCTCTGGCGGGGAGGGGGGCGGTGGAGGTTGGGTGGCTAGAGGGGTGGGGAAGTGGGTGGTTGGGGGAGTGGGCATGGGCTAAGCAGTTGCTTCTGTTCCAGTCTTCTCAGCAGGCTGACCTGGCAGAAAGCCTGTTTTCCTTTGGACCCTCATATAAAGTGAATACAAGTCCATTGGCCCTATTTCTTTGTTTATAGTTGACTTTGGGCTGTGTTGAAGAATTGGGGGTTGGGGAGGGACACTGAGATGTTTTGCTATTTATGCAAGTCATGTTCTGGGTTCGTGTACCTGATTATAGGAGAAGGGCAGGGTGATGGCAGGAAGTGTACAACTTGGGTTTAAATGTGTGTGTTAGTCGCTCAGTTGTGTCCGAATCTTTGCAACCCCATGGACTGTAGCCAGCCAGGCTCCTCTGTCCATGGAATTTTCCAGCCAAGAATACTGGAGTGGGTGTCTATTCCTTTTTCCAGGGGATCTTCCCCACCCAAGGATCGAACCTGGGTCTCCTGCATTGCAGTGAATTCTTTTCCATCTGAACCACCAGTTTAAAGATGTGCCCTCAAATCTGGACAGTGGAGAATGAACTCTCATTTATCTCTCACTTCCTACCTGGAAGGAGTGTTTGGTGTACAACCTCTTGTGTATCCATCTGGTATATCCAAAGCAATGGGGTAGGAGATAGTACTCCTCATTTCAGTTCTGTCACATTTTGCTAATAAGTATTGGTCTCTTGCCCTTACAGGCATCCATTTCTTCCTCTGCAAACAGACAATGATATTTCCTTGTCCACCTTGTACTAGAAAGGAGAAGAAGATGGGAAGACTAACAGTAAGAACATTGAGGTTATGCCCAGCTGGACAGACCGTTAGCAAGCTGCTGGCTCAAACCACCAGGAAGTCAGATCATCAGCTTGACTTAGAGATGCACATGGAAGTCAGGAGGTTTGCAAGTAATGTTTGTCCTAGATTAAACACAGGCAGTCTTCCCCAAGAAATGCTTTAGAAGCTTGAAGGCTTTGATCTGAGCAAAAGGCAGTTGAGGTGATGAGGAACTCACAGGTTGCACTTTGAGTCTACAAGTTGTCTGTGGATGGAAGGGGTCAAGAGCATCACTCTTCCTGGATGTTGCTGGGCCTTGCCTTTGTTTAAGTGGCAGGTTTGGCTATGTGGTCATCTTTAGAGTATTCAGGGGCTATGTTATATGCTCTATACAGGCTTGTCTAGTTAACTGTTTGCTGGTAGATCTGACGTTCCTTGTCATATTGTATCTTTTTCTTAGAGAAGGGGCATGTCGGTGATGCTGCTGAGGGGTCTGCTCTTCTCTCTGGGCTCTATCAGGATAAGTGCTCTTTTCTGTTGCTCTGATTGTGGTCCCCCATCCTCCCATGCCCAAAACTGGCAGGAAAGAAGCAACAGGAAGAGTCTCTGGGGATTTAGAAACATAAGTAAAGTTTTAATATATGATACAACATAATGAACACTGAAAATGAGCATGCTAAATGAAAGAAGCCAGACACAGAAGACCATATATTGAATGATTCCATGTATCTGAAATGTCCAGAACAGACAAACATATGGCAACAGAAAGTAGATGAGTGGTTGCTAATGGCTAGGGAGGAGGAGTGGGGAGTGACTGCTGAAGGGTTTAGAGTTTCTTTGGGGGATGATGAAAATGATCTGAAATTAGGTAGTGGTCATGGTTGCACATAGTTGCATATGGTTGCATATGTTTGGATGGCATTATCAACTCAATGGACATGAGTTTGAGCAAACTCTGGGAGATAGTGGGCTTCCCTTGTGGCTCAGCTGGTAAAAAATCCACCTGTAATGAGGGAGACCTGTGTTTGATCCCTGGATTGGGAAGATCCCCTGGAGAAGGGAAAGGCTACATACTCCAGTATTCTGGCCTGGGGAATTCCATGGACTGTATAGGCCATGGAGTCACTAAGAGTCGGACACGACTGAGCAACTGAACAACATGGTTGCACGACTCTTTGAATATGTTATAGAACACTGGATTTACACTTAAAAAACTAAAAGTGGACTTTTGAAAAAAAAATGGCTTAGCAAAATTGATCCATACCCACCCTCCTGCGCTATTGCTTGTCAGAGATGAACTCCTCCCTCAAATTAATACAACCTGTGGAGAGTAAGAGATGACTTAGCTTCTATAGATAGAGAGGCGTTGTTTCGTTTGCTGACTGTAGAGGTCATGAAGGAGCTGAGCCTTTGGGCTATTTGAGTTGGAACCTTTGTAGAATGAACACTGACCCAGGAGTCCACACACTGGAATTCTCTGTTGCTCACTTATCCTCAGGTTGGCAGGTCAGACCTTCTCTGGACCTTGGTTACCTTATCTGAGAAGAAACAACTAGTTGTTTCTGTATTTTCTGGCCTGCTGCTGCTGCTGCTGCTGCTGCTGCTGCTAAGTCGCTTCAGTCGTGTCCGACTCTGTGCAACCCTATAGACAGCAGTCCACCAGGCTCCGCCGTCCCTAGGATTCTCCAGGCAAGAATACTGGAGTGGGTTGCCAGTTCCTTCTCCAGTGCATGAAAGGGAAAAGTTAAAGTGAAGTCGCTCAGTCGTGTTCGACTCTGAGTGATCCCATGGGCTATAGCCTACCAGGCTCCTCCGTCCATGGGATTTTCCAGGCAAGAGTACTGGAGTGGGGTGCCATTGCCTTCTCCATTCTGGCCTGCAGGGATGTGAAAAGAAAACAAATTGAGGAAGAAAATGGTAAAAGCAGTTCATAAAGTCAAAAAGTGTAGTAGTAACAGTATTTTTTTTAATGAGGTAACATTCAAATATGTAAATTTAACTATCTTAAACAATTCAATGGCATTTCACAATTCATGATGCTGATTGCAGTATTCTTAAAGCAGAGCATTCTCTAGGTGAACATTTTATTTTGCTTATATTGAGGAAATAGTTGACTTTGTGTATTACATGTGGGCTGTAGGTCAAAGTGAATGTGTTTCTTAGAAGTCAGCCTGTGGAGCTCTGTTACCACTCATCAACTCCCTGGAATTAACCCAGAACAACACCATGACAGCATGCTGGTGCATAGTGGACACAGACAGAAGAAGATTCCAGAGAGATGTTAGGTGGAGTGTCTGGGCTCCATCTGAGAACTTCCAGAGAAAAACACAGAGGGAAGGTCTTTCATAGAAAGTGCCTTATAAACTAGCACGTCGTGAGTGTGTAGTATCACTGTAGCAAAGGACACAAAGGAATGCCTTGCCCCGAGGTAGAGCCATGTCAAATGACTCCAGAATGAGGAAGTGGTTGTTTGGATACCAAAATGCAGTTGCGCAGTGGATGCACCTGATCTGGCAGCCTCAGAGAAGGGAAAGGTAGAGTCTGAGTGACACGAGCTTAGAACAGGAATTTTCTGTTTTAAAAGATCGAGCGCCAAATGGGGTCACCTCCTCATATCCTTTAGGCTTTTTCCACTTTGTGGCAGATACTTTGGGCCAACATGTAGCCCACAACCAGCCCCCTTTGCCCTTTCCTTTTCTGTTCTAGAGGCCATTGCACAGTTTGCCTTTGCAGCTAAGAGTGGCTCAGTGACACATTTGGCTGAAGTCTGCTCACATATTTTTGGGAAAACTCTCACTTTTCTGATTAAAACAAATCACTGGTTCTCTCATATTACAGCTCACCCTTGCTTCCTATCTTAACTGCTGATTTGATGCCTGGAGCTCAGGCAGTCATATTGAAACTATGAGGGAACAAGCCAGAATAGAAAGGGTTGGTCAGTGTGGGCATGGGCAATGTACGTGGGAGTGGATGACACAGCAGTGGAGGGAGCATAAAGACCAGCACCTAAGACACAAAAGTCCTAAGGCTTAGAGAGTTTCCCAGATAGGATCTTTGACCGTGGTCATTCACACAGGAAATTTTACAGAAAGTGTTCCTAACTGATAAACACCTAACGAGATGCATGTGGAGATACTGTCTCTTTAAATGATGGGAATAAATAGGGGAGAAGATACAGCACAGAGAAGAACAAAAAACCCTTTCAAACCCTTACCAAATCTACCAACAGTGAGGGGAGTGCTTGAGTTGAATGTGCCCTGCAGATAAAGCATCCCAGAGGGATTTGCTCCTCCCTGGCTGTGGCCATCTGGCTTGAACCAACAGGGTCTAAGGCTTCTTAAGAGGAAGTCAACCATATGGTGTTAAGTGATGATTTAATGTCATTATAGAAAACTACTATTTGATCAGGGTCTACGGCTTAGGCCAAAGCTACCTACCCCCTCCTCTTTCTTTTTTGGCTCTGCCAGCTTAAGAAGATTGTATTTTCCCAGAACCCATTCAACTTTGGATCCATAGCTCATCAGTACCACATTTAGACAACCTGAACCCACATTCTAGAAACCTTTTTCATCATCTGGCCACACCCTCACATAAGAGCAGGGCATCTTGTGTGCCCAAGGGATGTACCCAGTGGAACCACACCAACACCCATGTTCTGAGCAGCCAGAACTCTGAAATTCTCTACCAAAGGGCCCTGAGCCAACTTCTAACGCCATCATGGGCCTCTCCCCATGAGAAGACTTTCCTGGAACTGAGTGGTGTGATGGTCAAGGACAGCAGTTTGCTTAGGAGACTAAAAAGGTAGATGAAACTCAGATGTGGGGATCTGTTGTCCACCCATGGGCATAGGAGGACCTGACATTGCAGATGCAAGTAGGGTGTGGTGTGTCACTGCCTACTGAGTGTTACTGGGCCCAGGGTGCCGGGGGCCTCCATGGACAGGTAACTGGGTGCCCGCACATGCCAGGGACTCACTGAAATGCCTCCTGTTCTGTTGCCCATGAGGGCAGCCCAAGTACCAGCAGACTGCTTCCCCCACACAGAGTCAAGTATGAAAGGAGTGAGATGGTTGGAGAAAATGCTGGAATTACTGGAGCTTTCTCCTCTTTCGCCCTGGAATTCATTCTTATCAGACAAAGCAAACATGTTGATAGGCCCTGGCTGTGGTGTGAATCAAATGAGCTGATATTTGAGTGCCTCTTGAAGTACAGCCCAAATGAGGTTTCAGTCCAGACTGAGGGGCTCAGTGTTCACTGAAGGGGCTTCACAATAAAGGGCTGACCCGGCCTCATCATGGAGGGTGGAGGAAGGGACCAGAGAAGACTTGGTCCATGAAAACATGAATAATTCCTCAGTTTCCACTTTAACCAACAGTGGTATCCTTCCCCCAGTAACTTCTTCCCAGTTCACTTCTAACTCAGAAGCGCTCAACCACTTAGAGAAATTTGAAGGAACCATCTAGTCTGCTTTCTGTCCTCAAAAATCTGTTTTGGGGGGAGGAGGGGCGGGGCTCAGCTTGCAGAATTTTAGTTCCCCAATCAGCAATTAAACCCAGGCCAAGGCAGTAAAAGCGCCCAGTCTCAACCACTGGACCTTCAGGGAATTCCCTGTGCTCAGAAGTATTAGTAAGTTTTAACCACAGGTTCTTAAGAAAAACATGTGCATATAAAACAGTAGGATATGACAGTATAATTAAATGCTTGAAATAATACAATTAAATAGTTTGTACTATAGGAATTTAGAGGCGATTAAGATGAGGTTTGCCGTGGTTTGGAAACTGATTTCTTGCTTCCTGACTTCGGTCCTCCCAATTCGTCCTTACAGACTTACAGGTCTGACTGTCACCTCCCTGCTTAATATCCTGGAGCCTGCGATGAGGTCCCTCAGCGCTGCCCACAGGGCCCTTCCGTTCAACTCCTGGCTCTCCAACCCTGAGCCCTTTCCTCCCTTCCTCCTCCTAGCATCGCTTGCCCAGCCCTGCTCACCCACACAGATGCAACATGGATACTTTGTTCTGCTATCACCTTTGTGAGAAAGGGTAAACAAGGAAGGCATTTTATCTTTCCTATTGATTGGGAATGGGGCAGAGTGCTACAGGAAGAGAACTAGCATTTGTCATTGCCTTATTGGTGTCAGGCATGTGATCTTAGTCCTTTTGTCCTCATGGCAAAATAGCTTTGTCCCCATTTAAAAATTTTTTAAAAATTTATACAATTTTTAAATGTTATACTATGCTTATAGTTGGAGAAGGCAATGGCACCTCACTCCAGTACTCTTGCCTGGAAAATCCCATGGACGGAGGAGCCTGGTGGGCTGCAGTCCATGGGGTCGCTAAGAGTCGGACACAACTGAGCAACTTCACTTTCACTTTTCACTGTCATGCATTGGAGAAGGAACTGGCAACCCACTCCAGTGTTCTTGCCTGGAGAATCCCAGGGATGGCAGAGCCTGGTGGGCTGCCGTCTATGGGGTCGCACAGAGTCAGACACGACTGAAGCGACTTAGCAGCAGCTTAGCAGCGTGCTTATAGTTATTTCAAGATATTGGCTATATTCCCCGTGTTGTATAGTACATCCTGGTAGCCTATCTTACACCCAATAGTTGTACCACTTACTCTCCACCCCTAGAGTGCCCTTCCCCACCCTCCCAGTTGGTCACCACTACCAATTTATTCTCTTATATCTGCGAGTCTGCTTCTTTTTTTGATTTCACTAATTTGTTGTATTTTTTTATACTCTACATATACGTGATATCATGTAGCATTTATCTTTATCTGACTTATTTCACTTAGCATAATGCCCTCATATCCCCATTTTTATAGAAGAAGAACCCAGGGGCTCAGAGTAATTACAGATGTTGCCAAGTTTATGTCAGTAAGTGAAGGAGGCAGTGCTTTGGGGTCCAAATCTTGTATTCTTCTCATTGTATGATGTCATCCCTTGACATGTGTCATCTGGGTCCTTGAACTCCGTGGTTGTTTCTTATTCATCTTTGTGCCCCAGGAGTGGCACAGTGGCTGCCATGTGACGGGTGCTCAATAAATGTTTGGTTTCCTTGAGAAGGTGATAGGGTCTGACTCCAGATCTCTTGCCAGTCAAGTTCATAGGCATTTGGTCCCATGTTTCTTAGAGGCTGTTGTCCCCACCCTCATCCCCCATCCTGTTTCCTGCAGTGTTCCTGTCCATATCCATTTACCTCAGGTCATGCCTTTATCGAGAATACCATTCCTTCTCCCATACCGCCTTACCCAGCATCAGGGTTCATTTAAACCCTGCCTCCTTCAGGCGACTTTCCTTAAGTATATTTTCTTTTTAAAGCATTTTATTAGAGGACAGAAGAACCATGGTAATAGGATGTAGAAAATTCCCAATAATCACATAAAATCTTTCATGAGTAATAACCACAGGAAAGAGTTGACCACTTTGGCCTTTTTAAAATGTATTATTCATTAATCATCTCTGTGCCTATAATTTTATTATAAAGAAAATAATTATTTAAATGTTAAACTATTTTTAAAACAAGCATTCCAGCAAAAGTAAAAATGTTCCTTGCCTTGACCCTTAATTCCAGAGGTACAAACCATTAACAATTTGGGTATCTTTCCAGAAATATTCCATGCAAATATAAGCATAAATCTACATATGATTTTGCATATACAAATGGACCCATGTACATGCACTGATCTGCAACTTGCTCTTTTTGCTTAACATCTCTTGGCATTTCTTTTTAGACATTAGCACATAGATCTACACCATAGGTAAATCTGAGCTAATTCTTAGCTTTTTAGCCCTTAATTGCTTCCCCCTCTGAATTCCTATAATACTTATGTGACTCATTTTTTTTTAATTAATGTGCAGCTTTATTAGTTATTGTTTATTGTCTTTTGCTTCCTCATTGCAAATGAGTTGTTTGAGGTCTAGAGCTGCATTGTCCAGTAGGATAGCCACATGTGACTGCTTAAATTTAGGTTAAGATTAATTAAAATAAAAAATTCAGCTCCTCATCCTTGCTAGCCACATTTTCAGTGCTCAATATCCAAATGTGGATAATAGCTACTGTGTTGGGCAGCACAGATTATTAAACATTTCTATCATCACAGAAAGCTCTATCAGGGAGGGCTGATCAAGGCCTTTCTTGCGTTTAATTCAGTCTCCATGTAACCAGAGATCCACAGCTAGAAGATATATTGACAACAGCTGTTCCATTCACAGTAGAAAGTAGACATTAAGTTCTTGAGAATTTTCTTAGGATATAAAATTCATTCAAAGAAAAATATAATCCCTTGATGAATGAATCTTTGTCTTCCATTTTCTTTGAAGAATGGTAATCTTGGTGTTCCAACAAGCTGAACATGCTCCCAAAATTTCGGTGGCCATCTGTTCCAAGTGGTTCAGGAATTCTCATGACAAGAAGGCGGGTTGCCTAGTGTCACAGAGTTCCTGAAGTATTCAGAGAAAAAGCAGCAGAATGGAAATGACAGGGCAGGTCATGCTGAAACTACAATTGTCAGCAGTTGGTGGCTACTCTGATTCAAAATGTCAGACTGAACAGATTTATTAACTTCTCCTCCCTCCAAATATGCCACTGAAGTGAACAGAATGGGTTAAAAAGAGTCAATTTAGAGTTGCATGGAGAACAGGAGAGGGGAATTAGTGGATGAGGGGTGTCCATGCTGTAACATATGAGAGCCACATATTTGAGATGAAAGGATTTGGAAACTAAGAATGAACTGTAGGGCAGATATCAGGGTGACTAAGGGATGTTTGTTTAATATCTCTATGGAGAAAACCAAAGCTCTTGGTGTGGATATTAATCAGTATCAGAAAGTCTTTGTGCTTTGCCACCAGGTAAAATGTGTTGGATGTCCAGTTGCTGTCCAGTTACTCCATGCCCAGACACTCCAAGTGAAGCCCACCAGTAGACATACCCCACTCAGGGACATGGAGCTTGCAGTCAAGCCCCTCACTGAGGGAGATAAGACTACACCCAAAGGATGGAAAGCCTACATTTGGAAACTAGTTCATCAATCATAGATTGTGAAGAGTTAATTCATGGCCACCAGATGTTTGAAGAAAATATTTGTACAATGTAATATTGCTATCAAGAAATTGTTCTTTTTGAAAAGTCAACCTTTAGACAAGCTCAAAAGTGTTAATTATAGTTACAGAACAGAAAGTAAACTCTGTAAGCTTTGGCAAGCCATAAGTAAAGGAATGGTGAATGGTAAGGTTGAGAAGAGAAGGAGGGGAAGAGAAAACTACAAGGGCACTACAGTCCTCATCTTACATGGTGGGAAGTGAGATGCCATCTAAAGCAGATGGATCAAATAACAGAGACCTGGGCGTATGACTTAAAACCATAATGATAGAGGTAAAAAATCGTCAGCCCATTGGCCATATTTGGCACACAGACCTTTTACATTTGGTCAGCAGTATTCTCAAAAAAATTTGAGCGAAGATTTACAAATGGAAAACTTACACATACAATTCATTTCTGAATGGCTTTTCTCAAAAAATATCAGGCAGCACTTCCACGTGGCAACACTTGGTCAGTGGACACTATCCCTACATCTAAGCTCATCTTTGCCAGGTTGGTATAGTCTCCCCCCACCGCCCACTCCCAGTCATCTCCCAACATGGGCAAGCATCTGTTGCCAGTTATGACTTTGCTGTTTCCCTAACCACGTTCATGTTAATAGTGGAAAAGCTACAGATGAGTAGGAAGAGCCTCATGACATTTCTTGTCCCCACCCACCTTCTATACATGGGTATCCTGCCCAGACTCTCTAGGCATTTGAATTTGTGATCTTGCCATAAATGTATGATAGAAGACCTAAAAATCAAAAAATGATTGGTGAGAGGGAGGCAGTATAAGTCAGTGAAATTTCTCATCATTTATTGTAGGCATCCACTAAGTGCTTTCTAAATTCTTAGATCAAGAAATAGACCCAGAGTAGATTATCTAGCATTACAGAGTTTAATGATAAGAAGACTGGAAAGATTATTTCAATGGTTATATTTGGTAAGTGATACCATTGCAAGGAGGACAAAGATTGAGAGGGAAAGAAACCTTTCATCATTTTGTACCTTCAACTTTTACCTTTTACTTTATGCATGTTTTTATAGCTTGAATTTTTTAAATAGTAGGTGGGAATTACTTCTGTGATTTCTAAAAGGCACAATAAAATTGCCTGTAAAGAGACGTGCTGCTACTGCTGCTGCTGCTGCTAAGTCGCTTCAGTCGTGTCTGACTCTGTGCGACCCCATAGATGGCAGCCCACCAGGCTCCGCCGTCCCTGGGATTCTCCAGGCAAGAATACTGGAGTGGGTTGCCATTTCCGTCTCCAGTGCATGAAAGCGAAAAGTGAAAGTGAAGTTGCTCAGTAGTGTCCGACTCTTAGCGACCCCCTGGACTGTAGCCTACCAGGCTCCTCCGTCCATGGGATTTTCCAGGCGAGAGTACTGGAGTGCTACCTGAATTCAATGTCCAGATTCTAATTGATAAATGGTCAAAGATGAATACACGGTTTGCATTGGAAGGAACATAAAAATGTATGTGGAAAAATATATAGCACTGCATCAGAATACCCAACACTGCCTGTAACTAGAACACTGGAAATTAAAATACTTGAAAAAAATTTATGTACCTGAAAAACTATTTAATAGCAACATATTAATGCCGAGAGCCCGGTGCTGGGAACTGAGGAAACAGGAAACCATGCTAGGAGCAGCACCTATTGTTGGTTTAGCCTTTCTGGGGCCCAGATTGACAGAATGTTACAGGTGCAATAAAATATTGATGTGCTTTGTCAAGAATTCTGCTTTTGACACTATAAGTTAACTCTTGAAGAAGGAAAGAAGTAGTTTGTACGAAGATGTTTGAAGCAAATATGATAAAACAGGAAGCGGTTTGTGCTCAAAAGGAGGTAGTTAAACAGACACATCATGTGGGGAGCTATGCCCATAAATGGAAATGTGTGTGAATAACAAAAAGTGGAAAGAGAAGCAGAGTGAGGACTCTGAGCAGTCTGATCACTGCCACATTAAAGCATATATGTGTTCACTACCTAAAATTAAAAGAGGATTTGGAACCATGTAAACGGAATTTGTTGTTGTTGTAAGTTCTCTAAGTGTCTGTGTTTTTTAATTTTGTGGTGACAGTTTACCTCTCAAGGAAGAGGATTTGAGTGCTATCTAGGGACATCTGTCTCTACTAATAAGGCCTTTGGGTTTCTGTTATTTTAACATGTTTCCGATTAGTTGAATGTTTGCCTGGAAACGGAAATAAAATTGTGTGGCAAAATGAGCACTAAGAAATGGAGACACCAGATTAGGCTTTTCTTACTCTCTGTTTGCTCATGGTGGCTGGAGGGACAGGTGTGCAGCGCCAGTTTGGCGTTCATCAGTAGGGATCTACGTGGGAAGGCCTGGTTTATTTTTTCACATAGACGCAATTTCTGTAGAACCCGAAGGTGTTCACATTCCTAATAATATGAAACTTCCTTCCAACGTTAAATGAAGTTAACAATTAAGTTGGAACTTTCTTAAAAGTTGGCCAACCTGAGTCAAGTTTCCTCTGTGCTCTGGATCTTGAGGCTACACAGAAAAAAAAAATGTAATCAACATCATCAGTAATCTTGCAACTGATGGATTATCAATTTTGGTAATGGAGAATTAAACTTTTCTCTGAAGCCTTGCAGTCCATTGTATTCTTTTCTATTGCCACATTTTAGAAAGGTTTTATTCTGCACTCTACAGTTTAGAATTCGATGGGATGAAAACATAGTATGTGGTAGAAAGAACACTGGACTAGGGTTCTGGTTCCTATGAAGCTGCCTTAAAACTTTCAACAAACCACCAAACCTCCCTGACTCTCAGATTTCTTCTTTTGTTTTTTTTTTGTTGTTGTTTATTTATTTATTTATTTTAATAAATTTATTTATTTTAGTTGGGGGCTAATTACTTTACAATATTGTAGTAGTTTTTGCCATACATTGACCTGAATCAGCCATGGGTTTACATGTGTTCCCCATTCTGAACCCCCCTACCACCTCCCTCCCCATCAGATTTCTTCTTATAACAAAATAATTTAGATGTCTCTTGGAGAAGGCAATGGCAACCCTCTCCAGTACTCTTGCCTGGAAAATCCCATGGACGGAGGAGCCTGGTAGGCTGCAGGCAATGGGGTCAGGAAGAGTCGGACACGACTGAGCTACTTCACTTTCACTTAAGGCCCTTTGCAATCTGAAATTCTATGATTTATATATTGTACCATGTGTTCCCTATTTCCCATGTCTAATTCATTAAAAACACACCTCAGTCCCAGCTCCTGGTAAGTGCCCAATAAGGAGAGAGTATTTGTTCAGTCTGTGAATTTTCTAAGTTTTAATCTCTTGTGTCACTAAAGTAATGTTCTGCTTTTACATAAGGTAGATTTTGAGTGTTGGATTTGATTCATTTTACTAATGTTAATTGAGCACTTTACCATGAGCCAGGTACGGTTTTAGTTGCTCAGAATGGGAAGTGTTTAAGGAGAGCTATATCAGCCTCTGAGAACTGGAGTATTTGGGATCCACAAGTCAGGTTGGGAGCTGGGCTGGTGGTTGTATGCCTGGGTCTTTGTCTCTAATTTGCCCTGACCTCTGGGCTTTCTTTTCCTCATCTATAAATAAAGAGCTTGGACTGATGACTCTGAAGCCTCTTCCTGCTCTAACATTCCATGACATAAAATTTTAACAAGATTTTGGAGTAGAGACCTAGTGGCTTTATCAGTGTGCCCACCAGCTGACCCCAACTGCTACATGAAGGTGACACTCGGGAAGGCTGACCTGAGTGGGTTGTTTACAGGTGAATTCAGTTCAGTGAACAGTAGCTTTGTGCAGGCTGTTTGGTGCACTGGGGATAAAATGATGTCAGAGAGGGCCAGGAGACTGTCTCTCCATTCAGGAGATTCATACTTTCAATCAGCTGAGGCTGTGAATCAGCCTCTCCACACCCAGTCCGCACACACCAGCCCCATCCCCCACCTCTGCTCAGGAGCATCTGAAATGAGAGTGGTTGGGGGCACAGTGATGGTGAATAGATGTGTCCTGACAGGGCTGGCCGAGCGATATGAGAATAAGAAACAGGCCGTCATGTTCTCTCATGGGTGACACCCTGGACCCTGAGCTACTCCTCTAAGAGACGCAGGTCTGTTCCCCTCAGAAAACTCCCTCAAGCTTCAGGGCAGGCTGAGGCGGTGGGAGCAGGGTAGGGGCCTGTTGAGCACTGGAGTGTGGATGGGGCTGTGGGAAGGGTTGTCTGTGGAGTGTGAAGGACTTGGCTCGGCCAGCCCCCCAGCTCTGGGAAGCCTGACAGGGGAGTGAAAAATGAGCCTGGAAGAGTTGGAACCAGAAAAGCAAGGAAAAGCAAATCAAACCTGGATCCCGACTTTAAAGGCGTGAGGCTGAGGGAGCCAGGCACCTGGACATACTTTCCACAGCCTGTCACACTGGCCTCACCTCCTTGGTGAGCAGTGAGGGGAAGTTGAGGCCATGGAGGCTGGTTCCCAGGGCTGCGGCCCCCACAGCCAGGCTGCTCGGAGGCAGACACTACCCCAGTAAATGCCATACTCTGTGGGGCCAGAGGATGGGGACACTTGCCACAGTTTAGTCCAGAGAGGAGAGGGGAGACCTTGGTTTCTGAAAGTGGGGCACATAATGACCTAGAACCGGTGGGTTCCTCACACACAGGTAAGAATGCTGGTGCCTGATTAATGACTTACCTGGGGCACAGCTCTTGTAAAAGTCAAGTCAGTCACCAACCCACCCCAACCCTTTCATTTTTAACAGCCAGAGCATGACTTTTTGGAGTTTGGGGTAAGATCTGGTCACCTAGGTGCCTAAGTCATTGGTGGAGACCTTGTGTAGTATAGTGTTTCTCAAAGTGGGGTCCATCAGAACCCACCAGAATGCTTGGAAATTCCCATCCCAGCCCCAATGAGGTGAGACCATGGAATCCTCATCTGAGTACACCATCCCTATACACAGGTTCTTCTCCAAGCCACTGACCCGAGATTATTGGTCTCAAGAGATGGAAGCAAAGGTTACAGCTTCAGGTTTCAGCTGCACAAGGGTGGCAGTGCTCATGGGTGTGGCTGAGGCCATGAGACAGCAGGGGACTGGACTTGCATCTGCCATGTCATTTACTTCTGGGAATGATGTGTCTGACAATCTTGGGTCAAGGGAAGGTATTCACTTTATTGCTCGAGCACAGGGCTGACTCATAGACATTAGTGGTTCTCAAGGATATACTCTCTCTCTTTATGAACTGTGTGTATATAGTGCTTTATACATAAAAAGAGTATGATTTCTCTCCAAACCAATTTTCACCCCTTTAGGGGTGATATTGCTGCCATATAAGTTAAATTTTATAATACCTCTAATCCTCTACTAGGATGGAGGTGAGAGATCAGAAAAGAGCAAAGGAAAAGTGTGGGGAGGGAATAATGGACCCTGGGTAAGATAAACATACAGAAATGAGTGGTGTACAGCCTTGTAGAGTTGATCAGGATGGGCTTCACATGTGACTATAAGCATCCTATCCAACCAGTCCAACCTAAAGGAAATCATTCCTGGATATTCATTGGAAGGACTGATGCTGAAGCTGAAACTCCAGTACTTTGGCCACCCAGTGCGAAGAACTGACTCATTTGAAAAGACCCTGATGCTGGGAAGGATTGAAAGCAGGAGGAGAAGGGGACGACAGAGGATGAGATGGTTGGATGGCATCACTGACTCAACGGACATGAGTTTGAATAAACTCTGGGAGTTGGTGACGGACAGGGAGGCCTGGTGTGCTGCAGTCCATGGGGTCATGAAGAGTCGGATACGACTGAGCAACTGAACTGAACTGAACTGGTAAGCTTCCTAAACTCATGATGGTACGAGACTCATTTGTCCTTCAAAAATAAACTTATTTGCTCAGGAGGTGTAATCACAGGACATAACTGGTAGGAGCTCTCTTATGCTATGTCCTTGGGAATATGTGTACATTTCCTGTGCATAAATAAGGAGAACTTTCTAAATTTTAAAGGCAGTAAGAGATGCTATAAAATATAAAATATAGCTGTGAAAAGAGAAGTGAAAAGCAAAGGAGAAAAGGAAAGATTTACCCTTTGAATGCAGAGTTCCAAAGAATAGCAAGGAGAGATAAGAAAGCTTTCCTCAGTGATCAGTGCAAAGAAATAGAGGAAAACAACAGAATGGGAAAGACTAGAGATCTCTTCAAGAAAATTAGAGATACCAAGGGAACTTTTCATGCAAAGATGGGCTCAATAAAGGACAGAAATGGTAGGGACCTAATATAAGCAGAAGATAATTAAGAAGAGGTGGCAAGAATACACAGAAGAACTGTACAAAAAAGATCTTCATGACCCAGATAATCACGATGGTGTGATCACTCACCTAGAGCCAGACATCCTGGAATGGGAAGTCAAGTGGGCCTTAGGAAGCATCACTACGAACAAAGCTAGTGGAGGTGATGGAGTTCCAGTTGAGCTATTTAAAGTCCTAAAAGATAAAGCTGTGAAAGTGCTGCACTCAGTATGCCAGCAAATATGGAAAACTCAGCAGTGACCACAGGACTGGAAAAAGTCAGTTTTAATTCCAATCCCAAAGAAAAGCAATGCCAAAGAATGTTCAAACTACCACACAATTGCACTCACCTCACACGCTAGCAAAGTAATGCTCAAAATTCTCCAAGCCAGACTTCAACAGTATGTGAACCGTGAACTTCCAGATGTTCAAGCTGGATTTAGAAAGGCAGAGGAACCAGAGATCAAATTGCCATCATCCACTGGATCATTGGAAAATCAAGGGAGTTCCAGAAAAATATCTATTTCTGCTTTATTGACTATGCCAAAGTCTTTGACTGTGTGGATCACAAGAAACTGTGGAAAATTCTGAAAGAGATGGGAATACCAGACCACCTGACCTGTCTCTTAAGAAACCTGTATGCAGGTCAGGAAGCAACAGTTAGAACTGGACGTGGAACAACAGACTGGTTCCAAATAGGAAAAGGAGTACATCAAGGCTGTATATTGTCACCCTGCTTATTTAACGTCTATGCAGAGTACATCATGAGAAATGCCCAGCTGGAGGAAGCACAAGCTGGAATCAAGATTGCCGGGAGAAATATCAATAACCTCAGATATGCAGATGACACCACCCTTATGGCAGAAAGTGAAGAAGAACTAAAGAGCCTCTTGATGAAAGTGGAGAGTGAAAAAGTTGGCTTAAAGCTCGACGTTCAGAAAACTAAGATCATGGCATCCGGTCCCATCACTTCATGGCAGATAGATGGGGAAACAATGGAAACAGTGGCTGACTTTATTTTTCTGGGCTCCAAAATCACTGCAGATGGTGACTGCAGCCATGAAATTAAAAGATGCTTGCTCCTTGGAAGGAAAGTTATGACCAACCTTGACAGCATATTTAAAAAGCAGAGACATCACTTTGCCAACAAAGGTCCGTCTAGTCAAGGCTATGGTTTTTCCAGTTGTCATGTATGGATGTGAGAGTTGGACTATAAAGAAAGCTGAGCGCCAAAAAATTGATGCTTTTGAACTGTGGTGTTGGAGAGGACTCTTGAGAGTCCCTTGGACTGCAAGGAGATCCAACCAGTCCATCCTAAAGAAGATCAGTCCTGGGTGTTCATTGGAAGGACTAATGTTGAAGCTAAAACTCCAATACTCTGGCCACCTGATGCAAAGAGCTGACTCATTGGAAAAGACCTTGATGCTGGGAAGGATTGGGGGCAGGAGGAGAAGGGGACGACAGAGATGGTTGGATGGCATCACCCACTCAATGGACATGAGTTTGGGTGAACTCTGGGAGTTGGTGATGGACAAGGAGGCCTGGTGTGCTGCAGTCCATGGGGTCGCAAAGAGTCAGACACGTCTGAGCGACTGAACTGAACTGAGCTGAAGAGGTGCTATTGGGCCAAATTGTGGAGGATCCTGGCTCTGTTGTTGTTCTCTGGTCTATAATCCCTTCCTCCCCAGAACTCAGGTCACCCAGCCATCTGTTCTTCCTTGCTCCTAAACCAGCTCAGTCCCCACCCTAGTTGCTCCTCACCCCATCTCCCTGTGGTCCTTAGCTCTCTCTGCTACATTTGGTGATGCTTCTTGAACCTCCCAGTGCCCACTAGTCAGGTATGATCTCTCCAAAGTTTCAGGGCTTAGAGGGATATGGGTAAGGAGATGGGACACCAGCTGTGGCAGAGTGTGGGTAAGTGCCTCTGGGAGGCCTAGTTCATCTTGCCTTCTTCAACGAGCAATGGTCAGCCCAGTGCTTGTAAACGTGGCCGTGCCAGAGCTTAAATGGTCATAAAATATAGGGTAGGGAACCTTCGGGCCATAGGGAAGTGGGAGGAGTAGAAAGGGCACAGATTTGCAGCCAGGAAGTTGATTCTCTAAGCTCCATAGGGAGCTGGAAATAATTCCTGCTTCACAGCATTATTGTTGGGAGAGTTGATATCAATACATAGTAGTTCCCTAATAAAATGGTGTACATTATACCAGTAATATGATCAGGATTACTCATCTGTCCAAAGCACCACTCTAAAAATCATTTATACTGTCCTAAGACAATCTATAAATCGTTTATACTGTTTTGCATCCTGCCTCCCCCGCAACATATCATTTTTAAAATCACTCTGTGGATATAATGGTCAATATTCCATTACATTTGATATGTTACAATTTACTGAATCCATTGGTAATTATCTAGGTGGTTTCCAGTATTCCCTTTTATAAATTAAATTCTGGTGAACATCTTTATACATGAAGGTTTCAATTCAATAGCTAATATTTTATTTTTGGAGTTGATTAGTTTGCAGTAGAGGGATTATGAGGACAAGGGCTTTGGGCATTTTTAAGCTCAAGTGCTTTCCAAAAGACTGTTTGGCTTGACATAGCTCCTTCGTCTCGGAGATGCAAACTCAGTTTGTCAATTTGTCTCCACCAGCTTCTTGCTGCCTCAGCTCACAGCCTGATTCCTTTCTGTATCTGCCAAATTGCCCTCTGAGCCAGGATCCTTCTCAGGGCCCCAGTCTGCATCTGCCTCTGCGTTAACCTCCTGGCACTGGCTTCCTTTTCCTGGTGTCAGACAGAAAGGGATGGATTAGATCTCATAGTTTCAGGCTGGGAGATTCCACCAACCACACAGGGTCAGGCCTTGAACGTCTCCTTGCTTTTCTTTTTCTTTTTCTCTTCTCCACACAACACTTTTCTTCTGGACTACATATTTACTAATTTCAATCTTTCATTTTGAATCATATCCTTATTCAGAGTATATTTGTCTTCATTGGATCCAAGAGGGGGAGACTTAGAGGTGGATACTGTCTCCCCTAGAAGAAAGGGGGCTTCCCAAGATAGGGGCTGGGTCATCTATGCTGACTCTAACACAAGTGTACACCAGAAACTGGGGTAGCTCCTCGGAGCAGAAAGCACTGAAGACTCAGTTCTTGTTCTCTAAGCACTGATGCAGCATGATTAGGGTGGTGAAATGTGTGTATGTGCACTTGCTTTCTAAGGTTTCCTGTGTTGAATCTGTCTTCTCCATCTCCTCTCTGAGAGGAAGTTCTCCCTGAGACCAGACTAGTTCATAATCATGCATGTATCTCTTACAAATGTCTGGCACAGTACCAGGGAAGGGTGCTTTATGGGCCTTTGTCAAGCGAGTGAATGAACAAACCCTCCTCAGTAAATGAGACCTAATGCCCTTTGGTCAGAGTATAAAATACTACAAAATATGTGATAAAAGCTATTGGCAAGAAGCACTCAGAAGACCTCATGGAGAAAGTGGGATCCATCCTAGATCATTCTCAGTTCAGTTCAGTTCAGTTCAGTCGCTCAGTCGTGTCCACCTCTTTGAGACCCCATGGACTGCAGCATGCCAGTAGTCATGTGTGGATGTGAGAATTGGACTACAAAGAAAGCTGAGCGCCGAAGAATTGATGTTTTTGAACTGTGGTGTTGGAGAAGACTCTTGAGAGTCCCTTGGACTGCAAGGAGATCCAACCAGTCCATCCTAAAGGAGATCAGTCCTGGGTGTTCATTAGAAGGACTGATGTTGAAGCTGAAGTGCCAATACTTTGGCCACCTGATGTGAAGAACTGACTCATTGGAAAAGACCCTGATGCTGGGAAAGGTTGAAGACAGGAGAAGGGAACGACAGAGGATGAGATGGTTGGATGGCATCACTGACTCAATGGACATGAGTTTGAGTAAACTCCAGGAGTTGGTAATGGACAGGGAGGCCTGGCGTGCATTCTAGGAGTCACTAATTTATTCAGTTACAAAATAGGTCTCTGGTGCTTAACTGTGCTCTCAAGAATACCCTGGGAGTAGGGGGGTACTAATGAAATATCTTGCCAAAAGACTAGATGGTCTTGGAATAGCTTTGTGATATCTGAAATTTTCTTGCCCACAATCCTGTTTGACCTCCTTGAAAAGCTGTAGTGGAAAAATCATGAGTCTGGGGACCTTGTGCAAATGACTTATCTTCTTTGAACTTCATTTTTATTACCTGTAAATTTAGCATAGCAGTGCTGACCTTCCAGGGCCACTGGGAGGATTAAATGAAATGATGTGTGTAGTGTTGTGTGTACATCGTGAGGCCGAATGTCCAACCCTTCCATCCCTGTGTAGCAGGAACAGGCATAGCAATGGCCTCGGGAAGCCTGGACCGTGGTCTCTGCTGACCCTGCAAAAGTGCTGTCACCCCAGCATGACCTACTTGTAGGTTGCTTAGGAGAGGAGCTGAGAAGTGACAGGAAAAAGGTTTCATGTGCAGTTCATGAGTTAAGAGAATATTACTTAATTGTGGGTTTGATGGAAAACATTATGTGAGGTTGGTTCAGACCTTTCCAGAGGTCTGCCAGCAACCTCAGAAGTGGAGCCTTATTGAAAACAGCTGGAGAGGAGGCTGGCGCCCAGCCTCCCCTCGCTTTTCCATGCCCAGAGCTATCTCGCTCCATGGACAGAGCTCAGCCCCAGGATTCTGCCAAGGCCCTGGCAGCCTCAGCTGGGGACGGCGGTGGCTCTACCCAGGTCCAGACTCCAGCTCAAAGGTTGAAACCAGTTAAGTCTGAGAGAGGAGTTGGCCAGGACTACCAGTTGCTATCTCACTCAGGGCTTGGAGTTAACCACTGACATGCATCTTTGCAGGATGAGTTAACCAATGTGAGATTCTCTGGGCAGGGGTGTGGGGGTGTGCACTGCCTCCTGGGCGAGTGATGGATGGACTACATAGTCCTTTGAAGTCCCTTCAGCAGTCCTGCTGGACACCAGCTAGGGAGTGAGGACACTGTTCAAAGCTCCTATTCAGAAGCCTCTCCTCCTCTGCTGCGCAGGACCTTCCATGAAGAATGCTGCCAGCTTTGCTATAGCCGCAGTCCATTTGGTCTTTTTCTAGCTGGTCACCAGCCATGCCGATTTCAGCTGGATTTTCTTACAGACAAGTATGGCATGCCATCCCCTCAGTCATCTGAGTGGACTTCTAGTCACAACCATTCTCTTTTTTTTATTTATTTGCCAAAAAATAGCTTCCTAGAAAATCTGCATAATTCAAACTTCAGTAAGTTAGGTTTTTAAATATTTTTCATGTTAGTCAAGAAAGTAACAGACATTCAGTGTAAAAAAAAAAAATTTGGAAATACAAAAAAGTATAGAAAAGAAAACAATCCCACCACTGGAGATAGAAGCTGTTTACCCTCTTGTATATTTCCTTTAAATTTTTCCTCTTTTATAACAGGAAGAATGTATTAAACACCATATTATACATATTAAATAATTGTAGTTTTATAAGTTGCCTTTTTATGTAAATTAATATTTAATTGATGTTTTCTCATGTGCCTCAAGATGATAATTTTTAATAACTGTATAGTATTTCATCCTATTGTACCATAATTATTTAATTTTAATTAATTTTTTATGTTTTAGAACAATTCTTGAAATAGATTTATTTTGCTCTCGGCTCATGATTGTTCAATTAAATTTTTCTTGTAAAAATAACTTAGAGCAAGAGAATACACATTCAAAAATGATGCGTGTGTGTGTGCTCAGTCATGTCCAACTCTCTGCGGCTCCATGGACTGTTGCCCACCAGGCTCTTCTGCCCATATAATTTTCCAGGCAAAAATACTGAAGTGGGGTACCATTTCCTCCTCTAGGGGATCTTCCCTACCCAGGGATCAAACCCACATCTCTTGCATCTCCTACATTGGCAGGCTGATTCTTTACCACAAGCACCACCTGGGAAGTCCCATTCAAAAATAGAACTATCTGTATTCTTCAGTGTTCCATGAAGGGATAGTCTGGTCTAAAGAACAGATATGACAAAAAGTATGTTTTCAATTTTGGCTTCTCTGTTTCAATAAGCAAGGAAAAGTTTTTGTTGTTTTCATCTTGGTTTTAGCATCCTATCAGTACCCTTTTCTTCCTCTAAATTGATCTGGCATCCAAAATTGATTTTTTACATGAAAAAATGAACATTTCAAAGCTTTACCATTTCCTTCCTATAGACAGGCTTCTCTGGTGACTCAGATGGTAAAAAATTTACCTGCAATGCAGGAGACCCAGGTTCAATCCCGGGGCTGGGAAGATCCCCTGGAGAAGGGAATGGCTACCCACTCCTATATTCTTGCCTGGAGAATCCCATGGACAGAGGAGCCTGGCATGCTACAGTCCATGGGGTTGCAAAGAGTTGAACACGACTGAATGACTAACACTACATCCATCTTCATGGACATCTTTGATAATTCCATAGGCGGATATTAGACTTATTGAATCTTTTAAAGTCTTTGATAGCTATTTCCAGATTGTTAAGATCATCATTACTATGATAACTTTGTAGGTAAGAAAAATGAAGTTTAAACTGTTACTCTCACATCAGCAATGTTTAGGAATTTAATTTTTAAATTTTAATTTTTCCATCCTCTTATAAGCACTGGTTATCACTTTACCTATTAAATTAGCAAACTTTAATAATGAATAGTATCACATTTGATTTCATATTTGCTTGATCACTTTTTTTTGTCACTATAAGCACTTCAATATCAAGACAGATGTTAAATGTTAAGGTTCTTATTTAAACTGCTCTACATACAAAATGCCCTAGAAGCAAAGAAAGGCTTAAACATAGAGAGATAAACATGACGTAGAGCGTGTCTGACCTCCTTGTATCGGCTCTGGAAGAAGGAGAAGAGCACATACAGGTAAAAAAGCCACACACTCAGAGGCAGTAGGAGCTGACAGCGAGGCTGTGGTCTGGACTGACCCTCTCCAGCGAACTGTTCAGTTCCCTCTGCGTGTCTGTTTCCTTCCTTTATATACCCGCTCACCAGGTTGGTGACGATGAAGGCTCACAGCTCCCAGTTATTGGTGAGCCTCAAAGCTGTGGTGAACTGGGCTTCAGCACTGTCTATGCTGTTGGCAGAGACATAGGCCAGGCCCATCAGGGTAGGCAGCTGAGCTGTGTGGCTAGGAGGGTGGGAAGGTGGGGGTTGCGCTGCCGGCGCAGCCAACAGACCTGAAAGATCTCCTGCAGCCCAGTGGCCTGTATCCTCTGCCCAGCCTGCACATGCTGGTGTACTCACGCAGGATTATTTGGAAGGAGGACAGGATGGGCTGCAATCGAGCATTTTAAACTTCTCCAGCCACATGAGGACAAGTCTGTGTGCTTCTGCACCTTCTTTCGGTAGCTGGCTTGCATGGAGTGCATCACAGTCTTCATGTTGATAAGTGGGCACATGTGCTCCTTGGGTAACGGGTCGGTGGGTTTGCTGGATTGGCAGGATCTCTTCGAGCGCAGTGTGGAGACAGTCTAGATGCACTGCTGTTGCTGCTTCATGCTCTTTCCCTGCCTAGCATCAGGAGCACCTACCTTAAACAGATTTTCAAATATATCCTGGTTCTCAGGAGGAAGGATGATTGGTATTGGAGGTTGGAGCAACGCTAATTCATGTTTACCGTTATTCTCCCAGCAGTGTCCCCTCGTCTCATGTATATGGACCTGATGCAGTGAATACTTCTCAAGTTCTCTTCTTCCCAACCTATCCTACTTTATATGGGGGAGGAAGGGAAAGGAAAGGAAGAAAGAAGGAAGGAATGAAAAGAGGGAGGGAAACTGGCAAGGAGGAGACTCCACTCCCTTTGACATAGATTCCCTAGAGTTTTGCTGGAAAGTCCTCTGTTCCACCATTTAAGGGATAAAAAATTAGTTTTGGAGTCTGAGTCAGAGGAGTCCCCTTAGAGACAGTGCTCTCAGCATCACAATCTTCATCTTCATCTCCACTGCTTTCAAATTCGCAGTCTTCATCTTCTCTGCACTGGTCTGAGGAGTTAGTGGCATCCTCCTCTGCATCTTCCTCATTTTCTTCTGATCTCCCTGAGGCAGGAGAATGTTCTCCAATCGTGTCTGATGATGCTAACTCTGCAGCCTGAAGCCCCGGGTCCTCTCTAAGCCTTCCTTGCAGATTCCCTGATGATGGAGACTGCAGACCCATCCTTCTCATCTTGGGGTTTGGGCCCCCCATCAGGCTCATGTTCTTACTCTTAGCACAGGCTGCCACTCTGTAAGCAGCATATTCTTCAGGAGACAGAGTCCTGAGCCAGAGATCAAGGTCCACCTTGTACTGGGTCTGCAGTTCCTCTGCCTGCTTCTTATAAAGCTCCTTCTGGTCCTGGGGGACCCGCTGCCAGCGTCTACTGATCTCCACCATGCGCTCCCTCGAGGGCACCACTTTCAGCTCCCTGCTCTACCAGAGATCCTGGTGGAACTTGTGATAGGCATTCATCAGGGGCTTCTTGGGCTCTCCGTGGAATTTCCACTTCATGGGTAAACTCTTTTCTGGGGGAGACTTCCCTTTTTGCACTTTTCCTGAAACTTCTTTGGCACTTTGCTTTGACTTCCTTTGGGGACATCAGGTTTCTTGGAGTTCTGGACTAGGTCAGGGTGCTGTTCTCTGAATACAGCCATTTTCTCCTGAAACTTCTGTTTCTCTTTCTGGAAATCTTGACTGTATTTCAGCTTGAGCTGTTCTGGCAGCTTCCTGTATTCCTCAGACAGAACCTTAGTCAGCTCCTGGTTGCTCATCTTGGGGTGTTTTTGGAGGTACTGAGGTCTCATCTCTTTAAAAAAGCGGAGATAAGCTGTCAAGGGCTTCTTGGGTAAATCAGGATGTTTCTTGTGTTGTCTGCTTTTGGAATTGTTAACATTTTCCTTAGCTTCCAGGACTAATTCTTTCAGTGTACGGAACTTTCTCAAGTTATAGGAAATCTCTAACCATTTGAGTTTGCACATTTCCCCAGAAAAATCTTTAAAAGCTACTTTACCCCAGTCCATCACTGACTGGGTCATTTTGAATGTGTGCCTGTCATTGGATGGAATGTTTTTCTCCATACATTCCAGTAACTGCACAATGTCTTCCCTGGACCAGTCATCTTGACTTTTAGGCATCGCCATTTCTAGGTCTTTGGGACACTTAAATGGTCCCAGCAGTTCAGACACCTCAGTAGAATCTTCAGCTTCGTCACTCTCAAGATTCAGCAGGTGAGTTATTTCTGAAGTCCTGCAGTGTGCAATTCTATGTTTCTGGTTGATGAAGAACAATATTCGTACAAAATTGTTGATAAATGCTGTTGGATTAGTCTGAACTTTCATGGAGGCAATCCTTCCTTTACTCCATGTAAGAAGCTTTTCTGGATTCTAGCTCTCTAGAAACTGTTGATCTTCCAACCACGAGACTACACACATCAGGCAAATTTTTTCCCCATGTCCTTCTTTGATTCTTACTGGGCTGCTTTCTTTCTGTAAATGGAAGGAAGATAAATAGTTTTCTTCTCTGCTTGATCACGTTTAAACTTTTTTTTGTTTGGCTGTCTCATGAACTTCTTATCCATACCGTTTACTTTTTTATGTACTCATTTTATTTAGTAATATAAAAATTTCAATATATATTAAGAGCTTCCACCTGTGTGTTCTACATATAACTCAAATATTTTTTGTTTACCTTTTAATTTTGGTCATAATTGTACTTTTGTACAAAAATTTTAAATATAAGTGCCTAAATGTCTTTATAGTTTCTGCTGTTGCTATCATACTTGAAATCTCTAAGCTTATAATATGCATTTCTTCTGGCCTTTTTTACCTTTAAAATTTTAATCAAAATGAATGTTTCTCTGTTTAGTATGAAGTAGGGACCTTAGATGTGATTTTTTAAAAAATTATACATATCTACTTAATAATTCATTCTTTTCTCATGCATTTTAAGGCACTTTTATCATGTACTGAAGTCACATGTATGGAGATCATTTTTGGATTTTCTGGACTGTTTTATTAATCAGTATGTATATTTTTGTATCAGAACCAAAATGGTTTTAATTATGACAGCTTTTTAACATTCCATATTTAATAATATAATTTCACTGATTATTTTTAATCTAATGACAGACTATTTTTCTTTATTTAGTCAAGACTTGTCATATGTTGCTTAGAAAATTTGAAAGTTTGCATATCTTAAGTCTATTCCTAGATGAAGTGTGAGTGTGTGAACGTTTTCTAACTAGTAATAGCTACTAGATGTGAAAATAATCTTGCTTTTTGAGTAGTTTATAACCAGCTAAAACCAATATCAGAAATATAGTCTTTAATTTTTTATTATTGAACAAAAAATATTAAATATGAATGAACAAGCATTCAACTCACAAAATAAAATAAAGGACAAACCAAAGAAAACGATTTCTTTTATTTATATAAAAGAAATGAGTTCATTATAAAGTAGAAAAATTATATTAATGAATATATTTAAGGACTAGTCTTGGAAATAAGAAATAGCAAATCCAACCAGATCAATCAAAGAAGATCAGAAAATATAAATAAAATTTAGAAATGAGATTCTAACCACAGATCTGGAGTTGACAGAAATGAGATATTCATGTTCAACTCTGACAATATTTTTGGAAATCTGTTTTTTTTGTTTTTAAGAACCAATTGTTTTTAAAAAAATTAGTTTATTTATTTTTGGTTGTGCTGGGTCTTCATTGCAGTGCAGGCTTTCTCTAGTTGCAGTGAGCAGTGGTGGGCGGCATATGTCATTGCCGTAGGCTTGGTCATTGTGGCTCTCGAGCTCAAGAGCACAGGCTCAGTAGTCGTGATACATGGGCCTAGTAGCTTCACAGCATGTGAAATCCACCAAGACCAGGGATCGAACCCATGTCCCTACGTTGGCAGGTGGATTCCTATTCACAGGACCACCAGGGAGGTCCCCATTTGGAAATCTTGAAGAAGATACATTTTTGAAGAAGATAGAAACTACCGAAATTGACTAAAAGGGAAATTGAAAGCATGAAATGTTTAGTGGAAGAAATTAGAAGGGTGAGGAGATAGCTCCTGAAAACATGCTGAATCCACATAGTTTTGTGGGTGAGTTCATTAAATCCTTCAAGGAACAGATCATTCCAAGCTCTATATTCATAGCACAAAGGTAATTTATACATAAACAGAATCTTTCTTTCCAAGTTCTCTCAACTTTATGCATTTAGCTCTGTTAAGTTCTTAGAAGACTAAGGTTTGGGGTGGAAGGCGTCTTAGAGGGTATGAGGTTTCTCTTGACAACATTCCAGCCAGATGGTCCTCCAGCCTCCTTGTGACGATCTCTGGGGATGGAGATCTATCATGTTACACTTGGCGCCTTTCATTGTTCAGGCATTGTTGCCCTTCCTTGTATCAGCCTAAATCTGCCTAGATTTTGGACTTTTACACCCCGTTCTGGAGCTATGCAGCACACAGATTCTTTTATACGAGAGCTGTTCATATATTTGAATCAGTTATGTCCTCCTTGTGGTGTGCTTCATTCCAGGCTAAGTATACCTATTTCCATCAACTAGCCTTTATGTTCCTTCAGTAAACATCTGTTGAGCACCAGAAAGTTGCCTGCGGGGCAGTAGGCATGGTCATCATGTCACTAGATCATAAGCCCCTTTATCGGTGTCCCGTTAACCTGTAGTGCCTATATCTGAGAGCATCCTGTCAGTAGCAGTCAGGCAGCATGGTGTTGCCCTCTCCTTGTTCATACACCATGCTCTGTTAATACAGCTTAAGGTTAAATAAAGTTTAAGGGACTCTTGCCCAGCTCCTTTTACACAGGAGCTGCCCCTGCCACTCTTGATTTTGTCTAGTTGAGGATTTAGAACCTTCACAGTACTTGTTGTCTGCTAACTATCTGTTTATTTGGACTTTTGTTCTCTTAGGATGTTGATTCTGTTAGCCTACATGTTATGCCCCCAGTATTGATGCCACCTTTAGTTCTCACGAGCAGCTTTGCAGTCTTCTCTCAAGTAATTGATAAAAATGTTGATGTAAAGGAGAAATATGAAGTCCTGGGACTTACCAGAGAGACCAGGTCATTAATTTATACATACTGGTTGATCACCTACTACGTGCCAAGAAGTTGGTGAGTCACTGATGAGCCAGATCTCTGTAGTTCTTTCCACAAACAGCTATGAGACAGGTGAGAGTAACTGCATACAGAAGAAATATGAACTGTGATGAGACCCACTGAAGGAAGAACATGGGGTGCTCTGAGAGCATGACCTAGTTTGGGACAGTAAGAAAAGTGTTTCTGAAATTACAGCTGTGTAGGACATAAAGACGGGAGAGGAGAGACATCAATCTACCCTCTACTCTGTAGTGGATTTAGTAGTCCTGCTGGACATGGAGAGAACTTCATAACAGGCATGGTGTCTAGGCTCCCCCTCTCAGATAGCTGACAGTCTGTCAGGGAGTTCTGCCGAATGTGCCTGGAATAAACAGAAGCGTAACCTGTGTTAATGGCATAGGTGCTCTCTTCTCAGATTGTTCTGAGCTATTCTGATTCAGAATATTCTCATTTTTTCCAGTTAAGTCATCCAAATATCCTTGGAGTTCCAGGATTTTGAAGTTGAGAATTTATAACACCAGCTCCTCCTTGCACCTGGAGGCTGCCCATGAATCTCCTGTCAGATAATATGTCCTGATTTTATATGGAAAGTATGGTCACTGTGCTTGCTGTAGGGCAGAAAGAAATATGAAAGGTGATGTCATGGTGATTAGTTTGCCCCAGATTTTCTGGAACAGGCCTGATGTTAAACAGATAAATGTCTGTTGGTTTTAAAAATGTGGTCACTTTACAGAATAGTGTAAGGGTTGAAAGCTGGGAGGTAAGAGAGATGAGAGGGGCCTGGATAATTGGGGAGACTCTAGAGGGGGAGTGAGTGGTCTTGGAGGAGGTGGGGGGAGGGTGTTTCGGAATCGCTCCTTGCTTGGTCCCACTAGCTGCACACCTCTAATGTTCTTGTTCACCTAATGGTGTATGTGAGCATTTTAAAAATATTTTTATTTATTTGGCTGCCCTGATTCTTAGTTGTGGCATGCGGAATCTTTAGTTGCAGGGGTCTAGTTCCCTGACCAGGGATGGAATCTGGGCCCCCTGCACTGGGAGCATAGAGTCGTAGTCACTGGACCACCAGGGAAATAGTCAGTGAGCATTTTTAAAAAGGAAAAAAATTAGGATAAATCTGATGCATGGCACATTCTATAGACAGACAGAAATGGAACTTTGCAGCTGGGAGATAACTGAGAATTGGTTATATTGGCATTTAACACTGGCTGGAGGATATTTTCTTCATCTTTTCTAATTTTTCTTTTTTGGGCGCACTTCGTGGCTTGCAGGATATTAATTCCCTGACCAGGAATTGAACCTGCCCCCTCAGCAGTGTTTGTGTGGATTCCTAACCACTGGACCACCAGGGAATTCCCTTTTTTTTCTACTTCTAAAATAAATGCCACCTCTTTAGAGGTGTAGCGCTGTCCCCAGCCTGCAGTCTACAGGTGTGTTTAGAAGTAGGTGTTCTGAGGCCAAGGTGTGGAGTAGGTGTGGGAGCATCAGTGGTCTGAGCCCTGAGTGGTGTCAGGGGTCTTTGCCTTAGAGAAGGCCTGGGAAGGTCACACGGGTCTGGTGTTGTAACTGGACAGTTGGAACTGAGGACTCTGCCATGGCCTGCAATCATGGTTTGCATGTCTACTCTGGGGGCAGACCTTGCCAGGGGCAGCAAAATCAGCTCCAGAGAAGCTGAAGGCCAAGGCAGTGCTGGGATTTTCCACTTCTCCCTGTCCAGCAAAAGGAAGGGAAAAACACCAGCCTTGGAAATGGAACCCTGGCCCCATCCCTGGACCCAGCTGAGAGGCTCTGGACAGAAGGTGGCTTGGGAATAAACACTGCTCTCATGCTTGCATCCTGCCACTGGGAGCAGTGGGCTCTGAGCCCCAGGCATGCCCCTTCCTTCTGGGTTGCAGACTGGCTTGCCTCCCCTTGGGTTATGGGGCAGGAATTCCCTGTCCTGCTCAGGTGGGCTCCAGTGTCGGTGAAACACCATGGGAAGGTGTAGGTGAGAGGCAGAAAGAGTTACCAGAATTTCCAGAGGCCAGGAGCTCCCTGAGAAGGTGTGTTTAGAAATAGGTGCTTCGGAGGCCAAGGTGTGGGGTGGGGGTGGGAGCCCTGAGTGGTACTAGAAACAGTTAAGCTTCTCCAGGCTAAAGTGGGCTCTTAAGGGCACAGTAAGTTTACAGACCCTTCTAGTATCCAAAGTGAAGCTGATCCTTTTTGCAACGCAAAGTATGAGCCAGGCCATCTTTTTCAGCAGCCTACTTTCCTGAAGGCACCCCTCAGGCACCCTTCCTGACACTCCCCAAGGGACTGGCAAACCCATTCTTACCTCTTCCCCATTCCTCAAGCCTGGAGGTGTCTATAGCCAACTTGCCTAATTCCTTAAATACCTTACTTATTAGGGTGACCCCTGTGCCTGTCAGCACATCCACTCCTGTTTAGCAGCTGTGTGAGTTGCACCTGGAATGCTCTGAGCTGGGTGGTCTGAGCAGTTACCTACAGTGAGGCCGCAGCCAAGCCCTGCCTACAGGCTCCTTGACTCCGTCTACAATAGTGGCATCTATTGAGTTTCTTACAATTCTCTGTGATTAGAAAGGAAAGCAGATGCCCAGGCTTTTTGTAGACTGTCTGTTTACCCTCCTCCTTTCACTGAGGATATTCTAGGATATGGGGAGAAGAGCCCTTTGGGCTACAAAGCTTCAAACACAGGAAGCCCACAAGCTTCTCTTGTAGCAGTCTGGGAAATGGACTGATTTTGAATCTCTCTCAACCAGCCAGGGGTTGGTCTGCTGATGTCAAGCACACAACTTTGGGGGCTGCGGAGGTACCCTAGCATCTAGCCAGTGATGCTGTGTGTGGGGCTCGCCTCCTCTGGGGACGAACATGCTTGGTGCCAACTCAGCTGGGGCCCAGCCTCCATGGATCCCTGAGGATCACATAGTTGAAAGGGACATTGGCAGGAGGGGGGAAGGAAAGTTTGAGTTTTGTTTTTACTAAATAACTGGGCAACTTTTCCCTCCGTTTTTCCAGATGCCTCTTCAGAAAAGAAATTTCAATGGCTTGGGCTGGGAAGTCTAAATCTGCTTTAAATGTGTTTTGAACTAGGACTCAAACCCCATTGGCATTCCCTGCCCCCAGCATGCCACCAACAGACACCCAGACAAGCACGGCATGCACAGGCTTGCTCACAATGGGACCTTCTAGGAGGGTCCTGGCATTTGTTTCTGCTCTCTTTCCTGTGCCCCCTGGGGCCCTGCCTTAAAATTCCTGAACAATATCTTGTGCAAGAGCTGCACTGCGTGCAACTCAGTTGGCAGGAGTAATGAATCAGGGAGAAGTGGCTGAGGAGCACTCCCCGGGTGACGCTAGGGTGTTTGTGGAGGGAAATGGGAGGAGGGTAAGGAGCCCCAAGGCTCCTGCCAGGCTGTGCTCCTACTGCCCTGGCCTGCAGTCCATCTCTGTTCACCCCTCCTTGAGCCCATCCCAGGGTGGGGACCCTGAGGGGCTGCCACGAGGTCAGCAGAGTTACCAGGAACCATCTGCTGTCCAGTCAAACTTGAGTGGCTGGTTCTTATACACCCAGCTCTCTCAGCCACCCACCTCAGCTCCCTGGGGGCTGATGCTGTATTGGGAGGTGGTCCCTAGAATCCTGCTCAGCTCACCGCAGCAGCACCACCATGGGGCTCCCCGCATCCTCCCTGTACTCCAATCCTCAGTCCACACCCCTTCTGGGGCCTTGACTATGTGTGCCCTGTCATCTTGCATGCTGGGAGCCACTCCAAGATGTAGTGCCTGTTGTCTGCATCTTATTTCCTGGCATAGAGAAAAGGCTTGTGTGGCAAGGGTACAGTGAGCAAGGATGGAGCAGAGAGAAAGAGGCAGGGGCCAGGACACCCAGGGCCTTGGGAGCCATGGTAATTGGGCTTTATTCTTAGTGAAATGAGAAATTGTTGGAAATTTTTAAAATAGAGGAGTGACTTTGGTCTGATTTATGTGTTTTCAAACTTTTATTTCTTGTTTTAATACCTAACATAGAGCTATTGTACTAAAGGCAATGTAGTATTTGGCAGAGGGATAAACACACAGCTCATTGAAACAAAACAGAGTTCAAAAATAGATCCACATATATTTGGCTCATTGATTTTTGTTTATTGCTGTAAAATATACATGGCGTAAAATTGACTGTTTTATCCATGTTTAAGTATACATACGGTTCAGTGGTATTAAGTATATTCACATTGTTGTGTAATTAAACTCCACCACCCATTTCCCAAACTTTTTCCATTTTATACAACTGAAACTTTGTACCCATTAAACACTAACTCCCCATTTCCCTCCTCCTCCCACCCCTGGCAACAAGCATTCCATTTTCTGTCTCCATGAAATTGATTATTCTAGATCTTCATCTATGGGAGGGTTGGACCATGAAGAAGGTTGAATGCTGAAGAACTGATGCTTTCGAATTATAGTACTGGAGAAGATTCTTGAGAATTTCTTGGAGAGCAAGGAGATCAAACCAGTCAATCCTAAAGGAAATCAACTCTCAATATTCACTGGAAGGACTAATGCTGAAGCTGAAGCTCCAATATTTGTCCATCTGATGCAATTAGCCAACTCATTAGAAAAGATCCTGGTGCTGGAAAAGACTGAGGGCAGGAGGAGAAGGAGGTGACAGGATGAGATGGTTGGATGGTATCACTGACTCAATGGACATGAGTTTGAGCAAACTCTGGGAGATAGTGAGCGACAGGGAAGCCTGGCATACTGCAGTCCATGGGGTCACAAAGAGTCAGACATGACTTAACAACTGAACAACAGGTCCTTATCTAAGTGGAATCATACACTGTTTGTCCTTTTGTGACTGGCTTAATGTCCTTTAGGTTCATTCATGTTGTAACATGTATCATAATTTCCTTCCTTTTTAAGGCTGAATAATATTTCATTGTTTGTATATACCATTCTTTGTTTATCCATGCATCTGTTGATGGACGCTGGGGTGCTTCTACCTCTTGGATATTATACAAATAGTACTGCTGTGAACATGGGTGTGCAAATGTCTGTTCATGTCCCTTCTTTCAGTTCTTTTAGGTTTATATCCAGAAGTGAAATTGCTCAGTCATATGGTAGTTCTATTTTTAATTTTGGAGGGAACCACTATACTATTTTCCATAGCAGCTGTATCATTCTATTTTCTCACCATCAGTATACAAGGATTCCAGTTTCTCTACATCCTTCCTTATTCATTTTTTTATGCTAACCATCCTTAAAGTGAGTTTTTATTAAAAGAAAAAGAAAACTTATAAACCTACAAGGACAAATAGAATGAGAGAGAGACAACAGATGAGTAGCAGATGAGCCATGTCAACAAATTGGTGGATGATGGAAAATGAGTAGATGATTGGGTGACTTGGGTTTCAGCTTCTGTGTTGTGCTATACCCATGTCTAATAAAAAAAAAGTAAGCCTGCTCGTGCCAAAATAGTTTCTATAAAGGCTGAGAAGTTGGCGGCATCATGAACTTTGAAAGTCTGGGTTGTGGACTGAAGCTGAAAATTGGAGGATTGGTTAAAAATGTAATAACGAGCAGTTAGGGTCTCAAATCCCCTCCCATACTCCATGTGCCAGGCCACTGCTCCTCTCCTGCACTGAAAGATCAAAGTTTATCTGAAGAGAGACTAAACTTAACCATCTCTCAACTCCTGGGCACGAGGTACAGCGGCAGGCAGGGTGAGGTGTTGTACTCAAAAGGGAGAGGGGCTAAGTAGAAATCAGTGTATTGAAATGAGTCCCCTCATGGCTTTTCTTCAGTCAGAGTCCCAAGTGCTAGTAGACAGACTAATTACTGTGTCCAGACCACCACCCTCTCAGCAGGAAATCAGAAGTTCCTCTCTGAGGAACCTGATCATCTCAAGAGACAAGATCCATAGATATTGATAGTTGAGAGTTTTTACCCATTCACTCTACTGGGAGATCCAACAAGTTGACAAGGCCTCACTTGCATGGAGCTTTTAATTTCTTCACTTATATATATGAAATGTCAGTGAAGGATCATTAGCTATTCCAGGGAAGCCTCTGTTATTAAAAAGACAAAAAGAATCAAAAAAGAAACCAAGTAGGAACAGAAGACTACAGAAAATGTTGAAGAAATTTTGTCTTACCTCAGAGATAAGATGTTGCTTTCATTAAACAGGAAGAGGAGATTATTCAATGTGGTTTTTAAAAAATTTGTTTATATATTTGGCTGCATCGGTCTTAGTTGCATCACGAGGGATCTTTCACTGCAGTACATGGACTCTTTAGTTGTGGCATGAGGGCTCAGTATTTGTGGCACATGGGCTTAGTTGCTCTGAGGTATGTGGGATGAGTTCCCTGACCCGGGATTGAACCTGTGTCCCCTGCGTTGCAGGCAGATTCTTAACCACTGGGCCACCAGGGAAGTCCCCTCAATGCAGTCTTGAAAAACCCAAAAAAGAAGATTTTTTGAAATTAATGATAGCCAAAATAATAACTTCAATAGACTGGTTGGACAACAAAGTTGAAGTCTCCTCAGTTCAGTTCAGTTGCTCAGTCGTGTCCGACTCTTTGCAACCCAATGAACTGCAGCACGCCAGGCCTCCCTGTCCATCACAAACTCCCGGAGTTTACCCAAACTCATGTCCATTGAGTCGGTGATGCCATCCAACCATCTCATCCTCTTTTGTCACCTTCTCCTCCTGCCCTCAATTTTTCCCAGCATCAGGGTCTTTTCAAATGAGTCAGCTCTTTGCATCAGGTGGCCAGAGTATTGGAGTTTCAGCTCCAACATCAGTCCTTCCAATGAACACCCAGGATTGATCTCTTTAGGATGGACTGGTTGATCTCCTTGCAGTCCAAGAGACTCTCAAGAGTCTTCTCCAACACCACAGTTCAAAGGCATCAATTCTTCGGCACTCAGCTTTCTTTATAGTCCAACTCTTACATCCATACATGACTACTGGAAAAACCATAGCCTTGACTAGACGGACCTTTGTTGGCAAAGTAATGTCTCTGCTTTTTAATATGCTGTCTAGGTTGGTCATAACTTTCCTTCCAAGGAGTAAGCGTCTTTTAATTTCATGGCTGCAGTCACCATCTTCAGTGATTTTGGAGCCCAAAAAATAAAGTCAGCCACTGTTTCCACTATTTATCCATCTATCTGCCATGAAGTGATGGGACAGGATGCCATGATCTTAGTTTTTTGAATGTTGAGCTTTAAGCCAACTGTTTCACTCTCTTCTTTCACTTTCATCAAGAGACTCTTTAGTTCTTCTTAACTTTCTGCCATAAAGGTGGTGTCATCTGCATATCTGAGGTTATTGATATTTCTACCGTCAATCTTGATTCCAACTTGTATTTCATCCAACCCAGCATTTCTCATGATGTACTCTGCATAGACGTTAAATAAGCAGGGTGACAATATACAACCTTGACATACTCCTTTTCCTATTTGGAACCAGTCTGTTGTTCCATGTCCTGTTCTAACTGTTGCTTCCTGACCTGCATACAGGTTTCTCAAGAGGCAGGTCAGATGGTCTGGTATTCCCATCTCTTTCAAAATTTTCCACAGTGTGTTGTGATCCACACAGTCAAAGACTTTGGCATAGTCAATAAAGCAGAAATAGATGTTTTTCTGGAACTCTATTGCTTTCTCAATGATCCAGTGAATGTTGGCAATTTGATCTCTGGTTCCTCTGCCTTTTCTAAAACCAGCTTGAACATCTGGAAGTTCACAGTTCACGTATTGCTGAAGCCTGGCTTGGAGAATTTTGCACGTTACTTTACTAGCATGTGAGATGTGTGCAATTGTGTGGTAGTTTGAGCATTCTTTGGCATTGCCTTTCTTTGGGATTGGAATGAAAATTGACTCTTTCCAGTCCTGTGGCCACTGGTGAGTTTTCCAAATTTGCTGACATATTGAGTGCAGCACTTTCACAGCACCATCTTTTAGGATTTGAAATAGCTCAACTGGAATTCCATCAACTCCACTAGCATTGTTCGTAGTGATATTTCCTAAGGCCCACTTGACTTCACATTCCAGGATGTCTGGCTCTCGGTGAGTGATCACACCATCGTGATTATCTGGGTTGTGAAAATCTCTTTTGTACAGTTCTTCTATGTATTCTTGCCACCTCTTCTTAATATCTCCTGCTTCTGTTAGGTCCATACCATTTCTGTCCTTTATTGAGCCCATCTTTGCATGAAATATTTCCTTGGTATCTCTAATTTTCTTGAAGAGATCTCTAGTCTTTCCCATTCTGTTGTTTTCCTCTATTTCTTTGCACTGATCACTGAGGAAGGCTTTCTTATCTCTCCTTGCTAGTCTTTGGAACTCTGCATTCAAATTGGTATATCTTTCCTTTTCTCCCTTGCTTTTTGCTTCTCTTCTTTTCACAGCTATTTGTAAGGCCTCCTCAGACAGACATTTTGCTTTTTTGCATTTCTTTTTCTTGGGGATGGTCTTGATCCCTGTCTCCTATACAATGTCACGAACCTCCGTCCATAGTTCATCAGGCACTCTATCAGATCTAGTCCCTTAAATCTATTTCTCACTTCCACTGTATAATCATAAGGGATTTGATTTAGGTCATACCTGAATGGTCTAGTAGTTTTCCCCACTTTCGTCAATTTCAGTCTGAATTTGGCAATAAGGAGTTCATGATCTGAGCCACAGTCCGCTCCCGGTCTTGTTATTGCTGACTGTATAGAGCTTCTCCATCTTTGGCTGCAAAGAATATAATCAATCAAAACACAAAAATTCCTCAAAATTGAAAGATATGCATTATCTACAATGAAAAGACATATTACCAAGGATCCAATAGAATGAGTGAAGAGAGACTTACAACAAAGCACATCATCATGGAATTCTAGGCTGTCAGGGATAAAGAGAAGATTCCAGAAGCTCTGAAGGAAAAAACCCACACACATACACTGGGTCATAGAGGAAGTATCAGCATGGCATTATACCTCTTGTAGCAACACTGGACACCACAATCAGCGACTTCAAATGCCATGAAGCAATACCTTCAAAATTCTGAGGAAATATTTTCCACTATAATTCCTTTCCTAGATAAACTGCCAGTTGAATATAAAGTAGATTATTGACACTTTTGGAAATGACTTTTGGAAACTTAAAGATTTAATCTTCCTTGCATTTGTTCATAAGAAACCACTGGAGGAGGACATGTTCAACCAAAGTGGTGGCATCCAAGAGGATAGTGAAGGAAAGTCCCCAGAGCACTCTGCACCAAGCCTAGATAGCATTGAGTTCAGATTTGGAGGACAGCAACAGAATGTTCCAGGAGAGATATCTCCAATGGAGGAAAAAATAAAAGCCACCAATACATTTGACCATTGCTGAGATGACGCGTACTCCTTGGAAGGAAAGTTATGACCAACCTAGACAGCATATTAAAAAGCAGAGACATTACTCTGCCCACAAATGTCTGTCTAGTCAAGGCTATGGTTTTTCCAGTGGTCATGTATGGATGTGAGAGTTGGGCTATAAAGAAAGCTGAGTGCCGAAGAATTGATGCTTTTGAACTGTGGTGTTGGAGAAGACCCCTGAGAGTCCCTGAGATCCAACCAGTCCATCCTAAAGGAGATCAGTCCTGGGTGGGTGTTCATTGGAAGGACTGATGTTGAAGCTGAAACTTCAATACTTTGGCCACCTGATGCAAAGAGCTGACTCATTTGAAAAGACCTTGACGCTGTGAAAGATTGAAGGCAAGAGGAGAAGGGGAAGACAGAGGATGAGATGGTTGGATGGCATCACTGACTCAATGGACATGAGTTTGGATGGACTCCAGGAGTTGGTGATGGACAGGGAGGCCTGGCGTGCTACAGTCCATGGGGTCACAAAGAGTCAGACACGACTGAGTGGCTGAACTGAACTGACTGAGATGAATTTTATAATTCTCTTGAGAAGTTGCATTCTTAAAAAAACTAATCAAACCAAAAGTATGGCAGGTATTAATTCCAGGAAAAAAAAATCTGTTAATAATTGTAATATACCATGTAGCTTGGCAGTGAGCAAAACTGAAATAAAGCAAACACTAACACATTGGCATAATAAAAATTGTCATTAGTTACTGGGGGTAGAGGAAAGGCTTATGGGAAGGTTGAGAGCTAAAAGCTCATGTTTCACGTAGAGAAGTTAAGACATAATGTCTAAAATTTGAAAGAATAAAATAGTTGTGTAAGGTTGTTACTTAGAAAGACTGGGGAAGAAAACAGAAGAAATGGCTGAAAGAGTTGAAGATGATTTTCTGAAGGGAGTGGAAATTGGGGGTGGGAGGGGTAGAGCAGAGGTCTGCTTTTTTTTTTTAATAACTTACTTATTGACATTTTGACTACGTACATGTCTTGGTGAGAGTGAAAACATTTTAGGAAAGCATGTTGGGTTATGTTTTTCAGCCTGGTGGGCAGCCAGACTCTGACACCGCACAGGAAACAACTTTTGATTCCTTATCTGGCATGATTCTCTATGCAGATGAGGGTGCCTTTGGGCAGTGAGGTCTGGGGAGGACATTCTGCTATTAAGTAGCAAACTCACACTGCTGCTGTCTGCCCCTGGTGCAGATATTGTTGACAGCATCACAGAGGCGCTCTCCTGATCATGTTGAGGCAGGCAGCCCAGGAGGTCCTGCCATCCAAGCCCCACCTGCTCACCCCGCTCCCTCAGCCTGCCACCTGGGAAAGCCAAGCAGAATGCAGGCTTTGTGTGGTGACGTGCGTGGGTGTGGAGCAGGTGGTCAGCAGCTGCCAGGAGAGACAGTTAAGGTGAGGGAGCCCAGCCGAGATGCTCTTGGTGGCTGGGACCCTCTGGTCACTTTTGCCCACCTTTGCTTTTAAACAGAGTTGCCTTATATTCTCAGAGTCCTCAGAGGATGGGACCTTCCCAGGACAATCTGTGGCCAGATTGAGTCTTGTGGGTCTTTGAATCTCGTGGCGTCTGGGCTCTACTGTTTGAGGGGTCAGAAGCTGCTGCCAAGTGGTCTGTGTGTTGTTTGGGGAGGAGCCCTCTGCTCCATCTCTTCTGCCAGCGAAGTATGTCTCTCCCTCTCCAGATCCAACTATGATGGGCCAGAAACTCCAGATTTATTACCCCAGATTTATTTCCTTCCCGAAACTTGCCTGTGCCCTTGAAATTCCAAGACTGCATTAGTCAGTGAGGCAGAAATCAAGGGGATGGTCTTTGTCTTGAAGTTTCACATGATATTATAGGAGTGGGATGATGGTACCGGCAAAACTACAGATGGGATATTTGTTTTAAAATGTGTTTTGTGATATTACATAAAATCAAACATCACTTTTCAAAAGGGGTTTACCCTTCAAATAAAAATAATAAGCCAGTTCCACTAAGGCAAAAGGTGTTCTCAGTTAAAGTGTTAGGTTTTTATCTAATTAAGGGTGTGACACCTTGAAGTTGTCTATAAGAATTTGAGTTGTGTAAGAGGAGGCTCAGCAAGCCCAGAAGTTCACAAGTACTGGTATTTCTTAGGGCAGAAGCAGTTTCATGCTGTCAAAGCTTTGAGCTGAATGGATGCTAAGGTACCTTATTACAAGGAATCACTGACCTCAGAGAGAAGAAGAGGCAGAGGACCTAACCTTTTGAATTTCTTAATGTACTGTTATACATGTGTTTTCTCATTTGATCATAAACTTATCCATGGAAATAGATACTGATATAGTTCCATCTTGCAGTTGTATAAACTGAGGGCCAAGTAAGTTAAGTAACTTGCCCAAGGTCAGGCAACTGGTGATTGCTACAGCCAGCACCCACACATGGCTCTGTCTGATTCTGGATGCCATATACCTTCCTGAATTAGGACTCTTGTTTGCAAGTGACAGAAACCAAGTGCATGGGTTAAATGAAAGACAGGTATTGTCTCACATGACCGAGTGGATCCTAAGTCCACGACAGCTCTGCCTGCCATGCGTCCATCTCCTTCCTTCTTCACTGTGTATGTGATGTCTTACTGTGCACGTGGCCTGCTTCTCCTAGGTGGAGGCAAGGAAACAGAGGTGGGAATGGGGGAGGCTGGCTGCCCACAGGTAGCTCCAGGCTTACATCTTCCCCGCTTGGGATCCCTGTGAAGAGACAGTTTGGTCTCTTTTTATTCTAATTGAAATTGCAGGGAAGAGTTCTGATTGGCTGACTTGGATCAGGCTCATTGTGGAAGCTTGAGTGCTTTGGCCAGAAGGCAGCTACTGATGCCTTCAGACTTGCCTGAGGTAGGTAGAAAGGAAGGGAGCAGATCTTCAAAGGAGGGGCTTACCCTGGGAAAGGTGGGCAGGAGATCCTGAGCACATCAAATAAAACCAAGCCACAGCACCAATTTGTTAAACTTCTGTGATACCATGCACCTCTTATTAATATTTTAATACATCTGAGAGTATGTCTCAGTTCAGGTTTAGAAACTGGAGGGTGAGCTTAGCTCCCAGGCCAGCCTCACTAGCTGGAGACGCCGGTTCCTTGGAAGCCTTCGTTAGGGGAGGTAAAGCCAGAACTCAGGGCTTTGTGCAGAGAGGTTACCAGTAAGGCCAAAATCTCACAGCCATCCCACAGGGACTGGATCTCAAATGGAAGGACACTTGTTTTCATAGGAAAACCCTGAATTTGGAAGCACTAGGAAAACATCAGTGTCAGAGGTTCCTGATTACATTTAGAATTCTGTTTCTTTGTTAGACTGCTCCAGAGTTTTAAATGCTTGTGTCATTGAAAGGGAATCAAAAAGTTGCATGCATTGATAAGCTTGAGCTAGATAAAAGGAAATCAGATTTCTTGTTTGAAGCAGTCAAAAAGGCCTGAGGCTGCCCAGCTGCCAAGCTGTAACCTGTCTCATGCTCTTTGTGGGAATAACAGTGTGTTCTCAGTCTGGCAGATGTAGGAGTATGGGGGTGTCTGTGTCCTGGGCAAAAGGAAAAGAAAACTTGCCACAGGAAGTGAGAGAGATCACAGAGAGAGAATTCCAGCATCTTTCCTGAAGACCTAGGTGGTCTTCTCCAGGCTGGCGTGAAGAGTGCTTCTCTGCATTTTGCTTTTTTCATGGAACTGCTTCAGTCCCTGCTGTTTTACAACTTTGGACTTAAGGGCAGAGAGGGTCCAGCAGTTTAAGCCTCTCACTAATTGCTGCTTTTAGCTGGTATGATCTCTTCCTGAAGATTCTGTGGGTTCAGTCAAGGCTTTTGACTGTTGGTAATGGGATTATTCAAAGCCTTAATTAAGTTCCTTCCTGTCCAATGGGCCAGGTGCCGGGTGCTGACACAGACCCAGGCGCCTAAACTGTCATGTCATACTTGTGGTTCACCTTTCACTCTTCACTCTCATAATATATCCATGATGTAAGTTTCATAGGCATTTTCTGTGATCCAATTTGCTGGGGGTGTTAGTATTTTAATTCTTTCTATGCATCCATGTCCATTATTATCTGGACGAGCTTATACCTGGAGATGGGACAGAAGATTCATCTTCAGTGAATTCCTCACAATCATTGGTTTCTTTGCTATTATTTTTCAGTTTTTAAATCACCAGCTCTATCCTAGTCATTTATCCTGGAGAATTTATTTATGTAGAAGAAGATGCCTTGAAATAGGGCAAGAAGTTCAGAGTGATGGGCTATAGGCAGGCTGGCAATCATAGGAAGCATGGAGACAGTTGCACTGCAGAATCAGCTTTGTCTGTCTTGAGGGGGACATCTGTCCAGCAAGTTTCCTTAATTTCCCATCCTTCAGGCTTGGCCTTTCCCAGCATTGATTTCAGTTACTCAGTAGGATTCAAAGAAATACTTATGGACAACCCCTCCATCTATTATTCCTAGCCCCAAGGATTTCTCAGCTCACTGCTCACATCTTCTTTGTGTATCTTTCCAACTCCCCAGTGTCCCGCTGGGCTGTCCCCTTTCACCCTGGCCTTGATGTAATCCTGGTTTCTCTCTCTCTCTTTTTGGTCTCCCTCCATTCATGTCATGAGCAGAGCTTCAGTTTCATGTCTTGCCCAGCTTGGCACTGCAGCTGTGTGGCTTGGCAGTGTGCAAACAGGGATAGGTCCACCCAGGTACAAAAGACTTGCAGGAGATCATCAAAAACAGCAACATCATCCCCCTTCTACCTCTCACCAAGCTGAGAAGGCAGATGTGTTGCTCTGAGTCTTGTAGGGGTATGGAGGCCAGAGAAGCTGACTTTGCTCTGGGCTTACACCCTGGTAGCCTGTTCCAGGCAACCCAGAATTGACTGCAAGCCCTTAACACACATCAGAGAAAAATCAAAAGATAGGTTCGATCCCTGGGTCAGAAAGATCCCCTGGAGGAGAGCATGGCAACCCACTCCAGCATTCTTTCCTGGATAATCCCATGGACAGAGGAGCCTGGCAGGCTATGGTCCATAGGGTCCCAAAGAGTCAGACGCAACTAAAGTGACTGAGCACGCACACCCTTAAGAATGTTTCACTTTCAGTCATTAAGCAGATCTCTAAATAGCACCAGATTCTGAAAAACTTCCCAACGTGGCAGGCAGATGGGACATGGCCCCAAGCAGCTGCCCGCCTGCAGCCCAGCCTTCTCCTCACCAGCCAACACATGCAGAATGAGCCCCGACTCCTTTTAAAGGTCTTCTGAGGCCATAAAGGCTTTTGGGGACATTTTATGGAACTGAAGCACAGTTTTACTATTTTAAATTATTATAGGGGTTATGGTGACTCTATCTTTATTTTTATGACAAGTTGTCAGATATGCCCTTGATTTATTTGATCCCAAGCTTTTGTTTAAGAATACAACCTCCAGTTAAATGTGGTTACTGTGGCAAAAATATGATTCTCCTTAGAATGACCCTCTTTGGGGCCATTTCCAAAAACTCATTATGGTGAGAAGTCAGGGCTGCCTACTCATATTCACAGGCATCTCTCCTTGTGGTCACTCGGTTTTCCCTTATGGAGGATTAGAGAGTATTAAGGCTGTGGCCTGGGCCCAGGGAAGAATGGAAGGGGAAGAAAGAATCTCCCTCCAGAAGCTAAGTGGGTCATTATTTAATCCAGACTACTTCAGGGGTAGAAGGGACCTGAGGCATCAAGAACTGTTTTCTCATCAATGAAAGGAAGGAATTACAACCTGAAGAGATCAAGAAGCCAAACCAGACCTAGGACACAGGCCTGGCTATTATGTCATCTGTCTTCTCTGTCCCACACTGACTCTCCTAGGGATGTCTTGGGCACATGCATGGCACCCATCCTATCTGTCTTAGGCCATTGGGTTATTTCTGCTATAATAGAAATATGATAGATGGGGTGGTTTAAACAACAGAAATTTATTTCTCACAGTTTTGGAGACTGGAAAGTCCAAAATCAAGGCACCAGCAGATTCAGTGTCTAGGGAGATCCAGCTCCTGGTTCATAGATGGCCAGCTTCTTGCTGTGTCCTCACATGGTGAAAAAGAGTGAGGGAGCTCCCTGGGATAGCTTTTGTAAGGGCACTAATCACATTCATGAGGGTCCCACCCTTCTGACCTAATCACTCCAAAGGGCCCGCCTCCTAATATAATCACATTAAGGGTTAGGATTTCAACATGGACTTTAGAGAGACACATTTAGTCTATGGCACTGTCCTTCGTTACCCCAAGGAAACAGCCCTAGACTTGCTTTTAGCATGGCCATGACCATTAACATTTTCCCCAAGTGGGGAAGAGATATTGCTTCAACATAGGGAAGGTTTAGGGTCTATAAGGGATAGACATTTATCAATGCTTTGGGTTCGATAGTATTTATCTTACCAAAAACATAAATTTACAGTGAGGCACAGAGAAACAGCTACTCAACTGGTAGACCAAAATTGTGGTCTCAGATCTGCCGCTTGATCTTAATTGATAGCAAATCGTTCACTTCTCCAGGCCTCTTTTCTTAGCTCTCAGGGCTTAATAATATGATTGGCCTTGCATGCTGTCACAGACACTCTTGGTATCCCACCCAAATCACCTTCCACAGGCTGCTACACCTGTTCCCAGTTGCTCTGAGTGTCAGTTAAGGGCTTGGCTTCCTGAATCCTTATCTCAGGTTCTGCTTCTGCTTCCCAAGACACCTCCATTATAGTACTGCAAGAATCAAATAAGATTCTCTATGTGGAAGACTCCAAAAACTAAAGTATCACTGGGTTTTATTGCAGTTTTGACTGGGCTGTAAAAGTCCCAGCTGTGGCTTCTTGGCAGAAGGCCCGTGATGAAGGCAGATAAGACATCCAGGGAGGGTAGGGCTGTTGTCACGCACCCAAGAATGTGAGTCTAGGTTCCTCTTCTTTCCCCACCTAGGAGCCCAAGATAGTGGGAAGACAATAAAAATGAGTTTACTTGAAGCTCAGTAATTTTTAGGTAAGGTTAGGTAGTGATTGAACAAGTTTTTCCATATTGGGAGGATAAGAACTGGAGCTGCAGATCATTCAGACCTTGGAACAGAAAAAGGTCATAGAAATTCCTGCGTTTGCTTCAGATGCAGGGTGTACAAAAGGCCATTGCAAACTGCAGTTTTCTAAGTGGCACTAGTTTTAGCATTTTTAAAAAATCCTTGGATACTTACTTTAATATATAAGAGCACTGCAGAGGTGGGTTTGGTGATATGGGGTGGAGAAGAATGTCTATGCATGTAGAAAATGAGAGGAAAATAGAAAGGGAAAGAGGGATCTGTGTCCTCAAGGTCTGGAGCACTTGCAGTGTCCCAAGTTAATCATTGATGCCTCCAGCCCTGATGGCCTCAGAGCTGGCACCGCTGCAGGGGGCCAGAGCACTTGCTCATGGAATGCTAAGGACACATTTGGTGAAGTTAATGATTCATCACCCCCCCGCCCCAGTCCTAGGGCCCTGCATCCCTTTCTCTGACACTGACAGAAGGTTACCTGATCGTTTTCTGGAGGTGAGGCTGGCCCTGCCTAACAGGGTGGAGGAAAGGATGATGATTCACAAATTCACTGTAAGACCAGACTCCCAAGGGGCTTCCTTCTGTAGGAAAGTTTCTTTCCTTAGCTGTTTCCTGAAGATAAGCTTCACAGAGAAAAAGAATGCGTTACTAGAGTGATTGTCTGATATTCCTTGGCATGAAGTTTTGTGCCAAGAGTGTACCACAAGATGACATGTTTTTTATATGGATATGTGGCATCTGCCACCTTCAGACAAGCATAATGTTTATTTGTGTACCACTTTTAATTCCAACTCTAGATTTAGGTACATTGAGGGGCTCCACAAATTAATAAATGGTTGTGCTATACATTTATTATGTGCATGTGTGTTAAGTTGCTTCTGTCATGTCTGACTCTTTGTGACCCCATGGGCTGTAGCCCACCAGGCTTATCTGTCCACGGGATTTCCCAGGCAAGAATACTGGAGTGAGTGCCATTCCCTACTCCAAGGTGTCTTCCTGACACAGGGATCAAACCTGAATCTCCTGTGGCTCCTCAATGCAGGCAGCTTCCTTACCACTGAGCCACCGGGGAAGTCATATATTCATTATACAGATACACTAATATGAAAGGAACACATATTTTCATTTAAATTTATTTCTGTTTTACAAAGGTCAAGAGTGTTATTTGCAAGAATATCAAAAAATGATAGTTAAGTAAAAGGAAAAAAGGAGCAACCCAGAGGCGATCTCTTTTTGTTTCATACCACAATAGACATTATAATATGCATGTGGTCCCCTTCAGCCCCATCACCCTGAGATAGGGTATGTGCACTTGGCAAGGCTGCAGTGGTCCAGGTGTGAGTGCACAGCCACCTACCCTCCCCTTTCTCCCATGTGCTGATAAAGCATCCTCTCTGACCTCACTGAGGCCTGTGATGAGAATTATAGTTGCTGGTCACTGAAGGCTTTCTTTGTAAATGAAATTTGGGGTTATCCAGTGAGTTTGGGTTTTGCTGAATCTGTACCCATGCTCTCTTGTCTTGGAAGTGGATACGTGTGTAAAGCTACTGCTGCCACCTATTTGCAACACCAACAGTTTTTCTCAGGAGGTTTCTATGATGTCTTCTGTGCATTTACAATGCTAAAATCCCCCAATTCAGGGTCCCAGGCTTTGCACTGATGCGCCAGTCTGAGCCCTGCTCCTCTGAAGAGGAATCCATTCCGAAGAGCTGATTGAGTTTCTTGGGTTTCAGGGCCCTTGGGGAACTTTCTCTGAAACTCAAAGTGATTTCTTTTCTTGGAACTTATCTCTCCCTGAATTTCCCCCTCGTTGGGGAAACATCTTCTCTCTGAACAAGTTGCTATGAGGCTCAGATATGTTAAGTATTTAGAAAAGTGCTTAACACTTAGCACTCAGAAGATGTTAGCTGCTAACAATTTGTAGAGAGAGGTAGCACTGCCTGATAGACACATCAAGCAAGGCACATATGTAGGTGTACCTTTCCTAGTAGCCACATTAAATCACTAAAAAGAAACAAGTGAAATTAGTTCTAACAATATATTTTATTTAACCCAATATGTCAAAGTTATTATCTTTTCAATATGTAATCAGTATTTCTAAATTATCGAGGCATTTGCATTCTCTTTTCATACTAACTCTTCAAAGCCTCTTGTGTAATTTACACTTACACTTACAGTGTAACTCAGGATCAGCCATGTTTCAAGCACCTGGTCACCATGTGTGGCTGGTGGCTGCCGTACTGGGCAGCTCAGATCTAGAACCTTGCTACCCAAGGTGAGTTCTAGGGACCAGCAGCCTCAGCAGCATCTGAGAGCTTATCTGAATGGCAGAATCCCAGGTCCACCCCAGACCTATAGAAGTAGAATCTGCATTTTTAAGAAGTATCTGTTGCTTGTTAGAGTGGGAAGCATTGGTCTAGAATCTCCATGTTCAGTCCCCACCCCTGGGGTTCTGATTTCATTGGTCCAAGGTTGGACCTGGGCACTTAATATTTGCTTTGAATCTCCCCCAGTGATTCTAATCATGCAACCAGGCTTGAGAGACATCTGTGTGGTGGGCTCTGAAGCCAGGATGCTTGATTTGGCCACTTACCATCTTCAAGGCCTCAAGAAATTGACCAAAACTCTGCATCTCAATTTCCTCATCTATAAAATGGAGATGAAAGTAGTATTTGTTTCACGGGCTGCTTATGAGGATTATATGTGTTAATACATGTAAAGTACCCAGAACAATACTTGATACATAGGAAGTATTCCTTATATACAAGCTCTCACCCTTTCTTCTTCTCCTTGAAGGTTCGGGGCTACCCAGAGCCCCAAGTGACATGGCACAGAAATGGACAACCCATCACCAGTGGGGGCCGCTTCCTGCTGGACTATGGTACCCGGGGGACTTTCAGCCTTTTGATTCATGCTGTGCGTGAAGAGGACAAGGGAAAGTACACCTGTGAAGCCACCAATGGGAGTGGTGCCCGCCAGGTGACAGTGGAGTTGACAGTAGAAGGTGAGTCCCAGGAGGTAAAAACCCTGGGGAGAGATAAGCCGTCAGTTTCCCATGGCCTACAGCTCCTGCTTCAGCCCTCTCTTGGGAGAGGAACCTGCAAGAGAAAACATCCCTCTATCCCTGAACTCAGGACCTTGTCGTCTGATGGGGGAAATGTGGTCCCTGAAACAAGGGAGGCATCCAGGAGACAATGTCGGACTACACATCACCTCACTCCCCAGCTCCAGCCTTCCCTTTGCTTCCCCTCATGCTGAGACTGAGCCTGGATAGACTCCTCATCATGGCCTTACAAGGCCCAGCGTGCTCCTGCCTGGCTCTCCAGACCTATTTCCTTCCACTCCTCCATTGTGGTCACTGCTTACTCCACTGTGGTCACACTGGCCCTGTGCTTGTCCTTGAGCAAAACCTCAGAGCCTTTGCCTGCTGTTCCCTGTGTAAAGAAGAGCTCTTTCCACAGCCCTGAGCCTGACTTGGCCCCTCACTTACTTCAGATCTCTGCTCAGACATCCCCTGCTTGGAGAACCCTCTCTGATGCTTCAGCCCCAGGGCTCTCCATCCTCTTACTCCACCCCAACTTTTCCTTCCAGGGCTATCACTGTCTCCTATTTTACTACCTCCTCCATCCAAATACCCCCTAACTGGAAGCTCTAGAAGAAGAGGGATTTTTATCTTGTTTACTGCTGTATCTCCAGCATCTAGAAAACTTCCTGACATGTGATACTGAACTATTTAGAGAATGAACAATGTTTATTATCATCATTATAAAGTAATACATGCCCGTCATAAAAAGCTTTATAAAACTCAAAAAAATATATAGGAGATAAACATACTTGCTTGTTAACACTGATTATTTTGTTGTTGTTTTTTCCTTTGTACTTAAAAAATTTTTTATTAACTTCAAAAGTTCCAGGAAAACATTTGACCATAAGTAAAACTATTCCTTTGTGGCTGGTATATCTCCCACATGCTAAAGACACTCCACCAGGAAGAACATTTCCAGTTCAGGCCACTGGCTGCTGCTTAATGACCTGACATCTTAAAGGACATGGGTGTTCATCAGACCCTCAAACGTATAACAACACCCTTCCTAAGGGCTTATAAACCAGAGGGTCAGACTCATTTTCTCCTCTCTCAGGAAACAGTCCTCCCAACGTTGATTTCAAGGGACACTATGTGCCAGAGAAGGTTTCAGAAGGGGGTGAGGTGTACCCAGGCCAATGTTTTTCCTGTTTGCTTGCATCATGAAAGGACAGACAGGCTGTTTCACAGAACAGGATATGCATAGTTTGGATGCTTTCCTCAAATTCTTCAACTAATTGACTCATTCTTTTTAATGGCCTTCCAGTACCTGTGGGCTGGGATATTCCACGTGGAAAGTGGTCCCTAGTCAGTCTCTGAATGGCCCCTATCTTGGCCAGTTCTGGTCCTGTGTTTTCCCCTACATTATGCACCTTTCATGCCCAAACTTGTGTTGAGGCCCACAGATAAAAATTACTTTATCCTCTTGTGTTACTCAGCCCAGGCTGCCATAACAAAATACCACAGACTGCATGCCTTAAATAACAGAAATTAAATTTCTGACAGTTTTGGCAGCTGGAAGTCCAAGCTCAGGGTCAAGCAGGATTTGGTTTCTGGTGAAGGCTCTGTTTCTGACTAGCCACCTTTCTGCTGTGTCCTCTCATGGTGGAGATAACTCTGGCGTCTCTTGATCTTATAAGGGCACCAGCCTTATTGGATTAGGTGTGTGTATGTGTTAGTCGCTCAGTCCTGTCCAATTCTTTGCAACTCCACGGACTGCAGCCCTCCAGGCTCCTCTGCCCATGGAATTTACTGGAGTGGGTTGCCATTTCCTACTGCAGGGGATCTTCCTGACCCAGGGATAGAACCCTCTGCTCTTGCATCTCCTGCATTGGCAGGTGGATTCTTTACCACTGCACCACCTGGGAAGCCCTTTTATATTAGGACCACACCCTTATGACCTCATTGAAACTTTCTCATGTCTTCAAAGGCCCTGTCTCCAAATACAGGGGTGAAGGTGGGGGGATTAGGATTTCAGTATATGAATTTGGGTGGGGACACAGAAATGTTTAAAACATCCCTTTTCTGATTTTCTATTTGGAACTGGGGAAATGAGGAATCAGAGGTCCAAGGTTCTGGTCCCAACTTTTGCCAGTAAACGTGTGACTTTAAATTCCATATCTCTGTTTCTGCAGGATAAAGGATTTGAATTCTCTGGTCTCTACAGCCTGGACTAGTCCTTGTTTTCTATGATCCACTTTAAAGGAATAGAGTTGGTAGGAGTGTAATGTGTGCTCAGTCATATCTGACTCTTTTGCAACCCCATGGACTGTAGACCACCAGGCTCCTCTGTCCATGGGATTTTCCAGGCAAGAAGACTGGAGTGGGTTGCCATTTCCTTCTCCACGGGAATCTTCCTGACTCAGGGATCAAACCCATGTCTCTTGAGTCTCCTGCTCTGGCAAGTGGATTCTTTACCACTAGCGCCACCTGGGGAGCTATATACAACCCAGGTCACATGAAACCTTTTTTTTTGATTCCCATCAGTGAGGACGTTAGATCTGATGTCTCAGCTAAGCAGGAAAAGTTTTATTAGGTCATGGTACTTGGGGAGGGGAAAGGAAAGCAGGCAGGAGAGCTGTTAACAGAATGGGAAAATGCTAAGGCTCTCAACCCTGCCCCCTCCCCTTTGGCTTTAATTTGAGGAGACCATTAAAGATGTTTTATTCCTTCTAACACTAGGAGATAGAGAATAACCTAAAGGCCACAGCCCCTTTAAATGTGAATGGCCCTGTATTCCCTTTTGCTTCTACATCAAAGGCCAGTTTCAGCCCATGTGTGGTTAGGGACCACCCCATAGACCACAGGCCTGAAAGAATCCACTCTGGTCCCTTATGCCATGGATAAATTGTCAATGGTGCCATGCTAGTCCAAAGGGAATCCAGCAGTGCCCCCTGCTTCTCACCAGCTTTATGTACTATGCTTTTTACTTATGCTTCGTATTTAAAAAGAGCAGAGCTTCTGGAATTACGAATATGATTCATATGTGGAGCCTTTTGAACCCCTTAATGGTGAAGTTTAGTCGGCAGTGTTACCCAATGGTCTTGGATTTTAGCTCCACTAACTTCTAACTATGTAGAAATTAACCTTTCGAACCTTATTTCCTTTCCCAGAAACAGATGCTAAGGCTGCCCCATGGACTGTGTAAGGATCTGAACAGCACTGTCAAATAGCAGGCACTCAGTAAATGGTAGCTTTGTGATTCAAACCTGGCATTAACATCCTAAGAACTACTCACAGAGGGAAATCCTTGCATGAAGAGTGGAAGAGAAAGCTTTCTCCTCTGATTTCCTTCGGTAACCAGGGCCAAGAAACATGCAGTATCCTCCATGAGGGCAAGCATCTTAATGACAGGACCATTCATGACCTTGTGCAATGGAATTAAACCCTAGGCTGAACCCTGGAAACGGTCTATGTAGCCAGCCCTGATGCTTACCCACCTCCAGAGAGCTGGTCACAGAGCTTGGTGTAGAGCAAGGGAGAGATGTGATGCCTGCCTCCTTGGGAGCTTCTCTCTAATAGCGGGGCCATGGCCTGTTCTCTAGCCCCACACTGTCCAGAAAAATACAGTTGATCCTTGAACAGTACAGGTTTGAACTTTGCAGGTCCACTTATACAGGGATTTTTTTCAGTAGTAAATACTACAGTACTACATGATCTGAGATTGGTTAAATCTGCGATGTAGAACTGCAGATACATAGAAACCACATGTGTATGGAAGGCTGACTATAAGTTATACGCAGATTTTCCACTGCGGGGAGGATGGGCACCCCTAATCCTCAAGTTGTTAAAGGGTCAACTATATAATACTGGGAAATCCCATGGACAGAGGAGCCTGGCAGGCTACAGTTCATCAGGTCGCAAAGAATTGGACAAGACTGAAGTGACTTAGCACACATATAATGTGAGCCACATGTGTAATCTTACGTTTTCTAGTAGTCACATTTTTTAAGTTGAAATCAATTTTGATAAAATATTTTACTTAATACAATATATTCAAGATTTACCATTTCAACATATAATCAGTATGAAAATTATTCCCAAGATATTGTATGTTTTTAACATTTGCAGCATATTTTACATAGTAGCACATCTTAATTCAAACCAGCTGTATTTCAAGAGCTCAGTAACAACTGGTGGCTAATGGCTACCGTACCAGACAGCAGAGCTCTAGAAACTCCCGTGTGAATAGGGATAAACAAGGCTGACATGGAGAAAAGAGAAGGGAGAAGCCCACAGGTATAAACAAGGTGGTGGCTTGTCCAGGGCAGTCACTCCGCAGTGTAAACCTAGGGCGTGGGGTAGAGTGAGGGGTGGGGCTGAAATGAGGAGATATGCCCCTCACCCCATGGTCTGACTCTGAGAAGGCCATTTGTGTTTCAGGGACCAGACAGTCATTTAAGTCATTTCAAGCAATAGATGGTTAATTTTAAGGACTTGAGCTCAGGAACCCAGGGAAAGCCAAACTGGCTGCCCCAGAGGTGATCCGACCTCAGAACAGCTCAGACTCACCATTAGGCATGTTTAACACAAATGCAAGGGCGCTCAGACCACCTGGGGAATCTTGTGAAAACACAGATTCTGGTTCTATAGGTCTGGAGTGCTGAGTACATGCCTACAGTTCTAAATGATTCAGTTCAGTTCAGTTCAGTTGCTCAGTCGTGTCCAACTCTGCGACCCCATGGATGGCAGCACGCCAGGCCTCCCTGTCCATCACCAACTCCCAGAGTTTACTCAAACTCATGTCCATTGAGTCGGTGATGCCATCCAACCATCTCATCCTCTTTCGTCCCCTTTTCCTCCTACCTTCAATCTTTTCCAGCATCAGGGTCTTTTCAAATGAGTCAGCTCTCTGCATCATGTGGCCAAAGTATTGGAGTTTCAGCTTCAACATCAGTCCTTCCAATGAATATTCAGGACTGATTTCCTTTAGGATGGACTGGTTGGATCTCCTTGCAGTCCAAGGGACTCTCAGGGGTCTTCTCCAACACCACAGTTCAAAAGCATCAATTCTTTGGCCCTCAGCTTTCTTTATAGTCCAACTCTCACATCCATACATGACTACTGGAAAAACCATAGCTTTGACTAGACAGATCTTTGTTGGCAAAATAATGTCTCTGCTTTTTAATATGCTGTCTAGGTTGGTCATAACTTTTCTTCCAAGGAGCAAACATCTTTTAATTTCATGGCTGCAGTCACCACTGCAGTGATTTTGGAGGCCCCAAAAATAAAGTTTGACACTGTTTCCATTGTTTCTCCATCTATTTGCCATGAAGTGATGGGACCGGATGCCATGATCATTTTCTGAATGTTGAGTTTTAACCCAACATTTTCACTGTCCTCTTTCACTTTCATCAAGAGGCTCTTTAGTTCTTCTTCACTTTCTGCCATAAGGGTGGTGTCATCTGCATATCTGAGGTTATTGATATTTCTCCTGGCACTCTTAATGCCAGATTGTGCTTCCTCCAGCCCAGTGTTTCTCATGATGTAATCTGCATATAAGTTAAATAAGCAGGGTGACAATATGCAGCCTTGATGTACTCCTTTCCCGATTTGGAACCAGTCTGTTGTTCCATGTCCGGTTCTAACTGTTGCTTCCTGACACTGCCTTTCCTAAATCCAGCTTGAACATCTGGAAGTTCACGGTTCACGTACTGTTGAAGCCTGGCTTGGAGAATTTTGAGCATTACTTTGCTAGCGTGTGAGATGAGTGCAGTTTTGCGGTAGTTCGTGCATTCTTTGGCGTTGTAGTTCTAACTAGCCCCTGGTGATGCCCATGTGGCTGGTCCAAAGATCACACTTTGAGTGGTAAGGAAGAATTCCATTACGGATGTGATGTATTTATCCTAGTATGAGTGATTCTCAAGGGTGAGCGTGCATCAGAATCACCTGGAGGGCTTCTGAAACCACAAACTGCTAGGCTCTGCCCCAGAGTTTCTGGGTTAGTAGCTGTAGGATGAGCTGAAGAGTTTTCATTTCCAAAAGTTTCCTAGTGGTGTTGATACTAGGTTGATGCACACTGGATCCAACACTTGGAGAACCAGTAGGCTAGTGCCTATACCTACTATGTTAGAGTTCTCCAGAGAAACAGAATAGATCATATGTATGTGTGTATAAAAAGATTCGTGACAAGGAATTGGCTGTCACGATTATGGGGGCTGACAAGTCCCAAGATCTTCAGTCAGCAAGCTGGAGAACCAGGAGACCTGATGGTGTCATTCCTGTCCAAATTCTAAAGCCTGAGAATCAGGACAGCTGATGGTGTAGTTTCAGTCCTAAGCTGGAAGGCCCTGTAGATGATGGTTTCTGAGGCTGCTCCACTTGTCTCTGTTGAAAAGCAAAGACACATCCCTCATCCTGAAATGTCTCCGACGAGCTGAGAGTGTGACCCTCTGTCCACAGCCTTGTGCACCACTCTGTTCCTCTCTGGGTCAGGCCCGCTTCAGATAGGCTCCCCGCCCTCTTGGAGTTTACCTCCTACTGGGAAAGAGACTATAAATAGATAACCAATATAACTTGTAGTAGAATTAAGTACTCCCTGACCATGTGTGAAAAACAGAGCCAGGTGGCAGGCCACCTAGAATGTGGCAGCAGAAGGGAGAGTGACCCCATGTCATGGAATTTAAGGGGGAAGAGTGGCCTTAGTGACCACTAGCCTAGCTGTGTTAGTGTCATTGACGCCAGTGTTATCTGGTGATATTTGGATTTGTAGGAAATGCTTTTGCACTACATTTTTTGCTACTACCCTTTTTCGGGGACAGATTTCTCAGATCCCTTTCATTTTCACACTGAATTAGGTTGATGACAATATGTATTTTGAGACTATGTCTATTTATAGTGGCTGAGTTTTAAATCACTGTATTCCTCAAGAACATCTGTTATGATTCTCCTTTTGTTGTGTTGTTCTCTTCTTTCATCCCATCTTCTTTTACCTAAATCTTCTACTTTCTTTAAAGACCTGTAATTATATCTCCCATTTGTGCTCTTTATAAACTCTTTTCAGTCCATAACACCCCTGATCACTCTCCTTTTTGTAGGTGTATACGCTCAATTTTTTTTTCTTATCCAGTCAGAACATTAAAATGCTCTGAATTTTTGTCCTTTTTCTGTTTCATCAAAATTAAATATATAAATGTGGTAGAGATAAAATTATTCTTTTTGTCCCTGCAGGCTCACTGTTAAACAGTTGTGTGTCAAGACAGCCTTGGCAGAGGGCTCACGTATTTGCTACATGGAAAAGTTAGATGACAAATGACTCGGTCTCATTCTGTTCTTGAAGGATGACTTCCAAAGCCCTGTGTCCCTTCCCTCAGCTGTTTCCACCTCCCAATTTGCCTCCAAAATATATGCCAGCACCGCTGACTGGCCCAGTTTTTACTCTTGATGGTGCCATCTTTTCTCCTCATCTCTTACTCCTCCATCCGGTTCTCCCATCTCCACCCCAACCCCCGCATACTTTCCCGTTGCTTGTAGTCCTAACCTCTTCTTCATTCATCAAGCTTTATTGCATGTGCTAACTGTGTGCTGTTATCTAAGAGCAACAAGACTTGGTAATTGCTCTCAAGAGACTGACTTTCCTGACCTCATATTTCATTGTTATGTGATGATTAGGCAACAACATCAGGATGCATTTAGGAAGTGCTGACTTTGTTTGGTGCCGTGTGGGAGACAAAATACTTTGTCAGATCCTTTCTGCAAGAACCTGGTTGGTCAGATAAGACATGTTGAAAGCTAAGTCAAAACACAACCCTAGTCATAAGACAGCATCGGTTTATCTGCCAAACAATTGGCACATCAGCTGTGTAAGCTTAGAGGAGGACAAGTTATTTGGAGGCTGAAATGGTCTGTGATGTCTCCTTGGTGGAGGAAGGACTTGGTTAGTCCTGGAGGAGCAGGTCAGATGGATGCCGTTTGGATGGCAGAGTGTGATTCTGATGATAGGGGTGGGAGAACAGTGGAGAAAATTAAGGCCTGGAGTGGAGGGTCAGGCAGGAGCAGAGATAGTGGGAAATAAAGCTGAAGGAGAGATTGGGAGGAGACCGTGGTAGGTCTGGAGCAGGAGACCAGGTAGTTTGTAGAGTCATATCCATTCCAGAGTATGAGTGGATGGTTCTGCCCTTCATCGTTGCTTTCCCATTTTCATACTTCACATAGCTCTCCAGGTGAAAGGAAAGGAACCCGAACTGTTGGAGCCCATTCCCTATGAATTCATGGCCTGATGGGTATAAAAATAAAGAGCTGGACTGTAAAAAAAAAAAAAAAAAGAAAGAAAGAAAGAATGAATGAATGAAACCTTAAAAGAAGATAACATAGCAAGACAAATTACAGACCACTGCTCCCCTTAGCCACAGCTAGAAGGAGAGGCATACTATGTCCTTACTTCTGCTTCATGTATCTTCTAACTTATTTTTATTTTTCTGAGCACATGGGTTTCTACCACACATGATCACAGATTTTTCACATGATCCATGTTTGATACGCCAATCCCATGAACGGAGGAGCCTGGTAGGCTGCAGTCCATGGGGTTGCTAAGAGTCGGACACGACTGAGCGACTTCACTTTCACTTTTCACTTTTATGCATTGGAGAAGGAAATGGCAACCCACTCCAGTGTTCTTGCCTAGAGAATCCCAGGGACAGGGGAGCCTGGTGGGCTGCCGTCTGTGGGGTCGCCCAGAGTTGGACATGACAGAAGCGACTTAGCAGCAACAGCAGCAGCATTTTGTGTGATTCCAAACAAAAACGGGTTGCTTATTAGTACAATGAATTTCTCCAGAACCACGCTTAAAATAACCTTCCCATACACTACATTTGCCCACTGGGTGGTTTCTGATCAGACATCCTTATAGTAGCTACAGCCAAATTACTCCCACCACATCAGACCCACAAATGGGGAGGGGCTCAAACCAGAGGTGACTTTATTTCCTTTCTGATAAATTTTTATAAAATCAATCTTTATGACTTAAGTACTAAAGGGAATGCCTGCTACTTGGCTTGGTGTTTTGGGGGGGAATCACCATGGAAAGTAACTGGAAAATAAATGAAAAAGTAATGGAGAGTAGTGAGAAGTGAGCTGGGATGCCTGGGAGTCTTAGCCTCAGAATGAAGACTCTAAAAGAAATAGCCATTTTCTCTCTTTAGAGGATCTAAATCCTTTTCAAAGTACTTATTTAAGACAACTTAGAGATCATTGGTTGCCATTTATTGAATTATTCCTCCCTCCAAAATGAAACTTCAGGTCACTACTCCTTTGAACTCATTGGGTAGGATATGACCACCTTATCCATCAATGGCTGGGAAGTAGTTTGTCTTCTTAGTGGTGAATATTTTATTTCAACCCCTTGAGGAAGAATTGGTTCTTTAGTGCATCAATTCCTGGGGACCCAAACAGAACTCCTGAAATGTCTACTTGATGTCCTGGGATGACCTCTTTAGCCTTATGGAAGGATGAACAGCTGATCCTTGAAAAACACAAGTTTGAAATGTGTGGGTCCACTTATACATGGATTTTTTTCAATAAATAGTATCTGTATTGTCATTTAATTAAGTGTGTGGAAAAGTTTGTCTTCAATTAGAGATCACAATAATCAAATCAAAAGAACTAGGGTTTGAGTCCCAGTTCTGTACAAGTCATTTCAACTTACTCCCCTTGGTTGAGTCATGTATCAGTTCCTTCATTTTTTGAGACAGATTAGCAGTATGTGAATCTTCTACTACATGGGGTCAGTGCCCCCAACCCCCATGCTCTTCAAGGGTCAGCTACTTGTTATTGAGTGTCATTGTATAAGAATAATGCACATGTGTACCTTCCGTGGAGAATGCACCGTGGAGTGGCAGTGACCTCCAAAGCTCACTGCCCGACTGGAGGCAGTAGAGTGAACCGTTTATGTGGGGTGAGGCCCCTGCTTACACAGGGACAGGCAGCCCCTGAGAGAGGCCTGTTAACATTTATGGTCAGGACTTTCATGACTCCTGGAAGACACAGCTAAGACCTTGACAGGTGACAACACAAACCTTCTTGGGAAGGAAGGCAGCCCAGCCACCTCGTCACCCTGAAGTCCTCCCTCCCTCCCCTTCCCCAGTCCATCACCAGATCCTGCTGGGCCAGCTCATTTGTCCCCGCTGCCACCATTCCAGCCCATCATCTCTGTCCTGTTGCACAGATTCCCAACTTGTCTCCCCACTTCCACACATACCCCATTGTAATTGCTATCCACATTGTAATCCACATTGCTGCTAAAAAAAAAAAAAAATCAAACAGGATTTTATCCCTCCCTCCCTTCAAATCTTCCAGTGAGAATTTCTACCTTTAAACTGAAATTCAAGATCTTCAGCAGGCCCTGCACTAGAATGTCCCCTCCCCCATCTTTGAAGCACTTTGTCTTTCTCTTAAGGCTCAAGTTTTATTCTAGCTTTTATTACACACACCAGTCTACTGGCTGAAGCTCTAGCTAATGCCTTATGCATAATAGGGACTGAATCTGCGTTTTAGTACAGATGAGGTCTCAGGGATCCTATGTCATACAGCAGAAAAGTGTTTTGACACCACACTTACAGTCATTTCCCCTCCATTTTTTCCACTTCAGTGGTCTGTAACTTGTCTTGTTATGTTACCTTCTTTTAAGGTTTCATTCTTTTTTTTTTTTTTTTTTTTTACAATCTAGGAATTTATTTTTATACCCATCAGGCCATGAATTTATAGGAAATGGGCTCCAACAGTTTGGGTTCCTTTCCATTGGTCCTCACGAAGTGTGCTTCTCTGGGTGGAGCAGGCTGGCGCTTCAGATGAACCCAAGTCCCTTTCTCTTTGGTTTCCTTCTTTTTCTGATCATTTTCCTTCACATGTTCCAGGAAGCTATCTCAGCTCTTAGAGTGCTTAATATGCTCGATATGCACATGAATTCTCTTGGCAAGAATCTTGCCCTTGTTTGTTTACAATGATGCCAACAGCATGCTAGGTAACATTGTAGACTCTCCCAGTTTTGCCATGGTAACATTTGTGGGGCATTCCTTTTTGAATAGTACCCATTCCCTTGATATCTACAATATCACCCTTCTTGTAGATTTACATGTGTGTGGCCAAAGGTACAACTCCATGTTTTCTAAAAGGCCTAGAGAACATGTAGCGGGTGCCCCTCCTCTTTCCCTTTGTGTTGGTCATTTTGGTGAATTACTGGGAGATGGCGGTTCCAGCCTAAAGGGCTCATTCTTTTTTTGTTTTATAATATGTGTGCTCTGTTGTTTATCCTAACATTACTTTTTCTTTTTGCTGTATTTTTTTCTCCTTTTTTCTCTTTATTGAGATACAGATGACATGTAACATTGCTAACACTACTTTTTATTCTGGTGTCCACCTGTATACCTTATTCCTTCATTTCCATGACTATACAGTGTTTTGTGATCATTCACCTTTAAATCCAGACATGCATATGAGTCAGTGCAGGCATCTGTTTCGTTATGTCTTCTAATGTGCCTGAGCATTTACATTTTGAAAGAGTCATACTTGAACATCTGTTGATGTTCAATATTGAAATAAATATTTTTATAATTTACTTTCTTTTTATTTCTCCTTAATCTTTTACTTAGGGTTTTACATTTGTTTTCTCTTTGAAATTGTATAGATAGATGGTTAGTTTCAAATATTGATTCAGCATGGCACAGGGGACCTTGCTAACTACATGTTATAAAAAGTAGGCACATGTTCTGGTTGAGTGAAGAACCACTATTTTAAGCAATCCTCAATATCTACTTTGAAGTTGCCTACAAGTGGGGTGACTGCTCCCTGGTTTGCCTGCAACAGTCTTGATTTATTCCTGTTGTCCTGGCAGAATTATTATTTATGTCCCTTTCATTGTCCAGAGACTCTGTTTAGATAATAAATTGTATCACCACATGTTTTTAGAAGCATTTCTTCTTTTTACTATCATGATCACATTATTCCCCTTTTCAGCAGCATTCTCTGTGTCTACTCAGCCTTTGACAAAAAGTGCTAGGTCCCTCCACTATTGAACTTTTCACTCCTAAAATCTGCCAGTATTCTCTTTTACTCATCCTTGAAAAATCTGAAATTACTGCTTAAATACCTTCAGTGCCTTTTTTTCCCCCCTCTCACTAACTTGATCCTGTCTTCATCAATTCTCTTAACTTACTCTTCTATTTTTGGCATTTCTACCTTAATCCCCTTTCCACTTCTTTCTTTTTTTTTTTAACATAACCTTGCTGTTCTGCCAGATTTTCATACTTTCACAAAATTAATTTTGCCTTATCTGACAATTTGCAGCTTCAAATTTTCACCTATAAATAGACCTTGTTAGCTATTTTAGTCCAGATTCTCTTTTTGCTTTGATGTATGTCCTTGGTGTTGACACACATTAAAATAAGCATTCCTCAATTCCATTTTTAGCTGACTTCTTTATATGTTACCTTTGGATTGTACCATAAACTGCTCTTACTCTGATATACAAATACCTCCAAACAGCATTCTTTTGGTACTCTTTGAGGAAACGCCATATTTTTGCTTTATTTTCTTTTTTTAAGGAGTAAAGGAATTTTAACTTTTGGATTAAGACATTTGGCTCCCAAGAGTTTTCAAGATGCTTAGTCTAAATTTTTTTATTGTGATAAAATACACATTACATTAAATTTGCCACTTAAATAATTTTAAAGTGTACAATTCAATGGCATTAAGTACATTCACAATGGTGTGCAGCTATCAGCACTGCCTAGCTCCAGAGTTTCCATCTTCCCAAACAGAAACCCCACACCCAGTGAGCAGTCACTCTCCTTCCCCCTCCCCCAGCCCCCAGCACATACTCATCCGCTTTCTGTCTCTGTGGATTTGCCTCTTCTGAACATTTCATACGAATGGAATCATATATTTTGTGTATGTCTGACTTTTTTCACTTAGCATAATTTTTCAAGGTTAATCTGTGTTATAGCATGTGTCATCACTTTATTCCTTTGTATGGCTAAATAGCATTTCATTGTATAGATAGACCTTATATTGTTTATCCACTCATCCGTTGATCAGTCTAATTTTTATTAAGTCTTTACTACAGCATGAAATGAGTGGTACAGTATAGCATTATAAGTGCAGTGAATGGTATAGAGATATTTTATTTTAAACTTTTAATTTTATATACGCGTACAGCTGATGAACAATGTTGTGATAGTTTCAGGTGGAAAACGAAGTTACTCAGCCATATACATGTGTCCATTCTTCCTCAAACTCTCCTCCCATCCAAGCTGCCACATAACATTGAGCAGAGTTCCCTGTGCTATGTAGTAGAAACTTGTTAGTTATCCATTTTAAATATAGCAGTGCGTACATGTCCGTCCCAAACTCCCAAACTATCTCTTCCCCTCATTCTTCCCCCCACTGGTAACCGTAAGTTCATTTTCTGAAGGCTATCAGTCATTTTTTGTTTTGTGAATGAGTTCATTTGTATCATTTCTTTTTAGATTCCACATATAAGGGGTATTATATGATATTTCTCACTCTGTGTTTGACTTACTTCACTCAGCATGACAATCTGTAGGTCCATCTATGTTGCTGCAAATGACATTATTTCATTATTTCTAATGGCTGAGTAATATTCCATTATATATATGTGTGTGTGTGCTATATATTCTTTATCCATTCAGTACAGGGATATTTAACATGAGAGTCTTAGTGGTTGACATGTGACTAATGCTGGGGATAGAATATGTATAAGAGGTTATAACATTTGGATATATTTTCTTCTGGGTATTTTATGGTTTTTTTATGTTTGGGTCATTTTACTATGGGTATTTTATTTCATTTTTACCTGCTTATGATCACATTGATTAGAAAAGTTTGCATGCTGCTCCTTTCTTCATAAAATTCATTTGTTTAACAAATATTTGAATGCCTATAATGTGATGGGAGCTAGTGTGGTTACCTCTGATGGACACAAAGTTCTAGTAAGGATATGGTTTGGAAGTTATCAGCTTATGGGTATTATTTAAAGCCATAGGACCAAGACCTCCCAGGGAAGAGTCCATAGCGCTGAGGAGAAGACCGAAGACTCAGCCCTAAGGTGCTCTTGGTAATAAAGTTCCAGGAAAGAAGGAGGTTGAGGAAGAACAGGCAACCTGTTAAAAGCAGGAGAGTCTGGAGGAGAAAGTGTTGGAGGGGATGGCCCCTGGTGTCAACTGCTACTGAGTGAGATGGGGAAGAGGTTGAACCACGGGATTTAGCAAGGTGGTGGTCAGAAGGGAGCTCAGTGGAGTGGAGAGGATCACAGCCCAGCTGGAGTGTGCTAAGGAGCACATGATGTAATATTTTAACATAGTTCTGAACGTTTCATATATTCTGAAACATAATTCAGTGGCAGAAAAAGATTCTAATTGTACATTTTAACTGAGCCACTTATTATCTCCCTATCAACGTGTGACAATTGCATTGTTTCCAATATTTACTATTACCAACAAGACCACAGTGAGTAGCTTTGTAAACTTTCTTTCCTACTTTTAGCATCATTTCCTTTGACTAGAGAGACAGAAAGGAAGATGCTGGTCTAAGAGCAGAGCATCTTTAAAGCTTACAATTCTCATGTGCTCCGATACTTTCGGAAAGAACTGACTAGTTGGCATTCCTCCAATGTTATCCAGTATCTTGAGTGCAATTGTCAGTTGAGCCCTCCTAGAACAGGTCTTTCCTTATATCTGCTTATAAGTTCTTTTAACCTTGAAAAGAGAATTTAATGAGAAGAACTAAACCCACATTATGGGATGAAAAATACACGCAGCTAGTTCAGTTCAGTTCAGTCGCTCAGTCGTGTCCGACTCTTTGTGACCCCATGGACTGCAGCATGCTAGGCCTCCCTGTCCATCACCAACTCCCTGAGTTTGCTCAAACTCATGTCCATTAAGTCCGTGATGCCATCCAACCATCTCATCTTTTGTCATCTCCTTCTCCTCCTGCCTTCAATTTTTCCCAGCATGAGGGTCTTTTCAAATGAGTCAGTTCTTCACATCAGTTGGCCAAAGTATTGGAATTTCAGCTTCAACATCAGTCCTTCCAATGAGTATTCAGGACTTATTTCCTTTAGGATGGGCTGGTTGGATCTCCTTGCAGTCCAAGGGACTCTCAGAGGTCTTCTCCAACACCGCAGTTCAAAAGCATCAATTCTTCGGTGCTCAGGTTTCTTTATAGTCCAACTCTCACATCCATACATGACTACTGGAAAAATCAAAGCTTTAACTAGACGGACCTTTGTTGGCAAAGTAATGTCTCTGCTTTTTAATATGCTGTCTAGGTTGGTCATAACTTTTCTTCCAAGAAGCAAGTGTCTTTTAATTTCATGGCTTCAGTCACCATCTGCAGGGATTTTGGAGTACAAAAAAACAAAGTCAGCCACTGTTCCCACTGTTTCCACATCTATTTGCCATGAAATGATGAGACCAGATGCCATGATCTTAGTTTTCTGAATGTTGAGTTTTAACCCAACATTTCACTCTACTCTTTTTTTTTTTTTAATCTTTATTGAATTTGTTACAATATTGCTTCTGCTTTATGTTTTGCTTTTTTGTCCACAAGGCATATGGGATCTTAATTCCCTGATGAGGGTTTGAACCTGCACCCTCTGCATTGGAAGGCAAAGTCTTAACCACTGGACAAGCAGGGAAGTCCCTTCACTCTCCTCTTTCATTTTCTGCAAGAGGCTCTTTAGTTCTTCGCTTTCTGCCATAAGGGTGGTGTCATCTGCATATCTGAGGTTATTGATATTTCTCCTGGCAATCTTGATTCCAGCTCGGTGCTTCACCCAGCCTGGCATTTTGCATGATGTACTCTGCATATAGGTTAAATAAGCAGAGTGACAATATACAGCCTTGACGTACTCCTTTTCCAATTTGGAACCAGTCTGTTGTTCCATGTCCAGTTCTAACTGTTGCTTCTTGACCTGAATACATATTTCTCAGGAGGCAGGTCAGGTGGTCAGGTGGTATTCCCATCTCTTGAAGAATTTTCTGTAGTTTGTTGTGGTCTACACAGTCAAAGGCTTTGGCATAGTCAATAAAGCAGAAATAGATGTTTTTCTGGAACTCTTGCTTTTTCGATGATCCAATGGATGTTGGCAATTTGATCTCTGGTTCCACTGCCTTTTCTAAATCCAGCTTGAACATCTGGAATTTCACGCTTCATGTACTGTTGAAGGCTGGCTTGGAGAATTTCAAGCATTACTTTGCTAGTGTGTGAGATGAGTACATTGGTGCAGTAGTTTGAGCATTCTTTGGCATTGCTTTTCTTTGGGATTGGAATGAAAACTGACCTTTTCCAGTCCTGTGGCCACTGCTGAGTTTTCCAAATTTGCTGGCATATTGAGTGCAGCACTTTCACATCATCGTCTTTCAGGATTTGAAATAGCTCAACTGGAATTCCATCACTTCCACTAGGTTTGTTCGTAGTGATGCTTTCTAAGGCCCACTTGACTTCCAGTTCCAGGATGTCTGGCTCTAGGTGAGTGGTCACACCATCATGATTATCTGGGTTGTGAAGATCTTTTTTGTATAGTTCTTCTGTGTATTCGTGCTACCTCTTCTTATTATCTTTTGCTTCTGTTAGGTCCCTATCATTTCTGTCCTTTACTGTGCCCATCTTTGCATGAAAAGTTCCCTTGGTATCTCTAATTTTCTTGAAGAGATCTCTAATCTTTCCCGTTTTATTGTTTTCCTCTATTTCTTTGCATTGATCACTGAAGAAGGCTTTATCTCTTCTTGCTATTCTTTGAAACTCTGCATTCAAATGGGTATATCTTTCCTTTTCTCCTTTGCTTTTTGCTTCTCTTCTTTTCACAGCTGTTTGTAAGGCCTCCTCAGACAACCATTTTGCCTTTTTGCATTTCTTTTTCTTGGGGATGGTCTTGATCACTGCCTCCTGTACAATGTCACGTACCTCCATCCATTGTTCTTCAGGCACTCTATCAGATCTAATCCCTTGAATCTATTTGTCAGTTCCACTGTATAGTCGTAAGGGATTTGATTTAGGTCATACCTGAATGGTCTACTGGTTTTCCCTACTTTCTTCAATTTAAGTCTGAATTTGGCAATAAGGAGTTCATGATCTGAGCCACAGTCCGCTCCCGGTCTTGTTTTTCCTGACTGTATAGAGCTTCTCCATCTTTGGCTGCAGAGAACGTAATCAGTCTGATTTCAGTGCTGACCATCTGGTGATGTCCATGTACAGTGTTTTCTCAGCTAACTAAATAGTTATATCAAGGGGAAGCACATGTACAACAATTGCCAACCCATATGGAACCACGATGTGAATGTGATGCCACTGTTTGTTATTAACTCTTTTTCACTGAGATCTTGGCGTAACCTTAAACCAGATATGGCTGAGGAAGATACTCAGCCAGGAGCTTCATCCTCCACTCCTATGTTCCTATGCATTCATGTTAGTGTGATCTGTGCTGGGATTTAAGGAAGTTTCCCCTTTTCCAGGAACCTCCCTGCAGATCTCCCACTGCAGCTGCCTGCTGCTATCAGGGAATGACTTCTAGCCTTTCCATGAGTGCTTTGGGTGGGGTTTTATAAACATTCCCAGCCTATCACAAAAAGATAGCAACTTTCAAGCCTATTGTCATCTCAAAAATTTCCTCCTCTCCCCTTCCCCATTCCTCAAAAATACCCCTCCACTTGGTGGTCACTTTGTGGTCACATTGTGAGTTGTTCATCCCAGCAGCAGTAGTTAGATAAAGGAGGTGACACCAGCCACCTGGGTCTGCTGTTTAACTGCTCCCTACCCAGCACCACACCCAGGACCAGCAGTGCCCAGTGTCCTGCTGATGCAGGTTCTGGGAGGTACTGGCTTCACTGGAGTTCCTCTCCAGTCATCTGCTTGCTCCAGCTGGACAGATACTGCTGTTTGCTGGGCCTTAAGTGGGTGGGTGATTGGGTCAGATGGGAATAGACTTGGCAAGAGTGATGCATGTGCATCCCCCTGCTCCAATCACTTGACTCCTTTTCTGGAGAGGTCCTAATTTCCACAGAGCATCCCCAAAGTAGAAGGTCCAAGAACATATAACTGCTCAGCAGAATGATGGAGTGTTCTAGAACAGGCAGACTGGGATGCTTTCCTGTACCATTACTGGCTCTGTGACTCAAGAGGGTGACTTCACATCTCTGAATCTCATTTTTTCCCACCAGTTTAAAAAATATAGAAGGATGATATGATACCAGTCTCCTTAAATTATTGCAGGAAATCCATGCAATGATATATGTAAAGTGACCACCATAGAGCCTGACCCAGTACAGGCTCAATCAGGGTGAACTGTTACCATCATTATCTCACCCCATACTCCTTGTTGACTCCCTGACTTTTGTTGCTCCAAGTAGATAGCTCAGACTTGGCTCTTCAAGCCTTTCTCTTTGTTTCCTACTTGCAGGGAGCTTTGTGAAGAAGCCTGGTCAGCCTGTTGTTTCCAAAGCCTTGGGGTAAGTTCTGGGGTGTTCAACCCAGGGAAAGGCCTGGTTTGGCTCCTGTTGCCTTGATAGAACAGCCTGGAGAGCAAGTTTTCTCAAGCATCCCAGGTTATAACTAAAGCAGGAGCCTACTGGGGTGTGACATGTCATTCACACAGCCCCTCCCGACCCTGTGGCCTCTGTGGTTCGCTCCTTTGGTCCAGCTGCTAAATGGAAGTGGGCTATATGGCCATAGTCTGCAGGGGTCTCTAATAACCAAGACCAGAGTCAGAAGACCTAAAATAAGCAGACTTAGAAGAGGCAATCAATATATGACTTTTCTTATGGCAAGTAAACCTATATTGGTAAGGGTAAGTAAAAATGGCTACTGTAACAAACAAGCCCCTAAATCACAAAGGCTTAACACAAGGAAAGTTTCTTACTCAAGCAAAATCAGTTCATATTTTCTCAGACAAGTGGAGAACCTTCCAACGAAATTTCAGGGACCCAGGCTCCTTCCATCTTATGGCTCCATCATCTCTGCAGCAGAACTCTCTGCATCTAGCCAGAAGAGAATCACATAGGAGGTTTTGAACAGTCCAGCCTAAAAGCGGCACATAGTGCTTCTGCTTTCTGTTCACACTCTGTTGGCCAAAACCTAGGCTTTGGCCAGAGCTCAGGAGAATTCAGGTGTACCTAAATTCACTGGACTTCCTAGGTGATTCAGTGGTAAAGAATCCACCTGCCAATGCAGAAGTTGCAAGAAACATGGGTTCAATCCCTGGGTCAGGAAAATCCCCTGTAGTAGGAAATAGCAACCCACTCCAATATTCTTTCCTGGAAAATCTCATGGACAGAGGAGTCTGGCGGGTTACAGTCCATGGGGTCAGAAAGAGTTGAGCATGACTGAGTGACTGAGCAGAAGGAGGAGCACAAATTCATGGGCTAGTAAATGAAGACTAGCCGCATGCTCAGGAGGTAGAGGAAATAGGTTTTGGTGCCACAGATATTTTCCAGGAATGTATTTGAGGCACAGAATTGGGAAGGTTTCCCTTTGCTGGTTTCTGAGCCCATCTTAAGTGACTTGGGTGGGGACAGACAGAAAAGGATCTGCATTGCTGTCGATTTCCTGCTGATCTTTTCCCAGGGACAGATTTGCAGCCCCTGCCATGGAGACCCGTCCTAGCATCTGGGGAGAATGTCCACCAAAATTTGCTACCAAGCTGGGCCGAGCAGTGGTCAGAGAAGGACAGATGGGGCGGTTCTCCTGCAAGATCACTGGCCGGCCCCAGCCACAGGTCACCTGGCTCAAGGTAGGGTTCTGTCTGCCCTGACTCTGGGTGAGATCCCTGGGCTAGCGGGAGTCTGGATTCCCAGTCAGTCCCTGCCACTTCAGCTGTAGATGGCCCTCACATTTCTCCTGTGTTTGATAACCATGCCTGTTCTTGCTCCTGTTTGCGTACTCAGCCCACAATGTCCTATAATCCACCCACTCACAGAACAGCATAAAACTTATGAGTCAAGACAGACCTGATGGTGTCAAGAGAGTGGACTTTGAAGTCTGGGGCTGATTTCAAGCCATAGCTCCCTGATTCACAGAGCATGTGATGCTGGGCCAGACATTGGTCTTTTAGAACCCGGGTTTCCTTATCTGTGAGGCAGAGATAATGCCACCAACCTCAAAATACTGTTGGGAGGCTCCACGTGGGAGTGCTTTATAAATCACTGGGGCTAGACACTGTGAAGACAGAGGTAAGGAAGCAGGGGAGAGGGGGAGGAATGGGTGTAAACAGGGCAGCGAGGAGGTCAAAGCCAGGGAGAGTAGGTTTTTCACTGGATAAAAATGAGCGATGGGGTGCCTTTTCCCTGTGTCCTGATTCTCTTGTTCTGACCCTGGAACATCTATAAAAGGAAGAGGGAGGCAAAGGAGAGCTAAAGTGAGGAATGTAGGATTTTCCGCCTCAAACTCGGACTCCTTTCAAACAGGTTCCATGCACCTGCTCTCAGCTGACAGAACACCACAGCGCATCCATTCAGCAGAGTCAGGGCCCTGGGGTGGCCCTCAGACTGCTCTCCAAGCGTGATGACAGAGCCCAGAGCAGAGGGCCCTGCTGCTTGTGCCTGGTGTCTGTCCCACGTGGATTGGCAGCAGACAGGACAGAGCTGAAAGGTGAGCAGTTTCTCTGACCAAGCTGCCTGTGCCGTCCACAGGGAGATGTTCCCCTGCAGCCCAGTGCCCGTGTGTCTATGTCCGAGAAGAATGGGATGCAAGTCCTGGAAATCCACGAGGTCACCCGAGATGACGTGGGAGTGTACACATGCATGGTGGTGAACGGGTCAGGGAAGGCCTCCATGTCCGCGGAGCTTTCCATCCAAGGTACGGCCCAAGCTCTCCATCCAAGGGCTGTGGGAGGGCTACTGCAGAACTGTCCCTTCCGGAGTCCCTAAAGGACCTAGAAGGAGCTGCTATTCATTACGCATCTGCGTGTTATACGTGTCACACTTATGTACTCAGGTATCCATCCCCAGGTCAGCATCTTGAATCAGAAGAATGGGTGGGAGAGTAGCACAGATGCAGCCAAGGAGGAAGATACTTCACCTGTGTTTGCACACGTGGGTTCAGTTTGTCCTTGCCAGACTCCTTTTTTATTTACATTTCTAACTGCATTTAGGAAGAGTGCACATTGCTAGTGTCTTCCCATCACCTCGTATTTACCCAGCCTAAAATTTATTTCGGCGTCCACCCTGTCCTTCAGATCAGGTGCTCCCTCAACTTAACCTTTCCCTTCTCACAGGACTGGGCATTTCAGACCAGCTTTGGCCCCTGTCTCTTCCTTGCTACAGTCATCAGCCCCAATTAGCTCTTCTCTTGAAATCTCTCTGTGTATGACTCCCCATTCCATTCCCCTTGGTTCTGCCAAGTCCAGCCTGGGGAAACTGGGATGTGTGGACAGGGAGGACAACTGAGGTCACTCCATTTGAATGGGGACCTTGAGTGGGTTGGGATTTATCGATCAGGGAGTAAACAACCCTCACTCTCTCTTCTTCCTTTCTTACCCTTGTATCTTCTATGACTCCTCTTCTCCATCTCCTTCCTTCCTCAGAAAGTATCCCTCCTTGCTCTCTTCACGTTTTTGACCCAAGTGTTTTTACTACCCACAGAAACAAACGTATTCTACATTGCAACCCAGGATGTGTGTGTGTGTGTGTGTATGCTTAGTTGCTCAATCATGTCCAACTCTTTGTGACCCCATGGACTGTAGCCTGCCAGGCTCCTCTGTCCGTGGGGATTCTCCAGGCAAGAATACTGGAGTGGGTTGCCATGCCCTCCTCCTGGGGATCTTCCCAACCCAGGAATCTAACCCAAGTTTCCCACATTGCAGGCGGATTCTTTACCGTCTGAGCCACCAGGGAAGCCCAATATATATAAACATATACATATACAAATACAAATACATATACACATATATTACTAAAACCAGTTTCATGAAACAATCCTGAGTATTATATACAATACATGCTGGCATTTTCTCTTCTCTTCTACTTTATTAAGAGAAAAAAACCCTTTTTCTGACCATAGGCTTTGACTTCACGACTCACTATGGTCTCAGGACCCTACCGTTTTAGTCTCTTTCCTCTACTTTCCCCAGCACTGAATTAAAGAACTGATCCCTTCTGAAGCAATTAATGCCAGAATGGTGTGTTTCCTGGGATTTATTTGAAAATACTCCCAGAAAAAGTCCCTCGAAAACAAACCAGAGAGATATAGATAAGACTGGCAAAATGTTGATATTTCCCTAATCTGGGTGTTAGCTTTCAGTGTTTGTCATATCCTTCTCAGTACTATTGTATATTGTGTAATTTTCCATGAGAAAACATTTTTTAAAAATAATGTGGTAGAAAAATATATCTAGTAATAACATAGTATGATTTTTTCCTTGAAGAACTGAATAAAATGACACTTTTTCTGTACGTTTTAAAATGAAGCAGGTTTTTGTCAAAAATGATTACCTTGAGGGGTTCTTTAGAGGGCCACAAGCAAGTGGAACTGTGTGAGTTTGAAGTTTTGAGTAGGTGTTTATTTTTTCTTTTGTCCCTCGAGTGGTTTTTCTTTCCTTCTTTGGGCTAGAGAACAGGAAGCTACTGTGCCCAGGGTAGGAAAGGCCCCGGGCAGCGGGCAGCGCTGGAAACTTAAGAGTGTCTGCAGGGCTCAGAGGAGTTTATCAGATTAACCCAAGAAGGTCAGGACCAGGGAAGCTGAAGGAGAGGGGGCGGAGGGCCACAGGTGATGGGGAAGGTGAGCGCTTAGGAAGCCAAACTCTGTCATAAATGAAAGAGTCTTGTTTTATCACTTCCTGCTCCTGGCGTATACAACATTTCACTAACCGTCTTTCTGCCTTCTCTCTTTTTCCAGGTTTGGACAATTCCAGTAGGTATGTGTAGGCTTTGTGACTGTTGTCGGTCCATCTCGAAATGCCCTGTTAGAAAAGAGGGATTGTAATCAAGAAATGCCCTAAATTTCTGAGTCATCATATAGTGGGGAGAACCGCCTGTTTGAGGCGCGTTGTTTTATTTGGAACGTTTCGTTTTCTATTGTAATTTGCTGCCTAGGTTCTTGTCGTCAGTATTGAGACTCTCGAAGACCCTGCTCAGTATCTTTACTAGTTAGCCATCACTAGGAAGGGCACTGCTCTGCAAGCATGCCCTCCATGTTCAAGGCCAGAATCCAGCTGCTTGTTTTCTGGCTGGAAACTGAGCCAACTGCAGAGAAAGACTTTCTCTCTTACTCTGTCCTAATTTGTGGGCTTTCATGATTCCTGGAGCCCATGCTTGTGATGAGTAACTAAATGATTGTTCTCTTCTTCTTCTGCCCCACTGCCCGCCCCTCACCACCAAACAGGTCACTCGTGAGAGGAACAAAGGCAGCCGGTACGGACATCAGGAAGGAAGTAACCAGTGGAGTCACTCAGGGGCCCAAACCAGAAGGCCTGGAGGCTGCTGCCGAGAGTAAGAACTACCCCAGCACCCAGCAAGGCGGCTCCCCGACCTGGGCCACAGGGAGCCAGCCTCATCCCCCCAGGGAATCTGAGCTGGAGCCGGTGGGGGACTCCTCCAAAAAGGGCCAGAGGGCCCCTGTCCTGCAGAAGACCTCCAGCACCATCACCCTGCAGGCAGAAAAAGTCCAGCTGGAGCCCAGAGTGCCAGTCCCGGGCACCCCTTCTCCTTCCAGAGAAGAGAGGGAGGGGCCAGCTGCGGCTCCTCCAGACACCCTCCCCACCAGGCGGTCAGGCCTGGGAAGCCAAGACACAGTGGGCAAGGTTGCTACCAGGAAGGTCCCCATGGAAAGCCAGAGGGACACCACGTTTCCCAAATTTGAGAGCAAGCCCCAGAGCCAGGAGGTCAGTGAAGATCAGCCAGTCGAGTTCAGATGCGAAGGTGAGTAGAGCGGCCTGAGGTCTCTGGTGTGCATATGATAGCCCCCTGGGGTGGGGGGGCCACTCCCTTCCTTCAGCTCAGTGGTTGGAGCCTCCTGTATCCACTGTCACCTTGGACTAAAGTCCCCCACTCCAGGGAAGCACTTTACAGGGGTCTCCCCTCAGGAGATGCTCCCTGCAGTGGCCCATTGTTCATGGTTGATGAGAGCACCGACCCTGAGCCCTAATTTTTAGCCCCCACCACAGGAAACCATCACCACCATTGCCACCAGGAACAAACCCCAGGGTCCCTTCCTCTATCCTCCCTTCTGCAGGCTCTGGCTGGTCTGGAGGCCTGGCATGTCACTTTGCATCCCTCCTCCCAAAGGGCCCTGGCCTCTGTCTTGGGGAGGAAGGGGAGGGGTGAGAGAGTGGGTTCGAGCCGGAGGGCAGTGGCATACCAGCTGAGCTCCGCCCTCAGGCTCAGTCCCTTCATCACCCACCCTACCCCACAAGCACTCTTGGGGGACTCACATCCTTCACCTGGCCCTGTAGTTTCAGGGATCCCAAAACCTGAAGTGACCTGGTTCCTGGATGGTGTCCCTGTGAGGAGTCGAGAGGGCACCATCGAGGTTTATGAAGCTGAGGGGACCCATTACCTCTGCCTGCGGAGAGCCCGGGCCCGGGACAGTGGGAGCTACAGCTGCACAGCCACCAATGTCCGAGGCCAGGTGTCCTGTCGCTGGACCCTCCTGGTGAAAAGTGAGTACATCCCTCAAGGTCACCCTGGCTTCTCTGTGGGAGGACCTTCGTGGGGTGCTTCACACATGGCACCAGTGTCATCTCCTACAGTCCCCTGCCCAGGGGGTACCACCTGAGAGAAACATCATTCCTGCCTACTGGCCATGGTCAAAGTCATTGCTCCAAGGGAGTGATTCCTGATGGGAATTCACAGCAGGATCACTTCAGAACAGACAGCCCCAGCCCAGCTGTGAGCTGCCTTTTTCTAGTTCCTCAGGTGCCTGTCTGAGGGCTCACTTTGAGCCAGACAGACACACTTAGAGTGATGTGAAGTGATGTGGGTGCCCCCTCTCTTCTGCTCACTGTAGTATCTGTTTATAAAAGTAGTGCATGTGCAGTGTGAGGAATTTAAACAATGTGTAATCGTATGGCTCAGAAATAAGTGTTTTTTTTAATTTTTTAAAATAAATTTGGCATTATGCTGCTTGTAAACTGCTTGCTATTCTAATTTGTTCATGTTCCATAGGCATTTTTCAGTATTATTTCTTTCTATACTTCTTATAGGACTTCCCTGGTGGCTCACATGGTAAAGCATCTTGCTTACAATGCGGGAGACCTGGGTTTGATCCCTGGGTCGGGAAGATCCTCTGGAGAAGGAAATGGCAACCCACTCCAGTACTCTTGCCTGGAAAATCCCATGGACGGAGGAGCCTGGTAGGCTACTGTCCATGGGGTCACAAAGAGTCGGACACGACTGAGCAACTTCACTTCAACTTCACTTCACATACTTCTTATATCATTTGAAAACATGCTTTGTAATGACTATATATTTCATAGAATGATGTCTAGCCCTTGCCTTATTGTTGTTTCCATTTAGATTGTTTTGATTGTTTCCAGTTTTTTCCTACTGTAACAAAACTGTTTTCGATAGTCTTATACCCACCTATCTCTCTGTGAGATTTCCCCCTACTTTAAATGCTATTTAGGAATCCTAGAGCCATGTCCTACTGTTGAGGAAATTAGTAAACCACAGAGATAGAACCAGCACATTGCAGGCTGTTGGAAAACTTATGAGACAATAACCTGCACTTACTTTTTCAGCAAGTAAATTGCAAACAAAAAGGAAAGAAGGTACAGTCTATAGGAAACTTAAATGAAAAGACACAGGAGACACCAATAATCACAATACCTGGACTTTGCATGGATCCTGATTGAGATACCTTAATAAAAATTTTTATAAGAAAATCAGGAAAATTTGAGCATTGATATTCAATATAAAGGAATTAGTGCTATTTTTAAGATGTGATGATGGAATCTGTGGTTATTTTTTCAAAGTCTGAATATTTTAGATATATAAGTTGAGTTACTTACTAGTGAAATGATAGAATTTATGATCATATCAGAATCCATGTATGTTGGGACTCAGTGTAGGGTATGAATGAAGTGAGACTGGCCATTATGAAAGTTGAAAAACAAGTATATGATGATTCACTATACAACTTTTGTATGTTTCTGTCTACTGTAGTGTGTGTTTTAAATTTGTTATAATAAATGTTTCAAAAAAAAAAAAGAACCTAGTTCATTCACACAGTAGGATGCCATGCAGCCAGTGGAACAAACGTACCTGACCTGTAGACTGGTGGTGAGACCTGTCCAAGATATGTTAATATGGGGATGAGCCAAGTGCAGAGAGAAACGTGTGTATCATATGCTGATTGCAATAAAGGGAAAAAAAAATCTATGTACACAAAGCAAACTGATGCTTGTGTGTGCATAAACATTTCTGGGAAGGCCCCGAATTTCCTTTAGGAAGAGAAAGTAGGGGTCAGTAGGAAAGGGTGAGAGATAGTCTTGCTTTTCACTGTATACTATTGACTCGCTTCTTAATTGGGAATTTTACTACATTTGTGAATTCCTTTGCAAGGAATATCACCCATTCATTTGGAGGTGGAAGTGCCTGTAGGCAGACGTCCCAGGTCAGGAAACCTGACCTTCATCGTTCAGGGCTATGTGTTAGAGTGGGGGACTCACTTGGAATCATGGCCACCAAAGGTTAAAAAAACAACAGGCTTTGGTTGGAGCCTACCGTCTTACCTGGATTTCTCTTACCTTGGACGTGGGGTCTCTCTTCAGGGCTGCCTCAGCAAAGGGCGGCTGCTGCCCCTGACCTCCGGCCCAGGGTAGCTCCTCTCAGCGCCCACCCCTGACCTCCAGCCCACGTAGCTCCTCTTGGCTCCTGCCCCTGACCTCCGGCCCAGGTTAGCTCCTAGACATCCTGGAATGTGAAGTCAAGTGGGCCTTAGAAAGCATCACTACGAACAAAGCTAGTGGAGGTGATGGAATTCCAGTTGAGCTATTTCAAATCCTGAAAGATGACACTATGAAAGTGCTGCACTCAATATGCCAGCAAATATGGAAAACTCAGCAGTGGCCACAGGACTGGAAAAGGTCAGTTTTCATTCCAATCCCAAAGAAAGGCAATGCCAAAGAATGCTCAAACTACTGCACAATTGCACTCATCTCACACGCCAGTAAAGTAATACTTAAAATTCTCCAAGACAGGCTTCAGCAATACATGAACCGTGAACATCCAGATGTTCAAGCTGGTTTTAGAAAAGGCAGAAGAACCAGAGATCAAATTGCTAACATCCGCTGGATCATCGAAAAAGCAAGAGAGTTCCAGAAAAACATCTATTTCCGCTTTATTGACTATGCCAAAGCCTTTGACTGTGTGGATCACAATAAACTGTGGAAAATTCTGAAAGAGATGGGAATACCAGACCACCTGACCTGCCTCTTGAGAAACCTGTATGCAGGTCAGGAAGCAACAGTTAGAACTGGACATGGAACAACAGACTGGTTCCAAATAGGAAAAGGAGTACATCAAGGCTGTATATTGTCACCCTGCTTATTTAACTTATATGCAGAGTACATCATGAGAAATACTGGGCTGGAAGAAACACAAGCTGGAATCAAGATTGCTGGGAGATATATCAATAACCTCAGATATGCAGATGACACCACCCTTATGGCAGAAAGTGAAGAAGAACTAAAGAGCCTCTTGATGAAAGTGAAAGAGGAGAGTGAAAAAGTTGGCTTAAAGCTCAGCATTCAGAAAACTAAGATCATGGCATCTGGTCCCATCACTTCATGGCAGATAGATGGGGAAACAGTGGAAACAGTGGCTGACTTTATTTTTCTGGACTCCAAAATCACTGCAGGTGGTGATTGCAGCCATGAAATTAAAAGATGCTTACTCCTTGGAAGAAAAGTTATGACCAACCTAGACAGCATATTAAAAAGCAGAGACATTACTTTGCCAACAAAGGTCCGTCTAGTCAAGGCTATGGTTTTTCCAGTAGTCATGCATGGATGTGAGAGTTGGACTATAAAGAAAGCTGAGGGCCAAAGAATTGATGCTTTTGAACTGTGGTGTTGGAGAAGACTCTTGGGAGTCCCTTGGACTGCGAGCAGATCCAACCAGTCCATCCTAAAGGAGATCAGTCCTGGGTGTTCTTTGGAAGGACTGATGTTGAAGCTGAAACTCCAATAATTTGGCCATCTGATGTGAAGAGCTGACTCATTGGAAAAGACCCTGATGCTGGGAAAGATTGAGGGCAGGAGGAGAAGGGGACGACAGAGGATGAGATGGCTGGGTGGCATCATCGACTCGATGGACATGGGTTTGGGTGGACTCAGGGAGTTGGTGATGGGCAGGGAGGCCTGGCATGCTGTGGTTCATGGGGTCACAGGGAGTCGGACGTGACTGAACTGAACTGAACTTGGTTGGAGCATTAACGATTATTATTAAATGGAAACTGTGCATCGAGCCTGTACCTACACAAATTGGGAGTGAAAGACAATGTTGATTTTTAAGCCATTGCAGAGCTGAGGGAGAGGGTAGAAACTGGACATGCCACGAAGCTTGCTGTTCTTACCAAGATTCAGCGGCATGATTGTTTTAGGATGAAAGTTCCTCAGAATGCTGCAAGTCTTTGGTTAATTTCCAGAGTTCTGAGAAAGCTGATGTTGAGTACTTTGCCAGGGCTCTTGCTCCTTGTCTGGAGGAGAACTTAACGGAAGTCCTAAGTCCTCCATCCCAGAAGTCTGGCTTGCCTGCCTTTCTCCTTCAGTGCAGTCGCTCAGTCGTGTCCAACTCTTTGCAACACCATGAATTGCAGCACGCCAGGCCTCTCTGTCCATCACCAACTCCCGGAGTCTACCCAAACCCACGTCCATCGAGTCAGTGATGCCATCCAACCATCTCAGCCTCTGTTGTCCCCTTCTCCTCCTGCCCCCAATCCTACCCAGCATTTGGGTCTTTTCCAATGAGTCAGCTCTTCGCATGAGGTGGCCAAAGTATTGGAGTTTCAGCTTCAACATCAGTCCTTCCAATGAACAGCCAGGACTGATATCCTTTAGGATGGATTGATTGGATCTCCTTGCAGTCCAAGGGACTCTCAAGAGTCTTCTCCAACACCACAGTTCAAAAGCATCAATTCTGCGGCGCTCAGCTTTCTTCACCGTCCAACTCTCACATCCATACGTGACCACTGGAAAAACCATAGCCTTGACTAGACGGACTTTTGTTGGCAAAGTAATGTTTCTGCTTTTAAATATGCTATCTAGGTTGGCCATAACCTTCCTTCCGAGGAGTAAGCGTCTTTTAATTTCATGGCTGCAATCACCATCTGCAGTGATTTTGGAGCCCAAAAAAATAAAGTCTGACACTGTTTCCACTGTTTCCCCATCTATTTCCCATGAAGTGATGGGACCAGATGCCATGATCTTAGTTTCCTGAATGCTGAGCTTTAAGCCAACTTTTTCACTCTCCTCTTTCACTTTCATCAAGAGGCTCTTTAGTTCTTCTTCACTTTCTGCCATAAGGGTGGTGTCATCTGCATATCTGAGGTTATTGATATTTCTCCCAGCAATCTTGATTCCAGCTTGTGTTTCTTCCAGCCCAGTATTTCTCATGATGTACTCTGCATATAAGTTAAATAAGCAGGGTGACAATATACAGCCTTGATGTACTCCTTTTCCTATTTGGAACCAGTCAGTTGTTCCATGTCCAATTCTAACTGTTGCTTCCTGACCTGCATACAGGTTTCTCAAGAGACAGGTCAGATGGTCTGGTATTCCCATGTCTTTCAGAATTTTCCACTGATTATTGTGATCCACACAGTCAAAGGCTTTGGTATAGTCAATAAAGCGGAAATAGATGTTTTTCTGGAACTCTCTTGCTTTTTCGATGATCCAGCGGATGTTAGCAATTTGATCTCTGGTTCCTCTGCCTTTCCTAAACCAGCTTGAATATCTGGAAGTTCATGGTTCACGTATTGCTGAAGCCTGGCTTGGAGAATTTTGAGCATTACTTTACTAGCATGTGAGATGAGTGCAATTGTGCAGTAGTTTGAGCATTATTTGGCATTGCCTTTCTTTGGGATTGGAACGAAAACTGACCTTTTCCAGTCCTGTGGCCACTGCTGAGTTTTCCAAACTTGCTGGCATATCGAGTACAGCACTTTCACGGCATCACCTTCGAGGATTTGAAATAGCTCAACTGGAATTCCATCACCTCCACTAGCTTTGTTCGTAGTGATGCTTTCTAAGCTGTTCTGAAGTCTCTAGAAGGCTTCACCAAGAAGCAGGTCATCTAACACCTCTTTCTCTTTCTTCCTATCACTGCAGAAAAGCTGCCTTCTTCCCTTACCAAGACTTCTCCTTCCATCCTTCCCAGACCCACAAGAAATCAGGTCTAATAATGATTGACCTTCCCACCATTTCTTCAGTCTCTCCCCCTCTCCTTATCTAGAGACCCCTTTCTCCTCCCTACAGGCATGATCTGGTCTCGCCTCATCTAAAAAGGAAAAGAAAATCTTCCCTCTGCCTCACTGCCCCTTAAGTTCCCAAGTTTTCTCTATACTCCTTTTACCCCAAAACTTGCTGCTAGTCCAGTCTCTGTGCCCAGCTTCCATCTGATGGTAAGAGCTAACACCGCCCTGAAAGCCTGTTCAATGAGTCAGGCTCTATGCTGAAGACTTTACTTGCATGACTCTATTTAGTAATCTCAACAGTCTTAAGAGATAATCACAGTTACATCCATTTTCCAAATGAGAATACTGAGCTGTAGTGAGGTTAAGCTACTTGCTCAAGGTCCCATGACTTGTAAAAAAAAAAAAAAAAGCATATTCCTAACCCATGTTGGTCTGACACAAAAGCCCGTGTTGTTTGCAGTGCCTCCTAAGAGGATTTCACTAATGAGGGAAGTCGATGCCTCCTGGGAGCAAAGGGGTGGAGGTGGTGTCTCCCTTCACCTGCCTAGGTAAGCTGGCATCCCTTCACTCTGTACCTGTCCATTCAGATGCACCACATTCTGATTATAGCTGTGTTGCCACTGCCTGCTCTCCTATTAGGGTACCCTTGGGCTAGAGGAGGAGGTGTGGACGTAGAGTCAGAGAATTGGGTGTAAAGCCTTGCTTTACCACTGGGCTTGACTGTGGGAAATTATTAACTTCATCTGTAAAACAAGTTAAAGATAGCAGTCTCATGGCATTGTCACTGTCACCTCTGGAAAAGTACCTAGTAAGCCCTCGAATATTAGTTTTTGCCCTAAAACCTTTGTACTCTCAATATAATAGAGTTTTCCCCTCATCACTGTATTGAATAGCTTCTCTGAAGACTACCAGTGGGCTATTGTCTCATCACAAAATCCAGTTGCCTTAAATCAGCCACCTTGACTCTTCTGCAGCATGTTCTGGTTGTTGTAGAAAAGATTTTATATCCCCATTGCTCTTAATTATGGCCCTCAAGCAAAATGTTCCCCAACTCACCTATGTAGAAGTCTTCTATGGAGTTCAGCTCATTGGTTCTCAATGAAAATGTTGGGGATTGAGGCCCCCAGTGTTTCTGGACTACTGGCCTAGATTAGAAAACTAGAACTCATGTAAGTCCTTGTCATTTGATTCTGCCTTGGACTTGGAAAAAAAATAACTATAATAATTTAAAATTGAAATGTCCTCACGAGTGGACATGTGGTCTTTCCAAGTAAAAAGATATTCATAAGAGTGTTCAAGGTCTTTTTGTTACATACAATGTTTTAGTGTTCATCCTTGTATCTTTTGAGTAAACCATAACAGTATACTTCTATGATAAGATCATAGAATTGCCAGTCTAGTTTTTTTATGTATATATATTGTTGAGGATTTTTTTTTTTTAAGACTTTCTTTTAATGTGGACCATTTTTAAAAGGTTTTATTGAATTTGTTACAGTATTGCTTCTGTTTTATGTTTTGGTTTTTTGGTTACAAGGCATGTGGGGTCTCAAGCTCTCCAACCAGGGATCGAACCCGCACCTCCTGCATTGGAAGGCAAAGTCTTAACCACTGGACGTCCAGGGACATCCGTATAAATTGTTTTTTGAGTCAGTTTAGACGATTTATGTTTTCCTTGAAAAAATCTATTTTATCCACATTTTCAATCTAAGAAAACATTTCAGCCAAAGATTTTTAAAATTTTTTTTAAAAAAGTGTGCAGGATCTGATGGGGCATGTCAAAGACAATATAAGACAGGAGAAAGTAGAATAAGGCCAAGAAAAGTGGATGAAGGAGGTCCGTGGATGCTCCAGGACAGTGAAAGTCCAGACAAGACAGGAGGGACCCGTGTCCTGGAGGAGAAGATGCTGGCCTGGTCCTGAGCACTCCCAGACGTGGGGTGTCTTGTGATGATGAAAAAGGCCCTGAAGTCACTCTGCTTCAGGCTCCAGGTCTCCACATGGTTACAGCCTGCTTCCCTGTGTGATGATGGATGAGGCAAAGCCAGGCCACTGAGAAAGCAAGCCCTGGGTGCCCAGGGCAATGAGGTGGCTGCCTGTGGTCAATCCCCAGCGTGGGCCAGTAGTGATCTGAGATGGCCTGTCTGTCCTTTGCCCTCACAGAGCCAGCTGTGATGGAGGTGGCCCCCTCATTCTCCAGTGCCCTGAAGGACTGCACCGTCGTTGAGGGCCAGGACTTTGTGCTGCAATGCTCAGTGCAGGGGACCCCAGTGCCTCGAATCACTTGGCTGCTCAATGGTGAGACCCCCTGCTCCAGCCCCCTGAGCCTTTGGCCTTGCCTGAATTCCTGCTTAGTTTCCCCATATATCACTCTGAATCATTTATGCATGAGGAAGAAGCATGGAGAATAGAGAGAGCATGGGACCTGGGAGTCTGCCAATGCCTGGCTGGGGACACGGGGCAAGTTTTACCCCTCTCTGAGCCTTGAGCTCCTCATCTGCAAGACAAGAATGAGGCCACCTACCTTTCCGGATGGTGATTGTCAAATTAGATTCTTTATATATAACAGTTAATGAGATGCCTGGCACATAGGTGCACAAGCAATTTAGCTTCTTTTCATACAACCAGGCTCACAAGTAGGCTCTCAATAAATATTTGTTGAGTCAATAAGTGAACAAAAAAGCCCACAAATTAATGAACCACACTAGCAGTTGCTCATGGGATCTTACATTTTATTTAGTGGCAGGTGGTTTAGGGGTTCATAGACCAGTAATTCTTTTTAACAACATAGTCTTATAGAGACATCCCAACTTTCTTTTTGCCAAGTAAAGTCCTTTGAAAAAAAAATAATTATTACATATTATCACCCTTCTCTCTCTCTCTCTTTTTTTTTTAAAGAATAAAGCCTTTAAATTCCAAATGTATATATGGGAGAACTCTATCACTAGAACTGAAATAGTCCATAAAATTTATGAAGTTGAATTGGTCTGCTTTTTGGGGACCTTAGGGGAGGCTGAAAGGATGCCTGTACTTGTCCTCCTCTGTATTGAGTGGTTGGGTGACGCTGGATGCCCCACTTTATTACCCTGGGCATCAACCTCTTTATTGGTGAGGAGATGGATTGGAACAGAGGTTTAGAGTCTCTACCAGCTCTTGCAGCAGACGAAATGAACTCTTTGAGGGATCAGCAGCCTGTGCACCAAACAGTCCTCAGGCATCTCTGCACTGTTGCCATGTGGCCATGAACCTGCCTCGTCGGTATGGTTTGCTCAGGCTTTGCTAGAAATGCTCTTTAGTCAGTGTAGGAAGTTGCCTTGGTGTCTCCCTATCTGTGGACTTCTTGGGCAGAGAGGTGAGAATGGGGGTCTCCCCCTCCACCCCTTACTACCGACAGAGCTCCTGTTGGATCCCACAACTGACGGCACAGAGGTGGCCTCCTTGCAGTTGGAACACAGCATGGATGTTAAGGGCTAGGAACGGATCTGAACAAGAGTGTTTCCCTTCTGCTTAGCTCAGGGTCCAGGCCAGGCATCAGGAAACAGTGTCTATAAAAGGCCAGATGGTACATGTGTCCAGCTTTGCACGCCACACAGTCTCTGTCACAACTATTCAATTCTGCTGTCATGGCACAAAACGCAGCCAGAGACCATACGTAAATGAATGCAATAAAACTTTATTTATAGACACAAATGTGAATTCATTTAATTTTCACACACGTCATGAAATATCCCTCCCTTGATTTTTTCCCAACATTTAAAATATGTAAAAACTATCCTTAACTTTCAGACTATACAAAAACAGGCTTCAAGTGGGATGTGGCCTAGGAGCAGGAGTTCGCTGACCTCTGGTTTACACCTCTCCAGACTGAAAGGCAACCCACCTTCTTCCTCTTAGTGAATCTTTTCACACTGTTCTCACTAGAGGGCGATCATGCACAAGTCAGGGGCCCTTGACCGTCAACTCTGGTTTTACCAGTCTAGGAGCTGGGAGTTCTGTGTCACCCAATTCTGAGTGCCCTGAGCCAACAACTCCTTTCTGGGGCCACCGTTGCACCCCATGCTTGAGGAGTCAAAATGAGTTATGCTCCAGTAAAAGGGGAGCTCTCAAACAGCTTGCCGGTACAGATTTCGACAGCAGAGGCACTTTGCTGGCAGTCGGGGAAGATACTGGCATTCTCAAGAAAAAGAGCTTTTAGGGACACACACACACACTGAGCAGTGTTCAGTCCTCACAGTAGCAGGATCCTGGCCCCTTGGCTCTCCCAGCCCCCAGCCCCACCTCTATGAAGTGCATTGGGCCAGCGGAATCTCTTCCCTCTGGCCCTGTGGCTGGCTTGGCAGCCTCTGTCATAGAAACAAGAGTGTTGCTATGAGCAGAAGAAAACACTGCATCGTGCAGAGAAAACCTCTTGCTACACTTTCTGCCTCTCCCACTGCCTACCCCCTGTTTTATGAAGTGCAAACCAGGACCCTGGGGCTGACAGGGAAAGGAACTGACAGTTGCTTCCTATATGGTGAATGGACACATTCCTGCTCTAAGGCCAGGACCTTCAGTAATGAAATTTTCTTTTTTCCCGGAAATGAAAACTCACATCCTGAGATAATAAAATCCTGGGAACGTATAGCATTAAGGAAACCACTGAATTTCATGGCACACACTTCTGTCTCCATGCAGGACTTTATGGGACCTGAATAAAGGGCCTCTCACGCAAGGGACTCTTGGAAGAAGGGGCCAGAGTTGTTTTTTTAATCCCCTGCATTTATCTTTTCTGTGAATCCTAAATTGCAACTCATTGCAGCATTAGGTTGAGGGCGCAGAATCGCTTCTGATAAATATCTGCAGTGGGAAATAGGCTCATTGTTTCTGGAAACATCTAAAAGGAGCTGGGAGCCTCATGTGCAGTCTGGGTGAGGTCCATTCTGCCTGAGGCTGGGCTCTGGGCCAGGTGACCCTGTGAGATTCTTTCCAGGCTTAGAATCCTGTGAAGTCTAGGATGTGTATCTGGGGACTATTTATTTAAACAATGCACAGAACTCTGTCCCTTTCCCGCCTGTATTCTAAATGCCTCCAGAATCTTTCCCCCACATCCTACCAGCCCCAGCCTTGCTCCTCCACCCTCACAATCACCCCCTCTCCTTCACCTCCCTGGCTCCTGCCTCTTTCTCTCCCCCTTGAGCCTCTGTCCAGCTGACTGGGGATGGTCCTAACACATCATGAGCCCTCAGTGGGCCTGAGCAAGTGTGAGGAATCCCCGTGTCATGACAGCAGCCGCCCTGCTGAGGACAGGACTCCCACCCCTCTGCCAGCTGCTCCCTGGCCTGAGCCCTCCTGTGCTTCCCTCCCCAGGACATCCCATCCAGTACGCCCACTCCACCTGCGAAGCTGGCGTGGCTGAGCTGCACATCCAGGACACCCTCCCGGAGGACGATGGCACCTACACCTGTCTGGCTGAGAACACCGTGGGGCAGGTGTCCTGCAGTGCCCGCATCACTGTCCAGGGTAGGAGCCTCTGGGCACCCCTCTAGAAGCACCTTTCCTGCCAACACATCTGCTTTGGAGAAAGGGCACCGCACCTGAAGGCAGGCAGGTGGAGGCAGTGGCCTCCAGAAGCTCACACTGTCCAGGGTCTGCCACCGGAGATGGACGTGCAAGCCCAGTCCTCCACTCCTCACCCCACTGTGGCTGAGGGAAGATGCAGGGGCGAGAGGCAAAGACTCCCTTGGTTCGAGAAGCTTCCAGTCTGATAGGCAGAAAACCACACCCACTGAAAGAGGACTAATTCCTGTAGGACTCAAGCTCTCACAAACGACCCTTTGTGCACTGGGGGACACCAGGTAACAGGTGCCAGTATCGAGGCTCCCAGAGAGCCAGTTTGTCCCGTTTCCTTCTGCCCTCCCTCCTCCCTACCACCCCAGGCTTGATCTTGCACCTCGGCAGCCTGGTGTCCAGTAATCTGATTAGCATGGTCATCATGCAATGATCAGCGCCAAGTGTTTAGTCCCAGAAGTCCCGGGGGGAGCCACAGACTCAAGATAGCGTCTGGGCTGTGGTATTGGCAGGCATGGTGACAGAGCTGGAGAAGGTCTTCTTGGGCCCAGGGTGTTCAGGTAAGCCTGATTCCCCACCCTCAGCTGGGCCTGGGCCCCCAGGTCCCACAGTGACTGGAGACTGAGTGCTTAGACCGGGTGTGTCGTGCCCTGCTTTGCCGGCAGCTCAGTAGGAGACACGCCATCCTGCTCTGTTCCCCCAGGCTCAGCCTCTTGGGGAGAGTCTTCTTGTATCTGAGCAGCAGCCTTCCAGGGGACCTTAGAGGTGGTTTCACTGAAAAGGGTGAGGGAAAATCATATGTTGGTTACCTCGCTAGATACTGTCACCTCACCTGTATTTTCTCGATTCTCAAAAACCCTGGAAGGGCTGTTGGAGGGGGCAGCACTCTTCCTATCTTTCACAGAAGAGTCTGGAGGTCTCAAGAAGTCAATGTCACTTGCCTTGTGAGCCACACTGGCCTTTGCAACCCAGATCTCCAAGCCCCTGCTCATTCCCTGTCCTTTTCCTGAGGGCAAGTCCCCTGGCCCCAGAGTGGGAATGACCCTCACCCTAGGGGCTAGGCAGTGTCACCCCTGAGGGATAAAGGAATGGCACCGACAGCCTGTCTGCCTAGGAGGGGGACACGCTCTCTAGCCTCTGATTCCTCTGCGATTCCTCCGGAGCGCCTGGCATGGAGTCACCACCTGGGGACTGGCTCTGCTTCTTCCCAGGAGGCCCTCCTCCTCTCATCCCTGCCTGACTGTGGCCCCAGGAGCTTGTCGGCCTCATTCTAGTTTACACTTCTTCTGTTCTTTCCTCACGGATCTCACTCATGGCTGATTGACGGGTCTGGGGATATCGTGGATCCAGGCCAGGGTTGCTGCTTCCACCTTCCCCCCACCCCTGGGCTCTCCTTGGAGGTCTGAGAGGCCTACCCCAAAGTGGGAGTGGTGGACAGGGCCAGAGAGGTGCGTGATGGTCGTGTGGTCTGAGCCTCCTTGGCTGGCTTTAGCCAAGGGCCCTGCTGATCCAGAGCCTGTCCTGGGCTGCCTGTGTTTAGATTGGATTAGAGGGACCCCACTGAGCTAACAGTCCCAGTGGAGGTGGAGGTCCCCAGAAGAGGGGCAAGAAGACTCTGGGGCCATCCTCCTTGCCCCCCCTAGGTCTGTGGGAGGAGTGGGGCCTGGATGGTTGCCCATCTGAGCATGTTTCAAAGCAGAAACAGAGCGGTCCTGTCAAGGACTCTGCCAGAGCTGTTTGGATCTGCTCTGAAAACAGCCCTGTGTGAGCAGGACACCCCCCTACCCCTCCCCCCCACCCCGCCCAGTGTGGGGTTTGACTGGCCTGTGAAGGCCAAACAGAGGCTCAGCTACCATAAATGGTGAAGGAGGCTGTAAGACGTGGCCACGCTCCGGCCGCAGTGCTGGGCTGTCTGCACAGGATCGGGGAGGCCGAGCCTGGCACAGTGACACCCCTGGCTCCATGCCCAGGGCACCCGGGGGGCTCTGGTCTACGTCCCACACTAGCCTCAGCCATGGAGTTTTTCTTACTTTATTGGCAGCTTGTTTGGCTGCAGCCTCTGTGGTGGCTCAGAGGGTGGGAGATGACCGTAGTGGAGGCATTTGTCCCATGCAGTGTGGACCACTGGCCCGGCCTCTCGCTCAGCTGCCCAGGCCTGGCCTTTCTGTCCCCTCTGTGTGGCCCCAGGCCACAGCTGGAGTGTGGACTGACTGACCAGCTGTAAGTCCTGCTGCCAGGCTGCTGTGTCCTGTGCTAATGACGTGGGACGTGCTCAGGAGCCCCAACCTTTAAACAAGATGAACTCTTTCCAAATGGCAAGTCTAAGGAGCAGTATTACCAAAGGATCAGCTCTGCTACACTGGGTGGTCGTTTTTCCTGTCTGTCTGTTCGTTTGGTTTTGGTAAAAGAAGGGAGAATCAGAATCAGAGAAAGCAGATGTTGGGCCACACGCTAAAGCCATAGACTGAGCATCCTGTTCAGGGAATTCTGGCCACAAGAGGGTGCCGTTCATCAATACCTCTCCCTCTGCTGTTCTGATTTCCAGGGAGGAGGGGTTCTAGGGCAACTTTTGCGGAAGGAGAGTTTAGCACATCCTTGTTGAAGGCCAGACATGGGTGCTCTTTCTCACATCTTTAGCCTTTTGCCAAGGTTTTGCCAGCATCGAGAAGTTGCTCACTCAGCATTCTGATGGGCCTTCTGCAGCCTCTTTTCCCTGCTTTCTCTGTTTTCTCACCTCTGTAACCCCCTCCTCCCCAAATCTGACTAACTCCCTCCCACGAATGTCACTTCTCTTACCTGCTGTACCTCTCTTATCACAGTGCTTACTTACAAGCAAATTTTTCCTGAGCACCTCCTTGGCGCTAAACATTGTTCTGGGGAAACTGCCATGAACAGAAAACAGATCCTGTCTTCCTGCCTGTTACATTCTGATGGATGGTCCGCAGCTGGCTTAATCCAGTATTGACAAGTGCTATTAAGAAAACAGAAATAGAGAGGCGGTGTAAGGGATCCTTTCTTAGGTGGGTGCTAGAGGAGACCTCTTGGGAAAGGTGACATTTGAGGAGAGACCTCATGAACTGGAAAAAAGACTGCTCCAGGCAGGTGGAACAGCAAGTGCAAAGACTTGCACTTGGGAACAAGAGCAGACTGTTCAAGGGACAGTGAGGCTGCAGCAAAGAGAGTTGGGTAGGGGAAAGTGGTAGAAGTTAGGTTCACCGAGAGAGGCAGGGGTACATCATGCAAGCCTCTAGAAGGGCGATGAGGGGAGAAAGCATTTTATCCTAACATGAAATTTCCTCTAATTGCCTGTTCAACTGCCTTTTTTGCTACACTGTTGGCTCCCTGCAGGCAGGGATCATGTCTTATTATTGCATGTAGCGCATGTCCTACTGTGTGAACCTGTGTTCAGTGAATGGATGAAGGAAAAATGGAGGTGGGTGAGTCTCTGTGGTAGTACAGGGGGTATTCCCTCCACCTCCTCTCTTGCCTGGGGGTTCACAGCTCAAGGAGGTGCTCAGCAAACCTGCACGCTAGCTCTCAAACGCCCCCCAACAGATATTCCTGCTTTCCTTCTCCCATACTAGGAAAAAGTCCCCAGTAGTTAACTAGGCCATGAAAATCTTCCCTCCTGACCCAGGATAGAGCCTAAAGGATGATTAATCTAAATTCCTGCAGAACCCAGGAAGATCAGAGGAGGATAAATATTTCAGTGTATATGCACTGAGTTATTGATGTGGGGGCTTCCTTAGACTAGAATCTTTTAATTTCTCTCCCCTTGGAGTATCTTTGTAAAGGCTAAAATTCTTAAGTGACTAGATTTATTAACCTGCTAATGTGCCCATTTAGACAGAGTGTCTCAGCCTAATGTTTTGTTTATTTAAGTGAAGGCCTGCTGGGCTCTTAAAGGCACCGAAGGACATAAAATGTGGATAAGTTAAATTTTTAAAAAGCCTGATTTCTAAAATAAAAAATGAAATTTAATAAGCGTATTTACTAGAGTGTTTGTTTTGATAAAGAGCCTCTAATGAAAGTAATGGGCACCAGGGAATCAGCCATTCTCTGGACAGGGAAAGCATCAGTAAGAGCCCAGCTGGCTTTCAGATTAGTGACAAGCCCTCTGCAGGGCAGCTTGGAACACTGTGTGTGTATGTGTGTGTGTGTGTGTGTGTGTGTGTGTGTGTGTGTGTTCAGTCATGTCTGACTCCTTGTGAACCCATGGACTGTAGTCCACAAGGCTCCTCTGTCCTTGGAATTTTCCAGGCAAGAATACTGAAGTGGGTTGCCATTTCCTTCTCCAGGGGATCTTCTCAGCCCAGAGATTGACCCGCGTCTCTTGCATCTCCAGCGCTGACATAGGGATTCTTTACCACTGCACCACCTGGAAAGCCCCTTGCTTTAAGCACTGGCAGCCTCTTAAATGTATTAAAAAAGAAAGTTCTGGGGGCTTCCCTGGTGGCTCAGTGGTAAAGAATCTGCATGCCAATGCAGGAGACATGAGTTTGATCCCTGGTCTGGAAAGATCCCACATAATATGGGACAACTAAACTCATGCTCCACAACCACGAGCATGTCGCATCACAGTCTCCTTCTGCAGTCACTGCAGGTCATCTGTAGCATTTTTTTACTTGGAGTCCTTGGTCAGGGATGCCATCCAGAATTATAGCTTTGTGTTCCTAATGGAAAAATGTGATCTGTGCTTTGACAGTGTGGTAGAGAGTGTGGTTTCCAGACGTGCCTCCAGAGGGTACATGGGCTGGTTTGGATGGTTTACCTCTACGTTTAGAGTTTGATTATAACTCCTAAGGCACTAAGAAGGCTGTGGTTGTAATATACTCCCACTTCCCATCTGGTAAGCCTATCATTACTGCTCAGAGATTCTTTGAGGGGGAGGGGGAGTGTCATATGTCATTATTTCCTTTCATTCTTTTCCTTTCTACTTCTTCACATTTGCTTCTTAGGGTCTGGAGAAATCAGTGGGGAGAAGGAAACCAAAAGAGAGGGCATGGCTATGGGGGAAAGGCTCTCTTTTCATGCCCAACAAGTAGACCATTTGCTGACTCTCCAAGTCGGTTTATTCAGTTAGGAGACAGACTTTTGTTGGGAGAGAGTTCACAGACATCCCTGGAGAGGGATTTGCACTGTGCATAAATGCGCTGCCAATGGGGAGTGGCTGGGCGAAGGTAACCCTGATGAGCCCTTGAGTCAACAGTCCTGGAGCTTAGGGAAAGGAGGAGGCCAGACTGAGACCCCTGGACCCTGCTGGATTTTGAGCACCAGATCAAGGAAGGAGGGAGGATTGTGCTTCCGGAACTGTCTTTCATTGGTGATTCACTGAATGTCCATAGTATATAACAGGGAGAAAAGTATAACAGTGTGTGGAGTGAATCAGATTTGCTGTTGGAAAGGTATTTTGCATTTTTATGACTAAACAAAATATTTCAGTTTCGAAACTTAAGGAAAATCTTTAGTAGCTCAGAGATGAAGGCAATAATTTTCCCTCTCCCTAACTGCATCTTCAGGAGGTCCATGTGTCTGCACACCTGCGAGGTGTGGGGGCAGGGGATGTAGGAAGTAGGGGAGGGCCTTTCCATGTCCGTTTTTATTTGGTGACAACCTGTGAATCCAGGGACGCTGGTGTCAGAGCAGGGAGGCTACTGACAGACAGGGCCTGAGGCTCTGACAGCAGGACTTACTAAAAACTGTGACAGGCAGTGGTCCCTCTTAGGGGGAGCCCTGGGGAGCTCTTTAGATGGTAGAGAATTCTGTCTGTTTCATACTGGTGTCGTCATCTGTTTAAACACTTTAAAGGTGACATTATTAATTTTTTATTTTAATCTGACACAAGTTTTGAATGAGCTGGGAGCCTTCTAAGAGCCATTTTCAAGGCAAACTACTCATGTACATTTAATGCAAATTCAGTCCATAAACATGGGGCGCTTTAGAGAGCAGTAAGTTGGCTAGTAAAAGTTGACAGGTGGGAAAAACTTCCCAGAGAAAATTTCTAAGGAGAAATTTGAAAGTGTTTTTCTTGCTAAACCCATGTAAAGAGAGGAAGGATTCAGAAGGGAAGAACAGGCAAATGATTGCAGTACCAAAGAAGACATTTGGATCCACACCAGCACTATAACAAAGCTGTAGGGGCTTCTTAATTTTCAAGCCCAAGAAAGCCCAAGGCCTTGCTCATGTCTCCAGTTTTGATGAGCAAGTTTATACCAGTTGTTGTTGTTCAGTCGCTAGGTCGTATCTGAGTCTTTGCAACCTCATGAACTGTAGCGCACCAGGCTTTCCTGTCCTTCACCATCTCCCAGAGCTTGCTCAAACTCATATCCATTGAGTAGGTGATGCCATGCAACCATCTCATCCTCTGTCACCCCCTTCTCCTCCTGCCTTCAATCTTTCCTAGCATCAGGGTCTTTTCTAATGAGTCTGCTCTTTGCATCAGGTGGCCAAAGTATTGGAGCTTCAGTTTCAGCATCAGTCCTTCCAATGAATATTCAGGATTGATTTCCTTTAGGATTGATTGATTTGATCTCCTTGCAGTCCAAGAGACTCTCAACAGTCTTCTCCAACACCACAGTTCAAAAGCATCAATTCTTCAGCGCTCAGCCTTCTTTATGGTCCAACTGTCACATCCATATATGATTACTGGAAAAACCATAGCTTTGACTATCTAGGCCTTTGTTGGCAAAGTAATGTCTCTGCTTTTTAATATGCTGTCTAGTTTTGTCATAGCTTTTCTTCCAAGGAGCAAGTGTCTTAATTGCATGGCTGCAGTCACCATCTACAGTGATTTTGGAGCCCAAGAAAACAAAGTCTGTCACTGTTTAAATTGTTTCCCCATCTATTTGCCATGAAGTGATAGGACTGGATGTCATGATCTTAGTTTTCTGAATGTTGAGTTTTAAGCCAACATTTTTGCTCTGCTCTTTCACTTTCATCAAGAGGCTCTTTAGTTCCTCTTCGCTTCCTGCCATAAGGGTGATGTCATCTGCATGATATACTGATTATTGTATGAGAATTAGTGAGAAAAGTAGCAAATAGCACCTGTTGTGTGGATGCTTAACTTCCTCTAAATTAGAACTTTTCAAAACCTATTATTGGCATTATATCAGTTCCTGTAAGTGTTAAAACGAGACCATCAGTTATCATTTTTAATGAGGAACATTGTTTTGATAAACGATCTAATCAGTTAAATCCAGTTTCTTTTGTTTAATTCCTGTAACGACTCCACGCTCTACTTTTGAATGAACTCCATTCTACAAATGAGGAAAACTGATGCTCAGACGTCAAGTCAGCAGCCACAATATGCCAGCTCATAGGCAGCCCCTCTAGGCCTCCAGGTGCCTCAGCCCACATGCTTGTTCTGCTGCTCTGGGACTCTGAGAAGTCATTTGTTTGATACTTTTTCTTCCCTAGAGCAAGAATTTTATGTTTAAGTTCATGACTAGGGACTGTCTTCAGAAACAGTTTCTGATGAGTCAAAACAGAGCAAAAATGGCCAAGGAGGGAAAACTTGGAGGGTCTATACTGTGCTTAGTCACTCAGTCATGTCCAACTCTTTGCGACCCCCTGGACTTTAGCCTGCCAGACTCCTCTGTCCATGGAGATTCTCCAGGCAAGAATACTGGAGTGGGTTGCCATCCCTCCTCCAGGGGATCTCCCCAAGCTAGGGATCGAACCCAGGTCTCCCGCACTGCAGGCCATTTCTTTACCATCTGAGCCACCAGGGAAGCCCGAGAAAACTGGAGTGGGTAGCCTATCCCTTCTCCAGGGGATCTTCCCAACCCAGGAATCCCCCTGGGGTCTCCTGCATTGCAGGCAGATTCTTTACCAGCTGAGCTACTAGGGAAGCTCTGGAGGGTCTATATAGGCTCAAAGAGTGGTCTCTCTCTCTTTGTCTCTGTCCTTCCTTTTCTCTCTCTCCATGTTCCTTTCTTCTCCCACCTTCTCTCTTCTCTCCTCTCATTCCTCTATCCCTTTCCCAAGTCCTGCTATAGTTTAATCTACATGACATCATTTTTTACTTGTCAATAAACTGCTTATGGGGTTCCCCGGTGGGTCAGACAGTAAAGAATCTGCCTGCAATTCAGGAGAACCAGGTTCAGTCCCTGGGTTGGGAAGGTTGCCTGGAGAAAGGAATGACTACCCACTCCAGTATTCTTACCTGGAGAATTCCATGGACAGAAGAGCCTGACTGGCTACAAATCCATGGGGATGCATAGAGTCGGACATGACTGAGCATGCGCACTGCTTATAACCGCTCTTAATCTTAGTTCTTGTCTTTCCCACTGGAGGACAAGCCTATTCCTTTTCCCTTCTCTCAATGTGGAACAGAACCCCCAACACCCAGCTACCCAGTTTTATGGCAGAGAGAGCCAGTGAGTGAGTGGAGGGCCGTTGGCTAATTGACCAAGTACCCGAGCAACAGACAAGTTCACTTCAGAAATTTAGTCCTAGGCCTGTAAATCAAGGAGGCTCAGCCTACCCTAGATTCCAAAGAGAAAGGACCCTGTGGGCTTGGTCTCAGCAGACCAGAGGAAGCACAGCTGTGGGGGAGACCTGGGATATATTTAATCTGGTCCCATTTGAGCTGGGTTGCAAGTCTGCCACTGCATCCCAAGGACTCCTCCCTTGGTGTACCACAGCCAGAGTCTGCCCTCCCCAAATGAAAAAGGTTCAGGTTGCCTGAGGTGCTGTGGCCCTGGGGGCCTCTTCCCTCAGACCCTAGTCCACCTACCCTGCTTGAAACCAGGACTGCGCCAGGTGACAGCTAAAGCAGGACTCCAGGAGAGACATCTCTAGGAGAACCAGCTACTCTGGGCATGAGCACAAGGACAGAAAGCTCCCAGGGGGAATTTAGCTGACTGGCCTTTGTTCTCAGGTCAGGAAGGGAACATCCAGACCAGGACCCCACTGGCCATGTCAGGTTTTCTGCCAGCTTCCTTCCCTGAGTCTCAGCTCATTCTGCTGTAAAATGAGGGCACATTCTTCCCGACTTCAGAGGGTGTTGAACATAAACTGAGAGCTGTGGATATCCTTTAGAATTGTTAAGTGCTGACCTTTGTAAGGCACTGTTATAATGTTATCTCAGTGGCAGCTGAGACCTTTCAGATCTCTGACCAATTATATGTGAATGCCCTGATTTGGGAGGACACCGTATTGTATCATTTCTCATCATATCAATAGTTATTGTCAGATTGAGTTTGCCTAACCAAAAACAGTCGGATTACAAAAGGCACAAAACATTTATTCTTGTACTTATTACGTGCCAGATATTCTTTAGCTGTTTTATATATGTCATTTCTTTGAATCATCTGAAAATCAGGCAGTATTTATCATGCATTATACTAATGATGTGTGCATTACCCTCATCACTTGGGCATGACTGTCAGTAACTGATGATAACTGTATTCTTATCAGTTTAGAGGAGAGAACACTGAGGCTTAGCTTGCGGGACTTGCTTCAGATCACACAGCTCGAGCTAGGAGCTAACAACACCCATTTCCATCTGTCTCTTCCTACTGTATCTAAGTCCATGCAGGAGGGAGCATAAACTAATATGTGATCTATCGGCCACAGATGAGCCAGGATAAGTTGTGTATGGCTTTGGAATTAAATGATACGCACACACTTCGCCCTTTCCCCTGACTTTCCCTGCTCTGTGTTAGCTTTTCTCCCGTGTCAAGCGTCTAGAATGGGGGTCCACATAGCACATCTGTCCTCATGAGGAGTCCAGCATGGCCATCCCTGCAGGTGATTGGCTCCCTTGGAAAAGACAGTCTCGGAACACCTTGGCCTCGTGGTCAGGAGGCCTGGGTTTGAGCTCTCAGTCTGCCTGTCACTGGCTCTGGGACCTTGAGTACCTTACTTCACCTGAGCAAGTCCCAGCCTGTCTCCAGTAAAGCTGGGTGGTGGGCTTGGGACTGGGGTTTCAGGATTCAAGTTAGGGCTACTTTTCTGGGGTTGCCTAAGGAAGCTGCTTGCCCTAAAACTGACATCCTTACTGGCTCCGGGATCTGAGCCCAGAGTGTGTTTGTGGAGGAGGTTTGGTTGTTTTTCTCATTCTGTGAAGACTCTGGGGCGGCGACTGGGGCTGAGCCCGGCTCTCTGCGGCTCTAGGCCCACGTGACCCTGAACGGCAGGCTTGAGAACAGGTTCAGGTTCATTCTGCACATTTACTCCCCGTCACTTCCAACAGGTTCATTCTGCACATTTACTCCAGTCACTTCCAACAGGTTCATTCTGCACATTTACTCCAGTCACTTCCAACAGGTTCATTCTGCACATTTACTCCAGTCGCTTCCCTCTCCTCTTTATTCTTGCTGTGGGGCCCTTGCTGGGGAGGCAACAACAGGGTCAGAGAGGATGGGTGACATTGGAATTAAATACCTGCCTGGGGCCGTTTCCACAGATTCAGACACTGTCACTCATTTCTCTCTGAAGGAGTGCAGTGAAATTTTGTTCTCAAAATTTAGATTTACTTTAGATACATCCATGATATTTTTAAGCAACACATTTGTATTCCTAACAGTATTTCCCTTAGGTGACGTAAAAATGAGAGTCTTTAATCCTGGGGTGAGGCTCCATTTGTTCTGCTGCTGCTGATAAACCCACCAGGTAATTAAGCCCAAGAGGTAGGTGTGAATGAGTGCTCATGCCAGCCTCACACACCTGTGAACGTGAATGATGGGTAGCTGGACAAAGTGCTTTCATATATTATTTCTTTAAACCCCCCAGGTCCTGTAATAGTACTGTTATTCCCCTAAACACAGTTGAGGAAGTTAAGCTTTATAAAGAGAGAGTACCTTGCCCAAGACCAAGTCCCAGCCTCAAATCCTACATTTCAGTGGCTTTCAGAGAACCAGTGAGCTGTCACGTGGGAGGCAGTGCCCAGGACACCCTCTCAGGGCAGGAAGGTGCAGATAGGCATTTAGTTGCACTGGCTAAGACCTGTAGGGTGGCTTGGCTTTGCCAAAGCCCCAGGTCTCCCACAGGTCTGCTGGAAACTGAGCAGTAGAAAGACCTAAAACATGGAGAGGCCAAAGAGGAGCTGTCAACTGCTTTCAGGAAAGGGAGCTGGAGGTTTTGATGTTCCCGCAGCATCTGAGAATGAGAGTCCGTCTGCAGGGAGCTCTGTGAAGCTGGGACTCTGGCTGAGACAGTGGAGAGGCAGGAACTGGGAGGGCTCTGGACAGGCGAAAACATTTTGTCCTTGAGCCTTCTCGTTCTGTGCAAGAGGAAATTCCTCAACTCTCCCGAGGCAGCCTGCTTGGCCCAGGGAGATCTAAGCATTCCCAATATTGGGTCCCTAAAGCCCACCGCTTGGGCCTTCTGCCAAGGGTGTCCGGCTGCCCCTGTCAGAGCCAATGATGCCAGGGCTGGGGCAGATTGGCTCTGAGAGCCCGTCCTCTGGTCATGGGTCCTGTGTCCCCTTGCACTCTGGCTCCACACCCTTGACACAGCACCTGCCTTGGGGAAACTTTTCCTCCCACCTCCCTGGTCTTCCCAGCCTCTCCTACCCTCATCCCCAGAGCCTGTGCAGGGCATGCTCTGAGTATGCAATATTTTGTTTTCATTTAGTGGCCAGTTTGGAGTTAGGCCTTTCCCAGGTATGTAAATCAGCCTAGAAATGTATTGTCATGGCTACAGGCTGCCAGGAGAAGATCTGGTTTATGTGGCTGTGGGCTAAAAAGAACTCAAAATACCACAGTCCCCCTGCCCCCAAACTTAGAGTTTACCTTAGAGATACCATAGCCTTCTTTGTCTCTACCCCTACCCGCTCCAGACCCGCCCCACCCCCACCAAGACAAAAACAAAAAGACTGAAAAAGAATTATTGAAGATCAAAACCATGTGGCTCACAGGACTAAGGGCAGGATCAGAGACTGAGCAGCTGGGAGCTGTGGGAAACACCAGCTCACCTCTCCGCTGCCCCTTTCCCTTTGGCTCTCGTGAGGCAGGTCAGAGCCCAGCTTAGGGAGGATTCTGAGAATGAAGGAAAGCCTGTTTGTTACCCTACCTCCCCCAGAGAACAGAATGGGGGTGAGTGGGCCAGCCCTGAACCCGGAGAGTTGTTCTAATTTCTGTCTTTGGCTAGCTGGGGCACTCTTTCCCTCTCCCAGAGACAGATTTTCCCCCTACTTTGGCTGTACAACAAACTGCATATATTTATGGTGTTTACTTCAAACCTTCACGCATGAAACCTTCACCACAATTTTAAGAAATGAACATCTCCATCACTCCAAGTGCTTTCTTATGCCCCTTTACAATCTATCCCCCAACGCCTGCCCCAAACAACCTGTCACTATATTTTGCTTTTTCTAGAATTGTATATAAATGGCATCATCCAGTATACTTTCTTTGTCTGCTTTCTTTCATTCAGTGTAATTTTGGTGAGATTTGTCCTTGTTGTAGTGTTTTTGTTAGCGCTGAGTAGTATTCCATTGATATGGATACATCATAGTGTGTTCATTCATTCACTTGTTGATGAGTATTTGGGTTTTTTCCAGTTTGGAGCCATTAGGAAGAAAGCTGCCAGGAATGTTTGTGTACAAGTCTTTGTTTGGACATGTGCTTTCATTGCTCTTGTGCAAATACTCAGGAATAGAATGAATGGATCATGTGCTAAATGACTAACTTTTTAAGAAACTGCCAGATTGTGTTCAAAAGGGTCTGAACTATTTTGCACTCACACCAACAGCATAGGAGAGTTCCGGTTGTGCCACATCCTCGCCAGCACAGTCCTTAGGATGATCAGTCTTTAATTTTAGTCATTCTAATGATGTAGTGTCTTTGACTTTCTTGAAGTGCTTAAAATCTCAGGAGATGGTAATGGAGCACAATGAAGTCATAGAAAACAGTGAAGAAGCTCTCTAGTTCTGTTTTATGAGAGCATCTAGATATGTAGTCCTCCCTCTGTACCTGTGGGTTCTGCATCTGTGGATTCAACCAACAGCATATCAAAAATATTTGAGAAAAAAAATTCCAGAAAGTTTCAAAAAGCAAAACTTGAATTTGCCATGCTGGCAACTATTTATATAGTGCTTACATTGTATTAGGTATTATAAGTAATCAAGAGGTGATTTTAAAGTATATAGGAGGATTTTAGGTTATATGCAAATACTATGCTTTTTTTTATATAAGGAACTTGAGCAGCTACAGATTTTGGTATCACCAAGGGGTTCTAGAACCAATCCCCTGCAGATACCAAGGGATGACTGCATTGTTAGATGAAAAAGCAAGGTGCCAATCATTGTATAAGTTTGCTATCAGTCTTTTAAGAGAGGAAAAATAAAAGTGTATACCTATGTGCTATTGTGTGTTATACACATGGACCATCACTGGCACAATGAACAAGAAGCTGGAAATTGGTTGCCTCTGGGGAGAGACATTTGGCCAGAGGACAGGGGTAGAAGGGAGACTGTACACATACTCTTTGTACCTTTTAAACTTTATGCTATATGAATGTATCACTTATTCAAGAGAGTAAATAAAATTTAAGGGGTAAAAATCTCATAGGATACCAAGCGTTGGCTCTCCCCCACCACCTCCATCCCCTGGAAGTGCTCCTGGGGACCCAGAGCCTAGGTTGGACATTGCCCTCCAGAGGCCTCGTCGTTTCCTGCTGGGAGACAAGAGCGCTCTCATGCCATGCAGGGAAATGGGCATATCTTGTTCCGAGGGGTCTCCTGGTCCTCCCATACTCCTTATCTGGCAGTAGTCAGTTTCTGGTGGGAACATGAGCCCTAGCATGTTCACATGCTGAGTGTTCCTTTAGTCCATGTCTGTGAAATGAAAGAGTGGATGCTCACCCCACATTCTGTCTGCCACACAGAGAAGAAGAGTGAGGAGAAGAGCGAGTACCTCCTGCCTGCGGCCCCCAACAAGCCCGTCGCGCCCCTCTTCCTGCAGGGCCTCTCTGATCTTCAAGTCATGGATGGGAGCCAGGTCACCATGACAGTCCAGGTGTCAGGTCTGTCCCCACCTCTCTTTCCTCAGGGTATACATGAAAATGGGCACAGTTGCAACATGGGCATTGCTCCCCGACGTCCTGCTCAGCTCACTAATCCATCAGAAAATCAGCCTAGAATTGTCAGTCAATGGACCTGAAGAAATGAAACCTCTTGGCCCCTCTTTCCTGCTTTCTCTGGGCAGGATTTTCTGGATTCAAGGTTAAGCAGTTCAGTGGGAAAAGATGGCCATGCTAGAGAGGTGGGGGATTAATTGAAAACATAGTGTGGCCAGTGTAACTGGAGATTGTGAACATTGGTCCAAAACCAGATGATGTGAGAACTCCCAGACTCTCGAAAGATAGTCTCAGTTGCTGTATTCAAATGTTATGGTGAGAAGATGGAACAGAGGCCTTCTCAAACAGGGATGGTGTGACAAGAATGTGGGATGAGCAGCCCAGTGGAAGATGTCAGAGTCCTTGCTGGAAGCCAGCAAGTGAAGCCTGGGGAATCTCCTGGCACAGTCTTAATGACATAGACTTGTGCTGGCCTCTGATAAGTCCTGCTGACAGCCTGGAGGTCCTCTCTGGTTTTTCAGTTTCTTTGGAGCAAAGGCATAGTCTCAGGGTGAACTCCCTGCTCCCGAAGGCTGGGGGCAGTCCCTGGATAATGCAGACAGAGACTGGGTCCCCTCCCCTGCACAGACTCCTCAGGTTTAGAAATCAGAGGCCCCCTGGCCTCCAGACACAGTGTTGGCTACCCCATCAAGGCAGGTGATGGTCTTCACTGTCCTTGAAAGAGCCTGACACCACGCAGCTATTCCCAGGGTCTTGCTCCCCTGGAAGCAGAGCGCCATGGCTCAGCTCTTATCACAGAGCAACCCTCACAGGTGGCTGTTGCTTTATGACCCCCCCCCCAAATTGCTAGAAGCTACCCCCAGGGAAGTAGACTAGCAAAAACTGAAAATGCTATCCACCATGAGCTGGGTCTGGAAAGCCTGACACCTATCTTCACCCTTGGACATTTGTATGGTACCAAAATGAAGTGCTAACGGAACGTTTCCTTGGTGAAAACTGACAAGGGAGTTTCTGTGAAGTCCTGTGTGAGGTGTGCGGGGCAGGAAACAGAGCTGGAACCCACCAATCCAGCTACCACTCAGCATTATCCGTCTGAATTCTGATTTTAAAAGCTTTTCTACCAGGTTTTTATTTTTCATCTCTGAAATCATTTTTTTTTTCACTTTTGGATTCTTTCTGGTTTCCCCAAATTTGTTGTTAAATAATTATAATGAATATATATTGAGTACTTTCTTTGTGCCAGGTGCTGCTGTAATCTGCTTTGCTAGTGGGCTGCTAAAGGGGTGGTTCTAATTTATTTAACCCTCCAGTAAACCTATGAGGTAGGTAGGGTTAGAATATTTATGGATGGGAAGAGTGAAGCAATGCCATGTCGCAGTACTAAGTAGAGTTGCCCACAGCCCAGGGAAGCACCTCTCTGACCAGCCTCCCTGCTTCTCCTCTCCTTTCAGGGAACCCGCCCCCGGAGGTCATCTGGCTTCATGATGGGAATGAGATTCAGGAGTCCGAGGACTTCCACTTTGAACAGAGAGGCACTCAGCACAGCCTGTGTATCCAGGAAGTGTTCCCGGAGGACACGGGCACTTATACCTGTGAGGCCTGGAACAGTGCAGGAGAGGTCCGCACCCAGGCTGTGCTCACCGTGCAAGGTAAGGCTGACCTGTAACCTGGTGACCAGAAGCAGGGCAGGGATGGGGTAGCTATGTGGTTATGGTCTCTCTAAAGATGATCTGGAGGTGAGGAAACCATGTGAGCCTACTTTGTTACCATCTCCTGTGCTCCCTGGGTTCCATCCCAGCCCCAGTGGCCAGCTCCCCATCCTCCGTCTGAGGCTCTGGCTGAGTGGGGCCACCCTTCCCTGCCTTTGGAAGCCCCTGCTCTCCCTGGATTACTGGTGAGCAGTTGGGTAGAGTGCTAGGAGAGAAATCTCCTAATACACTAACAGTTTGGCAGTGACAGCTTTGGAGGTGAGGGCCTATGAGGGTCCTTGCCTTTAGAGAACCCATATTCAAGAGGAGAGACAAGTTAAGCACACACCACCAAGTGACCGCTCTTCATCATACAGATCATTGTTACCTATCCCAGTGCCCCTGTACGTTCTAGGTGTCCTCCCCTTGCTTTGGATATACAAGTTCATATTAATATTTCCCTCTGAGAAGCAACCAAGACAGATTTGCCATGAGAAAGAGGTGCTCTCCCCGAATGTTCAATAGCAGTCATTTCTGGATAAGCTGTTCTCTGGGTAACATGCTGTCTTCTGACCTTCACTGCCTCGGATAGTTGAGTGGATGCTCTCGGCTGAAAGGCCTTCCTCTCTAACTCAATCCTCTGCTAACTTCAGAACCACAGGATGGCACCCAGCCCTGGTTTATCAGCAAGCCCCGCTCAGTGACTGCCTGCCTGGGCCAGAGTGTCCTTATCTCCTGTGCCATAGCCGGCGACCCCTTCCCTACTGTGCACTGGCTCCGAGATGGCAAAGCCCTCTCCAGAGACACTGGCCACTTCGAGGTGCTACAGAATGAAGACGTGTTCACCCTGGTTCTGAAAAATGTGCAGCCCTGGCACGCCGGCCAGTATGAGATCCTGCTCAAGTGAGTCTGCATGCCCTGCTGACTTCCTCTAACCCCTCCCCCCCCAGTTCCTACCTCCTGGCAAAGTCCCTACTTGGGACTGGGAAGCCAGAGGAGCCACAGAAGAATGTGGGGCTGGGCTTTAGGGAAAAGAAAGACAGGCTTGGTGCTACTGGCAAGCTTTTGTTCTTCCACCTCAAGACAACAGAGGTTCATTGAGAGCCTTCCCTTCTGAGTGCAATTCCCCAGAGTCCTCCATCTTATTACATCCTGGTTTTGTTCCCCCTATTATTTGGTATATGAAGAATATGAGTGAGGAAAGATGGATTAAAATTGGGAAAGCAGCATTATCTATTGTGAAGGGAATATGCTGTGCTAAGTTGCTTCAGTCACGTCTGACTCTTTGTGACGCCATGGACTGTAGCCTGCCAGACTCCTCTGTCCATAGGATTTTCCAGGCAAGAATACTGGAATGAGTTGCCATTTCCTCCTCCAGAGGATCTTCCCGACCCAGGGATCAAACCCTGGTCTCTGATGTCTCCTGCATTGGCAGGCAGGTTCTTTACCACGATTGCCACCTGGGAAGTCCCATGAAGGAAATTTATTTGTTATCTTTCACCCCCATACTTAGCAGCTTGAGACAGCAATAATATTCTCATGGTTTGTATGGGTTTTGCCTCAGGCTTTCATACAAGGTTGCAGTGAAGATGTCAGCAGGGGCTACTGTCCCTGAAGACTCTACTGAGGCTTGAGGGTCCACATCTATGATGGCTCACTCACTCACAAGGCTGTTGGCAGGAGGCCTCAGCTCCTGGCCATGTGGACCTCTCCCTAGGGCTGTTTAAGCATCTTCATGACATGGCAGCTGGCTTCCCCAGAGCTGGTGGTCCAAGGGAGACAACTAGTTTCAGTCTCCTATGACCATTCTTTGGCAGTCATTACTTCTGCCACATTCTATCCATAAGAGGTTAGTCAGTAAGTACAGCCCATATTCAAGCAAAGGGAAATTAAGTTCTCCTCTTGGAGAGAGGAGTAGCAAAGAGTTTGTAGACATTTAAAACCACTACAGGGACATTAACTATCCCCATTCATTTCTCCTCCCTTTCAAGGTCTTTCTAGGAAACATGGGAAGGTAAACTCCATGAAGGCACATTGCTGTATTTCCAGTGCTTAAAACATTGTCTGCCCATAGTCGGCATTTGGTAGCTATTTGTTAAATGGATGTGATCCAGAAATATTTTTCCACCTTTAAAATGCTCTAATTCTTGAAACTCCATGTCTACCCTGGGTTGACGGGGACAGAACACCAGCCCCTAAGGTTGGTATTAACACTGAAGAAGAGCACTTGTCTGTACCATGACTCTGCAAACAGACTTGCCGCATCCTGAAGATGGTTGGACTGCTCTGGCTCAGGTGCCTGGCCTCTTTACAAGGGGCTTGCTCTCCTGGATCAATCATTTCCCTGTACTGAGCCCATGGTGTTCAGGGCTCTGAGCTACAGCCTCTGTAACCATATGCCAAAGCTACTGCCATGATGGAGCATTGTTCTAAGTAAGGACAAAACCTAGCATGTCCTCCATCTACTTGGGTCCTTTCTGGGCATGTGCTTTATACTTGAATTGTTAGCTTTTGCTGCATAACAAACCATCCCAATATTTGGTGAGTTTTAGTAAAATAGCCACTTATTCTTTCTTGGGCATCTTTGGATCTGCTAGGAAATTCTATTTAGGTGGCAAGACTCAGCAAACCTCACTTGAAGTAATACCACATCCATGGCAGCTGATGAGATGGTTGTGGGCCAATTGATTATCCTACCACCATCAGCAATATGCTCAGAACACACTGATGGCCTTAGCCTTGTTCCTGAACCAGTTATTATCAGGAAGACCAATCTGCCTCCAAAATAGAGAGAAAATAGTTTATTCCTCTCGGCGAGTGCAAATAATGGAAACTGATTCTGTATTAGGACAGAGCTTGTCTGTATGAAAGGAACGGTGTTTTGAGACAGTACTCATGTAATCAAGCTAGACATCCTAGAAGAGATGAGTTTTTTGTGGGATTTTGAGGCAAATGAGGCAAGTTTCATTGGATAGACTGAGTGTGAGAGGGTAGGAAAGAGCAAAGCAAGGCTGTGGGAAGCCTGCCAGGCCAGGGTGGAGGGTTGCACCGGGAGGTCGGCAGGCAGACTGTCTGGGCCCAGCTGGGGACAGTCATAAAACTTAGACTGTCTTAGCTAGAAGGGACTTCAGAAGTTATTGAACTGCCTCCTTGTTTAATAATGGGGGAAGCTGAGGCCTCAAGGTCATGGCCACCCAAAGGTGAGTAGCAGAGCCCAGACTGGAACCTCGGCTCTGTCTTTAAATCAGATGCTCCTCCATTCTTTGTTTCAGTGCACTGGGAACTTGGGAAACCTGGGACAGGACGTCACACTGGGGCCCCCAAACATGCATCCCTCACCCCTCTTCCCTCCCCTGAGTCCGGCCTCCTCATTCCTTTGGGAGGCTGCTCCCTGGCCTTGGCTTTTTCCCCAGTAAGGAGGCAAGTCCATGGAAAGTTCCCCTGGGGAGTGTGTGCCAGGCCTGCCAGGGGCTCCTCTGACTTTTCTCAGACCCAGACCTAGAGAGAAATCAGACCTGTACCCAGGACAGAATGCCTTTCAAGGACAGAGACTGGGAGGAGGCTGGGCTGAGGGTGGGGGTGGGACAGGTGCTGTCTGTTGGCTGCTGAAGTTGGGGTACATATGGGCGGTTGATTCCTACCTTCCCTCCCCTTCCCTAGCTCTCCTGAACTAAAAGGGGAAATGTCGAAAAAATCAGCTTCAAATTCTAACTGAAATATTTGAAAGATTGATACTTGCCAGGAAATTAGTTCTTTAATTTTGCATATAGAATCCATTCCAGCGGTGGGTGATTCAGTGTGGGGCAGGTCCAAGATTTTGTAACCAGAAAGTGGGCTTCTGACTCAGGGCTTAGGAGGTAGGGAACACAGAGGATTCTTTTGGGTGCAAAAGATGCCGCTTACAGAGTGACAGCCCCGTACCTCTGTGGCAGCACCTGGGCTGGGCATGGAGTTGGGGCCTCAGCCTCAGGCCTGACTTTGTAACTGAGTCTGTGCCGACAGCAAAGAGGCCCCAAGAGGCTGATCAGCTGGTTAGGTTATCTGGGGTGTGGGTCCCAGGTAACCAGCCTCTCTGACCTTTCCACATGAACCCATGATTTGCCTTAAAAGTCCAGCCGAATATTTAAAATGGATAACCAACAAGGACCCACTATATAGCACAGGGAAGTCGGCTCAATGCTATGTGGCAGACTGGATGGGAGGGGATGTGAGTTTGGGGGAGAATGGACACATGTATATGTATAGCTGAGTCCCTTTGCTGTCCACCTGAAACTATGACAACATTGTTAATTGGCTATACCCAAATACAAAATACAACATTAAAAAAAAGAGTCTAACAGAGATTTCGGTTTGTGGCTGTAGAAATAGTGACCCCCAGATCATGCCAAGAGATGATCTCTTTAGTGGGACTGCTGTAGTATTCCCAATTCCACCCCTTCAGACTGGGTGCCCCCACATGAGGCCTGGAGAAGGGCTGGGCAGCAGGCTGCCTGCGCCCCCTTCTTCAACGCAAGTAATAGAAAGCAACAGAAGCCCTTGCCAGCTTCCCCTGTGGGGAGCTAGCGCTCACTTCAGCTCAGGGGTCAGGGCACCCAACCGTTGAGAGCCTCTGAGGGGCTTGACTGGGGTGAAGCATGGCCACGTGGTCAACATCTGCTCCTAAATTTGCATCTGGGCTATGTTCTATTTGTGACAGGAGGAAACTCAGCAGAGGAGATGTCGAAAAGGGCACCCCGGAAAACATGGCCCTGGGGCACCCTGTCCTCATGCTCCATGCCCACCCTAGACCCTGCACCCTGTGCTTACGAGAAAAGTGGGAACAGAGTGGGCCCTACTAGCCAGCAACCTGGAAGAAGCAGAGTGCTCAAGGGCTAGGTCCCAGCCACAAGTGACCGCCATGGCTATTCTGTGAGTCACCCAAGCCCTGTTAGTTTTCTGTGCTGAGCTCCCAGGATGTTCTGAGGGCCTGAGCCTTCCCAGAGCCTGGTGCTGAGAAGGCACCTAAGTGCTGTCTGTGGAGCAAAGGAGTACCCTGGGCACTCACACTGCCCAGAGCCGTGTGCCTGAACCTTGAATCTGCGCCCCCTAGAGCCCGAGCATTGAGCAAGGTAACCAGCAGGTACCCAGCAGATGAGAGAAAGTTAGGGAGCATGAAAGGCCAACCTCTCCTCTATCAAGTGGGTTCCCAGTGTCAAGGAGCGAATAGCGACCCCCAGGACCCTCAGGAATCATCTGCCACACCATGGGCTGCTGGGGCCTGACCTGGAGCTGGCCCTGCATTGGGAGGGAAGCCACGCCAAGCAAGGTAATTGCTTGAGTGCATTGGCAGAGCCACAGGAACACGTGCTCAGCTCTCTGTCCATGTGGGGGTACCATACACACGTTCCCAATCATGGACCGGCAGGTACAGGTGCCCTTCAGGTAGATCCCATGTACATATGGTTGATATACACATATACACATAAACACACACAAACACAAACGTGTCCCAGGATAGATTTGTACTGAAGAGCACTGTAGGGTGGGAAGGGAAAATTACAAGTCAAGTTCCAACCCTTTTCCCTACTAGCCAGCTCTGTGAGTTTAGGCAAAGTTACTTAACCTTTACAAGCCTCATTTTTCTCACCTGTAAAAACAGTTGCTGACACCAGCCTTACAGATCTGTCATGAGTAAGTGAGATGGAATATATGAGATGGATTAGGTCTATGGTAGGACCTGGTGCGGGTTCCAGCCCCTGAAGTGCACACGATATGGCCAAGAGCCCAACACTGCATCCTGGAAACCCTGAGCCTCCCCTCCTTCCCTTTACAATGAGCACAAGAATGCTGTGAACCTCACTGGGCTGTTGTGGGGACAAGAAACACAGTGGCTGTGAGTCATGAAAGATGGAGGGTGCTACATAAAACATGGTTATTAGCAGGCAGAGTTGCCTTTGACTATCAGGTCTGCCTCCACTGCTTCCCCCCCATCTGAGCAGCACCTTCTTGGGCTGGTCAGAGCCCAGACCTGCCAGCAGATGGCAGCCTTGTGGGGTCTGATGGCTGATCTGCTGTAAGCCCAGCATAGCATGGACATGGTATAGCCCCTTTCCTGAGCCCCTTTCCCCAGCTGGTCATGGACAGTGTTAACAGTGGGCTAAAGAATCCCGAGCCCTCTCTTTGTGACAGGAGAAGAAAAAGGGTCACTTGGGTAGGGATTAGAGGGTGTTTTCATTTCACAAGCAAGTGAAGGGGACCCAGAAGATGGGGACACCTTGTGAGGAGAAGGAATAACCACCCCAGTATTAAGGGGACATGGAATGAGACTCAGGGTCACTGGGCAAGGTTAATGGGGCCGCACAGTCTAGACCAAGCAGCTCCATCACAGCCCTCAGCAGCTTTAGTCTTTACTCTTCCTTGACTGAGTGTCGACTGTATTATTTTTATAATATACTTACAGAAAAGTATTCCTATTTCTGGATGCCTACCTTAGCTATTCTTTTTTTTTTCCTTTTTGAGCAAGAGCTGGAAAGATAAAGGGTGACCAAAGTGGGGGAGGGCCCTGCCCTAAACCTAGGTCTGGTGTGGGTGTGTAAGGGTCACAGCTCAGTCCATGGTGCCCTCTTCCCTGGAGCCAACCTGTGGCCAAGTTCCTGCCTGCCCTGCCCTCCCTACCGCCCTAGACTAGGCAGGCCCTTGGCCCAGAAAGCCCCTTGATCTGTATTGATCCCTTGAATTCTTCAGGAACCGTGTTGGCCAATGCAGTTGCCAGGTGTCCCTGATGCTACAGAGCAGCCCAGCCAGAGCGGTCCTGCGGTGAGTGTCCCCCGGGGGTTGCCAGGCCAGGCCCCATGCCACTATCCACCCACTTTCCTCCTGGTCCCAGCAGGCCCAGCTCGGCAGCCCCAGATTGTTTGTATCCTCTAGCTGAGGCTGCCCAAGCCAAGACAGAGAGATTCAAAGGGGAATGAGGGAGGGAGAAGGGGGGGGTAAATTTTTTTCTTTTTTTTTTTTTGCATGCACCCTTATAAGGCTACTGAAGTCATTACCGATGTAACAAACCAACTAAGCAAGCAAGCGCCTCTCACCAAAGTTCCCTTCTATAAACACGGCCTGGCCAGCCCCGCTGGCCTCCCCTTTCCTCCGCCCTCCCTCCCTCCCTCGGGGATTTGCTCTCCCTGACGTCTCTTTCTTACCCGGCCCCTTTTCCTCCTGCTATTTTCCTTTTTCCCTTCACTGGTCGCAGGGGGAGGGAGCCTGCCAGCTGCGAGGGCCTCTGTGGCCGAGGAGCTGGTGCTGATGGTGGTGGTGGTGGTGACGGCTACGGGAGCCTGAGGCCTGGCTGGCCGGCGGCAAGAGGGCAGGGTGCACCCGCGGAGGACGACGGCGAGGACGTGCGTGGGGTGCTCAAGAGGCGCGTGGAGACACGGCAGCACACGGAGGAGGCTGTTCGCCAGCAGGAGGTGGAGCAGCTGGACTTCCGCGACCTCCTGGGCAAGAAGGTGAGCACCAAGACCTTGTCTGAAGAGGACCTGAAGGAGATCCCAGCCGAGCAGCTGGACTTCCGCGACCTCCTGGGCAAGAAGGTGAGTACAAAGACCTTGTCTGAAGAGGACCTGAAGGAGATCCCGGCCGAGCAGATGGATTTCCGCGCCAACCTGCAGCGGCAAGTGAAGCCGAAGACCCTGTCGGAGGAGGAGAGGAAAGTGCATGGCCCCCAGCAGGTGGACTTCCGCTCCGTCCTGGCCAAGAAGGGGACTCCCAAGACCCCTGTGCCTGAGAAGGTACCCCCTCCGAAACCTGCCACCCCAGATTTTCGCTCGGTGTTGGGCAGTAAGAAAAAATTACCAACAGAGAATGGTAGCAATAACATTGAGGCCTTGAATGCCAAGGCAGCAGAAGGTCCCAAGCCTGTGGGCAATGCCCAGCCTTCAGGGTTCCTGAAACCCATGGGCAATGCCAAGCTGGCTGATACCCCCAAACTCTTGGGCAACACCAAGTCAGCAGAGACCCCCAAACCCCTGGGTAACGTCAAGCCGGCAGAGACCCCCAAACCCTTGGGTAATGTCAAGCCAGCTGAGACCCCCAAACCCTTGGGCAGCACCAAGCCAGCCGAGACCCTCAAACCCTTGGGTAGCGTCAAGCCAGCCGAGACCCCCAAACCCTTGGGTAGCGTCAAGCCAGCCGAGACCCCCAAACCCTTGGGTAACGTCAAGCCAGCCGAGACCCCCAAACCCTTGGGTAACGTCAAGCCAGCGGAGACCCCCAAACCCTTGGGCAGCACCAAGCCAGTCGAGACCCCCAAACCCTTGGGTAACGTCAAGCCAGCTGAGACCCCCAAACCCTTGGGTAATGTCAAGCTAGCCGAGACCCCCAAACCCTTGGGTAACGTCAAGCCAGCTGAGACCCCGAAACCCTTGGGCAGCACTAAGCCAGTCGAGATCCCCAAACCCTTGGGTAATGTGAAGCCAGCCGAGACCCCCAAACCCCTGGGTAACGTCAAGCCAGCGGAGACCCCCAAACCCTTGGGTAATGTCAAGCCAGCTGAGACCCCCAAACCTGTGGGCAACGCCAAGCCAGCCGAGACCCCCAAACCCCTGAGTAACGTCAAGCCAGCCGAGACCCCCAAACCTGTGGGCAACGCCAAGCCAGCTGAGACCCCTAAACCCTTGGATAACGCCAAGCCAGCTGAGGCCCCCAAACCCTTGGGCAATGCCAAGCCAGCTGAAATCCCAAAACCCACTGGGAAAGAAGAACTTAAGAAGGAAGTTAAGAATGATGTGAACTGCAAGAAGGGCCCTGCAGGGGCCATAGATAGTGAAAAGAGACCAGAGAGCCAAGGGACAGCCCCGACCTTCAAGGAGAAACTACGGGATCTCCGCGTGGCAGAGGGTCAGAAGCTGCTGCTCCAGTGCCAGGTGTCCTCTGACCCCCCAGCCACCATCACTTGGACACTGAATGGAAAGACGCTCAAGACCACCAAGTTCATCGTCCTCTCCCAAGAAGGTAAAATGGCTGGGGCTGGGAGGAAGGGGAACCCTGTCCTAGCCACTGTCAGCTCCCAGAGCCCTGCTTGTTGACAGTGCTCACAGCCCAGGGCTGGGTGGGAATGGCCGCTTTCTGTGCTCCTCACTCACAGCCTCAGTGCCCACCCAGGGCCCAGGGCACACACTCCACTGCTGGGAGTCAGAGGCAGGAGTCTGGTCCCAGGGCACATTCCCAGACCTCAGCATCTGTCTGGCAGAGCCCCCTCATGGCACCCCCAGGCGTGGCTCCTCAGAGGAGCCCTGGGTCTGGGCTGATACCCCATCTCTGGCCCAGAGAGGGCTCCAATCACAGGCTTGGATGTGGGGGCACCAGGGCTGGGGCTGGCCAGTGGCTTGGGGCTGAGAGCTGCCTTTGAAGCAGCATTTTCGGTTCAGGGCAGGGTTTGTAGTGATGGGATGTGATTTGAGGTCAACAACAACTTGAGTCTTGATAACACTGTGGGTTTAAAGGGACCTGAAGGGGAAGCAGCCAGGCGGACAGAGCCACTCACTTCCTAATTTGGATGAGGCTTGTTTGCTGGTATTTCACATTCTTGGGTTGTGGAGAGAAGGGGGGTGGTGCATAAATCCTGCCATCTGGGGCCTTTCAGCATTTGGAATTCTCAGATGGGCCAGTTTATACCTAGAGAAGATATGGGGGTGAGAGGGTCTTTTCCTTGACCCCTCCGTTTGGTTTGAAATGTTTTCATAAATTCCAGTCCTTAACGAGAGCTCCAAGGATAGCAGGCTTCCCATACCCCACTCTCGTGACCGGCACTGGAATAGAGTCTGGCCTGAGCTCAAGGCTGAGGCTGGTGCCCCTGGACAGGGCAGGGTACATGGCTCCCTGGGAAGTGGCACTTTACCCTTGGGGAGTAGAGGGCGGCCACTGCAGAGGCCCCGGAAGACAAGTCCTGTCAAATCCTGATCAGCTGAGACAGAAGCACTCCCCTGGCTGCGCTGCCCTCCTCCTGTCCTCTGTCAGCACCCCTCTCCACCCCCTCCCTCACCCTTCATCTGGCTTCCTTCCTTCCTCTTAAAAACCCTAATGAAGTACTTGAAGATAGCATTATCCCTCTCAGCTCACGATGGAGTTTCTCTCTTCACTCTGAAACTCAGATAGCAAATCTGGGCTGGCTGAGTGTTTTGAATGTAACTATTGAAGGAGTAAAGGGAAAACTGGCCCAGAGAGGGGAAGAGTTTGTTTTCCTCTAATGTGTTGACATGATAGCTTTTCCATGTGAAAATCCTCAGTTTGGTAGGGGCCTCCAGAAGTCATCTCATCCATCCCCCTGTCTCTGCTCATTCTGGCCGTCCACACACAGGAGGGCATGGGGGATCACCGTGATGGGCTGAGATGTCCAGGACAGTGGATGCCAAGCCTTCCCTGCCACCTCTGTCGGGCTGTCCTGGTTGGAAAGTGTAGGCATAAGACTGACTCGAAACCTTGACCAGGAGTATTTCCCATCTTATCCTGTGGTGATCTCTCAGGGCAGGACAGAAAGTGAGCATCTGCTATCCTGGGGACAGGTGTGGTCCCACAGGTCTGCTCACGGTAAGGGGCATGGCTGCACCACCCTTGGGGAAGCTGAGGTTGGGGGACAATATCCACAGCCATACAGCTGTTCTGAGACCTGCATGGAAACTGCAGAGCCACCAGGAGCTGCTTATAAACAATTCGCTGGACCAAGCAGTGAAAGCAGACCTCAGCCCTGGTCTCAGACACACCCCCAAGCCCTTAGACACAGGCTGCTGATAGCCAGGGTGCGGGGTGGGTCATATCTGCTTGGTACCGAGAGCCTTTTAAACTGGCTACTCCAGTATCGCCTCCCACAGAAACCACCTTAGATGGACAGTCTAGGTCCAAAGCTGAAGAAGAAGAAATGATTTTAAAAGGCCAACACAAGGAGAAGTTTGGTGGGGAGACAGGATTATAGAGATAGCCCCAAGTCCAACCTTTAAAAATATTCTAAATATTTGTAATTCCTCTTTGAAAAATAAGAATAGCTTGCATTAATTGAAGACCACATGCCAGACACTGACCTAGGCATCTTATTCTTTTCACTCATTTAATCCTTGTAACCAGTATACTGCCCATGTAACAGAGAAGTTAAGGGCTTTACCAGAGGTTGCACAGCTAATTAATAACAGAGCTGGTCTTGGAATATAGGCAGTTGAGTTCCGATGCCTAGACCACTCTGCTCCATCACCTCTTAGTTATTATAATTCTTGTTAGTGTGTCAGCATGCTGGTCCTTCCCTGATCAACTTCCCCTAGAGCATTGCCTATGAAGGGAAAAGGCTAATGGCTGTTCATTCCTCCACACTGTCAACAGTTGTCAAGAGGCTGGAAGATGGGTGGTGGGCTCTGGGCTGGTGAGTTTTGGTGTTTTCACTGCAGTGGAGGAAGCCAACCTTGAAACGGGCCTGCTGCCTTGCCAAGGTAGGGAGGGGGCTTGGTCTCAGAGCAGCGACTGCACTCTGTCCACCGTCCCTTCTCTAGCGCTTCACTCTCCAAATCTTCAGGAGCCCAGGTCAAACACAGACCCAGGAGAAAGCCTGGGGTAAAGCCTTGTCAGTGACACTTCCACAAACCCGCTGTAGGGAGTAGGGCCTCTGAGAGGTGTGAGTAAATCTGCTCTCAATAGACCTGGAAGAGAGGATACACGCGTACACAGTGATAAACCTTCCAGACAAGTGCCGGTGATGAGCAGGAGGAGAGGGAGCTGAGTGCTGGGCCACAGGGAGAGGCTGGTGGTGAAAGGGCTGGACCTTGATCTGAAGCGTGGAGCCGGGCAGGGCTCCCAGCAGGAGACGGAGGGTGTGGGCTTCCCAGATTGGAGCAAGGACAGCAGCTGAGGAGGCCGGCTCCCAGCTGCCAGCATCCTCAAGGCTGGAGAGGGAGGTGAGGTCCATTCCATCCTCTCTCATGCTGAAGAACTCAGTTCTAAAGACAGTAGGAGCCCTGTAAGAGTTGGGTATGGGAGTGATGGACACAAAGCTGGGACTTAGAGGCTTTGATTGATTCTATGCCCAAAGACGAGGAAAGAGCGTCCTGAAGAAGTTGGGGAGAAACGTGGTGAGGCCTGGGCTAGCAAGGTAGCCATGGCTACAGACAGGAAATGACTGGTTTAAGAAGCAAGGGCAGAGTTAACAGAACCTGGTACCTAGGTTGGAACAGGGTTGAGGGAGCAGGGGTTTGGTAAGGAAGAGGAGGGGGTTCAGGACCACTGAGTGTCTGTGTGGGGGTGACTGGGTTGCAGTGATGGCATCAGTGGAAATAAGGAAGCTGGCATTTTGAGATGTTTGTAGGGAGAAGGGGGTTGCTAAGTGAGTTTCTCCATCCTTCACACCCCACTGAGTATCCTCTCCACTTCCACCTCCCTGACTCAGCACCCTTCTCGCTCCACTGCACTGAACCGTGTGCTGTTACCTCAGCTAAGATCAAGGTTCACTTCCTCCAAGCCTCGCTCCTAGACTGTGGTTCCCAGGCCTTTGGCCATGACAGACCCTTATGCTCTCCCACCATCAGTGCGCATGTCTGTGACCTGCTGCTAGTGGATACTGTTTATAGGTTTCAGGGGGAGCTTCTCTGACCTCTATAGCTTGAATAGGGCTCATAGCCCATGGGCCCCACAGAACATGATTATGTCCACTCCATCTAGTGCCAAGAGAGCAGAAAAGGTGTGGTGACAGTCAATTGAATTGACTGCATTCTTGGAGGGACCCGTGAAAGTGTCCTTGCTTTTCCTGCATCTCCCAAAGCTACAGGGCAGACGGTGCTCACTTACAGCAACTGGGCCTGCCCTTGGGCCTGCAGGGTGGCCTCACCAGGCCTTTCTGGACATGCAGCAGAGCTTCTCAGGCCTTGGCCCAGGACTGGGAGGCCCATGACCAGACAGGGAGCTCTGCGCTGCTGCTGAGAATTTCTTTCATCTTTATGCCTTATTTTCTGTCCCCAGGCCAGGTTTCTTCCCCCGGCAAACATTTCTCCTCATCTATTAATGAGGATTCATTTTTGTTGTGTTGTCAATGGGTGATTCATTTTTTATTGCCATCAGTGTGGGATCTTGCAAAGGCTTTTTCAAAACCTTTATAAGTCCATCCCACAAAACACAAGGATCTACACCGCACATACTACGTGCAAGGCAGTATTCCAGCCCATTTCATTGGATGCTCTTGAAGAATTCTGAGTTAAGAATTTCTCTCCCTTTTAGAAACCATATTATCTCTTTCAAGGGTCAGTTATGTTTGATTAAGTGTTCATGACTTTTTCTTGCATAGATCCTACCAGATCACCTGTTCCAGAAATATGCCATGATCATTCTCAGAATGATTTTTTTTTTTTAACTGATGGTATTCCAGACTCAGGAAAAACATTCACAATAGTCACAGGCACTGCCCTCCAACAGCTAGGGTGGAAGAGAGGCATGTGTTTAGTAATGGCCTTGGGAGGTGAACTCAGGGCATAGAAGAGGCCCATCTGTGTCTGGGGATGCTTCAAGAAGTCCCTGTCCCAGAGGAGGTGACCCAGAGCTGAGTAGCACTGTCCTGATGAGCCAGGGGCACTGACACAGAGAACAGCCTCAGCAGAGCCTCTGGGGCTTGGGACCACTCCCTCCACCTCACACACCCCACCTCCCCTCTCCCCACACACTCAGAACACAGGCAGGATGGGGGGAGAGGGCCTTCAGACTCTGTGCCCTTGAGGGACTCTCCCAAGGAGGGTTCTAGCCTAGCCATTCATTGGATCCCTGATTCCCATCCCCCTCACCTTCTTCTCAAAATTCCCCACCAGACTGAAGCTTCTCAAAAAAACTCTGGGAAACGGTTTTTCTTCTGGAGGTCAGGAATAAGCTGTCCCACAGGAAATACCAGATTCTTCAATCTGGGCTAGCCCAGCCTCCAAGCCTGCTGGGGCCCTCCCCCAACCCACACACATGGCCAGGGGTCTAGGCTCTGAGCAGCTTGGAAAAGCTGCCTTTATTATATCCCACCCCTCCCCCCCGCCTCCCACCCCAGCCCCCGCCATGAAGGGCGAGGGCTCTGATCTACATGTTCTACTTCTTCTGGGGTCTCACTACTGTTTTGTGCCATTTTGGTTTAAGGCTGAAGGCAGCTGGGGGACTGAAGCTGAGAGACAATCAGAGATTCAACCTGGAGGTTCGCTGGGGGTGGGCCTTAACCTCAGACTGAGGGAAAATGTCAGGATGGGGTCCATGTCTTCTAAGCCTCAAGTTTAGAGTCTAGAGGTCATCTTCTCATGCCCCTGCCTCTCAGATGAATGGAAACTCTCTCTCTAGAAGATACTTTCTCTCATTCCTTGATTTCTGTGCCTCATAGTTCTCACTTTCATGACAGAATTCCTAGAAGTCCAGTCTTAATCCTTGCTGTTGCAGTTTCTGCAAATTCTGTGCCTAACCACAGGAGACCGAGACCCCGAGGCATTACTGTACCTTGTAGGAGAGTGCAGGGAGGCCCTGCTGAGGGATGGGATCTAAATGAGAGTGTAGGAGGGAGGGGGTGCCGATCAGCCATCCTGCCCCAGGGAGTTGGTGGAACTGAGGTTTCCCTGTTGAAGACTTCACCCAGGTGCCAGGAAGTAAACAACACTTCTATCTCGCTTTCTCCTCCAGTCTTGGTAAGATTCTCTGTGCAGAAATGATGTCACCCTTCCTCTCTCCAAATGTCCTTGAATTTGTTGGTCAAGTCTGTGCATCTGTCTGATGGGGGCTCAGGTACTTTTTCGATCAAAAGCCGTGCCTCTGCACATTCACACCTGGGATGCACAGAGCTCTGCTGGCCCAGGACCAGTGACTTGTGCTGGCAGGGTGGCAGAGGAGGAGGTGGTCAGAGCCAGTGGCTCTAGATGGCAAGATGCGCATGGCTCTGGCTGTGTCCTCCTCCTCATGTGATGACAGCTGCCATGACAACAGGGCAGCTTTGAGCAGGATGCCGTGCTGCTGGCTTGTGTGTGTGTCTGATGGCAGGAGCGAGGGCATTGCTGCCCCCCTGCCTGGCCCAGCAGGCCCAGTTCTCAGGTGGTCTCTCCCCACACCCTCAGGGAAACTCCCCAAAGGGGTCCCTCAGAGAAGGAGCCAGCCCTGGGATGAGAAAGCCAGGGTGGGCAAGGACCAGACTCCTGGGTGTACACCCAGCCTGACCCTTCCTTCCCTCAACCAGGCTGGAAGAGGCATGCTGGGGCAAGGGCAGATCCGTGGAAAAGAGGGCTATCCCATCCCTCTCTGAGGGGACCAAAAGACCCTTCCCTGGGGGAGGCAGCCCTGCAGTGCCCCTCTCCCAGCCCAGGGCCCCTCGTCAGCCAGGAGTGTCAGCTCAGATACCGTTCCTGAAAAGCCATCTCCAGAGTCCCTGGCTGGTCTCTGCCCTCTTCCAGCAGATCTGCCCACAGGCCAGTGTCCCTGATGGGCAGGGGTTCCTGCCCTCCCCCACTCACCTGTTTGTTCAGAACATCCTTTTCTAGAATGCATTCCCAGAATCATCACGGTAAGCTGGTGGAGCGTCCTCACCTGCCTCTGTCCTTACCACAGTCTGGGGACCTGAACTTGTCTCTCTTGGTGATGTCCAGTGTGAGGGGCTGGGTCCATCTGCCCCTTATATTGTGCTCCTGCTCTGCAAGGGCAGGGGCTATTTCTCTCTCCTTGCCTTGCTATTGTATAATTCTATGAGAGAACTCGCTGGAAGCGGGGGTCGGAGATATTTAGGGATCAGTTATTTTGGATCTGGGTTATCCGTGGGCTTTGATGAGGAAAGCAGGTTGGTTCCCACGGGACCTCTGACTTCTGGGCTCCCGAGGATGCCTGTGTGAAGCACCATCACTGTGATACTCCCAGTGCTGGACAGATGTTGGGCTCAGAGCTGGTCCACTCAACACATCTTCCTCCTTCCCACAGGCTCCCTGTGCACCGTCTCCATTGAGAAGGCACTGCCCGAGGACAGAGGCTTATACAAATGCGTAGCCAAGAACAGTGCCGGTCAGGCTGAGTGCTCCTGCCAAGTCACCGTGGACGGTAGGTGGTGCCCACCCACCACAGCCCCACACAGAGTCCCACTTATCAGCGCCCACCATCCCTGAACAGATCTGCACCCAAAGCTGCCATCCCTACCAGAGGCATTCTCATCGTGGGTGACAAACCATCTTTTGCAAAATGAGACAGGAAGGGAAGTGGCAGCTCTGCCTGATGGTTCTTTGTGGCCTTGCAGCCCTGCCCTCAGCTGGGAGGAGGGCTGCTCACCTTGTGGGCTCCCTCCCCGGTCCTAACCGCACCGCCATGCCAGGCAGAGAAGCCGGACATAAGACAGGAGGAGAAAGGAGAAAAGACACACCCACAGGAAAATGACTACATTAGAATTTTACAAGCTGAAACAAACAAGTGTCAGTGCTGGCTGGACAGACCCGTGAGGAGGGAGCAGAGTGGGGTCCAAGTGGGGGCACTTCCTCCAGGAGGTGAGTCGGGGCTGAGGCTTTGGGCAGAGGGGACAGGCCTGCCTCTGTGATTAGAGAGGAAAAATCATAATGTAACAGCGGATGAGAGGGATGAGAGGCGTGAGGGCAGAGAGTCCTGCAAGGTCTGAGTGGAGCTTCCCGTGAGGAGGGGCCGAGTCCAGTCCTGTGGGGATTTGTCCTAAAGACACACAGGTGGTATGTTTGTGAGTCTCCTGCTCTCCTCTGCATAGGTTAGAATTAGGTTTGGAAGGAGATTGGATGGTTTAGGCCACCACCTCCACTTGACATGACAGGACACCGGGCCATTCAGGGAAGGGAAAGTGTCCCTCATGAGGTTTCCTGCTCTATTAGGGCCGAGCTAGGGCCAGAGTCCCATCTGGGGACTCACAATCCAGGGCCCATTCTTAGTATTTTGTTACTTGCCTGCAATGGCCTACAAAGGTAGTTTGGGGAAACAATTTCTTGCCTTTGAAATACCTGGTTAGTAACTATCAGTGACATGTTAAAAGCTAGCATCCAAATAAGGCATCTTGAAGACCAGCTTTGTTGTTCCTCTGACTGTGAACCCGATCACTTGACGTCTAAACTCCTAACCTGTTTCACAAGATGTGGATTCGTTGTCTCTGTTCTAGATATTGTAATGTGATTTCCTCATCATGAAAGCCAAGATTGTGATATACAATGAGCGGGAGAAAAGGAAGGAGAGTCTTAACAACCAAAGTCTTTAAACACACACAGTTCAGTTCAGTTCAGTCTCTCAGTCAATGGCAATGCAAATTAAATTGTCAGTTGCCAATAGTAAACCTGAGATTGTAAAATGCTGTGTGTGTCTCCCTGGAGTTCTGTGAATGTGTTTGTCACAGATGTTCTGAGTTCAAGGGAGAATATTCGATGGTTCAAAGTGTACAGTCAGTTCAGAAGAGGGTTTAAAGCACGTGTTTTGAGGCTAAGGGGCTGCTGCTCCTGATTCTTCCTGTCACCCACCCAGGTGAGATCCTGTTTCTTTCTAGACAGGTGCTGCAGAATAATGTTCCTGGAAACTTGGCCTCAGAAGCCTATTTCTAATAGCCCATACTTGGGAGCCATGCTGATTTCAGAAGGAAGCCCCTCTTGCTGATGAGGTTATCTGCTTTTGGAATCCCTGGCCTCTTTGAGTCCTGTTCACATGTCCAGCTGAAGGCAGGACAGCAATTCATTCTTATCTGCAAAGTGTCAGCACCTTTTCCAGAAAGAGCAAAATGGTTTACTTTTAGAACCAAACTTTGTTTTCAAAGTAAAATTTCCTTTTTCCTTACAGAATACATTTGGGGATATTTTTAAAGGTTTGGGGAATTCATTCTGCAACTCAAGGCGCTTTTGTTGCCCCTAAGTTGGTCTCCTTAGTAGACTCTCTTAGTAGACTAATAGACTCCCTTGCTGTCTCCATGAACCTTGACCATCATAATTTATCTGTGGTTCCTTTGGAGGGCCCCTTGCAGGGTTTGGCCTCAAACTGCAGATTGGGAGTTGGGTCTTAGGAGAAGAGCTAGGAAAGGGATCAGGGAGAAACCTGCTGAGATAACAGGGCTGACTCCATGTTAACTGGGTTTTGTTTTATATTTTTTCAAAGAGAATAAAGGGCAGCCCCTTCCACACTCACCTTCTTTTCCCTGTTGCTACCCATGGAGATATGTTCTTGTCCTGCACATGAGTTGCCTTTTTGCCACATTTAGCTTTATCTTTCCATCAAGAGCCACCCCTGAGCACATGGTAAAGGACTGCAGGCTGAGCTGTTCCCTGGCACCCTTTCAGCATCTCTCCTGCTGTGCATCTCTTAGCTGAATAGGCTTTGAGTCCTGCTCTGTCCCCTGATCCTCTCAGCTCTCCCCACTCCCTTACTCAATAATACCTGGTGGTAGTACCCAATGGGTCCATGCGCCCTTTGATGTTGTAGGCAAACTTCTGTGTGTTTGTGGATTAGAGCATTTTTTTAAAATGGAGTCCATAGTTTTTAACCATATTCTTAAAATAAGTCATGAATTAAAATAGAGTGAAGAACCGCTTGCCCTAAGAAGTAACCTTGACTGAACTTTTAAGCCCAGTCATTGTGCAGGGTCTTCCATTTTTCTCCATCTGCAGCTGCCCGCTACACCTCTGGATAAGACATGTCTTGAATCCCTCCTAAGGAGCTGCAAGGTCCCTCTCCACTAGGGATGAGGAACACAGCTGCTGCTGATGTCAGACTGGCCTCACCCCCAACAGTCACTCACCATCACTGGGGTAGCCTGTGCTGGACACCACTTAGACTATATATCTGTGGCCAATAGAATGATATATTTCAAGACCTCATGAAAATGACTTTGGTTCATTGGCTGTTCTGTATTAGCCATACTACTGCCTCCCTCTTACAGTAGAGACAGAGGGAAGTAGCCTTTATATTGCAGCACATCTGGCTCTTTTTTTTTTTTAATAAATTTATTTATTTTAGTTGGGGGCTAATTACTTTACAATATTGTAGTAGTTTTTGCCATACATTGACATGAATCAGCCACGGGTTTACATGTGTTCCCCTTCCTGGACCCCCACCCACCTCCCTCCCTATCCCATCCCCCTGGGTCATCCCATTGCCTCAGCCCTGAGCATTTGTCTCATGCATCTAACATGGAATGGTGTTCTGTTTCACATATGATAATATACATGTTTCAATGCTATTCTCCCAGAATGTCCCACCCTCACCTTCTCCCTCAGAGTCCATAAGACTGTTCTATGCATCTGTGTCTCTTATTCTGTCTCGTATATAGGGTTATCGTTACCTTCTTTCAAATTCCATATATATGCATTAGTATACTGTATTGGTGTTTTTCTTTCTGGCTTACTTCACTCTGTATAATGGGTTCCAGTTTCATCCATGCTGTGGTACATATACACAATGGAATATTACTCAGCCATTAAAAAAAATACATTTGAATCGGTTCTATTGAGATGGATGAAACATCTGGCTCTTTTAATCCTGCTGCTTCGGTTGTTTCCATAAGAAAAAGGATGCTCTGTGCACTGTCTTGATTATGGTCATGCCGCCATTCTGTCCAAGGTAGCAGGAAGCATGTCAGCTTGTACCGCAGAAAGCAGCTGAAGCCTATGGTGGGTAAGGATTTGTTAGAAAAACCCCCACGAGGAGAAAAGGCTGGGCTTCAAGGCCTGCCATGGCCAAAAACTCTTGTGCATTTTTAGTTTATGCAACAATTGGGCAGGGTATCCTTCTCATTGGGAAAACCCAGGTTCAGTGAGGGTCAGAAGGCTTCCCCAGTCACTCAGACAGTACGAGGAGATGCCGTGTCCCTGAGTGTCTCTGATTCCAAAGCCCAGGCCCTTCGAGCCACCCTGCTCAGGGAGTCACAGCCTGAGTTACCCTGGCAGGACTTGAACCCAGGTGTGTCTGCTTCTGAAGTCTGCACCTTTCCCTGGACTGTGTGGTGCCCCTGTATAGTGAATAACACTGAAGTTTCCACTGTCTGAGAGAACCAGGTCTCCCTTACTAACAGCCTTTCTTGCTGGGAAGTCCTGCACCTCTGTGAGTGTCCCAGGTGAGGGGCGAGAAGGCAAAGCCCTTTGTAGGCCCCAACTCCAAGACAAGACAGCTCTAGCCACCCTGCCCAGATGCCCTGCCAGGGGTTCGGGCCTCAGCCACCTGTGAGATCAGGAGTTTCACAACCATAGAGAGTGGTGCGTGTGTGTGGTAGGGGGTAGTGTTCCAGTGGGCATTTGTTCAGCCAGTATGTCAGTGCCCACCCTGCCAGGCGCTGCCCCTGGGGCTGGGGTTCAGAGGAATGAATGAAACAGAAGATCCTGGTCTCAGAGCCTTTACACTGGAGTGAGGGAGAGACAAAAACACAGATGAGCAGATAAGTGCTACAATCTCAGGCGATGACACATGCTGTGGAGAAAGCAAAATGGAGCAATGGGAAGGGTGAGGCCTGTCTGAACAGAGGCCTGAAGACGTATGGGAAGGAGTCTCAGCTGTAGGAAGGAGGAGTGAGGCGGGAAGCGCAGCGCTGAGCTGAGACTGTGAGCAGGCGCTCCCAGAAAGAGAGGTAGGAGGCCAGCGTGACTGAGCACCAGGCCAGGGGCAGAGTGTGGGAAATGAGGCTGAGGACCTGCAAGGTCATGTGGGCTGTGACAGGAGACCGGATTTTATTCTAAGTGAGATGGGACAACACTGGACATGGTAAAGGATCCCTCAGGTGGTGACCAGACCCAGGAGGAGGACGAGGAGAGCAGGTGCGAGGTGGCCGTGATGTCCAGGGAGCTTAGACTCCATGGAAGAGGTGGGGAATGACCAGATTGATCATGTCCTGACAATACAGCTGATAGGATTTGCTGAGGAACTGGAAGAGGAGAGAAAGGCAAGTCAAAGGTGACCCTTAGTTTTTGTGAGGAGCACATGTCAGCGGTGGTACTAGCTCCTGAGGTTAGAATGTAGGGGGTAGGGGGGCAGCGGAGTCAAGTATGTGAAGTTTAAGGGGTCCATAAGACATCCATAAGATATCCAAGGGGGCTTGTCACATTGGCTGACATTTAGACGAATCTGGAGTTGAGGCAGGAGTCGGGGTTGGAGGCAGGATATGAGGAGTCAGCTGCATGAGGCCATTGAATATCCTAGGATTAAATGGAGTTCCTGGGGGTGGATGTGGATGGCAGAGAAAAGGAGAGAGACCAACACTGAGAAATAGGGCAGAACAGTGGTCTGCAAAGGAGACAAAGAGGACTGGCTGCAGTGAGACAGGAAGAAATTGAGGAGAGAGGGTTGTTCTAGAGGTCAGAGAGTGATCATTTCAGCAAGAAAGGATGATGGAGGTCAATACGTCAGATGCTTCTGCCAAGTAGAATAAGATGAGCCTGAGCATTGGCCTTTGGATTTGGCAACTTGGGGTGATTTGTAACTGTGAGAAGGGAGTTTCAAGCCTAACTTGCAGTGTATGCAGCTAATACCCCATGCCTTGGCTCCTAACGGCTGCAGTCCACTGCCGCTATGGCCAGGTAACCCTTCTGATTGCTGAGTTGACTTCAACCCACTCTTCTTTTCTTGGCTTTGATCTGCTCCCACTCCCATTTGTTCTTTATATCGACTCAGGCAGCTAATGTGTATTAGGTTGAACTAAATCAAATTACCATTTTAGCAGGTCAAACGCACCTGAATATTGGCAAACCGTATGGTTCAACCTGAAACATGGGTATAAAGTACTTAGCATCATACCAGGCATGGACTGGGGCTTCCCAGGTGGCACTAGTGGTAAAGAACCTGCCTGCCAATGCAGCAGACATAAGAGACATGGGTTCAGTCCCTGGGTTGGGAAGATACCCTAGAGGAAGTCATGGCAACCCACTCCAGTATTCTTGCCTAGAGAATCCCATGGGCAGAGGAGCCTGGAGGGCTACAGTCCATGGGGTCTCAAAGAGTCAGACATGACTGAAGCTACTTAGCACAGATGCCCAGGCATGGACTAACTACCCAATAAATGCCAGCTGTTACTCCACATCTCATCCCCTCCTCTGGGAGCTGTGGCTATTCTCATTTTCCTGGTGAAGAAGATCAGGAGCTTGCCCAAGGACTCATGGTCACTGGCATGCAGAGCTGGGAAGACCCTCATTCTGGTCCAACCTCTCTCTCCTGGTCTTGCCAGCATGCTGCTTGCTCCGGGACAAAGAGATAGAGGCCAGCCCCTCTGCCCTACCCATTCTGGGGGCTCCTGGAAGCTCAGACACCCTCCCAGAAGCCTCCCAAGACATCATTCCCCCTACTGAGAGTTGCAGTTCTGGGAATGACCTCTCTTGGGGGAGACAGAAGGAGAAAGGCTGTGGTGGAGGCTGAGCCCTGAGCTAGCCCAGGAGTGGAAGGGGTGAGGCGTTGTCCATATAAGGATGTGTATTCCTCTCTATGTCGAGGCCCCCCACCTCCCCACACCATCACCTTCCTCCCCCGTGCTTCTTTGGGGGCACAAACAGGCCAGCAAAGGACTTCCAGCCCTGGGGCCCAGATCTAGAAATGGAGTTCAGTTTCATCACAAGCTGATTAAAATAGACAGAAAATACACGTTGCTCTTAAACTTTTATAACAATTATTTTTATCCCCTGGGCAGCTGTATGAGCACAAAGCTGGTTCTGATTAAGCACATGGTCCTCCCAGCCCACTCCTTGCTGTGGTTCTCACGGACAGACTGACAGTTAATGGCTTGTGGTGCAGGCACAACCCCCAAGGGGGCGGGGGCACTGCAGAGGAAAGAGGGGGCTCCTCCCACCCCTGTAGTGCTCCACATCTGCGGGAGTGCCTGGTTTGACAGTGAAAGTTGAGCCCCTTTCCCCAGGGCCAGATGGAAACATAAGTGCAGGGAACCTCTACAAACAAAACTCAAAGCACAAAACGGTCATGTCCGACTCTTGGCGACCCCATGGACTGTAGCCCGCCAGGCTCACAAGTCACTGTAAAGCAGTCACCCATGCTCTGAGGACGGATGCAGGGGCAGGAAACATATAGCAGGGCCTCTGGGAGGGTTTTCTGAAGGGGGAGGATTTTAAAGTGGATTTGGGAAGGAGGCCAGGCAATGTGGCAAACAGGAGAAGTGAATGAATAGGTAAATGATTGCCATTGCATGCCTTCTCTCCCTAGAGTCTTGCAGTGCTGCAAGGCAGAGAAAATAAGTGTCATTTCCTTTGTACAAATCTGAAAATAGAGACCTGGGGCATGATCCTAGGATGGCTGATGACAAAGGCAAAACTAGAGCCCTCCTCTCTCCTTCCTGACTCTAGTGGTGCTAAGAAGCAAAGCCCACCACAACCCCATGAGGAGAGAAGGAATCTCAGTCCCTGTCTGCCTTCTTTCAGGCACTCAGGGAGACTGGGCCTCTCGTCTTTTGCTTGCTTGGGCCTCAGTCTCCCCATCATTAAAATAAAAAGTCTTGATCCTTCTTTACCTCCCTCCTCTGATGCCCTGGAACTCACTGGGAAAAAGATGGCGAGAAGAGTGCTGATGCCAAGGAAAAGAGGACAGTGTGTACCTACTCTGTCCTTACCTCCTCTTCCTTAAAAGGGGGGGAAACGAAGAAATGTCTGGGTGCACCTTTCTTTGAATTGTTATTGGTGCTGTCAGTGCTGGTCTGGAAGGAAGGGAAGAAGGTAGGGCCTCAGACAAGGGAAACTAGACTCAGCTCATGACATTGGTTTATGGCAGCCTCATCCACAAATGTCAAGGGAAGCATGGACAGGTTTTCCTGACACTAGCAGTAGTCCCTGAGACCCGCCCCTACCTCTGCGCTCACCCACATACCCACCCAGAGACTAGCAGTTATCAGGCTGGTGGCGTATTATTGACACCTAGCCCCCCCACCCAGACCAATCAAGTTGGGATCTGGGGAGTGAGATACCAAGGTACAGGTGCTTCTAATGAGCAGCCAAGGTTGAGAACCAAAGATTGATAAATACGTACTGAGGATTTTCTGTAGATGACAGTGACCACTATGTCCGGGGAGAATACCCAATAAGAGCAAATGAAATCATCCCTTCCCCAGGGCACTTCCTGCTCCTTCATGTATGTCCACACGGACACCGGTGTGGGGGCAGCCCGCTGAGGAGACAGGACACAGGCCGTGTCAGCTACAGATGGCGGGGGCCCTGACTCATCATCTGGGGCTTTTTGGCTCTTACGGAAGGCGGCAGAGGATAACACACAGCTGGAGATGGCAGCAAGGAGGGGGATTCCTGGATTACCCAGCTAACAAAGAGTGGGCCAGCCTTGGGTTAGGAAGGAACCCTACTGGTGTAAAGGAATATATAGGGACAGACCCACATTCTAGAGCAGGAAAGAAACCCAATGCCATCTAGAAGGAGCAATGTGTCCTGAGAGGAGCACTGAGTCTGCCTGCCAGGGAAGTGTACATGCCCAGCCCCTAGTTCTGTGCTTACGTGCCCACCTGCCAGAGCCCCTAGTGTCCAGTCTAGGGGAGAGCATGTGTTAGCAGCCAGGATTGCCCCACCCTGGAGGAGGGACAGGGAGATGGCCCTTCCTCACCAGCCAAGCCACAGGAATGTGGCCAAGCCTCAGATGGAAAGTCCCACCCCCACCTTTCTCCCTCGTGCTTCCTCTTCAGGGGCAGGAAGAGGATGCACAGGAAGGGGCTCTGAGTGGGGGAGGCTCCCTCCTAGCACGGTCTCTGAAGGGAGTTCCTTATGGGGAAAATGCTGGAACCTAGTGATAGCAGCACAGCCAGCTCCTTCTTATCCTGGTCCGCGGACAGTTTCCCTGCAACTTGCTGCAGTCTGGTCTCTTCAAGGCCCAGTGAGGGCCTTTTTCTTTTCCACTCAGTCCAGCCCAGCACCGTGTTACCCTTGGCAATTAAAAAAAAAAAAAAAGCACAATGTGAGAGTTGCGAGTTAAGCTTTATTTAGGGCAAAATGAGGACTATAACCCAGGAGACAGCACCTCAGATAGCTCTGAGAAACTACTCCAAAGAGATGGGGGTGGAAAGGTCAGTATATATGAAATTTTGGTGAAGGGTGAATACATGCAATCAAGCACATATTTTTCCAGAAGATTTCTGCTAGTCTCGTGAAGCTTGTGTTAGTCACGAGAAACAGTCATCACCATGAAGGATTTTAGTGTTTTTCTAGATATGAGGAGATACAAGAATTGGGCTCCTAAAATTTGCTCTTGAAAATATGTTTATCTGAAGATGTGTCCTGCCAGTTTCCTACCCCCTGCCCTCCCAGAGCACAGAGTGCCTCAGTTCTGCTCTCCACTCTGAACTCCTTTCAGGAGGTATTGGAGGTCAGCAACACATTATTGAATCTTTGTGGAGGTAGATGGCAAGAGCCCATGGCAAGTGCCAGTTTGTAGCTGACACCCTGCTGCCAAGGGAGAGCTTCCCCTGGCATCATCCGCACTTGCCATGAACGTGAAGAGGGAGAGTGGAGGACAGGCCTGAGGAGTCATGTAGCATTTCAGCTCTGCCCAGAGGCTACCACTGCGGGGTTCCACCGGGTCCACTTTGGGGAGGGTGCAGAAGCCCCCATGACAGGTCCAAGGTTCAGTCCAGAACAAGTAAGGCATGCTGACTGCCTGCTCAGAGGCCTCCATCTGGTCTGGAGGTCCAACTGTCAGCGCCCTTGGTCCAAGAGAGTCAGAGAAAACGGAGGCCTCAAGACCTCTGCAGACCATGAGCCCAAAGGCAGCCACCCTGTGCCCTGCTTCCTCTGTTTAAGAGACCTCTTTGCACAGAGCTGGCTTCTGGAAGTCCAGAATGTTTAGTCCAAGTGGGTTAAGACCCAGTGAGGGGAAAGGTGGTGCCTGGGTGAGCAGAGGGGCCCTGCTGATGCGGTTTTGCTGGCCTGCACCCACAGCAGAGGTGGGAATGCTCACCGGCTCCCAGGGTAGCCTGTCCATCCATCTTCAGGGGGACTGTGCTTTGCACTTGATGTATAGGGCCTGGTGGCACAACTGCTCCTTCTTTGGTGCTCTTGATGCCAGCCCAGGTGCCATCTGCCCCAGAGCACGAAGGGCCCTCCGAGTGGAGCAGGTGGGGGAGGATTATCGTGGTGGTGGTGGAGGTGGGATTTTTGTTGCAGTGTCTCTTCTGCTTCTTTCCCTGGGCGGCTGCCGACTCACATTTGTTGTTCCCATTTAGTTCCAGATGCTCCCGCCAGCGAGAATGCCAAGGCCCCGGAGATGAAAGCTCGGAGGCCGAAGAGCTCTCTCCCTCCAGTGCTAGGAACAGAGAGTAAGTACCTGTTCAGCTCTTCCAGGCAAGCCCAGGACCAAGGGCCACCACTGCCTTGCCCGTGCTCTGCAGAGCCTGGCCTTTGTCCTCACCCTGGTACCCGGTGAGTTCCTGGTGACCCTTCCTCACCCCTCCCATGTCGTCAGGCCTAAGGACATCCACGTCCTCTGTCAGCCCCACTCAGGCCCCTTCTGCTTCCCACCAAGACCCCTGGGAGACCATCCCCTAGTCTCGCTCAGCTGTCTTTCCTGTCAGATGCACCTTCTCCAGGGGGGTCTCTGACCAGATCAATCCCAGCTGGAGTGCCCAGTCGCCTGCAGAGCCCACCAGCCCCGTATGAGTGAACCTCTCCAGGTGGCCGCCCTGGCACACATGCACACACCTTCTGACATATCACCTCAGCTTTTCCGTCTGAGCGCTGGCCCCTGCACCCCAGCTCCTTTCTCCTGTTTTATCCTCAAGGCAAGCGGAGCTCCTCGGCGTGCTGCAGCCATCCCTGTGCTCCTCCCCTCGTGCCTTTGCTCGGGCACCTCTGTCTTCAGACAGACTCCCACGGAAAAGCCATCTCATCCCTGAGTTTGTCCTTGCTCTGGCTGTAAGAAACCTTCCCTCCTGTGAGTCCCCGTAGTACTCAGCACCTACTTCTGCCAGAAGGCTGTCTCCTTCCCAGTGTCACGGTGACATGTCTGTCTCATCCTCCCTCCTCCCTTGTAAGGTGACTGGGTCAACTCAGGGGTGCGCCTTTCAGGATGATGGCGCCGTGACCTGTTTGTAGAAGAGCCTTACCCAGATCTCTTGGAACCAGCTTGCAGCTGTGGTCTAAACAGCTGAGCAGGGACGAGGCTTCTCCTGTGACTCTGCATGGCTCTCTCCCTCTTTCTGGATCTCAGCCTCCTCCAGGACCCCCTCATCTTATGGGGGGGCTTTTACAGGCCCACAAAAATGTTTCAACATTGTCTAAAATTAGGAAGAAAATTAACTTTTAGATCAAAGAAGATGTTTTAATTTTTAATATTAATATTCATCTTTATACCAATGCAGTTATAAAATGTAATTTACACGTATACATATATATATATATATATATATATATATTTTTTTTTTCTTTAATGAAGGAAGGGAGCCTGAAAGGCAAAGGTGCTTAGAGTCGACAAAGATCATAATGCAGCCCTGGCCTCCTCTACTGATGAATTATTGTCTAATTTTGTTAGAACTTTGCCTTGAAAGTGCCAATGTTAACAGGAGGTATGGGGTTTCCTGGACATCCCCAACACACTCTTTCTGCATTTTAAAGAACAAAAGACAAGACAAACTCCTGGTTACCCATGCTAACAAGGGAAGTGAGTGAGGGTGATTCACAGGCTGCCTCTGTTTTTCCATTACAAGGCAGTGTTCTGGAACTTAGTTTTATTCGCATCTCATCAAAGCACCATATTTCCCTCCCCAGTGAGGAGCTTGGGTTCCTCATGCACATACCAGCCAGGCTGTCAGGGGGCCTGCTCAGCCTGCAGTATGCTATGCCAGCTAAATTGGAACGATAATTTCTCATGGATATCTAACTACCCGGGAGCCTCCGAGTATCCAAAGTGGACACTTAACGAGTTGTTGGAAATGCAGAAACAATTCTTTTAAAAAATCTGGTGAGAACGGGTTAGTGATTTTATCTTCTGAAAGGATTTCTTGGACCTGTGCTCTTAGTTATGGGAGCAAATCAGCAGGAGAGACATGGGCTCTTAGAAGAGCACCAAGAGGGAGTGAACTGGGTCTGAGCGACTGTTCTTCCCTCCTGGGGGCAGAAGCAGGGATCCCTGGGGTTCCAGCTGGGAGATCAGCAGTCTCCTGTCCTCCGCCCTGGCACATCCATTCCAATGAGATCCCCAGGGAAGGGAGGTGGGGTGGGAGGAGAGTTGTGAAAGAGAGACACAAGCTGGAGACAGTGAGCAGCCTCGTGGGTTTGTTGCCCTGGAGAAGTCTTCAGAAAACTCCGTTCCATTTGTCATCATGCGCTTCTAGAGCGGGAGCTTACAACCCTGGCTGCACATTAGATTCACTTGGGGACCATTTAAAAACACTGCTGCCTGCTGCACCCCCAGACTCATTGGATCAGAACCTTTCGTGGTGGACAGCTTCAGTATTTGTTTCAGCTCCTGGGCCATTCCAAGGTGCTGCCAGTCAGATGGGAGAGCAGCTGCTCCAGAGGGAAGCCCGGTGCCCTTGCACCTCTGGTCTTGAGAAAGCAGAAACAGGTCTTCTCTACTGCCTCCCTTAAATGTGGAACCGCCTGGGGGCTCCTCAGGCCCAGGTCCTCAGGGTATTTCAGCACCCGCCTTTACGGAGGGAGCAAGATGCTCTGTGGTGGAGGCTGAACCCCATGGCTCTTTCCCCTGCAGAGGGTGCAGGGAATGGGGCTCAGCGGGCAGTGCTGCTTCACAGGAGAAGCAGGGCTGGCTGAAAGTGCTTTCCTCCCTAGCAGACACACACATCTGTGACGGCATTAACTCCAGCCGACACTGTTTGTCTGCTGAAAGGAAATTTCACTCTGTGTAGAAAAGCCTTCAAGTTGAAGTTACAGACAGATGTCTTACTCCCAAAAGGATGGAAGAGTGTGTCTCCATGTATGGTAATGGCCACATTGAATCTCTTTGCTGGCCCACAACCCCTGCCCCCTCATTACCCTAGCTGTCACCCCCTGGGATGCTGAGAGCATTAGCAGGGTGATTCCTTCAGAAACCTGCAAGTTCCCTGGGTACCTGTGCACCACCATGGGGCTTCCTTCCCAGGAGGCTCCTAAGAAGTTAGCTGCCCGGAGACAGAAAATGAAAGGGGTGTCTTTCAGGTCTGTACCCCAAGTTCTTCTCTCACTTTGGGGGCTAATTTGTATTATATTTTAGTTACATACATTAAATATGCATGTCTTCTTGTTTAAATATTTTGAATAGTACAGAAGTTTACCCAGTGCACCATGAAAGCCCTCTTTCATCTTACCCCTAATTCCACTCACCTCCTTAAATATATTCACAATTACTCTTTTATAAATATTCTTATATACACATGCAGATATATCAGTTGAATTTTTTCCCACAGAAGTGGAATTATGCAGTCTGTGCATCTCTTCAACTTGTCTTATTCTCTTAGCATTGCCATCCTCTGCCCCAGACATTTCTGATTCCATGAGAAAGCCCAGATTCTCATGTCATTGAGTGGTCTGGCTGTGTATGTGCATTCGTTTTTGTCAAGGACTGGGAAGTACCTAATGTAACCAGGAAATACATCTTTCCTCCAGTGACCAAGGGAAAGCTGAGTGGTTTCCTTGTCAAACAGATGGTGGCCAGATCCATGTCTGGTGGCCTTCCCTTCCCAGCTTGAATGTTTGGTCCTGTGAAGAGCTGTCAGGTATGAGAGTGGACGGTCCTTGTTCACACATTACCTAAGAGCCCCTGGGGCTACTACTGCAGCCAAGCTCTGGGGAACATGAGGGAAAAGCTAGGCTGATTTGCCCAAACCCAAGGGGCTGGATGAGAGAAAACTGGTGAAAGTACAAGTTAACCTGCTGGACACCAGCTCACAAGTACAGAAGTGAGGAGGGGGTCAGATTTGGGAAGTGTGAGAAGATTTCTGAATAAGGGAGATGGTGAGCCAGGTTACAAAGGAGGAGAGAAATGTGGTTTGGTTGATGAGGAATAACATTCCTCTTATTGCGGAAAGACTAGAGGGAGAAATGCACAAGTGCTACAGAAGATCACAAGGGCCTCTGATTCAGTCATCTGCCCATCGCACAAAACAAGAGTTTTCTTGAGCACCTATGTAGCAGGCATCATCTTAGACACTCAGTCTGTGTTGCTTCAGGCAAGTCTCATTCCACTGAGCTACAATTAGTTGCTCCCGTTTTACAGATGAGCAAAACTGAGTCTTAGAGAGCTAAACTGTCCTGCCCAGAGTCTCACAGCTGGTAAGATGTGGGCACTGTGAGGGCAACCCTGATCCACGTTCCTCCTATGTCACTCTGTGCCTTCCACAATCTCAGGGTCATCCTTGTGCTGTTCACACAATGGAAGCACTGTCCTCCATTGTCCAGGGGGACAGAGGTCTGACTGCCATCAGAGCTGCAGGGAGAAAAAGGTGATGGCTGGTATGCTTTCCTGGTTCTTGAGACCTGTCAGGGTCTTTGCTGCATGCCTCTCAAATGCAGAAAAGGTGCAAGAATAGTATAAGAAACTCTTGTACACCATTTACTTAGATTCATCCATTATTTACATTTTGTGCTATTGTTTTCTCACTATGTATAAACTCATATATATATATATATGCACTATTCATCAAATATTCATATCTATATTTATAATACCATATATATGCTATATCTATTCATAAATATTCACCATATAGAGATGGATTTCCCTTGTGGTTCAGCTGGTAAAGAATCTGCCTGCAATGCGGGAGACCTGGGTTCGATTCCTAGGTTAGGAAAATCCCCTGGAGAAGGGAATGGCTACCCACTCCAGTATTCTGGCCTGGAGAATTCCCCATGTATAGTCCATGGGGTCGCAAAGAGTCAGACAAGACTGAGCGACTTTCACTTTCATGTAGAGACAAATATGTATACTGCTTACAAATAGACATCATGCCCTTGACCTCTAAATGTCTTATTGTGTATCTTCTAAGAATATAATCGCAATGCGGTTCTTAAAATCAGGACATCTAACATTGAACTGATACTATCTAACCCACAGTCCCATATTTGACTTTTGTCAATTGTCCATTCTTCTTTCTGGCTGCTTTCCCCCACCCCTTGATGGAAATGTAGTGTCAGCACTCCTGGAAAACTTTATGCACACCTCCAGCCCAGAGTGGGTCGTCTCCCACCTTTGGAGAAAGAACAGGAGAGGAGCGCGGGCTAAGGGAAAAGCAACTTCCACCTGCAGAGGTGTGGGGACGTGGGGGGCAGCAACACCCTTCCTTGTCAGACCTCCAGATGCCCCTTTTCTGTGTGTGCCCCATGCTGGGCCAGCACTCAGGCACAAGGCACTGCCAGGCAGCCCTGGGGCTGGAGAGCAGGGAATGAAGGTCTTGGTTCTGCCTCTAGTTGAATGTGGCCTTGACCTTGGTCAAAGCCCCTCCTCCCTCTACACCTGTAAAGTAGAGACTTTCTCTAACTGACCCCAGGCCTTTTCTAGCTCTGACATCAGGCCATTCAGTGGAATGCTTTTCTTTGGAGTGATGCAGGGTTGGCTAATGCCCTTCACATCATCTGGTGTGTGGAAGGTGGAAGCTTCGGCAAGTGTGAACACACAGCAGCAGAGACATCCATACAGGAGGGAGGCTGTGTGCATGGAGTCCAGGTTTAGGATGTTCCAGCTGGAGGGGATCTGACTGGAGCTTTGTGTGAAAGAGACATTGCTGGGGCTTAAGGAAAGGCTTGAGAAAAATACAGAGAGCCGGGATCCAGTGATTAAGACTCTGAGCTTCCAACACAGAAGGCTCGGGTTCAATCCCTGGTCTAGGAACTAAGATCCCATGTGGATTCCACTTGCTACGTAGTGTGGCCAAAAAGAAGAAGAAAATACAGAAAGGCACTATGATAACAGGCCCAGGGATTCCTCCTATCAGTCTGTAAAGCTGAGGATCTTTTAGAAAAGATAGAAATATCCATAGGGCGCATTTACAGTTAGGGAACAGGAACCAAGGCCTGTCCGTCTCTGAAATTTCAGTGGCTAGTCTGAAGTAAGGATATAGTAAGTATTTCCCTTTTGAAGTGTATTCATCAGTTCCCATGTTCCTGGGATCTGGAGATGGTGAAGGTGAAACACCCCTTGTGTTCTCTGCCTGGTCTGGCCTGAGCTTCACCTCTCTTAAGAGTCTCTTTGACCTCTCTCACTACTATCCTAGATTATGATTCTCTTAGATGTCTTTGCCTTGGTCTCCTGAATGTGTCTCTCCCTGAAACAAAGTCGGTCACCTTGAAAGCATCTTTGGGTATCAAAAGCAGTGTCCGATCAACTTGAAGGGTTTCTCCAGGATCCCATCTTTCTTTTCAATATGCTCTCCAGGAGTCAAAGGGCTGGAAGGAAATGCTGGAGAGGTTAAGACTTGGCATAGAGACCTGCTTGACAGGGAAAGTTGTGGGACCCTGGGAGAGAAGCGGGGTTATTTCAGTGAATGTCTTTGAAAGCTGAGCCAACTCCTGGTTACTCCCAACCAAAGTATTGGTCTCGGTGCTCACGCTGCCCTCCAGCACACTGTGTGTGTGGACTGTGCTTCCACCCCTGGGCTGCTGGGTCCATCTACTTCCCTGCTCTTCCATCGTCTCCCATGAGCCAGATCAATGGCAGAGTGGGTCCTCCCAGGGATGGCCTGGAGGATGCGAGTCAGACAACGCTGGCGCTGCTGTCCTGGCCATGTGGGCTGCCTCTTTCACAACTGTCCCAATGTTCTGTGTCCCGGGGGCCTGGGGCTGGGTGTTTGCAGTAACAAGAGGATCAGTGTTCCTCTGGAATCTTATGTGACTGCCTTTGCTGTGAGGGAATGTGTATAGGAAATTTGCCCAGAGATGTTCATTCTGGGAAAATGACCAATGTTTTTCCACAAGTTTGTAAGGAGGGGCTGGAAAGGGCCCGATGTGTGTGGGGTTGGAGGGGGACGGTGTCGGGGGTGCTGCTGAAAGCCCCCTGGAGCTCTGAGCCTGCCCCAGTGCAGGACAGTGAGATTTAGCCCCATCCCCAGATCCTCACTGCCACCCCCTGCTGACACAGCCTGCAAGGTGGGTGCTCCCTTCACATGTCACCCAACCTGTGTCCCGTTCAGGAGCTTGTGGCAGAAAGTGAATGCTTATTTGGGGAATTGTGAAGGGTTTGATGTCTATTTTTAGCTAGCTACCTAAAAAGGGAAATGTCCCCAGAGAGGCAGAGATCCAGGGACCTCCCTGTACCCGAGGCTATTGATGCTACCTCCCCAGTCTCCTCTGGCTCTTCGTTATCTCAGACCCTTTGGAAGCTGCAAGGCCCACCTTCGGGCTCTGTAAATATCTCCCAATGGCTGACTCTGGTCTTTCTGCTCTATGGACTCACTGGAGAGACAGACTCATGTGTCTTCAGATAGAGCAGCGCGGTAACTCCTGTGGGGGTGCTGACCTCCTCCCTCCCAGGGCAGAAGGAAGGTCCATGAGGCCAGGACCAGCTGGGGCAAAAGCAAAAGATGCCTTACCCACACAATTGGAAGCCAGCCTTTCCAGCCCAGCTCCAGGTCTCCCAGGAGGCTTCTAAATTCAGTGTTTTGATTTTGATGTTTTTATTGGGCGGCTTCACTTCTTCCAGACTCAGTCTCCTGTCTGGGGTGGAAGGCTCAGCACCTGGCCACTTTGATCTAAATTGGTGACAGAGCTAGGGGCCTTCTCCTTTTCATGGAAAGTTGCACAAGGATTCAAGCCAACAGGCTTCATCTCTGAGCATCAGAGCCCAGGGCTGTGATGAAGTGTTCTCAGGAAATCCCCTGTTAGCAGAGTTCCCCAGGGATTCCACTCATTCCTTTAAGAGGTATTTTCTAGCCTGTTCCAGGTACTGAGCGAGGCACTGGGGATACAGAAGGTGAACATGATAGCCCTGTGCCTGTCTTCGGGGAACTTGCAGGGTATATGCGCACTGGGGGCAGGTTTCCACAGTTGCCATGCCTTGTGATAGCTGCTGATCAGACCACCTCAGAGGGGTGTGGGACCCACCTGGCAGCAGTGATGTGTGAACGAGTCAGCAAAGAGCTGACAACAAAAGCCTGGCATTGTAGAAACTAAAAGGCCTTCAGTGTAGTATACAAAGCAGTGTCCCCAGAAGGCACAGGGATCAGCAGCATCCACACCCCAAGGAAGGTCAGGAATCTGTGTTTTTAGTAATTCTCCTAGATGATTATCAGGCATGCTAAATTTTGAGAACCACTGCCATTGAGCATAGAGGGCATGGGTGACGGTTTCTAACTCCCCAAGAGTTAGAAAGAAGGCTGGAGATGAAAGCCGGGGACAGATCTCGAAAACCCTTGTCTGATGAGTTGGACTTGATCCTAAGAGGCAATGGGCAGCCACTGGAAAAGTGTAAACAGTGGACTGACATCAGATTTGCTTTTGACAAAGATCACTTTGGCTACAGAGTGATGGATGTACTAGGGTGGGGACAGGGGACCACAGGTCTAGGAGGTGGTACTGTTAGGACTAGAATGGTAGCAGTGGGGATGTGGAAAGAGGAACCAAGGAAGTTATTTTATTGATGGAATTGAAAGATGGTAGTCAATGACTGGATATGGGCAGGGGGCGGCGGGTAGGGGGCTTGGGAGAAATGGAGATGAGCAGCAGTGTGGGGAGAAGAACTGCATTTGGTTTCAGATGTTGAGTTTACAGTATGTGCCTGGGGAGATGGTGTCAGGTAGTGGGATGTATGGGTGGGCTCAGGAGAGAGGTCTGGGCTCCAGGGAAAATGAGGACAGCAAAAAGAGGGATAAAGAGAGGAGGTTAGGGGAATTTGGGGGGCAGTGCTGTACCAGGAGAGGTATACTGCCTGTGACTGACTGTCTGGGAGAGGGACAGACAGACCCTGGGCAAGGAGAGGGAGGATGGTCTGCTCTCCTTACAGGCCCTGTGGCCAGAAGCCATCATGGGGTTTGCAAAGATGGTTGTATCTTTTTTATTTCTGTGATACTCCTCTCTTATAATGGCTAGTGCAGAAAGTTTAGGATGTTGGAGTAGGGGGTGGGGGACAAAAGGCTGACAGCAATAGTAAGATAATAAGAAGGAAGCATCCAGAGGAAAAGAAACTGGTTAGTGACCCAAGAGGTACTGAGAGTTTGGGCATCTGGACCAGTGAGAATTTTACCTATACTGAGGCCCTGAATTGGGGAAGGAGCTCCAGGTGCAGCAGGAGAGAGTTCATGTAGGTATAAAGCTGACCTGACCAGCAGTGCAGGGACTAAACAGATGAAGGAAAGTACAGAGAAGTCCTCTGGGGATCTGTTTGGGGAAGAAAGGAGAATGGGCAGGGGAGGTGGGGTAGAACTGGTGTTAGAATGTGCACTTTATGCTATATCTTCTTTACAACATAGCTTAATTCTTTACAACAAATTTTATTTATTCTCCCCACATTCTTTGAATGGGGACACTAAAGCTCCAAGAGGTTACATAAGTCACACCCCTTAGGGAGTAACAGGGCAGTATTTGAACCCGAGTCCGGCGCCAGAGCCTATGCCCATTGCATTTCTGCAAAGGGACAGAGAAGGGTTTTAAGGCCCTGATGTGAGGATGGGGGAGAGTGTCCGAGGGAGTCAGGAGACAACAAGAGGAAAGCAACCACACACTGGGCAACAGAAGGCTTAAGTCCTGTTTCTAATTCAGCCACATGTCATTTTATGAACCCAGAGAGTCATCTGACTTTTATTCAAATCCATCTCCTTTTTCATGAAATGGAAACAATGTGAAGTGCCCTGCTTGTGTTTGGTTGGGGTAGGAACCCAATGAGAAAAAGGATGATGACATCATGGATTAGAAACTCAGCTTGCTGAGTCCAGCTCTCTACAAGAAACCAGGTGTTGGAATCCAGTGACTCTGCTTTCTAGTCCATTAATCATGTTCTCCTAAGCCCAGAACACAATTAATGGATTTCCACAGATGGGCCTCTAAAATATGTATAGAATAGGATACAGAACATTGTTAACATTTAAAATAGCTGTGACTGATGGGAACCAAATCAGTTTCAGATGCTAATGAATTCAAACAGGAGATGCTCCAAATTTATTGAACAACCAGAAAACTTTGGCCTTCAACCATATTAACTGTAACACAGAAAGATAGATATTAGTTCAGGCTCTGCTTCTGGCCATGTATGTTTACCCACAGGCCCCAAGATAGTATAGGGGGGACTTTGGAGTCATCGCTTTTACTCTGTGCCATCCTTGCCTCTTTATTAACTCCTCACCCACGGCTCCAGAGGTGGGCACCCTGCCCCCAGAGCTCCTCCCCAGTTCCATCAATGTGCACAGACTAGGCGGCCTCAACATCAGCACTGCGTTTTCTCACAGTTCTGGAGGCTAGAAGCCCAAGGTCAGGTGTCGGCAGGTTTGTTTTCTCCTGAGGCCTCTGTCCCCTTGGCCTGCAGGGGGCAGCCTTCTGGCCGTTTCCTCACATGGCCTTTGCTCTGTGCCTCTGTTCCTGATGTCTCTCCATGGGCCCAAATTTTCTCTTATAAGGACGTCAGTCAGTTTGGATTAAGGCCCACCCTAGCAGCCTCCTTTTAATTTAATCACCTCTTTAAAGTTCCTGTTTCCAAATATAGTCATATTCTGAGGTACTGGGGGTTTAGGGCTTCAACGTATGAATTGGGGGAGGGGCGGGGGGTAGCGCAGCTCAACCCCTAACAGCAGCCCTCTACACTCTCCTGCTCCCAGGAGGTCAGGTCCTGGCTCTGGGAGGAACCCCCTTTTCCTTCCCTGAATGGCCGCTCTCTTGCAGCTGTGCCCTCTCCCTTCCCATTTGCCTTGGGTGCAGGTGGGCAGGGGCTTCATGGCTCAGCCCATCCTGAGGGCTCTGTACCCCATCTGGTGCCCACTCCCGAGGGGTCTGGGAGTGCCTGGGGGCATTTGCCTACTAGTACCTCTGGGCTCTTCCTCTCACCTAGTCCTAGTCTTCTGCTTTCACATCTGGATTCTTCTCTCTCACTGTGGAAGAAACCTTAGCTTGACGTTTCCTCTTCTGTCACCCTGTTTCTTCTCTGTGTCCCTCTCATCTCAGGAGTTCTTGATGGATTAGCTGACTCACTACCTGTTTTCTTGAGAATTTCCTCTAGAGCAACTTCTGACCCCATGTCCTGCCCTCTCAAACACTATACATCACCCGAAGTTGGTCGTACCTTCTCGGTGCCCTTCCTCCTCCATTCTAGGTCTCAGGGACAGTCCCTCCATAGCCCTTCTGCCTCATCCCAGCTCCTTACTGGTGGCATCATCTCGGATAAGACCCTGACCCTTTTTCATCTTTCACTGTACTTTTCCCCCAAATAAATGACCCATCCTCACAGTTCCCATTAATGATTGCATGTTTGATCCTGTAATCTTTCTCTTTCAGCTTCCACCAACTCTTTCTAGAATTCTGATCCTGGACTTCTAGCCTATATACTGCTTAAACACTTTTATCAACCACGTTCTCTTAGACCAAGCCAAACTCTTCATCTTTCACTCCCAAATTTCATATTGCATCAGTAAAATTTTTCCCATTTATTCAAGCAAGAAATCCCTGAGGAATCTTTGTTCCTATCTCTTATTAAGCCCTTAAAATCTTTTAGATTTTCTTCCATCTCATATTTGTATTTTATTTTCTGCAGCCTTTACCAAGGCCAGACCTGGATCAGTTTCTTCTAAGAGTGTGGCAATAGCCTCCTATTTGGATATTCTCATGCCCTGGAATTGGAAAGACCTCCAGAGGTCCTCTAGACTAGTTGGACTCTTGTTTGAGTCAGAACTCCCTGTTACTCAGAACAAAGACCTAACTCGCACATTCATTCTAGACTAGAACTGTCCAATAGAATTTTTCTGTGATGATTGCAACGCTCTCTATCTGCACAATGGAAACCACTAACCATGTATGGCTATGAGCACTTGAAATGTGACAAATGTGACTGAGGGACAGAATTTTTCTATCTTCTTAAATTGTCCCACCATCTTCATGCCACTGCTCTCCGAAACCAGCCCTGTGCCCTAGCCACCTCCCACCAAACATCATCCTACTGATCTTCCACCAAACATCATAAACATGACTCTACTCCGAGACACTCTGTTCCTAATCAATGGGACTCTTCTCTTCAGGTCAGATCAACACAAGGGACTTCCCTGGCAGTCCAATGGCTAAGACTTCTCTCCACTGTAGGGGGCAAGGGATTGGTCCCTGGTAGGAGAACTAAGGTCCTGCATGCCACACTAAGGTCCTGCAGGCTAAATAAATAAGATTATGTCTGGAAATGTCAGTTAACAACAAATATGCTACCATGAAGCAAAAAATTTTTTAAGAAAACATCATCTTTTAGGTCCGTTCTGTTTTGTGTCCCACCTTCCAGCCATCTCCTCACCAGACGCTGCTCTTTCTCCCTCATTTGAGCAACTACATCATGTTGGTGGGATAAAACATTGTTTAATTTTCTGTCTAACTTTTATTTTGAAATTTCAGAACTAGAGAAAAGTTGTATTATTTAGTACAAATAATCCTTGTATACCCTTCCCTCACATTCTTCAAATACTGATGTTTTATCATGTTTGCTTTATTATATATTCTCTATCCTTCTCTTCCTTTGTTTTCCACTTCTCTTTCCTTCTACCTCTTCAAAAACATATACACATATACATATATACACATTATTTTTCATGAGCAGTTTGAAAGTAAGTTTCACATATGGTATCCTCTACACCTATATACTTCAGTATATTCTTCCTAAAAATAAGGATAATCTCTTAAAAAAACCACAGCTGTTTGATGTAGAGTGGTTCAGGAGGATCTCATTGATTAAGCAACTCTTTCCCATTTTTCATATTAAGGTATACTTTACACATAATAAAATTCTCCCATTCTATTGCACAGTTCTTGACAAATGTTGATAGTCCTGTAACTACCACCATGACCAAGATATGGCTCTACACCTTAAAACATGTCCTTGTGCCCCTCAGTAGTCAACCCCTCCCACCCCCACCTTTTCTCTGTCCCTATAGTTTTGCCTTTTCTAAAATGGCCGGCAAACAGAATTTTACATAGCCTGTCTCTTCTCTTAGTGGAAGAGAAGGATGAATCATTGAGATTCATCATGTTGTGTGTATCACAAGTTTGTTCCTTTTTGTTGGTGAGTGAGTGGTATTTCCTCGTGTAGATATACCACATTCATCCATTCTCCAGTTAGGGCAATTGGATAACTTCTAGTTTTGGACAATCACAAATAAACCCACTACAAACATTCATATACAGATGTTTGTGTGAATGCAGGTTTTCATTTGGATAAGTAGGTTAGATAACTTTTCAACAAAGACCTGAAAGAAATATGAAAACAAGCCATGAAGACAGTTGGAAATATTTTTGCATAATCACTATATTACTACTTAGACCGATGAATAGTTTTGTGCTGCAAAACTGGTCTGTTTGGGTCATTTTTCTTATGTGAGTTATTTGGAGAGTGTGGCCTTAAGAATGGAGGGGACCATTGATTGGTTCATTCATTTGTTCATTCATTCACTGATCCATTCAACAAACATTTAAAAAATAAATAAAAGCCACCAATCTATAGTCTGTTACAAAAAGGAAGCCTGAGACCCTTGGATCCACACCAAGGACTAAATTTAGTCAGTTTATCTGACATTATTTCCTTTATGAGTTTCTTGAAAGTTAGGGTAAGAGAAGAGTTAGTGAGTTTGGGGTTATCCTCACTGAAATGGAGAATGGACACTTAAGCATTGTTGAAGTGTTTATCCCTATGGAGGTTCCAGGGATCCCTCCGGAGGCCCCCCTGAGAAGGGATGCTCATTTGCTTGTGAGGTTGTTCATGTGAGTCTACAAGGTCTCCAAAGGCATATTCAAATGAGGGCTCTGTCTGGATGAGGGGCCAGAGGGTAAGACTGCGCCCTTCCAGGACTTAGGAGCCTTGTGAAAACACAAAAAATAACCTGTGAATGTCTTTGTTTCAGGTGATGCAACTGTGAAAAAGAAACCTGCCCCCAAGACACCTCCGAAGGCAGGTAATTTGTCATAGCAGCATTTAGGGACAAGGGACTCATCTGCCGTGAGGGGTTTTCCCTTTGCTCTGCTAGACTGATCACTGGGGATGTGGTCCCAGGAGACCACACCCCCACCCTGAATTCAAGCTCTGCAATAGTTAGGCTGAATTTTCCCTGAGTCTCTGCAAGTCTGGGTCCTCTACCCTCTTCCACTACTTGCCTTTTCTCCTGCTCTCCTGGCATAAAGCCTGCTCACCCCTCTGTCCTCCAGTCTGCCCTTGTGGAGCTGATCCACTTTGTGCTGGTCTCCTGGTCTGCTGGTCTGCTCTGTAGGTCCCTGTCATAGGAAGCACTGTCTGTTTTCCATGGGAAGACATTTGAGGATGTGAACCAGTTTAAGCCTTTCAGCCAGAGTGACCTGGATGTTAGATGGCAAGGCGTTGCATAGTTAAGAAAGGAGTTAAGACATAAGATTCAAAAAATTAGGGGAAATCACAAATCCCAGAGCAACCAACCAACAGAGAGTCATGCCGTGTAAACTGTATGGGTCACTTCTGTTGGACTCAGGATCAAGAGACCAGTAGACCTAGCAGGTCCGTCAGCCTAGGTATGTGGAGCAGAGGTCACTGCCCTCAGTCTCACCCTGAAGGTTCCAGAAGGTGAGGGAGGAGTCACAGACCAATGTGACCAGAAGCGTCAGATGGTATCAGAGCATTTGAGGCTCCCTCCTCCTCGAGCTCACTCCCCCTCTTGTCCTCCCCCAGCCATGCTGCCTCAGATCATCCAGTTTCCTGAGGACCAGAAGGTGCGAGCAGGAGAGTCTGTGGAGCTGTTTGGTAAGGTGGCCGGCACCCAGCCCATCACGTGCACCTGGATGAAGTTCCGAAAGCAGGTCAGTCTTGGAGGGCAGTGGCCCAAAAATAACCCTCACAAATTCCAGAGCAACTCTGGGCCAGAGGGGATGAGAAGTGCTGTGATAGAGGCAGCATCACTGTTCATCAAGGGGGCCTTAGACATGGGAGAGCCCCTCACCACCGTCACCCACCCACCAAATTTGAGCTCTTAATAACCTTTTCTTCAGCACCTAGCAAGAATGCCTGTTTTATAGACAATTTGTGTGATAGAGTATGAAGGACATAATAGAACAAACCACCCATGGCTCCCACCTGGTTTTGATATCTCTGCCTAGAATTCTACTCAGAGTCAGGAAAATCGAACCAGTGACCTGAATGACCTCTCAGACCCCTGAGCTTTCTGTGGTTCTGTGCCAGCTTACTGAGCCCTATCTGTGGCAACCACTTAGACTTACCACATGCTGGAGAGATGAAAGTTCATCTGAGTATTTGAGTAGATGACTTGTACGTTAAACAGAATTCTGGCTTCCTGACCCAGAAATCTAACTACCATTTATAAGAACAGTCCTATGGGAAAATGTTTGAATTTCCAAATAACTGGTTCCTTTTAAAGGGGCTTGGGGAGCATATCCGTTCCTCCAGTCCCACGCTGGCAATGTGTACCCACGTGCCTGATCAGCAGAGGCCCCGGAACGGCAGGCTGGCCCTGGGTCAGGAACGCCACAGAAGGTGTGATGACTTCTTGAAGCCTCTATTGCTCCTCTCCCAACCCACTCGAACTGTCCTAAGGCCCAGAGGTGGGAGGCTAGTACTGGGAGGAAAGAAGAGTTGTTCTCAAAAGACAAGAAGAGAAACTGGCCTTCTCCTTAAGCGTGTTTGCTTGGGTTTTGTCTGGGTTAGTGGTGTCTGAAGTGAGATGGAAATCTCAACCCTCTTCAGAGACATTTAGCCAAGTCCCAGCTCCATCCAACAGAACTTTCTGTAGTGAAGTAATTGTTCTGTATCTGTTATCCAGTATGGTAGCCACTAACTACATGTGGCTATTGAGCGTGTGAAATGTGACTACTGCAATTGAGAAACTGAATTTTACATTTCAGTTAGTTAAAAAGGGTTATAACAGTTTTGTAGAGATAGAATTCACACATCAGAAAATTCACCCTTTTAAAGTGTAAATATATCCACAAGGTTGTGCAACCATAACAATTTTCTAATTCCAGAACATTTTTATCACCTCAAAAGGAAAGCCCAGATCCATTAGCAGTCATTTCTTCCCTTCTCCCAGACTCTGGTGACCCTAACCTATTTTCTGTCTCTAAGGATTTGCCTATTCTGGGCATTTCTCATAAATGGAATCATACGTGTTCTTTTGTGTCTGGGTGTTTTTTTTTTTAACTTAGCATAATATTTTCAGGGCATATCCATACTGTAACATGAACCAGTACTCCATTCATGTTTATGGCCAAATAATATTCCATTGTCTGGGTGTACCATGTTTTATTTGTTCATTCATTGGTGGACATTTGGGTTATTTTCCATTCAACTAAACTTTGAGTAGCCACATGTGATCAGTACTGGAATTTGACAGCACAGAGGAGGTCAGAACCCTCTGGGCAGGCTTTGTACATGACTTTGATCAAATGTGTTCTCCCACCCTCCCATCCCAGAGCAGTGGAGCAGGCTGGGATGTTCCTCGTTTCCAATCTAGGGCAGCGAGTGAAGACACAGCTTACTCCCAACCCCTAGACCCTGCTCAGCACCCTCCCTGCCTGCCCAGATCTGGGCCCCATCAGAGCAGCTTGGCTCTGGATGCAGGAGAAGGGGCCCTGAGTGGGAAGCCCAGAGTGCAGACAAGACCAGCCCCACACCACTATCCAACTGCATCCCTTAGAGGGTGTGGAGCGTGGCTTGGAGCCCCCTTCCTTTCTGGATCAAGTCTCCAGCACCTGCCCACTCTCTGCCCCCAGATCCAGGACAGCGAGCACATCAAGGTGGAGAACAGCGAGCAGGGCAGCAAGCTCACCATCCGGGCGGCGCGCCAGGAGCACTGTGGCTGCTACACCCTGCTGGTGGAGAACAAACTGGGCAGCAGGCAGGCCCAGGTCAACCTCACCGTGGTGGGTGAGTCTGGGGACGAGCATGCAGCAGGCAGGATGGTGGGCTTCCAGGCCTTACCTTTGGGGTACTTCCCCAGCACATGTGTTCCCTCTGCCCACGGCCTTCCTTTCTCTCCCTGTTCTCACACTGTGGCTGCCCTTCCTGCTTGTTGAGAATCCCAGACCTTGCACATATAGTGTTTTCCTTTTTCTGTGAATCTCTTCAGGCTTCCCTCTCTAGCCCTTGGACACCCCGAGTTCCACAACCACAGCTCTCCCTAGCTAGCCCCTGTGACACCCTCTCCCCCGGTCCTGTCCCCTCCCAGTCCCCTGGCAGACCCTCACCTTGAATCAGTGCTGCCTTTCAACTTCACTGCCACTCTGCCTGAGCCCGTGGTGCAGCGGGGAGGTGACATCAACTCACAGCCTCAGCCCTGGGCCCTGTCAACATCCAGGCTCAGCGGAGGCATTAGTACTGGTCAGCGCTGTCTCCCACTTCCTGTGACAGCCATTCCTCGAGACCCTTTATCCTGCAGGCCTTGGCCTCTGGCCTCTCCAAGACATAGGAGGCATGAGGCGTGAACTTGCTCAGCTTGATGGCCCCACACCTGCAGGCGTCTCTCTGTCCCCATGTTGACTCCACCCTCCAGGGTCTGAGTGTTGCCCACCTTTCTCCTGTGTTCCAGACCCCAGGCTCCTGAGGGCTACCCCCAACCCCCATAAGTCCCCAGCCCTTCTTTTTTGCAACTTCTCTTTTTCTCCTATAAGTATTGCTCCCCCATCATCTTCCCCATGCACACAGGCACAACTCTTGCAGTATCTCGTCTCACTCTGGCCACCCTAGTATCTTTCTCCTGCTCTGTCTCCACAGCCAAACCCTCTGAGAGAGCCAGTCTCTACTCTGAGTCTGCTTCTTCACCTCACTGGCAACATTCTTTAGCTCCCTGTAGCCTGGCCCCCAGGCCCCGTTCTTCTGCTGGGACTGCCCTCCTGAGGTCACTGTGCCCTCCTAATCCCTAGTCCACTCCCTTTTTCTTGTCTTCTGCATCATAGAACTGAGTTCAGAGTCTGTCTCCAGACTCACTTTTCCCTCTCCACCTTAATCACTGTGTTTTTCATGCTCGAGTCTACGCTCTCCTGAAATATCAAGCAAGCTTCCTAACTGCCTTCCTGCTGTCTGTCGTGTTCAGCCCGCCATCCCCTCACGTGGCAGGCATTCAGGACCTTGAAGGAGCAGCAGATGGACAGCAGGCTCGTCCCAGTGCACTTGTGGGCCTTCATACATGGTACACGCGAAAGCCTTTCACCTGGTGTTCATTGATTTGATCCTCTTTGTGTTTAGTTTCCTTGTGCATGCATGTGTATGTGCTCAGTAGCTCAGTTGTGTCTGACTCTTTGCAGTCCCATGAACTGTAACCTGCCAGGCTTCTCTGTCCACAGGATGCTCCAGGCAAGAGTACTGGAGTGGGTTTCCATGCCCTCCTCCAGGGGATCTTCCTGACCCAGAGATCGAACCCACATCTCCTGCATTGCAGGAAGATTCTTTACTGCTGAACCACTGGAGAAGCCCTTGTTTCCTTAGGGCAGGAGTTTTTCTCCCTGGGAACACCTCGGGCCAAGGTCTCAGGGAACAATTTCTCATCTGTAAAAGGCAGCAGGGACTCTTATCCCCCTCACTGTCTCTTTGGTGACTCCAGGTGCTTATTCTAATCCGTCCCTCCTGGAATCAGGAACACTCTAGGGGGGTGGGCAGTTGGTACTGGTGATCCAGTTCATCTTTACCCTTAAATCTGTATCTGAAGTACCAATTTGGCCCCATGCCCCACCCATCAGCAGGCAGCGGTTTCCAGTTTTCCTTGGCGTTCTCTCTCATCTGCCCTTGCTGGGGGAACTCTAGGGTCAATTCCTTGGAACTGCTCTTCTGCAGCCAGTGCCCCCGGCCCTCACGCTCTGCACGGTGCCACCAGCTCCCCTCCCCCACCACCACCGCCCGGCCTGCAGTTGTGGCCTTTTATGGTTTAGTTTCTCATTCTCCTCGGCCAGTGCTGACAGGGCCATTGGCGTGGCTGCCCGCCAGCTGGCAGGAGCAGCATGTTAAATGCCGTCCTGGGAGGGGAATGGAATGGAGGGGAAGGGCTTTCTGTCTGCCTCCCCCTCGGAGAGCTAAGAATAGGATTGCTCAATAAAATGAGGACTTGCATTGATGGACACAGCAAATCCACATTCATTCAGAGCCTGTGGATTTAGACTCAGTCCAAAGTAAACCTGGATTAAGCCCAGATTTACCTGCCTGTCTCTAGGGACATCTGTGTATTATCTGATCAGGGTTGATTAAGTAGATCTAAAATGTAAATGAGATGAAACAGAGATTGTTTGGCCTACTCTGGACTGTTTCAAGCACTTCGGATGCATCCATTTGTAAGGCCACTAAATAAGGCCGATTTAGCACAACTTCTAGTTAGCAGTAATCTTCTCTTCTCCATGTTCTTTAAAATAGCCCGTTCTTTTCAGGTAGTTTATGACTCCTAGAATTAAAAATCATAAACTATCTAAAAAGAAAGAAGTACTTTAAAGAATATACAAGAAGAGAAGTACCACTAACTATGACTTTTTTTTTTTTTTTTTTAAAGGGCTTCCTAGGTGGCTCAGTGGTAAAGAATCTACCTGCCAGTTCAGGAGACCCAAGAGACATGGATTTGATCCCTGGGTTGGAAAGATCCCCTGGAAGAGGAAATTGCAACCCACTCCAATAATTTTGCCAGGGAAATCCTATGGGCAGAGGAACCTGGCGCGTTACAGTCCATGGGGTCACAAAGAGTCGGACACAACTGAGTGACTGAGCACACAGCACACCGTTTTAAAAATGATGATAAAAATTAGCCTTTGCCTCAGTTACTTTAAAAGAGTGATGTTTAGCTATTTTGAAGGCTTATTATTATTATTATATGTTAAAGGACAGATAGTAGAGAACAGGGAAGCCTGGTGGGCTGCAATTCAGGGGTCGCAAAGAGTCTGACACGACTTAGCAACTGAGCAACAACAACAACCAAGGGCAGTGCAGGGATGTTTGATGCTCAGAGGGGCCTCTGCCAATGCCCGGGTCTCCAGCCTCAGCCTGGGAAGGGTGAGGGAGGGGCCGCTTTGGCAGGAGAGAGCAGCTTGCCCTAGATGAAGTCCTTCATGTGACTGGTCCAGCACAAGACAAACAGACCACTCGGCAGATCTTTAAAGGAGAAGAACACAGCAGAGAGAGTCCCAGGTACCCAGTAACCCCCAGGGCTGTCTGAGCTGGGAACTTGCATGATTTTTAAGGACAGGTGATTTCACTTCATAACGCTTGGCTTGGGCTTGAGCAAGATGCTTTCTTGATCTTATGTGACCTGATAGCCTAGAAGATAACAGGCCCCTGGAGTGAGGGTTTGGAGACCTTTAGAATCTCCTTTTGGCTCTTCCACTGGCCAGCTGGGTGTTTGTGGTAAACGCAGCACCTTGCCTAACCCCAGAGGGCCGGGATTACCGAGGTGCACAACCTGGGGGCCCTCGCAGCCCTGCCAGAGTTTAAAAGCTGCAGGTGCATGTGAAGGGAGGTCAAGGTGGGGTTACTGCTGCTGTTGCTGCTGCTAAGTCACTTCAGTCGTGTCCGACTCTGTGCGACCCCATAGACGGCAGCCCACCAGGCTCCCCTGTCCCTGGGATTCTCCAAGCAAGAACACTGGAGTGGGTTGCCATTTCCTTCTCCAATGCATGAAAGTGAAAAGTGAAAGTGAAGTTGCTCAGTCGTGTCCGATTCTTAGCGACCCCATGGACTGCAGCCTATCCGGCTCCTCCATCCATGGGATTTTCCAGTCAAAGACCATCTTCAAATGCACAGGTGCATAGAGACTGTCAGCATAAAGAAGCATTAGAGATGAGATCCTCCAATTTCCCAGGAGTGAGAACATTTACTGAACATTATCTAATCCTGGAGCTATTGCCACTGAAGACCCTTCCCTTAGACTCAGCATTTCCCATTCAGCTAGGCCAGTGTCCAGGGAGTTAGGAGAGAACTCCACAGAAGCATGGAGCTCGGGGCCCCAGTCACCGAGCCCACCTGGCCTCTGCCAGGCCATGCCCAGGCCTCCCTCCCAGACTGAGTTTGTCTGTGTCTTTGGCATGGAGGGGAGGCTGTTCTAAGAACATCTGTTCTGTCCTGAGGGTTTTCATCCCCAGCTTGTCCAGCCTCTGTGTGGACTCTGTAGGTTGAAAAGAACAGAAGGCATCAGGCCCAGCCCATGGCTCTAAGGGCAGTCGTGGGGGTGGGGGCTTCCAATCTCCCATGACTTCAGACATGCGTCTGTTCTGAACTCCTTAATTTGGCATCAGATTCCTTGAAAGCATTGAGGTTTCACTTTGAATTAAAGATGTTCTCTCCAGTTTTGCATCTTCTCTTGTGCTTCAGGCCATGACATATGTCTGGTGCCTGTTTTTGTCTCTTTCAGCCAAGAAACATTTGGAGCGGGGTGGGGGATTAACAGTGCCTCTTCCAAAATAGCCATTTCTCAAAGTTTTCTCTTCTTCACTAAAGCAGGAGGGGAATATATCAGTCAATAGAGTGTATCTATATTTGTTGTCTCAAACTACAGATGTGTCCAGTCAGAAGTTTTCCAGGCATATCCTCTAAAGGAGGCAAGGAGTCTGTCTTTCATCCTTCTTTAGGCCTTTTTACTTCTTTTGCTGGATCTTAGAGGACTTGAACCACTTGCCTGTAAGAGAGTTTAGAGTAATAAACATCTTAGCCAACACCAGAAATATTTATAAAAAAGACCAATATATCTTTTAGAACAAACAGTTTTTCTAAGAGAACATGTTGAACAACCAGTGAAAGTGGTTCCATCACAAGAGGCCTCCAGAGTGACTGTCACCAGCAGGGAGTGGCTGTCACAACCCCAGAGTCATTCCAGGGAGAGTGAACCCAGATTTGGGCTACAGGGGATGAATGGCTTCCAGGCAGTGCATTCCTGGCTGGAATGAAGAAGCAGCAGGACTTGGAGGGGAGGGTATAAATATGTATGTGTATAGGTATGTATGGTATGTATGTGTATGCACACATATGTCTGTATGTATGTGTTTATATGTATATACATACATACACAGAATGTTTTTTTTTCTTCTCCATATGTTTCTGTCTTCTGTAGGAATTTTCTTTGGCCTTCCTACCTAGCTGAGGGGTAGGAAAGTAGGAATCAAGTATATTACCTGGGTTTGCTTTATCTGATGCTTGCAAAGCCCCTGAGAGACTGATATATAACCCCACTTTCCAAATGAAAAAAACAAGCAAAATAGTCTTGGAAGTTAAGGAATTAGTTGGACTTCACATAGCTTACAAATTCGCAGAGCATAATACATGACCTTTTTTATTTGAGAACTCTAAAACTCAGATTGCCTTGAAGGAGATGAAAGTTACTGAAGATCTGTATCTGTCACTAAACCAACTACCTGCAGAGACTAAATCTGAAAAATAGAATTTTGTTCAGATGTGCTTAATCGTGCTTAGTTGCTCAGTTGTGACTCTTTGCGACTCCGTGGACTTTAAACCACCAGGCTCCTCTGTCCATGGGATTTTTCAGGCAAGAATACTGGAGTGGGTTGCCATTTCCTCCTCCAGAGAATCTTCCAGACCCAGGGATCAAACCCGCATCTCCTGTGTCTCCTGCATTGCAGGCGGAGATGAACAACTGTCAAAAATCTCAAAACTCAAGAAACTCATTAATGAACATACTGGCTGCTGTGATCTGCCTTGAAGTTGACAGTGTTACTGGTTCTTAGCATTACTGGTCTGAGTAGGAAGGTGGCCAGCCCAGGGGACTGCTCCTAGTTTGTATCTTTGGCTCATTTTCCGGCCCTTAAAGATGACTGTGATTTGCTACTGTGGTTTGCTTTGAAATTCTCTATCTCATTTTATACCAGTCCTAGGAGGTTGGAGGGCTTCCCTGGTAGTTCAGTGGTTAAGAATCTGCCTGTGATGCAAGATACCCAAGTTTGATCCCTAGGTCAGGAAGATCCCCTGGAGGAGGGCATGGCAACCCACTCCAGTATTCTTGCCTGGGGAATCCCATGGACAGAGGAGCCTGGTGGACTACAGTCCATGGGGTCTCGCAGAGTCGGACACAACTGAAGCAACTAAGCAGCAGCAGCAGGAGGAAGGAAGAGAGGGTAGGAGTAATGTTTTATAAAGTTAGAAATGAACTTCTGCAATAATGATGACAGTCAAGGCTACTCAAACAGGATGTTTTCCTAAGAATATCTCATGACAACCTTGTGATCCAGTGCTGTTATCATGTTCATTTTCAGAGGAGGAAACTGAGGCACAGAGGCTAAGAAGTAGTGAATGAAGACAGAGCTGTATTCAAACCCTGTGTGTGACTTCAGAGCTCACTGTACTGTACTGACCCTCAACAAGGCAGGCATTTCCCGTGTCCCAGAGAAAATAGAGACTGGCCCCTGGTTATGTCTCAGGTCACTGGCCTCAGGCCTGGTGGAGAGACAGGCACATACACACATTGAACTCTCTTTCAAGACATATTTTTGATGGGAAGCAGTCCACATCTCCTGGGGAGCTTCCTAGATCTGTTTACACTGAGAAATATGTTTATGACTTGGGCAAAGCACAGGAAATCATGACGTGTAGACTAGAAACTAGCCAAAAAAGACAGTATATTCAAGCAAGTAGTATTTGTATTTGTGGGGCTTTCCACATAGACAGGTGTTTGCATAGGTGTGACTGTGCAGATGAGGGGAAAAGAGCCGGGACCAGAGACCACAGCTGCTTCTCCCTTGTTGTTGTTGTTCAGTTGTTCAGTAGTGTTTGGCTCTTTGCAACCCAGTGGACTGTAGCACGCCAGGCTTCCCTGTCCTTCACCATCTCCTGGAGCCTGCTCAAACTCATGTCCACTGAGTCAGTGATGCCATCCAACCATCTCATCCTCTGTCTCCCCACTTCTCTTCCTGCCTTCAATCTTTCCCAGCATCAGGGTCTTTTCCAATGAGTCAGCTCTTTGAATCAGGTGGCCAGAGTATTGGAGCTTCAGCATCAGTCTTTCCAATGAATATTCAAGACTGATTTCCTTTAGGATGGATTGGTTGGATCTCCTTGTTGTCCAGGGGACTCTCAAGTGTCTTCTCCAGCACCACGGTTCGAAAGCATCAGTTCTTCGGCGTTTAGCCTTCTGTATGGTCCAACGCTCACATCTGTAAATGACTAGCTAATTCGAAACCCTTCTCTCCCTGCGATCCTGCACAGCTGAGTGACACTATGCTTCTGTTTCCCCAGACAAGCCAGACCCCCCAGCCGGCACGCCTTGTGCCTCTGACATCCGAAGCTCCTCACTGACCTTGTCCTGGTATGGCTCCTCGTACGATGGGGGCAGCGCTGTACAGTCATACAGTGTCGAGATCTGGGACTCCGTGGACAAGACGTGGAAGGAACTAGCCACATGCCGCAGCACTTCTTTCAATGTTCAGGACCTGCTGCCTGACCGAGAGTATAAATTCCGTGTGCGTGCAATCAATGTCTACGGAACCAGTGAGCCAAGCCAGGAGTCTGAACTCACAGCCTTGGGAGAGAAACCTGAAGAAGGTAGGCTGCCTTCCTTTCATCACTGGCTTGAGATAAATGTACATGACTTAGCTTGTGTGTGTAGACGTCTGTATGGAGATGGGTACAGGGGAACTGACAAGACTTTGCTGGTGACTGTCAGGGTCTTTTGGGATCTTGCTTTCCAATGTAGTAATGCTGAGCCATACTCTAAAAGAGGTACCTGTGATCTTTCAAAAAATATTGAACCAGCAATTTTGATACTTTGCCACCAGGGGGCAATGGTGTGTTAATCAGGAGTTCAGTTCAGTTCAGTCGCTCAGTCGTGTCTGACTCTTTGCGACCCCATGAATTGCAGCACGCCAGGCCTCTGTCCATCACCAACTCCCGGAGTCTACCCAAACCCATGTCCATCGAGTTGGTGATGCCATCCAACCATCTCATCCTCTGTCGTCCCCTTCTCCTCCCGCCCCCAATCCTACCCAGCATTAGGGTCTTTTCCAATGAGTCAGCCCTTCGCATGAGGTGGCCAAAGTATTGGAGTTTCAGCTTCAACATCAGACCTTCCAATGAACACTCAGGATTGATCTCTTTTTAGGATGGATTGATTGGATCTCCTTGCAGTCCAAGGGACTCTCAAGAGTCTTCTCCAACACCACAGTTCAAAAGCATCAATTCTGCGGCGCTCAGCTTTCTTCACCGTCCAACTCTCACATCCATACATGACCACTGGAAAAACCATAGCCTTGACTAGACGGACTTTTGTTGGCAAAGTAATGTCTCTGCTTTTAAATATGCTATCTAGGTTGGCCATAACCTTCCTCCCAAGGAGTAAGCGTCTTTTAATTTCATGGCTGCAGTCACCATCAGCAGTGATTCTGGAGCCCAAAAAAATAAAGTCTGACACTGTTTCCCCATCTATTTCCCATGAAGTGATGGGATCAGATGCCATGATCTTAGTTTTCTGAACGTTGAGCTTTAAGCCAACTTTTTCACTCTCCTCTTTCACCTTCATCAAGAGGCTCTTTTTAATCAGGAGTACAGTCCTGGAAAGCTGGAATTCAGGTAGACCTACATATAGTTTCAGCGTCTTCCCCTACCATCCCTCTCCCTCCTTTCTTGCACTCCTGTTTAAGGGTCTACTCAGTGTCAGATACCTGGGAAATGAAGACCACTAAGAGCAGAAGCTTAAAATCTAACGAGGAGGACAGTTGTGAAGACTATAGTTAAGACTAACTATCTTGAGATGGGCCACATCCTTTTGATATTATAGCAGTATAAACAAATTGTGGAGATACAGCAGAAAGCATGAATAGTTTTGCCATAAAGCTTGGGAAAGGCTTCCTAGACGTAATACTTACACTGAGCCTTGGAGAAAGGAATAGGATTCCAAGGGGCAGGTCAGATAGAGAGAAGCATTCCTTGCAAAGGAAACAACGTGAGCAAAGGTACAAATTGGTAGAAACACATGGCATTTTGAGACTCTCATGTGTGGCCAGGGGAATATGCTGTGTGAGATAGAATAGGAGGAAGCAACACAAAAAGGATAGTCTAGATAAAATTGTGAGTTATCAAAGGTTTTCAAGTAGGGGCTTGATATAGTTAGATCTTTTTTTTTTTTAGAGTTTGAGGAAGTGTAGACCTTTACAACTCAAAGTGTGGTCTGGACCAAGAGTCTTGGGATCCTGGGAACTTGTTAGAGATGCAGATTCTCCATGCCTCCCCCTACTTCTCTAATACATTTTGAACCTTCATTTTAACATAATCTACCCTCAGCCCCCCATGGATTCATATACACATGAAAGTTTGAGAAGCACTGGAGTGGATGGGGTGGAGGGTGAGGTTGAATTCGGTAAGATACCGATTGGGCCTCTCTGTTGTAGTCCAGGAGAGGGATGGTAAGGGAACCTTAGGAGGTGGAATTGACCATTCCTAATTACTTCTTGGGCAGGGAAAAGTTAGAAGAGTCTAAGATTTCTCCCACATCCTGGCTTGTAACTAAACACAAATTCAGGAGCCATTTAGAGATTATTATGTTTTATGGTGGCTAACATATTTAACACTTGCTATTAATATATAGCCAGATTAAAGCATTTTCCATGCATTATTTCACACATCTAACTCAGTGAAGTCGATACTAGTATTACCCCGCCTTTTACAAATAGGGGTACTGAGGTTTAGAGGAATGAAGCTACTTGCCCAAGGTCACAAAGCTTGAAAATGGTGTGCAGAAGCTTGAACTCAGAGCTGTCTGACCCTGAGCCTGAGTTCCTTTGGTTACACTGATGGAGGAGGTCAGGCTGCCTCTTAGTGACTTAGAGGTTAGATAGCAGGGAGTCCCAGAGGAGGTGGAGGCTCTGGATTTGAGGTGTCTGAGGGCTATCCACAGAGAGGTGGCTTCAGACTGTTGAATGGTTGAGTCCAGAGCTCAGGAGAAAGGTTTAAGCTCGAGCTCTCTTCACTATTGAATTGGTAGTTGAAGCCATGGGCATCAGTGAGCACACAGAGAGGGTGGTAAAGAAAGTCAACACTGATACAGAAATGAAGAAAACTACGTGACCGGGAGAAAGGACTAAGAGGGGAAAGAACCAAGGGGAGGTTGCTGTGTTGCAGAAACAGGAAGCAGCGAGTGGCAGAGAGGAAAGAGATGAGGATGCGGGAGGATGTCTGGGTTTAGCCCTTTGCTGTACAGTGATCTTTGAGAGCAAAGACCATAGCACTTCTGTGCATGCTCAGTCACTCAGTGGTGTCCAGCTCTTGCAATCCCATAGACTGCAGCCCATCAGGTTCCCCTGTCCAAGGACTTTACCAGGCAAGAATACTGGAGTGGGTTGCCATTTCCTATTTCAGGGGATCTTTCTGACCCAGAGATCGAACCTGCATCTCCTGCATTGGCAGGCGGGTTCTTTACTGATCAGCCACCTGGGAAGCTTCCATGGGGTAGAAAATGGTTGGCCTGCAGCTAAGGAATGAATGGAAGAAGGAGGCCTATGTGGAATGTCACTTCAAGAAGCTTCCTGTGAACAGAAGAAAACAAGTGCTGTGAATTTAAGAGGGAGGCAAGGTTGGGAGCAGGAAGGAAAGGGGAGGGAAAGCAAGCGAAAGGGCTCTAGGAGAGAATGAACTTTAAGATGTGGGGTAGAGAGGAGACTAAAGGACCAGTAGCTCAATAGAGTGAGAGCCTGAAGTCACCTTTATAGCCAGAGGCATCATACGTATGGAAACTATCATGACAGGGTTACCCTCTTTAGTTTTAAAATTTAGGTTTAATATAGATATTAAACTTTACTCTCCAGTTAAACAAGGGCTCCAGAGAGAAAGTTTGGAGGATGCCAATGGAAAACACACCAAATTTACAATTTTGCCTGTGCAGTCCTGTCTTGGGGGGCCTTTGCCCAGGTGAACCCTGGAGATATCTGGAGATCAGGTCTCCTTGAGAGCTATAGCATGCTAGGTGGGGTGGGGGCAGACTATGGAGCCCGGGCCCAGGGCAGCTCTGCCAGCCTCTGCAGTTTCCTGGGGCTCCTGCCATTAGCTGCTCACAAATGCCTGCTGAGAGAAACAATAGCACAACTGCCATCTGCTGCCCTATGATGCCCCCTCTTTGATGTGAGCAGAGTGGGAGCACACTGGTTAGAGTGGGGGTGCCAGGGCAGGTGGCCAGGTTCCAGTCTGCATGTTTTTAGAATATTACTTTGTCCAAGAAGACAACTCCCCACCTCTTGGAAAAGTGACAGAAAAGGGATAACATGGCAGTGAGACGCACATTAGGTGGAAAGGAAAGCTTCCAAGGCCCTTCATAGCATAGACCAGGAGAGACTGCAGAATCCTTGATGAGCCCCACACAGAGGGCAAGAGGCCACAGAGGCTGCGAGTATGGCTCTTAAGAGGCCTGGACAGCAGCTTCCAGGACTGCGAGGATGGTCTGTGGAGAGGAGGGGCTGAGATCACTTGGCTCCAGGCAGGTGGCCCCTCCCTTCTTCCCCAGACAGTTGAAACCCACCCACTCTCCCCACTGTGGTTCTTAGATTCTCCTCCTGGGGTCCATCCTGGCTGGGAGCAGACAAATGTTGAAATCACTTGCAATCCAGAGGGGCTCCAGGCCACTCAGGGCTTCCAGGCTGGCAGCTCCCACCCTCAGAGCCAGCTGAATGGTCTCAGGGGAAGGGAGGGGAGGGGCAGAACAGCACATCCTCTAAGGGAGGAGGATGGGGGGAATGGGAGGGTGAGGGTAAGGGGGTGGGACTTCCAAGTGAAGCTCTCTGTGGACTGCTCGGATGCCTGTTAGTTATAGCCAGGGTCAATTGTCTCTCTTCTTTTTAAAAGTGCCATGGGTCTCCGTGTGTGCGTGTGTGTGTGTGTGTGTGTGTGTGTGTGTGCATGCACATGTACATGTGTAGAAGTAGGATGGGGTAAGTGATTATGGTAGGTCACTGCTGCGAGCCAGTGGGGTCTGGTCATCAGAAAGGCAGTGCCAGGGAGCCCTGCTTACTCTAAGCCCCACTCTTGTTGACTCTCACCTTCCCCACCGCTACCATGGCCCCTCTTCCCTCTACTTCAGCAACTTTAGTTTTTGGCTTCATCCTGACCTCTCGGCTCCATCGCAGCCCTCACTCTGCATTCGTTCATGCAGTGTGTCCTTCACCTGTCCTGTGTTCCCGGCACTGAGAGGGTGCTGGGGATACAGTGGAGGACACAGCACAGCATAGAGGCCCCCACCCAGCTCCAGTGGCCTCCTTATGCCTGGGCCACCTCTCAGACAGGCTCCCTAACCTGACAGCTCTCCTCCTTGACTTCCCAAACCTGGGTAAACTAGCACCTCCCCTTCTCCCCACCCCGAAAACAGCCACTCTCTCCCATCCCCCCCAGGAAGCTCCACTCAGCTCTAACTTCGAAATCCACACCATCCTTGCTCCTGATCCTAATTTGTTCTAGTCTGTATGCGTGCATGCATGCTCAGTCGCTGAGTTGTGCCTGACTCTTCATGACCCCATGGACAGTAGCCCGCCAGGCTCCTCTGTCCATGGGATTTTTCAGGCAAGAACACTGGAGTGGGTTGCTATTTCTTCCTCCAGGGGATCTTCCTGACCCAGGGATCAAACTCTGTCTCCTGGCAGGCAGATTCTTTACCACTGAGCCACCTGGGCAGCCCTCTAGTCTGTATAGTTGTTAGGAAACAGCTGTGATAGAGGCATCTTGCAGAGTAAGGGCTTCCTTGAGCCCCAAGGGTAGTAGAGATGTAGAGCCCCCAGAGATGCAAGGGAGATCAGCAACTCACTCAGTGTAGGGGGTGGGGTGCTGACCACAGCCTTCCTCCCGAAGATGGGGCGCCCTCTAGTGTCCACTTGGTGCACAGCAGCACTCCTCTGTCCAGGGAGCCCGCTAGGCACATGCCCTGTAAGGGCAGGAGCGCTATGCCGCTCCTCTCCCAAACGCCACTCCAGGGGGATGGGACTCATCTGACTGCAGAAATATCCAGAAACATATTCCAAATAGTTCTTGCACTTAGCTCTTGCATCTCACAGCTCTGAGTAGATTTTTTTTTTAATATTTCATTGAAATTCTTCCAACCGCAATTTAGCTCCTTCCTCAGTGGAAAGATGGATGCCGAATGGCCACCTGTCACATTACTGCCCCTTGATGCTCAGAGAGCTTGACTAATTGAACTGTGGTCTTTCCCCCACTCCTCTGGGGCTCTTCCTCACGTGATCGTTCCCCCTGCAAACAGAGTGGAGGCAGGACAAGAAGGAAAAGGAGGAAGGGAAATGTCAGCCTGGAGCCTCAGTCCATGTCCCACACAGAGTTGCCATGTAGCAGTGAGACAGAGACAGAGGCGTGGATTCCCTGAGACTGAGCTGTGTCCCTACAGCCATGGGTCAGGAAGGCACTCTGCATCTTGACTGCTAAGGAGAAAGGCAGGAGGTGAGGATAGGTGTGGTGTCTGAGGTGACGGCAGCTAACTCCACTTCTAACTGGTGTCAGAGAGATGGGGAGAGGCGAGTTCTAGAGCTGCCTGCTCTTTCAGGGCAACCTGGAAGATGCCTCTGGGGGACAGGTTGTTGGAAAGCCACTCGAGGGCTCACATTACTGCTGCTGCTCCTTCACTAGGGGAAGACAGACCATTTCTCCTGGAGATTCCAGGTCAAGAAAGCTTGCCTCTCTGTCCTCTCCCATCCTGCTGCTCATTTCACACCAGCACGTGTGGTGTGGGCACCGAAAGGTCAAGACAGGTCAAACCACTGTCTCAGCTGGGGCCTCCTGACGATGCCCTATCAGGACAATGGAGTTCCCTGACACTAAATGTAGTTATTATCATTAATATTTTGTCTCTAAGTCCCCATCCAGTAACTGGCATCCATGGGTACTCAGTTAGTGCTTATTGAATGGATGTTGAATGTCTTGCTTTCTTAAAGTCCTGTTTGAAATACCATTGTTGAACTCAGCTGAACATTTCTTGAACCTATTTATTCTTCTTATGGTAACTCTTGAGATGTGATTTTCGTATGCCTACAGCCTTCCTCCTATCTGGGGTGTAACACTAAATTGTTCTCCCAAGTTATAGTACTCATTAGTTGGTGAAAGTTCATAACCCTAACCTTACCCTTGGCTATTGTAATTTTTTTTTAATCATGTCTGCTTTAGGCTTCTTTCCCAACTAGAGATGCCTAACCCTTTCTGACTGTCTTCACATGGCAGCTCTTCCTGTCAATGACCCATACTTCTTCCAGCTCCATCAAGACTGTCTAACAGCCAGCGTTCCAGGATCACATGACCCCAGGTTCTACCAAGGGCAGAATAATAATACCTATTTGCAGCCAGAGCACATTTCCCCAGTGACAGCATTCTGCTGGCCAGAGCAATTGGTTGAGGAACTGGGCTCCCATTTTTGGTTCTAACTAGATACCCCAGGACTTGTCAGGCTGAAAGTTTGAATGATCCAATTCTCCCTGACAATGTGAGTCCATTACTACCTTCTAGGTGTGTTCTCTCATGTACGTTCTGGTCAGCTATGAATTTGACAGTGTCACTCTCAACTCGGAAATCTGTGATTTGATTTGATCAGTTATACTCACATCCTGTGAATTTCTGTGAACCCCACTACTAATCTGAGAGTCCCCATTGATCTTGTTGTTTTTTAATTTTTCACTGGCACTTTCCTTAATGTAATAAATATTCCTTCCAATCCCACTTGTGTTTGGTTTTTAAAACTAAACCTCATCCACAGTGTTTTAAGAACTCTAAACAAATCATAGCCTCCCTTGTTCCTGGTCATGTGCTTGTAACCTCTTTCAAGACTCTTTTCTAGTAAGGGGTCCTTATCTGGAATGGAAACTGTGTGGCTTTTTTCAGGTTGTCTGCTTCAATTTCAGTAATTTGTTCTGCCCTCAGCTGAACAGAGGGGCTCACTGTCTACAGTTCCGAGCTGCACCTTGTTCCTGACCCACACGTTCACCCCATTTGTGAAGCTGAGCCCACTCCCATACAACCGCTCCCTGCTGGGCAGCATCTAACAAACCCCTCCACCCCATCTGCTCTGGTCTTCCTTCTACCTGCCGGCCACTTCTATCCTCAGTCTTGCTCTGCTGGGACCTTCAGCAAATCATACCCTTTTCCCCCATCTTGTGTGCGCGCGCGCACACACACACACACACACATACACTCTAGAAATCCTCGTCCTCCCTCTCTGGCTTCCCCAGGTCCTTCCACATCTTTAGGAAGCCTCCCTTGGCTCCTGCTGTCAACTGGGACACAGTCCACATCATGGCCAAGCAGCACCTAGAACATCACAAAGCATGGACTCCAGGGCTAGTCAGGGACCCTAGAAATCACCCAGAAATACAGTGCTTTCCTTTCACAGATGAGGAAACTATAGCCCAGGAAGCAAAAGGTACTTGGCCATGGTCAAGAAGCCACAATGGCCCTTTAGGAACAACTTATGCTAAAGCAGAGGAAAACCGGGACCTCAGGACTGGGTGTGTTCCTCTGAACACTCATGTCCCTCTGCTCACCCTGACACAGCTGTGTGAACGGCCAACATGGGCTGCTCTCATCCCTCCTTGCTGGTTTCCTGTGTGACATTACCCTTCTCATTGTATTCCATTATATCCTCTAAGACACAGCTCAGTGGTTCCTTCTTCCCAGATTAATTGCCCTGACTTTATACTTACCCAGACTTGGGTCACTTTCCTCCATTGTCTACTCAGTTTGTCTGGTGATAACATACTTCACCATATAACACTCATAATGGATATTTCAAGTATACATATATTTGCCTCTCCAACTAAATCATAAGCTCTACGAAAGGAGGAGAGATCACACCATCTGTATTTTGTTTTGTATACCCACAATCACTGGCAAGATATCTGGTACATGGCTGGAATTCCAGAAAAAGCTCAGTAAATGGATAAATGAATTTGATACTAGTAGCAACTATAAGTTGCTGACTTTTGAGGGAGAGTAGAAAGGGACTTTCCAGGCTGTCTGTAGGTTCTAGAAACTAGAAAAACGTGAAGATGGACATGTCTAGGGGACCTTGAGGATAGAGAGGAGGGGATGGAGGAGGGGCTGGGTGGGGTGAGGAGGCCAGGGCCTGCCAGTGTATACGTGGCCCTGTTGCAGTGTGAAGCCTCTGATCCCATGGCGATGCCCAGAGCTCTGGGCTTATACTCTCATGCTTGGGAAGGCTGAAGCCAGACGGGGCCCTCAGCTTACTTAGCTCTCGGGGCCTTCGATACTAATCACCTGTATCCTCTTTGCCCCCAGAGCCGAAGGATGAAGTGGAGGTGTCAGATGATGGTGAGTGCTGGGCCCTGTCCTTGGGTAGACTCGAGGGGTGGATGAGGGTGAGAAGGAATGTGATGGCTCATGCTCACCCCGCCCCTACCCTGCAGATGAGAAGGAGCCTGAGGTCGACTACCGGACCGTCACAGTCAATACCGAGCAGAAAGTGTCCGACTTCTACGACATCGAAGAGAGACTAGGATCGTAAGTGGAGTGGAAAGCCCCCTTCTGGACCCCAGGGTGAGGGTGACGCTGGCCCCGAGGTTAAATTCCATGCCTTCTCTTCCCATCCTTCCCCGGGTTCTGCCAACTCCCCAGACTGAGGTTCCGGGAACACTTGACCTGCGAGCACCCACAAAAGCATCGCCTGCCCAGGGCTCTCTTAGGAGCTGCTGTGCCTGGGGCTCAACTCCACAAGCTTGAGCAGGTCCTTCCTTTTCTGCACCCCCATCCCCACCCTTCCCTCAGACATAATCCAGGGCAGCTGGGCTAGCTTGGCCTGTCTTTAGGATCCCTTCCCTTGGATCTGTGCTCCCATTCAACTGGTCTAGCTTTAGTGCTACAGCAAAACATGCCCCCTTGATACGAAGCTCCCATAATTACCCCTCACTTTGCGAGCTCGGTCCACAGTCTTTGCTCAGACTCTTCCCTGGGCTGTGGAGACACCAATGGACTCAGATCCCAACACTGAGGCCTGGGCACAGCCTGCAGCAGCACCCAGGGCCTCCTAACTCCCTCTGACTGTCTGTCCTTGGAGGAGGATGGAAGGTGGAAGAAAAAAGAATGAGGCTCAGCTTTTATTTCCAGAGGGTTTCTAGCAAATAAAGGAGTGCCATCAACCTCATAAGAGTCCCAAACAAGGACCCTGTGCTGTGGCAGGAGTGCAGTCAGAAGAGTGCCACCACCCGTCCCTGCGGTGGGAAGCAGGGGCCTTGCTAGGCTGTCTCCATGGCCCCAGCATTGAAAGTGTGTGGAGGGAAGGCAGTCGCCCAGAAATTCTCTGTATTTGGGGAGGACTTCCTCAATCTGATGTCATGGATCCCTTTGGGGGGAAAGGAAAAAAAGTCTGTTGCCAAGACTGAGGCCTCAGCCCAAGGAGATGACAGTCCTAAAAGAATAGCAAGGACTTCCCTGGCAGTCCAGTAGTTAAGATTCTATGCTTCCACTGCAAGGGGCATGGGTTCAGTGCCTGGATGGAGAGCTAAGATCCCACATACCACGGTGCAGCCAAAAAAAGAAAATATTTACTAATAGAACAGCAAGACTAGACAGAGTTTGGGTAAGAATGTGGGGCCAGACATGGGCTGACATTGACCAGTGATGGAGAGCAGATTTGTCAGCCTTAGCAATGTGCTTCATTGATCTAGAGCAGAGATTGCAAACTTTTTCTGAAAAGGGCCAGATAATGAATATTTTAGGGTTTGTGGGCCAGTTCGTCACTGCAACTCCTGGTCTGCTTCTGAAACCCAAAGGCAGCCAAAGACAATGTGGGCACAAATGGGCATGGCTGTGTTCCAGTAAAATTTTATTTATAAAAAGAGGAGGCGGGGCCACATATGTCCCACAGGCCATCGCTTGACCATCCCCAGCTGTTTGGTGGACAGCTGGGCTAAATTGCCTTTTCTCTCTTCCTTTCATTCACAGTGGGAAATTTGGACAGGTCTTTCGACTTGTAGAAAAGAAAACTGGAAAAATCTGGGCAGGGAAATTCTTCAAGGCGTATTCGGCCAAAGAGAAAGAGAACATCCGGCAGGAGATCAGCATCATGAACTGCCTGCACCACCCCAAGCTGGTCCAGTGTGTGGATGCCTTCGAAGAGAAGGCCAACATCGTCATGGTCCTGGAGATGTGAGTGGCCTGTCGAGGGGTGGCCCAGGCACAGTGGGTCCAGGAGCCCCTCCTGTCCCTCCCCTACTGTCCCATCCCCACCCTCCCCCGCAAGATGGAGAGCACTCCAGGCAGGGCTGTGATGTGCACGGCACTCTGCAGCCCATCTGGCCAGGTGCTGACCACTCAGAACAGCCCACTCTGCACAGTGCTGGTCCCAACCCACTGCCCTCTCCTGCCCTCTGCTCAGCTCCAGAACACACTGTTGGGTCCTTGAGGACCCCTGCCCCCTTTTCCCCCTCACCTCCCTGTGAAAGGCCAGGGCTCCCCCTGCTGCTCCCTGGTTTCATTCAGGGTATTCTGACCTAAGGTGGCTTTAGAGCAGAAGTGGGGGACAGAGCCTGTGAGAGAGAAGGGGGCCCGGGGTTCGGAGCTTAGCCCTGCCCCTGTCCTCTGCTCTGTCCTGCATGCCCCTGGTCCACACTGGTTTGCTCTTTCTTGACCTCTCACTCACCCAAGAGCAGTGCTTTCTGAGCTGGCTTGTATAGAGGCAGGGAGATGATCAGATGACGTTCAGCCAAGGCTTTCCTGGATTCTGTTGTTTCTTCAAGTCCCAACCTTCTCTTTCTTCCCTCTGAGCTGCTGGTCTGCGTGTGCACAAACACACACACACGCACGACAGACACATACACACAAACACACACACAAATGCACATAGTAGAGTCGGTAAGCCAGACATCCTCCACAGTGTGTATTTTTTAAGCATTTCCTCCCCTTTTTATAATCTGAATTTTAAAAGTATATGATACAATCATATCAAAAAATATAAGAAAATATACAATGAAAGTCTCATTCCCACATCTGTCCCTCATCTACCCCTCACCACCACTGGTAATGAATTTTGTTAGTTCTGTCTGTGTCCTTCCAAAATTCTTTTTGAAATGCAATCATTTGTTATTTATAGATATAATTCATATATATTTTCATATTTCTCACCTCTTAACCCAAAGAGAAACTGCAGTCAATATTCTATACTTGGTTTCTTTGCATTCAACACTGTGTCTTGGAGAGGCCCAGACCAGTAGCCAGTGGATTCCCTCATTCTCCCTTCTTCCTAGGATCTCATCCTGTACATAGGCCACAGTTTATTTGTCTTCTTTTGATAGGGGCTTGGATGGTTTCCAGGCTTTTGCTTTACAAAAAGGCAGTGTTTGTAACCTTGTACATGCATCTTTACCCTCATGCCTGCTTTACATCCGTAGGATAATCCCCAGAAGTGTGGGAGTGCTGAAACAAAGGAGATGTGCGTTTGAAAGCTTTAGCAATATTCTGAAATTGCCTCCAGCATCCTTGAATTGCTCATCTCGAGACTCAGGGATCTCAGTCCTTTGGAGAGGACCCTGTTAACATCTCAGTGTTCTTTCCTAGGAAAGGTGAAGCCAGCGAGGCAGCCCCAGTTTGAGGAGTGACTCCCTGCACTTCTTGAAACTTCTGGTGTGTTTTCTTTCAGTCTGTGCTCCTCAGGAAGGGCAGTCACGGTGAAGAGACAGACTTGAGTCTGAGCAACCTCACTCCAATCCCTGCTCCACCTCTTGTTGTACGACCTTGAATAAGTTACCCAAGTGTGCCAGTAGTTAGTTTTTTATTATCTGTAAAAGGAGGCTGTAAACCACCCCATGAATAATGTGGGGCTTAGATGGAATAACATGTGTCAGGCAGAGGCTCTATAACTCCAAATTACTCTTAGGAGTATGATGCATTGACTTTTTCTATATCCCAGCCTTTTCTCCACTTAAAATTATTTTGTGAGCATTTTAACACACAACTGAATGTGTGGAAATCCTACTTTTCAGGAAGACTGGGGACAGCTTCTGTGACTGTTAAGCCGTGATTCTGTAATTATGAAATCCTTCCAGTGAAGAGCGATATTTCATAAGACTCCCTTTTTAAATTCTGCAGTTCTGTGCAACTTTCACACAGATTCAAAGAAAATCCTCATTTGTCACTTGGAATCAGTTTTCAACCCCAAATTCAAACTTCCCTCCACACTTCTAGGGAAGATTCAGCCCCGAGTCCGTGGCCTCACTCATCATGCCCTCACAACTGCCCCGTGGGCCACTGCTCTTCACATTTATTGTAGAGCAGGTTGCTTGGTCCAGGCAGTGTGGGCCTGTGGGGACATGTGAAGAAATGTCTCATCTTTAGAAGTTAAACCTTGAGCAAATTCGTGAGAAGGTACAGGAGGGGGTAGGAGGCAGCTCAGCCAGGGTGAGGCCGGGCAGCAGCACCAGTGGGCAGAATACCATACTTAGCTTGGAATTGGGACTTGGCAAGCTGGATGGAAAATGTTGGGAGAAAACGTAAGAAGGCTTCATCTGGTCTGGCTTTCATCCCTCCGCCCCACGCCTCCCCCGTGGACAGGAGTCTTCCATGCACAGACACCAGATGATTCTCCTGCACTTGGAGTAAGGAGCTTGCCCCTTGATAGGAGCTCGACTAAAGTTGAAGGAGTAGATTGATACTCCATCTGTCCTTCCCTTCCAGCTTAAATAGACCTGGCCATTGACAGGGAAAAGGTTGGCTTTCAGCAGTACAGTTTGCTCTTCTCCTTGTTTGATGGAGAAACAGATTAAGAGAAGGACAATCCCTGGTGATACAGAAAAATGAAACTGTATTCCAGGGTCCCAGCTTTCAGATCAGCTGCCTCATATACACTGAGAAATCAGAGTTAAAGTATTCTCAGCCTTTCTGACTTCTGATTAAAAGACAAGCCCCCATCATTGTAGCAGTGTTTCTCTGTTGCAAGGGTTCCTTCAGACTCCTCTTCAGGGAGTCAGGGATGGTCCTTGTGGGACATTCCAAGTGGTGGTAGGACCCTGAACACCCAAGCAGATGCAGCTTAGGCTGAGTCATCCATTGCCTGTCTTACCTTTGTGCTACTATTGGCAAAACTGGTCAAAGGAGAAGCAGCTGGCTGCCATGACACAAGGAGAGGGTCAGGGTGTGGAGCCCCATAGAGTGGCATTCTTCTGGCTGCCAACGAGGGCTGGCCATTAGCTACAGTTGGGGGATAAATACAGTCCCTTGGGATAAGGTGGGTATTCATTAGTTCATTCACTCTCACTCTCACTGTTAATCTATTAAGTATATATTTCCTCGGCCCAATCTTGGCCCGTGGCTTTATCCCATTCCTGTGGATGATAGCTTCTTTCCATCCACAGTCTTGAGCATTTGGAAGAGAAACCTATACAGAAGCAATAATCCTATTTGTGTAAGCCCTACCATCCTTGAAAATGAACAACAGGAACAGTTTTCAAAATACATTGAATAGATTTGAATAGGTGTGAATCTATATGCACCTCTGTTGAATAGATTACCTCTAGAAGTGCAGCAGTAACCATCTCCATGGCTCAGATTTCTACCACTCATTGCCTCAGACATTCCCAAGGATGCTACCAAAAAAAAAAAAAAAAAAGCTTGCTTGCTTTTTCAGAATATTTAAAACCAAACATTTGGGGATTCCTTGTCTGTGCCGGATATTGCCAGGTATAAACAGGGGTCTAGATGAACCAGACTTCTTCCATACATGTTCACAAACAACATTAAAACAAAGCAGACTTGATGCAAAAAATTCAGAGATGAGACTGTGGGAACCCACAGAAGGAATGATCATACGATGAAATAGAGAGTGATTTCTCAGGGCACGTGAATTTCAGCTGGCCTCCCAGGGGTGGTAATTGAGTAAACCAGTATTTCTCAAACTTATCTGGTGGTAAGAATGACCTGGGGTACTCATTGAAAATACAGATCACAGACCCTGCCAAGATTTTCTAAATCAAAATCTCCAGGAGAGAAACTTGGGAGTCTGTATTTTCAACTAGAGCCTCCTCTGCAACTGGTTCTTTTGAAATAATAATAATAATAATTAATATTATTGAGTACTTACTGTATGCCGGGCACTTTTCTAAACACTTTACCTGAATTAATTCACTCAGTCTTCACAGAAACCCTGTGAGGTGGCACTGTTTTTACCGACATCTTACAGATAGAAACAGGCTCAGAGATGTTAAGAATAGCCTGAAACCTAGGAACCTACGAGGGGAAATTAGAGTTTGATTTAGAGCCTGGGTGGAGAGCAATAGAAATGAAGGGTTTGAGGACAGAGGCGCCACCTCCTGGTCGCGCAAGGACCTCCTTCTCAGTTGGTTCTAAAGTGTTGGTTCCAGCGCCCCCCTGTGGCCACTGGAACAAACCGACCTTTACCAGTTCAGAAGTGAAAGTCTTTTTGTCCTGTGCTGATGGAAGCCTGTAAAGGCTTCAGTGGGTCCCACTGGCCCCATTGTGCATCCTTGTCTGTCTCTCCCTCAAGGGTCAGTAACAAGATCCATTTGACCCGTTTCAGGTTGTCAAATGATAATTAACATGTTCTGAGCACCCACTGTATGTCAGGCATGTTTTACAGAAGTTCCTTCATTCTTAACTACTATGGTGTAGGGACAGGTGAGAAAACTGGAGCTCAGAAGGGTTAAGTAACTTGCCCACTGTCACACGAAGTCAGGATTCAAGCTCAGCTCTTTCTCATCTTTATGATGACTTCCCTTAGAAGAGGGAAGGCCCTTGGAAGAGGACAGGCCTAGAAAGAAGCCCACTCAGCCTTATTCAGCTGATGGATCTAGAGGCCGTTGTGGAAAAGAGCGTACTGGTGTCTGGATGCTACATAAGTTACCAAGAAGAGCTTTAAACTTTCTGAGCAAGGAAAGTGGGTTGGAGGGCTGGGAGAGAGGCCCCATGCATTTGTACTGAAGGGAAACATGTTGGCTGGCTGTAGCCTCTGAGCCAATCCTTAGCAAAAGATGCCCACTGCAGGCCCCAGAACCACCATGGCCAGGATCCAAAGTCTATCCAGGCAGGAAGGATGTACTACACTCCCAGCCTGAGCCAGGGAGCCAACGAGACAAGTTAGTTATGGCTGAAGGAGTAAACTGATGCTATAGGCCTAGCCAGAGGAAGCAAATTGGTCACAACTGCAAGTATTAATATAATGAGTTACAGCCAATGAATTTTAGAAAATGTGCTGAAGCTCCTTATTATTGGAGATATTTTTCTGTTTCTGGCTTTGTGAAACCACTGCTTATGGAGACTGTGAGTATTTTAATCATCAGTTCTTTATGGCTGAAAGATATGGCTGGAGAACAGGATGGTGCCTCACATCTACAGTCATCTGGGAGAAACAGGGTACCTGGCAGTTACCCTTTCTGCTCAGGAGAGCATTGTGGATCTCTCAGCTCAGGAGAGAGTTGTGGATCTCTCAGCTCATGACCACCTCTGAAATTGTCCAGACTAGATGTTTCCCTGAATCATCTGACATTTTGCAATGTGCCTTGGGCAGTCATCTTACATTTTACAATCATCTGATGGTTCCCTGACAACCAAGGCGTAGCAAGCACAGGCAGGGTCTCCCAAGCAGGAAACCAGGAGGCCCGTGTCCTCCTCACACAATGGAAGACTGAGACCCACATAATGGGGCAGTGGCCTGGAACTCAGCTGCAGAAAATGCCCAGCACCCCCAACCCCTGGGCGTTCTTGCCCCTGACCCCTCCCCCAGCCTGCCCTAGACCAGTCTCCCTGCTCCTATGATCTGAGTGCCCGCTCTGTCCCTGCAGCGTGTCCGGGGGCGAGCTGTTCGAGCGCATCATTGATGAGGACTTTGAGCTGACGGAGCGGGAGTGCATCAAGTACATGAAGCAGATCTCAGAGGGGGTGGAGTACATTCACAAGCAGGGCATCGTCCATCTGGACCTCAAGCCCGAGAACATCATGTGTGTCAACAAGACAGGCACCAGGATCAAGCTCATCGACTTCGGTCTGGCCAGGAGGTTGGGTAAGGCTGATCTGCCTCTCCTGTTGTCACCAACACGTCATGGCAGTGGCTGTTTGTGTTCATTCCGTGGGGACTAAGGGAGATGCACCAGATTGGAGCTGAGATCAGAGACCATGGAGACTGCCCCCCCACTTACTAGCTGTGGGAACTTAAATCTCAAATTATCTGCAAAATGGGATAATAATGGTACCTGGCTCATAGAATTGTTAAGGGAATCAAATGAGCTAATACATTAGAATGATAAGAGCAGTGCCTCGGGCATAGTAAGCACTGTATGGTGAAAGTCGCTCAGTTGTGTCCGGCTCTTTGTGACCCCCGTGGACTATACAGTCCATGGAATTCTCCAGGCTAGAATACTGGAGTGGGTAGCCTTTCCCTTCTCCAGGGGATCTTCTCAACCCAGGGATCAAACCCAGGTCTCCTGCATTGCAGGGAGAGTCTTTACCAGCTGAGCCACCAGGAAAGCCCAAGAATACTGGAGTGGGTAGCCTATCCCTTCTCCAGCGGATCTTCCCAACCCAGGAATCAAACAGGGGTCTCCTGCATTGTAGGCATATTCTTTACCAACTGAGCTATCAGGGAAGCCCGAGTACCTATAGGTGTTAGCTATTTATTTTATTGTTATGATTATTTTCACTCTGGTACCTTCATCAGCAGAACATTTTGGTGATGGTGCCTCCTCACACTCACATCCTACTGTCCCGTTTCCAGAGCACTTTCACATCCTTTCCTTCATTTGATTCTCACGGCAACCCTGTGAGGTAGGCAGGGCAGATTTGTGAGCCTCAGTTTATAGAGCAGGAAGCTGAGGTTCACAGTAACTTTGCCCAGCAAGCCCCACCACGAGGTGCAGTGGAATCAGGCCCTGGGTCTAGGCCACGGTCCTCTGAAGCATCTCCGCTGTTCCTGCACTTGCAGGAGGCAGGGCATGAGAGGGAAAGGCAAACGTGGACTTAGGACCCAGCCCTGGAATCATTTTGGTGGGTGATGGTCCTTTATGGCTCAGAGGCACCAGCTAGGGGTTATGGCTTTTCCTGACTAACCTCCCAGCAGCTCCTGGGAGGAAAGACGTGACGCTGCACGTGGAGAGGTGGTGTGAGGAGAAGCAGCACACAGCTCAGGAGTCAGACTACTGGGTTAGGTCCTGACCACCACTAACTGGGTGGGCGGATCAGTCCCTGGGCCTCCCTTTCCTCCTTAGGAAACGGGGGTCATGCTCCTCTAAGGCAAGAGTATTAAATAGGAAAGTCCTTGTAAAGCAGGCAGCGGAGTGCTAACGACAGAGTGCATGGTAGAGGCTATTGTCAAGCACCAGTCACAACCCCTGCATCGAGAAGCTCGTGAGAGAGACAGACACAGAGAAGGCCATTCCATCTGGGGCAGGGCTGTAACAGTCTCTCCCCACTCCCCAACCCCACCCTAGACATTTGAGTTGCACACGCGGTTTGTCAGTTTCACTGGTGTGTCCGTGCACTTTTTCTATGAGGAGACCATTGTCTCTGTGCCGTCCTGCAAGGGGAGAGCCGCCGAAGGCCGGCCTGACTTGTGTCCCTCCTGGCATCCCCTCACCTCGTGTTGGCTTAGGGATGTTCCAGTGATTGCTCACTCTTCATCCTGTTTGCAGAGAATGCGGGGTCTCTGAAAGTCCTCTTTGGCACCCCAGAGTTCGTCGCACCCGAAGTGATCAACTATGAGCCCATTGGCTACGCCACGGACATGTGGAGCATCGGGGTCATCTGCTACATCCTGTGAGTACTGGGCCGCACGGGGTAGGGCCCCAGGCTGCCCTGATGTTGGAGGGACCGGGGCAGGGCCTGACAGGGAGCCCGCCCAGAGTCAAGAGGGCCACAGGCTCCCAAGGCCCTCCTCGCCGCCCTGCCTCGCTCCTGCACTCCTGGTGACATCCATAGCCTGTGTCAGACTTCTGTGGGAGGGTCTAGCTCCACGCACTAAGGCACCCATTCTGGGCCCCTCCTCACCCTGAAGGCTGGCGAGCCTGGGGCCTTTGGTCAGGAGGGCAGGAATATGGCTGGTGCTGTGTAATTTACCTTCGCATGTGTTTGTGGGTCTGTAGAGAAGCAGAGAGGGAGCCTAGGTGCACATGTCCTGTGGGTGTCACCGTCATCCTCAGGGGACCGGACCCCATCCCATGGGACCCCACTGCTAGCCTTATCTCTGAGTTCAGTATATGGACTGATTTGATGATAGAGCCTTTAGTGGGGCCAACAGACAATAGAAAGCTACTGTGTAGTAATTAGAAGTGGGAAATTAGGTGGAAAATAGGGAGTCATTCATTTACAAATGCTGCAGAAAAGCAAGGAGGCCAGTGATCCAGACCGGGTCTGCACAGACGGTAATCTGCGTGAATCCCCTGGGCCTCTCCTTAGATCACAGGTTCTGATTCAGAAGTTCCAGGGACCTGAGAACCCACATTTCTGACGGGCTTCAGGCATCTGATGGTGCTGGTCTGAGCACTACACTTCGAGCACCAGACCCTGGAGCACACCCTCTTGCTGGAATCTGGCTGATTCAGTCTCTGAAGTCCCAGGCTGCAAGCAGGCATTAACCTCAACGGAAAACTGAGCTTTGCAGCGATGCACAGTTATGGGCTGGTTTCCCTGAAGCTGCAGCTGTGCATGTAGTCATTTGAAAAAAAGTTCTGTCGTTAAAGCAAAAGGCCAAATTAAACATTCTCATAGAGAATAACATTGAAACATGTGTATTATCATATGTGAAACAAATCGCCAGTCCAGGTTCGATGCATGAGACAAGTGCTCAGGGCTGGTGCACTGGGATGACCCAGAGGGATGGGATGGGGAGGGAGGTGGGAGGGAGGTTCAGGATGGGGAGCACACGTAAACCCATGGCTGATTCATAGGAATGTATGGCAAAAACCACTACAATATTGTAAAGTAATTAGCCTCCAACTAAAATAAATGAATTAAAAAAAATAAATAACATTCTTAAACCAGTAAAAATAAATAAATAAATAAATAAACATTCTCATAGAAAACCTGAAGGAGACCTCTACAGGTACTTTCTTAGATCTCCCAGGTCTTTGGACCCCATTGTAAGAAATGGCTTTAGGTGATTCTGTTGCACAGCTAGGTTTAGGAACCACAGTTACCAATGCTTTAGCAGAAGTGGAGTGAACTTTTGGTGCAGTGAGGCATTTACATGTGCTCAGGAGTCTGACTCTCCCTGTGGCGTGTTAGGACGGCTTCCATCCATTGAACCTGTGTCATGGGTTCTGGACCCCAGAGAGTCATGTTCTTCTCTGCTCAGGGTCACCCCCAGAGCACAGCCTCCCCTAGGGCAGCAGAGGAGAAACTGTGGTCAGGAGTGCATCTCCAGGAGAAAGAGCTGAGGAGCAAAGAAAACTACACCAGACTCCATGGTTCTGGCTCCTTGGTAAATAGAGCCAGGCAGCCAGGGCTATACCAGGTTGGATGGTGCTCTCGCTGGGTCTTTCCCTGGGAGAGACCCCTGACTCTTGAGAAAGTCTTTTGTCAGCTACCTGTGGCCTGGCTCGGTCCCTGGGTCCCCCTGCAGCCATCAAGGAGACTCATCTTACTGTCTCCATCGGTTTTCCCACTGGTATAGGATCCGGATCATCAGTTTGGTCCTCAGGACAAACTTGGGGAGCGGGGTGGGGCAGGGATTTGATCATCATTTGACACTGAGGTCATGGGGGCCAAGGAAGCCCACATGGCCACCCACTTCCATAGTCCTAGAGGGTGGCCAGCTGTCCCAGTTCACCATCACTGCCGGGTTTCCCAGGATACGGGGCCTTCAGTGCTGAAGTGAGAGCCATCCTGGGCAAACTAGGAAGACTGGTCTTCATGCAGGTCAGGGCCAGAGTGGTGACTAGATGCTCAGTGAACGTGCTGAGTGGACACAGCTATACCCAGACCCGAAAACCACCCACTTGCAGCCCTCCCAGTACCCTGGCTCCAGTCACCCGATTAGGGGTAGCCTGATCCCCATTCTAACATTGTAAACCATGATCACCTGTTCTTGAACTCTGCATAAGTGAAATCACACAGAAAGACGTATCTGGCTTCTTCTGCCCCACACTGTTTGTGAGCCCCATTCATATTATGCAATGTAATTGTGGCTGGTCCTCCCCGGGGCTGTGTAGTGTGCCACTCTGTGAACCTCCTTCTGTTTACTCATCCATTCTATGCTGATGGGCTCTTGACTAGATTCCGGTTCAGGGTATCATGAGTATCCTGGTGCATGTGCTTTAGTAAATACCTTTATGCATTTCTGTTGGATCTAGAACTAGAATTACTAGGTCATAAGAGCACTTTATTTTAAAATGAAAATTCTTTGAGGTTGAAGAAGTAATTTGGATATCATGTGACATGGTTTGCTAGATTACTTTTAAAGCTGAGACTTAGAAATGGGGAAAGACTTTTTGAAATGGGGAGAAAATAATTGTGATGAACGGGGCACCAGCCTAAAGGGATCTGGATGGGGTGGGAGGAGGGTGGAGAGGTGTGTGTTGAAGGCAGGCGGGCAAGCAGCAGGGGAGATGACACAGGCCAGCCCTACACAACCTCCCCAATATCCTGGCTCCTGTCTCCTGCCCCAGCGGGCTTCTCTGCCCCCTGGGACTTTTCCACTGGCTCTCACAGTGGGGATTGAGGTCTGGGAGTCTCCTTCCCAAACTAGGGCTCTTCGTGGGGATGTGGTGTGAGAACAGAAGGTGGAGCCAGCCAGGTGGCTTCCTCTCAGCCCTGCTACATGGCATTCTGGAGCTGCTGCTGGAACCACCCCCACCCCTCCCAGACAAGGTTCTCTGGTGGCCCTCTTATACCTCCATCCCTCTGTTTGGAGCTTGGTTGTCTGTCTGGCAGTCCTTATCAGGGTCACCTTCCTTGGTAGTTCCAGAGGACCCCCCATCTCCTTTCTGGGGCCAGTGAGAGATGGAAAGTTGGGGGCCGGGTGAGAAGAGATGTATCACTCAGCACGTATTTGGCTAGCACCTCCTAAGTGAGCAGCCATGCCCGGTAGGTTGTTCTGACTTTGCTGAAGGAATTCCTCCTCACACCTTTGGAGAGATCAGGGCAGATCCTGTCACAGCACAGGAAACCCAGCCCCACGGCCAGCCCAGGGTCCCCAGGCAGGGCAGAGATGCAGCTGGCTGGGTTGTGGGGCCCCTACCCTCTCACCCCTGATTCTGAAGGGAGAGAAGAGATTTCACGAATCCGCTGAGACTTCTGCTGTTAGCAATCCCTGTGTGGTTTCTGGCAGGAGGAGAGAGGACTGGGCCCTCTTGGCCATACTTCAACCTTGAAGACATTCTAAGCCTCCTTTCCTCTCCTGTTTCCTTTCTCCAGTTTCCTGAGGACTTGGTGTTCCTTTACTGCCTGTGGAGACCCATCTCTGTGTCCTGGTCTCACCCCTACTCCAGAATTCCTTCTCCTCCTTCCCTCCCTCAGGCCTCCACTCTGCTTTCTCCTCCCTATCATCTTCCTGCTAGGCTCAGCAGCAGACTTCCCATTCTTAGCTAATTTGTGAGCAAGCACCATGGTCCAAGGCTCAACAGGCAAAGAATCCACCTGCCAATGCAGGAGACACAGGAGACACCAGTTTGATCCCTGGGTTGGGAAGATCTCCTGGAGAAGGAAATGGCAACCCACTCCTCTATTCTTGCCTGGGAAAATCCCACGGACAGAGGAGCCTGGTGGGCTACAGTCCATGGGGTCGAAAAGAGTCGGACACGACTGAGCAATTAAGCACACACACACACCATGGTCCAGAGAGCCAGGTCCATCCCATCTGGAGTGTGACTTCTGGGGACAGCAGCCTTGTGAATGGGGAGAAGTCCCAGTGCCCAAGCATCAGGTACCTACTCAGACTCAGATTTGGATGCAGGGCTCTTCACAGGGATCCAGGAGCTCCACCCAGGGCTGCCCCTGCCCTCTAAGTCGCTGAGTCCAGACATGCTCTCTGACTCCAGCTCCTGTGACCTCCAGGCACCCCACACCCACACCAGGTCCAGAAAACACCTGCAGGTTTGCTCTCCAGGGACCTGGGCTGTGGTTAACATGACTAAACCCTGGGTTGTTATTTCGTGGGCTACTGCACAAAACGATGCCCAGCTCTTCCTCTGGGCATCCCCCTAGCCCTCTCAGATCTTCCCAGCACACCAGGAATGAGTATCCCAAGGCTAAAATGGGAGAAAAGACTAACCCCTTCCTAAGCACTCAATAGTTCTGCTGGCAGATATGTGGTCCCCTTTGCTGACTGTTCATGCAGTGGGGTCATCTGCTGTTTAAAAAAATTATAGAGAAAGTGTAGTTTAAGAGGCATTTTCGCCTTCTTTCTCCCGATGTTCTGTTCTGCGAGCAGAATGGGTCTCTGCATCAGATTCCCTGGTGAAGTTTGGCTGCAGTAAGAGATTAAGAATTAAAAAATCAGAACACCCTGAAGTCATATCCTTTGTTGACTCATTAGCACAAAAACTAGTATTTAACCATTAAAAATGAACATGAAGACTGTATACACTTGTGAAAGACAATGTCAAGTGAAGAAGAAGTAGAGGATCCAAGAACTTGCCCACATTGATTACAGTTTTGTGAAAACCAAACAAATTCATTGGTTATATTGGGAAGGAAAAAACTTTCCTTTACCCTCGTAGATTCAGTTCTTGGGGGCTTGGAAATCAAACTGACAAAAGACAGATTAACAAAAAGAAAACAGATTTAATTATGTACATATAATAAATGTTCATAAAGGTGTTCATAAAGAAATGTGACTCAAGGTGCATTTAAAATTTGGAGCTTATATACTACTTTAACAAAGAGTGATAAATTGTATAGAAATAACTGGACAAAGGAAAAAGGGTTTGTAGCTTCTGGAGGGGCTAAATTGTGACAAGGTGAGGAGGAAATGTATAGAGACTGTTTAGCAAGATCTAATATGCAGATGAGGGTCTTTTTTCTCCTCCTGATAAGAGAAGAAATGGACAAACAGACCAAATGGAAATTCATGTCACCTTAACAAAGAGACATTTATGTCCTGCTTTTAGACAGAAAGAGGTGGGACAAAGAGTTAATTGCCTTCAGCTCAATGCAATGTTCATGCCAATGCAATGTTCACCTTTTGGGGTGGTGTACTCTGATCTCCTTCAGTTAAAAATTAGGTAAGACTAGGAAAAGAGGTGAGTCGGTGTGTTTATAATGATAAGGTTATTATGTTTGTTGATTGGGTTGAACAACCCAACCGCATATGATCCTATGCAAATTCTAGCACTTAAAAAAAAAAAGTCCAAGAAAGAAAGTTTAAAAATTCTGCAAAATCCCACCACCAAGAGACAGGATTACTAAAATTCCAATACTCTCTTCGTCATCATGCTCTGCATATTGTGCAAGTTTTGTTTTGGAGACACATTCTCTTTATCAGGGGGTGTGCTGGGGGAGCTGGGGCAGTCGAGGAGGCAGCCAAGGCTCAGGGGGATCTCAGATGGAGGGGCTGCCAGGAAAAGGATTGCCAGAGGCCAGAGGCCAGGAGGCTGTCCCCGACTGTGAACATCACACAGAGATTAAGCCCTATTTTTGCAGGATTGCAGTTCCTAATTAGGAAAGGAGGTTTACAGAAGGGGGCCTTTCAGCATTCCACAGTGGGGTTGTTGGCTTTCCCGCAATCTCTTGGCACACTGCAGGACTTTCCCCTTTGTCTCAAATGGAAAATGCAGAAGGAAGGAAGCACATAGCTGAGGGGCAAGAGTCAGGCTCTATCTTAATGGGACTAGTCAAGGTCACCCAGGGTCAGAGAGCCAGGAATACTGGGAACCCCTAGGAATTCTAGCCCAGTACCCTTGATGTACAAGGAGGGACTCAGAGGCCCAGAGAAAAAGAGTATTACATAACTGCAGAGACTCCCACCCTTCCCTCACTGTGAGGTGATCAAGAGTGATTGTCTCCATGCCATCTCAAAACGTAAATTACTGTCTTGCTTTAAGACATTTTAATGCCATCTATAAAAGTCTCTTATTCAAAAGCACAAATACGTTGATTAGGGTGAGATAAGTCTCTCCGAAAAGCCTTCTTCTTTTTTTTTTTAAATGAAGATTTTCACCGTAGGGTTCTTCTTCCCATGGCAAGATTTCCTTGCAAAAATGCAATGGGTTTTGTTTTACAAAACTTAATATTCAGGGAGGGGTGTATTTCATAAGCTGAGGCTTCTCAAATGGCAAAACAGCTCCCGAAGGGTTTGAATTATTGTTTATGATGATGGATTTGGGGCAAGGGATGTTAGTGAAGCCTTAACTGTGAAGGCTGATGGCACAATACATCTCGAGGGGCAGACAGGACCAGATACATAATTTGTGGGGTCCAATGCAGCATTAAAAAGTAGAGTAGCTTGTGCAACGTTATTAGTAATTTCAAAATTATGGCAGCAGAGCATTAAACCAAGAGTGGGGCTCTTCTAAGGCCCGTGAGGCTAGCCCTGGATCAAGATGGGTGGAGGGCTGGATGGTTGGGGTGGAGATGAGGTGTCCAGAAGTGAGGCCAGTAAGCCAGAAGTCTGTTCCATTTGACTTTGAGATAGTTCACCTTCCAAATTTTATTTGGCTTGAGCTATTGGTAAATGAATCATTCCCAGGATCACAGATTGATGAGGCAATGGGGGTGAACTGTGTACAGAGGAGCTGTGTAATAGCTATGGTCACAGACCAAGCTTTTTACTGCAGACCAGGCCTCCTGCCAGTGCTTTAGGCAGTGGCTGACTTCATCTCTCCGGAAGTGATAGTACAAAGGAGCAGTTAGGGAAGGGGCTCACTGACTGCAAAACCTTGGGCAAGTTATTTAACCCCACTTGGTGTGTCAGTTTCCTTATCTGTTAAACCAAGTGATGTGTTACCTGGGTTAAAGGGTGGTGTTAAGACTGAATCTGCTTTAGCTCTCTGCCCAGTGCATGGCACATAGTCTGTGTTTGATAGATGTCTGCTGTCATGATGATGAGGATCCAGGAGGAGGAGAACAGGGAGAGGCGGCGTGGTAACCACTCCGCAGTTCAGTAGCAGGTTGTCCATCTAACGGAGGAGGAAGCTGACACATGGAAATCGGGGTCCAAGGTCACCCAGCAAATGAACAGGCCTTGGTCCCTTTGAGGGAAGCTCTCTGGTTTGGCCTAAATGCCTCAGGAGCTTTGAACTCAAGTGTAGCTGGATCCCCAGACTTACACTGCAGGCTCGCGGTTCACCATCCCTGGAGACACGCTTGCTGAGCCCTGCGTGGGCTGGCCCTGTTCTTGGTGCTGAGGGTGAAAGGTGAGAGGGCGGGACAGGGCAGGGTGACCCGTGCTGTGTCACCTGACGGGTCCACAGGGTGTGGGGAGGGGCCCCGGGGAGGAGGGGACTCGTCCTCTAGGACATTAGAGAAGATTGTGTGGGGCCACATTCTAGCCTGGGCTTCGGGGAAGAACAGACAACAGGGAGGAAGGCCCTGCTGTACTGTGTGGAAATGGTAAACTGGAGAAAACTCCTTCCACCTCAGCTTCACAGGCAGGTGGGGGACATCCCAGAAGTACAGTGAGTCAGGCTGAGAGCATGCCCTCTTCTTTCCCGGGTGGGAGGAGAGGCAGCGGTGCTGGGGGCGCCCTCCCCTCTGCCCTCAGTGAGCGCTCCCCTGGGGGACCACCCTCTCTGCCAGCCTCCCCCACTCACTGCTCTCCTCTCTTGTCCCCCAGGGTCAGTGGGCTGTCCCCCTTCATGGGTGACAATGACAACGAAACCTTAGCCAACGTTACCTCAGCCACCTGGGACTTCGACGACGAGGCCTTCGACGAGATCTCCGATGACGCCAAGGATTTTATCAGCAACTTGCTGAAGAAGGATATGAAGTAACGAGTTGGGCTTTTAGTCTTTTGGGGCTCCCCACAACCCTGGACTGGGGTCCAGAGCCAGTGACTTCCTTTCCCTGTGGTGGGCTCTTCTGTACCCGAGGACAGGAGGGTGGGCATAGTGTGCATGAGGGCCCAGCAAGGGGCCTTCCTCTCTGTAGAAGCACAGACACCTCTCTTGAAAAGCAACCCTTGACTGAGTGTTTAGGGAAAGAGGCAGCTTGTGTGTGAGTAATGACAGCCCCTTTTATTTTCCATGTACAGCTGTGGCCAGCAGCATTCCTGCTAAAACTTTATCCCACCTTCTAGGATTTCAGGGAAGAGATCCTATTTGTGGGGCCTGATCATACTCCCAGCTGTTCTGGCTTGATGCTTATTTAGCAGCTATAATATGTAGGAACTGCCTGCCTGAGTATGCTGCTGCTGCTAAGTCACTTCAGTCGTGTCCGACTGTGCAACCCCATAGACGGCAGCCCACCAGGCTCCCCCATCCCTGGGATTCTCCAGGCAAGAATACTGGAGTGGGTTGCCATTGCCTTCTCCAGTGCATGAAAGTGAAAAGTGAAAGTGAAGTCGCTCCGTCGTGTCCGACTCTTAGCAACCCCATGGACTGCAGCCTACCAGGCTCCTCCATCCATGGGATTTTCCAGGCAAGAGTACTGGAGTGGGTTGCTATTGCCTTCTCCGACTGCCTGAGTATAGCCAGGTGCCTTCCACCACTGGTCAATGAGACTGCTATCGCAGCTCCGTCTCGGTCCCACTAACAGTGCAGCCTGTGAGGTTCCCCAGCCCCACTTTGCAGGGCTGCACAGAGTTGCCAAGGTGGTCAGTGGATGACTGTGTAAAACATCTGCAGATATCAGGAGGCTGGAGTGTTCAGGCATATAGACAGCCTAAGGCTGTGAGGAAAGGTCAGATGCCCAAGGTGCTTGTCAGTTTTTCAGTGAGAGAAGCATTGGAACAGTAGAGGAGGCTAGAGCAGAGGAGGGGTCTTGCATGTGGTTGGACAGGATTCAGTGGAGCAGGGAAGTTGCTCCATCACAGCAGGAAGGTGAGCGGGGCTGTGTGTGTGCAGGGAAGACTGTCCTGCCCCAGGGAAGGGAGCAGTGGCAGTGTTAGGTGGGGACAACTGGCTACTGGACTCCTCACCGCTTTGTGAACAGTTGGCCAGATGATGCAAGGCCTGGCTCAAACATGGGGTGTCCCATTTGACAATAGGAGCAGCTCTAGGCTTTTCCCCAGAAGATAGTGAAACTCACCCCCACAACTCCACCCCCACCTGCCACCCCACCCCTCCGAGGCTGTCCCTCATCTTGCCTACTCTGGGAGAAATCCTGTTTGGGACAGGAGAGTGCAGATGCTAAAGGAGTGAGGTTAGGGGTTCTCTTAAGTGGTTCTGTCTGGTTTTCTGGTTACGCACCCACCTCTTGGTCCTTTGTAGCCAGCTCTGGGCCAAACTCCTCACCAGAGGAGACAGTCCGCACTCTTTGGCAGTGAGGTCCTCTTAGCATTTTTCTGTCCCAGTCTTTATATCAGAAGTAGGCCTGACTCAGGGAAGATCTGGATGTTGTGGGGGGCCTGGATTCCCTTCTGGTGTGAGGGATCCCCACTTCCAAGGTGCCCCAGGGAGATAGAAGCCTCCCTCCTAATGACTCTGGTCCAAGGATGGCTTCTGTCAACCAGGCTTCGTTTATCCACGGTTTGATAAATGAGGTATTGTTTATATCACATATCTTCTCATCTGACCTTGAGTTTATTCAGTAATGTGCTGCATCCTCTGTGCTTGTAAAATGGACTCATCCAAGAATTGATTTCATATAGATCAAGACACTAGATTCCCATAAACTCAAACTCAGCATGTCTTCAACCAGAAATCTCCATCTATCAGCACTTTTTAAAATGTTTTCTATTATAAATAAATATATGTAAATTGTACAAATTTTGAATATAAGAAAATTAAAATAATCCATATCCACTTATAAAGATCACTACATTTTTATATATTTAGCAAATTTACTTTTACTCATTTTCTACGTATGTTAGCACTTGGTGCTTTGGACTTTACTAATCCTTCTATCGGAGAAGGCAATGGCAACCCACTCCAGTATTCTTGCCTGGAAAATCCCATGGACGGAGGAGCCTGGTAGGCTGCAGTCCATGGGGTCGCTAGGAGTCAGACACGACTGAGCAACTTTACTTTCACTTTTCACTTTTATGCATTGGAGAAGGCAATGGCAACCCACTCCAGTATTCTTGCCTGGAGAATCCCAGGGATGGAGGAGCCTGGTGGGCTGCCATCTATGGGGTTGCACAGAGTCGGACACGACTGAAGTGACTTAGCAGCAGCAGCAGCAGTCCTTCTATAATTAAGGTGATGGCCCTGAAATATGTCTAGATTCCCAGAGCTTTCAGAAAATTAAATGAATTTCAGTGCAGGTCTAAGGTTGTCATAACTCATGGGTTGAACATAAGACATACCTCTTTTGAGTTTTAATAGGAAAAAATCTTATACTCCACCACACCATAAAACTTGAGAGTTCACTGATTCTCGAAGATTTGGACTTAAGGTTTCACTCTTCCCTCCATCAGACAGAGGTAGAAGGATCTGGCATCCATAACTCCCAGCCCTCATGTGACCAGCAGAAAAACCCCACCCTGGAATATGGTGCCAGTCATCCCAAGACATGTCTGTCCTCCAGCACTTACCCTCTCTAGACCCCATGGGCAGGTCATGAGACTCCAGCTGCCCATCAGTGTTTAGGCATTCTTAACACTAATCTATCTTGGGTCTAGTCAGTGTAACCCAGACCAAGAGAGGAAAAAGGCTGGATCACCATGATTCTCATCACAGTGGATGGGTTGGAAGCAGACAGCCATGGGCTCTGCCCCATGTATCTAGGGACAGGTGACCTCCTGTTTCTGGTCTGACCAGCAGTCTCTGAGATCCCCTTCTGCTCAGAAATCCTCTGATCTCTGCCTCTATCAGAAACCGTTTGAACTGCACCCAGTGCCTTCAGCATCCATGGCTAATGAAAGACACCAAGAATATGGAGGCCAAGAAACTCTCCAAGGACCGGATGAAGAAGTACATGGCAAGAAGGAAATGGCAGGTAATGGCAGGGGTCACTTTGGACTGGTCTCTTGCCCCTCATAATTGCTTTATTCAAGCCACCCTCATTCCCAACTTGCCCTAACCTCACTCCATAAAAATATTTACATTTATTTCTGAAATAGTCTGGGACCAAGACTGACATTTCATGTCTTTGTGGGTAAGGATGAGCAATGTCACTTGCAGGACTATTTGGCAACCCTGGAGAATGTGATCTTGTTATAGGCAGTGTGATGGTTTTAACATTTCTTTACCATAAAGGAGGTGGGCATGTGATCTACAATGAGAGACATGGGGGGTTGTGCGTTACTAGCTGCAAATCCTTAACCAAGTTACTTAACCTTGCTGTGCCTTCATTTACTCATCTATAAAATGGGGATAATAGTGGTACCAAATCACAGCATCGTTGAGGATTATATGAGATGATCATAAAGATGTACTAACCTCTAGTACATTACTTGGCATATAGTAAGTGTTCACAAATGAGATCGGTAGCCAATATGTACAGAGAGCTGGCTACGTGTCAGGGAACATTCAAAGCACTTTCTATGCAAATTATCTTTTAATCCTGGGAGGCAGGTACTACTGTTATCCCCAATTCTCAAGACAAACAAGGCAGAGAAAAGTTAGGAAAGTCACCCAGGATCACAGCTAGTAAGCATGGGAAAGCCAGCATTCAAACCCAGAGACTAGCTCCAGTTACACAGTCTTAACAACACACAATTTAATGACACAAATTGCCTCTGATTGTTAGCAGATGGAGAAAATTATCATCTAAATCCATAGAGAACTTATCATCCTCTATTTTATTTTTATTATCACTGCTAGTAGTATAAAATTCCTGGGCTACTAGAGGGTACATGGTTTCTATACTCAGTGAGTATATAGTGAAACAGAGACCTGAAAAGCAAATAGACATAAAAGGACATAACACACAGCAAGAATTATAAACGATCACTATAGTTCTCCATACCCATATATGTGAGTGTGGACAGAGGATGGAGCCAATCACACCAGAGTTGGATGTGGTTGTCAGGAAAGGCTGCCAAGGGCAGGAGTTTGAAGTTGGCCATGGAACATGGGTAAAACACAGAGAGGAGGGGATAACAGCACAGATGGAGGAAGAAGCTCAGAGCTATGAACCAGACCTCACCCTGGTCATGCTGGCACGACAGGAGCAGTCTTTTAGCTGGCATTCAGGGGACCAGGGCTTTAGACCTTGCCTCTGTGGCAGAGAAAAAGAAATCACTGTTCTAGGGGCAACTGGGACACTGGTGATTTGCCACACAGAATGACTAAACCACAGGTCATTGAGAAGTCTAAGTTCACACAAAGGTTGAGAGAAGCAGGAGAGCGAGGGGCTTCGGGGGTGTGGGTCTGAGGGACTCGACCTCCGCACATCTCACAGACCCCCTGAGGTGGAAGTCAGTTCTTGATTATGCCCTCCTGAAGTTGAGTGATCTCCTCACTTTCCTCAAGTGCCTGGTGAGTGGGAATGCCATGCTGCTTACCTCACCTTCCGGTGCCAGTAGGATCCAGTAAAATCAGAGTAGCAAATGTTCTTTTTTAAAAAAAAAAGGGGGTGGGGGGTGGGGAGAGGCCACTAAATCAAGGGTTGGCTTTATGAATGATCCTGTGGCCAGTAGATCTCAAAGAAACAGCAGTATTTCTGAAGTGCATAGGGTGACTGGTGTGGGGGTGGGGCAGTTCTCAGAGCAGGAAATCTCACTGGGTTTTGCTTGGATGAGGTTGTGGGTTAAAGGGCAGCCTTATCATGTCAGGCTTCTGGGAGCATCCACACATCTGCTGCTGAACCAAAGCCAGAAAGAGCCTAAACCCAAGGGATAGGGCAGAGAAGAGATAACAGAGATTCCAAAGGAAATAAATGGAATTTTTCAGTCAGATGGGTCAGGAAACCATAATTTGTGGTGATATTTTAATCACTTACATTTTTTCTTGCTGTTTATAGTGTTATTAGCCAAAAGGTTTTTTGAAAATGAGAAAGAAAATTAAGAATTCAGAGAAGGAACATTAACTTCCTATTTTAATATAGTAGCAGCATTTATAAATAGCTTTTCCACAGAAACAGTGGTTAGGTTTCATAAAATTACACAGAAAAGTAGTCTACCAAATCCCATTCAACACATAATGTCCCTGAAGCTGGTAATAGTTCAGCTGCCTCTGACCATCTTGTGTTACATTTCTTCCTTAGGAAAATGTTTTCCACATTTTCAGCTCTGGATACCAAGACCTTGGCACACCTGGAGTAGGGGTTCCCTCTCGGAGCAGCTGAGGCTCTGTGTGGTGAGGCAGAGTACAGTGGAGGGGAATAGAAAGGGGTGCACTGTGATGGAGGGAGAGGGGCAGGTGGCCCAGACTCTACAGCTGCATGAGAAACAGTTCCTAGTTATCATTCGGGTGTGGTTTTCATAAAAGGGGAAGGTAGTAACATGGGAATAAATCCTAACAAGCAAGGCAATAGATAGATGACTAATCATATTACTGATCTTAGAATGAAGTTATTCTGAAAGAGAGTAGGGTTGGTTTTTTTTTTTTTAATTTCTATCAAAAGAATGTTGAAAAGACATGGTGGTGAGTAGTAGCATTGACGGTGGGCAAGTTGAGCAGGACAACAGGGCTTCTGCACTGCAAAATGGAAGCAGAGGACTATGAATTGAAGGCTTGTAGGCAGCTGTCTTTGTTCTCTGAGAACCACAAAGACCTCAGTACTATGGACCAAAGGGCCTTGGGGAAGAAGGCTTTTGACTCAATACTGCATGGAGTACTCTTGGCCCTTGTTGTTGTTGTTTAGTCACTAAGTCCTGTCTGACTCTTTGCAACCCCATGGACTGTAGCCTGCCAGGCTTCTCTGTCCATGGGATTTTCCACACAAGAATACTGAAGTGGGTTGCCATTTCCTTCTCCAGGAGATCTTCCCGACCTGAGGATTGAACCTGCGTCTCCTGCATTGCAGGAGGATTCTTTGCCACTGAGCCACCAGGGAATATGGCACCCCTGGCCATTACATTTAGATAATATGCATTCTCAGGGGAAATTGTAGTCTTGGGGCTGTTGGTGTATAGGTAGGGCCCATGATGGCTGCCTGGCTTTAGGGTGATCACCTTGCCTGGATTTTCCAGGGCCTGTCTCAGCTTTATCCCCAAAAAACTCACATTGCGGGCAATCTCTCAGTTCTGGGAAACCAGGATGGTTAGTCATCCTTGCTGCCTTTCCCAGGGGAGGGAGTCTGTGCTGTGTCAAGAAAACCATTAACAGACTCTGCCCGCCTAGAACACAGGAACCCAGTGTAGCCAATTGCTCTCCAATAAGAAAAAAGGCTTCCTCAAGACAAGGATGGAACTTCTCAAGAATTGAAACTTCCTTTGGTAATGTTTTAAACATTTCCAAAAGTCTTGGTTAGCAAAGCAGCAACCAATTTTCAGCTCAAAGGCATAAAACTGGAAGGCTAGAACATATATGTTCTTTTCTAGTTCTGATAAATAACTTCCCCACCAACGTTTTTTCTCCATGAATCAGCTTCCAAAGATTGACTGCTGATGTGTAGGTTATTTTTAAGATTTTCTTTATTGAGTGCTTACATCTCTCCCTGTTTTAGAAATTATATGGTCTATCGCTCCATCTGATGGAAAATTTCCCCCAATGTGTGGTCTATTTGTTTGTTATTTGCTGCCTCCTCTGAAATGTAACGGTTTGATTTGCCTTGTTCTCCTAGCTTCCTGAGTCATTTTGTTAATAGAAGAGGAAAGACTTCACTTTTCTACACCATACAAATGAAGACAGTCCTGCCCCCAGGTGTTTGGGACTAGAGAGCCCATGGATTCAAGGGGAGCATTCCCTGCTACCATTTGTATGTCTGAATCATAGTCTTTCTGTAGAAGACTAGAGCTACAGGGAGATTCGAATCTTCCGGTCCAACCATAAGGCCCAGAGAGGGGAACTGACTTGTACAAGGTCATAGTATAATCAGTGGTTAGAGTACTAGCCTGTCCCTTGTTAGGAATGAACCGTCTGAGTTTAAAGACTCCAGCCTAGGGCAAGCTAGTCTGTGTTGGATGAAGGCAACAGAGAGCTGAGAAGGGCTGGTTAGGAAGTAGTCTAGTCCAATGTGGACTCAGTAGGGAGGGCTGCTGTGGCTGACACCACCTCTGAGCCATTCCTGAGGTCAGGGTAAGCTTCCCTGGGAAGAACTGGGTCTCCCCACACTCCAGCTAGCAGAACAAACAGATCAATTATGTCACCAGTAACAGCTTCTCCCAGAAGAGCTTGCAAGTTGCCAGGTGGACTGTCTGCCAGGGCATTCTCTGCAGGGCCACAGTGCTTCTGCACACAGTGGGTCATCATCCCTTGCCTTCTCTCTTCATCACCTCCATCTGGGGCCTCCTGGGTTCCTTTTAGAGTGATCTAGCTTCACTGTAGGCCAGAGGGCCAGGGGCATAACCACACCACACAATGTGTGTGTGAGAGGGTGGATGACCAGAGGACAGGGTGAGATGGAATGCCTGTTGAGAGTGCGTGAAAGGAGTCTACAGCCAGGATGGGATGTGACATAACAGGAAAGTGACTGTGGTTACAGAAGTAGGTCTCTGCTTAAACCACACATACACACATTTTCTGTATGATTCCCTAGTACCCTGAAATTCTTTACTTTTGAAATAATTTTTAAATGAAGTATACTGGCCTGCCTGAAATGCTTTAGTGTGTGAATTCAGGAGAAAATGGCTTTTCCAGCACAGTTTGAGGTCCAGTGGGTAAGTGCCAGCCGTTGCCTTTGTACAGGCTATTTCCTTCCTCTCTCAGTAGCCAGTCTGTGGTGACATCTGCTCCCTGGATGCACAGCATTTGGATACTTCAGAAGATGCTTGAGGTGCAGGGCTGGAAAGCACTGGTTATGCTTTAGTTTCTTATCTTAGTCTTTCATTCCATTTACTGTAGGAAAGGGGTAGAATCTTAAAGGTGAGAAACACAGACACAATTAAGTGTGGTTGGGGACTTCTTGACCTAAATCTTGTGCTTGGTAGAATTTTCACAATACAAAGAAAATGTTCAAGTCCTGGCATCTTTTTCAGTAGGAATTCTGTCCTCTCCCAAGGCGCCTCGGCTCAGAAAAGCCAAGTGCTGTGCTTTTCATTTCTTCGGGTGCTGCTTTTTGAAAACTGGGTGTACCTCAGGGAGGAATACCCCTCCAGAACTCCACTGAAGACTTGTGCTGGGGCCAGCAGAGTGTTTCTCCAAATCTCCTAAGTATCTGAATCATAAACAGAATTAGATGAGACCTAGATGAGACCTTGGAGATCATCTTGTCCAACCCCCTCCTTATAAAGAGAAGGAAACTGAAGCCCAGAGAGGCTAAGCCCGAAGAGGCTACTTGCCTATGGTCAATAGAAGGCTTTTTTTTTTTTTTTTGTCTTTCCAACAGGACCTGTGGGATCTGTAGTAACTGTTCTCTTGCCCAATTAAAATCCTATCACTAGCATTGTTTTATGAGAAACAGCTCCACTGGGCCCCGTCCGCAATAAGTCTTTGGAGCTGTCTCAGCCCGCAGTTGCTTTATATAAACTATCCCTTTTATGGGAGTTGAAGCACAGTATGAAAAGGGTTTTTGTCTCATGTTGACCTTGTTTAGTCACATTAACGCACACATCGGTTCCAGGCCCCATTCCATTCTCCGAACATCTTCTGACACGCTGATAGTGCTGAGCAGAGCAAGGTTGGGCTCACTCCTCTGGCGGAGCTCAGCACTCAGGAGGCCCTCATCTCGGGGACAACTGCTTCTCCCCGGCTGGGCTTTTCTCCCTGAGCTGCTCAGCTGGAACCAAGGACACCACCTGAGCCCAACGCCAGTGTCTATTTTCCAGAAAACGGGCAATGCTGTGAGAGCCATCGGAAGACTGTCCTCTATGGCAATGATCTCAGGGCTCAGTGGCAGGAAATCCTCAACAGGGTCACCAACCAGCCCGCTCAATGCAGAAAAACTAGAATCTGAAGGTAAGGGACTCCAGAGAGATTTTCTTCAGCCAAATGGTGAGAAAGGAAGGGTTGGGGGTTGGAGGGGGCTTTAGAGTTGTTTTTTTTCTTTAAGGTGGGAGATTGATTTTATTTTTCCTTAATACAACCTACAAGGAAAAATTCAGAACTATTTTTACATTGCCCTGACAATAATTACTAAATCTAGTAATTGCTCTTTAACTGTTTCACCCGAGGCTGAACTATTTTCAGAAGGAAAGTTATTCTTTGTCTAATAGAACTAGATGGTCTTTTCCCTATACTTTACACAAGAATTAGCAAAGACTGCATGAAAAGTTTCCTTATTACAAAAGCAATGTTTGTATGACAGGCAGACATAAATAAGTCGCATATAGTGGTGTACTTTTTAAAAATATGCTTCAATTTTTTTAATGTGTCTTTGTGCTTGTCTTTTAACAATAGTTAACTCAGATAGTCCATATTTTTTGGTAGTTTTTGTTATGCTGAAACATGTTGTTTGTTTGAATCGGGTAGACAGTGATTGGCAGGGCCCCTCCTAAAGTCCAACAGGGTTAGTTGCTTGCCCACTGTCTTAGAGAGGCTACCCCATCCATCTCCTCAGTGAAGGCCTCGGCCTCTTACTGCTTTGATATATGTAGGGTATGGCCTCTGTCATCTTGAGGTGCCTCATTTAGCCTGAGGCACTACCTCCCTGCTGCCTGATGCCTTTGGTATCTGGAGGTGAGAAGCTGAGTCTAGATCCCATTGTGCACAAGGAATAATTGATGAAACTGCTTGAGCTGCCCTGATGCACCCGGGGACCGACTCTGCTGCACATGGGCCTGGTCCCTCCTTTTCCACCCCTGCCACTCCCCAGACGACCCAGAAATAGCCTGAAGGGGAAGGAGAGGGTCAGGAACCCCTCCAAGTTACGGCTTTTCCCTGGACCAATCCCAAATCCTGGTCCAGAGTCACACACTGTGAAGGCAGTATCCTTGTGGAATAGACTGCTCCACAGCAGGCAATAGGCAAGTCGACAACGTCTCTAAGATCTGGCTCTTCTGTCCCAAGGAGCAGATGAAGGCCTGCTGCTGCCACCACAGGAGGAGGGTAGGGGGAGGCCCAAGGGCTGGTGGGCTGGTGTGCTCCTGTCCTTCTTAGATACCCTCAAATGAATCCTTAAACAGCATGAAATGCAGCCAAAAATCCTTTTTAAAGATTATTTCCTTTTCCAATGTGTCAGCATAAGGGAGGGGGAAGTCCAAACATTTCCCCAGTTTGGTCACAGTTCTCTCTTCTGCCAAAACCATTTGGCAGCAGGCTACCCTGTCCCCAGGAGAAAGGTGTGCTTATGATTCAGTCCTCTAAGCTTCATTATTTGCTAAATCATTACAACTTGAAAAAAAAAAAGTCAGCTCATTTAAACCAGGGAAGAGGAGAGAACAGGGAATAAAGAAATGACCACATCCTCTTCCCTATCTTCTAGAAGATGTCTCCCAAGCTTTCCTGGAGGCTGTCGCTGAGGAGAAGCCCCATGTAAAACCCTACTTTTCTAAGACCATTCGTGATTTAGAAGTTGTGGAGGGAAGTGCTGCTAGATTTGACTGCAAGATTGAAGGTAAGTCTGTAGCTGTTTTTCCCTGTACAGGGGGTGTGGCAGGCTGGTGGGCCCCTATTGTGTGCCTTCGGCAAGATGTCAGTTCTGGAACAGCCAGGCTGTGAGGGAAAACGGGTCAGGAGGAGTTGGCCCGCTGCCCCCCTCCACGCACTGAAGAACAGTGCTGTTTAGTCACTCTGATATTTCACCTACTTACATCAGCCACTAGACCCAAGTTAAAAGTGGTTTATCATGGACCTATTTGGCTCTGGAACGTGCTTATTGAAATGAGCTTTGCAAGCTTCTAGGAAGCATGTGAACTGACCACAAAAGGCTCTCACAGGGAGGCTGGTACAGAGCACAGTATGGGAAGAAGACAGCTCTGTGTGACGTGGGGCAGTGTTTTAGCTCTTCTGAAGCCCAGGCCCTCCTCTTTAAGACAGTGTCTAATGCCCTGAGTGGCTCTGGGGACTCTGTGAGATGACACAGATAGAAAGGGGAAATCTTTCAAATCTTTTAAATATGTCATGGAGTCATGGGGGAAAGTTGTGGGACTGGTTAAAGGCAGAGAGAGCCTGCAGCATGACTTCAGACAGAGGGAAGTCTGGCCTGTCTGCCCTGTACTTCTCTACCAGCCGGAAATAATGTGGTCACATTGAGTTGTTGGAGCTCAAAGAGCCCTAAGGGATCTTAGCATAGGACCTGAGAAGTCAGCAGTGTTGGTGACACATAGCATTTAAGTTTCCACAGACTGCAACATCCTAGAAAGATAAGTGGTATGATAAGACAGCCCCTCTGCTTCAAGTCTGTGACTGTCATGTGACAAAGTTGCAGGGCTGTCTGCCATTTTCAGTCAGACTAACTGCCCCAAGGCAGCAGAGCGACGGACAGCAGAAAGAACAAACTGTGCCTCCCACATTGTAAGAGTCTCCAGCAATCTGACTAGATAATGCCTTTTGGGTAAAATAACCCAAAGGTAGGAATGAAGAAACAATTTTTCTCCTGCATCACTATATTATCAAGTTGGCTTATAAATGCCTGGCCTACTATCATCTTTCACATGTTTCATCCAATTGTTTCAAAGAGTGGATGTGCTGCCTTTGCTAGTGTGGAAGTTCTCAGATAGGGGGCTCTGCTGAGAGCTTGGGGGCCACAGCTTGTAGCTCTCACCATCACCACTGTCTTTGGGTCTTAAGTTCTTTCTCCTTTATTTTTTAGAAAATATTATAATTATCTTTTTGCTTACTTTTCTCTTTGGGATTATTTTCTTGGTATTTGCATTACTTTGACTGAAGTGCTGAGGGGAAATTAAAACATATGGATGCTGTTGGATAAAAACAAAATTCTACTTGAAAAAAAATGTTAGAATTCTTAAGTTGTTCTGTGTAATTTTTATTCTAGTTGGGGATACAATTTTGTCCTGTAAAACAACTTCTCCAAAAATTTAAAAACAAGTCAATTAGAAGGCAGAAAACATTTTTATTGCTGAACTTTGCAGCAATATGACCAATACATAAAATGACACTAATCAGTGTGGTCAGTTTCTGGTTATCTACAGACATATTGTCTGTCTTTGGATCAGATTAAGACAAATACTGCTTTCTTTTTCTTAGCAGTATTATCAGTTCCTCCAATTTATGTTTTATAGGTCGTTATCACCTTCAAATTACAATTTATATACCATAAAATTCACCCATTTTAAGTATACAATTCAATTATTTTTAGAAATTTACACAATTGTGCACTCTTTATTAGAATCCAACTTTAAAATATTTCCAACACCCTCAAAAGAACTCTTGCACCCATTTTTACTGACTGTCATTTTTTTAAATTTAAATTTATTTAAGTTCAACTTTTTTTTTTTTATGGCTACACTGGGTCTTTGTTGCTCTTTTTGCAGGGCTTTCTCTAGTTGCTGCAAGAGGGGCCTACTCTTTGTCACGGCATTCGGGGTTCTCATTTTGGTGGCTTCTTTTCTTGTGAAGCATGGGCTCTAGATACTCGGCCTCAGTAGTTGCAGCACGCAAGCTCAGTAATTGTGGGGCACAGGCTTAGTTGCTCCGTGGCATGTGAAATCTACCCGAACCAGGGATTGAACCTGTGTCCCCTGCACTGGCAGGCAAATTCTTACACACTGTGCCTCCAGGGCAGTTCTTAAGTTCAACTTGTATACAGGATAAAAAAAATTTCTTTTAATCCAAGAAGATAGTTCTAGGGATGTGATTAGAGTTGGGGCAGTGTTCCAGAGAATAATCTCTATCTGTATTAAGGCGGGAGGTGGCACAAGCCCTACCTGAGCGAGAAGTGGGATACCTGCACGATACCTTACGTGAAGCTTCAGACATTAGTATTTACAATATATGCCCATATTCAACTGTAAATATCAAAATAGATGCTAAAAGCGAACATATTTTTCCCGCTCTATCCCCTTAATCAATAGAGGTAGCTCAAGAGTTTGTGTGCTGCTGCTGCTAAGTCGCTTCAGTCGTGTCCGACTCTGTGTGACCCCATAGACGGCAGCCCACCAGGCTCCCCCGTCCCTGGGATTCTCCAGGCAAGAATACTGGAGTGAGTTGCCATTTCCTTCTCCAGTGCATGAAAGGGAAAAGTGAAAGTGAAGTCGCTCAGTCATGTCCGACTCTTAGCGACCCCATGGACTGTAGCCTACCAGGCTCCTCTGTCCATGGGATTTTCCAGGCAAGAGTACTGGAGTGGGGTGCCATTGCCTTCTCCCAGAGTTTGTGTGGGAAAACCTTAAATAATAGTTTCTGCAACTTGTGTTCCCTCCCTATGATGCAGGATACCCAGACCCTGAAGTCGTCTGGTTCAAAGATGACCAGTCAATCCGGGAGTCCCGCCACTTCCAGATAGACTACGACGAGGATGGGAACTGCTCTTTAATCATTAGTGATGTTTGCGGGGATGATGATGCCAAGTACACCTGCAAGGCTGTCAACAGTCTTGGAGAAGCCACCTGCACAGCAGAGCTCATCGTGGAAACCATGGAGGAAGGAGAAGGAGAAGGGGGAGAAGAGGAGGAGGAAGAGTGAAACAAAGCCAGAAAGAAGCAGTTTCTAAGTCATATTACAAAGACTATTTCTCTAAAGCTCAAAAAAAGAAAAAAAAAAAACCTGCAGGATAGTAAAAGCACCCAGTGTGATAGATTGTTTAGTTAGGTTATTTGGGGGTTGATTCTTCAGCAGCAGTGGTTGACACCCAGCAGCATTACTGATGGGCATTACTTTAAATTAGCTGGCACCTTAAGATACTAGTACAGCTAGATTTCATTTGGGGAAATCACCAGTAACTTTCTGACTAACTGATTTTAGAGAAAAAGTAACCAAAAGGGAGATTTGGGCAAAGTCATAAATTCCCCAACTGAAAGCACTCATGAAAAATAAGGCCTTCTGGTCACAGCCAGCCCGAGGGTCCCTGGATATGGGGACTCCCCAGCTCCTCCTCCAGGGAACTGGGTCTTCTCCAGGACTGTGGCACTTCATTCTGCAGGCAGTTGAGCCATTTTAATTTATGAGGCACATTATTTCCAAAGTATACCATAGACATTTGAACTTTTCATTTCCATCCCCTGTTCTACTTGTCAGTTTTTCTGGATCTGGACTTGCCATGAGTTTAAGCATTAGGGACACTTACTAGATTCTGAAGACACGTCTCCTGCTCATGGATGACTGGCTTCCTTAGAAAAATAAAATCTCCTTTCTTCCAAAATCAGTAGGAAATCTAAACTTATCCCCTCTGAAGATGTCTAGCAGCTTCAGACATTTTTATAAGAACCTATGGGAAAAAAATCCTTGTTAATGTGCTTTATTTTCCCTGAAACCAGGATTCATATTTGTGCTGTTTAGAATATCAGCTCTGCATGTGTGGTAAAGATTTTTGTGTTTGAATGTATGAAAAAGCAGTTTGCTGAGAAGCTAGTCTTAATTATTTATTGGCCACTATGAAACAGATTTCAACTCAAGAGCTATAGAACTCCATGTACTTTGGAATCTCAGTCAGGATAGTCTGAGTTTAATATACCTTCATTTTTAAACATGTTCCAAACAGCTCTGTCTACCTTCTGGGTTCCACAAGGTTGTTCTTCTTGGATATGCATCAATCATGCCTTTCCCCCAACCCTGAAATATATTCTTAACCTGATACATGCACTCAGAGTTGCATCTTTAGGAATTTCTAACTTCCTTTCACTACATTGGCACTTAAATTTTTCTTCATAAAACTTTTTGAAGGTCATAAACAAAGACCATAAACTGATAATGCCTAATACATTTCCTCTGTGTGTGTGTAACATTCCAAATACTTTTTTCTTTTCATCCACTATTTGTAAAGTGCAGCAGTTTAATATTTCAAGGGACTTTTAAAGAGTTCTTGAAGAACCAATTTTTAATTACTTCAGTGCAATCCTACACAGTATCAGCATTAGAATTTTGATGTTACTTAGTCTTATGTTATCTTCCATTCTATTTTTATATGCTTCTTGCTGCTAGTTTCAAATTGCCAGTATTTTGCTTTTTAAGCAGTTAACAATATTTTTCATAATAGCCACAGTATTGCCACAGTTTATTATAATAAAGCATTTTAAAGTTGATTTAGAGCATTCAAAGCTTTTCTTCATCACTTTTCATTGTATTTAGACTATAACCTTCGTGTGCGTGTATGTTGTATACGTGTGCGCATGTGTGGTGTGTATTTTTGTTTACAGGTTTTTTGATGCCTTCTTGAAGTTGTGTTAATGTTCTCCTAGTTTATTATGCCATCAGAATGGTAAATGAGAACACTACAACTGTAGTTAGCTCACAGTTTTTAAATAAAGGATACCACAGTGCATGCTGTTTGTTCAGTCTCTGCAGCCTTCTTTTCCTTTCCACACCACCAGTTGTAGATGACAGAAATAGATCTCAGAAACTAATAACAAACGCTTTGCTGTTTAAATGCTTTATATGGTTATCTTTTACTAAGGAACAGAATGACTTAGGCAGTTCTAGTTTATATAGGTAGCCTAATTTGCACATTTACTTCAGAATTTCTCTCGAGCATCATTTTGGTTCAATTACATTCTCATATCTATAGTACCCTCATAATGCTAAAATCTATCTGATATTTTTAGTATGCCACAAAATCACCATCATAACTAATATTACTTACCAGACTTGGTCTGCGTTTGTAACTTTGGTGCAGTTTGTTATTGGCAGCCAAGTGCTATCTTTGCATGTCTTGATATTGAAGCATTTGTTCTCAGGAAACCATCATTCCTGTTTCATAGTAAGTCAGTTATCAGAGAACAGATGGTGGAGTCCCCCCATGTCTTGAGTATTCAGACAATATTGTAGATACTCTAGAAAGAAGAAAGACATACTATTAAATGCTGGACTAGATGATTCTATGATTCCATAGTATAGACTGGAAAGAATCCCTTGTCCAGATAATGTTACATTGTTTCATTTTTTTTAAGGCAACCACAATCCACAAGTGTTCCTACTCAGGAAATTTTATTTTTAAAGAAAAAGACCTTTTATTCCTTGCTAGTGAAAAATGTACCTTATGTTCTGAAAATAACAAATAATTTCTTTTCATCCTGTTAGTATCCCAAACATATTTTTTAAAAAATTGATTATTCCTTACATTGCAGAGCTTCATATTAAATGAATTTCTATGTCAGCCCTAACTTTACTTACAGAAAGTCTCTTTTTATCAAAATGTTTGAGTTTTACTTCCCACATTTTACCTGCTTTTAATACATCTGTGCTAATGAGTATTAAAGAGGTGAAGAATAATTGAATTTTAAAGAAACTAAACTCTCCACATTTCAAGAAAACACAGGTAATACTACATCCTTTACCCCTTGGGAACTCCTCTGTTTTTTGAAAAGGAGGCTAACATCTGTGACAGGCATTACTGAGGCTATTTGCCCCCAGCACATGATCAGGACCATGTTCCCACCTCCCTGGCCAGGTGGGGCTGTGTGTCTAATCCTGGTCAGTGCTGATCCCCCCTGGTCCAGAGAATTTAAGTACTGGTGAAAGACTCTCCATAATGATTGTCAGATGGTGGCTACTTTATCCACTTGGGTCCCAAGCCAACCCCAAACAGGTATATAACACAAGAAAGAAATAAATCTTTGTTCTTATAAATTGCTAAGATATTAGTGTTCTTTCTGGCTGCAACATAGCCTAGACTATCCTTTTATACGGTCATCACCATATTCTAGATCTGTTCTGACCAATATGGTAGCCACAACTCACCAGTGACTATTTAAATTTAAATTAATCTAAATAAAATTTAAAATTCAGTTCCTCAGTTGCACTAGCCACATTTTAAGTGCTTGATAATTACATGAGACTAGTGGCTGGCTACCTTATTGGACAGCACAGATTAGAACTTTCTATAAAGTTCCACTAGGCAGTATTGTTCTACATGGACTATGAAGAATAGAGAAACTCAAAAGTTGGTATGAAATCAGTCTGGAGAGTACGGTCTATAGTTTCATCAATTGTATCAAATAACAGTTTCAACATTTACATTATTGTGTTTGATTATTTATATTCACATATTTTTTAAGACATTTAAGAAGCACCAGTTCTGTGCTTCTCACCACAAAATCTAAATAAATCTGCAATTTATGAGCAATTACTGAATTACTTGTGATATGAAGCAACTAGTTAGGCCAAAAATCTCTGGTGTCTTTGGAACTTGGACCTACCTGGGATAGGGGAGTCTTCAATGAGGATCACTGAGACAGCAGAGAAAGAGACAGACAGCATCTCTGGGGCAAGATTTTCTTGACAGTGAACCAAAAGGAAGGAGAAGGGGCCATCTTGACAGCTAGAGTCATTTCAACCTCAATGGCTTTGATCACAACTCCCTTCCCATTGGAACCGGAAATACTCAGGAGACCTACAGCATGTGGAGACAACAGTCAATTTCTAACTTCAGGTTGTTTGAAATTTTAGCTCATAGGCCTTCTGGTGTTCCAAATTCTTGTACACTGCAGGGAGGGCTTCATGCCAGAGACCACAGCCCCAGTAGTGACCACACAGAACTACATGATAAATCTTCACATTATTTGATTCTCTGGGACTAGATTTCTTCCAGCTGGAGATACCTAAGGAAGAAGAAGGTTACAAATTAACCTAAGTCAATTTCTTATTACTAGCTTCTTTGGGGCAGACATCAGTAGCTTCCAACAGTTAAGAGACAGGTTAAGCTATAGGACTTCACCATAATCTTGCTCCAGATGGTATGTTACAATGAATGATAGACTCTGGTCAAATTCAACAAACATTTATTAGCAAGCCATTATACAACCTATTCTGTAAGCTCCACGACATCCCAGATCTATATCTCCACAAGACACCTTGTTCACTGAAGGCAAATGATGCAGAATACTAGGGTATGATCTAACTAACCAGGTTAATCGGCCAAGTGGAGTCAGTTACAGATGTACTTCTCACTGGAGCTCTGTAGCTTGTGCCTCAGTTTCCTCATCTATAAAATTAAAGTAATAATAGTTCCTCCCTCACAGATTGTTATAGAAATTAAAAGCACTCATGCACAGTACCTGATACTTATGGAAAGCTCTATTCTTCTAGCACTTGGAGACGCTAAGATGCGTCAGAAATATCCTCTACCCTCAAGGAACTGATAAAACTTCTGTAGAAACAAAACAAATATGTGGGAAAGTTATACACTAATGAAAGATGGAACCAATTATTTCAATTCCACCCCCCCAAAAAGAGGATCTTTGAAACTGAAAGTGCCCATCCAATTGTACAAAACACAGTTGTTATGCGTGAAATGTTACAACTGCCCTGTTCTCAGGAAAATTTAATTTCCAGTCTCTAAGTACTCTCTTCACAGTCAAAGGAGAAAAGTTCATCTGACCTTTGGAGTCTTATTTTCTGAGGAAATTTCTCACAATTGGCTTGACTTTAAACTCACATTTAACATTTAATCCCCAAATGTTTGCTAATTTTAAATTTATATTTCCAAAAGCTAATTCAGATTGGCTTATTTCCGACTGTATATTAACCCCAGAACAAACAGGGCCCTGCTAGGCAGTTCCAAGAAGAGGCTGTGTAGATGAAAGCTCAACATGCTCCTATTTCTTGGAGAACTAAGAGGTAAAGGGTTTAGAAAACAGGAAGTTACCATAGTAGAGAGAAGACCAAACATGAACTCCTGAAGACAAGCAGTAACTCTGTTCTCTTCAGAACCCCATTAAACTGAGAACAAATGAATAATTTTTTAAAGTTATAAACCCCTCAAAGACAAACATAGGAGAAGAAAGAAGAAAAATATGAGAATTTTAGAAGATGGAAAGCAAACAGACAAACGGGTAACTTAGAGCACAGAAGTTAAAACCTGACTTCCTGCAGGGAAGAAAGCCTATAGGAAGACAAGTCAGTTTTCCTCTGAAGAAGCCCCAAAAGGTTAGAAACTGAGGAACTATGTACGTATGAAGGGGAACCTCAAAAGGAATGTAAGGTAACAAGTCACTGATGCAAACCAAGGTCACTGAGGTCAAATCAGATAAAAAGTCCACTCAGGAGATCAGTACAGAAGTAGGATGGGATACTTAGAGGAGTTAGGACAGACAAGGGTCCAGAGTCCAGGAAGTCAGTCTGAATACGTCAGTAGTACCCATGGTCATAGTACAGAAAATAGCCTGACTCTAGAAAGGCATTTGCTTGCTCAAGGAATTTCTGAAGACAGATAAACTCATTTAAAGTTAAACTGGTTGTCCAAGAAACCAAATCATTTAGACTTTTAATAATGTACTCTGTTAATGAATGTTTTGTATTTATTTAATGTGGAAGCACAGTTAACTAACTTCCATTTAATCCAACTTGCCTGACTTAACCACAACTTTCATTCCTTCTGTAAAATAAATTAATTGATGTCCACACCCTTCTGTTCTACTAACTTATGCCCACTAACTGAGTAGTATTATTTACCAAGAGTCAGTTGGATTTGTTCTTAAACTTCTTTATGCCAGTTGAACAACTGTAATTATGTAATTTAATTATTATGTAAGTCAATAAAAACGGAGTGCTAAAGGGAAGAGAAGCTGTTTCTATGGAAACTAAATTGAGACTAGTGGTCATTCTTGGCAGGTTGGACACTTGCATTTATCTCCTGCCTCCCAAAACCTTACTAAAATGAGGGTAAAGGCACAAAAGTCATTAAACCCACAGAGCAAAGAATAAGAGAGGGGATATATTAGACTTGAGTTGTTGACAAAATTTTTGGATAGACTAATTGGTAATTAATTTTGTTTCAACTTGTTCCACTCTGCAAGCATCTATAGGGGTTATTGTTGTTGTTTACTCGCTAAGTCATGTCCGACTCTTTGCGATCCCATGGACGGTAGCCCATCAGGCTCCTCTGTCCACGGGATTTCCCAGTCAAGAATACTGGAGTGGGTTGCATTTCCTTCTCCAGGGGATCTTCCTGACCCAGGGATCAAACCAGCATCTCCTGCATTGACAGGCAGATTCTTTACCACTGGGCCACTAGGGAAGCCCATCTGTAGGGGAGAAAGCCTCAAAAAGCAAGTTGGGTCCTAAATATAGCTAGACAGTACACTTTAGTTTGAAAATCCCAGGCAGCACCAAAAATGTAACCCATAAAACTGTTGTCTCCTCTTCCTTTTGAATTTCCCACCAAAGATTCAACTGACAGAAAAATATAAAAGAATTTACTGATTTTGTAAGGAAGGTAAATAAGGGAATTCACATTAGTCAGCATTTCATTTGAAAATCCTCCCAAAACCTCTTCTCCTAGGTTTCTCTCTTCTTTACTCCCCTCATGATGTTTTTATCTTTCACTCTCTTCCTTCTCCACTCTGCAGAGCAATTTAAGTATACCCAAGATAGGGAGAGAAAAAAACCAACATATCACTGATAACTATCCTTATTAGAAGACAGAAATAAATAGAGCTTCCCCAGTGGCTCAGATGGTAAAGAAGACATAAAGGGATTCATTTTTGAAAATTTTTTTAAAAATCACTCATAAAACCACTCATTGGGGAAAAAAAGCAAAAGACATACAAATGGAAAGACCATTTTAAAAAACCCTAATGCCCTTACTCGATCAAAGATAAACACTAACACTATATTGGTATATTCCATTGCAGATTTTTTCTTTAAAGACAGATACATCTAACCATTATAAAAATGAGATCTTAGTACACAATATGTATAGTCTACTTTTCTACTTAATATATTCAAAACAGTTTCTACATCAAATGTATCTCTGCATAATCATTTCACAAGCTTTTTAAATGTTTTTCAAACTTGGAGAAAGGGTGAGAGAATAGTTCACTAAACATCCTTAAACACTTCAGTAGAATATTGCTCTGAACATCTCACTTTTCTGTACAATTCGGGTCTTCTGATCAAAAGCATTTACAATCAATTCAAGAATATTTGTATAAGGAGCTGAAGGAGATCAGAATGTGCCATCCCCGAATATGCCACATTGGCATAAGGACTATTTTGAGCTGGAGGCAAGTGAAAAACAGCAGATGCAGAAAAGGCTCTCTATCCTCCCCCAATTTGCCTAAATGCAGGGCATAAATTTCCCTTTGTGAATGTGTCCCCCTCCTGTATCTTTACATCAGGAATAGCAGAATAACTTAATCATCAGACACAAGTTGACTAAATCCATCAGAGCCCAGAGATGACAGCTACATAACAAACTTTACTAAAAACAACCCTTAGTTTCCATTAGTTTTCCCCACATGCTTACCTTCTCACAATTTACTACCCATAAAAACCTAAACCCACTTTTCTTTTTCTTGGCACTTCTCCACAAATTTATTGCTCTTTGTTAAAATGGTATAGAACCCTCTGGGTCTGACCACCTCTTCAGGATTTTTCACTTCATTTCTGTTAGGCCTCCCATATGTATATGAAGTAAACCTTTTTCTCCTGTTAATCTTTTGTCAGTTCAATTCAAAGGGTGCCAGACACTGAACCTAAGAGGGTAGAGGACAGAGGATTTTTTTCCTCCCCTACAGAGACATTCCAGGATAGTAAAGCTTAGATATGTTTCTCTCCCCAGAGATGGTTCAGAAAAGGAAAGACATCTCCTTCCCTTCTTGGAGAAGACTGCCTTACATTCTGGAATAAAGACAAGTTCACCAGCAGCCAAAGATCAGAGTTTCCTAATTTTAGGGCTTGTCTCCTGTAATGCACCCCATTGCATAGGCAGGTACCATCCGGTCCTCACTATGTTGCCCTATGTGGATGGGACTTGGGAATCAACATAAGATACTGCTTTGGCTGCTGCTTTTGCCATTAATAATAAACTGTTTGTGCTTTCAGACTCAGAGGGCTTATTATTTATATGGAACATATATATAATAGCATAATATCTATATAAACAACATTTACATTATATATATATATAACATACATATCCTCTTCCTGCCCCTCTATCTGGACCCAGACCAATCTGCCCACAGAAACCCTAAGTCACAAAGTGCACCCTGAGAGATCAAGCTCTGCCCTGCTTCTCTTCCTGGGAAACCCCACATTCTATCTACCTGGTCCAGGCCCCAGTTCATGTGTGCCCCTATGGTGTTCAAAAGAAGAGAACATCTCCTCACTGAGTGACTTGGGGGAAGAAGCCAGCTCCCTCATCACGGGGTGCTGGAACTTGGGCTGGGTAACAGATAGCAAAGCCTTGAGGTTGCCCTTTGGGAGGAAGGCCCCTCAAACTGGCAGTAATGGTCTCCATGGACAAAAATCTGGGCCCCTTGCTGCTGCTGGGCCCTAAAAGAAAACTATATGCTAAAATATGAGAGTGGTGGGGAGGGGTTAGGCTACTTTGTTAGCTTGCAAGCAGAGTAAAAATTTCAGACCTTTTATAGTTTGACTTAACAATCATATCATTTGCCATATTTGCCCTTTGCTCACAATTTCTCTCTCATGCTTGTCCTCTCTTACACACATATACACAGACACACACATGCACACACACTCTCTAGTTTTGCTGAATCATTTGAAAGTAAATTTCTGCAAAATCATTTTTTTAAAGTCTGGATGGTATACTATTTTAAACCTCTATCATAATTTAACCAGTCTGTACTGTGAACATTTATTTATGACAGTTTGATATTATAAATAGCATTGTGATGAGCATTTATAACTAAATCTTTTTCACATCCTAAATTCCTTAAGATAAACAGACTCACAGACATAGAGAAAGACTTGTGGTTGCCAACAGGAAGGGGAGTGGGCAAGGGAAGGATTGGGAGTTTGGGATTAGCAGATGCAAACTATTATACATAGGATAGATAAACAACAAGGTCCTCTATGTGGGAACAGAACCTAAAAAAGGGTGGATACACACACACACATATATCTGATTTACCTTGCTGTATAGCAGAAACTAACACAACATTGTAAATCAAATATACTTCAATAAAAAAATTTTTTTAAAGTTTAGCTAAATTCCTTAAGATAAATTCCAAGAAGTATAATTATTGGGTCAAAGGACATTTGTGGTTTGAAGGTTTTTGTATGTATTGCCAAGGGGCCTTTCAGACAGTGTATCTATCAATCTATACATTCAGTAGCAAAGTTGAAGAATACCCATGTCATTAAATCCCTGCCAACAGTATCATTTTTATCTTTGACATTCTGAAGAAGGAAAAAGAGGGTGTCTACCTCATTATTTTAATCATTATTTGTTCATAAATGTTATTGATCTTCATTGGTGTGTTCATTCACCATTTACAAGGAGACCCACTGCCTGAAGCTGATCATAAAGAGTCATCAAGTACTAAGATAGTTATCTCACAGTTTCTCATAGAGGGCATCCTCGCTCCACATCGGCTCAGCTGTCAGTTTCCTCAAGCTCAGATTCTCAAAAGAATAATGTGATACAACCTTCTCATGTTAGGTCATGTCATTTGCCATTCTACGGGCTAACTAACTGGAATTTTATTTAGAGTGGAATTTAGAGCTTGAGGGCTTCCCTGGTGGCTCAGATGGTAAAAAGCATCTGCCTACAATGAGGGAGATCGAGGTTCGATCCCTGGGTTGGGAAGATCCCCTGGAGAAGGAAATGGCAACCCACTCCAGTACTCTTGACTGGAAAATCCCATGGACAGAGGAGCCCGGTAGGCTACAGTCCATGGGGTCGCAAAGAGTAGGACACGACTGAGCAACTTCACTTTCACTTAGAGCTTGAATTCTATTATTCACCCCTCCTTTTCTCCAAGTTTTTGTATGATAGTGAAACTAGATTAGGAAGGTGGGGAATGACCTCAGCACTATCGCCCAAGTGGCCATTAACACAGAGCCCTCCACTTGAAAAGATGCCCAACATCACTAATTATTAGAGAAATGCAAATCAAACTACAATGAGGTACCACCCTACACCGGGCAGAATGGCCATCATTAGAAAGTCTACAAATAACAAATGCTGAAGAGTGTGTAGAGAAAAGAGAGCCCTCCTACACTGTTGGTAGGAATGTAAATTGGTATAGCCACTATGGAAAACTGTGGAGGTTCCTCAGAAAACTAAAAATAGGATTACCATATGATGTAGCAATCCCACTCCTAGGGAAATACCCAGACAAAACTATAATTCAAAAAGATACTAGCACTCCTTTGCTCATAGTAGCACTATTCACAGTAGCCAAACCATGGAAACGACCTAAATGTCTATCAACAGATGACTGGATAAAGAAGATGTGGTACGTATATACGATGGACTGCTGCTGCTGCTGCTGCTGCTAAGTTGCTTCAGTCATGTCCGACTCTGTGCGACCCCATAGACGGCAGCTCACCAGGCTCCGCCGTCCCTGGGATTCTCCAGGCAAGAACACTGGAGTGGGTTGCCATTTCCTTCTCCAATGCATGAAAGTAAAAAGTGAAAGTGAAGTCGCTCAGTCGTGTCCGACTCTTCGAGACTCCATGGACTGCAGCCTACCAGGCTCCTCTGTCCATGGGATTTTCCAGGCAAGAGTACTGGAGTGGGTATACAATGGACTACTCAGCCATAAAAAATGAAATAATGCCATTTTCAGCACAATGGGTGCAATAGAGATTATTATACTAAGTGAAGTAATTCAGAAAGAGAAAGACAAATACCATATGATATCACTTATATGTGGAATCTAAAATATGGCACAAATGAACGTCTCTACAAAAGAGAAACAGACTCACAGACATATAGAACAGACATGTGGTTACCAAGTAGGAAGGGGAAGGAGGGAAGGACTGGGAGTCTGGGATTAGCAGATGTAAACTATTACATATAAGATGGATAAACAACAAGGTTTTACTGTATCACATAGGGAACTATATTCAACATCCTGTGATAAACCATAATGGAAAAGAATATATATAAAAAGAATGCCTATATGTCTATAACTAAGTCACTTTGCTGTACAGCAGAGATTGGCATAACATTGTAAATCAACTATATGTCAATAAAAAAATAATAAATTTTAAAACTCCAGAGATCCATATAAGGGTATGTTTTGGGGTGTGTGACCAACCATGAAGATTTCTGACATTTGGATGTCCACCTTCCTGCATTGAAGATGAATTGTCCAGTAGTACAGGATCAGAATTACACCCCTCTTCCCTATCCACAATCACAGGCAGAGAAACTAGAAGAGAGAGAGAATGGTGCACTGCAGGGCAGAAAGAAGCTTCAATCTGACTGCCTTTCAATTTATGACTCTGTGCACAGTCTCTCATCCCCCAGTTAAAACATGGCCCAATGGATTTCACAGATCATAATCATATTACTCTTTCTTCTTCCCTGTGGGGCCAGATATATTTTTTTATGACATTTCCTGTGACGCGTATCTTTCTTTTTTGGCCACCCAGTATCTAAACACATTTCCTATTTGAAGGGAATTCCAATAAAGAAGCTCAAGGGTGGGGAGACAGCTCCTTTCCCAGAACCATATGCCCCTACCTAAGACCTTGACTCTGGAGTAACACAGAAATAAATGGCAGTTTAGAATCTTTCTAGAGGTGATAGAGGAAGCAATAATGGCAGCATCCAATGGCCAATGGCAGCTATGCCAATGACAGAAATTATTGGATACTGACCAGATTCTTCCTATGCATTGATTTGTTCTCTATTTTTAGATGCCTAATTTCCCTTGGCTCCTGTTGATGTTCCAAACCTTATTCTTCAGCTTTTTCATCAATTTTGTGAGCTGCCCAATGTTTGCTCAATACACCCCTCTTCTAACTAGTCCGTTTTGGTCTTCACTGTTTCAATTCATACATAACCCCTTCTGGAGAGAAGTTGCCCTTTCTATGGAGATGTCAAGATGATGGAGAGGGGTGCCTATCAATTGCTCCTGGGTCATGTGTCCAGCTTGAGTCCAGAAATATCGACTGTCCCAAATGTGCGGTAAGTCTTGGCATCTCTATATGCATTCCTATCTGTAGTCAGAGGGATGAGGATCATAGGGTACAAAATATGTCTACTATGTTACCAGGTCTCTGCCTGCCTTAACATCTTTATTAACCCAGATTAACTACAATAGCACCTTAGAAGATCATCCTCATGCAGTATTTCATAACAGGATGTCTCTTTTTTATTATATATCATTTACATATATTTAACATACAAAGTATATCTAACATATAAAGTATAAGCAAGAAACACCCAAAATGTAGACATTTTAATGAATTATCACTAAGGGAAAACCTACGCAACCACCATCCAGGTCAAGAAATACAGTATTTCTATTACTCCCAGGACTCCTCCCCCTGCCACTCTCCCTGCTACTTGTGCCCCGCCCCACTATTCGCTATCAGGGCAAGTATCACAGTCCTGACTTTGGGGATAATTTTTTTTTTTTGCTTTCTTTATAGTTTTACCACCTGTGTATGAATTTCTTAAGCAATCATTTCACTTAGCCTGATTTTGAACTTTAGAGAAATGAATCATACTGTATATATTCTTCTGTGCCTTACTTCCTTCACTCAATATTGCTTATGAGATTCCTCTATGTTACAGTTGAATGGAGCTGCAGTTTGTTCACCTGCACTGCTGTGAAGTACCCCATTGTAAGATACTGTTGCTGTTGTTCAGTCACTCAGTCGTGTCCGACTCTTTGCAACCCCATAGACTGCAGTACGTCAGGCTTCCCTGTCCTTCACCATCTCTAGGAGCTTGCTCAAACCTATGTCCGTTGAGTCAGTGATGCCATCCAACCATCTCATCCCGTCACCCCCTTCTCCTCCTGCCTTTAATCTTTCCCAGCATCAGAGTCTTCTTTAATGAGTCAGCTCTTCACATCAGATGGCCAAAGTACTGGAGCCTCAGCTTCAGTATCAGTACTTCCAATGAATATTCAGGCTTGATTTTGTTTAGGATTGACTGGTTTGATTTCCTTGCAGTCCAAGGGACTCTCAAGAGTCTTCTCCAACACCACAGTTTAAAAGCATGGTAAGATATACCACAGTTTATTTACTTATTCTATTGTAGACTGACGTTATGTGGTATTCCGTGTTGGACTATAATGAACAATACTGATTTAAGCAGTCTGGTTAAAGCAGACTTAGTTTTAACTAAGTTGCTCAGTCGTGTCTGACTCTGTGACCCCATGGATATGTATCCTAGGGATCTTTAAGGCCATGAACATAGCATTAAAAAAAATAGTCATGGGATATGTATATCTTTGACTTTCCTAGATAATGCCAAGCTGTTTTCCAATGTGAATGCACCCACCTGCAGTCTGCGAGTTTCTACCACACTATACCCTCACCAAAAACTGGTGCCATCAATGGTTTCATTTTAGCTACTGAAGGATGGCTAATTGTATCTCACTGGGTTATAATTTTCATTTCCCTAATTAGTCAGGAGTTGATCTGTATTTGCATGCTTATTGGTCATTTATGTTTCTTCTTTGGTAAAGTCCCTATTCAAGTCTTTTGCCCACTTTTCATGGTGATTATCTCTTACAGATTTGAAGAAGTTTTCAAACATTGTAGAAACTAGTCCTTTATTAATTACACATGTGGCAAATATCTTTTCCCACCCTGTACCTTGCTTTTTTTTTCCTTGTTTTATGCTACCTTTGATGAACAAAAGCCCTTTAATATAGTTAAATTGTAGCAACCTTTTCATTTGAAGTTGGTGCTTTTTAAATCTTGTATTAAAATTCTTTCCTTACCTTTGAGATCATATTCTCTTATACCAATTCTCCTATACTAATCTAAAAAGTTTAAATGTTGATTTTCACATTTTAATTCTAGAAATGATTTTTGTGTAGACTGTGAGGTAGGGATGCCCCACAAACTCAGCAATGGTTTACAAAGAATGCTTATAATTTTTCTAATCTTTGGGGTTTTACCTCTTATCAGTCTCAGTCTGTCTCTTTTGGTAATGGAATGTGATAGGCTGAATAATAGCCCTGCCCCAGATATGTCTACGCTTTAATTCCTAGACTTACTTATAAAATTGTCTGGCCATGTGATTAAGGATCTTGGGATGGGGAGACTATCCCTGACTACCTGGTTGGGCTTAGTGTAATCTCAAATGTTGCTATAAGAGAGAAGCAGAGGGATAAAATCAGAGAAGGCATTCCAACAACAGAGGGAGAGATTGGAGAGATGGACTTGTGAGTTAAGGAATGCCAGCTCCTAGAAGCTGGAAGAGGCCAAGAATGGATTCTCCCTTGGAGCCTTCAGAAGAACCAGCCCTGCCAACACCTTGACTTTATCCCTGCAAGAATCATTTTGAACTTCTGACCTACAGAACTTTAAGAGAATCAACTCCTGATGTTTCAAGCCACTAAGTTTGTGGTAATTTGTCACATGGGCAGTAAGATACTAATAAATTGGGAGTTGATTTACTTTACAGATAATACTTTCAACCTGTAACTATTTAAGAACTTGATTCATTATCGTGTTCTTAAATTCCCCAGTCTAGCACTCAAGCCTCAACTATTTATTTAAACTCATTTTTCTCACTTCACCTTGGTTATTCTTCTGTAGACACATGGATGTATCCTATTACATTTTCTTACCTTTTATCTTCTCTCACTTTAATGACATTCACCCTTTTCGTAACACCTCCCTTACTCTCTTTATAATTACGTTGGAGACACATCTTCAAGAAGCTTTTCCTGACCACTCTCTCTCCTCACAATACTGCTTTGTGAGTCTCAGAAATGGCTGTTTACTTAGACCTAACTTCTTTAACATTCTCGATTATTCTCTGAATGTAGCAATTCTCTCAATAGGAGACTGTAGGATACTTGAGGCAAATAACATGCATTCAGGATCTGTTGTTTATATTGGCTGTATTTGTTTTCTGTTGCCACTGTAATAGATTATCATAAACTGTGAAGTCTCAGATCAAGGTATTTTAAGGCAAGTCTGTACTACCTCTGGAGGCTCTAAAAGAGATTTTTACATCTTTCAGATTCTGGTGACTGTCAACATTTCTCAATTTGTGGTTCATCACTCCAGTCTCTGCCTCTGTTGTCACACTGCTTCCTTCTCTGCCTGTTAGTCTCTTTTTCTCCTTGTGTCTGTTCTGTAAGGATAAGGGATTGCATTTATGGCCCACCAGGATAATCCAAGATTATCTTCTCATCTTAAGATTTTTAATTTAAACATATCTGTAAAGACTCTTTCCCCAAATATAGTAACATTCAGATACTTGACATCATTGGTGGGGAGGGGGTGGGCATTTTTCAGTCTACCATAACTACCCAACATCTATTCTCTTCTTCTGGTAACAACTCCCTTAATACTTCTTCTAACTGGTAACACTTTCCCGCAACTAATACATTGTCATTTCACCTGGCTCCCTCTACATAACCTATGAAAGACCAAATACTTATCTTTCATTTAGGGCCATGAACCCCAGTGCAACCTCGCAGATGCTTCATAAAAAAAAAAAATTTGCTGGTATGAATAAAGAAGTATTGTATACTACCATATGTACAGTGGGTTCCCTGATAGCTCAGTTGGTAAAGAATCCACCTGCAATGCAGGAGACCCCTGTTTGATTCTTGGGTAGGGAAGATCTGCTGGAGAAGGGATAGGCTAACCACACCAGTATTCCTGGGCTTCCTTTGTGGCTCAGTTGGTAAAGAATCTGCCTGCAATGCGGGACGCCTGGGTTCGATGCTTGGGTTGGGAAGATCCTCTGGAGAAGGGAAAGGCTACCCACTCCAGTATTCTGGCCTAGAGAATTCCATGGACTATACAGTCCACGGGGCCGCAAAGAGTCGGACACGACTGAGTGACTTTCACTTTCATATGTACAGTAATTACTCTAAACAGATATTTCAGTTCAGTTCAGTCGCTCAGTCGTGTCCAACTCTTTGCGACCCCATGAACTGCAGCACGCCAGGCCTCCCTGTCCATCACCAACTCCCAGAGCCTACCCAAACTCATGTCCATTGAGTCAGTGATGCCATCCAAGCATCTCATCCTCTGTCGTCCCCTTCTCCTCCTGCTCTCAATCTTTCCCAGCATCAGGGTCTTTTCAAATGAGTCAGCTCTTCGCATCAGGTGGCCAAAGTATTGGAGTTTGGGTGTCAAGTAATTGACGGTTAAGAGACTTCCACAAACCAAAAAAACCCTTTAACAAAGCAATGAACAGAAAGAGGGGTCTGCTGGTTGAAGCAGTTTCCACCAGCTGTCCCAGTTTCCTCAAGCAGACAGGTTTTCCGTATGAGCCAACGTCACTCTAACTTAGAATACTGTAGGGGAAAGATGTTCACTCCAATCGACACCTTACCCTTAGCTGACTGCCTAATCACATTATCCTCGACCTGCTTCGGTGACAGGTGAGCCCACGTGGCTTCGGGCAGGAAGACGAATTTGGGCATACTTCAGACCCTCAAGAATGACACTGGATCCTAGGTCACATTGGCAACTTTAATTGAATAGGAAAAGAGGCATACTTCTCATTGACCTTGAAGGAAAGTTACATGGCTCAAAAATAGCCTGCAGTTTAAACTCCCCTCTGGTACTCCCCACCATTCTATGCAAAACAAAGAACTCTCTCACTAGAAGGAAAAAAAAATGGACATTAAGGTTGATTACGCCCAGCTCCCAGCTGGTCCAGCCTCTGGCTGATCTCCAGAATTCCTTGCCCTAGCCATTTAAGAGATAACTACTCTGAACAACCTTGGAGAAGAACAACAGGCCCCCTTAAGACAGTAGCTTTCCACATATATGCCTATATATACTTACTCTTTTCTTGGGTTAGTGCAGCAGCTCACTAATCTGACTGCTGCCCCTTCTCGCCTCATTAAAGGTGATCTGTTCCTGTAAAGTGCTGGTCTTATTCTTTTTCCGAACCTCACCTTCTCTAACTCCCTTACCCTACATATTTTGGTGCCGAAACCCAGGAGGTTGAGGTTCCTTCTCGTTCTCCACAGCCAGCTCTTCGGAGCGTGGAAACCTGCCAAGCTCACTTTCCTGCCCGGGCTTTCAAGACCTCCTAGACAGGATGCCCTGTGCCTTTGTGAGTGGTACAAGTCCTGTGTAAGGGCTTTATTGGTTTTCCACGTAACCTGAGGAATATTGGCCTCTCTCTCTCTCTTCCTCTTTTCTCTACACTTTCTTTTCCGTGAGACCGACCAACTCCAGGACAGAGGCCTTTTGCCATTTGACCTCCCTCCATCCACCACGAATTCTCGCCTGACCCAGTAGCCCAGGTATGCTTGGACAGTACTCTAGGGTGTACCTAGACTATCATCCTTTCCGGGTTCCCAGGGAACCCTCCAGCCAAAACGCCCCCTGGGGAGGTATTTGGGGGACTCCCCTCCCTCCTTTAGAGTCTCTCTCTCTCTTTGCCTGGTCAAAAGATTAGGTGATGACCTTTTCTCTTGACCGGACAGTCGCTAGCCATTTGCTATGGGGTCAAACCAATCCGTCCCACAGGACTCTCCCTTGGACTGCGTAAAACAAAACCTCAAACCTCTACTCTTGACCGATACCAAGATTCAGAAACTCGAGTCACTTTGCACTCAAATTTGGCCTCAGTATAAACTGGATAACCAAAACTGTTGACCTGAGTTCAGGACTTTTGATTTCAATATTTTATCAGATCTCACTAACTTCCTCAAACAGAATGGCAAATGGTCGGAGGTCCCCTATATTCAAGACTTCTGGGACCTTAGAAGCCATCCTTCTCTCTGCAAGGACTATTCTACCTATCAAATCCTCCTCTGCTCTCTCTCCCCCTCCATTACAAAAGAATCCAAATCTAAAGCCCCTAAAAGGCCCCCTAAACCCTCAGCCCCCAATTTTGATCCAGCAGATGAGCCTCCTCCCTACTGCCCCAGAGATGAGGCTTCCAGAGACGAGACCATACCCTCTAGCCCTTCCTCCTCCAAAACAGGAAGTGATGACTCTGAAACCCCAAAAGAGATTTCCACCCCCACCTCCATCAGCCAGGACCCGAAGCAAACACGTTTCCTCTCAGAGAGGTAGTGGGACCGGAGGGCCCTACACAGGTTCATGTGCCCTTCTCAATTTCTGATATGAGCCAAATGGAAGAAAAATTGGGATCCTTTTCAGAAAGTCCTACTAGATACAGAAAAGAATTCCTCTGCCTTACACAAGCATGTCATTTAACCTGGAATAATCTTTATTACATCCTAAATGCCCCTTTAACCCCTGATGAAAGGAATGGATATGGCAGGCAACCTGGACTCATGCTGATCAGCTCCATAACCAAGATTCAGGACTAATTCAGTGGCTGCTGATGCAGTCCCTTTAACTGAGCCACGGTGAACATATCAAGCAGGCGATGGCGGCATCCGGTACCTGCATCATATGATCACCTGTTTACTAGAAGAAATGCTAAAAAGCTCTCACATTCAGGTTAACGATGTTAAGTTTAGGGAAGTGACTCAAGAAAAAGATGAAAATTCTGCCCTTTTTCTTTCACAGCTTACTGAGACAGTCCAAAAATACACTAATCCAGATATTTCCACTCCCGCCAGACTTCTGTACCTACATGTCCAGTTCATAAGCCAGTCAGTCCCTGATATTTGCCGAAAACTACGCCAGTTAGAGAAGGGCCCCGAAACCCCTCAGCGAGATCTCCTAGAAATAGCCTTTAAAGTTTTCAACAATAGGGAGGAAGAAGCGAATAAAGGAAAAAAAAAAGGAAAGAAAGGCCAAATATGCTTTATTCGCTGCAGCTTTCCAAGGAAAACATTCAACCCCTTTGGCCCATCAACCTCAGCCCACCCGTATGGGACCTAACCCTTCAGGCCTCTGCTTCAGATGGAACCAAACAGGACACTGGGCTAAGTCCTGCCCAAATCCCTGGGCACCCACCAAACCCTGCCCCACCTGCAAACAATGGGGCCACTGGAAAACGGATTCTCCTCAGACACTACCCACCAAATCTCGGGTCCACCCCAGGCCCAACAACAATGGGCCAGAAACCAGACTCAGGGAGGCCCTGGCACCCCAGACCATGGTTCCTTGGATGAGGTGAGAGATGATCCAATTGTGCCTGAGTTATTCCAGTGACGGAGCCCAAGCTCCAGATCCCAAGTCCGCCCCTTACAGATGGACTCGGAGCTTCGGGTAATTGGCATGGTGGCCAGACACAAAGTCTCGTTTCTAACAGACACTGGAGGGGCCTTTTCACTTTTAACCTCCTTTAAGGGCCCTCTCCAACCTTCAGAAGTAGCCATCAAAGGAGTCTCAGGCATCCCTTTTTACCCCAAAATAACCCCTCCTTTCCTTTGTTCCTTTGGCAAAACAACACTAACACACTCTTTTATAGTAGTTCTTCAATGCCCAACGGCATTGATGGGACGTGATCTTCTGGCTAAGCTACAAACTTCTATAAACCTCCCATTCTTAGATCCCATATCAGTTCTTTACATCCAAATGGCACCCGAACCCCTGGTCAGCCTTCACTCCCAAAACCTGCCCCCTGACCTTTCCCCGATAGATCCTCAAGTCTGGGACACCAAAGCCCCATCAGTAGCCAGACACCATTCCCCCGTGCAGATCTTTCTTAAAAATCCCTCTGAAGTAATAACCCAAACTCAATATACCCTGACCACAGAATCCCAACAAGGACTTAAACCAATAATCTCCCGACTGCTCAAAGCCGGCCTTTTGCAGCCTATCTGTTCTCCTCATAACACCCCTATACTGGCAGTCAAAAAGGGACCCCACTCCTGGCGTCTACTCCAAGATCTTCGCAAGATTGATGAGGCCATAATACCCATACACCCCGTGGTCACCAACCCTACACCCGTCTCTCACATATTCCTCCTGACACACTCTATTTCACGGTATCGGACCTCAAAGATGCTTTCTTTACTATACCTCTACTCCTCACAGCCCCTATTTGCCTTCACCTGGATGGATCCAGACACATATCAATCTCAACAATTAACTTGGACTGTTTTACCACAAGGGTTTAGAAATAGCTATCATTTTTTCGGTCAAGCCCTTCAAAGAGGCCTACAAACTTTAGACCTAGACTCTACTACCTTACTTCAGTATGTAGACGATTTACTGTCATGTAGTTCCTCTCGCCATAACTGCCTAGTCCACACTGCAATGGTGTTAAATGCCCTAGGCAACTGGGGCTACAGAGTCTCATTCTCCAAAACACAAATTTGCTTCCACCACTGTCAATTACATGGGATTACTTCTCACTCCCACATCCAAAATAATCCCAGCTCAGAGATTTAGAGCCTTGACACAGACCCCCAGGCCCCAAACCAAGAGGGAACTTCTTTCTCTATTAGGTCTATTAAACTTCTTCTGAATATGGGTCCCAAATTTTGCCCTTCACGCAAAACCTACCAAGCTACTCGAGAAAACTTAGATGAATCCTTATTGGCCCCCATCTCTCTCCACACTCCAATACAGACTCTTAACAAACATTTACTACAGGCCCCTTCTCTTTACTTACCTGATTACACCAAGCCTTTTTTCCTTTTTGTACATTCTCGACAAAGACATGCCTTAGGGATTCTGTGCCAAAAAAGGGGGGACATATGGGGCCCTCTAGCTTACTTATCTAAACAACTCGATCTTGTCACGCTCGGATGGCCACCTTGTCTCCAGGCCTTAGCTGCAACTACCCTCTTAATACCTGAAGCCCAACAACTAACCCGAAATGCTCCTCTAAATATGCTCACCTCATTCCTTCAAAAATTTACTCTCTCATCGGGCTTTCCTTTCTCTGTCCCCTGCTCGACTACAAATCCTCCACACACACCTCCTCAACCCATTCCTTTCTTTCATGCCTTGTAAACCTCTTAATCCTGCTAGCTTACTCTACACCAGATCCAGAAGCAGAACACCTATCTCATGACTGTGTTCAGACCTTAGATATGACACTTAATCCATTTGAACCTAAAACTGATCAGCCCCTTACTGACCCCAAAGTCCCATCCTGGTTCACAAATGGCAGTGCCCAGAAACAAGCCTCATTTGGGGCTAGATACACTACAGTCCAGGGACAGCCCGACTAAGTTATTCCCCCTTGCCTCATCAAGTCAGCCACACTCCCATCTCACACATCCTCACAACAGGCTGAACTGATAGCTCTTACACAAGCTTTGACCCTAGCCAAAGACCAAAAGATAAACATTTACACTGACTCCAAATATGTCTGTAACATATTACATTCTAACATTATAATCTGGAGGGAGAGGGTATTCCTCACTCAGAAGGACACACCTATTCTCAATTCTCAATGCTTCTTTTATTTCTGAACTCCTCCATGTGGCTCAGCTCCCAAAACAAGCTGCTGTAATACATTGCCGGAGACATCAGCGACATAGTCCTATCTCCTTTTATAACAATATAGCAGATCACGAAGCAAAGCGGCAGGCCACCTCTGTTAGTCCTGTCTTAACTATAGCCCAAATTGACGAGCCTAACATCCGCACATTACTTTCATATTTACATTTCCTTTTCTACCCCTCTACAAAAGTACTTAAGACTTTCCTTCAGGACTTGATTGAGTTAACTACAGATGATGTGACTGATTTAAATAATCTGACCCAAACTTGCACCATTTGTCAGCAGACAAATCCTAATTCTAACATTCGCTCCCTTCCTTTCCCCACCCACCAATTTGTGGACATCTTACCACACAAGACTGGCAGGGAGATTTCACCCACATGCCACCTGTAAAAAGGGTTAAATTTCCCCTAGTCTTCGTAGATACATTTTCTGGATGGATTGAAGCTTTCCCGACTAACAAACAAGCCCCTACTGTGGCTCAGCTTATTCTTACTGAAATTCTCCCAAGGTTTGAAATGCCTTCCTCCCTCCAGTCTGACAATGGGCCCAAGTTCACATCCCAAATCACCCAAAATATTGCACAAGCCCTTCAAATTCCTTAGAGGTTTCACATTCCTTATCATCCCTGGTCTTTCGGTAAGGTTGAGAGAGCCAACCGAACCCTAAAAGAAACTCGGACCAAATTAACGATAGAACTTCATCAAGACTGGACTAAACTCCTCCCTTTAGCCCTCTTAAAGGTCCGGGCCTTACCAAAAAAAACCCTTAAATATCAGTCCATACGATGTCATGTATGGGAGGCCCATAATACCTTTGGGTCTTCCCCCCTCCCAGAACAGTCCCAAACTACCTTCCCACCTTCCTTTTCCTTTACTTGCTCAGATACGAAATGCCCTTTGCAACATATAGATAACTTACTCCCTCGACTACACCCCAATCTTCTATAGCCATCCCTTCAAATAGGAGACAAAGTCTATATGACAGTTCAGTCCCACTCAGATCTAACCCCGGCAAGGACCCTACATGGTAATTCTGCTGACCCTTACCGCTGCAAAATTAAAAGAAATCACCCCTTGGGTACACATCACCCGGTTATAAAAGATTATGCAGTCCAATGACGAAAAGGCTTGCCAGACTAATACTTATCAAGTTTCTCACACAGGCCCTACAACTCTAAAGTTCTCACGGCTTCCACCAGCCCCAACTGGTGACAGATGAGCCTGTCAGTTTCACAGCTGCAATTATTCCTGGAACAATTTCCGGCAGATATCTGGGTCTCGAGTCCTCAAGGATCCAAGCTTGAACACACTGAAGATTACATCTCCACCCTGTGGCTACAGGGAACCTTTTATAACTTTTACCCCTTTAAAATCCAATTCTTTTCCATAATAATCTATCTTACACTCACTTCCCCAAATGTTGTTTAACATCTTCTTATCCTCCCTTCTTCCTCTGACACATGAACTCCTTCAAAATCCTAACCTCAACTATCTATTCCGGACCCTTAATTTAACCCATACCCTTCTCAATGCTTCTAACCCACAATTGGCTCAAGACTGCTGGATATGTTTATCCGTAACTCCTCTGGGAGATTCAGCCCTCCCCACATCCATCCTCGACTGGACCACAGGTAACATGCCCCTACACCACTCATACTGGAGAGCCTTTACTCGTCTCATATCTTAAATATCTTCACACTAGCGACCAAACCAGAAATTGAGACATACTCTTAAAATTTTTACTCACCAAACTTCCCTCCTTCAACAAAAAACCTCCAATAGGAGGCCCTACTGCCCAGAAAAATAACACTGTTACAACCAGCTCCTTTTTACATATCCAGAAATTCCCAAAACAGTTCATATGACCAACCTGTGGACACAATCCCTAACTCCATGTACAAGCATACCTCCACCTTACTCTTTGCCACTGGAAAGGCTATATATAATTTTTCTGGTCCTACAGGACACTCTTTAACCTTTACAGGACAGTTTCCTTCAACATATACCTCCACCTCTCCCATCGTTGAGGCCATCTTAGCGGGGTCTCTGAGCGTCCTTGAATGAACGATCGAAACCTCCCCTCGACTCCTCTTCGCCATCGACTTCAGCTGTTGTATTACGAAAGCTGGCCTATATTTCCTGTGTGGGACATCTACATACCTCTGTTTACCTACTAATTGGACCGGAACCTGCACCCTTGTATACTCCAGTCCAAACATTTTAACAGCCCCCAATGATCAACCCTTGCCGATTCCTCTCATCCACAAACGAATAAAACGAGCCATTCATTTCATTCCCCTCTTAATAGGACTAGAAATAGCGGCTGAAATTGGAACAGGAACCACCAGCTTAACCACCTCCATCCAAAACTATCAGACACTATCTAAAGACCTATCAGACAGCCTTCATGAAATAGCTCAAGACCTAATAACTATCCAAAATCAACTTGATTGCTTGGCGGCCATGGTATTACAAAATAGAAGGGGATTAGATCTACTCACTGCAGAGAAGGAAGGTCTATGCCTTTTTCTAGACGAATCCTGCTGTTTCTATGCCAACCAATCCAGTATTGTCCAAGGAGCTGTAAAAAACCTTACAGCTGGAGCCTCACGAATCCGCCAGAGATTAAGCAACTCCTGGCAGTCTTGGTTAACAGATCGGAACTATATGCCCTGGGTTTTACCCCTTCTCGGACCATTCATTTTTATCATCCTCCTAGTCACCTTTGGGCCTTGTTTGTTTAATCTTTTCCAGGGATTCCTCCAAGACCGAATCCGAGCCATTTCCCGAGACCAAGTCAAGACTGTTCTTTTGCTTGAGACCCTGACAGCTAGAATAGAAAATCAACACTACGGGCCTTAGACCTCCTTCCTCCCAGACCACAAACCCCTGACCCTCATTTATCAGCACAAAGAAGCCCCGAACATTAATGGCGCCCACCTCTCTTTCTGTATATATTTCTTAGGGTCTAAAATGAAGGAAAGTTACATGGCTCAAAATAGCCTGGAGTTTAAACTCACCTCCAGGTACTCCCCACCATTCTATGCAAAACAAAGAACTCTCTCACCAGAAGGAAAAAAAAATGGACATTAAAGTTGATTATGCCAAGCTCCCAGCTGGTCCAGCCTCTGGATGATCTTCAGAATTCCTTGCCCCAGCCGTTTAAGAGATAACTACTCCAAACAACCTTGGAGAAGAACAGGCCCCCTTAAGACAGTAGCTTTCCACATGTATGCCTATATATACTTACTCTTTTCTTGGGTTAGTGCAGCAGCTCACTAATCTGACTGCTGCCCCTTCTCGCCTCATTAAAGGTGATCTGCTCTTGTAAAGTGCCTGTCTCGTTCTTTTTCCAAACCTCGCCTTTTTAACTCCCTTACCCTACAAACCTCCACTATTCTAGTAACTTAAAAGGCAGGGGATAAACTTTCGGAGACCGAAATCTTCAACCTAGCTACAAGTTAACATAAAGGGCAGTTCCCAGCGGCCTCTGGGGATGATGGAAATGTGCGTCAACTGACCTGACCCAAAACGGGAGGTTACTCAGGACCGCACTAGGGGCGAAGATAGGACCACTGGGAGAAGTCACGATGACAAGAGAGAATGAAAGAATCATTTGCTTAATCCAACATGGAGGCGGAAATTATAGGAAAGAGAATAACCAGGGACGACGCTGCATCTAAATGGTAGAAACGCGAGCCTGCCCAGCAACGCCCAAGACAATATTGACCTAATCAAGATGGCGCCAGAGGTTATTCTCCGGAGGGCAAAAGCGGAGGTGATTACTCCTTTCCAAGATGGCGGTGCCGACTGAGGCCCGCGGAGGGGCGGGAGGCGCCGGGAGCGTCTTTGCCCTCCTCCAAGATGGCGGCCGCCGTGGGCGTTGTCCCTGGCTCCGCCCCGCGGCCCCGGCTCCGCCTCTCCCGCGTCCTTCTCCCCGCCCTCTCGCAGTGCCCAGTCCGGGCGGTGGGGCTTGCGCGAGGAGAGTGGTTTCCTGGCACTTGACATGGCGGCAGCGGCGGCGACTGCAGCGTCGAAGGGGAATGGGGGCGGCGGGGGCCGGGCCGGGGCCGGCGAAGCCAGCGGCTCGCGGAAGAAAAGGGGCCCGGGGCCTCTGGCCACGGCATATCTGGTCATCTACAATGTGGTGATGACCGCGGGGTGAGGCTGGGGCTCGGGAAGGCGGGGGAGAGCCTGGCCGGGGAGGGGGCTCTGCAGCCGGAGGAGCGGCCCGGCTCGGCCCGCCACGCGCAGCGCGGCCCCGGCGGCTGGAGTCCGGGCCCCGGCACTTAGGCGCTGAGGGCAACCGAGGCTGGATCCTCCCCTGTGCCTACGCGGGACTCTCGCCCGGGCCGGGGGCCGAGCAAGTTCCCAGGCACCGGGTGTGCCCCGAGCTGGAGTTTCGAGGCTCCGTGGGGGCTCGGGGAAGGCCGCCTAGGCGGTGGTTCGGAGGGCCTTGGGAGGACAGGTGGGCTGGCCACACGTCCAGGTCTAGGGGACGGTGTGCCGGGCGATCTTGCAGCGCGGAGAGCCCAGGCGGCAAGTCACGAATGGCGAGCTGTTCCCTCTAAAGGGAGTGGAGGGAGCTGTGGCTGCAGAGTGACCGTTTGTTTCCGCGGCTGTTTTCAAAATCCGCGATGAGCTTTAATGTGAAAGGTGGTGGAAGCGCCTTCAAAGTTTTTGCCCAGGGACATGAGCAGTGCTGTGCTTTAGGTGAATTTAGACTTTATAGGGTGGTTTGGAGTGGGGAGGACTCTAGAGATGGTTGCTGGGGAGGAGGGGAATAGACCCTGGAAATAGATTTTACCCCCTCTTGTTTCTCATTTCAGTCCATCCCTTGTCACAGCGAGTTTTGAATTCTAGTTGTGACACTGACTAGCTGTGTGACCTTGGAGAAATCATTTAATTTCTCTAGACCTCCGTTTTTTCATCTGTAAAAACTAAAGAGTTGAGCTAGGCGCTCTCCCAAGTTTCTCCAATTCTTTGATCTCCTGGTTTTTGATCAGGATGAGACGAATATATAGATTTTTGAATTGTATTCATTTGTAAAAAAAAATTTTTCTTAACATTTTATTTTGAAAATTTTCAAACATACAGAAAAGTTGAAAGAACTGTATTATGAACATCTAGTTTGATTTATTTTTAAAATAGATAATACATTGGCCAGATGCAAAATTGAAAATAAATGCAAAGGCATACAATGAAAATCTACCCTCCTATCTTCCCTTCCACACGGGTTTCCTCCCTAGAAGGCAGATAATTTTGTGTATCTTTAAGATACTGATACAAGCAAATTGTATAATCATACCTCACCCCTTTTTAAAAATACAAATTCTAATCTATTAGCATTTCAGCACCTTGCTTTTTCACACACACACACGCACACAAAGCATATCTTGAGAAGATCATAGTGGCTTTATGACTATTTTTAGAAATAGTATTGAAACCTAGGCTCAGAGAAGTTGTGACTTGCTTATCTTGTTTGAAGTCACAGAACTTGTTAGTAGTAGTTCTGGGTCTAGAACCCATGTCTCTTGACTCAAAGACTAATGAAGAAATATTGTATGTAAGCTTGCTTTATCACATAAATGGTCACAGTGATTTTAAAAGAATATTCAGGAGTGTTAATGTGTGTGTTTATATATAAAGATTCTTGTCATCTTAGTAAGGGCATTGTACTGAAGATAGATTTTTAAGATACATTAAGTGAAGTGAATGTATTAAGATACACTGGGGAAGGTGAAAAGAGTATTTTTAAACTGTTAACATAGAGAATAGGGTGGAGGGTAAGAAATGGTATCTTAAACCGGGAAGACAAGTTGGGGATGTGAGAGTAAAGTAAGCTTTTTTCTAGGCCACTAATCGGTAAAGAATCTGCCTGCAATGCAGGAGACCCGGGTTCGATTCCTGGGTCAGGAAGATCCTCTGGAGCGGGAAATGGCTACCCACTCCAGTATTCTTGCCTGGAGAATCCCGTGGACAGAGGAGCCTGGCAGGCTGCAGTCCATGGGATCATGAGAGTCAGACACGACTTAACGACTAAACCACCACCACCAATGCTGAACCAGTAACACCATTAAGGAATTCATTTCTTTTTTTTTTTCACAAACTCTTGTTTGACATCTTTGCATGATAGTTTCTAGAAATAACAGACCACATTCCCCATTGCCTAGTTAAGATTGTACACATAAATAAATCTGTTAGCACTTTCAAGGAGACACACTTTAATAAAGGTATACAACATTTCAGTATGGAACTTAACAAATAAAAAGCTACAAGAGCTGAGAAATTTATTGTGGAGGACAGGAGAACAAAAATGTGCTCAGAGCCATATGCCTAAATGCTTCCCGGTTTTGTGTTTTGTATTGATCTGACTTTCTTTACTGAATTGATTTTGGGAATCTCAGCTTAAAAGCTTTTTATTCTTTTTTTTTTTAAAAAAGAAAGCTATTTCTTCATGTCATTTGTAGTCTTGTAAAAGAACAGCTTTTAAGATATCAGTAAGATACTTATATAAATAGTTTAAAACATCTTATCTTCACCCTGTTATTATTATAGACCCTTTAACTGCACAGGGCATTAAATTTTCCTGTAATAGTTTCTTTTGTCTTGTACTTTCTGGCACCTAATTTAGCTGCTCAAGGACCAATTTAGCTTATTCCCTTCCTTTTGGCCTTGTTCTCAATAGACAAGGTTGCCAAAAAGCTGAGCTCCAGATGGGTGAGGTGCCACTGTGCTTTTGCAAAAAGCACTCTTGGTAGGATGTTGCTGATGGTGCAGCATTTCTGTGTATTACATACAGCTTGGCATTTGAGGGTGATAATCTGTAAATCCAGGACAGATTCTTGAGGTCACCTTTGGCAGTATCTGTCATTGCCATGTCTTTCTATTATAATCCTACTTAACCTTTTTTTTTTTTTTTTTTTTCTGATTGCTCTTTTTCTTAGGTGGCTGGTTATAGCAGTTGGTCTGGTCAGAGCATACCTGGCTAAGGGTAGCTATCATAGCCTTTATTATTCCATTGAAAAGCCTTTGAAATTCTTCCAAACTGGAGCCTTATTGGAGGTGGGTCCTGAGATTTGTTGTTGATTTCTATTGTAAAATTAAAAACAAGCTGCTAAATTATGTTGAAGTAGCCATAGTTCTGTTGAATTTGCTTTAAATGTTAAAAACTTGCCTCATAGTATGCTATGTATAATGTTGATGTCTGGTTTATCTTTTTGACCAGGTAAAGTAGATCTCATTTAACTTGCATTACCTGGAATGTATTTTACATTCAACTTTTATTGGAAATCAAATTAAACAAACTTATATTAGGATTAAAAAAGTTCCAGGAACATTCTAGGGAACTGCTAGCAAACTCAGATACTCTCGGGGCCTGGCTTATAATAGGCACGGTGCAGTTGGTGAGTGTAGGATGTCAGGAGTGATAGATATAAGAAATAGTAGAGACTGTCTAGAAGCCTCCAAATTTTTTTTTAAACAATAGTTTGTTGATTTCCCTGTATTAAGGGTAATGTATATATCCATTCCTGTCTTCTGGGTTAAGTATGTTAGGATTTTTGAGTTGCAAGTGACAGAAGCCCAATTCAAATTATTTTAAGCAAAAGGAAATTTATTGGCTTCCATAGTTGGTAAAGATAAAGGGTTAACTTACAAAATCAAAGAAACCAGCTCAGGAAGGAGAAATGAGAACCAGGGATTTGATGTTGCCAGACTCTCTTTCTATCTCTCATCTCTGCTTCTCTGTTTCTCTTTGAATATTGGTCTTAGGCTCTCCTACTGCAGATTGCCTTCTCCACATGGTGGGAGAGAGCTTATTTTTCTTAGTGTCAGGGAAGGATTCTGGTTGGCCTTACTTAGAACAATCACTCTTGCCAGTGATGTGAGATACTTGATTAGTCAGATCTAGGGCACATCCTTCTGGCCAAGAGACTGTAGGCTTTGTTAATGGAAAAAGGAAGATGAGATAGCTTTGGGCACACACAATAGCTGCCATAGTTCATTATGGTGAAAATTTTTCAGATTGCAGAGAAGATCTGGTATTCAGTTTCATTTCATTTAGCCTCTAGGCCAAGCCCATCATGATGTTTGGAAGGATATTTAAGAAAAGACCATTCATCTCTATGAAATAAAATGTGTTACTTCCACCTCTCCCCCTAATTTTTGAAAGCAGAAAGTTAACAGCTTTTGGTTTTTTTCTCAGAAAGCAGAGAGATTTCAATTCTGTCCCTCCTGATACATTTAAGGTAGATAGTATGATATAAAGATCCTACAACTGGAGCTTGAGTGCCTTATTCTAAGCATGCTAGTTTTACTAACTTTGTGAATTTGGGTGTGTCATTTATCCCTTGTCCACCTCTTTTCCTCATTTGTAAACTAATTAGGTGGAAGTAGATTTGTAAAGTTCCTTCCTACCTTAATAGTTTTAAGGAAAGTTTAGCAAATAGTTTAGGCCATATTTTAAACTTGGAGGCTGAAATTTTTTGGAAAGAGGCAGTAGTAAATAAGTAGAACTTGTCTCCCGGACCTTTGGCCCACACAGTTCTCTAAAGCTCAGTTCAGTTGCTGAGTCGTGTCCGACTCTCTGCGACCCCATGAATTGCAGCACGCCAGGCCTCTCTGTCCATCACCAACTCCCGGAGTCCACCCAAACCCATGTCCATCGAGTCGGTTATGCCATCCAACCATCTCATCCTCTGTCGTCCCCTTCTCCTTCCGCCCCCAATCCTACCTAGCATTAGGGTCTTTTCCAATGAGTCAACTCTTCGCATGAGGTAGCCAAAGTATTGGAGTTTCACCTTCAACATCAGACCTTCCAATGAACACCCAGGATTGATCTCTTTTAGGATGGATTGATTGGATCTCCTTGCAGTCCAAGGGACTCTCAAGAGTCTTCTCCAACACCACAGTTCAAAAGCACCAATTCTGCGGTGCTCAGCTTTCTTCACTGTCCAACTCTCACATCCATACATGACCACTGGAAAAACCATAGCCTTGACTAGACGGACCTTTGTTGGCAAAGTAATGTCTCTGCTTTTAAATATGCTATCTAGGTTGGTCATAACCTTCCTTCCAAGGAGTAAGCGTCTTTTAATTTCATGGCTGCAATCACCATCAGCAGCGATTTTGGAGCCCAAAAAAATAAAGTCTGACACTGTTTCCACTGTTTCCCCATCTGCTTCCCATGAAGTGATGGGACCAGATGCCATGATCTTAGTTTTCTGAACGTTGAGCTTTAAGCCAACTTTTTCACTCTCCTCTTTCACTTTCATCAAGAGGCTCTTTAGTTCTTCTTCACTTTCTGCCATAAGGGTGGTGTTATCTGCATATCTGAGGTTATTGATATTTCTCCCGGCAATCTTGATTCCAGCTTGTGCTTCCTCCAGCCCTGCGTTTCTCATGATGTACTCTGCATATAAGTTAAATAAGCAGGGTGACAATATACAGCCTTGATGTACTCCTTTTCCTATTTGGAACCAGTCTGTTGTTCCTTGTCCAGTTCTAACTGTTGCTTCCTGACCTGCATACAGGTTTCTCAAGAGACAGGTCAGATGGTCTGGTATTCCCATCTCTTTCAGAATTGTCCACAGTTTATTGTGATCCACACAGTCAAAGGCTTTGGCATAGTCAATAAAGCAGAAATAGATGTTTTTCTGGAACTCTCTTGCTTTTTCGATGATCCAGCAGATATTGGCAATTTGATCTCTGGTTCCTCTGCCTTTTCTAAAACCAGCTTGAACATCTGGAAGTTCACGGTTCACATATTGCTGAAGCCTGGCTTGGAGAATTTTGAGCATTACTTTACTAGCATGTGAGATGAGTGCAATTGTGCAGTAGTTTGAGCATTCTTTGGCATTGCCTTTCTTTGGGATTGGAACGAAGACTGACCTTTTCCAGTCCTGTGGCCACTGCTGAGTTTTCCAAATTTGCTGGCATATCGAGTGCAGCACTTTCACAGCATCATCTTTCAGGATTTGAAATAGCTCAACTGGAATTCCATCACCTCCACTAGCTTTGTTCGTAGTGATGCTTTCTAAGGCCCACTTGACTTCACATTCCAGGATGTCTGGCTCTAGGTGAGTGATCACACCATCGTGATTATCTGGGTCGTGAAGATCTTTTTTGTACAGTACTTCTGTGTATTCTTGCCACCTCTTCTTAATATCTTCTACTTCTGTTAGGTCCATACCATTTCTGTCCTTTATCGAGCCTATGTTTGCATGAAATGTTCCTTTGGTATCTCTAATTTTCTTGAAGAGATCTCTAGTCTTTCCCATTCTGTTGTTTTCCTCTATTTCTTTGCACTGATCGCTGAGGAAGGCTTTCTTATCTCTCCTTGCTATTCTTTGAAACTCTGCATTCAGATGGGAATATCTTTCCTTTTCTCCTTTGCTTTTCACTTCTCTTCTCTTCCCAGCTATCTGTAAGGCCTCCTCAGACAGCCATTTTGCTTTTTTGCATTTCTTTTCCATGGGGATTTTCTTGATCCCTGTCTCCTGTACAATGTCACGAACCTCTGTCCATAGTTCATCAGGAACTCTGTCTATCAGGTCTAGTCCCTTAAATCTATTTGTCACTTCCACTGTATACTCATAAGGGATTTGATCTAGGTCATACCTGAATGGTCTAGTGGTTTTCCCTACTTTCTTCAATTTAAGTCTGAATTTGGCAATAAGCAGTTCATGATCCGAGCCACAGTCTGCTCCCGGTCTTGTTTTTGCTGACTGTATAGAGCTTCTCCATCTTTGGCTGCAAAGAATATAATCAATCTGATTTCGGTGTTGACCATCTGGTGATGTCCACGTGTAGAGTCTTCTCTTGTGTTGTTGGAATAGGGTGTTTGCTATTACCAGTGCATTCTCGTGGCAAAACTCTATTAGCCTTTGCCCTGCTTCATTCTGTACTCCAAGGCCAAACTTGCCTGTTATGCCAGGTGTTTCTTGACTTCCTACTTTTGCATTCCAGTCCCCTATAATGAACAGGACATCTTTTTTGGGTGTTAGTTCTAGAAGGTCTTGTAGGTCTTCATAGAATCGTTCAACTTGAGCTTCTTCAGCATTACTGGTCGGGGCATAGACTTGGATTACCGTGATATTGAATGGTTTGCCTTGGAAACAAACAGAGATCATTCTGTTGTTTTTGAGATTGCATCCAAGTACTGCATTTTGGACTCTTTTGTTGACCATGATGGCTACTCCATTTCTTCTAAGGGATTCTTGCCCACAGTAGTAGATATAATGGTCATCTGAGTTAAATTCACCCATTCCAGTCTGTCTTAGTTCACTGATTTGTAGAATGTCAGCGTTCACTCTTGCCATCTCCTGTTTGACCACTTCCAATTTGCCTTGATTCATGGACCTAACATTCCAGGTTCCTATGCAATATTGCTCTTTACAGCATCGGACTTTGCGTCTATCACCAGTCACATCCACAGTTGGGTATCGTTTTTGCTTTGGCTCCATCCCATCATTCTTTCTGGAGTTATTTCTCCACTGATCTCCATTAGTATATTGGGCACCTACTGACCTGGGGAGTTCATCTTTCAGTGTCCTGTCTTTTTGCCTTTTCATACTGTTCATGGGGTTCTCAAGGCAAGAATACTGAAGTGGTTTGCCATGCCCTTCTCCAGTGGACCACAATCTGTCAGACCTCTCCACCATGACCCATCCGTCTTGGGTGGCCCCACATGGCATGGCTTAGTTTCATTGAGATAGACAAGGCTGTGGTCTGTGTAATCAGATTAGCTAGTTGTCTGTAATTCTAGTTTCAGTGTGTCTGCCCTCTGATGCCCTCTCGCAACACTTACCGTCTTACTTGGGTTTCTCTTACCTTGGGCCTTGGGTAATTCCTCTTGCCACCGCCGCCACTGGCCCCCAGCCCCCTACAGAGAAGCAAATTTGGATTCAAGACCATTAGAAACTGCCTCAGTGCTTGATACAGTAAGAAGTTGTACCCCATTGGAATAATGTTATAATTTAAAGGGGATTCTGTCTCTGTAAGACTTGGTAATATTAGAGGTATAATTTTTAAAATTGAAGAATATCTTAGGGAAGGTAGTGACCTTAAATAGTGTGATACAAAAATCCACTTAGGAACCAAATCTTAGCCTGGGGGGGATTAGCCCATTTATCCTTATAGAATTTTTAATAGGGATTTAAGAACATACTTTGGAGTTTTGGTTTTATCTCTATTATCCCCATTAAGAACCAATTTGGTGACAAATCCTGGATTTGATTCTGGAAAAAGTACTCTGCAAAATGAATGAAGACTCCCTGGAATGTGCAGTGTATTAGCTTTGCAGATGGCAGTGGTGGCAAGGGACCCCTCAACTGGGGAGAAGAGATCAGGCTTGCTAGAACTGCATTTCCTGAGCTGTCCATTAAGGAATGTTTTATTGCCTACCCAACCTAGATGGTATGATAATTACATGTGCTTAGTATTGTTTAATTACAGATAAGTTGTCCTTTTGTGAATTCTTAGTGCTTAATAATAAACCCTATTTATAGGAGGAAAAAAATGAGTCCAGGGAGGTCAGCCACTCACTTATATCTCTGTAAGAATATTCTGAATAATAATCTGTACGATTATTCCTTAGTAGGTTCTATGAGAGTTTGCTTTCAGAAGAAATAGACTTTACTTGTTCTCAAGAAACTTCAAATCTTCTCAGGAAAATATAACACTTTGCTTTTTAAAAAATTTAAAAACATTTACTGAGCATGTGTAAATGGACATGTAGTAATGTAATACAGAAAGACTTTCTAAGGAAATTAAATGAAGTTTTGCAAAATGTGTACAAGATATACTGAGTTTGTGAAACAATAATGTAGCTTTTTAATAAAATAGAAATCCTCATTTTTTTGCTACGTACTCATCCAAGAATATCTTGAGTAATTTTTATTGATAGTTTTCCAAAATATTCCACAGGTGATAGTTACATAAGTATGTGCTTAAGTCACTGTAATGGGTACCGTGGAGACTGAACCCTTGCTGATAAAGACATTAAAATTTTATTGAGTAGATGATTATGTTAGGATTCTTGGCTAGAGATTATAGAAACCTCCTTAACTGACTTAATCTGTAAGGGGAATTGATTATAAATGTATAGTATGTCCCTTGGAACCCAGTGGTCAGGCTGCATCTGGGACCTTGGAATGGCCTGGAATCAGGGACTGGCGCACCATTGGGAAACCAGGAGTTCTTGCTGTGTCTCTTTACTGCGATCTTTCTCTTTCTCTGATTCTTCTCTTCTTGCAGACTGGTTTTTTTTTTTTTTTGGTTTCTTAGTCTGTGTGGCAGACCATGGTAATAGAAAACTCCTGAGATTGTAGTTTCTGCAATCAAGAGAGCAGCTAATTAAAAACAATCTTATTTCCATTTCCATATTCCTAGTGACGAGCCTAATTGTCCAGCTTAAATTAGATCCTTATTTCTGGTCCAGTCACCTATAGAAAAGAGCAGGGTCACATTCAGTTCAGTTCAGTCGCTCAGTCGTGTCCGACTCTTTGCGACCCCATGAATCGCAGCACTCCAGGCCTCCCTGTCCATCACCAACTCCCAGAGTTTACCCAAACTCATTTCCATCGAGTCGGTTATGCCATCCAACCATCTCATCCTCTGTTGTCCCTTTGTCCTCCCGCCCCTAATCCTTCCCAGCATCAGGGTCTTTTCTAATGAGTCAACTCTTCGCATGAGGTGGCCAAAGTATTGGAGTTTCACCTTCAACATCAGTCCTTCCAATGAACACCCAGGACTGATCTCCTTTAGGATGGACTGGTTGGATCTTCTTGCAGTCCAAAGGACTCTCAAGAGTCTTCTCCAACACCACAGTTCAAAAGCATCAATTCTGCGGCGCTCAGCTTTCTTCACCGTCCAACTCTCACATCCATACATGACCACTGGAAAAACCATAGCCTTGACTAGACGGACCTTTGTTGGCAAAGTAATGTCTCTGCTTTTAAATATGCTATCTAGGTTGGTCATAACCTTCCTTCCAAGGAGTAAGCGTCTTTTAATTTCATGGCTGCAATCACCATCAGCAGCGATTTTGGAGCCCAAAAAAATAAAGTCTGACACTGTTTCCACTGTTTCCCCATCTGCTTCCCATGAAGTGATGGGACCAGATGCCATGATCTTAGTTTTCTGAACGTTGAGCTTTAAGCCAACTTTTTCACTCTCCTCTTTCACTTTCATCAAGAGGCTCTTTAGTTCTTCTTCACTTTCTGCCATAAGGGTGGTGTCATCTGCATATCTGAGGTTATTGATATTTCTCCCGGCAATCTTGATTCCAGCTTGTGCTTCCTCCAGCCCTGCGTTTCTCATGATGTACTCTGCATATAAGTTAAATAAGCAGGGTGACAATATATAGCCTTGATGTACTCCTTTTCCTATTTGGAACCAGTCTGTTGTTCCTTGTCCAATTCTAACTGTTGCTTCCTGACCTGCATACAGGTTTCTCAAGAGACAGGTCAGATGGTCTGGTATTCCCATGTCTTTCAGAATTGTCCACAGATTATTGTGATCCACACAGTCAAAGGCTTTGGCAAAGCAGAAATAGATGTTTTTCTGGAACTCTCTTGCTTTTTCGATGATCCAGCGGATGTTGGCATTTGATCTCTGGTTCCTCTGCCTTTTCTAAAACCAGCTTGAACATCTGGAAGTTCATGGTTCATGTATTGCTGAAGCCTGGCTTGGAGAATTTTGAGCATTAGGGTCACATTAACCATATGGAAGTTGGAGGGAAGGGACAATCATCTAGAAAAGTGGTTTTAGGCAGCAAGCCCAGGAAAGTATGTACCAAAGTCATGAGACACAGTACAGTGAAGATAATAAGCTATGAGATGATTTTTAAACTGATAGAAAGTAAAATGCTGATAACTTTGTGGGCCAAGAGATCAGTGTGTGAATAAATACATTGTGTCTTGAGTTGAATCTGGAGTAATCCTGGGAGTTAATTAACATAGGTAACAAAAGTATATTTTTAAAATGCCATTCATAGATAAATAAAAGATGGTATCTCCATACCATAAAGTGAATGAATTACTGGTACTTGTTACAACATGGATGAATCTTGAAAACATGCTTTGTGAAAGAAGCTAGAAACAAAAAGCCATGTGTTTGATTCCATTTATATGAAATATCCAGAATAGGCAAATTCAAAGAGACAGAAAGTGGATTAATGGTTGCCAAGGGCTGTGGGGAGAAGAGAAGGGAGAGTGACTGCTTATGGGTACAGGTTCTTTTTAAGGTGATGAAAATGTTCTTGAATTAAATGGTGGTATGGTTGTACAACCTTAGAAACATAACTGAAAATCACTGAATTGTATACTTTAAGTGAATTTTGTGATAGGTGAATTATATCTCAGTTTTTTTAAATACCACTCATCTATAATGACCTATGGATAAAGTTTCTTTTTACTTTATTCTTTTTTGAGGTGTCCATGATATTCCTGGATAAGGAAGGACTCTTATCTTACCTGTTAAGAATTGGGTTAAAGATTAGAAATTGGCAGATTGATTCTACATTATGGCACTTTAAACTTATTTCTAACAGAATTTAGATTTCTAAATATATTTAGTTAACGTAAGACTGTAATTACTGCAAAGATACTTTCAGGTACTTGTAATTGTATGTGCCTCTGTGATTGACAATAAGGATTTCAATAAGTTAAAGACTGCTCTGCAGAGACATTCATTGTTGATGCTAAATAGACCATCTTCAGCACATGTCCATCACTACATACTCATTTACCTGCCACTGTCCATCTTGGACTGTCTAATGGACCACAGGCACCCCTTTTCCTTCTTATTCTCTTCCAGATCCCTGTAATGCTTGGGACCCTCTTATCTACCAAAAAAGAAAGAAAGAAAAAAAAAGTTTCATTTGTTATCTTTTCTCTTGAGTTGATTTAGGGTTGGGTCTGAAATGGCCAAACTGGTTGGTTCTGGAGAAGGAAAGGAGACAGCTTTTGTTGTTTTCTAAGTCCCATCTCTGTATTCTGCTCTGACTCATACCTCGCCTCACAACTCTCCTCAGATCCTTTGATGAAACAGGAAGCTAATTTGGATATTTCTCTAAAATTTTACAGAAAATTCTTAAGAACTTGTAGTATCCTTAGGAAGAGGGCTCCCATCTTGTCTCCCTACTGTGTTTTTGTCTTTTTGCCTCAACTACTGAGTGATTTTTTTTTTTCCACAGAAATATTAGCTGATTGGGTTCTGTGATGTTACTAATACAGTCATACATTTTAGGCACATTATCTGTTAAGTTTGCTTTTCTGAACTCATCTGGGGACATAAACATCATCTTATGTTTTTCTTCTTTGTGGAAACATGCTGATTTCTCAATAATGATTTTTAAAAGGAACTTCTGAAACACAAGCTATATGCCCATTTTAGACTACCTTTTTTCTGAGCCCTTGTTTGGGAAACCAGACCTCTGAGTCTTCTGAAGAGCAAGCAGAGCAAGTCATAGTGGAGCTACCTGACACAAACAGGAATGACAAGAACCCAGACAAACCAGCTTCAGAAACTGTGAAAACCAGAGTGGGATAGAACTTGGGTATAATTAATAAGTGTCACAACATCAGAAGGGAAGAGGGAGACTGTGGGAAACAGGAGTCCACCCACACAGGCCTCACTGCTTAACAACTCAAGCAAATAGAAGCAAATTGATACAGTATTCAGAGAAGACAAGTAATGGCTGTAAAAAAGAGCGTGCTGATTTTTTTTTTTAATAAAGAGAACTGAAAATATCAATGGTTGCAGTTCAGGGCAGGAAGGAGGGTGCAGTGCAGAAAAATATGTAGTATGTACTGAAGATTCAAAAAAGGCAGGAGTTCCTGGTTATGGTCTCAGATAAAATAGATTACAGAGCAGAGACCTCTGGTGGACTAGCTAATGCATGAATGATTGTCAGTACCACAGAAAAAGCATACAGGAAAGTAGTGGAACTTAACAGACTAGTAGTGTAGTAGAACCAAGATATCTAGAAAACAGATTGAGCGTATCGAACCTGTCAAGATATATGGCTACCAGAAGTAGAAAAGGTTGGAAAGTATAATTCAAAAATAATCAGGAAAAATCCTAGAAAATTATTTGGAACTGAAAGCCCCTCTCAGTGTGGTTATTGACAGTGTATGGAGTTATACATAGGAGCTGTTTTTCAAGAAAAAAACTCTTCCCTTCCTGAGTACCTGCTTGTTAAATTTTTTAACTTAAAATGAATATAAGTGATTTCTAACAGAAAAGAGAAAATCTTAAGATGTAATAGTAAAACAACTTGATCTTAGACTTTGAAAAAATAAAGATTTCTATGAAGCCAGGAGGATGTATTAGGTCTCTGAATAAGAGACCATGCAGTTTCCTACAGATGGAGACATTTTGAAAACACTTACCAAAATAATAGAACTTTGAAAGAATCCCATTAAAGGGTTTCTAACTGATGTATAAATAAATAAAATTAATTCTTTAGACTGGCATTGTCCAGAAGAACTTTTGCAATGATAATACTTCAAATCTGTGCTCTCTGTCTGATACACTAGCTACTGTTGAGTCCATGGGGTAGGTGAGACTGAGAAAATGAGTTTCTAGTTGTATTTCCTTTTAATTTAAATTGAAATAAGCTCTAGTGACTACTGCATTGGCAGCATAGCTTTAGATTGTGGTATAGATTGCAGGTCTTCCCTGTAGCTCAAATGGTAAAGAATCTGCCTGCAACTCAGGAGACCTGGGTTGGGAAGATCCTCTGGAGAAGGGAATGGCAGTCCATTCCAGTATTCTTGCCTGGAGAATCCCATGGACAGGGGAACCTGGTGGGCTACAGTCCATGGGATCGCAAAGAGTTGGACATGATTGAGCAACTAACAGTACTACTACAGCAGTAAGGTTGGAATGACCCAAACCTTCATTCCCAAGGAGTCCGAGTCCTTAGTCATTCTGCCTCTTTTTGGTTTCTGTAAATTTTCCATTAACCTTTACTATTGGAAATACTAACAAGTGCCTCATATCTGGCTTCCATACATAGTCCACTTTGCCTCCATTGCCTATGGCAACATGATATCAATCAGGATCAACCACTCCATCCATTAGTAAACCCTGTTTTTTGCCTGTTGGTTCAGTAGCATAAATAAGGAGCCCCAAATGGCCAGGGGGCAGTCTAATCTTCCAGTTCAGTAGAACCATTGTTGTGTCACCTAGTGCAGCTAGTAACCTTGTTGAGACTAAGATCTTTTAAACCAGTAGAGCTCAATATTGCCAAAATGGAAAGCAAAAATTCTTCAGGTGAGTTAATAGGTGTAATAGTGAGAGTAGCCACTCCTACTTCCTCCTCTTGATTCTTGGACCTTTGTAATATGGTTATGAGGAATACAGCGTCTGTGATTCCAAGTGTAGACAGCATCCTATAAGGCAGAACCCCATTCTTTCAAGGTAAATTTCCCTAATTGGCCTTATAACAGTCTTCAGTAAAGCATTCTTCCTTTCAACTAAGCCAGGCATTTCTGGGTGATGGGGTGTGTGGTAAGATCAGATGATTCAGTGGGCCTGAGCCTATTGATGTATGGATTTCTTTTGCTGTGAAGTGTGTTGTTTGACCCAACACAGTACTGTTAGAATGCTGTGATGGTGGATAAGGCACTCTGTGAATTTATATATGGTGAGGCTGGCAGAGCCATTGTGGTCCAAGAAGGCAAATCCATACCTAGAATATGTGTTTATTCCAATAAGTACAAATATCTGCTCCCTCCTTGATGGAAGAAGTCCAATGTAATCAACCTACCATCAGAGTGTATGCCATCCTCCTGGGAAATGGTATTTTATAGGGCATTTAATGTTGATCTCTGCTGTTAGGCACTCAGCAGTAGGGTTAACCTGGTCTGCCTTGCTAAGAGGAAGTTCATGTTGCTGAGCCCATGCGTAGTCTCCATTCTTGCCGCCATGGCCAATTTGTTCATGAGCCTATTGAGGAAACACTGGGGTGGCTGGGAAAAGAGGCTAATTGATATTAATAGTGTATATCATTTTGTTCACTCTTATTAAGAGTCTCCTTTACAGTGGATGCAGTTTGGTGAGCATTCATGTGATATAGTCTTCCCTAATAGCTCAGTTGGTAAAGAATTCACCTGCAATGCAGGAGACCCTGGTTCAATTCCTGGGTTGGGAAGATCCACTGGAGAAGGGATAGGCTACCCACTCCAGTATTCTTGGGCTTCCCTTGTGGCTCAGCTGATAATGAATCTGCCTGCAATGCGGGAAACCTGGGTTGGATCCCTGGGTTGGGAAGATCCCCTGGAGAAGGGAAAGGCTACCCACTCCAGTATGCTGGCCTAGAGAATTCCATGGACTGGATAGTCCATGGGGTCGCAAAGAGTCAGACACAGCTGAGCGACTTTCACTTCACTTTGATGTGAGATAAATAGTGTCAAATTCTATGCCCATTCTAAGAGACCCATCCACATACTTTTCCCCTATCTTTTCTTGTCACTATCTTCCAGTTCTGTTCTTTCCAAGTCCCTAACCATCCAGCTAACCCTTAGAAACTGCTCATGAATGAGTCTGAATCTGTACTTCTGGTTCTCTCTATTTCAGACACAAGGACGAACCAAATGTACTGTTCCAAGTCATGAATATTCATGGTTTGTAAGGCACAGATCTCAAAATCAATAATAAGTGGTTAAGAGCACCAGCTCTGGAGCCTGGCTGCCTGTGTGCAAATTCTACCAGTTCCATTCGTGCCTCAGTCTACTGGTCTTTGGGAGTCTCCTGGAGAGGTGGGGGGTGGGGGTCACCTGGAGACACGGCCACTGGTGCAGACACATTGGGCAACATTCAACCACGTGAGCACTCCCAGCAATTGTCATTGGATCATTAGTGCTATGACATATCTTCAAGGGAGATTTTGAATATGGCAAGTCTTCTAAATTTTTTTCTAATGAGGAATGTTTATTTTAGTCCAGTGATTATCAGTAGATCTCAACAAGAGCAGTATGGTCCCTCTAAAGTGCAATTTAGAAACTTGTCAGGGTAGGTATTTTGATTGCCTCAGTGAGTGAGGGTGCTATAAGTAGATGTCTTGCTATGTCTGAGACTGTCCAGAGCAATGGAGGCTTGTATCCCTACTGACTTTTGCATATACCATGGGCTAACCCCTCTCCAAATATAAATTGATAGTTTTGTAGTACATATTCGTACTAAAAAATGATGAGAAATTAATAAGCAAAAAGCTTATTAAGCTGGAAAGCTGTTGTCTGAGTTTTCTCTTGCTGCATGACAATAACACAAACTTAGCAGCTTAAAACCACACTCATTTGTTTGCTCACAGTTCTATGAGAAACTGGGCTTGGCTGGGCTTTCTGCTCAGGGTCTCACAAGACAAATCAAGACTGGATTGGCTTCTGTCTGGGGCCCCTGGGGAAGAATCTGCTTCTAAGCTTATTCAGCTTGTTGACAGAATATACTTACATGTGGTTATAGGTCTGAGGTCCCATTTCCTTGCTGGCCCTCAGCTGGAGGTCACACCTTTCTCCTAGAGGCTCTCCAGTCCCTGCACATGGCCTCCTCCGGCTTCTAAGCCAGAAATGGCATATTGAATATCTTGTTCCTTGAATATCTTTGATTTCCTCTTCTACCACCAGCCGGAGCAAACTGCTTTTAAAAGACTGGCCTGGTTGGATCAGGCCTACCCATATAATCTCTGTACCTTAAAGTCCATTGACTTCATACTTTTAACTACATTTGCAAAATTCCTACCCTGTGGTACCTTGTTCAGTGTTTGATTGGATAACTTAGGAACAGGAATCTTAAGGGAATCATCTTTACTGTTCTGCCTACCACAGTTGGAATGAAGAGGGAACTTAAGTGAAATAAAGATATCTCAAAATTGAGTAATTTGTTCACTCTGCACATTCTGTTCTGTAAGCATTATAGCGTTTTCAGCTGGCATAGTTAGTTGAAAAGGATTTCAGTGCAATAGTGTTATAACTGCAAAAGCAATGAAACTGATTGAAAATATGAAACAGACTTGAGATTCTTGTTCAGACTTTAGATTAATGGCAACACATGTAATGGCAGGAATCTCATTCGATTTCTTTAATATAACTACTTTAATAATATTTTATATTGCCCTTGTTTGAATCACTTTCATCCTAAAACTACCCCCAGTCTATTACACAACTATCACATCATCTCAGTATTTTCATTATTTTTTTTTTTTTGTCTAATCCATATTCTTTTCCTTGTCGTACCATTCAAAGTATATCGTCTCCAGGTTCTTTTTACAGTCTAGGCACAGATTGTATGTCTCAATGGGATTTCAAGTGAGAAGGATAAGTTTTTGGTGATACTTTCTTACTACCCTATCCTGAGACATTATCTAGGGGATTATTTTGACATCACACACTTAATAAGACCTAGCTTGATTTGTGATAATGTTTATACTTCCTCATTTCCTCTACTTTGTTATTTACTTGCTATCATTATTTTAACTTCAGTTAAGATTATTTCCCTATGTTCATTATTGTCTTAATACTGTTTCTATTCTAGTGCTGGCTTGTACCTCTGCTCTGTTATTTTCCTATTCTTGCCCAAAGTGCTTTCTGATATTCTTATTTTTAAATCCAAACATATTCATCATTCACCTGTATCTGAGTGCTTCATTATGTCATTGGGTCCCCAAGCATTTATATGTGGAAATACATGTTTTTTTAAATAAACAGCTTTCTTCTTATTCCTAATTTACATGTCAGTTAGGATGTTGTTTATTTGTTTTCATTTTTGTGTGGGTAAGTTATACCATCTCTAAACTATATAGTAAAGGAGGCATTATAAAATATGTGATTAAAAGGGGGAGATTGGGTCTCATGTGACTAAGATCTGTTCTGTCACACAAAGAAGATATGATCGGCCTTCAGTGTTATATGTCCTTTTCTGCAATGTCCTATTGTGAATCAGCAGCCTGGGTGTCTTGCCACATACATGAATAGAGTAGGTTTTCTGTCTAGGCACTATCATCTGTCTTGTTTCAAAGGATGCTCGTTGCTCATCTTTCATTCCATTTCATTTTAATCAGCACGTTGCTTAGTTTTCCTTGATTTTGCAACAGGAGGTTCAGCTTATCTTATAATATTCACACATTTGAGATTCTTAGTAGTGTTTTCTTCTGAAAAATGTAAGATTTGAAGTCTAGTAATTTTTTGTTCTCTTATCAGCTATCAACAAATTTGTGCAGCTTGATTTTTTTTTTAATCCAAACCACCCTCTGCCCCACTCTCTTCAAAAAAGACTTAGCAGAATAGTAGACTTGAGTACAGAGTTTTACAAGGCATGTTGTAGATAAAGCTACGTCTTGTCAAGTTATAGTTTTTGCAGATATAACTAATGTACAGTGAAATGATAGAAAAAGCAGCAGACTAGAAATAAAATCTAGGTTCTTGATCCTGAATATCACTTACTACCTTGTTTAAGTTGGACAATTTTTCTAAGTCTTTATTTTTTCATCTGGAAATAGAGGTGTGTGTCCTGCCCATCTGCCAGGGTTATTGTTAGTTTCAAATAACACAATGACAGCTACAGAAATATAAATCCTAAAATGCACGGCAATAGTTGTTAGTCTTATCATCCAGAAAAACCTTGGTCATTAAATCAATCTTGTAGATGGCTTCAAATTACTTTAGTACTACCACCCAGGTTAAGGTGCTAGATACAGGATGAATTAGAAGGGGATTTGGAAATAACTAATTGGCTGGTTAGATGGCCATTGAGGTAGAGAGGAGATAGCTGTCTTGCCTGTGCACTGGAAATAAAAAACCGGGGAAGATGTGCCAGAAGCATTGGCAGGATTCGGAAACTTGCTTGATTTGCGGGTGAGGGAAAGGAAAGAGCAGTTGAATTGAGAGTGGGAGGTTGGTGGTCAAGAGGCAGGTAGATATGAAAGAAAGAGAGGGTGAACTACCTGTTGAAGCGTGCCAGTCTAGCTTTAGATGTCCAAAGGAATGTGGGGCTGGAGTTCAAAGAGATCTGGAGTTAGAGATTAGATGGGGCCCAAGGGTAGAGGTCTGTAGAATGAATGTCTACATTGAAGGGGCTGCCAGGCAAGGAAGGTCTCTTCTGATCCTGTGTTCCATAGTCTGTGACAGTTCTGTACAGTATGGCACATGTGACTTTTACACCTACTGCTCTTACCAGTTTATGTCTTATAAAAGAAGTCATTGGCATCTGCTAAGCTATTGGGTGAGATTTGCTCCTTAGGAAATCCTCCACAGATAAATAAACTAAAAATGAACAAAAAACTGAATAAGAATTTGCATTTTGTTAAATACCCTGTAGTGAAGTTTAAAAATGGAATGTTCATTTTTCAAATTCAATACTGCTGGCAGACACTGCTCTATTCTGAGTGAAGGCTAATTTGTATGAAATAAAGCTACTAATATAATATTATTCATCTTTACTAATTCTCTTTCCCCCCTTTTTTCTCTCCAGATTTTACATTGTGCAATAGGTAAGTACAGAATCCCCCCGACTTGCTACTTACATACTGTAAATTCTGCTTTTTTTTTAAAGTCATAAATGATAGGTTGATTAGATTCTTACTAAACATTAAAAAAAACTAAACTTTAATCATTATTCATAAAATTGCTTAGGCTCTTGGCTTCTAAAATCATAGGTACTATTTAGATGTTCATTGAACACTTTATTAAATGCCATGGCTTATTTTCTGTGTCACTTTAAAAAGGCTTTTCCTACCTTCTGAGTAAAGGATAAATAGAGAAACACTAACATATTTATAACCATGTGACTTGAAGTGCTAGACGTTGTTGAAAGCCCTCTCTGATTACTTAAATGTTATATTCTCTTCCTTATCTTTCAAAATGGAGTACTGTGTATATTGCCTACCTCATAGATGAATATTTAATGTATGTGAGAGGGATTGGAAAGTATAAAGGGTTATACAAATGTGAAGGATTTTTACTAAAAGCAGATGCAGTGTGTTTCCCTTTGGGGAAATGGGGAGGGTTATCAAATTCTGCTGTAGAACTGAAGCAAAGCTTCTAGTCTCGGGTGGCTAGACTCCTCTCAGCAGAAATCAATTCTGGAAAGTTGACAGACCTTGCAGAGGAAGCCCATGGTGGTTGCTGCTCTATATTTGGATTTCTTACTCCAAGGGAGGATTCGAAGTTGATAATTCATTGAGAAGCACTGAAGGTCTGAAAACTCCAAAACTGTGCGTTCAAACCGTTATGGCCCTAAACAACATAATTGATAAATGAAATGGGTACTTATTATATTTGGGGCCCTGAGGAATTCAGAGATGAGGAGACTTACAATTCAGGTGGAGACCCAGCAAGCTCTCCACCGTGGGCTGTAAAGGGATCACTCTGATACCTGGGCTCCATTACTTTTAAAGAAGACAAATATCTTCTTTATAAAGAATTGCACCTCAGCTATTTTCTCACTAGAAAGAGGTCTGCAATCAGGAATTTCTGAAATGATTTGCAGAATTTTGTGTGAATGTGCCTATGTTTATTTGGGAAGGTAGGTAGAATTCATAGCTTTCATAGATTCTCAGAGTAAGTATGTGATTCAGAAGGTTAAGAAAGGCTGCTTTAGCATCTTTAAGCAAGGGATTTGAAAGGAACTTGGAGACTCATTTGTTTTCAGGTAGTCTGAGCTTTAGAGAGGTTATGGGACCTGGACCAGGTCACATGGTCACTGAAATGGTATAGCCTCACTTGGGACCTGGCCAGTCTAAGCCAGAGCCCCCCTGCCTGACTTTATTTTATGGTAATTGGGTTTCAGTTAGTGTATAATCTTTGGTACATTCCCTTTTTAGTCCTTTATCTATAGTTTTGAGATGAAAAATGTGTCCCTTCTTAAATGCTTAAATTTGCAAATTGGGGAATATATTCAGCCAGACAGTTCTGGAACCACCTCAGGCCTCTCCACGTGACTCAGCCCTGTGCCCTCAGGTTCCCCCACTCTCTTAACCTTCAGCTTCCTCTGTGTAAAGCTCTTAGATGTGTGTTTTGCATGTTTTAGTATTTTAATTATTTAATTATATTTAAATACCCACATTTCTTGCATCTCTTATATTCTCAGGCCTCTTTATAAAATTTCTACTCCTAGAAATAAAATTTTGGGCAAGTATATTTATTCATTCACACCAAGAACTTGATTGAATGCCTCCCAGATGGGGAAGACACTGATGGGTAGTGGGAGTAGAGAGGTTAATAGGCACAGACTTAGGCTCAGGAGGCCCACAGTCAGATGGCCACTCCTCGGAGCTTCTCTAATGGGATGCACTCCGAGGACTAGCATCTATGTCACACTTTGTTCTGACGATTCGTTGACCGGTGTCCCTAGGTCTTCGTGTGGTGCCCGACACACAGGAGATACTTCAGAATTCCTTCTTATTTTCTCAAGAATCTTGTTCTATCAGTGATTCTGTCTCTTGTATCATCACTCTTTGTCATCTGCCTTTTCCATCTCAGCTCACAAGAATGCTTCATCCTGAAAATAATTTTTCACCTAACCTTTGACCCTACCTTCCTCCCTTATTACTGCATAATTTCTCTGCATCCCTTTGACCAGGCTCGTCAATGCTGCCCCCTCTCCCTTACCCACACTCCCATAGCCAGGTGGTCATCAGGTTGTCTCAGTTCTGTTTCCTAAATAGTTCTCAGAGTCTCCTGTTTTTTCCAGTCCTGTTCAGGACTGAGTGTGTCTTATCTGGATTCCCATATGGATCTCCCTGAACTTGTAGGCTTATGATATTAATATTAGTAATAATAACAGTGATCATTTTAATAAGAGTGTTTACTATGTCCCAGTGCTTTACATTCGGAGAAGGCAATGGCACCCCACTCCAGTACTCTTGCCTGGAAAAGCCCATGGACGGAGGAGCCTGGTAGGCTACAGTCCATGTGGTCGCTAAGAGTCGGACACGACTGAGCAAATTCACTTTCACTTTTCCCTTTCATGCACTGGAGAAGGAAGTGGCAATCCACTCCATTATTCTTGCCTGGAGAATCCCAGGGACGGGGGAGCCTGGTGGGCTGCCGTCTGTGGGGTCGCACAGAGTTGGATACAGCTGAAGCAACTTAGCAGCAGCAGCAGTGCTTTACATTTATTATTTGTTTACTTCCCAATTTACAGTTGACAAGACTGAGGAGTAGAAGGTTTTATATCTCTCCAAGGTTCATGTAGCTAATAAGCCCTAGAGCTAGAAGTTGAACCTGTGGCTGTGTGGCTCCAAGTCTGCTTACATCTCTCAAGGGATTTAGTTAAAAGATAATTCTGAGCATGTCACTTGTGTGCTTAAAACCTTTCACTAGTTTAAACTTCTTCATGATTTGGACCCTGCCCACCTCCCTAGCTTTACCTGTGTCCCTGCCTCCCACTCCATGCTTCAGCAACCCTAACCTCATGGTACCCCACAACACCCCCCCCATATCCCCCCCCCCCCTGCCGACTTCTCCCCTCCATAAGCCATGCTACTGCACTAGTTCGTACCTTTGGTCTATGCCCAGGGTTTGTGCTCTGCCTGTAGTGGTAGCCTATGCTCTGCAGCAGGCAACTTCCCCACTGGCTAGATTATATACCATTCCTCACTTTCCTCTAATACCCTGCAACTCTTTTATTGCACTTTCCACAATGTATTATGGTCTGTCACTGTACCTGTGTCTCTCACCAACATCACTGAATGTTTCTGAGAATGGGAACTGTTTCCTGTTGATTTCTGTGTCTTAGCACCTAATAGTTCATGACTCCTAATGGGAGCTTGGTGAACATTTGATCATAATCCTACTAAATTCTGGTGACATTTTCCAAAACTTGTTTCAAAATGTTTTCAGTTCCTTAAAACTCAATAAGAATAATCATAAATAGGCTGTTTTTAGCATTGGCCTAAAGGCAATCTTTTTTTTTTTTTAAACTCATGACTTGAGTTTACTTTTGGAGTGATGGTTTATTTTCCTGTGTCTTTCTGAAACTTCACTGTACCAGCTTGGTCTTTTAGAAACTTGTTTTAGAGCCTTGAGATGTCTTTAGTTTGCATATTGTTGATAAGAAATCTAGACCTCTGTCAGACCTGGGTTACTTACTAGCTGTGACTTTCGAGATGTCGCAACTTCCGTGTACCTTTGTTTCTTCATCAATAAAAGGAGGATAATAATACCTACCTCTAAGGTTATTGTGAAAATGAAATAAGACATGCATGTAAAGGGCTCAGGGCCGGGGCAGTGGGATGACCCAGAGGGATGGGATGGGGAGGGAGGTGGGTGGGGGGTCCAGGAAGGGGAACACATGTAAACCCATGGCTGATTCATGTCAATGTATGGCAAAAACTATTACAATATTGTAAAGTAATTAGCCCCCAACTAAAATAAATAAATTTATAAAAAAATTAAAAAAAAAAAGACATGCATGTAAAACATGCATGAGAAAATGGTAGCTATTAACAATAATAATGTCATGGAATGTTAAAAGTTTTATTCTGTCCCTAATGTAATGTTCCATATTTAGATTAATATAACTTTTCCATATTCTGACTTTTCCTCAATTGCAATTTCTGTGTAAGTGAGGACTTCATGGCCGCCTATTAGTATGGGTTGGAATTGCTTGTTCATAGTTTTGACAGTGAAATAGTAAACTAAAATTCGACATGGCGGATTCATTTCTGTGAGAAAGTCAAGCCTCTGTCTTTCCAAATGGGTTTCTATGTCCCAGCTTCTGATAATGCAGGAACAAGATTTCTTTTGGTGGGGAACAAATGATAGCCCATTTGAACACAAGTTGAGGACATATTTTTTCTTAATTAAGGTGTAATTGACATATAACATTGTACTAGTGGCAGGTATACAACATAATGATTTTATATATGTATATATTGTGAAATGATCACCACAATAAGTTTAGTTAATGTCCATCACCTCATATATTTACAGTTTTTTTTCTTGTAATGAGGACTTTTAAGGTCTGCTCTCTTCGCAACTTTCAAGTATGTAATAGAGTGTTACTGACTATAGTGGCCATGCTATGCGTTACACCCCCAGGACTTACTTATGTTATAAATAGAAGTCTTTACCTTACTTATGTTATAACTAGAAGTCTTTACCTTTTGCCCACCTTCATTCATTCCCCCTATCCCAGGCCTTGCCTTTGGCAACCACCAGTCTGTTCTCTGTATCTGTGAGTTTGGGTTTTTTCCCTAGATTTCACACACAAGTGAGATCATACACCGTCTTTTTCTGGGATAGTATTTCTTAAATGCTGTGGTTGCAGCCCTCAACTCAAGATTGTAGTGCTTTTATTTATGCAGTGTTTTTCTTTCTGGAAATGAAGATTTTAAACCCAGTTAGTACACATCTTTTACAAGGCTGCAAAGAAGAGTTGTGGTTTTCTTAATCATGTGGTACAGTTTATATTGAAAGAAGTATCTGCTTTTCTGTGTTGTGCTCAGATTAGATTGTGGAAGAGGCGTATTGGATATGAGTGGTTCTCAGCTGACTCCAGAGTATGGTTACCTCACTTTGTTGGGATAGAAATTAGAGGTAAAGGGGTAGGAACTGGTGACACTGGAAAGATGTGACATTGTGCGTTTGGTGAATCTTGTGTTGAAACTTATTGTTGTTGTTCAGTCGCTCAGTCATGTCTGACTCTTTGCAACCCCATGGACTGTAGCACGCCAGGCTTCCCTGTCCCTCACCATCTCCCAGAGTTTGCTCAAACTCATGTCCATTGAGTCAGTGATGCATCCAACCATCTCATCCTCTGTTGTCCCCTTCTCCTTTTGCCTTCAATCTTTCCCAGCATCAGAGTCTTTTCCGATAAGTGCTGGAACTTATACTGTCAGTATAAATAACTTTAGAAGTTCTTGACTGAAAACTGTAAAACAGGAGCTCAGTCATAGCCCAGAGGGTATTGTGTCTGAAGTTGAGTATTAGTCCTCTAATATCATCAACAGACAAGGACAGAAGCCCTCACTTAGATAGGCCAGATTTGTGGTTTCAAATATTTTCTGTGTTCCAGCTTGCACACCTCTCTCAAACTGATGACACTTCTGTTTATTTTTAAAAAGTGAATTTTAAGAAATTTGTAATTTCCTTGCAAAGGTAGCATATGGCTTCAGACTGATTTTATTAAGTAACAAATGATGCCAAGGAGGAAAGGGGCAGCTGCTGAGGAGACAAGCACCAGAAGACCCAATCTCCTCCCACCAGAAATCTCTTCCCTCCCACCAGTGACAGAGAACTAAATCCTCTCCAGATTGCACACCTTCCATCTCCCCCTGCCCCACCCCCCAGAGGGTCAAGCATTCGTTAGTCATTTCCATTGCAGTATTGTGAAGGAACCACCCTCACATATCACAAAATCCAGACCCAGAACCCTCTATGGTGCAGCAAAAGAGAACTCTGGAAGGAAAGCATTGTGGAGGGAAGGGATGATTTCCCTGGATCTGCTCACCTGAAATTCTGCTTTCACCATGCATCCAACCCTCATAGGTATGGCTGAACACAGAAACAAAACTGCTTTCCTTGGTTCCTCTTACCTTAGTTGACATTTTTAAAATGAACTTTACCAAAAGTGAGAAAGAACAGAAAGGGAATGAGTATCAGAAATACAAACAATATAAAAATAGTCATATTCCCAACATACAAATGTCTGATTCTGAGATCTGTCTCCCATTTTGTTACTGGGAGCTGACATGGAGTCACACGGACCTTGTTGGCTCTCTTCCACCCTGTTCTTACTGTGCTCAACCCTGGGACCTGTTTTCCCAAGCCCATTTTATTCTGGGGGAATAAAAGATGGTTCAAGTTTCCATTCAGAAGCTGCTTTCTGCCTTGGGGCATGCTTAATGGTGGTACTGGCAGGGGAAGGAGAAGCCCTTTGAGGTAGGGAAATGGACTTGACCTTTCCCAGCAGGCCAGCCTGAGTCTATTGCCTGGAGGGCAGTCTGGGTGCAGTGGGGAGGTTAGAGGCCTGTCATCTCCTTGCAATTCTGTCTTTGTCGTTTATTAATAAGCATAGTCATTTCCCAGCATCCTGATCCCAGAACTCCACCACGGCCATGTTCAAACCATAATCTTTCCCAGATCACTCAAGCCCTTCAGACCGCCTAGCTTAGTCTCCTTCTGCTTTGGCACTTTGATTAGTCTGTTGCCTCTTGATTACATTTTGCCTCTTCCTCTCTAGGCAGAGAGAGAAGAGGAAAGAAAGATAGTTTTAGCACCTGCATCTTCTGCTCCTGATACCCAGAGTTTCACTGTTCTCTGAATAAACTCCATATTTTCACACTCCATATTTTGTACATAAAATGTCCTTTGCCTGGAACACATAGCTCCCTAAGTTGTTCCCAGCTCTATGTGAATGTTCTGAGATGAAAGGAAAGTAGAAATAGGGCATGCTCGTCAGGAGCCCAGAGTGCCTGAGCAGGGGAGGTGGGGGACTTACCCAGAGCTCATGCACACTGGGCTTAACCAGAACTCAACGGGTCCCAGGGTTGACCACATTAAGAATAGGATGGAAGAGAGCCAACAAGGTCCATGTGACCCCATGTCAGCTACCAGTAACAAAAGGGGAGATAGATCTCAGGATCAGAGAGCCTCCTGGCACCTAGAAAGCACTCAGTAAGCTGTAGTGGCTTCTCCATTGATTATTAGTGGGCAAAACATAATCCCTGAAGATTTCTGTGTTCAGTTGGAATTCAGAAGGGAAAGCCATGAAGAGAGCCTAGATCAAGGAGTTTTACCCTTTGCCATCCTTGTAGGAACAGCTTGGGGTTTGGTTTGAATTGAAAGCTGTTACTGAGATATTTAAACTCTCTTCTCTGTGAGATAGTATTATCTTGTGTTCCAGGCCATCAGGAATCAAGCTAAGGCAAACCAGCCCCACTGGAAATATCACTAGCTGTGTGACAAGTCAGCCACCCTCCCCCTAGGTGTTAGTTTTCACATCTGAAGACCTAGGAGTTGGACTAGATAGTAGATAATCTCTTAACATTCCTTTCAGCTGGATGATCTGAAATGCCATGCAACTGTGAAGTGGCTTTAGAGATGTAGATCATTTATCTGAGCGGTGACATGAAAGGAGGCTGCGTATGTGCTTAGTCACTTCAGTGGTATCTGACTCTCTGTGACCCTATGGACCATGGCCTGCCAGGCTTCTCTGTCCTTGGGATTCTCCAGGCAAGAATACTGGAGTGGGTTGCCATTTCCTTCTCCAAAAGGAGGCTGCACTAGATGTTTAAATATACCTGTGTGCTTGTGTGCTAAGTTGCTTCAGTTGTGTCTGACTCTTTGTGACCCTATCGACTGTAGTCCACAAGGCTCCTCTGTCCATGGGATTCTCCAGGCAAGAAAATTGGAGTGGGTTGCCATGTCCTCCTCCAGGGGATCTTCCCAACCCAGGGATGGAACCCACATCTCTTATGTCTCCTTCACTGGCAGGTGGGTTCTTTACCACTAGCGCCACCTGGAAAACCCTGTTTAAATATACCTATGATATGAATATTAGGAAACTTGTTTAAGTGTAGTAGTTTTAGTACATTTTCCCTCTCAGTGCATTTTTTTAATTGAAGTATAGTTGATTTAAAAGTTACAGGTGTGCAATACAGGGATTCACAGTTTTAAAGGTTGTACTCCATTTATAGTTATTATAAAATATTGGCTGTATTCCCTATACTGAACAATATATCCATATAGCTTATTTATTTTATACATAGTTTGTAACTCTTAACCCCCCTACCCCAATCCTGCCCTTCCTCGTTTCTCTCTCCCCTCTGGTAACCACTAGTTTGTTCTCTATATATGTGGGTCTGTTTCTTTTTTGTTAAATTCACTTCGTTTCATTTTTGATTTTACATATAAGTGATTTTATACAGTATTTTATTTTTCTTTCTGACTTACTTTACTTAGCATTATGTCCTCCAAGACCAACCATGCTACAACAAATGGCAAATTTTCATTCTTATTTATGGCTGAATAGTATTCCATTGTATGTCGATAGCACATCTTTATTCATCTGCTGAGGGACATTTAGGTTGCTTCCATATCATGGCAATTGTAAATAATGCTGCTGTGAACATTGGTGAGCATGTATCTTTTCAAATTAGTGTTTGGGTTTACATCCAGGAGTGGAATTGCTGAGTCATATGGTAAGTCTACTTTTAGTATTAATGAGAAACCTCCATACTGTTTTCCACAGTGACTGCACCAATTTACATTCCCACCAACAGAGTACAAAGGTTCCCTTTTCTCCACATCCTAATCAACATTTGTTGTATTCTTTTTGATCATAGCTATCTGACAGGGTTGAGGTGATATCTCATTGTGATTTTGATTTGCATTTTCCCGGTGATTAGCAATGTTGAACATCTTTCCATGTGTCTGTTGGCCATTTGCATGTCCTCTTTGGAAAAATGTCTATTGAGTTCTACTCATTTTTTAATCACGTTGTTTAGGTTTTTTTTTTTTTGATGTTGAGTTGTATGAGCCGTTTCTCTATTTTGGATGTTAGCCCCTTGTCAGTTATATCATTTGCAAATATTTTTTCCAATTCAGTAAGTTCTGCTTTCTTTTTGTTAATGGTTTCCTTTGCTGTTCAAGAGGCTCTAAGTTTAATTAGGTCCTATTTGTTTATTTTGCTTTCTCAATGCGTTTTGAAAGCCCCATCAGAAAGTGAAATTAGAATTGGGAGAGAGACGCTTACACGTTCTATGGCATACATTTACCCATGATCATCACTAGATGGCACCCTTGTATTAGTAAAGAGATACACAGCCCTTAAGGCCTCCTGGAGGATGTCTAATAAAAATAGACAGTAGTGAATCAATAGCTGAAACTGAGGAATGAGCAAGTTAACAAGAGAAAAGAGAAGTGGATGTTTTTCCATCACTGTCTCATGACTTGATCATTAATATTTTAGGTAATGAAAAGCTGAAACTTCCTGCATTGCCCTGGAAATTCTCTTATAAATATTTAATTATAGGCACCAGGTACCTTTAAAATTAAAAATTAGCTTAATTAAAAAGCTAGAGGAAACGAAAGTATTTTAGAAGATCTCTGGTCAGATGGTTTGCGAGAGTCTGAAGTCAATAAACCTTCCACTTATGTTCTTAGCTTCAAAAGCAAAGTTAGTCCAGCAAAGCTGAAAATACCATCTAGTGACCGAGTTAACTCCATTGAACCAAAAAGTGAAAGTTTAGCAAAAAAATTCCTTGGCTTGTGAGTCCATGTTAGGAGTTAAATGGTAAATGTTGTGTTAGTGAAGGAAGCAAGAACACTTTGGAATATCTGTATGATATAGTATGTCTGACTTTTATAGTCTGTACAGCTTTCCTGGGAAAGGAATTTTTTCCTCTTCATAGTGAACATCTTTCCACTAGAATTTTTCTTTTAATAACAGTTCCTACCTCACTGTGTTCTTTCAGTTAGTAGTCTACTTGAGATTCACCCATTTCTTCACATGGTTTGAAAGTTCATTCTTGGTTATTCCTGAATAGTATTCCACTGTATGAATGTACGGTTTGTTTATCTGTTTACCTATTGAAGGACTCTTGATTGCTTCCAGTTTGGGATGGTTATGGATAAAAGTGCTGTGAATATTTGTATGCCGGTTTTTGAAGGGATGCATACATCCTACTTCATGTTTACTGTCAACGTATAAAATTCAATATTTATCTATAAGCTTGTTCTAGATTTTTTTTTAATCTTTTATATCCTAACTTATGTTTTGTCTGAGTGATCCATCTTGCACTGAGTGGTAATGTTAAAGTGTCTACTTATTAATGTGTTTCCAGTTTTCCTGCCTTCTATAGCTTCTACTTTAACAAAGATAGTTGCTTTATTATTTGGTAATATATATTTGTAACTGTTGTAACTTCATTGTGAGTTACGGCTTTTGCACTTAAAAAAATGTCTTTTATGTGTGGCCTTTCTGAATCACTTTTGTATCAGCATAGAGTTGGATCTTGTTTTGTGACCCAGTTTGAAAATCTCTTTTCCTTTAGTAGGTGAATTAAATGCATTTACAGTTATCCATAGGACAACTTGTTTGGTGTTACTTTGTTGCATTTTTGTTGTAATTGCTACATACATTATTATTATTACATTTACCTACAGGATATGTTTTCTTTGCTTTTTAAAATATTTATTTTGGCATTTATAAGGTTTTGCAGTTGTTCTAGGGGTTACTTTTGTATTTATACCTTTCTAAAGGCCCTTAGTTCTCTGTATTCTTATTTAACCTGTTCCTGTCTGGTTTGTCAGGTTTTAAAGATTTGTTTTTACTCTCACCTATTGCCCGTGCAGTCAGGAAGCTTATCTACCTTCTTTTTTCCCCACTCCCTTCCCCTCCCATTTTTTTACTTGAATTATTTCTACTTTGTCAGAACCTGTAACATTAGGAGCCTGGCGGGCTGCAGAGAGTCAGACACAGGTGAGCACAATGACAATAACATTTACATAGTCTTCCCCCACCCCCACCCCATCTGTTCTTTGTTTTAGTTCACACTTTAAAATATCAAATGTTTACTGTCTGTCTTTCTCCCTAAGTTTTCTGTTACCTTTTAGTTGAATGAAATTTACCCTCTTGTAGTGTCAGGAACTAGGAAGGGTCTGAGGTTTTACCCTACTTATAAGTTAGCTGGTTACTGTTTCATGGATGGTGGCAGCATGTAGTGGTCTGTGTTTTAGGAGAGGACCATGGAACTTGGGGAACCTATTGCTTTTATGGTAGGTAGAAGCAGACTTGCTCTTTGTTTTAAGGGTAGACACTACCTTATCCCTCAGGGTTACTCCATGCAAACACAAACCTAAGAAATGACCTGGGTTAAAAGCAGTCAGGCCTTGCCCTTTTGGCAGGTGTATTCAGGGATGCTCAAGGCTCATGGCAGATTGCCTTTCCCAAAAAGTAGATTCTCAAGAAGAGCTTGTGGGCACAGTGTTTCCCTAGTTCATATATGTTTAAGACTTTTTATAACCTTGATATTTAAAGGGCTAATTTGTTCAATAGACAATCCCTAGTGTACACTTTCTTCCCTTGAATTTCTTAAAAATGCTGCTCCATTATTGCCTTGCTTCTATGTTTCTCCTGGGAAGTCTGATATCTTGCCCTTTTAAGATATTTTGTCTTTTTATCTGAAAACCATAAGGATTTTGTTTCCACCTTTATTGAGATATTAAAAAATATGTGTATTTATAGTACACAGTATGGTTTTAGTATATATATACATTGTTAAATGATTGCCACACTCATACTAATTAACATATCTATTACCTCACAGTTATTCTTTTTTTTGGTAGTGAGAACATTTAAGATTATTCTCTTAGCAGATTTCAGATACACAGTATACTATTATTAACTAGTCACCATACTGTACATTCGGAGAAAGCAATGGCACCCCACTCCAGTACTCTTGCCTGGAAAATCCCACGGACGGAGAAGCCTGGTGGGCTGCAGTCCATGGGGTCGCTAAGAGTCGGACACGACTGAGCTACTTCACTTTCACTTTTCCCTTTCAGGGACTGGAGAAGGAAATGGCAACCCACTCCAGTATTCTTGCCTGGAGAATCCCAGGGACGGCGGAGCCTGGTGGGCTGCCGTCTGTGGGGTCACACAGAGTCGGACACGACTGAAGCGACTTAGCAGCAGCAGCAGCATACTGTACATTAGTTCTCCAGAACTTATTCATCCTGCACAACTGAATCTTTGTATTCTTAGACCAGCATCTCCCCTTTTCTCCCTTCCCACAGCTCTCAACAACTACCATCCATTTTGTTCTTTGCTTTTGTGAGTTTGACTTTTCTTAGATTCCACCTGTTAGTGAGATCGTGGAGTAGTTCTTTCTTGCCTGGCTTATTTCACTTAGCTTAGTGTCCTTCAGGTTTACCTAGGTTGTCCAAATAGCAACTTCCTGTTTTAAGGCTGGATAATAAATAGGTGTGTATCACATTCACTTTGTTCATTTATCCATCGATAAACACTTAGATTGATTAAATATCTTAGCTGTTGTGAATGTTTCTGCAATGAACAAGGAAGTGCAGACATCTCCTCAAGATACTGATTTCATATCCTTTGGATGCATACCCAGAGGTGGCTTCACTAGATCATATAGTTATTCTATTTAAAATTTTTTGAGGAACCTCCATACTATTTTCTCTAATGGCTATACCAATTTATATTCCTATCAACAGTGTGTAAGAGTTCTGTTTTCTTCACATCCTTGCCAGCACTTGTTATGTTTTGGCTTTTTTATAACAGCTATTCTAATAGGTATGAGGTATAGGTATCTCATTGTGGTTTTGATTTGCATTTCCCCAATGATTAGTGGTAAGCTTTTTTCATATACCTGTTGGCTATTTGGGGAGAAGGCAATGGCAACCCACTCCAGTACTCTTGCCTGGAATATCCCATGGATGGAGGAGCCTGGTAGGCTACAGTCCATGGGGTCGCTAAGAGTCGGATGTGACTGAGCGACTTCACTTTCACGTTTCACTTTCATGCATTGGAGAAGGAAATGGCAACGCACTCCAGTATTCTTGCCCGGAGAATCCCAGGGACAGGGGAGCCTGGTGGGCTGCCGTCTATGGGGTCGCACAGAGTCAGCCACAACTGCAGCGACTTAGCAGCAGCAGCATTGGCTATTTGTATGCCTTCTTTTGAGAAATGCCTATCCAGGTCCTATGTCCATTTTCTGTTTTGGTGTTTGTTTTCTTGCTATTGAATTGAGTTCCTTATATATTTTGGATATTAGCTCCTTATCAAATATATTATTTGCAGACATTTTCTCCTATTAGGCAGGTTGTCTTTTCATTCTGTTTATCATTTCTTTTGCTGTGCAGAAACTTTTTAATTTGATGCAGTCCCATTTGTCTTTTTTTTATTTTGCTGCCTATACTTTGGGAGTTATATCCAAAAAATAATCCCCCAGACCAATGTCAAGAAGCTTTTCCCATATGTTTTCTTTTTTTAATTTTTATTTATTGATTGATTTAATTTTTTATTTTTTAGTTGTAGTGGATCTTTGCTGTTCACTTGGGCCTTCTCTAGTTGAAGCAGATGGGGACTACTCTTCACTATTGTGGCAGGCTTCTCATTGCTGTGGCTTTTCTTGTTGTGGAGCACAAGCTCTAGGTGCATGGGTTTCAGTAGTTGCAGTGCATGGGCTCTGTAGTTGTGGCACACACACCTTAATTGCTCCATCGCATATGGGATCTTCCCAGACTAGGGATCAAACTGGTGTTCCTTGCGTTGCAAGGCAGATTCTTAACCACTGAATCACCAGGAAAGCCCTCCCTGTGTTTTCTTATAGTGGCTTTACAGTTTCAGATCTTATATTCTATTGTCTTTGATCTGCCTTGAGTTGACGTTTTACATGGCCTGAGATAAGGGTCCAGTTTTATTCTCCTACATGTGAACATAACAGTTTTCTCAGCACTGTCGTTAGAGAGACTGTCCTTTCCCCATTATGTGTTGTTGGCAACTTTTTCAAAGATCTGTTGACCATAAATGTGTGGATTTATTTCTGGGCTGTCTGTTCTGCTCCATTGGTCTATATGTTTCTTTTTATGCCAGTATCATGTTGTTTTGGTTACCAGAGTTTTATGGTATGTTTTGAAATCCAGGTATGTGCTGCCTCCAACATTGTATTTTGTTTGTTTGTTTGTTTTTTGTTTGGAGTTGGGTGGTTGGCTCAAGATTGTTTCAGCTTTTCAGGGTCTTTTGTGGTTCCATATGAATTTTAGGATTTTTGTTTTCAATTTCTGTAAAAAAATGCCATTAGAATACTGCAAGGAATTGTATTGAATCTATAGATCATTTTGGGTAGTATGGACATTTTAACAATATTAATTCTTCCAGTCCATGAATGCAGGATATCTTTCCATTTATTTGTGTCTTCAGTTTCTTTTATCAGTGTCTTATAATTTTTAGTGTACAAATCTTGTATCCCTTTGGTTAAATTTATTTTGAAGTACTTATATATGTTTTGATGCTACCATAAATGGGATGATTTTTTAATCCCTTTTTTGTATAGTTCATTATTAATTAATGAACTATTAATTAGTAATCAGTTAATTATTATTAACTGATTTTTCTATGTTGGTTTTGTGTCCTACAGCTTCACTGAACAGTTTTGTTTTGGTGAAGTGTAGAGTTTTCTATATACAAGATCATGTAATTGCAAACAATAACAGTTTTCCTTTTCCTTTCTGATTTGGATGCCTTTTGTTTCTTTTTCTTACATAATTGCTCTGGCTAGGACTTCCAGTACTATATGGAATAGAAATGGTGAATGCTGGCATCTTTGTTCCTTATCTTAGAGGAAAAGCTTTCAACTTTTCACCATGGAATATGATGTTAGCTGTTGGTTTGTCATATATGGCCTTTATTATGTTGAGATACATTCCTTCTGTACCTAATATGTTGAGATTTTGTCATGAAAAGGTTTTGAATTTTGTCAAATGCTTTTTTGCATCTGTTGAGATGACCATATGATTTTTATCTCTCATTTTATTAATATGGTATATCACATTTATTGATTTGCATATATTGAACCATTTTACATTCCGGGTATAAATCCCACTTGATATAAATCCCATGTATGATCCTTTTAATGTGCTTTTGAATTTGGTTTGCTAGTATTTATTGATAGTATAATAATAGTGTTATTATTTTTGCATCTGTGTTCATCAGAAATATTGGCCTGTTATTTTATTTTCTGAGTTTAGAACTATTCACTTCTTTTTCAGTTTTTTGGAAGTTTGGGAAAGTCTCATATTAATTCTTTTTTAAATGTTTGGTAAATTCACTAGTAGAGCCATCAGGTCTTGGGCTTTTCTCGTTTGGAGGTATTTGATTACTGATTTGAATCTCCTTACTCATTATTGGTTTGCTCAGATTTTCTATTTCTTCTTGATTAAGTCTTGATAGCTTGTATTTCTAGGAATTTATCCATTTCTTCTAGGATGTCTAGTTGTTGGCATATAAGTGTTTGTAGTAGTCTTTTATGATCTTTTGTATTTCTGTGGTATACATTTATAATTTTATTTATTTGAGTATTCTTTCTTTTTTTTTTCATAGTTTAGCTAAAGATTGGTCAATTTTATCTTTAAAAAAGCCTAACTATTAGTTTCATTCATCTTTTCTACTGTTTTTCTAGTCTCTATTTGATCTATTTGCTTTGATCTTTATTATTTCCTTCCTTCTGCTAACTTTGGTCTTAGTTTGTTCTTATTGTAGTTCCTTGAGGTATAAAGTTAGGTTGTTTAAGATCTTTCTTAATGTAAGCACTGTTGCTAACTCTTCTCTCTTAGAACTACCTTTGCTGCATCCCATAAGTTTTGATATGTTGTGTTTTCATTTTTATTAGTTTCAAGGTATTTTTTTTTAATTTACGTTTTGATTTCTAATTTGCCAGTTTTATTCCTGTTATTGGTTCTAACTTGATACCATTGTGGTTGGAAAAGATACTTGATATGATTTTAATCTTCTCTCTTTTTTTTTTTTTGTATTTAAAGTCTAATAGGTTTACTACAGTATACCTTCAAGTTGACAGTTGCAGGGCAATTTCCCAGGTACCCAGTAGCCTCTTTTGATATGTAATTCAGACCTTCTTTTATTTCTGAGAAGTTTTCCTTAATTACCTTATAAAATTTTAGTTCTGTTTCATTCTTCTGTTTTGCTTTTTCAGGGACTCCAGATACATGTAGGTTAGATTTTGTTTGCCTCCCCTTTTCAGCCACTTTCTCTCTTATCCCTTTCACTTTATTTAACTTCATTTTTATTCTCTTGGTTGTTTTGCTTCCTTTTCTAAAGTGTCTTTTGTTTACTTTTCATTTGAATCTATTCTCCTTTGATCACCTTGAAATTTAAGTAGTCTTTTGTTCATGTATCATTTTGTTTTTCTCTTCCATTTCTGTCTCGAGTTCAACTTTTGTTTCACCTCTGCCTGCTTTGGCTCATTTCTGTTCTTAGTTTTTGAACTTCTGATTAAAAATAATTTTTCATATACTCCACTGCTTATTTAAGGGTATTCAGTTTGGAGTGTTATATTAAAGTTTCCTTTGTGATTTTTTTTTTTTGAGTGCATTTTCATTAGCTAAAATATTTGCTCTTTTTTTTCTTCTGATAGTAGTTTCGTGTAGTTGTAGATTGCTTTCATATATTCATTTTGTGGATAGTGTTGGAAGTTTGGTTTGGTTTATAAGATTACTAGCTTGAGAGCTTTCTTGGTGGCTCAGTAGTAAAGAATCCGCCTGCCAACATAGGAGACAAAGGTTCGATCCCTGGTCTGGGAAGATTCCACATGCTACAGAGCAGCTAAGCTTGTGTGCTACAGTTATTGAGCCTGTGCTCTAGAGCCCAGGAACCACAACTACTGAGCCGTCGCACTGCAACTACTGAAGCCCGCACATCTAGAGCCTGTACTCAGCAACAAGAGAAGCCGCAGCAATGAGAAGCAGCTGCACAACAACTGGAGAGTAGCTTCCACTCACTGCAGCTGGAGAAAAGCCCCGAGCAGTAATGAAGACCCTGCACAGCCTAAATAAATAAATAACATTTTTAAAAAGATTATTAGCTTAAGAACACTTTTATCTGTAAACATAGTGAAGTGCAGTCTCTTCAAAGGATGGGTTTTTGTTTGAGGAGGTAAGTAGGAATAGGAAGTGTATGCCTGTCAATTGTTTTGAGCTCTCATTTGTGTTACAGGAGTACAGATTTCCTCCTGTCTCTTTCCTCCTTCACCATCTACTCACCAGAAGACATCTCTCCTTTCCTTTTTTACCCATTTCTTGCCCAGAAGTAATGTCTTTTTGAGGTTGCCACTCGAACCCCGCACACAACTAATTCCCTTCTCTGTCATCAATGTTCTAATTGACAAGGTGTTTTTCTCAGTGTTTGTATAGTTAGGGTGGACTGCCTCTTCCTGGGGGAGTTTTTAGCTCAAATTTAAGCCCTCAATTACTCTCTCTTTGCTAACATGCCATTTTTCCAAGCTCACTTTCCATAAAAATTTGCATTGGAAGCTCAAGACATGCCTCTGCTGGAATTTGGTGTTTATACTTCTACTTACATGTGATTCAAGCCTGTAGTCATCTATATATAACTTTTAGTTGTGCTGAGGGTATAGATTTCATATAGTTTTATTTGTTGCTGATGGTCCATATAGATTTTCGGCGGATGTATAGAATTCATTATATAGACATATTATGATTTTTAAATCAGTGCTCTGTTTGTTGAATATTTAAAATATGCAAATGACTGCATCTGTAGCTAAATCTATACACAACTGTGATTAGTCTCTATGGATAAATTTATAGAAATAAGTCAAAGATAACATCATATTTCAAGGCTTTTGTTTCCCATTGCCCTTCAGAAAACCTCCCAGCATTTATTGAGTTTCTGCTGGGTGACAGGCATTGCCCTGACTAAAGCACTGAGAGTACAACTCTCAACAGACCCTGTCCTATTCTTGAGACAGGGTTCAAAGGGGCATGGAAGCACAAGAGAGCTGACAGTGCTTTTTGGAACCCTTTCCTAGTGGAGGCAAATTCACCTCTGTCTTCACAGAATAATTCCCCAGCTTTCTTACCTTCATGGAAACCTCACTCTCCCTAAGGACAGCACTACCCTTTCTGCTCCTGAAAGTGGGGCTGTTCACTCTTTCACGTGCCCATCCTCTGTCCTAGCTCACTTCCTGTGCCTTAGGTCACAGGCACCTGCCCTTAGATTCTTTCACGGACTCTCTTTTCTCCCTGTGTCCCTCAAATATTGATATTCCTTGTGCTTTGGTTCTTAGCCTTCTTCTTCCCTTGTGCAGTTTCCCTCCTTGACCTCACCATACCTTCCCTGTAGCTGCATTGGCTCCCACCTATTCTCTTCTGGGCCAGACCCATCTTCTGACTTTCCAACCCAGCTGCTCAATTGATCATCACCACTTGGTTACTCTCTGCACACCACAAACTCAACATGTGTAAAGCTTAACTCGTCATTTTATCTCAGACCTGCTTTTTCTCCTATTCTCTGGATCTGTTAGTGACATTCCCAGTTTCTACTAGATGCCTAATCAAAGCTCAAACCAGTCAATCCTAAAGGAAATCAACTCTGAATATTCATTGGGAGCACTGATGCAGAAGCTGAAGCTCTAATACTTTGGTCACCTGAGCTAAGAGCCAACTCACCGGAAAAGACCTTGATGCTGGGAGAGACTGAGGGCATGAGGAGAAGGGGGTGACACAGGATGAGATGGTTGAATGTCATCATTGACTCAATGGATATGAGCAAACTTTTGGGAGGTAGTGAAGGACAGGGAAGCCTGGCATGCTGCAGTCCATTGGGTTGCAAAGAGTCGAACAGGACTGAGCTACTGAAGAACAAGCCATGACTCCCCTGCTGCTTTGCCTTTTACACCATTTATCCCCATCCCCCACAGTCTCTTGCTCTCTTGCTCTTGGTCTCACTCTTGCTCTTTTCCTTGAAGGAAAATTGTTTCTCTGTTTTTCCGTATTTTTGTTCTCTGTGCTCTCATGTCTTACTCTTAAATCTCTCTACTCTTCTTTCTCTTCTTCCTTGCCTTTTCTTCCTCCTCTTCTTGCTCATTTTCTCCATTTCTCTTTTTCCACCCTCTTCCACATTTGTTCCTTCTGCATTTCCTGTTTTCAGCCTCTCCTCGGCCCTCATTGCCCAGGTATGGTCATGCCTCTGCTCTTCTTCCTTGAGAGAATTTGAGTTAGGATGAGACAGCTTGCAGCCAGAGTACTATTTTTAAGCTTGAGGCAGGGGAGAATAGTGTGGGCAAAGTATCAAATCTTTCGAGACTAGAAGCCAACTTACTGTTTTCTCCTTTCCCTTCTACAACAAGAGGTACACTAGTGTTTGTCTCCTGGGCATACACGGGTTTCCAAATAACAGCTCTGGAGTGTCTTTGAAAGCCACAGTTAAAAACACTGGTGTAAGAAACACCCCCAGAAAGGCTTCACTCTGATAAAAGAGACCTAAATGATTAGGAATGAGGACTTTAAAGGAATGTCAATCAGTGGGCATCAGCTAATCTTGGTGTATGTGATGGTGGCTCTTTTTCACAGCCTTCTTGAGATTTGGTTCATCTTTAGCTTTTCTCACAGTTGTAACCTTGAGATGCACAACTAACAATTCCAGGAGGCAGTTGAGTTGAATAAAGAGTGTTTTGAACTTCTAAGTTATTCTGTTAATGACAGCTACTCAGAAAGGAATCAGGAGTCTATAAATAATGACAGATTGGCACCTTGAATAGACTGTTAGGAATCAAATAGACAGCTTGTTCTTATGATAGATTTTTGGAGCTGGATGTATTATTTCTTTATTGACTTACAAGAAAAGAGAAAAAGTAAAGAGTATGTGACAGCTTAAGGCAGGAATAATCTTTCTACATGTATGTTTAATATATATTGTTTAATTTCTTAATAAGTAAATAGGGTAGCTTTTGAAGGGACATTGGGGATATGTTGCTCTACCCTTCTGCAGTGATTAAAATGGGGTTACTGTTTGCAGGGAATGAGCAGATACTCAAAATATTATTAATTTATGATTACATATAATTATGTAATTACATATTACATGTAGTTACAAATATATGTGCATATATTAAGTTATATGTATGTTATATATATATAGCAGACATTGTATATGTATATACATAGTTACATATAATTATAGATATATAGTTATACAATTTGTGTAATTATGTAATTACACATTAATTACACCAATTGTTATATTTTTATACAAAATGTATCAAAATATAATTTTATATTGAAAACATGGTTCTATGTTTACTGATACATTAAAACTACCCCAAAACCAAGTGACTTAAAACCACAAACATGTGGTATCTCATGGTTCTATGTGTCTGGAATTCAAAAGCAGCTTAGTGGGGTGGTTCTGGCTCAGTCTCTCGCAGTTACAGTCTGATGCCAGCAAGGACTACAGTCATCTAAGACTTGACTGGAACAGAAGGCTGTGCTTCTAAGATAACTCACTCACATGGCTATTGGCAGGAGACCTCAGTTACTCACCACTTGGTCCTCTCCATATAGGGCTGCTGTAAAGTCCCTTATGATGTGGCAGCTAGTGTCCCCCAGAGTAGATGATCTAAAAGAGAAGGCAAAGAGGAAGCCACAGTGCTTCTTATGATCTAGTCCCTAACATCACACACGATTACTCCTATTTTTTTCTTTTTGTTCAAAGCAAAGCACTAAGTCTATCCCACACTCAAAAGGAGGAAAAGTAGGCTACCTCTTAAAGGGAGGAGTATCAGAGAATGTGTGGGCATATTTTAAAACCATACGTGGGTTTGTTTTATTTGATTTTCTCTTTCCTCTGATTGGAGATGGTGTAGCTTGGTAGTTAAGAGCATGGACTGTGGAGCCAGACTGCCTGGTTTTGGTTCTGGTTGTACTACTTATTGTAGTGCAAGTTACGTATCTTCTTTGGACCTTGGTTCCCTTCATCTATACAATGAGAAAAATAATAGTACCTACTTCATAGGAATTGCGAGAAGTAAATTAGTTTAATATAAGTAAAGGATGTAGAACCATAGTTGATGCATAGAATATTCTCAGGTAATAGATTTTCATATTACTGTTGTAGTTTGAACAACATAGCCTAGTTTCTGTCTCCTTTTGCTTCCATATAATTTAAAATAAATCATGTCCTAACAGATACCACCTAATACAGATTTGCTGGTCATTTTGGCAAGTACTTTGGGAATATATGGCAGGAGCAAAATAAGCTGGTGCCTTATTTTATATATAGTGTGGACTCTACCTATAGTAGAATAGCCTGTGAGGGCTTTAGCTTCATAAAGACACACCATAAGGAAATGGCATCCCTCTTTATTCTGACACTCTAACCTTGAAAGGGTTTTCTCCTAAACTTTAAAGTTATCTACTTTGGGATGTATGATCTGTGTTCGTTATTCTTAGGGTTCATTCACATATTCATCCCATAAATATTTACTAAGTATCTTTGGAGGTCGAAGCAAACTGATTCTTCATAGTACCTTGCTTACTGTGGAGTATCAAGTAGCTCTCTGAAGTTTATCTCCCTTCGTATAATATTTTCATCTTAGATCTGTGGCTGATTTGTTTAGATAGAGTATGGTGCTTATGGATAGAGTTTTTCCTTGAAGTAATCTCTATAGAGGGAATAGGCTAATTACATTTCCGACGCAGTTGAAGAAAAATGGTTTAAGGGCAACCAACTCTTTATGATAGCTAAATACTTCAGTAAATACTGCATTTATATCTGCTAGATCTCGACCTGGCATTGAGTTGCCCTGGTTCCAGAAAGATGTTTTTGTAAGATGTTTTTAAAAGATGCTCATGAATACCACATGTCAAAATTGCAAAAGAGCAAAAGAGAGCAGATTTTTTTTTGCTTTTGTTTTTGGACATTAAGTATTAGTGGGTTTTTTGTGTTTGTTTTTTTTTTTTTTTGAGATATGAACTTAGGTTTAGAGATGATTTAGGAAATCATTGACCAGAAGGAAATATTACACCGAAGTTCACCATCTTCTTTCTTACAGATGCCATTAGTCTTCATGACTGGAAAAGTATAATTGGAATAACTTCTTTTTAAAAGTGTTACCTTGTCCTGCACTTTGTTGTTGTTGTTCAGTCCATAAGTCAAGTCCAACTCTTTGTGACCCCATTTACTACAGCAAGCCAGTCTTCCCTGTCCTTCACAATCTCCCAGAGTTTGCTCAAACTCACGTCCGTTGAGTCAGTGATGCCATCCAACCATCTATCTCATCTTCTGTTGCCCCCTTCTGCTCATGCCCTCAATCTTTCCCAGCATCAGGGTGTTTTCCAATGAGTTGGCTGTAAACATCAGATGGCCAAAGTATTGGCGCTACAGCTTCAGTATCAGTCCTTCCAATGAATGTTCAGGATTGATTTCCTTTAGGATTGACTGGTTTGATCTCCTTGCTGTCTAAGGGACTCTCAAGAGTTCTCCAGCACCATAATTTGAAAGCATCAGTTCTTCAGCACTCCACTTTCTTTATGGTCCAACTCTCACATCTGTACATGACTACTGAAAAAACTATTAGCTTTGATTATACGAACTTTTGTCAAAAAAGTGAAGTCTCTGCTTTTTAATATGCTGTCTAGCTTTGTCATAGCTTTTCTTCCAAGGAGCAAGCGTCTTTTAATTTTGTGGCTGCAGTCATCTGCAGTGATTTTGGAGCCCAAGAAAATAAAACCTGTCACTGTTTCCACTTTTTCCCCATCTGTTTGCCATGAAGTGATGGGACCAGATGCCATGATCTTAGTTTTTTGAATGTTGAGTTTTAAGCCAGCTTTTTCACTCTCCTCTCTCACCTTCATCAAGAGGCTCTTCAGTTCCTCTGCATATCTGAAGTTGTTGATGTTTCTCCCAGCAGTCTTGATTCCAACTTGTGCTTCATCCAGCCCAGCATTTTGCATGATGTACTCTGCATATAAGTTAAATAAGCAGGCTGACAATACACAGCCTTGACATACTCCCTTCCTAATTTTGAACCAGTCCATTGTTTCATGTCCAGTTCTAACTGTTGCTTCTTGGCCTGCATACAGGTTTCTCAAGAGACAGGCAAGGTAATCTGGTATTCTCATCTCTTCAAGAATTTTCCACAGTTTGTTGTGATCCACACAGTCAAAAGCTTTAGCATAGTCAATGAAGCAGAAGTAGATATTTTTCTGGAATTCCCTTGCTTTCTCTGTGATCCAGCAGACGTTGGCAATTTGATCTCTCCTTCCTCTGCCTTTTCTAAATCTAGCTTGTACATCTGGAAGTTCTTGGTTCACATACTGCTGAAGCCTAGCTTGAAGGATTTTGAGCATTACCTTGCTAGCATGTGAAATGAGCACAACTATTTAGTAGTTTGAACATTCCATTGGTATTGCCTTTCTTTGGGATTGGAATGAAAACTGACCCTTTCCAGTCCTGTGGCCACTGCTGAGTTGTCCAAATTTGCTGGCATATTGAATGCAGCACTTTCACAGCATCATCTTTGAGGATTTGAAATGGCTCAACTGGAATTCCATCACCTCCACTAGCTTTGTTCATAGTAATGCTTCCTAAGACCCACTTGACTTCACACTTCAGGATGACTGGCTCTAGGTGAGTGACCACACCATCGTGGTTATCTGCATACTTAAGACCTTTCTGTATAGTTCTGTATATTCTTGCCACCTCTTCTTAATCTCATCTGGTTCCACTAGGTCCTTGCTATTTCTGTCCTTTATTGTGCCCATCTTTGCGTGACATGTTCCCTTGGTATTTCCAATTTTGTTAAAGAGATCTCTAGTCTTCCCATTCTGTTGTTTTCCTCTGTTTCTTTGTATTGTTCACTTAAGAAGGCTTTGTTCTCTCTCCTTGCTGTCCTCTGAAACTGTGCATTCGGCTGGATATATCTTTCCCTTTCTCCTTTGCATTTTTATTCTCTTCTTTTCTTAGCTATTTATAGGGCCTCCTCAAACACCCACTTTGCCTTCTTGCGTTTCTTTTTCTTTGGGATGGTTTTGACTTCTTAAGTCTACCCAAATTCCCTTCAGATTTTGAGTTTGTTTTCTCAGCTGTAAAAAAAGAGGATATTTGTAGAATTGCATTTGGCTGTACATGACAGAATTGTGACTACTGTGCATTAGCCAAATAGAAGTTTCTTTTTCCCATATAACAAGAAATCTGTCTTTCTGCTCTTACCATTCATGAAGATGTGTCACTTTTGTCTTGGTGTGTGTGGTCCTATAGTTGTAATATGGCTCTTATGATAAGTTATGTGGTGTCATGTCATTACAGGCAGAAGGTGGCTGCAGGCACAAAGTGGCTGCACAGCAAGGCTTTCCAGAAATAGTTTATTTTTCATTGGTCAGGACTTTGTCACATGCTTCCTTCAACTGCAGAGGTTTCCAAAGAAGCTAGTGTTTTAGCATGGTACACTGCTATTCCACATAAGATCAGTGCTTTGTTAGTAATAAAAAGAGGAAAATCTCAGTGAATAATCAACTAGTGGTGGTTGCCACAAAGGATTCGAATGGTTGCTTTAGTCTTGAGCCAGTAGAGTGATCCATGAGTCCATCCACTTGGCAGCAGAATATAGTAATATTAGAGTACTTGATGTGAATAATCAATCTGCTTTATATTTTAATGTTGAATTTGAAAAGCATAAACACAGGTTGGTTTACCCCTAGATCATATTCAATATGAATGGTCATAATTCTCAGTATCCCTAAGTAATACAGATGGTCATAAATCTCAGTAATGACCTTGTACATGATCAACTCCTCCTGCCAAAGTCTTCATTAGAATAGGAGGTACCTGAATAAACTCTTTCAAAAGCTGTTTTCAACTTGGATTTTTTATTATATTATATATATATATTTTTTTTGCCAAAATAATTGTAAATCAGTTGTGTGTGAAAACAATGCAGGGGGAATAGGGTTTCCTATTGTTTTGTTTGAATTTCTACCCATTTTTATTTTTAACAGAATTTGTACTAGGGTGGCTATTAAGTCCTGTCTTGATGACATTTTTAAGTGAAAAGGCTTATTTCTATATAAAAGTAACACATGTATATTCTTTTAAAGGTCAGCTATTTAATACTGAAAGACGTAAAGAAGAAAGTAAAAATCACTTTAATCTATTTACCCAGAAATAGTTATCATTACATTTTGATATACATTTTTATACACATAAAGTATTTGTATTTTAGGATAATGTGTTTTAGATATTTAGGTAATATATTTTGGAATTATTTGTGAGCATAGTACAGTGTAAATATCTCTTGACACAGTTTGGAAGACTGAGTAAGGAATTTCATTTCAAACTTGAAAAAGTAAATGAAAGTTACTATTTAATTTTCATTATTCATAGCTGGAAAATTTTAAGTAATATTTCTGGAGAAGTCTGGCATTAATAAATCCTCACTAACTTTGACTTATAACAAGAAATAAAAGGTTCTGCTCTGAGCCTAGGATTTCCGTATTCCCCTTAAGTCCATTTATTTATTTGGGAGGTTCACAATTGAAATATATTCAGGTTAATAGCAGATAATTGACATGAAAATTGAACTTTTTTTTTTTTTTTACAATGACCATTTAAAGTTCTGTGTAGGTTGGGTCTTTTTGTACCCGAGCATTCATTTGCCTATCGTTTTCATGCTGCAGATATATTCCACCTCTCAAGTTAAATTTAGCTGAGGAATTGTTAGGTTCAGGTTATAATTGCTCTTTATCTTCTCTTCACTTTCCCAGCCTCTGCAGTACTTTGACAAGCTTCACTCCTGCAAGCAGTGTTTTCAGTGTGTGTCTTTTATGCACTGAAGACAGGCTTTTTCCATGTTCTGCTGGCCTCCTACTCAGTGAATGCCACCACCGCCTCCACCCCCGCATTAGTGCAGGAGTGGGAAATAGAGCTGGGCAGAGTCATTGAACTTTTAACATCTACTGTATGAACAGCCCTCAATAGACCCTTTCTTTTATCCTTCTTAGACCTCTTGCTTACAGTAAGAGTCAAGTTACCCCCAAATGGTTCTTACTGCCTTGATTATGAGCTCAAGGTTCAAAAAGCTGGGCTTTCATTTAAGTATGGGTAACAGAGTGAAAATACTATGTTTTCCATTTAAATGCCACCTTAACATTATTTATTGGACAAATAACATTATAAATATAACAATGGAATTCATTTTAATGAAAAGAAAAAATGCCCTAAATTCTGCAATTCTGGTCAATAATTTTGTTTTTCTATGTTTCCTTCCAGACCTGGTCTGTGTGTTTATGCAGTTTTTGCATTATTATAATCAGAGTGGCTATTTGATTTCTGAGTTTTTCCTTTAATATAGCCATTTTTCCTTTTTTTTTTTTTTTTACATAATCTCTATGATGATACTTAAATGAGTTTATTTTTCAAATGGCTACTTCACTAAAGGGTATACAGTGATAAGTGAGCCCTGTTCCACCATGGGTCTTCACTTACCCAGTTCCTTTCCCACTTACCTTAGTTTCTTGTGATGTAACAGGATATATATATTCTTTTTTTCAAGCTTGATTCTTTCCCTTTATTTACCAGTTTTCAGAATAATGTGTTGGTTTCCCAGAATCCTCTAAAGAAAACCAGTACAAATTTGTTGGATTTTCTTCCTATATACAATATTTTTATTCTTTAAAATGGTTTTGGGTTTGGCTTTAAAACAGGCAGCAATGTTCCTCATCAGCCTGACAGCTCTCTTACCATGTCACACTGGCTTCAACAAGCAATATTTCATTAAATCCAAAAGGAAAAAGCAGTTTCAATGTTGAGGAAAAAAGAATCCAGTTCTGAGAACAGTTAACATTAGTTTGTAAGTTAAAATGAGGGCTAGGTTTCATGTTGCTTTATGCACCCTTGTCCTCCCATATAGAACTGGGGATGTCATTTACCTGACCCAGGCAGGCACTGATACTAATAGACGCACTCAGATACACGCACACAAACACACACATTCACCCCTTCCTCCAAACAACACAGATTGGAGCATGTCAAAGGGACAGTGAAGGTCTTTGCTTCTTATCATTGTGACTTCATGAATTTTAGCATATTTGGTGTTTTTCAGTCTGTTGTATCTCTTCTTTTTAGTGCCCCAAATGGCCATCTTTGGCCAGTGGGAATATCTTCAGATTGTCTTCCAAGTCCTTTATGATGGAACCTTAGTCAACTTTTTAGTGTCATTGCTTTCTAATATGACAAGATGTTTCAGGTTTATCTTGTATTCACTGGTATTTTTTTAATTACAAAATATCTGAATTAGATGTATTATCATGCCTCCCAGTATAAAATGCTCAGGTTGTTCCCATTTTTAAATGTTAATTTTTCAACCAGTATCTGATATGTGATTTTTTTTAGTCTTCAGATTATGCCTTTTGTGTATATTTTCACATATAATTACTAGAATATAAAGATTCATTTAACTCTTAAAAATATTGCCAAATTGAATTGCAAAGGGTTATTTTTAATATTCACTAAGATAGTCATATAAAATCGTAAATTACTCTTGTTTAAGTTACTATTTAGTTGCTCAATCATGTCTGACTCTTTTACAAACTCATGGACTGCATCCCACCAGGCTTCTCTGTCTGTGGGATTTCCCAGGCAGGAATACTGGAGTGGGTTGCCATTTCCTTCTCCAGGGGATCTTCCAGACCCAGGGATCAAACCTGCATCTCTACATTGGCAGGCAGATTCTTTACCACTGAGCCACCAGGGAATCTCACTCTTGTTTATTACTTTTTTTGCTAATTAAGAAATTGTATATACTTCTGTATGTTTGTTTATTATGTTCTTGTAATATTATGTGAATTATTTACTTATGCTGTTTGTTTTATTTGCCCATTAGGGTCTTGATTTTTTTAAAAGACAGAAACAATTGTTTCTTTATATGCTTCGAATGTTAACCTTTTGTCATGTTGGTTGAAAATACTTTAATTCTGTTATATGTTGACCAATAATTAACTTTCTTTGAGAATAATCACCAAATTTTAAACATAAATATTAATTTGTTGTATTCGGTATCAGGTAAGCTTGGCAGTCACTTTACTTCTTCAGACCTCACTTTCCTCATCTGTCATGTATTGAATTGAACTTGATCTCTTAGATCCTTTCCAGCTGTGACAGCCAAGATTTTCTTAGCTAAAGATCACTGTATTTAAATAACCCTTGTGGTTACTTCCTCTTTTAAATAGAGAATCTTTCCCAAGGAAGCCATCTTTCACAACCTTCTAGTAAAATTAAGCTTCAGTATTGCTTCCCTACCCACAGGGTTTGGTAGAACTCTGAGAAAGAACATGGTTTGGTAGAAGTGTATTTTTTGGTTTGCTTAAGTGAGATCCTTTGATTGTTGATTTTTTCAGTAGTAAGGAAATGATTTTACTCTCAAACTTGTTAGATTGTGCATTATTTCCAGTAAATGACAGATTGGGTTCAGCCTTTTGAAAAAGCTTTACATAATAGAATTTTCAGAAGTATATTGAGACAAAACTTAGTAAGTTTAAAAATAGAGATACTAATAAGTCTTTTTTGTTTTCAAGAAAAACTTATTATGTAGCTTTGCTAGGGAAAAATATATGAACTATCCCCATTTCAAGGCTACAATTAACAGTCTAATCTAAAACACCCACAGTGACCACTAAAACTAATTGGAGAGTAATTTACTATAGAAATACTAACTATAATACAGATGTTTCAGTGAGTTTCCATGACTTACAATTGACTTTTTGTGTCCTCTTTGAGAATGGCTTCTAATACTTCTATGTTTTCATCTTTTTCAAAATGTGTCACCCTTTTGTGTTATTCTCAGATTGGTTGGAAATGTGTCATTTTTTTTCATGTTTATATTTTGCTCTCATTCAGAGATTAGACTTCCAGTAACTTTGTTAAAAAATAGAGACCCCAAAAGTAAACAAACAAATGGATATTTAATAAAGCATTCAGGAGCTCATTTCCTTTAGAGGTCTCTGGGTCTTCTCTTAAAGCCAACTCGTTACTTTTTACATGTAAGAACCTCAATTAAGGGGAGATTCTTAATTAGTGGCAGATACTCTGACCACTGGCCATCTGAAACAGAGGAAACAGTAAAGGCATGTAAGGACATCCAGTAAACTTGAAATCACTACTGTAGTCAAAGCCATTTAACATATAAGTACATGGCTCAAAAAACCGGGCCTGTTGGTTCCAATTTTTTCATGTACACTGAATTATACATGGATTGTGTTCTCTCATTATATCTGTCATAAAGGAGCTCTAAGTCAAGTTTGGGTTCTGCCCCAAGCAAGTGCACAAGCCTTCTCCATATCCATTTAGGTATTAATTTCTCCCATGGTTTCAAGTTATTTTTCCTACTCCTGTTTTCTGTGGGCTCAACTTCCTACCTTATATCTTGTTATATATCATAGTGCTTTTATAATATCTTTGACTGTAAAATCACAATCAACGTGACCAGGAGACCTGAGACTCACTCTGTTCACACTGTGAAATCCTGGGTAGAGTTGCCTGCTGTTGCTGCTGCTAAGTCACTTCAGTCATTTCTGACTCTGCATCCCCATAGATGGCAGCCACCAGTCTCCCCCATCCCTGGGATTCTCCAGGCAAGAACACTGGAGTGGGTTGCCATTTCCTTCTCCAATGCATGAAAGTGAAAAGTGAAAGTGAAGTCACTCAGTCATGTCCAACTCGTAGTGACCCCATGGACTGCAGCCTACTAGGCTCCTCCATCCATGGTATTTTCCAGGCAAGAGTACTGGAGTGGGTTGCCATTGCCTTCTCCATAGAGTTGCCTACGTGAAGTTATTTTTCTATCTTATTTACTTTGGGTTGAGTTCATACTGTTGAGTTTGAGTAGGTTGATTGCTTGTAGGATGTCGCTGGATTGGACCCTGATGCACATCTTTTACATATACATACCCCAGTTTGAGAAGCACCTCTATATTTAAAGTTTTGTCACATAAAGGGAAAATATTTCTAACTACATAGTTCTTCCCAATGCTAGACACATGAAGTATTCTTGTACCTGATTTTATATTCATTTTGGTTTTGTGAAAAAATAAGCATTTAGTAACATTATCCTTTTAACACAAAATGTAATGCCCTCGTACAGTTTAGTACATCTTTTTGAAATGCCAATCTCAAATCCAGAGCTTATCATATAAATACCATAATTTTGCTATTGATTTCAGTGTAAGACACAAATTTCTTTTGTCAGAGGCTCAATAAAGTAAATGTGCTTATGTTAAGTATATTGAAAATTGCTTTCTGGGGGTCAGGTGCTGCAACCCCAAGAGGAATGGTCAGTTTTCTATATCCCAGAAAAAAAGGAAAGAAAACTGCCTCTCTGTCAGTCCTTTAAAAAACAAAAAAAGCCAGACATCTTCCTTGAATTTCATACTCCCACCCTTCTCTTCATTTTGGTCAGAAATATTTTGTTTCCCTAAGATTAGCTTGTACTCTAAGAGAAAATATTTAAGAAAATTTCTGTTTAAGATTGGAATTAGTTCAATTTCAGAATTATCTTTTGCTGATGCCAAATGTTTAGTTTCTTGTTAAGAATGATTTTATTAATTTTAAAATTTTAACTCTTATTTTTTATAAGGAGTTTAAGTAATGTGTAAAAGTGCATCAAGTTTAAAAATGACTCCAGATTCTACCAATAGTACTAATCCTGACTAATATTAGATAAGCATCTTCCAGGAAGCATTGTCTGTACATGTATGTTAATGCAAAGAAAGAAAAAGTTAATGAATAGAAGAATCAAGTTGTACAGCTCATGGTATACATGCTATTTTTCAGTAAAATTATTGGGTTTGTAAAAAATAAATACATTGTAAAACCTTTAACCATGAGAAAAACATTATTTATCAAAAGGTCCCTTAAAGTTTAATAAAAAGATTATGAAAAATTTAGATTAAAATTACATTTAGCTATATTTTAGGCAATATTTCTTAATTCTATTAAGGGAATTAGTATTGTTATTTGTTCTTCCATCAGTTCTTCCCTGAGTCCCATTTTAAAGTTGTTACTAATTTAATATTAGGACTTCCCTCTAGCTCAAACAGTAAAGAATCTGCCTGCAATGCAGGAGACCCAGGTTTGATCCCTGGGTCGGGAAGATCCTCTGAAGAAGGGAATGGCAATCCACTCTAGTATTCTTGCCTGGAGAATCCCATGGACAGAGGAGCCTAGCAGGCTACAGTCCATGGGGTCTCACAGAGTCAGACATGACAGAAGCGACTTAGCACAGTACAGCACACTCTGTTCTATGACCATAATTACCATAATTGTTTAGTTTTAGTGTTTATATGTGAATGGATTCATTGCTTACAGTGGACCCCTTTACTGTGACTTTTCTGCTCCTGAGTTCTTTATTTTGATTTGTGTCTAGTTTGTCTGAATTTCTGACACTGTGTGTTTCTCAGGGTCAGTCACATAGGCATTATGTGACAAATTCTTAAATATTTAGTGGTGTCTACCTTTTGCTAGTGACATCTTGGCTGGGTATCATATTCTTGAACATACTTTCTTTTCCTCAGACCTTTGTATTAATAGTGTTGCTTCATCGTTTATTGACATTGAATGCTGCTTTGGAGAAATCTGAAGCCAGACTTATTTTCTTGCCACTCCTTAGGTAACTTGTTTTTTTTTTTATCCTTGGATCCCAAAAATATTATTTTTGTAATCAAGAAAGTTCTTGGTTTTACTTATTCACTGTTCTTTCAGTACAAATGTAGTTCTTTCGTTTCTTGGACTATACCCTTAAGTACATTTTCTATTCTATTGTTGGTTTCTCTACTTTGAGGATGGAGAAGGCAATGGCACCCCACTCCAGTACTTTTGCCTGGAAAATCCCATGGATGAGGGAGCCTAGTGGGCTGCTATCTGTGAGGTCACACAGAGTTGGACATGACTGAAGCGACTTAGCAGCAGCAGCAGCAGCAGCTACTTTGAGGATAGCAATTAGCCTTGTGTTGGATTGTCTGTATCTTCTGTAATTATCATCTTCCTTCCAATTGCTTACATCTTTGACTTTTCTCCTAAATTCAATGCTTGGTTTATTTATTTATTTATTTATTGTTTTGGCTTAAATCAGTGCCTATTTATTAGCTCTTAGTTAGATCAGAAGTTCGGTGGGCTTAGGTGTGTTTTCAGCTTGGAAGTGGAGGTGTTAGTCGTTCGGTCGTGTCTAACATTTTGTGACCCCATGGGCTCACCTGCTAGGCTCCTCTGTCCATGGGATTCTCCAGGCAAGAATACTAAAGTGGGTTGCCATTTCCTTCTCCAGGGGATCTTCCCAACCCAGGGATCAAACCTGGGTCTCCTGCATTGTAGGCAGATTCTTTATCATCTGAACCACTAGAGTGTTTTCTGCTTAGTATTTCACAAAGCCAAAATCAAGGTATCAGCTAGGCTAGATTCTTATCTAGAGACTCTAGGGAAAAATCTGCTTCTAAACTTGTTGGCAGATTTCAGTTCCTTGTGGTTCCAATGCTAAGGTCCAGTTTCCTTTCTGGTTATTGTCCTTAGGTTACTCCTGGCAATTGGATGGTGCTCTCCAGTCTTTGCACATGGCCTCTCCATCTTCATAGCCAGCAGTGGTGCCTCAGATCCTTCTTGTGCTTCAGATCTGTCTGAACTTCTCTTCCTGCCAACAGTGCATGCTTTATTTTACTTGCATTATGTTCCTGTGATTGCTGTGCCTTTTGTCTTGTGAGCAGCTCTGTCCAGCCATTTTCTTTGCTCTGATATAAACATTACTGAATCCGCCCTGACTGCATTTCCACAATATTTAAGATTCAGTTGTTTTTCCTTCTAAGCTACAGTTCAAGGATGGAGGTTTTCCTGATTTATATATTTTTCTACATGCTGAGGATATGGGGGTAGGGCTTAAAGAGTATACGGATGTTAAAACATAAAGCCTTAATAATTAAAACTGTATGCATGTATTGATATAGAAGGATCTTCAGGATATTTTTTTTTCTTATTTGTTTATTGGAGTATAATTGCTTTACAATGTTTTGTTAGTTTCTGTTGTACCACCTCATGAGTAAGCCATATATTTACATATATTCCCTCCATCTTGAGCCTGCTTCCACCCTACCCCATCCTAATCTAGGTCATCACAGAGCACCTAGCTGAGCTCTGTGTGCTATACAGCAGCTTCCCACTAGCTGTATTTTACACATGATAGTGTATATATGTAAAGACTGCCATTGTGGAAACAATTGGAAGAGTGTGTATAAATGTATCTTCACACATTGACTCACATATTTGCTGTTGATTACCTAAAATGTATCTCTGGAATGATAGACAAAGCATTAATTGGTTGCCTGTAGGAAAGGCACCTGAGTGGTAGTAGGGTGGATTTGGGAGGGAGGCTTTTCTCTGTGTATCTTTTTATACTTTAAAAGTTTTGAACAAGGTAAACAAATTACTTATTTAAAGACACATGAGCTCTTTCTTCTCTTCTGAGACTTAATTGCTCCATCCTGGAATTCCTCAACCCTGTAGGAAGTATATCCTGTCCCCATAGGGAACTTTGCACCAGTGTTCCAACTCTGTGGGGGATCTGAAAGGCTTAGCATCAATGAGGTGGCTCCCAGTTAGTCATTTCCTCGTCACTTTCCAGCCTCCATGTCTGTCACACTCCAGTCAGAAATTTGTGTTTCTCTCCAAATCTAGGCCTGTTAGTGGAAATTCTTGCAATTTTTTTGATTCACCAGTCTCACATTTGGGGGTTGAGGACAGAGTAGGAGGTATGCAATAATCCCTTATTTCTTGGCTAGCACTTTTTAAAATGTGTGACATAATGTTTTACCCGATTCCTTTCTGGTTACTGCTAGCCATTTTTGTTGTTGTTATTTAATGTTCATTATTTTTAGTTCAGTGGATTTGGAATTTGGGTAGGGAGATTCTGATTTCAATTTCCACATTTAATTTAATTGCTAGCACCAACTTTGTGTCTCCTGTCTTTCTTTGGTAGTGGGCTCCATTTGAACACTATCTTGCTCTGCTCCTGGCCTGTGTTGCCTGTACTTAACTTTCATCCTGGTCTTGGTCATGTGTAGCCAGTCTCCCAGGCCCACTAACCTGGCCATGTGAGGAGTGCATCATGCAGGAAGGATTTCTCAGTGCTACTCAGCTTCGCAGGGCTCAGGGGGCTGGAGCACCCTCATAGCACCCTGGTTCAGGAGAAATGAGAAACTGATGGCCAGACCCCCTTTGTACAGCTCTTGCTTAACACATGCATACGCAAGTGCCTGTGTTTCCTTTATCTGCCAGTGCTTTGCTTTAAAGGTTCATCGCCCTTTCAACATAAATTCTCATAATTATTTCTCAATTTATAACCATGCTTTGCCAAAGATTTGCAGTGCTGACAGAGATATCTTTCTGAAACTGAGAAGCAATCATGCCATTTTCCTGTTTACAGATGTTTTACTAGCCCCACATCAACTTTGGGGAAAATGTGCTAAAAATAAAAGCTATTCCAAAGCAAATCAGTTATAGCCTGAGAGTGTAAGTTCATGGGAGCAGGGACTTTTCCTTCCCTGTTGTACCCCCAGGATGAAGAACAGTGCAGAGTAGGTACTCCAGAAATATTTGTTGAATTAAGTGATAGGTTCCTCTCAATACTTCTGTCCAATAGATAAATCTCATGGACCGAAGAACCTGGCTGACTACAGTCCATGGGATCGCAAAAAGAGTCAGACATGACTTAGCTACTAAACCACCCAACAACAATATATACCTAGTAATCATTTTGAATGAATTTTGATCTAGTAATAGCTTACTGATCAGGTTGCAGAATCTCTCTTTGTCATTTGGAAACAGCCAGTTGAAGCAGTCATCAACAGCAAAAGTGTGCAGTTTGGGTAGTTTTAATACGCTATGTTAACAAACATTGTGTTCAAATAAAGGGTAATGGTATAACAGATGTAATCACAGTGGGATTGACTGTTAGAAGTCTAGAAAAGATCTGCTCTCATGAGGGTCAGAAGTGCTGTATGCTGGGTGACTGGTTGAGGTAGGTTCTATGCTGTAGAAACTAAGTAAAGTGAGAGTTGGTATAGATGGCATCACTTGGAAAAATTTCAGGTGCTTAAATAGCCAGATTCTCTGGAACAGGAATGTAGGAGCACCTGCAGGCAAAGCCAGAAACATCTCTGCATCTGCGTCAAATTAGAAAGCATTGATCAGCTTTTTATTTCCTAACTTACGCAAATTTAAATTTACTGCTGAGGCAGTGCTAAAGCAGGCACGCTTCCATGCTGCTGGTAGGAGTGTATATTGATACAAACTTTTTGGAAAGCAGTTTGGTGGTATATTTCAAGAGCTTTAAAGGCATTCATGCCATTTGACCTAGTAGTTACACTTCTGGGAACTGTCCCAAAGAAATAATCCTTTTTTTTAAAAAAAGGGTCTAAGCCTCAAAAAAATTTTAAGTGTCATTTTTAATACTTAATTATTTCATTTACAGTATCAAGAAATTGGAACAATATAAATGTCTCACAGAAGGAGAAGAGATAAACAAATATATTCCACTCAAAGGGATATTATGACTCAAGTTAAAATATTTTTAATATGTTGTAAGATAGAAAATTTCTTAAAATGTTAAATGAGAAAAGCAAGCCACAAAGAGTATAAACAATAGAAGTTGAACTGTATTTAAAACCAGAAGAAAAGACTGGTGGGAAATTTACCAAAAAAGTAAATCTTTATTTTTGGTCACCAAAACTTACTTTTTAAGGAAAGCAATCAGATAATTCTTTAGCACTTTTGAAAGGGAAACATATAAATATCCATGTTTCCTAGGAAAGGGAGCTTTGTAGTAGAGAAGGGGTAATTAATAAAGCCGTATATAGCTGAACGGTATTATTCATCTCCAGATCTCCCAAACCCCTCTGTTTAAAGTCACACTTACAAACCATTCTAATTTTGACAGCAGAAAAACGCACCCCTAGATGAGGGTCTCTAAAATCCTAGTCATTCAGTTATTACAAAGGCTGTGCCTCTATTACAAGTGAATAAATTGACATTTTGGTTTGTTAGCTAGTCTCCTATGGATTTGATTATTGAGTTGGTTTCCCAGGAGCCTAATTCTTGCTCTTAAGTGGCATAAAATCAGATTTTTGAACTTGGAAGTCTGAGGTCCAGATCCTGGACTTTTTTGATCCCCAACCAAATATAGCAGCAGCCCTAGAGTACTGCTCAAACCATTAGCCATCTAGCCCATTGTTTCAGTGATAAAAGAAGAGCAGAAATTAAAGGGAAAAAATATTAATTTTTATGTGATGGGCTGGTCTTTGAGTTAAAAAAGAAACTAGAAAGAGTGGTGGTCTTTCCTTAAGTGGCAAGTACTTGACAACTCATTTAGGAAAACTTTTGATTGTCAATCTTTTTTAGTTTTTCTTATTTGAATTGTGATCTGGCTAAGTGTATTCACTTAATGTTTGACTTACTAATTAGCTTCTTTAGCAGTAGTACATATTATACCATCAGGCTCTATACTTCATCCGTGCATTTGTTTAAATAAAAGGTTTATTCACATACCATTCGATTCATTCATTTAGAGTGTACAGTTTTAGAACATAATCAATTTTAGAACATTTTCATTACCCCAAAACAAAACTGTGTACCTACTGACAATTACTTTCCATTTTCTTCCTAACCTCCCAGGCCCAGGTCACTACTAATCTCCTTTCTGTCTCTATAATTTTTCCTACTCTGTATATTTCATCTTAATTGAATTATATAACATGTGCTCTTTTGTAACTGGCTTCTTCACTCAGCATCATGCTTTAAGATTCATTAATATTGTAGCATGTATCATTACTTCATTTCTTTGTTTTATTACTTTTTATTTTATTTCTAATGTCCCATTGTATGTCTGTGCCACATTTTATTTATCCCTTCATCTGTTGATGGACATTTTTAATATTTCCACTTTGGGGCTAATATAAACACCACTATAAACATTTGTATAAAAGTTTTTGTATGGGCATATATATGTTTTCATTTCTCTTGGGTGTATATATTCTGAGAGTGAAATTTCTGGGTCATAGGATAATTCTGTATTTAACATTGTGAGGCAGACTGTTATCCAGAGTGGCTGCACTGTTTTCTAATCCTGTCAGCAGTGTATGAGGGTTCCAGCTTCACATCCTCACCAATACTTGTTATTATGTTGTTGTTGTTCAGTTGCTAAGACATGTCTGACCTTTTGTGATCCCATGGATTGTAGCACACCGGGCTCCTCTGTCCTCCAGTATCCCCCAGAGTTTGCTCAAATTTGTGTCCATTGAGTCAGTGATGCTATGTAACCATCTTATCTTCTGCTGCCCCCATTTCCTTTTGCCTTCAATCTTTCCCAGCATCAGGGTCTTTTCCAGTGAGTCTGCTCTTCAAATCAGGTGGCCAAAGTATTGGAGTTTCAGCTTTTACAACAGTCCTTCAAATGAATATTCAGGGTTGATTTCCTTTAGGATTGACTGGTTTAATTTTGTTATTATATGTCTTTTTAATGGTAGCCCTCCTAGTGGATGTGAAGTGTATCTATCTCATTATGACTTTAATTTTCATTTCTCTAATGATGTTGAACACCTCTTCATGTACTTATTGACCATTTGCATATTTTCTTTGGAAAAATGTCTACTCAAATCCTTTGCTCACTTTTAAATCGGGTTTTCTTTTATTATTGAATTATAAGAGCTCTTTATATATTTTACATATAAGTTCCAGATTATATATATATTCGTAGATATTTTCTCCTGTGGGTTTTCTTTTCACTGTCTTAATGTCCTTTGAGACACATGTTTTTAGTTTTGATAAAGCCCAATTTTATTTCTTGTGCTTTTGTTTTCATATCTGATAAACCATTGCCTAATTCAGAATCACAGAAATTTACATCTATGTTTTCTTCCAAGAGTTTTGTAATTTAACCTCTTACATTTAGATCTTTGATCCATCTGGAGTGATTTTTTGTATTTGGTCTAAGAAAGTGTCCCAGCTCCATTCTTTAGCATGTGGATATCCAGTTATCCCAGAACCATTTGTTGAAAAGACAAATATTTTTCCACTGATTTGTCTTGGCACTCTTGTTGAAAAATAAAGTGACTATGAATGTGAGGGTTTATTTCCAGACTCTCAGTTCTATTCCAAATATTTATATGTCCATATGTTTATATTTTTATATTCATTCTATTTCCCTGGAGAAGGAAATGGCACTCCATTATTCCCCACTCCAGTATTCTTGCCTGGGAAATCCCATGGACAGAAGAGCCTGGCAGACTGTAGTCCACGGGGTCACAAAGAGTTGGACACAACTGAGTGACTAACACTTTAACTTTCATTCATTCTATAAAGGTTTATTGAGCATCTTTATATGCCAAGCATTGTGCTTGACATGTCCATTTTACTTGCTTTTGAAAACCAAACCATATCTCTTCAAAGCCCAAATCTTCTTTAAAACTCATTCTAATAGGATGTAGCATCTCTTTTTCTTAATGAAATATAAAATAATTTTCTTTTGTAGCCAAACCTATAGAGGTAATTTTAGCTTCGTATGATTGCGTATGGTCTTTTGGCAAGTTGTAGTTTGTCCAGCTATATAAATGTCCAGAAGTCTGAGTGATTTTAGAGGGCTTGGAAGAATGAAAATTGATCAGGTATAGTCCACTGAATATATTGAAGATGAGATTAGTTTTAAAGTGGATGAAGAATTTACTACCTGTGATAAGGGGTTCCTGGCAAGTGTGGAGTTGCCCATATGCAACTTGACAGGTCTGGGAAGTTGGTAAGTCTAGTTACTGATAGCAGTATGACCAAAGAGAAATGGTAGAGGGATTACTGGACTGGATACCCATAATTCTGCTTCCAGATTTTATTTTTGTAGCAGTTCCTTGCCAATGTGAAGTTACAGAGAGAAGAGAATATTTTTAGATAATGAATTATTACTCGGTTTAAGATGAATTAAAGGAGGGAAGATTTTTATATAATGGTGGTGGCTGGTCTCTAGATACGGACTGTGGTTGTAGTAATTGAAGGAAGAAACCAAAGAAATGTAAACTTAGCAGAACTTGATAATTGTTGAAAATAACTAAACATGATTTTAGTGCTATAACTTGATGACATTGGAAAGATAATTGTACCAGTGCTTACCCTAATGAATAAGGTGAGAAAAAATGGTATATAAACTTTGAGTTTGTCTGCTTGTTGGCAAAATATAAAAGATGCCAACCTAACTGTTAGTGTATCATATCCAGTCTGAAAGCCAGGAGCTTTCAACATTCTGTTGACACAAACAGTTGATTTTCCTTTCCATAGTTGCCTGTTCATTTCTGAAACCCATATTGTAAAATGAGCTTTCAGTGTCCAATTTTAAGCATTAAGCAGTGGTTTTATTTTCTCTGCCTGCAAAAGTGTTAAAAAATACTGTACTTTGTCAGTGACTTTGAAAGACCTAGGAAAGTTACCTAGATTCCATGGTTTGCTGTTACCATTAACAGTATTATTGTTTTGAGGGAGGAAAAAGTTTTAATATTGACTACACTGAAAAACATAGTCTATATAGCAATGTAGATAAATTTTAGCTGCTCATGATGGCTTTAAACATTAAAATTGGATGTTTTAGGAAATCTATTACATTTTGAAACTCAGTACAATACATTTATTTACCCATCCTAAATTTTCTTTCAGGAATTGTTCCATCTTCTGTTGTCCTGACTTCTTTCCAGGTGATGTCAAGAGTTTTTCTAATATGGGCAGTAACACATAGTGTCAAAGAGGTAAGCATTTAAAGAGACAAAAATAAAATAATATTAGCATTAACAAACTTCAGTCAACTTTTCTTTCTCACATGTGTATTATGGCTAAAGATGGAACTCCACGTCATATCAATATAGCCCAAATAAAATTCACTTGTACTATAGGAATTGGGTTACTTGTGGGAAACATACCCCAAATATACAGAGTTGAAAAAAGGAGACCTATTACACAAAGTCTTGAAGTCTCAGTTCCCTTGGAGATTTGGCTAGTGTGGCTATGGTCTGCACCTCAGTTATATTTTTCTAGTTACTTGTTTGAATTCAGCACCATAAACTCTGGACAGCTGCATCTTTGTAGTGGGACCGTTGGGGAAGTGAGGGACATAAATTCATTCTCAGTCCAATCTTTGCCGGACCAGGGTAAAGTAACAAACTTGTTCCTACCCAGTCCATGTGCATTAATGAAATTCTCAAGTGTGCTAAGTCTGGTGGTTCAGGGAGATGAGTGCTCTTCTGAGGGTCTGAGGTGGATGCCCAGGCAGGCCAGCTTCTATAGGAACTGGAGGGAGGAAACCATCATTACCATGGCTATAAATCCACAGCTATCTTTCATTGTCTGGTATCAGAGAAGGGAATTGTTTTCCAGTATGTTTTTCACTTTTTAAAAGTCCATTATTGTTAATGTCACCATGAGGCAGAGTACCGGTACCCACCAGGAAGATTCAGTTTTCAGTTTTCCAGTCCCAGTAACTTACCACCAGCATTATTGGGTACTTTAGCCTCGTGGAATGTGCTTATCTATTAGCATTATCCTGGTGTTTTCTTTGTCTTCTATTACTCTGAAATCCTTGTCAAAACACTTGGTTTTTCAGGATTTATTTAGACAGTTTCGTTTGTTTTTTAACTAGTGATTGTTTTTAACTTTTTATTGGCATATGGTTTATACATACAGAAAAATGCACATAGTTAAGTTTTTAATGAAAATTGACTAAGCTAAGTTGTAGTTCTTGTTACAGATCCACAGAATTTTTCTTTTAAGCTCATTCACTCCTTGAAGATAGATATCTGTTTACGCTTTCTGTGTAGGAAGGATGTAAAACAATCTCATACTTTTACATGATCACTTTTTAGAGTGGCCACATTTCTTTAAAAAAAGAAAAAGTCAAAAACAGGCAAGTAAATCCTAACGTGGCATAGTCTCCCTTGTTCTCATCCTTAGTTGTTTCTGGAATAAGGAAAAGTTACTCTCTTCATTGGTTTCAAAGTCCTTTCTATAAATTATTTGTAACCTGTATTTCTTCCTTCTTTCCTTTCCATTTAACTGGCAACTCATAGTTTTAACTTCCCAATAGTCTTAAGTGACCTAAACTTTCTTCCTAATAGTAACTCATTTATATACTTAAACAAGTAATTATGTACTTCTAATAATTAAATGTTAGTTACATGAAGATAGAGTGTTATCAACTGAGGAGTGTTTATAATCAGCCAAGAGAGTCAGATACTAGCTGTCCAGGAGCTAATGCTCCAGCTGATGGATTATTCATGGCCTCTGCTTCTCCTCTCTTCTGCTTCAGTAACCACACCTCTGCTTATTAGCACTTCTGGCAAAGAGTGTAGACAAGTAAATTAAAAATGCTTACAATTCAAGTTAAGCAATTGTTACCATATTGCTACTACCAACATTTCCTAGAATTTCCTGGGCAGAGCAATAAGACAGCTTGGCTTAAAAAGCTATTAAATGTCTCTGTGGATTACAGGTATGCGGACCTGGCCATTGCCCTTAGTAACCACCCACCTGACAGATGCATAGACTTGCCATTTAACAAATGGTTTCACATGTACTGTCAACACAGTAATTTCAGTTATATGCTTGTTATGTTTGCATATTCAAAATTGTTTCTCTGCAGCCAATCTTACCCAATTTTACTATCATTAACATATCATTTTCTTAGGAATGTAGTAAATCTTACTGTCTTTCTGTCACCTTCTGTTTCCTTCTTTTCATATACACCCTATTGATTGACTTACTCCTTTCTCACAAATAGGATTCATTGTTTCTACTACTCCATGATCACACTTCTTGTCTCCTCATTCCCCTTTTCTTTGAAAAGAACCCATTCATTGTTTTGTTTATGGCAGTAGATTCCCTCTTGACCCACCCCAAGTTGCTGATAGGTAGCTTGAAAACCTGTTAGTGTGGCATTTCAGAGGCCAGTTTGCTGTCTGTCACCTGCCCCTTACATCACGTCTCTTAGCAAAGGCTATTTTTTCTGCTGCCAAGTTTCATGTTAGCTATAATTTAGTTTGTCCTATACAACATTATATATGGCTTCCCTGTTAAATGTCCTTTCTTCTGTTTACTGAAACATCTTTTAAATATCATTATTTTCCTTATATTCAGCTTTGTTTATTTTTAATGGTGGGAACCACATAACTAATAACTAAATTTCCAATAACTAATGCATAGGGAAATTGATCCCAGAAATAACTGCTTAATAAAATATATCTCACTTTCTCATATTAATGTTCAAATTCTTTTCGCAGTACTTTGCTTTCATCCTCAGTTTCTTTTCTTACATCACATGTCCTCTAAAGTGGACGCACATGCTTCATTCTCATAGCGTTACATTTGGGTTGGACTCTTGCCCCACCCTCTTTGGCCTGCCTGTATTTTCTACACTCGTTCCCGTTGTTTTCTGTAATTGTACATGATGTACTAAGGTATAGCCTATATACATTTTAGGACTAGATACTACGTTTTTCATATTTGAGGTAGATTGTCTTTTAAGAGGCCCTATAGAATATGCATTCTTACCTGTCATTTTTATTCTCTGCTGCATGGAACACTAGTCACATAAATGTTGCCAGGTATATCATAGTAAAAGATGATCAGATGGTTTTCTTCTCTGATGTATAAGGATCCACCATCACTAGCAGGACTTCTTGATGAGCAGGATATTAAAGATAAAATGTCTCTATGCTCAAAAGCTTTTTCTTGACCTAACATAGCAAATAACTTCCCCACTTCTTTCCTTTTAAAGGGACTTTTATATAAGCAAAGTTAAGCTTCTGATAACAAGCTTGGGGTGGGATATAGGGCATGTGGGATACAGGAGGAATCAGAAATTCTAGCTAACCTGTTTTCGTTGCAGTTTTTCCACCTGACCCCCAGAAATGAACTGGCTTCTTCCGCATTCCTTAGCCAGGATGGCCACTGCTACTGCCACATCAGGCTTCTGTGGGCATTTGTTCCCCTCACCTTCTGTTTGGGTCGGTGTCTTTGTTTCTTCATTGACCTGAAACAAGATTAATGTTTTTCAGAGTGAACTGCAGTGGGAAATGTCCCTTACTATGACCCACCACCCCTACCCCCCATCAAAAACAGAAGTCCACAGGGCACATATTCTTCCTTCTCTAAAAGTAGCTAAGCCAAGCCCCAGATTCCTGGACACACGAGTAGGCCACTGTCCCTTTTCCTGGGCCAGCCCTCTTTGAAGAAGCCCCCACATATCCTCTCCTGAGTTCTCAGTGTGAGATTGCTGTGTTCTTGAGCAGAAGTCCCAGGTTACCGCTGTGAGCAGCAGTTGAATAAGAAGTTGTTGGGTTCTCACTGTGACTTAGCCTAAGTTCAGCGAACACCTTCAACACCTTACTAGGTAGGGTAACTTGTGTAAAATAGAACTTTGCTCTGGATTGCTGAGCCTTCTCTCCTTTCTTCCTTACCCTTTGCCACCATTGGAGAAAAGGATGTTTTCTCACATTCCTCTGGAATGTGAGTTCTCCTGATTTCACCAGTCAGCTGGTTCCCACTTCTTTCTGGCATGCCACTGGGCTTTGTGACACTTAAGTTGCCATCTTTGCTAACTTCTCAGCAAGCTGCCTACAAAAAGTCTGTCATGCATGTTTAAGAAAGTTAGTAATGTCCAGTTCTCTGTCATTATGCTGGTTTTTGTTGTTTGTTGCATTACACTTTACAGAGGGCTTTATTAAAATATAATTATTCACTCTTGACAGTTGTCTCTTGGGGTAAGTTGTAGACTCCACTTAAAGCTTGGAAGCTAGAGCAGCAAACGACCTTCTGTCTGTCAAATGGCAGAGTTGAAAGTAAACTTCTGAATTCAAAGTCTTCCTCCTGCATTAAAGCTTGCTCTCACCAGTTAGAAATGTTATGTAAACACATTCTTACTTTTGTATGCTAATCATACTTTATCCTGTGTAGAGTTGAAAACACCCATCTCAAAAACACCCATTCCAGTATTCTTGGGCTTCCCTCGTGGCTCAGACAGTGAAGAATCTGCCTGCAGTGCAGGAGATCTGGGTTGGGAGGATCCCCTGGAGGAAGATACGGCCACCCACTCCAGTTTCTTGCCTGAAGAATCCCCATGGACAGAGGAGCCTGGCAGGCTACAGTCCATGGGGTCGCAAAGAGTCACACAACTGACTAAGCACATGACATCTCAGACTCAGAAGCACCTTTCCTCTTCAGCAGTTCTGTCATATCACATGCATATTGAAATATGGTTCTCTAGTCAGATGGTTTACACATGAAATATACAAATAATTGCAGGCCTTGGGTGCTTGTCTGCAGCACTTTGCCAATGTGCTTCTCTGCTTCTTTAGTGCTCATTTTAGGGCTTCTGATATATCCCTACAGTTAATTGACCTTTCTTCTTGAAAGTTCCAAGACTATTTTTCATACTGGCATATGGACTATTTGGAACAGAATTCCCTGGAAAGCTGCTTAGAAATGCACCTTCCAGGTCCCACGCCATATTTGATACAGAATTTTGAGGAGTGGAGACAGAGAATCATCACTGTTATTAAGCTCCTTGAATAATTTGATGAGATCTAAGGTTTGAGTTGGTGATGGACAGGGAGGCCTGGCGTGCTGCGATTCATGGAGTCGCAAAGAGTCGGACACGACTGAGTGACTGAACTGAACTGAACTGAAGGTTTGAGAAATGCTCTAAGATACAGTAATGTGCAGTAATTTTTATTCAACTTGCCTTTTTCTTGATTTTACTTCCTATCTCTGCTTAGTTTCCTGGAGGCATAACCAAATCTCACCATCTCTGTCCCTAGTTCAAGAGCCATAGTCTCATTCTTAGAGAATGAAAGCCTGGAGTTCCTTTACCCAGCTAAGTGGAGGGACTGGAGTTTCTTGTGTAGTCTTCAAAATCCACTGTCTGTGGAACTGTGGCTCAAGTACATATAAGAGAAAGCTTGAGGGGCCCACCTTGCAGGCAGATGCAGATCTGAAAGCATGGCAATAAGAAAGCTAAACTGTCATTTGTTTTGGGGGGTGGGTTGCAGGGAAGGGCTCTATCGTGGGCATGTGCTTCTTGTTGCCTGGCCAATGCCACCAGGTAGGTCATTTATGACAACTTCTACCCAGGGAAATACTGCATCTCTCTTCTTGGGTTTTATCAAGTAATATCACCTTCCTTGGATAGTTTTTTTATTTTCTAGGTAAGTCAAACACTGTATTCTAGAACATGGAGGCTGAGCAGCCATATCTTACAGGAGGGTTGGTGAGGGTGGACTTCAGCAGGCACTTACCTTGTGGCTTAGGACAAAGCACTTCAACTTTCCGAGCCTTGTTTTTGTCATCTGTGACAGAGTAATGCTAGTATCTGCCCTGCTCATGTCACAGAGTTTTTATGAAGATTAAGTGAGAGGATTATATGAAAACAAGGAAGCAGTATTTAGAAATATCAGGGTCTCTGGCTTGCAGTTTTTTTGCTGAGCAGCTTATGAAACCCTAACGTATAAAGTAGTTTCACTTCAGAAGGAATGCTGCTTCCTTCAGAGATGCAGCACAGTTTTCTTTGTCTTCCTCTTATCCTCTTCTTTTTCACTCTGTGGAAGCTAAAAGACTGCTGCTGCTGCTGCTGCTAAGTCGCTTCAGTCGTGTCTGACTCTGTGCGACCCCACAGACGGCAGCCCACCAGGCTCTGCCATCCCTGGGATTCTCCAGGCAAGAACACTGAAGTGGGTTGCCATTTCCTTCTCCAATGCATGAAAGTGAAAAGTGAAAGGGCAGTCGCTCAGTCGTGTCCGACTCTTCGCAACCCCATGGACGGCAGCCTACCAGGCTCCTCTGTCCATGGGATTTTCCAGGCAAGAGTACTGGAGTGGGTTGCCATTGCCTTCTCCGAGCTAAAAGACTAAGTACAGTGATACCCTGACTCTACGCTTCTGTTGCTCTTGTGTTGTGTTGTATTGTAGGTTTTCTTTCTCTGCTGGGTCCTCCGGCTGGGTTCGCAGTGCACTCTTGCTCTTTGCCATCTCCTAGGGTTGCCTCCCTTGTCAGCACATTTGTTGTCACTGCACATGCTCCTCAATGTCCCCAGTGGCCATCTATGAGCATTGCCTTTCATTGGTGGAGGCAGGGCACCTTCTCATACCCATCGTTCAGATGAGGAGCTGAGAGGCTGTGTCTAGGGCATGTTGTGCCATGCCACTGTCGTCTTCTCAGGGACCTTTTTCGAGTGATGTTCCAGCTCTGCCAATGAAAGACATTGGGATACCTTCAGTATCTTTTGGCCTCTGAGTGCTGAGTGTCTAAAGTTCTCCACCCTACTCTATCTGTTCCCTTACTTTCTATTTTAAATATTTCTGTAGGTGGATTTGCATCACCTTCACTTTTAAAATTAGCACTTCTCCTAAAGGTAGAAAAACCATCATTTGATGGTTAATCAGACACTGTCAGACTTGAGACAACTCCAAGACAGATGTAGCAGTAATTTAATGCCACTTCTGCATCTGTTAATCATGGACACATAAAGAAAGTGTTACTTTTCTCATGGCTAGATGGTTCACTCTAACATTGTATATATTTAGCTTAGGTGATTTGAGCAAAATCAGGTTGTCTATTTTTCTCTGAGTGTTTTTCTGTCCCTTTCCAACATTTTCTTTTTTTTTTTTAATTTTATTTATTTATTTATTTATTTTTGACTGTGCTGGGTCTTCATTGCTGCACTCAGGCTTTCTCTAGTTGCGGCAAGTGGGGGCTACTCTCTAGTCACAGTGTGCAGGCTTCTCATTGCAGTGGTTTCTCTTGTTGCAAAGCACAGGCTTTAGACTTGTGGGATTAGTTAATCCTCAGTATGTGGGATCTTCCCGGACCAGGGATCAAACCTACGTCCACTGCATTGTCAGACGGATTCTCTACCACAGGGCCATGAGGGAAGTCCCCAACATTTTCTTGAACTGTGTATAAAAATTTTATTTCAAAATATTGAAAAATATTTAGATCCTTTTGGGTTCAGTGTCAGTTCACTTCTGACATCTTATGTTGCATCTTTCTCCCATTGCCGTAGTTCTTTTGTAGCCCTTGGAAAACTCCAGTGGAACTCCTTTGTTCAAAATGTATTATACTTTTTTCTTTGATGATTAAGTCAGTTTTGTTTAAAATAAAACAGCTTAAACCATGCAAGCCAGTATTACCACTACACCCTACAAGAACATAGCCCCATTTGTCAATTAAGAATTGAATAGGTTTCAGGCTCAACAAAATCAGGAAATCAGTTTCATTTGTGTTTAATGTTAATCTTTTTCTCTTCTGGCCACTCCTCTTCTACACCCTTCTCCATTGGTGACCCTGCCCTACAAACACCCTCACACTTGAAGTTTCTCAGGATTTTCTTTTGCTCTCTTACCCCAAGGGCTATCTCTGACATCCTTCATTCCCATTTCTCAATTCTGGCATGAGGGGGAGCAGTTACATCAGACAAAGTCCCTGGAAGACTGCACAGTTATCTTCATTTGGGAGGATGTCACGCAGGGCAGGAAGGGCCAGGGCCTGACCTGTCAGCTCCAAAGGAAAGTGTCCCACTGTTAGGAGGTTCTTCTGGGACCCAAAGCCAGACCTGCCTGCCTGCCTAGTCCCAGACTGCCTGCATATGCCCTAGCCCTTCAGGCTGAGCAGTGTTGGCCTCTTCCTTTCCTTCTGCCCTAGAACTTCCAGATTTTTGGTGTCCCCAAGATTCAGATAGTCTTTTTAAATATTATGCTAAAACCCTTCTACCCCTATTTGACTGATGTTCTGGATGTGTCAGTGGTGTCTTCTACTTTCCTCCTATTTTTGATAATGAAGTTTCTAACAGAGAAGCTTGTTGTTGGAATTCATCCTCTTCAGGCATAAGACATTCTCAAACTATTGGGTAGTATCTTAATATATGTAATTGCTGCTACTTAACAAACAGTAGGAAGCCTGTTTAGAGCCAAATCTGGATATGTGAAGTCCTGAGATTCACAAAGATGTTTGACTCTTGGCACAGGAAGCTATCATGGAAAAGGAATAAGAGTGAAAAAAGAAAAAAAATGTTACCTTGCATGTCAAATATTAGTTTCCCAAAGAAACAACTGAGATGAGATTTGCAGTGAGATTTACCATGAGAGCCTCAGTGGTTTTAGCTTTGGTTATATGTTCAGCTTAAGTTGAAAAATGACTCAGGGAAGTAAGCCTGTTATTTGAGCTATGCTGTCAAGTTGTACAGTCAGTGGAGAGTTACCAATAAGTGAATTCTGACACTAAAACCAGTTTTCATCCATGATTTGAGAGTAAAGTGAATTCAGAAGTTTATTTCAAGCCAAAAAGGGTAATTTTTTGGTCCTGTATAGTGATAGAAGCATGTTGGTCATGAACATTTTTCTTTTGAACATTTCTTCTATCCTGGGACTGTCCATAGGAATTTTTAGCAATGAAAAAAATGTTCTGTGCCTATGCTGTTCAACATAGTAGCTCCTAGTTGTATGTGTGCACATATTGAACCCTTGAAATAACCCCTGAGTGACTAAGGAAGTGAATTTTAATGTAATTTAATTTTAAATAGCCACATGTGACGAGCTTACTGCATTGGACAGTGTAGCTGTAGTTGTTCAGTGTAATATTATTGGGTTGGCCACAAAGTTCATTCGAGTTTTTCTGTAACATCTTATGGAAAAACTCAAACTTTTTGGCCAACACGATATTTACCATTCTTTTTATTTCAGTGAATTAGGTTTTCATATATTTTATCTCATGTGCAAGATTGTATGATTTAAAAGAAAAAAACAAGTAGCCACAGGAAATTTATATGACATACTTGGTATGCTGTGTTCTTTAAACCCAGGAATTCTTTTAGTACTCTTAATTAAACTCTTATAAAAATCCTGAGTGCAGGTGTGGGAAACTGTGTGATATTCTCATCTGTTGCCAAGAAAGCAGTTCATTAACTGGTGAGGCAGGAGGCCATACAGACTCCACCTTTCAGAGACCTGGAGTTTGGCCTTTGCAGTGGAGTCACCATGATACCATGTCCCACGTTTGGCTTTGCTGAAAACTGTTTCACAGATCTTGTCTCTCCTATTTGACTTCAAGGATACCTTAGAAATATAGTCAACATTATTATCCCTGTGAGCTCAAAGATTCTCACCTCACACTGTAAAAGATGATTGGCATGCATCGTGAGCATTGCTAAAATATGTCAGCAGAGTCAAGGAAAGTTAAAAATTATTAGCGATAAACTGCTTTTAAACAAGTGTGCTCCATGGTACAATAAGTGGAATTTTTAAAGCATTGATTAATATTCATTTGAAAACTTTTAATATGTAGGAGGAGCAACTATCTCATAAATTATCTGCTCCTTTGACAAAGCAGTCCTTTGTATACTGTTGCTTTTTCAATATAACTATATTTTCAGCATGAATATGAAATATCAGATCATTTAAAAATATATAAATTGACAAGAATACCAGTGCATTTAGTCTCTTGGCAGTTGACTTGCACAGTGAATGCAGCATGTAACTGGTCGTGTTGGGAACCTTGAAGACAACAGGGGAATCTGAAGAAATCCCCATTCCCCTGCTCCCATGAAGTATCTATAAAGTGTATTTCCATTGCTTCTAGGAGGAGGATTTAATAACCTTTTTTACCTACCCATGTCAAGAAGCCCTGTGTAGTCAGGAAGCTCTCATTAAAAGCTATGATGCATCACAGATAAAATTAAACATATTACTAAGTCGTCTGCCTTTTCCAGAGAATGGAGCCCTTTCAAGTCTGAAGTGAAACCCTGGTGCACTTCGGGAATTTGTAAGACGTGACTTGATATCCACATGTGGATGTGTGTGGAAGCATGCTGAGGGTATGCCTGCATTTGAAGAGACTAATTATTAGGCTTGATGCATTAAAGACTTTTAACTTATCTTTTCTTTAAATTACCGCCATAAACATTTGTTTTTAACAGGATGAGTTTTGGTATCTTCTCCCCTTTACTATATTTTGCTCTGACAAAAATATTACCAGGATAACTGAAAACCTGATAATTCTGCCTCTCTTTTGCCTTCTGCATTGGTGCTGTCTTGTTAAGCCAAGTTTAAGGAATCTTTTGTTGAGGCCAGTGTTTCAAAGCAGTACATGTTGAGAGCCTCAAGTGTAAACACTAATCAAATTAACCAAGTTTTTATATACTAAATACTTTTTTTTAGAGTTTTGCAAATAGTCATGTTACATTTATGCGGCACCTTGCCATCAGTAGCAGAGCTTATCAACTGGTATCAGATGTCTGTCCCCCAAGTGGGTGTTAAAAGAAATTTCAAGAAGAATATGATGACTAGAACGTCTACATCATCTCAGAACAAAGGTGGTGCTCACCTCAGCTAGTAATTGGCAAATTGATCTAGTGTTATGCAGTCACTTTTTTTTTTTAAGAAAAAAGCAGAAATACAGATTTTTTAATGTGAAATCTCTCAACTTAAAAAACCGGCTCAAATATTTTTAAAGCACTGTACAAACTCAAACAAAATATTTGTGATCCAGGATTATGGGCCATTGTTTTAATATTTATGTTCCAAGAGATGATACTCAAAGCCTTTGTTTTTATTTTCTGTCTTACATTTTTGCAATTATTAAACTATCATAGAACTAAAGAACCATGACATTTCACAGTGTATATTGCTCATTTCATGTTCTTTTGACCATGTCAATTACACTTCTAACAGTGATCCATCCTGTCCCCTCTAGAGTATTGGGTAGGCACACTGGGATGATGCATTTAGAGGTCTGGGGCAGACTGTGGGGTGACTGCCCCAGCTCTCCCCATGGGACCACAGTAACCTACTGCTGGGCATATTGATCTCAGACTTTCTTGGCAACAGTTAAAGGACTGTTGCTTCATAGAATACTTAGGCTGTATTGGATATATATGATCAATGTGGAACTAATTAATGACTGTTTTCTGATGCAGTCCTTATACTTGAGTTTGGTTGAAAGTAATAGTTGCATGAAAACTGTTAATAACATGCTCTTTGGAGTTGAGAGAATCAAACTGAACTTAGGAAGAACATTGGGAAAGGCTAGCAGCTGGTGAGATCCTTAGACATTCCAGATTTAGTACAGGCTAATGCTTTAACACTTAACAGAAAACACAATGACAAAGCAAAATAATTATTTTGGTAATTAAGCCTAAGAAGCAACCACCAGCCTGTACAGGATCCCAGCAGCGACTAGCATAGATAGTAGAAACTTAATAAATATTTGTTGAATTGAATTTTTCTTTCATGGAATAAAAATAATAACTGCTATTTATGAATGGCTAGCACTTTACTAAGCTCTTGATAGGTTTCTCTAACCTCACATGAACCCTTGCAAAGGCAAATATGTTACCTCAGTTTCCATATGAGGATGTTGAAGCTGGGAAAGGATAAGGACATGCAGTCTGGAAGCCTGGAGGTCTGTTTGGTTCCAGAGTTGCAGTGATTAGAGAAGAGGCTAGTTGTAGGAAATTGCCATTCTTTCTTCATATTTCCTGGGAGATGGGCTGAGCAGATAGTAGGGTTAAAGTTGGACTAATGGAAACATTTTAGCATTCAGACCTGCATGTCTGATTTTGTCATAAATGCAGAATTGATCGTGCATTGCCTATTTACTGCATGCTTATACAGTTTTCTCATTGCATGTTCAGAAAAGTTAATTTCATGACCAAGACTTGTTTCGGTAAGCCAAAACATTTAACTAGGCCATCATCCATATTAAAGAGTAGTTCTTAGTTATTGTGTTATAATGGAAATAACTTTTAATCAGTCCCCCTTGATATTGTAGGTTAAGAAAAATCTATGTAGTTGCATATTTTTCTCTCCTTTAAAAGGGAAGTATATTAATATAACTCAACGTTTTTCCATATAAAAGGAGTATGATTTTCTGGTTTGTTTACTGTGTATCCTATCATGGGTTTTTATTTTATTTTATTTTTTTATTGAAGGATAATTGCTTTACAGAATTTTGTGGTTTTCTGTCATACATCAACAAGAATGAGCTATAGGTACACTCATGTCCCTTCCCTCCCGAATCTCCCTCCCCATCCCACCCTTCCAGATTGTCACAGAGCTCCTGTTGGAGTTCCAGGTCATACAGCAAATTCCCATTGGCTACCTACTTTACATATAGTATTGTAAATTTCCATGTTACTCTCTCCATACATCTCACCCTCTGCCTCCTCCCCTGCCCCATGAACATTAAATCATGGATACTTTACACATGCAGTTGCCATGTGAAAAGACCAACACTTACCCAGACATCTTTTTTTTCAAACCACCACACGTCAGTATTTATTACATTTCAATTTCTTATCAAAGAGGACATTCCTTTTAAGTAGATAACCAGATGAGTTACATTTTTGTTCAAAAAAACTTAATAAAGTTATGGAAAGGACCAGGATTGTCATCAGAACTGTCCTGTGCCCCAGCCCAAACCTTCTGCTGACATCACCCTCAAGGCAGTAGCCCTGTGACCTCACTCTTCCAGGGGCCCAGCCCTCCTCACCCAAGGCTGTTCCAGCCAAGGCAGAGAACATGCAGGCCAGGCTGCAGACAGGTCAGCAAATACTTATTCAATACCTTCTCTGCTCTGATATTGTGCTCAGCACTAGGATGCATGGAAAAGAGAAATCCCAAGTGTTGCCTTCACAGGGCTTACTCAGGAGCCAGAGTCAAGCAGTGCCTTAGAGTGGGGTAACTGACAAGGCAGGAAAGACAGGCTTGGTACCACGTGTCACACTCTAGCTGCCCAGCTGAGGGGTACACCAGCCTGGTCCAGCTCCTAAGGAGCTGTTGCAGTCTCCCAGACCCACTTGTTCCTCCTCATTGAGTGGTCCTGGAGGTGCAATGCATTAATACATATAAAGCATTTAGAACAGTGCCTGGCACTTAGTAGGTGCTCAGTAAATGTTAGTTACATATTAGCTATAATGTAACCTTATCTTTTCCCAAACTTTCAGTGACAATTTTTTGTATAGCTGTATTGAATTCTTCTCTTGCCTGGAGAATCCTAGGGACGGCGGAGCCTGGTGAGCTGCCGTCTATGGGGTCGCACAGAGTCGGACACGACTGAAGCGACTTAGCATGCATAGCGTAGCATTGAATTCTTCTCTGTGTCCTGAAGCAGAGATATAATTGACTTTTAAAACAGAGATATAATTGACTGTTCACATAGGAATGAATTCTTTATACTTATTAAAATAGTTTCACAGTTAGCTGGTGAAGATTTATACATAATTACTTTTACCATACTTAAGGGATAATTAGCCCTGCTAATGGGAGTTATCATTATCTTAATCATCATTATTATCCTAATCTAAAGCATTTATTGAAAATCTTATTTTGCCTTTTAAGTAAGCTAACCCCTTTTTCAAAGGGAGTTTTTGGACCTGCCCTTGGGATACTTACAGTATAAAGACAGTAGTAATTCGGATGCCAATTTAGCCTCAGCGTTAAATCTATTGTTCCATCTCAAGTGTGCTTTTATTGATAGTTTTTGTTATAAATGTTCTTACATCTTCTTTTATGGTTCTGTAGCCTGCCTCTTCCAGCAGATTCAGATTCTTCATATCAAAGGCAATTTTTAGAAACCAGGTGATATTGTTTGCTTCTAATTATGTCCCCAAAGTGGTTGCTTAATACTCAGGTGATATTTTAAAATAATTTATTTGGAAATAATTTCAGGTTTATAGAAAGTTTAAACTAGAACAGTACAAAAGACTCTCATATTTCCTTCATTCAGATTCTCCAACTATTGACATTTTACTACATTTGTTCCATCACTTACTCCTCTGTATTTGCATATCGTTTTTTTCCTGAACCTTGAGAGCAAGCTGTACATGATGTCCTGTCCCCCCTAAATACTCAAGTGCATGTTTCAGACCCTCTCCTACATCACCTGCATACAACCCTCCAATACAGAAGCCAAAACTGATAAAATACTACTGTCCCATCCACAGACTTCACTCAGATTTCACTAACAGTCTAAACAGTGTCCTTTTTTTTCCCCTTTGTGGATGGCAAGTTTGGCCTTGCTGCTGCTGCTGCTAAGTCGCTTCAGTCGTGTCCGACTCTGTGCGACCCCATAGATGGCAGCCCACCAGGCTCTGCCGTCCCTGGGATTCTCCAGACAAGAATACTGGAGTGGGTTGCCATTTCCTTCTCCAGTGCATGGAAGGGAAAAGTGAAAGTGAAGTCGCTCAGTCGTGTCCGACTCTTAGCGACCCCATGGACTGTAGCCTACCAGGCTCCTCCATCCATGGGATTTTCCAGGCAAGAGTACTGGAGTGGGGTGCCATTGCCTTCTCCGAGTTTGGCCTTAGAGTACAGGAAATAGAGGAAAACAATAGAATGGGAAACATCTGAGATCTCTTCAAGAAAATTGGAGATATCAAGGAAACATTTCATGTAAGAATTGGCACAATAAAGGACAGAAATGGTAAGGACCAAATAGAAACAGAAGAGGTGGCAAGAATACACAGAAGAACTATACAAAAAAGGTCTTAATGACCCAGACAACCACGATGGTATGGTCACTCACCTAGAGCCGGACTTCCTGGAGTGTGAAGTCAAGTAGGCCTTTGGAAGCATTACTACGAACAAAGCTAGTGGACATGATGGAATTCCAGCTGAGCTATTTCAGATCCTAAAAGATGATGCTGTTAAAGTGCTGTACTCAATATGTCAGCAAACTTGGAAAACTCAGCAGTGGCCACAGGATTGGGAAAGATCAGTTTTCATTCCAATCCCAAAGAAGGGCAATGCAAGAGAATGTTCACACTGCCACACAGTTGCACTCATGTCACATGCTAGCAAAGTTATGCTCAAAATCCTTCAAGCTAGGCTTCAGCAGTACCTGAATTGAGAACTTCCAGATGTACAAGCTGGGTTTCCAAGAGGCAGCAGAACCAGAGGTCAAGTTGCCAACATTAACTGGATCATGGAGAAAGCAAGGGAATTCCAGAAAAACATCTGCTTCATTGACTATGCTAAAGCCTTTGACTGTGTGGATCACAGCAAACTAGGGAAAATTTTTAAAGAGATGGGAATACCAGACCACCTTACCTATCTCCCGAGAAACCTGTATGCAGGTCAAGAAGCAACAGAAACTTACATGGAACGACTGACTGGTTCAAAATTGGGAAAGGAATATGTCAAGGCTGTATATTGTCACCCTGTTTGTTCAACTTATATGCAGAGTACATCATGTGAAATACCAGGCTGAATGAAGCACAAGCTGAAATCAAGATTGCTGGGAGAAATATCAACAACCTTAGATATGCAGGTGATACCACTCTAATGGCAGAAAGTAAAGAGGAACTAAAGAGCCTCTTGATGAGGGTGAAAGAGGAGAGTGAAAAACCTGGCTTGAAACTCAACGTTAAAAAAACTAAGGTCCCATCACTGCATGGCAAATAGAAGGGGAAAATGGAAGCAGTGACACATATTATTTTCTTGGGCTCCAAAGTCAGAGGATAGTGACTGCAGACATGAAATTAAAAGACATTTACTCCTTGGAAGAAAAGCTATGACAAACCTAGAATAGTGTTAAAAAGCAGAGATCTCACTTTGTGGCCAAAGGTCTGTATAGTCAAAGCTATGGTTTTTCCAGTAGTCATGTACAGATGTGACAGCTGGACCACAAAGAAGGCTGAGCACTGAAGAATTAATGCTTTCACATTGTGGTGCTGGAGAAGACTCTTGAGAGTCCCTTAGACTGCAAAGAGATAAAGCCAGTCAGTCTTAAAGGAAATCAACCCTGAAAATTCACTGGAAGGACTGATGCTGAAGCTCCAATACTTTGGTCACATGATATGAAGAGGCCAACTCATTGGAAAAGACCCTGATGCTGGGAAAGATGAAAGGCAAAAGGAGAAGAAGACAGCAGAGGATGAGATGATTAGATATAATCACCGACTCAGTGGGCATGAATTTGAGCAAACTCCAGGAGATAGTGGAGGACAGAGGAGCCTGGTGTGCTACAGTCCACGGGGTCAGAGTTGGGCACAACATAGCAACTGAACAGCAACAACATGTACATATATGTATACTCATACACATGTACATCTAAAAGTATATCATTGTATAAATGTGTGTAAATACATATTCAATGTATAGTTTATATATGTATGTAAGTGTATAAATCTGTATTATAAAATCACGGGCTCGTACCAGTTCCTCCAATTACAATCCAACACCATGGTATTCTTTCTAGAGTTCTCCCTTCCATGTTTGTAAATACCTGTTCCAATGGCAAGAAGTCCATTTTTTGAACTGTATTGTTTTATTTACTCAGTTTGCTTATTTACAACATGTAGCTGATTTTCCAGCCACACTAGCCATGTCTTCAACCTGCCACCTCTGTGTCTCTCCCTCACCTCCCCATCCTCAACTGCAAGAGGGATATTCTGCCCACAGCAGCAGGGGTGTGTGTGTGTGTGTCTGAACCCCAGGAAGACATGTCAGAACTGTTCAGAGTTTGGGGGCACAGGCCAAGCTCAACATCTGTAAACCTCATTTTCCCATCTGTAAAATGGGTATTCAAAGAGGTAATATATGTTCAGAAGTGCTTGGCATATAGTATGAATTCAGTTACTATTACATATAATAATTTATACTGCTATTGTCATCATAATTATTAAAAAGATTATTTCCCCCAAAGTTAAAAATGGGCAAAAGACATTTCTCAAAAGAAGATACACAGATGGCTGATAAGCACATGAAAAAATGCGTATCAAAACTACAGTGAGATACCACTTTGTACTCATTAGGATGGTTACTGTCAGGAAAGAAAAAGGAAAATAGCAAAATGGTGGTAAACATGTGAAGAAATTGGAACCTTTTTGCACTGTTGGTAGGAATGTAAAATGATGTAGCCAGTGTGGAAAACAGTTTGGCAGTTCTTCAAAAAGCTAAACATAGTATTATATGATCTAACAATTCCACTTCTAGGCATACCCAACAGAATTGAAAAAACAGGTGCTCAAATAGATATTTGTACACTCATGTTCATAGCAGCAGCCAGAAAGTGGAAGCAATGCAAATGTCCAACAGTAATTGAATCAATAAACAAAATGTGGTATTTACATACAATATAATATTCAACCTTTAAAAGGAGGGAAATTCTGATACATGCTTCAACAGGGATGAACCTTGAAAACATTATGCTCAATGAAACAAGCCAGATGCAGAAGGAAACATAGTATCATTCCATTTAATTGAGGTACCTGGAATGAATAGGAAAAGGGTCCTCACAAGGAAGCAAACACGGTGGCACCCTGCTCTTGGACTTCTAAAACCGTGAGAAAATACATTTCTGCTGTTTGAGCCACCCAGACTACGGTGTTTTTTTATGGCAGCCAGAAGAGACAGATAAACATACTCTTCACATTTCTGCCAAGAACAGACTAGTCTTCATCTCCTCGAGTTTACCAAAATCTCTTCTCTTCACAAATGAAAGGGGTATCAAGAAGAGAGAAGCCTTACAAGAAAGCTTGATCAGGGGATTTCTTTGAAATAACCAGAGTGGTGAGCAGTAGGTTCCAAAAGGCTAAGAAGAATAGAGTTTCTTCATAGAGATTTTCTTGTGTGGCACCATCTGTTTTTCTTTGAATGTAATAAAAATGACAGCTTTTCATGTACTGATACTCCCCGAGCCTTTTGAAGTCCAACATATGATGTTGCTTTTGTATAAAGGTTTTTCTCTTGTGCCCATTTGTTTCTCAAGCTTGGATTTTGGTGTAAACTCCCTTGGCTAAATTACACAAGCCACCCACTCCCCATGCCTCCTCTCACTGTAGAGCAGGGGGCTGAAACCTGCCGTCTGCAATGTGGAGGGTCCAACACACAGCTCACTGCCCCAAGCAAAGGAAGATTTCCTGGCTGACCTGGTTGCTCCATGCCCATACCCTCATTCGTGCTGTGAGTGTGGGCATGCAGCTTTGAAACATGGCTTCAAAACATTTTTGGTCAACCTAGCCCAAACTGCTCATTGGTCTTTTTAACTCATTAACTCATTTTAACTCATTCCATTCTACCCCTATTTTGTGTTACTGGATAGTTATCTGCAAATTAGATAAGCTTGATCTCTGACTTTACACAAGCCCCTTCTTAATAACATGTTGTACTTCCTGTAGATCTGAAGATATCATTTGTACAAAATGGTCATTTTCCGTATCCTTAGGCTTTTTAAAATTATGACATGGTCTTCACAGCTGGATTCGGGGAACAGACTGTTTTCACATTCCTCCTGAGTCTGAGTTTGTTGCAGTCCTTTTGGTCTACATACAATATAATATTCAGCCTTTAAAAGGAGGGAGATTCTGATACATGCTTCAACAGGGATGAACCTTGAAAACATTACACTCAACGAAAGAAGCATGTGTGTGAATCAAATACCTTCTAGACTGGATCAGAGCAGAAGGCTGGGGGGCTTGCTTGTCTGCTTTTCCCTATTTGAAAGCCTCCAAGACTACATGGAAACTAGTATCAGGTATCAAAGCACAGGCAGCTGATTAGGATTGAATTGTTTTGCTCCATAAATATCTATTGAGCGCCTACTTGTGGAAAGCACAAAGTGCTTTTGGGAATCAAAAAATGAATAAAACACGCTTCCTGCTTTCAAGACTATTACAATGCAAAATATTAGAGAAGAACTTCTACTATAATCCAAAGATCTTTGAGGAAGGCTTTCAGCCCATAGCTGTAAAAATATATCTCCTTAAGATGAGGATTACAGAGTATATCAAAAAAAAAAAGCAAAGTGTGCCTTGAAATTATATTTTGGTATAAATGGGTTTTAAGCAAGGATTTGTGGACAGACTGAAAAATGAAACGTGAAAGCTTTAAAGGGGTTTAGCTTTTGCTTTACTTTGGCTAATATAAGAACTCCAGGAAAACAAGAAGTAGTCTCGCTCTTGACAGTATAAAATTCTTATTAATTTTAGAGAATAGTAACTGTGGATTTATGAAGTTCTTTGTCAGAGCAATTTAGTTAATAGGTATGTAAATGACTGCTTATGTCATTGTGTAGGCAGATCGCTCCATGTTCACTTTCTGAGGAAGAATATAAGTGCTCAATAACATTCCAAATGCAGAGAAGCAAAAGTTAAGGTTAGAATGCCATACCTTTGTTATATTAGATGTTAGGAGTAAGACAGAGAAGATCTTGTCAATGCTATTTGTTTGGTTTGCTCAGTGGAATTTCTTATTCACATACAACTCTCTAACTGCCCTTTCTGGATGTAAGAAAATATAAGTGAATTGAGGTCCAAGGTTATTTCTTATTCTTACTATTGGTTTTCAAGCATGAAGGATCATCATAAACTTAGCTGGAGTGGGAAGGCTGGGTATGCTGAAAGTTAATACCACAGTAATAAATTTTCATGCAAGATTCGCAGTCTGAGGCATATCATGAGAACATCTCCTAAAATGAAAATACTTAAGGAGTCAGTGAGAGACTTTATTTTGGGGGGCTCCAAAATCAATGCAGATGGTGACTGCAGCCATGAAATTAAAAGACGCTTGCTCCTTGGAGGAAAAGCTATGACCAACCTAAACAGAGACATTACTTTGCTGACAAAGGTCCATCTAGTCAAAGCTGTGGTTTTTCCAGTAGTCATGTATGGATGTGAGAGTTGGACTATAAAGAAAGCTGACAACCGAAGAATTGATGCTTTTGAATTGGTGCTGGAGAAGTCTCTTGAGAGTCCTTGGACTGCAAGGAGATCAAACCAGTCATTCCTAAAGGAAATCAGTCCTGAATATTCATTGGAGGGACTGATGCTGAAGCTGAAACTCTAGTACTTTGGCCACCTGATCTGAAGAACTGACTCATTGAAAAAGACCCTGATACTGGGAAAGATTGAAGGCTTGAGGAGAAGGGGACAACAAAGGATGAGATGGTTGGATGGCATCACCAACTCAATGGCCATGAGTTTGAGTAAGCTCTGGGAGTTGGCGATGGACAGGGAAGCCTGGCGTGCTGCAGTCCATGGGGTCTCAAAGAGTCGGATACAACTAAGTGACTGAACTGACTGACTAAGGAGCCTTATTAGAAGCATATTGGTTTTTCAGCATGAAAACAACTTCAGAGGAGGCTGAGAATTCCAAAACTCTTCTGGATTTAGCCACCTCCTGTGATCAGCATGGAAGCCTCTGTAATCCTTGAGTTAAACCAGGCTCATCTGGGATCAGAAGTCACCAGTGGGAGAGAATAAATGGGCTTGCCTCATAGACAATCTCCAGCCTCCCCCACATGAATTCATCCTGCCCAGGGAATTAGCTTCATCCTCAGTTGTGTTTTTATCATTATGTTGCCCTTCTCTGAAATTTCACTGGATTCCAAGTTGTCATGGAAATCAAATTAAAATTCTTATTAATGGAACCCAAGCTTTTCACCAGTTCACTTTCTACTGTCTTGCCTAAGCATTCTTAGCTCCCACATCACAGGTTCACATTCTCCACATCATGTCAGCAAGCAAACACGCAGAAACTCACTCATCGTATTTGTTTCTCCCTGTGGGCTCCAGCTCATCTAATTCCCCCCTCCCTGTCTCTCTTACTCATCAGTAAGCCGAGTTTGTTCTCACTTGCCCCTCGTCCCTTGGCTCTGCAGTTGTCATAGACGTGTCTATATATATTCTTTATGTGGCAAGCTCTTTCTGTGCTGTGCTGTGGGCCCTGAGGTTACAGACCAGGAGCTGTGTTGACTTCAACCCCACCACCTCAACAAGGGGGAAAGGACTCAGAAGTGGTTCTTTGTTAAAATGTTTTATGTGTTTGCTTTTTCCCTTGTCTTCCTTTTCTTACAGGTCCAGAGTGAAGACAGTGTCCTCCTGTTTGTTATTGCCTGGACAATCACAGAAATTATCCGTTACTCCTTTTATACATTCAGTCTGTTAAACCATCTGCCTTACCTTATCAAATGGGCCAGGTAAAGAAATACGGGAATGAAGACTAACTTTTGAAGTGTTCTATCACTGTACTTTTTCTTTATTGCCTAAATACTATTTTTTCTTTCTAAAACTTGTGTGATGTGGGGTTGGATAAAATTCTGCTCTGTGGATTTCATCAGGGCAAGTGACTATGTAACTGTGATTTATAAAAACACTTTTAAATTTTTTATCTCTACTTAAGTGATTTATTTGGGATCAATTCTCTCAGTTAAATTATTCAATAGAGATTTGATACAGCATCCCCTTTTTTGTCCATAGAAAACTTTACTGATGAGCTTCTGCCATTATGATGGTTTTTTGGGACCAAGTCCAATTCCTGTCTCAATTTTTCCAACACAATAATTCTTAAATTGCTCTTTAATTAATAACAAATGTCACAGGGCACTTTTAGCATATTATCAGTATAGTTTGCTTTGATTATTTTTAGCAATAGTATTTGTTATGAATTTGGTGAATTTCTGATCATTCATCTGATTATCTGAACTAACCTGTGACACAGTTGTGAGCAACTTCCTGAGTTAGAAAAGACTACAGGAATGAGTGACAAAGCCAAAGGATCAAAATTGTCCTTGGGGCCAAAGTGCCTCATTTCATAAAAGGAAAACAGTGGTTCCTAGACAATTTATGAGTTTAATGATTAAACAAAGACGTAAACCAAATGTTTCCAAAGCATGTGAACTTCTTTTTCTTTGCTTTTTTTTCCCCCCAGTAAACATTTGTATTAGGAAAAGAGGAGAATGGGAAAAGTATAGCGGTTTCTAACCAAGTTGGGCAGCAAAGCTGATAGAAAAATAGAAAGCTGTCTATCCTAGTTATAGGGCAAGTTCATTGACCAAACCCTGGTTTTAGTATTAGAGAAAATTCCTTTGTCCGTTGTCTTCTGTGGCCCGTGGAAGAGTCATGCTTTTCCACCCTCCTCCTAAGCATGGCTGAAGGTGACAATGGAAAACATACCTTTCTTTCATCAGCATATTTCCTGTATGTGGAGGTTTAGAGCCCGATATTTACTATCAGCCACAAACAGCCAAAGGCTTTTTAAACATGAGCTGATGATTTCTTTAGCAATACTTATACCTCAGAATGGCTACCAGTTAGTTCCATAGGGTGAGCCTCTCCAAAATTCTTTTTAAAACATGAAAAACTCCTTTTTAAAGTTAAGAAAATTGTGTAGAGTCACCCATGTGATAGTAATTGGGTTTTTTTTGGGGGGGGGGGGTGAGGACTGGAAAATTACATAATGACCAAGGCTATCATAAAATTTTTAATGTTTTTTAAACTTAGCAAGTATTTTATTTTTCACAGTAGCATGTACAGGCTTTTGAAAACTTAGCAGTATACACACATTGGATATGCTGCTTTTTCCAGTCCACGGACCAGAATTGATGTGCATTGTAGGGATTCTTGGACACCATGTTTCAACACCTTCCCCCGGAAACCCACACCCATCTATGAGGAAGGACCCTTCAGTATGAACCATGACTCCGTGCCCCTACTTTACCAATATTTGACATCATCTCAGTTATTTTAGGGGGTTGTTTTGAAGAGTTGTTTATGTAGTGAGGCCAGATTTTGAGGCTGACCAAATATATTTTATTTTAAAACATTCAGAAACATACCTGCTTTGGGCCTTTTCAAAAACCAGCTTGTAAAACCTGAATTTAAGCAGTGGGTAAACAGGAAAGTGTATAAACAATAGCTTTCTACAAGACCAGTACTGATTACTTATAATCAGTACTGGTTGTGGGGGTGGGAGGGTGCATCTTTCTACTGAAGCTGGCTTCAAACCTCAGTAACGAATATTTTGTTTTGTTTTAGGTACACACTCTTCATTGTGCTGTACCCAATGGGAGTGTCGGGAGAATTGCTCACAATATATGCCGCTTTGCCCTTTGTCAGAAAGGCTGGCCTGTACTCCATCAGTTTACCTAACAAATACAATTTCTCCTTTGATTATTATGCATTCCTAATTCTGATAATGATCTCTTACATTCCACGTAAGTAGATATTTATGCATATATTTGTTTATGTTTTAAAAATTGGCTCAACAATAGCTAGAGTTAAATGCCTTTGGTTGTTTTTACACCATAAATCTAATTTATTGGGGATGCTTTGGTTTTCATTGAAGCTGACTGTCAGGAAGAATTTTCTCTGGTAGTAACTGAATAAAGATGAATTCCTCTCAGCTGCTAAAATGCAGTCCTTAGTGTGTGTGTTTGAAACAGTGAATGCCAGGATAGGTTAACTGTCTATTGGAGGAAAGTACTGAGTGGAAAGCAAAAAAAAAAAAAAGCCATTAGAGACCTTACCTTGACTTTTTCTGTCTCTTAAAAGCTGCTTGTTATGGTATTTGAAAAACACTGTAGAGAGAGTTTTACACTTTTGCTATGTCAAAATAGACATTACTTCACTTTTAAGGAATTGGTAGTTGACTAGAAACAATTAAAATAAAAATAGATTAATAGATTAATTTTTTCTTTATTTCTTATTTTCTGTTTTGGAAATACACACTTAAAGCCATCTGAACAGGACATAGTATTCTCTTCAGGATGGTTTCCGATTATTTTCATAGTCCTGCTGAAGGTTTAAATATATAGATACTCAAATCTGCTTACCAGCACATTAACAGAGAGAAAAGGCCATGTTTGAGGCTTCTCTGAAGTGAGTCGTGTTTGCTGAGGATGAAGAGTTGTTTATTCCTTTTCTCAAATTCTGATGTTCAGTTTCTATCCTATAATTGATTTCCACATATCCAAAAGAGTCATGTTTTACCCAAGGCCATGTAAACTGAATGCTTCTTCTCCCTTAGCTACTTCCGTTGGCACTGTGACTCTGAATCTTATTTTAGGCTGTAAGATGCTATATTCTCCCCTAAACCTCAGGTTAAATTCAGACTGGAAAGTTGGATTTTTCTTCAGCCCACAGCATTAACTGAATGAATCATCCTAACAATCACAGGTGACAAGCTTGTGTCCCCTTGTGGAAAATTGCATTTCATACATTTTGAGGAAAAAAACAACATCCCAGTTTCTTGTGAACATTTATCTTGGAGAAGTTCTTGGATGCACTTCTGCTTTGTGATTCCTTTTGCACCCTTCAGTAGCAATCAAGTCCTCCTCTCTGTTGCTGGAACCAGGGTGGCTAAAGGCCATCTCTCTCCAAATGTAAAAGGTAGTTGATTTTCAAACAAAAGATAAATATGGAAGAGTGTAAAAATTTAAGTAGTAAGAATTAACTTAGAGCTTTTCACCTTTCCGATTTTGTTCCCCTAGAGTTTCATGTCCAGTCTCTAGAGCAACAATTCCTAACTGCAGTTTTGCCACACCCAGGCTAACCAGTATTATCCTGACAAGCACCACAAGATTTATTTAAATTCAGCATCAGTCTTTAAATGGAGATAAATGCTGTGTTAGATAACTGGGAACGGGGCCAGGAGACTATCATGAAATCAAACCAGTAACAAAGTGCTGCCCCATTAATGGAAGCCTGGGGCCCCTACCTCAGAGTTGCCGCAAGGTTTCCAGTCTGTTGCAGGTGGGGCTGTATTCCAGGAACAGTTCTCCGGGCAACTCAAGTCACTCTGCACCTCCTAGTCTCTTTGTGCTCTGGGGGCCAACCAGCGCCAGCCTTTTACCTCTGCCTGCTGACCTCTCAGTAGAGAAGGGACCTGGTCAAGCATAGGATGACAGGATTCCTGAAGGAAAACAAACCCAGTTCTGTGGGATTTTCCTTCATGGCCTTAGAAGAGGAGAGAGCAGAGACCTGAGGGTCAGCTGTCTTACAGAGAGTAGGGAAACTCTCCCCTCAGCCAGTGTCTGCTTTCTGTACCTCAGTCCTTCCCCCTTCTTCCATTCTCAGCCTCTTTTTAATGAGAGAACTTGGCTTGGTTAAAGTCCATACTCTTTCATTTCTAAGGTAGCTTAACTCTTGTAGGACAAAAAAAGGATTCATTTCAAGAACAGAGATTAAAAGGTTCCCTTCAAATCCCTAACTCCCCACCCAGTCTCAAGATGGCAGATGCGGATCTCCTGCTGCAGATCACTCATGTCTGCTGGCGCTCACTGTGCTTCTGGCCTGAGCCAGCAGCCCTGAATGTTTTCAGTAGTTTACATTGTTAATACTGAGACCAGTTTGTACAGTTCATTCCAGCCAACTGCATGTTTCCAACTTTCCAAAACTTTGTATTTATAAGAAGAAAATGCAGAGTCAGGAGAGGTTGCTGTTGCCATGCAGCCTTCTTTACCAAATTTGGATTCCCTTCCACAGCTTAGGTTTCTTTCAATCCCCTCTCGTGGGAAGTAGATGATGTACATATCTTACAGAAAGCAGCACCTCTTCGTTATGGTCCTGACCAGATGTTGCATTGTCGCACATGCAGCCCATGTTGTGCATGGCCTGTGAGCCACAGCCCTGGGAGTTTTCTCATTTTGGGGTGCTTTGGATTCCCTTTAGGGTGTTCCTCTCCTCTGCTGCAGCTGCAGTAAGAGTATGGACAGTATCTGTTTACATTACCTGCCCTCCTCCTTTTGCAAATTGGTGAAAGTTAGCTGCAGGGCTTGGGGTTTAAAAAAGGCAGAGAGAAATGAGAAAGAGTGATGGAGGGCAGGGTCACCAAGAAGCAGAGCACGGTCCACATTGTCAGTAACCATAACCATACCTCTGATTTTTAGAGAAACAGAAGGAACTTGCCCCAAGCAGAGTGTTTCCAGTTGCCCTCTGCCTTCAAGTCTTAAGAGCACCCTTCTCCTTACAGGAAGGTGTGCCCAGTGGCACCCGCAGCCACCCACCCACCCTCTGGCACACCAAGATGGACACATGCACAGCCACCATCTCCATCCTACATGCCCTGAACTATAAGAGCAGAGGCTAGAATTCTGAACAGCCTGTTGTCAGGTTGAGATTTTCAGTGTAGTTAAAAGCAGGCAGCCATGCATCTGGAATTATTTCACTCACTGTAGTTGGTGTGACCATGTGAGTAATTGAGATGGAGACAGTGTCTCCCAAGTTCTGGTCACCAGGGAGTCACTGCCAGAGGAGCAGAGAATCTCTAGCTCAAGTACTCCCATTTTCCCCGTCTCCCCCACACATTTCTTTCTCGTGGGCACTGAGCAACCTCTGGAAGAATGTAACGAAATGAAAGGGCCATATCTGCTCCCCAGTTCTGACCCAGGACCCTCGGTAGCTGGCAGGCCCTTGCATGAGGATGAAGGTATATTTAGCCATCTTGTTGCCACTAAAGGCCTAATGAATGGCTTTTGGATCGTTGTCCTGCGTCAGACCCTGTGGGTCCATAGCCACACTTTATATGAGTGACGTAATCACAAATGAGCCAGTGGAAAAGTCCTTAGTGTTCTTTGCCGCAAAGTTTCCCTTTACTAAAGTATGTCTATAGAAATGTGACTAGCCTCACATTTTTAAATGATTACAATTAGCATTCCTTATGGTTTAATTATATCCTTACTTCCAGTTTTTAGATTATAGAGCTTGTCAAATTTTCTGGCGTTCATACCAAAATAGTTCTCTCACTGTTGAATTTTATGCACAAGCTGGGTCTTTTCTGTGAATAACTTCCTGCCTGCAAATAGTGAGTGGAGTGGATGGCAGCGCTGTTCAGTGCCGGGGCCTCCTCTGCAGTTTATCAAATCTGTGTGCACACACCCACCGATGTCTTGGTACTTTGGGAGGATCGTTTGACATTTGGCCAACTTGGAACCCATTTAGAAAGAAAGAAACTGTCAGAGAAGAATTGGCAGTAGTAGAAATCACCTCCTCCCAAACACAGGTTACTGTCTAAAATATAGGGATTGGAGCTGTTGAGAAGGGAAGGTGGATGGTGTACATCCAAGACCATCTCACAGGAATATTTTATGTGGTTTTTGAACCCCCAGTTTACAGTAACCTTGTGAAGGTCAGATAGCTTAAGCTGGCATCTCGCAACAGGGACACTGTAGGCATTTGGGGTGGGACAGTTCTTAGTCGTGGAGGACTGTCACACAGTGTGGATTTTGGCATTACTGGCCCCTTGCGCCGAATGCCAATAATCTCCCCACTCCAGTCCTCCCACCCCCATTTCCAGCTACTCCCTAGAGAGGCAGTACCACCCTGTTCAGTCGGAGCCAGTCCTTTTTAATAACTTATGAAATGACCAAGAACAGAATCTCTAGTCCATAAGGGTTTGCTTTTCACATGCAAACGTGGCTTAGTGGTGTTCAGATCAAACACCACTCCTTGGTCTTCCCAAAGAACAGCATTTCTCTGGAAGTACCTTTGAGACATCCTCCTGGGTGACAGAGCAGGGGGACAGAGAGAGCGAGACTGAGGGTCAGAAGCACAGAGCCTGGTCCTGACTGTCAGTGATTTGCTATGAGACCGCAGGCAAATGCCCACCCTCTCTGAGGCTTCCATTCCTCCCCTGTGAACAGGAATAATAACCCCAGCACTAGAATTCATCCCCTAGTTGGGAAATCAGAGAATAAATGTTAAGATAACATGAGCTGTGTAAAGAGTATTATTTGGCAGCTCTGTGGCATCTTGATTGGTAATGCTAGTGACAGTAGTATCTGACATTCCAATCCACGTTACCCTTCCCCCTTGGCTAAAGCAGGAAAGTAAGTTTCTTTGTGTTTTTCTTCTTTCTCCAAGCCCGTCTTGTTACCATCCTTGGTTGCTGGGAGAGAAAGTGGTCGGAGTCAGAGAGGACCTCAAGTTCATGTGCTTTACATAGGACATGCAGTTTTAAATCATCTCCTTAACCAATTCTTTCTCTTCTTTGCAGTTTTTCCCCAGTTATACTTCCACATGATACACCAGAGAAGGAAGATCCTTTCTCATACTGAAGAACACAAGAAATTTGAATAGTTCCTTCTTCCTGCACACCCCCAGAAACAAACTTTCCAATGACAAAAAATGCTGCAGACTTTTTCAGTTCCCAATACGTTTCATAGAAAATAAGTAAGAACTATTTTTAAATACTAAAAAAATAAATAAATAAACCAAAATCCAGTGTCATGTGGGCCTGGGATTTTCTAACAAACAAAACAAAAAAACGAAAACTGTTACATAAAACATCCTGGCCGGTCCGTTTCAGCATGCTCTTTCAACCAGAAGTTCCCAATATTTATGATGGCGCTGGAAAGGGATTTGGCATTTTATATCCTCCTGTTTCCTTCACATGTCTGATAAATAAAAGATCTGTAACACTAAATACTTGAGCGTTACAGTCTGAGTCATGAAGTTGTGCCCACTGAATGCCCAGCTTGGAGCAGTTGCGTTTCAGTCTGCAGTGTGTTTAGCATTCCCTCTCAAAGTGCTTGACTGCATGCTGGAAGCCATTTGTTCTCTGGAATGCTCTGAAGTTATGGCTGGGACCTTCCCCTCGTATCTAGTGAATGAATTATACAATGTACATGTCTGTGAGACTTTGGGGTAGTGCCTATAATCAGAAAACAACTAGAACCCTTTTGTTTGTTTTCAGCTGAGTCTTTACTGCTTGCCACTATGAAATGTGCTTGAATTTAATAAGTATGTGTATATTGTAGAGAAGCTACCTTAACTGGGGCTCAACCTCAATCCTATTTTAACAAAACTGGACAGCTCTGAGGAAGGAAAAGCTCAGTAGCTAGTCAACGACAGGTACCTTTCACAGCACCATTCTCAGAACACGCTGAGTAAGGAGTTTGCCAGGAGCTATTCTCGCTTAGGGACCTGAAGCCAGTCTAGTGCACAAAAGTAGAGAATCTGTTCTTGAAAGCACATGGAAGGTGTTACTCTAGAAATGGAATTTGGAAGAACAATCAGGAATGGGTTTATGTACCCTTATTATTTTATTTTCACATTTTTATTCAGCTCTTCTGTTTGTGTTCTTTTCCTTATTGTGGTGCTATGTAATTCCCACCAAGTTGTAAGTCCAAAGGCAGTGAAATGTTCCAGTTGGGCAGTCATGAACTAAAAGTAGTATCGTCCCTACATTTTGGAGCAGCCAAGAAATACTTTGGACATATGGACATTGTCTAATTAATGTCGTGTCTACATACTATAATTGCTAAACTGTGCATTTAAGACTTTTCAAGAAAGAGTTGGATGAAAATGTAAAGCCCAAGTTTAGACGTGCATTAGATTTTTAAAATACAGTGTTCTTCACGGAAACATTTTCCCTTTTTTTTTTTTTTTTAATTGGTTGATCTTTTAAAAGTCTAGCTTACTAGCTTACTGACTGGTTATCAACTAAAGTATAATTGCCAATATTAGAAGAGTGTCATAATGGAAAACTTTTAAATGCTTATTTTAATAGAAGCTTGAAAATTAAGATGAAAATGAGAAGAAAATATGCAGCCTGAAATTTAACGCAAGCAGATGTATAATACATTATTTTTGAATTGATCATTAAAATTCTGCTTCTTAAAGGCAGCACTCTTGACTTGGGTGTGGTGAGATTAGAATCTATTCTTGTATTTGATAAACAAAATATGTGGGAAGATTATTTTTCATGCTTTTTTCTCTTTTTATTTTTCCAAAATGTTTTTCTACCATAAAATAGAATCAATTTGGGTTATATTAGCCTTATTACTTCAGTTGAGTAAGATTTTTTTCATTTGTGTTTGAAATAGTTATAGAAGATGGGATGATAAATGCAAGTTTTCCAGGATTGCTGGATTGTGAGTTTTATTCAGGCCTCTCTATTATAATTTGTCCGGAGAAGGCAATGGCACCCCACTCCAGTACTCTTGCCTGGAAAATCCCATGGATGGAGGAGCCTGGTAGGCTACAGTCCATGGGGTCGCTAAGAGTCGGACACGACTGAGTGACTTCACTTTTCCCTTTCATGCACTGGAGAAGGAAATGGCAACCCACTCCAGTATTCTTGCCTGGAGAATCCCAGGGACAGTGGAGCCTGGTGGGCTGCCGTCTATGGGGTCGCACAGAGTCTGACACGACTGAAGCGATTTAGCAGCAGCATTATAATTTGTCACTATTTATGAAAAACAATCTGTCACAAATAGTGGTCATGCATCAAATTGAACTTTGACAACAAGAACGCAGCAAACAACTCCCTTCTCAAAAAGGGTCTCAACCCCAGTGTGTATTTTTGTCCATCAACATTTAAAATGCTCATTGCAGATAAGTAAGGCATGCACCATGTCCTTCAGTCACCTCTCTCAGTAACTGGTTTCTTTATCTCTAATGTGAATTCATTTCTCTTTGAAAGTGGTGGTGTTCATTTATGAACTGAGAACGTCTAACCCCACTGAAGGAGAAGGCATTGGCACCCCACTCCAGTACTCTTGCCTGGAAAATCCCATCGACGGAGAAGCCTGGTAGGCTGTAGTCCATGGGGTCGCTAAGAGTCGGACACGACTGAGCGACTTCACTTTCACTTTTCCCTTTCACGCACTGGAGAAGGAAATGGCAACCCACTCCAGTGTTCTTGCCTGGAGAATCCCAGGGACGGAGGAGCCTGGTGGGCTGCCGTCTATGGGGTTGCACAGAGTCGGACACGACTGAAGCGACTTAGCAGCAACCCCACTGGATAGCACATCTTCTTAATAAGGTGTGAATGAGGAAGGTGGTGTTTTGGTGGGTATTTTGTCAGACTTAACCACTTTCATTTCAGGGCAGAGTCAAAGGCATCATCTGCCCTTCCCAACCCCCACCTGATTGGGTGTTTCGGATCCCTTCTGGCACCTTCTGGCAGAGAATTCTTTGAGATACGCAGTAGTGCTGTATTGACACAAGCTGCTAATCTGCATCTTGCTGTGTTCTGTTTGCTAAGGTTGGGGTCATTAGTTTAACACGTACTGACTGTTTTCAAAGGCTCCGTGGAGAGTTAGTCATGGAATAAAGCACATCCACCTGATGGAAACGTTCCTCTGGAGCAAACTTCCAACAGGAAGGGCTTAGAAGGTGTAGCTTTGAGGCATGTGAAGAGATTGTGCCCTCACTTCCACTTGTGTTTTTGGTTATTCATTTATAATAAAAGGTTGGCATTGATGTGGTACAACCTGCAAGTTAGTTTCAATTCTGAGTTTCAGATAAAGCATTGTAAGACAAAATCGGTACATACCGCTCCTTTGAAATTTGGGTAAAAAGTTATACAACCATATATAAAGTCATTTTTATATTTTTTCTATGTTGTAAAACCAAAACTGTAATTTTATAAGTCTTTGATTCACTAAAATTATATAATTTAAATGTATTTTTTGTATATTTAGAAATAAGGAGTTCAAAGACTATGCGTAACTTTCTATGCATGCATTTGGAAGCTGTTTTTACCTGATAATGTAGTAATAAGTTGTATTCATAAAATACTGATCTGTGTTGCATTTCAAAATAAACTGGTGTATGCTCTGCCTGGATTTGATATCTGACCAATAGATCTGGTGATTTTTCACATTGAGTTGGCCTGAAAATGGTATTGTACGATTACAGAAGTTTCAGTTCTATTATAGATTCCAGCTCTAAGAATTTCTTAAAGTTTTTAAATCTACTTCTGCTTTAGCTTATGAGCTTTATTTATTGCTGGAGAATATTGTGAGGCTGCTAGATATGTGGTAGACAAATGTTAGTTTTATAAAATGACATCTACATATGATTTGCCTGGTAGGCATGTATTTTGTGTAACTTCCCTGGTGGCTCAGACAGTAAAGCGTCTGCCTACAATGTGGGAGACCCGGGTTCAATCCCTGGGTCGGGAAGATCCCCTGGAGAAGGAAATAGCAACCCACTCCAATATTCTTGCCTGGAAAATCCCATGGTCAGAGAAGCCTGGTGGGCTACAGTCCATGGGGTCGCAAAGAGTCAGACACGACTGAGCGACTTCAGTTTCACTTTCTGCTCCTCATAATGGTTCTACACTTAAAGGAAAAGTAGACAGATTATATTAAGAGGTTTCAAAAAAAATCATTCTTCCTAGCAGTCAGTCTTCAAGCTTACCTCACCAGCCTCCAATCTGGTTACAGAAGGACAAGATAGATTCCTCATATAGGTGACCAGGAGAAATAAAAAATTAATCAGTAAAATATGGAGGGCCCTTGTCTTACAGTGTGTACGTATGTGAGTTTTAATCTAATTTTTCTAATATAAGTTGAGAGAGGAAATACTGTTGCCCAGCAATGTTCACCTTGTAAAACAAGTACTTGGTCAAGCAGTCCAGTACCTCCTCCTAAAAACACCTCCAGGTACAGAGCAATCCTAGAAACTGCTTTACACACAGTAACAAGTGGGAAGAAAGACTGAGAGGATACTCAGCTGGGCCGCTTCCAACCCGCTAGTTCTAGACCCCAGATTTCCTCACCTCAAAAGTGTTAATGTGTCCATGTGCCAGTCCCTTTCTAGTTATTTCTCTAGGTGGTCTCAGGGTGCCTGCAGCAGGGACATGAGCCCACCTGAGTCTCCCAGGTCCTAGAGGTATCACCCTTGTCCAGGACTGTGGAAAAATGTTCCAAAGAGGAGCATATTTTTTCTGAATGCTGTCTGGTCACAGTTAGAAATTACCAGCACAATGGGTAGAACAGCCTCTCTCCTCATATAGAGTTAATCTACTTTGGAGATAGGCACATTTATGAAAAGAAAATTATTTCAGCTGAAACTGAGGAACAGATGGTAAAGTGAATAGTAGAGGCTATCCAGAAAATACAACCTTTCCATCTTAGAGTGGCAATGGGAAACCAGCCAGGTCTTTGTCATTTGTCATTGTCATATTTTATGGCAATTATGTGGACTATGTTAACATAAGCTCCAGCCTTAGGAGTTACCATTGGTATAATTGAGACCCACTGTTACACACACAGAATTCCGAAAATACTGCTGTGTTGTTCTGTTCCCTTTAACAAGAATGAAGAAACTAGCTTTGCAATTCCTCATATTTTTTTATCCCAGCATTACAAATAGACCGGTTTGTTGTTATACAGTTTAGTGGTGAAGAAACTGTTCTAAACATCTATTACCAAAAATAGCTATACCTATTAACATTCCCCTGGCTGCAACTAGGAACCAGAGTTAGAAGAGAGAGCTGTGTGGGGTTTTTTTGACCTACACTTTGATTTAAACATGTGAGAAACTAATCTGGGTAGGTTTTTTTTTTTTTTTTTTTCAAATTTAGAGAAATACCCCTTACTGTTACAGGGTAAGATCTCATTACCAAAAATAATCTTTTTTTTTTTTCCCCACAAAAAGGCAATTCACCCTAAGAGTCACTTGATAAGCAAAAATAAAATATGTGAGAGGCAGTGTACTTTAAGCATCTAATACCCCTTTCATAAACCTGTTTATGTTTGGAAATTGTGTTTTCTGTTCACTAATTCCAGAACATGGACTTATTACCATGGCAGCGCTTCCACATCTATCCATGACCGTGGATGCAATCCAGATGCTTTTTCATGCTGGACTTAGTTAAAGCCCTAAGGCCATTTCCACCTCCGTGTTGTCATAGCTGGGTGGCCCCACTGGGGGGCAGCACCTCACAAGCGATTGGGGGTCTGGGGACTCAAAGGCGTCTGGAACGTAGCTTTGACCCAAAGGCAGAAAGGCACACTAATAAAGATCAGTCACAGACTTCTATTGTCCATATAAAGTAAAGGCAGCCTCATGTTCTGGAGGGGTACAGGAAATAACACTTTTTTAGAGCAAAAAAAACCCCAGTTTGGATTTGAGCTCTGAGGCTCCAGCTGTTCTCTTCCTGCTGCGGAGACCTCCCTGGCTGGGACTGCCAGGCTGCCTGGTTTTGAAATGAGAGATTTTGGAGCTGGTCATAAAGCAGGTGTTAGTGCTCCTGCTTAATGGAGAGCCTGCTTGTTAATCTTTGAAACATTCAGGGAGGTCAGTTCCCGCTCTTCTTCTGTCCCTGGATATTTTTGGAGGGTGGCCTGGGCCCTGAGAAAATGTCAGGCCACCTTATAAGGCCGCGTCTGGCCCCGAGAATGCTTGTCTGCAGCATGTCCAGTACACTCTGTGGGTGTGAGTTGACTCTTGGACTGTGAGTTTTCTCACAGATTTAAAATGCTTCTATTCATGCCAGGGATTATTCTCACTCTTTAACAAGCTTAAAGTCTTCCTCAAGAGCTGTTTAAATGACACCAATTTTGGACATACCCAATAGATCACCCAAGGCATATGTAATCCCTCACAACCACACTAGTTGTTTGTGCCAGGGCAGATAGTCTACTGCAGGTGGCTTATTTATTTTGCTAGTGTATGTCAAAGTGGAATCCACAGAATATTAGTTCTGGGGGCAAAGGGAGTACAAGTATATTAGGGAGTGGGGGGTTCTGTGGTTTAAAAAGTTGAAAAGTTTACTCTCCTGCTGGATTTGTTTATCTTTTCACATGTGAATACAGTTAGTGAATCTCCAAGGAAGGGGGAGCTGATGCAGGCCCAAAGCCACTTTCAACCTTATCCTTGAAACATCTTCAGGGCTAAAGCTCCTTGAACACCATGAAAAATACTAATCTGTTGGCAGCTTTCCCCATCAGAGAATGTTAATGCATCCTGAGGGAAAAAAACAAAAGAGGGCTTAGCCTGGGATCTGGGAAGATTTTCCTTGTTTTTTTTTGTTTGTTTGTTTGTTTTTAAAAAAAACAACCATCCCAAATAGGTGAATGAATTACACATTAGACTGAGAACCCAGATGTCAGCAGCCCTGGATGGAGTCTACCATTCGCTTGTTCCTGATGCATCTAAAGGGAGCTTACCAATGGATGAGAACTTGTCTGAGAAGACCCAAATGGAACTGCAGCCCCAAACTAGGTCAGTCCAACTGCCACTCCCCCTGTGCCCACACCCCAGTTTCTTAAGCTCCTGCTGTCAGAGCCCCTTATTCAGGCTTCATGTCCTTGAGGCTCCTGGTGTCTTCCTGACTCTACTGTCAATCCTGAGCACCCCAGGTGATGGCTGCTTTGTCCTGGTGTGCCCTGTTATGTGACAAGGCCCCAGAGTTCCTTTTGCTCTGGGCCCTTGTCAGTCGGCATCCTCCCCATGTCAGCTCACCATGTTCATAGACCCTTAAAGTCAGGGAAGCCATCACTCTCTGTGCAGAAGAAACTTGGGACCTGCGAGGGCATGTGACTTTTCCAGGGCCACACCACACAAGGGCAGCTCCAGGGCTGTGCCCTGCCCTCTGCTGCCCGCACCCATCATGGCTTTGCTGGAGCTCCTAACCCTCTCTTGTTCCCCATCTCCCTATTCCCCAGTCTCTGCTGCCCACGACCCCTCAACCTTCCTGACCTTCTGCCAGACGCCACCATTGCACCACTGTAATTAGGAGCCCCCATGCCCCCTGCTCTCCCATCATACCCTCTTGGCAAAACCCCGAGCTCGGATCATGTGCCTTCTCCTCTTGCCCGTGCCTCACCCTGGGGGCTGCCTGCCTGGCACTGCCCAGGATTCCCTTAAACTCCATCCTCCTTAGACCTCTGACTCACTCCCAGTCCCAGATCGCACCCCCAGTTTAACAGAAATCTGCCATCAGGTAGCAATTGCTTCAGCTTTCTATCACCACATCTAGAGACTTACCTATACAGAGCACACCCTTTGCTTTACCTCCTGTTAGAATGGAAGGGGCAACCTTCTGTCCAAAGTTAATCCCTTCCTTGTACTCTAGATGTTTCCATCCTCCGCGCTTAGGGACCTTACTGCAGCTGTCCCATCCCTCTGCACTTCCTCTTTGCCATCTCCTCCCATAGAGTGTCTCCTCGTCTTGGCTCTGACCCCAGCCCTCCTCCCTCTCTCCTCCTATTCTCTGGGACAGTACCTGCCAGTGGTCCTCTACTCTCACCTCCCACTCTTCCCATCTCACCCATCACTCCTCCTGCTGGCACGGCTCTCTTCCAGGTCTCTAGTGACCTGCTTGTTGTGAAATCCAGTGTAGACTCTCTGGCCTTTGTCTTAGGGTTGAAATTGGGGTACTACTGGCTGAATGTTAGAAATAATGGTATGGCTTTGGAGTCATACCAGTGGGGGCCCAGCAATACCGAGTTCTGGCCTAGAACTCTCATTTTTCCTCCCTGCTCCTTGCATCTCTATGAAGGTGTAGGCAAAAGAAATGAGGGAGAACCAGCCAACAAAATGTGTAGTGGTTAACTGAGTCGAGCCCCAGGAGAGCATTCTGGGAAGCTCCTCACAGAACACTCATGATTTCTAAGCTAGTAAGAGGTAGTGGTTCAGGCTAAAAGGCAGTTGTGAGGCCTGCTTAGCTTACCTCTCCCCATATTCTTGTTCACCCCAGATCTTAGATCCTACCACTGTGATAGGGAGAAAGGCTGACCCAACACATCACCAGCTCCAGGGAAGGGAGGTTCAAAGATGGTGTGCATGGGCTGCCATGCTTGGCACCAGGCTGGCCTGGGCTGGGAAGGACAGGAAAGCATCCAGGCAGAAAAAGCAGATCCGGCTCTGCTTACCACTTCATGGCTAGCAGAGCCAGAAGAGAGCCCCTCACCCCTGTACACCAACTTCTTAATGCCCACTGACTCCACTCCCTCTCACGACCAGATGGAGCTGCATCAGAATCTTGAACCTGAGCACGAAGATTAGCATTCTTCTTCCTTGGGAAGGAGCCAAGACATGCTGGGGAGAATGAAGAGGGACCTTGGACTCCCTCCCAGGAAGCCAATGTCATTCTTGAAATGATCTTTGCTCTGGACGGCCTGCTCTTCTGGTTTCCTCCTTCCTCCTTGACCAAATTTGCTCAAGTCTCTCTCAAAAGTTGAGTGCATTAAGAATCACTCAGGGTGCTAGACAAAATCAGATTTCTGGCTCCCTCAGACCTACTGAATCTGAATCACTAGAAATAGAGACTAGGAGTGTATTTTTATCCAAGTCATGGGGGGATTCCAGTCCAGGGGCTTACTTGGAAGTACATGCCTTGGGGGTCCTTGCCTTTGGGGTCCTCACCCTGAGAGTTCTATTCTAACTCCTCACTTCAAACCCAAGTTCTCTGACCAGGTTCCCAGCCTCTAGACCAGATTTGGCCCTTGAATGTGATCTGTTTGACCCCGTAGTACTTGTTTCAACTGAATCAGAAGATGAGGCAGCAAAAGTTCACCTTCCAATATACGGGGCATCGGTGAGAACCAGGGAGGCTGCCCCTTGGATCAGGTGCTCGGAAGGGATCAGGCTCAGGCCCCGGTGCCCCCGCCCCTGCCCAGCCAGGCCACATGGCACCTAATACAGGAACTGGAGAGAAGGAGCAGGGCTGCCTGGGCTTCAAGCTTCCTCTCTGTACTGAGGACTGCAGCCTCTGACTTAGGCCTGCATCCATTTCAGAGCACCACCGGACACCTTCCCTTGGGCATCTCAAAGGCACCCAGAGCTCAGCCTATCCAAAATGAAACTCCCCTCCTCCCCCGGCCACACACCTCTTCCTGCTCCCCCCATCCTAGTCTTTCCCACCTCACTGGATGGCACCCCAGCCACCAGCTGGTCAAGCCAAGAACCTGGGAGTCATCTCCCTTCTTGTGCTCCATCACTAGCCCTCACTTAGTTTTCAATCAGTTGCTAAATCCTACGATTCTATCTCCTGAAGAGCAGTTGAACATATCAACTTCCTTCCTCCACTGCCTCTTCTCTTATCTGAGCCACCGCCGTCTCAGCTGGACGGCAGCAGTAACCTCCCAGCCGGCTCTCGGCTTCCACGCTTGCCCTCCCCTCAAATCCATTGTTAATACAGCAGCTGAAGTATCCTTTTAAAATGCACGTATTATCATGTCAGTCTCTGTTACAGCCTTCAGTCCCTCCCTGTTGTTCTTGGGGTGAATCCAGACCCCTGAACGTGACCCAGTGACCTTCTGAGACTGTTGTCCGCTCCTCCTCTATCCTTCTGCACCCCACATTCATGAAGCCCTATCAGGCCCTCAGGGCACCTGGCTCTCACCTCCTGCCCTTTGTACCCACATTCCCTCTGCTAAGACTCTCCCTCTCCACCCGGGAACTCCTTACTGTCCTTCAGGAGTGTCTGCGGCGTGGCCACCAGGAAGTGCCTCCCCAAGGTCCTAGGACCGGCCCCGGTGCACCTCCTGGTGCTACCACAGTGGAGCAGGGGTGCGGGGGAGCAGGGCAGAAAGATCAGGAGACTGGCAAAATGAGAATTTCAGGTAACAGTGAAGTATGTCTCACGAAATAGTGTCACTCATGAAGACACTGTGACTGTGCCCACACTGCCCTCCAGGTTCTCACTGCCATCTTTTCTCACCTGTTTGCCTGTTGAGACTACAGACTCCACAAGGTGGGGACCCTCCCGGCTTGTGTACCACTGTATTTCTCAGTGCCCGGCCTCCCACTAGGCTTTGGGGGATTGGCAGGAAACATAAATGATTAAACAGGGCATTTCAGATACCAGTAAATTCTTTAAAGAAACAGGAAGGTCATGTGTTGGGAAGGGCCTAGGCCTCTGAGCAGTGGCAGAGGGAGGACTGGATTCAGACCCCACAGACCCTGAAGCCCACGGCCATTTCCTACCACCACGTTGCCTTCTTGCTCCCCAGAACACAGGGGCCTTGGTGGGGCCAGGGGGTGTCTCACCCAGAAAACCTCTCAAAGGGCACAGCTGCTGGCTCCTTAGAGACTTTCAGTCTTCTTGGCACCTAGAGGTCCCCTGGGAACCCCTTGGACTGGATCCCTCAAGAAGCTCAGTGGGAGGTTGAAATCCAGGAATAGTTCTCACCTCCCAGGTTACAGCCTGCAGCACCCTGTTTGACACCTCTGGTCTGAGCCCTGGGGTCTAAACTTAACACCACCCCTCCTGCCCCTCCTCACCCAGACTCAGCCTTTTCTTTAGTCACTTCTCTAGCAAAGCTGTTGACAGCTAAGAGTCTGGTTACAAAGGATTCTCGCAGGCCTGCTGGTTGCTTATCTGCAGCAACTCGAGGCCAGAGCTCCTCCCCAGAGCTGGACTGGGCCTGGCCCACAGTGCCCGCATGCCATGGGCATCTCTGTCCACAGCCTAAAGCCTACATCTCCTTGCTTATCTCTGCCACTTTTCCCCAGCCTTAGGATAGCTGACCAGGCTGAAAGCTCCAGGCACTGATCACAGCCTGCCAGAGGCTTGGGGCTGCTTCAGGTCATACCCAAAGTCAGGAAAAGATGAACCTCCCCACCTGCTCCATGGAGAGCTGTCACCGAACACCACCCACCTCATACCTTCCCAAACCTCCTGCCCACGTTGCACATGAGGGAACCGTGACCTGTCAGAACCAGGAGGGGCCTAAGACTAGCATCGTCACCTTAAGGCTCCACTTGTCCCAAGTTGGAAACTGGTTCCAAGGAGAGAAGGGGACACAGGTGGTCAGTGGCAGAACTGGAACCCGAGTTCCCAGCCTGCAGCATGGCCCTCAGGCCACTTCTGGGTGTGCAGTGATGGCATTTCATGCTCCTTCCAGGGACTTGAGGTCCCTATCCACGGAGGCAGAGCCTCAGCGGCCCACACTGTGTTATAGACTTACAAGGAGATTGGAGAACTGAGGGAGATCGACCCTCCCAGGTTCTGGAAAGGATGTCACAGACACTGCCCATACCTGGAAGCCTGAAGGACACAATGGGGTTGGGGGGGAGGTGGTCTGTGACAAGCAGCCCTGTGAAGGCAGAGGGCAACAGGAGGAGGAATATGCCTTGGGGTTAGAGGGGGTCTCATCTGGCCACAGAAGCCCCCTGGTTGTACAGGCCCAAGAGGATACCCCAGAGTTTCCATAGGTATTTACCCAAGATTATGGAAATTGGTGGCACCTTCTGCAAGTCCCAGCTCCCAGCATCAGCCCCTCTTCCCCCTGCTGGAGAAGCAGAGCTCGGGATGCAACCTGCAAACGCGGGATCCGAGGCTCGCCCAGCCTCCTGTCAGGAATCTCAATTCAGAGCCAGGCAAGTTGCCTTGCCTGGTATATTTAGAAAAGTCAGGCTCCGGTTGCTCCTTGTTCCCTTACAAAGTGTGAACTGCACCCATCACATGGAAATGTGATTCACTTCTCAGCAGCCAGGCAGAGCAGCTTCCCACCGCCTCCAAGCAACCCTCCCTCTCTGCCCCTCTCAGCCCTCTAGCACCCACAGTTTCGTGTACTCCGCATGGAGCCCAGGGCCCTGGGAACGCTGTGGCCACAGAGAACAGGTACAAGGTACCTCCAGGGTCAAAGGCAACATGGCTCTCTTGTATCCTTTTGGCAATACATCGGTCTGACTCAGTCTGGTTCCTTTCTAGAAATCTGTATGCTTCTTTCTCATAGACCTCAATTCTCAATCCCCCCAGGGCACACTGCTCCTCCTGCAGTTGCAAGCCCTGGAGAAGCTCACAGTTTGATGGTGAGACCCTCAACGGAAATAAGTGCGGTAAAGCTGAGATTGCAACCTGGCAATCTATGAGCTGAACATATTTTTTTTTTTTATATATTTTTCCTTTTTCTAAAATGATACCCTAAACTGTTTTAGTTACTAACATCTTTAAATTAAGAGTGTTGACATTAAAAGAAGTTGATTTCCTGCTTCTCTTAAAAAAAAAAAAGACCTGGCGTTCTGGCCTAGTGCTGCAGGGCTCATGTGGTCACATGTGATCCCTCTTTGGACAGGAGGGTTCTCCAGGCCACCCTGCCAGGGCAAGTGTTCGTTTGTGTTTCAGACATGTAGCCCCACACATTTAGGGTCTCCTACTCTAGGAGACCTGCACCCGGAGGTACCTATATATAGCAGGTATAAAGCAGGTGTATACCCCCTGCCAAAGAGGCACAAAGGAGATGTAATTTTTCCCTCTTCCTCTAATTTCTCATTCTCACAATCCTCAGTCTCCTGAACTTATCTCCTTTTTCTCACCACCCCTCTGCAGTGCCCTATATCATTGGTTTGAGTGGTTCTATTTTTGCCCCGCACCAACCTCCCCAATACCTTCCTGATTCCTTAGAGCAAGAGCATCATGGAGCTTCGGGGTCAGGGCCTGAGCTTGATTCCTGCTCCACTTTCTGCCCTCACCATTTCCCTGAGTGTCTTTGACATGCAAGATGGGGATGAAATAATACCTAGTTTGTGGGGTTGCTGGGAGGATTAAATGAGTCGTCGCTCTGCACATTAAATGACTGACGGAACTTGAGTGTGCTTCAGTGGAGGGCAGAGCAGAGGCTGTGGGAACCTCAGCCACTTCCTCACCTCATGGTCTTAGGAAGGAAGTAGTCCAGATGCCTGGCTGCTCCCCAGGGGTGCCCAGGGGTGGCGGTGCTTCTGGTCCCCAGGGAAAGAGCTCCCCTAAGTGACGAGTCTCATCTGGTTGGAGGACATTGGAGGACACTGGTCAGGCCCAGGCTGGGCTGTATGCCAGGAAGCCAGTCCAGCAGGACAAGCCAGGGACTCAACCACGTGTTACTCTCCTTCCCCAAATGACCAGTTCCGGTGCCTGCCCCGGGCTGTAGGCACATCCACCTAGGGTCTTGACGCTGGAGCCCAATCACAGACTGAAGAAACCATCAGCAGAGGCCTGGCCAAGGCCAGGGTGAAGGTAACCACCTCTCCCCCAACTGGGAGGTGCCAGCTTGGCGAAAGTGCACTGGGCTCTGTAGAGGACCCGGTCTGTGCCCCACCCCATCTCCCCAGGAGGTCATCTGCCCTCAGGCAGCATTGCCCCAGGATAGGTTTTTGATGGTATTTCTATGATGAAAATGTTCCCAAGGAACCCAGGCATACCAAAACCTAGAGACACATCCTCCAAATGCAGAATGACTACCCATGTGCTAACCCTAATGCAAAGGTGACCCATGGAGAGGAACATTAGCCGATATTTAGCTCTTATAGTATGCCAGGCACTGTTCATATTTTTCATGTATATTAAGCTGTGTATTTCTCCCAACAGTTCTATGAAGTCAATATTGCTAGACTCCCATTTTATAGACGATGAAACTGAGACACAGAAAGGGTAAATAACTGACCCAAAGTCACCTGGCAGGTGAGAGGCAGAGCCTAAACGTAAAGAGAAATCCTGCATACTTCATGACTACACTAATTATATTGCTTTTACTGTTGCTCCAAGCTACAGGATACTCCAAGCTGAGCCCCCAGCCCCACTCACTCTCTGAATGCCAAAGAACTGATGCTTTCTAACTGTGGTGCTGGAGAAGACTCTTGAGAGTACCCTGGACAGCAAGGAGATCAAACCAGTCAATTCTAAAGGAAATCAACCCCGAATATTCATTAGAAGTAGTGATGCTGAAGCAGAAACTCCAGTACTTTGGCCACCTGATGTGAAGAGCCAACTCATCAAGATTGAAGGCAGGAGGAAAGGGGGGAAACAGAGGGTGAGATGGTTGGATGGCATCATCGACTCAATGGACATGAGTTTGAGCAAACTCCTGGAGATAGTAAAGGACAGGGAAGCCTGGTATGTTGCAGTCCATGGGGTCACAAAGAGTCAAACTTGACTGAGTCACTGAACAACAACAGCCTCTCTCTCACCATCTGAAATCATCTCCAGCTGCAGCCACCCAACTCGGTTCCTGACATGGTGACCAGTGAACACCATGTGATGCATGCCCAGCAACAGGCAAGTGCCTGGGTTTGACCATCATGAAGAACTAACCCCCTCTCATTCTCAAGCCAATCCCTGAGTCCTCTTTCCTTTGCAGTCACAGAGAAACATAAAGTAGCCCACTCAAGTGCCCACAACATGACAAAATCCCCACATCTCTCTTCCTCATTGTTGTCATCCTGCTCAGTCCCAGCCAAAAGGATTTCCCTCAAATGCCCAACGCAGCTCCTTGCAACCCAGCAGCCTGGGTCCCCTTCACAGAGACTGGAAGGCCTCTTCTGCCCCCCAGGGGCAATGACAGGAGACCTTCACTCACAGAAAGAACATGCTCAGAACCAGACACAGTAGAGCCCCATAGCCTCCTTGCTTGGACCCTGGCGGGAGCGTAGTAGTTATTCTGAAAGGGGAAGTCATGCCAGGTGGGGCCAGTAGGTGGAGGGCAGAAGCAAAGAAGAGAGGTCTGCTTGGATGCTGACTCTCTGACCATACCCCTAGCCCTGCAGAGCCCAGAGCGGGCACTCCACACCCCTGAAGGGTAATTCCTCCAGGAACTCTGGCTGCTGCTGGGGGCTCCCAGTGGTTTCTTGAGCCCCTCATGTCCCTGTGTTAGCTCCCAAGCACTCAGGGGCCCTGGAACAAGCAGTGCAATCTCTATTCCACAAGCCCTGTAAACCCTGTCCTTCCTCATCCTTTGGGTTCCCCAGGCCTTGATCACTGCTCCCATCTCCCACGCAAGCACTAAAGTCCCTCTCCTGCTGCAGTACGACCTGGCTTCCCCAAGGAGAAGCAAACAGTCCCCAGCCCTCTCTGAGAATCAGGACAAAGGAGTGAGGACATGGTGGAGCTGCAGAACCACACCCCTTGCCAAGCCCCGAGAAGGCCTGGCCTGCCCCACTGGAAGCCTGCCATCTGAGTGGCCAGGAGCCTCCTGATCGCTGATTATAGGTCCAGACAAGCCTGCCCAATGAGCATCCCTTCTTCCCCGCAGTACTGGCACCCAGGTTTGTGGCTGGTGGAGAAAACAGCAAGATCTTTCCCCCAAGCAGGAACCCAACCTCTTCACTTAGAGGCTCCGTCAGCCTCACAGAAGCACTCCATCACACACACAGAGACCACAGGCCCTGCTCACTCTTGAATCCAGGCTGTTTCTGGTGGGCTGAGCATGCACCACAGGGGCTGGCAAGTCTGGGACCAGGTTCCCTGGGTCCACCGATGGCCATGCAGTGAAGGGAGGTGGCTTACCCTTCCTTGATCTGGATCTGAAGGACTTTGGGGGCCATGGGAGATCACTCACAGTGACCCAGGTTCTCCAGAGGAGAGCTCGTTACAGCACAGGCTTCAGCCAGCTCTGAGCAGGACTACACTCTCTCCTGAGGCTCTCAGAGATCATCCTCACATATCTCTTCTAGCTTCTGCGGGCTTTAGTTGCCTTGGGCTTATGGCCCCAGAACTCTAGTCTCTGCTTCTGTCTTCACAAGGCCTTCTCCCCCATGTTATCATTTCACATCCCTGTCTCCTTTCCTTTCTCCCATAGGGACACCAGTCATTGGATTCAAAGCCCATCCCAAGTCCCAAATGATCTCATCTCCAGGGCAGGTCATAATCTCATTTTGTTCTTAAAATATCTTAATCCTTAATTATATTTGCAGACCTTATTTCCAAATAAGGCCACATTCACAGGGGCTAGGGGTTAGTACTTGGACATATCTTCTGAGGGACATCATTCAACCTGCTACACTCAGTTGCCTCCTCTGTAAAATGGGACAACAGTAGACCTGCCCCACGATGCGGTGAGGATCACGTGGGTTAAGGCAGACACAGAGCTTATAGCAGTACCCGGCACACTGTGAGTGCTCAGTCAGTGCCAACTGCTACTATTACCCCTCATCCTTCCAAATGCCACTGGGTGCAACTTTCTCTGAGCTGTACCCACCACCTCTTCTATCAACCAACAAGAGCCACTGCTGTTCCATGGCCTCTGCAGATCCCTCCAGCTTTATCCCAGGACCTGTACCAAGCAGGATGGAGGCTGGTCTCCTCTGCCGGCCCATTGACTCCTTTTAAAATACTAGATCTTATTCATCTTTTTAAAGAATAACCTTTTTTGGGTTGTATGAAAATATCCTGCATGTGGTGACATCACAGAGCAACCATATCTCATCATCATGAGTCCAGATGTCTCCGTTTTCTCCTAACAATGTTACTGATACCCTCACCTCTGGCTCTCTGGCATCTGATACAGAGCCTGCCATGTGGGAGTGGGGCACAGATATTTGTTGATAAATTGAAGGAGGAAGGCAGCTTGAGGGTCAAAGCAGAAATAAAGGAGCTAAATGTACAGCCGAGGACTCCATCTCTTGAGGGGGACTCTGGTGGGTCCTGGGGTGATAGGATCATGGAAGGACAGCTCCAGGCCAGGGGAGCTGTCCAAACAGGTCAAACAGGTGTCAGTAATCACGTATGATGGAACAGTACCTGGTGTCAAGGTAAGCTCTTAGCCCAGAGCCATGACTCATCCTGGAATGGAAACTGAACAAGAGACAGGCCATAACCACTGGCCTGGCTGTGTTAAAGCACATCACCTTTGTTTGGCTTGTTTACTATTTACTACTAATTACTATGTAGCATAGTAGCAGTATGTATATAATTAGGTGGCAGATTAATTTTGTTATTAGTTTCACTTAATTATACTGCTTAACTCTGTTTACTGTCTCCGCTACCCCCTCGAACAAAAACAAAACAAAACAAAAAAACCTCTAAGGCCCACTGCTCATGTTTGTTTTCACAATTGGAAGAGGTGGGGAGGTGCAGCCCCACCTTCACAATGGAAGTAGGTCCCTGGCCAGAGTCACCCTTTCAGTTGCTGCTGAGAACTGTCTCGTCCTGAGCCCTGCTGTCCTGGGCCGAGGGGCTCCTCTACATCAGCCCTGCTGATGCCCATGTAACATGCACGCTGCACCAGACTCTAAAAGCCTCAGAAGTGGTCAGTCCCCTCTACGTGCCTGGGGTGAGGGAGGGGTCATCTGGCTCCAGAGCTAGGGGATGGCTGGAATGACCTTAGAGCCTCCGCTGGGTGCCTGCATTCACTCCAAGGAAGTCCACCCTACCCCTATCCTCCCTGACGCCCGGCTCCAGCCAGCAGCTTGGTCACCAGCTCGCCTGTTCCTTCCCCCGACCATCCTCAATTCTCTTGTTCCTTCTGCACCTCCTGTCCCTGGTTTCTAGAGTGACAAGCACCACAGAGATGCTGATGGCTCCTCAGTTCCAGTCAGAAAGCTGAGCTGGGAGGAGGCAGGAAGCCGCAGAGAGAAAAGCTACACCAGGCGTGCCGCAGCGCTGGGACGCCGTCACTTCCAGAAGAGAGAAGTACCCCGAGGAACCCCTGCAAGACCTCCATGGGTTCCAGCCATCCTTGGAGTCCAGTCTCACTGTGAAGCTCTTCTCTCATCCAGCCTCATTCTGAGTTCTCAGGTTATAGGACAGTTTCCTCAGCCTCTCTTCTTGATGAGATTAAACCACAACCAGCCAGCCTCCTTTGAGGAAGCCTCTTTGGAGCCCTGGACTCTTTATCCCCTCCCCTACCCCATCCTCACACACCAAGGCCTTCTCAAGACCGCACATCTCAGGTTCCTTCCACAACAACACAACTGGCTGAGGTTCACTGGGCACTGTGGCCACTGTCTGCACTGATACCTTCAGCCCTGGTCTCACTTGCCCTTCTGGGGGCCCCGTGAGGCAGATGCTGTCATTACCTATCACTGATCCACAGGTGAAGAGGATGAGGCTCTGACAGGCTGGGAACTGGCCCAAGACGCACAGCTGGTAAGTTCAGAGTCAGGATTTGAAATCAAATTTATGCTGCTTTAGAGCCCATGCTTTTTTTTTTGTTTTGCAGCACTGCATGGCATGTGGGATCTTAGTTTCCAGACCAGGGATTGAACCCCGGCATGGGTTCCTGCAGTAGAAGCGTGGAGTCTTAACCACTGTACCACCAGGGAAGTCCCCCCATGCTCTTAACTGCTGCATTCTAGCTCCTCCTCTCCTATCATCATTCAGCAAACACTGGGGAGCATCTCTTCCAGGCTCGACCCTGCGTTAGGTGCTGAGGATGGGCCCACGAACAAGGCAGAGACAGACAAGACTTTGTGGAGCCGACACCCAGGCCCAACCAGCAGATGTGAGCCTGTTCTCCTGGGTCTCTGAGAGGCCTGACATGGTGGGAATCAGCAGCACTGACTCTGTTCCCTGCTGAAGAGGCAGACAACTGAGAATAAGCAGTCTGTCACGGAGCAAGCTTCAGGCAGCTGCTGCTGCTGGGCCTCAAAGCTCCCTATATCCTAAGCTTGAACATCAGCTGGGCCTTCCTCCTGTGGGGTTGGCCCTCCAGCAGGGGAGGAAGGCAATCATACCCCAACATCCTTCCCTTTGGCTCCCTCAACCAGACATTGTTCCAGCTGGAAAATGGGCCTGCAGAGCTGTCCAACTCCCCTCCCTGCTACCCTTTCACCTGACCAGGCAAATTACCTGGTCAGCAGGGCTATATCTCTGGGCTGGTGAATGGCAGACAGAAATACTGGGGGTGAGGGTCTGAAACTGGCCAGTCAGCCTGCTCTCCCTCCAGGCAGAACAGCTGAGGAACCTGAGGGCAGGGAAGGGATGCCACCTCCTCCAAGAGTGGCCTGGTGCCAGAATCACGCCGGGCTGGGAGCCGTCAATCCCTCTGACAGGTGGGTGTCCAGCGAGGCTCTGATGGGAGGTTACCCCTGAGACGGCAGTGCTTCTCAAGTGTGGTTTGGGACGGCTTCCGTCTCATCAACACTGATTCAAGATTTGTGGGGTGGGGTTCAGAGACCTGGTTTTCACAAGTGCCCAGCTGATTTTGAGGCACACTCAGGTTTGTGAAGCAGGAACCAAGGGACAGGTGGGGAGTCTAATCCAGACAGCAAGACCACGCAGGGAATGAATTCGTTAACCTAAAAATTGGAAATGAGCTAAACCTGCACTTTCACCATGTGTGTACATCAGAAGGAAAGACCAGAAGGCCCCCCCATGGCTCCCTTCAAGGGATGGGGTCCTCTTCCCTCTCCACCTCATTTTCAGGTTTTCTCTCAAACATCACTCCTCAAGGAAGCCCCACCCGGTAACCTCTGGCTTCTAGTTCCCTGCATTCGTTCTTGTTGTTCTGTATTTCTTTCTTTGAGCCCTAGTACAGGTGGCACTAGATGTGTGGGTGAGGTTCTGTGCCTTCTAGAACATAGACTCTGAGAGGGCAGGGGCTCTTGCTCTGTTCACAGCAGTATCTCCAGAACTCACACAGTGTTTGGCACGTAGTAGGCGCTCCTGGAGGTTCGTTGAATGCTTGACTTGGGTTGCAGAGCTGGGAGAAGTCAACACAAGTAGAAAGGAAGAAGTGTGGAAGACAGACTGTACCTTGCGGTCTGCAGGGCCTTTCCCCAGCCAGGAATTGCTCAGCCTGTGTAGGAATTTCACAGAGCCGCAGAATCCTCCTGCCATGGAATCAACCCATCCACCTCCCTGCATCTAAGCCCTTCTGCTGTTCTCAAAGATCCCTGCAGGTGAACATTCCTCAGCGCTCCTTCTGCCTTACTCATGATGGTATGCTCTTTGCTATGGGAAGTTCTTCTTTGATCTGACTCCTGTGTTTCCTACACCATTTTTATCCCTCTTTCCCTCCTTTTGAACACAGATTCTAAAGTTACCAAAACTAGACAGGAGCTTAGAGATGACCAAAGAATGCAGCTTTCAAGGATTTTTTTTTCCTCTCTTTCTTAAGTAGGAAAAACCCTTTTCCAAAAAATCAGAATCTGAATCCTGAAATGTGAAACCAACAAAAGGGGAGCAGCTCTGATTTTTATAGAGGGTGGAGGAGCTCGGAGGAACCCAGTTTGAAAACCAGTGATAGGCAACATTAGGGGCACTCTGCAGTGTGGTTTTTAGAAAGTGTGCTTTGGTATCATTTAGGGGACTATGTGTTTTGTGTTTTCTCCTTAATGGTTTCTTTTTTGCCAAGAAATTGGCAAAGTTATGCAAACATGTTTTCCAAATCTCCAAATCTTTGAACAAAGATGATCATCATTTTCTCAAACATTTCCACATAGGGCTGCAGAGTAAGGCCCATCTTTTTTGTATTATTTACTTATTTATTTCTTTTGGAGTGTTTTTTGAGCACAAACCATGCTATCTCAACAGAGACCCAATTGGAATGAGAAATGGTGGTGGCCTTGTTGCTGGGACTAATTAAGCCTTTCAGCCCCAGGGGCTTGGGGATTTTCATGGAACCAAATTCCTTCTTGGGACTGTTAACACAATCCCATAATTGGAGCATTAAAGGACCTATTAGCTGCTGGCTCAGTGCTCTAAGGGAGCTCATTCCCAAGGACCAGGAGGAAGGTCTAGGCCCCTTCATGGATTTTCCATGAACTACAGGCTCTCTGACTCCCACCCTCACCTTGCCTTCCACCTTCAGCCAGCTCCCAGACCCCAGTGCTGGGGAGTGTGAGGTGTCTCAGAAGAGTGGGGTCAACAAGACCTGGACTATAACAGTACTCACTGTTCACTCATCCTCCGTGTGCCACCCTTAGAACGTTAGTCAGTGTAATCAGACTTTGTGAATCAATACAATCATACTTTGGGTGTGTGAGTGCTCAGTCGTGTCCATCTCTTTGCATAGACTGTAGCCCACCAGGCATCTCTGTCCATGGGATTTCCCAGGCAAGACTACTGGAGTGGGGATCTTTCTTCTTCCAGGGGATCTTCGTGAGGCAGGGATCGAACCTACGATGCCTACGTCTGCATTAGCACACAGATTCTTTACCACTGAACTACCAGGAATCTCTAATTATCCTTTAGGTGCCATTTATTAAGCTTCTAATATGTTCCAGGCACTGTGCTAGTTCATCTAATGCTGATGACAAGAAATGATAATGGTGTTATCTTCATTTTGCAGATGAGAACACCAATTTTTCAGAGGAGCCTGAGCTGAGCCAACTCTTATTTCATTTAATATTTGCATATATTATTTCTCCTAATACTAATAGTGGTTAACTCTTTTTGAATGTTCACTATGTTCTGAGAGCTTCATATGTATAAACTTATTTAATCCTCAGGACAACCCTATGAAATTGACTATTATTATCATCCCCAGTTTGTATATGAAATAACTGAGGCACAGAATGGTTAAGAATCTTGCCTGAGGTTAGTTCCTCAGCTCTCAGCCTCATCACTGATTCTAGGTAGTCTCAGCTCACTTCAGACATTGACGTGTTCCCTCCACGACTGGGGAAAACAGCACTGGGAGTGGTTAAGAGCAGGGACTTTGCAGTCAGACACACCTGGGTCCCAATTCCAGCTCTGTCTGCATGAGTGTGGGCGAGTGGATTAGCCATCCATTGCTACATAACAGAGTGCCCCAGCGTTTGGCTGCTTAAAAACACAAACATTTACTATCTCATGGTTCTGTGGGTCAGGGATGTGCGAGCAGCTTCCTGCGTGGTTCTGGATGGGGTCTCTCATGATGTTGCCATCAAGACATCATCTGAGGCTGCAGGCGTCTCCAGGCTCATCCGCAGCAGGACCTATGACCAAGTTCACTCACTGGAGCCTCTCCACAGGACTGCCTCACCACCAGGCAGTTGGCTTCCCCCAGGGAGAGTGATCCCAGAAAGTGAGAGAGCACCCAAGATGGAAGCCACAGTCTTTTATAAGACTCAGTATCCCTGGAGTAGGAAATGGCAACCCACTCCAGTATTCTTGCCTGGAAAATCGCGGGGACAGGAACCAGCAGGCTCTGGTCCATAGAGCTGCAAAGAGTCAGAGGTGGCGGCACAGACAGTGCACATGCTCCAGTGGACCTCTCTCAGCTCGTCCCACCCTCTCCTTTCCCAGCTGTGTGCACACGTCTGTTCTCTGTATCTGTGTCTGTATTGCTACCCTGCAAATAGATACATCAGTACTGTTTTTTTCGATTCCAAAAAAAAAAAAAAAAAGACAGTATCAAAAGCAACTTTTGTTACTTTTACCCTATTCTAGTCATTAGAAGTGAAGCGGTAAATCCAGCCCACGCTCAGATTTTGGGAGATTACACAGGATGGCAAATGTGAGGAGGAGAGGAAGGTTGCGTCAGCTTAGAGGGCCTGCCACGGGCTTCCCTGGTGGCTCAATGGTAAAGAACCCACCTGTCAATGCAGGAGACATGGGCTTGATCCCTGGGTTGAGAAGATGCCCTGGAGAAGGAAATGGCAACCCACTCCAGTATTCTTGACTGGGAAATCTCATGGACAGAGAAGACTGGCAGGATACAGTCCATGGGGCTGCAAAAACGTCAGACACGACTTATCTATAAAATTGGAATCAGAGTACCTGCCTCAAAGAGTTCTTTTAAGGCCTCCATGAGATAACACCTTTATGGGCAGATTGGAACAGTGCCAGCAAACGGTGTGCTCCACAAGTGTTGGCTGCTCTCACCACCAAGGCTGTTAGCTACTTGCGGGCAGGGACACTGCATCTTTCTCGGTCACATCTGACACTTCGGTGCCTGCCTAGCTCAGCACCTGGCATATCTTTTCACTGCAGAGTGCCAGGCACTGACAGCGCCCGTGCAGGTGGGGGTTAGAAGGTGCACACTCTTCGCACCACTACCAAGGCCTGTGGGAGAGGCCTCTCCAGGACATCAGGAACTTCCTCCAAGACCCAGCCATGGCACCAGGGCCTCTGGCTGCTGCTGGACCTCAGCCTACTCTACCCAAAGATGGTCAAGCAAAGTAAAGACCACAAGGGGCTAGCCACGGGTGCAAATCTGCCAGCCCGGCTCCTGTAGCCCTGATGTGGCAGAGCCCCCAAACACTGCCCAGACTGCTCCTGGGACCAGCTGGCCCGAAGGCAAGCACAAGTTCCGGAATGTTAGACCACCCGTGTATGGTGACAGTAACTGTTGATGGCTCCCTGAGGTTTGTCATCAAGGAAAAACATGTTGCCCTCTAAGTGCTTGGCGATGGTGGCAGCTGCTGGCATTTTAGACCTGGAGCTCCGGGAAAGGGGCAGAAGGGAGGGGACAGGGAGAGAGCCAAATCCTTGGCAAAGGACCACATACCCAAGCAGGCTGTGGACCAGGAAAAGAGACCAAGCACAGCAGAGAAGCAATGGGCTTCTGAATGGGAAAGACACAAACCACAGAGTCATGGGTTTGACTCATGGCTCAGCCGCTTGTCCACTGGATGGCTCTGGACAGGCTGCGTAATTTCTCTTCATTTCTGGAGTCTCATCCATGAAATAGCCTTCCAGTTGGCCTAGAGATTGTGAGAATCAGCAGTGTGAGGTGCGGTGTGTGGCTCATGGGAGGTGTTCCGTAAGTGGAACCATCATTATTATCTGCAGGGGTGGGGGAAGAGGGAGAGGGTGCTTAGACAAAGACTGAAAGCTAAGTTGTGTGCTTCATTTTGCACATTTAATTGTTGTTTATATACACATTAAAAGGTGTGTGGATCATAAGTGTACAGCAAGACCAAAATTCCCAACATGTAACCACACACATGTAACCAGCATCTCAGTCAAGAAACAAAACATAACCAACACCCCAGAAGCCCACTTTGTGTTCCTTATACCAGTTCCTATCTACTTGCAAGGAGACCCACTATGCTAACTCCCAAGACCATGCTTCTGTACTTTGTTTATATGAAGACACATGGCGTAACCTCATTTGTGTCTTTTTTGGCTTAACACCCACCGTGCAGCTGCACGTGATTGTGGTTTGTCAGTTCTCACTGCTCTCTTGTGTTTCAATACCTGAATGTACCCCAGCTGATTATTCATTCTCCCATCGATGGACATTTGGACTGTCTTCAGTCTGGGGCTCTTCAAAACTGATGTCATGAACATTCTCATGCCTGTTTTTATTTGATGGGTTTCGAGGGGAATTAGTGGGTCAGAGGTCATCCATACTTAGAGCTTTAGTAGGTACCATCACACGATTTTCCAAATATTTATATCAATGTCGGCTCACACCAGTAGTGAACAGGAGCACTCCTCGCTCTCCATCCTTGCACTCATTGGTGCTGTCACTCTTCTTCTTTTTGGTTGTTTCAGTGCTGTGTAGCGGTGATTTTAATCACGGCTTTAATTAATAGCCTCTTGGTAACTGAGGAGGAGCCCCTCTCCCTGTGCTTATTGGATACTAGATATGAATCTGAGCAGTTTAATTTCTATCCTTGATGGGGCTTGCTCTAGGGGACTGATCCCACCCCCTCCCCATTGGAAATTTTGGATTTCACACCTGAGTAAAATGTGAGCATTGAGCCACAGAACTGCAGACTGGATCAAGCGCTCCATCCTTCGGGCAGCAGGCCTTACAGCTTCAGGTGTGCCCATGACCTGCCTCTGCCAGGCAGGTGCACTGGCATGAGACTGAGAAGGCAGAGAGTGGCCAAGCATGTGCTTTTGCACTACTGCTGCTTTTCTGGACTAGCAGGGGACAAAGAAGTTGGGTTCTCCTGGGGTAGCGGGGTAGCAGAGATTCCAGGCCCAAGCTCTAGTTTGGGGTGTGTCAAAGGACAAACATGCGGCATCACTCTTGCTGATATGGATCATAGGAATCACTGCTGGGGGTGGTATGGTCCTGGAGCTGGCAGATGGGGCCAGGGACTTCCCAACTCCCCAGATTGCCCATAATGACAGAGATGGCAGGTCAATTCTTCTGGGAGTTACTCCCAGAAGCCCAATCTACCTCTGCTCACCAGTCCTTTCAATGATTTTGTTAAGTTCTAAATCCCTGTATTAAATTATTTTCAGCTTAAAATAGCTAGAGACACTGCTATACCTGCAATTAAACCCCAACTGATAGATTGCGGTACACTGATAATACTTCATGGATGAAAAGATACTTTTAAGGCCAGAAAATGGGAAGAACATAATCCTAAAATAAAAGGACAATTCTCTTAAGTTTCATTGAATCAATCTCATAAAAAGCCCATTTTCCTTTTCTTACTTTGCCAATGGAAATTTCTGCCCTCACCACCTCTAAAGGAAGAAGTGAATTTAGAACAGGAATTAAAACATAAACAGTGGCCCCTGCAATGGGGCACAAGAAAGCCAAGAACCTTTGGGTTGCCATTTGATTACTTAACCATGGTACCAGGGGTAATGTGACCCAAACTCATTTAACATGCCACAGATAATATTGTTTCCATGGGTTCTCTCACCCTTCCCCAGAGTCGAAGGTCAGGGAGAGCTTTTGGTGATGGGGAGCTGGGCATGAGGCACTGTAGATGTGTCTCAGGATATAATCTGAGTGATCGTTAGTAATATTGGGGGAGTTATTTGGTGCAAGAAGTGGTAATAACAGGATGCAGGGGAAATAACTCCTGAAGGGAGAGAGAGGAGCTAGAGCGAGAAGCCATCCAGGAAGACCCGGCCAGGCAGCCCAGGTAATGATGAGGTGTGCTGGGTATCTGGGATCCAGGAGGTTCCATCTGCCATCCTTGTTCTGCTCAGGTGCCGTCGCTCCATAGCTGCAAAAGCCTCGGTGCTGAAGCCTGGCTGGGGGAGGGAGTTTCCGGGCATGGGCTCTGGAGACAGTGGCCTCAGCTGGGGATGGGGAGAGGGGTAATATTTGATGCTGTCAGCCGAGTCTGGCTGGTAGGGACAAGGAGAGGGGCAGATGCTACCGTGAGGAGCTCTAGAGATGGAAGCTCCTTGCGTCATCTTTTGGCCCAGTGGTACACATTGATGTTTTCTTTCTCATTCTCTCCTTTCTCCTCTTTAATGGTTTATAATGGAAATTTTCAAATATACACAGAAGTAGAGAGTATAGTACAATGAACCCCCGTGGACCCATCACCTAGTGACAATAATCATCAGCTCATCAGTCCAGTGATTTTTAAGCAGTTTAGCCTCTGGTTCTCTGCTCACTTGTGTATGTATAGCTGAGTGAAATTATGAAATATTTACTTCTGTTTTTTTCCTATCCCTTTCTCCCATTCAAGCAGATGTTAGGAGAACTAACAGTGCCCAGGAGAACTTAAGAGTGTTTGCAAGGGAGGTAAATGAGGGATAAGGAATCTGCATTCATTTGCTAGGGCTGCAAACAAAATACCACAACATACTGAGTGGCTTAAACAACAGAAATGTATTGTCACCATTCTGGAGGCTGAAAGTCTGAGATCAAGGTGTCAGCAGCATTGGTTTGTTCTGAGGGTTGTGAGGGAACTCTATATTCCAAGCCTCTCTTCTTGACTTGTAGATGGCTGTCTTCACTCTACACCTGTATGTGTCCAGGTTTCCTCTTCTTATAAGGACACCAGTCATATTGGATTAGGGCCCACTCTTTGTACTGTTGTTCAATTGCCAAGTTGTGTCCTACTCTTTGTGACCCCATGGACTCCAGCACACCAGGCTTCCCTGTCCCTCACCATCCCCTGCACAAACTTTGCCCAAGTTTATGTACACTGAATCAGTGACGCCATCCAACCATCTCATCCTCTGTCACCCCTTTCTCCTTCTGCCCTCAATCTTTCCCAGCATCAGGGTCTTTTCCAATGAGTCAGCTCTTCACATCAGGTGGCCAAAGTATTGGAGCTTCAGCTTCAGCATTAGTCTTTCCAATGAGTACTCAGGGTTGATTTCCTTTAGGACTGATTGGTTTGATCTCCTTGCTATCTTAGGGCCCACCATAACAGACTCATTATAACTTAATCACCTCTTCAAAGGCCCTTTCTCCAGATCTGGTCTCATCCTGAGTTATTGGAGGTTAGGACTCCAACATAACTTTTTTTAGGGAGACACCATTCTACCCATGATAGGGATTCACTGGCATTGACTGAATGAATGTCTTAAACACAAAAGGGAATTCCCTCCCAGGCTAGGAAGAGTTTTCCCAGGGTGGAGGGTAGGCTAGAGAGGGATGAGGAAGAGAAAGGCAGAAGAGGACCATGGTCAGCTTCCAAAAGGTGCCCATCCCCCAGCAGACACAGCTGGACCCACAGAGACAACTGGAGGGACGTGGCTTGTTAGTGGACACGCGCATCCCAGAAGTGAGGCATGATCTGAGAGAAGAACTCCAAGAATATTTGGAGTGAATATTTCATCCAGCTTCTGAGAATGGGTCGTGTGAGTCAGAAATTAATTTAGACATTTCGAAACTAGAGGAACTGATGTTTTTAGAACTTCCCGAGTTTGTCAACTAAGAGTTATATCTGCCAAACTTAAAATAGACAAAAGCAGAACTGTTCTAGATGGAGCTCATCCCCAACCCTGGCTCTCCTTGCAGCGTCTCAGGGCAATCCAAGGGGTCCTAGGGCTCCAGGAAACTCAATGTGAAAACACTTAGGGTCCTCTCTCCCCTTATTAAACACACAGGACACAGAGGCTAAGAAGAGGAAAAGGGACAGGTACAAGGCAGGTTAGTAGCAGAACCCAGGGCTCGTGATTTCTACCGGGACACATTCCTTGATTTCCTCAAAGATTTCCAGGGAGGCTGATGCTGTATCTTCAGTCTATAGCCAGGTGCTATCTGCACAGCAGATGGCTGGATCCCAGAGCCATCCTGGAGAGGCAGAGTCACTTTTTGGGAACTTGTCAAGTTTTTGTTGTTGCTTTGTTTTAGCCATTCTTATGGATGTGCAGTGTCCTGTGTTCTTCTGACATGTCCTCATTAATCTGAGGGCATCTTTGCTTTCTAGCTGAAGAGGGCATTCCAGGTTCACCTTGTCCTTTCCCTACCCCAGAAAATTATCCCTGGAATAAGCCACTTATCCTTAGTTCTAAGTGGAGCTTTCCTAGAAATTTCACCAGAAGAGGGGTTGGTGGGGTGGGGGTCGGGGGGACACCATCTAAAAGGTACTTTCGTAATGTAGATTGGATTATTCTACAATCAAGTCATCCTCCACATACTGAAGTAATTCCCATATGCAGAAATGGCTAAGAACTTCCCCCTTGAACTTGCCCCCACAATCTTTTAATACATTCTTTTCCTGCTTCAGTTGTGTGTGTGTGTGTGTGTGTGTGTGTGCGCTCGCGCGCATGCTCAATTGTCCAGTCGTGTCCAATTCTGTGACCTCATGCACTGTAGCCTGCCAGGCTCCTCTGTCCATGGGATTACCCAGGCAAGAATACTAGAGTGGGTTGCCATTTCCTTCTCCAGAGGATCTTCCTGACCCAGGGATCAAACCCATCCTTGTCTCTTGCGTCTCCTATATTGGCAGGTGGATTCTTTACCACTGTGCCACCTGGGAAGCCCTCTGCTTCAATTAGTTAGAGTGAATTCCATTCTCTGTAATTAACCCTCATCAATAGAGTGATTGATACCAGGGTGGTGGCAAGCAATAGAATTTGGAGGAAGTGAGAATCTGAGGTCGGATATCTGACCTAGCTGGATTCAAAGGCAACAATGATCCTGTTAACACAAGGAGACAGTATTCAGGTAGTCCATATCACACAGTGGCAGTGCAGTGACATGTGGTCACTTTGGAGGAAAATAAGGCTTTGGAGGACAGGGTTGTTGGGGAGATAAAGCACTGTAGTGAGAATAAGGTATATAAAACCTGGGAAGTGAACTGGCTGCTTCTAATCGCACAGAGTGTTTAAAGAAAGAAACAACCACCTCAGGGTTTTTTCTTCCTTTTAAAAAATAGCTTGATATAGGGCTTCCCTGGTGGCTCAGTGGTAAAGAATCTGCCTGCCAATGCAGGAGACACAGATTCAATCCCTGATTTGGGAAGATCCCAAATGTCAAGGAGCAACTAAGCCCGTGCAATTGGCAGGAGACACAGATTCAATCCCTGGTTTGGGAAGATCCCAAATGTCAAGGAGCAACTAAGCCCGTGCACCACAACTCTAGAGTCTGTGCTCTAGAGCCCCGGCGCTGCAACTACTAAGCCCATGTGCCACAACTACTGAAGCCTGTAGGCTCTGGAATCTGTGCTCTGCAACAAGAGAAGTCACTGCAACTAGAGAGTAGCCCCCGCTTGCTGCAACTACAGAAAAGCCTGCGCAGCAACCAAGACCCAGCACAGCCATAACAAACTAAATAAAATTATATATATAAAAAAAACTTTAAAAAAGAAAAGTAGTTTTATTGTCAATTTAGTTGTGTATTTTGTTGTTTGGGCTTCCTTGGTGGCTCAGATGGTAAAGCATCTGTCTGCAATGCGGGAGACCCGGGTTCAAACCCTGGGCTGGGGAGATCCCCTGGAGAAGGAAATGGCAACCCACTCCAGTACTCTTGCCTGGAAAATTCCATGGACTGAGGAGCCTGGTAGACTACAGTCCATGGGGTCGCAAAGAGTCGGACACGACTGAGCAACTTCACTTTCACTTTGTTGTTTAGTCACACAGTCATGTCCTACTCTTTGAGACCCCATGGACTGTAGCTCACCTGGCTCCTCTGGGTCCTCCAGGCAAGAACACTGGAGTGGGTTGCCATTTCCTTCTCCAGGGGATTTTTCTGACCCAGGGTTTGAACCCGGGTCTCCTGCATTGCAGGTGTATTCTTTACTGCTGAGCCACCAGGGAAGCAGTTATGTATAATGACATACAACAAACTGCACACATTTAAACTGTACAGTTTGATGTTTTGACATATATATGTACACACACACACACACACACACACTTGTGAAACCATCACCACAATCAAGATAATGAATATCTATTACCCCCACCTCCCAGCCCAAGTTTCCCTTTCAATCTCTCCTGCTTCCTGACATTCGCAGGCAACAACTGAGATGCTTTGTATCACTACAGATTAGTTTGCTTTTTCTAGAATTTTTTTTTATAAATGGAATCATATAGTATGTACTCTTTTGTCTGGCTTCTTCCAGTTGGGATCATTATTATAATCATTTTGAGATTTATTCCTTTCTTTGACTATATCAATAGTTCATCACTTTTTATTGTTGAATAGTATTCCATTACATGGATCTGTCAAATGTGTTTATCTAGTCATTTGTTAATGAATATTTGGATTGCTTTTAGTTATGAATAAAGTTGCCATGAACATTAGCATTAGGTCTTTGTGTGGACATATGCTTATATGCTTTCATTTTTCTTGGGTAAATACCTAGAAGTGAAATCGATGGATTATATGGTATGTGAAATGCTTAACTTAAAAAAAAACAAAAAACTGCCATGCTATTTCATAGGGGTTGTATCATTTTACATTTCTATACATTTCTACCAGCAGTGTTGAGAGTTCCAGTTGCTCCATATCGTATCCAACAATTGGTATGGTCACTCTTTAATTTTAGCCATTCTAATGGTTTGTGGTGGTATCTCATTGTGATTTTTAATTTGTTTTCCCCTGATGACTACTGATGTTGAGCATTTTTTCATGTCCTTATGTGTTATCTGTATATTTTCACCCATTCACTCATTTTTTGGTGACATGTCTGTTCAAATCTTTTACTCATTTCTATTAGAATCTGTTCTCATTATCAAGTTTAGAGTTCTTTTTAGATGCTGCCTACAAACTCTTTATCAGATGTTTATTTGCAAATAATTTCTCTCTGTCTATGACTTGTCTTTTCATTCATTTAACAGCGTATTTTTGAAGAGTTCCTAATTTTGGCTGAGTCCAATTTACCAAAAAAATTTTTTTTAATAATTGGAAAAGTAATGAGCCAGTGTTGCAGTAAAGAAATCTTTGTAACCCAAGGTCACAGAGATTTTTTTCCTGTGTACTCTTCTTACAGTTTTAAGGTTTACATTTAGGTCTATAATACATTTTGAGTTGATTCTTGTGTGTTTGGTGTGAGGCACAGGTGGGCAAATTTTCCTAAAGGGTCAGATAGTAAAGATTCTAGGCTTTATGGGCACCCAGTCTCTGTCATAACTACTCAATTCTGCAAGTAGTGCAAAAGCAGGCTGAGGCAAAAATAAATGAGTGTAGCTGTGTTTCAACAACTTTCAAAAACTGTATTTCAAAAACTTTATGTCTAAGAACAGGCACTGGCCACATTTGGCCCAGTGGCCAGTTTGCTTCTTTAAATGCCTTCCTTAAATGTCTTCTTCAAATCTTCACACAGCACTGAAACTCCCCAGGCAACACATGCAGCTCCATCCAGTCCTGTCTGTTGAGTCTGCTCCCGCCTGGCTTAAAGATCCTCAGCAGGTACCTCGCAAGAAGATGGCAGTGTTCCTCATGTGCCACCCCCACATTTCTTCACTGCTTTCAGACCTACAAGCGATCAAGCGTATTTCTGTATGCCCCAGAGGACGGAGCACAAAGTCTGACTCAGGAAGAGCTGTCTACGTGCTGGAATCTCAGGAGGACAAAGCAAACTGTTAGGTCATTCAGTGTCTTCATCCACTGCCTGCTTTAGGGTGACGATAAAAGTCAAGAAGTTTAGGTCGCATTCTCTCTCTAATGCTGTGTGATACTCTTCCTTGGTATTTCCACCTGTGTGTGTGTGGTGGTAGGGGGAGGGGGGTAAGGATGAGAGATTTCTCTTAACACTCTCATTGTCACTGAGTTGATAAGAATAAGACAATACATTTCTTACCCCATCTGGTTTGCTCTCTACCAGACAATTCCAACGCTGCCTTCTCCTTGAATAGCTTTTAAAAACTGTTCTCTTTCTTTTTAAGAGCACTGTACAAATGCAAGGTATTGTTACAGTTTTCTCTTTTTAAGTAATTCTAGAAAGCCCAGCCCCAGGATTTCACAATCTGTCGCTGTCCCTTGGTGCCTCTGCCTGTTGCCAGGGGAAGAGATTATCCTGGCTTGGGGAAGGTCAGCCAGCCCCAGCACGATGGCTAACACGGCTTGGCTTGCCATCCCCAATCACAGATTCACAGTTAGTGATACAGAGACTGGGCAAAACCACTCCAGGGCCAAGCAGAGTGGCCAGCAAGAGGAGAAGCAACACTCAGCCCCACTTGAGCTCCTCACAGGCCACTCTAATCACCGCCCACGCCTGCAGGAGGGCACAGCTCCCCAGTCTGAACGGCAGACAGCCTGCAGTCTGTCAGAATCCTGAAAGAGGTAAGGTCGTGGAGAATAGAGCCCTCATCTGCATGGCCCTAGGGGCCCTGCTTTGAACACAGCAGAGATGAAAGAGCAGATCTCCCAGACTACTAGACAAGCTGGTACACACGCAGCACAGACATAAAAATATTTATCACAGTCATCTCTAAATGTATGCAAGAGCCTGAGACCCAGAGATGTGCCGCCTTCCATGCTAACCTCTTAAATGAATATCTGACTTTATTAAGAGTGAATTTATTATTTGCTATTATTAAGAACGATCCCTGGTTTACATAAGGGTGAATAACTTGAAAAGGACTTGCACATCATTGTCTAGATCCTCACAACAAATCGTTAAGGGCAGGAGAGCAGTCACCCTTGCTGGGGACTGCAGTTCAGAGAGGAGACAGGTGACTTGTCAGACATCATGCAGCTGGAAAGTGGTAGGGCTGGTGAAGAACCTCCAGGTACTCTGACCCCAAGTTTAGTGCTCATCCCTCAGTCCTCTGTGAGGAGTGGACTATTTTCTCATCAGGTGAAATGCCTTTGTAAGGAAGCACATGGTGGAAAAGAGATGAGTTAACTGATGCCTAAAGCAAGTTGAATGGGTTCAGCCTACCAACAAGGAGTCAGCTGATAGGGCCAGATTGGGCCCCAGTCCCCAATCCTCTCTTCTTGACCGACAATATTGCCCTTGCCTTAAAAAACAAACTGATTAGAGTGCAAGCACTGTATTTTCTTTACAAAAAGATTCATCATAGAGAGCTTTAAATAGTCATCTCCCCAAGGGAATCTAAGATCAGGTTCAAACTACACAAATGGTCTGTAAACACAATCTGGAGAGAGACCAGTATATTGTATGGGCTTCCCAGATGGTGCTAGTGGTAAAGAACCTGCCTGCCAGTGTAGGAGACGCAAGAGACACGGGTTTGATCCCTGGGTTGGGAAGATCCCCTGGAGTTGGAAATAGCAACCCACTCCAGTATTCTTGCCTGGAGAATCCCATGGACAGAGGAGCAGGTGGGCTACAGTCCATAGAGTCACAAAGAGTCAGACATGACTGAGCGACTAACACATATACCTATATATTGTAAAAGGTCCGTATATATATATATATATGTATATATATGTATATATATATAGGCAATTACATATGCAGATAGACATTGGGGTAATCTGAGACAGAGGATGGGACAAAATAACCTCTGAAGGCTATAGGTATGATAGTCTCTGACTCTTTCTCTCCCACCCTCAATAAAGAGGTTGTGGACTCACTTGTGTGTGTACTCATGGAAGAAGATACACATAGTGAGGGAAAGCCTGGCTTTAACACCAAGGCTGAAGTTCAATGATGCTGCTTTCCAAGAAGGTTGCCTTTGACTTTTCTAACGAAAAATTAATAGGCACTTACTTGCTGCTGACTTTAATTACATTTGCTAAAGACAAGTGTCTGCCAACCAGCATGGCTCTGGCTGTCTTCTGTGCTGGATCTGCTCTCAGCAAAGCTCACTGGTTTTGGGAGGAGAAAGGGTGCCATTTTGCCTGAGCAGCTGAAGAGGCAGACACATCGTAGGATGGAAATTGCATCATATTTTCTGCTAATGGATCCCCACCCATAGGCAGTCACCTGACAGGGAAGATGAATTAAACGTGCCTTGGTAGAGCACAGACCGGGATTCTGAAACTGGGTTGAGGACCCCAAAGAACCAAGAAGATTTTGAGAGAGGGGCACTAAGCCTTGTTTGTAGGCATAAGATGCTTGCCTACAAATACAAAATCACTTTTCTAGCATATATAAATACTACTGGGATTAGTAAAGTATTAATTCATTTACCAAATGAAAATCAATTAATAAATTTATAATAGCTTTTTACCACTATATATATTCTTAACTATGGAGAAGGAAATGGCAACCCACTCCAGTGTTCTTACCTGGAGAATCCCAGGGACGGGGGAGCCTGGTGGGCTGCCGTCTGTGGGGTCGCACCGGGTCGGACACGACTGAAGTGACTTAGCAGCATATTCTTAACTAAAGGTACATAAACACCACATTGAGGTCCTTGAAATGTTTTTGCCTTAAAAATGAGCCTTCAGGGACTTCCCTGGCAGTCCAGTGGTTAAGACTGCATGCTACCAAGGCAGGGGATGTAAGTTTGATCCTTGGTTAGAGAACTAAGATCCCACATGCCATGTGGTGCGGCAAAAAAAAAGAGAGAGTCTTCAGAGAATTCCCTGGCAGTCCAGTGGTTAGGAGTCCACACTCTCACAGCTGAGGGCCTGGGTTCAATCCCTGGCTGGAGAACTAAAATCTCATAAGCTGTGCAGTGCAGCAAAAAAGAAAGAAAGAAAGAGCCTTCATACAGGAAAAGACTAGGAACCTGAAACTAGGGTATAACTGAAGTGGGATTACTGAAGGAATGGTTTCTGGATCTCACTTTCCCCCATTTTTAAACAGCTTTATTAAGATATAATTCATACTCCATAAAGTTCATCCATTCAAAGTATGAAATGCAAATTTTTAGTATAGTTAGAGATATGGAACCATCCCCACAATCTCAGAACAGCTTTCACCATCTCACTATAAACATTAGCAATTAATCCCCAACTCCCCCACCCATTCCCTCCAAGTTCTAGGCAACCGCTGATCTCTTTTGTGTTTCTACGGATTTTCCTCTTTTGGACATTTCATATAAATAGGATCATAAAATATCTGGTCTTTTGTGAGTAGAGGAATGTTTTGAATCCTCAAAACTTCATTCAGTTGTTGTATATCCAACTCCCACACATACTTTCATCTTCTCAGCTCTTCCAGAAGCCCTTCTTGCTCACCTGAGCCTATCAGAACACTTCCTCCTATAGTTCTCAGCCTCTTTGTTCAAGTAGCGCGTGGCATAAACTGCATGGCCCATCTCCTCTGGCGCTGTGCTGTTCTCCAGCTTTCTGTGACTTTCTCACCTCTGACTTCTTGGGGATGGTGTTTTGCTGGCATACTTCTTGGGCTCCCCCCACTCAACTGTGTCCAGCAAAAGTTTTCTGCTTGAAATGGATAATCAGTTTATGAGAGTTGAAAGAATAAGTGGCTCATAAGGATGTTCCCATACTTTTAGGAAAACGAGATTCAGAAGAAAGTGCAAGAAAGCAAAATCAAGTACAGGATCAAAGATAAAGCATGTAATGTGGATATTAGAATCCAAAGTGTTGGCAGCTGCCCATCAGGAGTGATCTAGTATTGTGACTAGAGGGCATTAAAAGGCCCTGGGCCACAAAGGGTCTCCCATTACCTCCAGCAGCAGTTGGAAGAACCTATTAGTCACTCCTTCAGCTGAAGGCATTAACCGCCTCCATTAAAATGCAAATGTCAACACCTGCTAGGGTGGCAGATCAAGCTATTATCAGCTATTTCCACCTCAGCTACAATCTGAGCTCTTTGAATATTTCCTATTCCCTGAGGCCCAGAGGTCTGGAGGTGAGTGTAGAGTCTGGAAAAATCTAGGGCCCAATTCCCTATGGCTGATTGCAAACTACAGTCCCCGATTTCCAAGCTAAGGAAGTCAGAGGTCCTTGGTTCCTCCTCAGAGCTCCTTGTGGGGGACGGGTTAGGGTGGAGGGTGGCTCCCAGGAACCTCAGCCATCTGTGCCCAGTGGCAAAGACACGGGGCCCCAAGCCTCCATGGATGACCTACCTCCAGACACACAATGTTCCATCCTGTTAGCTACTCTCTGACTTGGGGATAGTAAGTTAGTTCCTCAAAGGAAAGGTAAGTCATCTAGTTCTAGGTGTAGGGCTTGTTCTCAAAATGCAAATATCCAGAGGGTGACATACCTTTGGGGAATTGTGTGTTAGTTGCTCAGTCGTGTTTGACTCTTTGCGATCCCATGGACTGCAGCCCGTCCATGGAATTCTCCAGGCAAGAATACTGGAGTGGGTTGCCATTTCCTCTTCCAGGGAATCTTCCTGATCCAGGGACAGAACCTGGGAATCAGATGATCTTTAAGATTCTTCCACCCTTGAGGAAGCGTAGGGTTCTCAGAGTTCTTTATTTCCTTGTGAAGACCTCTTAGGGCAGGGCTCTCCCAGGCAGTAGGGGAAGTTTATTTTTAACCTCCAATTCCTAACTGGCTGTCATTTCTGCACTCCTCCTTCCTGCTCCTGGGCCCATACCCTCTTCTGCTTCCATTTGCCTTGGGGCTGCTGAGTGGTCTCAAGTGTTTTCTTGTTCCTTTTCCCAACTCATTCCCTCTTCTAAAGAGCAAGCATCCTTTCTCTCAGTGAGAAAAACTTGTTTTGGCATTAGAGGGAGAAGCCTGATTAAACTTGTCTACACTAACAATAATGGTGGCAGTCCTGGCATAAATCCTTCAATCTCCCAGAAGTATCTGCAATAAATTTTTCAACCACTTTTTTTTTTTTTTTTGGCTGTGTTGGGTCTTCATTGTGGGCTTTTTCTCTAGCTGTAGTAAGTAGAAGGCCACTCTCTAGTTGCAGTATGCAGGCTTCTCATTTCAGTGGCTTCTCCTGTTGCGGAGCATGGGCTCCAGGCCACTTGAATTTCAGTACTTGTGGAACGTGGGCTCAGTCATTGCAGCTCCCAACTAGGGCACAGGCTCAATAGTTGTGGTGCAACAGTTTAGCTGCCCCAAGGCATGTGGGATCTTTTCAGATCAGGGGTCGAACCCATGTCTCCTGCATCGGTAGGCAGATTCTTTATCCATGAGCCACCAGGGAAGCCCCTCAACCACTTTCTTGAAATGTAATTTATATACCACAAAGTTCACCCAGTTGGGTTAAAGTGCAAGTCAATGATTTTCAGTATTTTTCTCGAGTTGTGCAAACATCACCATAATCTAATTCACAACACCTACCCCCCCAAAGAAATTTTTTACCTATTAGCCATCACTTCCCATTCCTCTTTTCCAGCCCTAAACAAATACTAATCTACTTTCTGTCCCTAGATTTTCTGCATTCACTTTTAGGGAATGATTGTCATCCCAAAGCATGACTATCTAATGGTGGGATAGTGCTTACACTATCCCACTGTGAGGAAGCACTGTGAGGAAGGAAGGTATTTTTAGGTACAAAAGTATTACTGAGACTCACTTCTACAAATATTTCTAAACATTCTAAAATATTAGTATTCTAATTTCCAAAATACAACTATTCTTTCAAAAAGAAGTCTGGGGGAAATGAAGAGTGAAGTCCTGAAGGGTAACTGAGGTACAAGAGGCAGATGGCTAGAAAAAGGGGTCTGCAGATCTCCCAAAGGGCCTGCTGTGCCCTGGAGTGCATAGGCACCTCTCCTTGCAAACCAAGTACTCACTTCAGACAGAGCCCCGAGGTGGTCCTTGGGTCAGCTCCTATCTGATGATAACAGCCAGGTGCACATCCTGAATCACTCTTCAAAACCTCTGCCTTTCAGAATTTCCTGAGTGGTCCAATGGTTAAGAATTTGCCCGCCAACGCAGGGGACATGGGTTTGATCCCTGGTCCGGGAAGATCCCACATGCTGCAAGGCAACTAAGTCTGTGCACCACAACTACTAGAGCCTGCACTCTAGACCCAAGAGCTGCAACTACTGAGCCCATGTGCTGCAACTACTGAAGCCAATGTGCCCTAGAGCCTGTGCTCCACAACAAGAGAACCCATTTGCAATAAGAAGCCTGTGCATCACAACTAGAAAGTAGCCCTCGATTACCAAAACTAGAGAAAGGTCGCTTGCAGCAACAACAAAGAGCCCAAGGGCCGTGACTAAGACCCATTGTAGGGGAAAAAAAAAGTTTCTGCCTTTTGCCCTTGTGACCCCCACCTTTCTCGGTTTTCATCTGACCTTTCGATCTCCTCCTCTACACAGTGGTTGACCCCTAGGTTTCCTATCCAAGTACCAACCAGGCCTGACCCTCCTTAGCTTCTGAGATCAGACGAGATCAGGCCCGGTCAGGGTGGTACGGCCATAGGCAACCCCTAGGTTTCCTTGTCAGCCCTTCACAGCTGTCCTCCAGCCAATGGCATTATTCCCATCGCCATGTCACTTCTGGGCTCCATATATACCTCCTCTGACATAGCTTCCTGACTAGTCCCCTCTGCTTTTAAATCTTGCTTTTTAAAGCTAGTTACAACATTGCCAGAGTTTGCCTCCTAAATCATAACAGCCCAACCTCTTTCCCTCAATTTAGGCATTCTTCCCTGTCTTTAAACTGAAGCCCACGCTCCTCCGAAAGAGTGTTAAAGAGCCCAACCCGCTTTTCCATCTTCACGCACGGTTGCCAGTCAGTCCCTGAGCCCCACCCCACCCCTCAGACTCCATTCTCATCACTATTCCCCAGATGTACCATTTGTTTATCCAACAAACAGCTAAGGAGTACCTCCTATATGCCAGGTACCGGGCACAAGAATGAGAAAGATACCAATTCTGCCCTCAAGGAGTTCAACAGACTGTGGAAACAGTTCTGAAAACAAGTCATGACAATACAATGTGACAAGTGCAATAAAAGAGAAAAGCAAGGTGTGCCGGGAGCTGAGGAGGAGGGAGTGCCTAGCCTGGGGTTGGGAGCGGGGGAGGGAAGAGGCTTTAGAGAGGCATCGCAGAGGTGCTATAAATTTGGTTTGTGCTGGGGGTGTATGTGAAGAGTGATCTCTGCAGAGGTTTAAAGAATCCTTTAGAGTGGCTAGATGATGTGGGGAAGTAGTGGATACTGAAAGCTGGCAGGTAGGAAGAGCAAGTTGTTTGGACAGTTTGCAGTGGGGGTGTGACATGTATGATCAGATGGGAACAAAGTGGAGGACAGATTGGATGGCAAGGAGGGGAGTTGGTAACTGGTCAGGCAAGGAGAAGGGAGAAACTGGGCAAAGGTAGTAGCCAGAGAATGTGGAAGAGACAGATGTGAAAAGACATGGGTATGGCGGCAGGACTCTGGGAATCAGGATAAGACGGCTCACCGGTCTAAGATCCACGATTTGGGCGGATGGTAATTCCACCAGGGGCGAGAAAACAGAGGGAGGAGAAAGCTTCTTGGGTGATAACCTTAGTTTTAGACAAAATGAATCTAGGGTGTTGGTGGATACCAAGGGACATCCACAGGGATTTCTTCAGTGGACAGGGGTAGGTAAGCCTGGAACTGAAAAGGGGAGGCAGGGGCTTAAGATTCAGATTTCAGAAATACCTTAGTGAAAAGATGTTTATCTTTTGGCTCAGCAATACTACTTGTAGGAATTTCTCCTAAGGATACAATTAAAGATGTGTGTGAAGATTTATCTACAAAATGCTCATTGTTTATAACAGTAAAAGAGTGGAAACTTTTTATAAACTGCTATGACAGTGAAAAATGTCCAACAGTAGGAGACTGGTTAAATAAATTTTGCTATATTCATGCAATGGAATTCTGCTCAGACAATAAAATGGGTATTGTAGATGGATGCTTATTGGTATAAAAAAAATCCACATATTTTGCTAAGTAGAAAAAAGCAGATTCTACAATTCTTTGTAAAAAGTCCTGTTTTTTGTTAAGAGAAAAATTAAGATGTTAATGGTTCTTGCTAGGTGTTGTAATTTATAAGTGCTTTCTTTTGTCTTTCTTTTTTCTAGTTTTCCCACATTTAATCATACATAGCTTTTGTTATAAGATGATGGTTATATAAAATTTGTGAATAAAATGGAAAGGAATGACCTAGGGAGAGCTTAAGGAAAGAGAAGGAGATCAAAGATGGAACCCAGCCACCTTAATACCTCAGGTCATCTGGTTTCTGTCCATGCAGCTGCCAGTCTGGGTGCTCTCATATCATATTTGTCACATGGCTGTGTGGTAGAGTACAAGTAGACTGAACTTAGGTTCCATTATGCTGCAAACTGGGCAAACTTTGATTCTCTAAGTTTTGGTTTTCTCATCTCTATAGTGGGGAAAATGACATCTTCCTCAAAAGGGTTATATGACAATAAGATTCACAGACATATTGTTGTTGCTTAATATCAGTCCATTCTCTTTTTCTCTTGACTCCTATTCTTCTGGCTCCAGATTCAACCTCTTTTTGGCGCCTACAGTAGGAATCAATGCCTCGTCTCTCCAACCCCCCAAAACACTCTCACTGGTCCTCTGTTGAATACTGTCTGAATTGTGTTCTGAACTGGAGTTAGTGGCTAGCTGCTCTCCCTCCCTGACTGTAACCAGAGGGGGGTAACCTCTCCATCCCTGAAGCACCTAGCACAGTCCTTTGCACATAGAGGGTGCTCTATGAATGTTTGTTGGCTAAATTCAGGCTTCAGGCTTTTTAAGACTTCGCTAATCATGGATTGATTACTCAAACGCTGGCATACTCCAGGGTTAGTTTATTCAGATCTCTTGGAACGGTTCTCCTCCCAATTTGCAACTCTGGCAAGGTTTTCTTCCAATTTCCAAAGAGATGACCAATAGAGAAAGGATGGGAGGCTCACCCAGGCCTCTTGTCTCTGTCAGAAGCTCCCCAAGGAGAGCTGGAGGAGGCAAGTGAAGGTTGTTTCTTCCTCCCGGGATTAGAGGTGACTGTTCCCCACCTGTCCAGAGTTTAGGCTGCGGGAACTTCCAGCAGCTTGGGGGAAGAAGAATTGGATAGGTACCTCATTCCACAGGCCTAGGTCCTTTAACCCAAAGAAAATTCCTCTGTCCTCCTGCCTCTTCGTTGCTGTGTAGGAGCATCTGGTCCCCCTCCAGCGGGGCATCTCCCCCTTGCTCTGGTGCCTATCCTTCCTGATAACACCTTGCTAGGTAAGGAGCCAGCCTGGAGCTGACGAAAGATCTTTCATTTGCAAGTCACGAGAACTGTGTGGCCCATGGCAAGTGAATTAAGCTCTGAAGCTCTAGTTTCTGCACCTGTAAACTGGGAATAATCACCCGGGCACTGTCCTCTGTCACAACCCAGGGTTATTGAGGGGAGTCAAATGAGATTTCAATAATAATAAAAACAACAACATATGAACGAGCAACGAGAGCTCTTCACAAACGCCAGGTGTTCGTAATGCGGTCTGCGGCGTTCTTGCTCGGTAACTATCCACCAAAGCATTCCTGTCCGCCCAGCCCTGGTTGCATCGGCCTCACCAACTGTATCTCCATCTTTCTCGTAACTGTCTTCCTGGGCCTCAGAGATCCTCAGACTCTCCATCTCTCCTGTCCATTTCCGGCTCTGGCTCTCGGGCCCCTCTGGCCCTCCAGGGACTCTGGTCTTCGGCTCCCTGCGGCAGTCGCTGCCTGGGCGCCCCCGGCCCGGTGCGCCCTCCTTTGGCACAGCCGCCCGGCCAGAGAATCGCCCAATAAGAGCGCCGGACTCAAGTCTGACAGCTCAGGAAGCGGCCAATCGAGCTGGGCCAGGGAAGGGGGGCGCAGCGCGGGGGCTGAAGTTGGGCTGAATGGGGGGATGGGGGATTAAAGGGGGATACAAAAGAGGGGAGCTAGGGCTAGGGGCGCGGGAACCCAAGCAAGGGGCGAGGGAGGACCGCATGCTACCCAGGTCGGGCGAGGGGACCGCGGGCTGGATGCGGCTCCCGGCGCCAGGGAGGGAGGGGGCGCAGAGAGAATTTTAGGTGAGGAAGGGGAGCCGGGGCCCCCACGGTAAAGGGCGGCTCACGAGGCCGGGCCTGAGGATGCCGGCGGGGCGCCGAGGCGGGGGCCGCGGCCGGGTCGGGGGCGGAGGCGGCCGCGCGCCGCTGTGAGCCGAGGCCCGAGCGGCGCGGGGGGCGGGGAGGCGGCGGGAGGAGGGGATGCGGAGGGCGCTCCGGCGGCGGCGGCGGCAAGCGGGAGAGAAGGGAGGAGCGGCGCGAGCGGCCGGAGCAGCGCAGGGCCCGAGGCGTGCATGGCGCGCCGCGAGCCCGGCTCCCGCGGCTCTCCCCGGAGCGCCCCTGGGGCTCAGCAGCGGCTCTCGGGCCGGCCCCTCTCGGCTGGCTGCATCTGAGTCCCGGCTCTCGATCTCTGGATGTCGTGCTCCCTGGGAGAAGCCCGCCTGCTTTGGGGCGGAACGGCGGCGGCGCTGCGCCGGATTCCGCCCTCAGCCTAGTCCTTCTGCGCCCGGCCGCGGTGGGCCCGCAGCCGGCGGCGAGGAGCCTGGGGTTTGAGGAGTCGGCGCGACAGCCCTCCTGGGCCGGCGGGTCCGGGCCAGCCCCGCTCCGTTTTGGGGGAAGGGGGAGGCGAGAGGGGAAGGGCCGCGCTGCAGGAGCCGGTCCTCGCCCCCGCCCCCTGCGCGCCCGCTGAAGGCTGGGCTCGGCTTTGGCCGGGGCCAAGCTCCCACTCTCGCCGCGGGAGGTGGTGGGGGATGCGGGCGACGGCCCCCTTGGGCTCCAGGACCCTCCCCCCAGGGCTCTGGAGCTGTTGCTCCGCCCGCCGCCCCCTCCCCCGTCCTCTCCACCCCCCCATCCCACCTCCCCACCCCTCGTAAGAAAATAATGCTGGCTGGCGCCCGCACCTCCCAGTCGTTCCCAGTCCGCCGCGAGGGAAGGGCCCCCGCTTCGTCTCTACGCCGGGACCCCTGCCGAGCCGCCCTAGCTGCCTCCTCGCCGCTCGCGCCGCTGCTCTGCGCTTAGGCAGAGTCTGCGAGTGCCGCGCCCGGGCATTGCCAGCCCCGGGGAGGCGCCGCCCGCAAGGACACCTCTCCGTCCCGCCTCGTCCGCAACTCCGGTCCTTGTCGAGCTCGGCGCGAGCCAGGAGTCCGGACGTCCCTCTACGCGCGGCTCAGCAGCTCGAGCAGTCCCCGCTGCCCCAGCTCGGAGCCAACTCCCTCTCGGACTTGGGGCTCCCGACGCGGATTTTCAGCCACTTCGCACCTCGGGGCTGTGCCTGCCTCCCGCTCGCTCTCCCGCTGCCCTCCTTCTCCGCTCAGGACGGGGGTGCCAAGATGCCCCGCTACTGCCCAGGGCCCCGGGCCTCCCCCGACGTGTGACCCCAGCCTGGTCCCCCTGCTCGGCCGTCCACCTTCCCCTTGGAGACCCCCGGCCCGGCCCCCGGGGGAGGAGGAAGAAGACGACGAAGCCGAGGGGGGGATGTCCAGCTCCAAAAGCGTGAGCCCCCCGGGCTACGCGGCGCAGACAGCGGCGGCGCCGGCGTCCCGGGGAGGCCCGGAACACCGCTCCGCGTGGGGAGAGGCCGACTCCCGCGCCAATGGCTACCCCCAAGCTCCCGGGGGTTCGGCCCGCGGCTCCACCAAAAGACCCGGGGGGGCGGTGACCCCGCAGCAGCAACAGCGCCTGGCCAGCCGCTGGCGCAGCGACGACGAATACGATCCTCCGCTGAGTGGCGATGACCCCCTGGCCGGGGGCTTCGGCTTCAGCTTCCGTTCCAAGTCGGCCTGGCAGGAGCGCGGCGGCGACGACTGCGGTCGCGGCAGCCGGCGGCAGCGGCGGGGCGCGGCCGGCGGGGGCAGCACCCGGGCGCCCCCTGCGGGCAGCGGCGGCGGCTCGGCAGCTGCGGCGGCGGCAGCGGGCGGGACGGAGGTGCGCCCCCGTTCGGTGGAGCTAGGCCTGGAGGAGCGGCGTGGCAAGGGCCGAGCGGCCGACGATCTGGAGGCCGGCGCCGTCGAGGAAGACGAAGGGTCCGGGGATGGGGGCAGCTCGGCAGGCTCGGGCGCGGGGCCTGGCGCGGTGCTGTCGCTGGGCGCCTGCTGCCTGGCACTGCTGCAGATATTCCGCTCGAAGAAGTTCCCGTCGGACAAGCTGGAGCGGCTGTACCAGCGCTACTTCTTCCGTCTGAACCAGAGCAGCCTCACGATGCTCATGGCTGTGCTGGTGCTCGTGTGCCTCGTCATGTTGGCCTTCCACGCGGCACGGCCCCCGCTGCAGCTGCCCTACCTGGCCATCCTAGCGGCCGCCGTGGGTGTGATCCTCGTCATGGCGGTGCTCTGCAACCGCGCCGCCTTCCACCAGGACCACATGGGCCTGGCCTGCTACGCGCTTATCGCCGTGGTGCTGGCTGTCCAGGTGGTGGGCCTGCTGCTGCCCCAGCCGCGCAGTGCCTCCGAGGGCATCTGGTGGACTGTGTTCTTCATCTATACGATCTACACGCTCCTGCCCGTGCGCATGCGGGCTGCAGTACTCAGCGGGGTGCTCCTGTCCGCCCTCCACCTGGCCATCGCCCTGCGCACCAACGCCCAGGATCAGTTCCTGCTCAAGCAGGTAGGGGCCCACCTGGGCACAGGGACTGGATAGTAGGGTGTGCAGGCCTTGGCCTGACTCCAAAGAGAGGCAGCCCACCTTCACCCTTTAAACTGGTGAGAAGATCCAGAGAGACATGGCTCTGTCAGCTGTGTCGTGTCTTCTAGCCTCTGAGCCCCCACTCTGAGCCCCAGCATCTTCCTTTACAAAAAGGGTGCTCTTCTATGTAATGTTCCAGCTGATAGAAGACACATCAAACCTATCCATTATTGTAGGGATGCAAACGAGGAAGGCAGGTTGGTGGAGAAAATTCTTTGGAGAGGTCCCCTTCTCTTCCTGTGCTTCTGTCCCTGTATATATGGCCCCTGACCAAAGTGACTGGACCCTCTAGTCCCTCTCCAAACCTCTCCCTGGGGAGAGCCACTGATAGTTTGTAGTGAACTCAGTTGAGTCCTGGATGGAGGATTGATGAGGGGAAACCCTAGGAACTCCTTGCCTAGTCTTAGGGAGGAGAAAGGGTAACCCTGCCAGTTGCCTGAGACTGGGGGTTTGAAAGGTGGAAATATACCTGAAATTGAGGGAGATTGACAAATCTGTTTCATTTGTGAAAGTGCCCACAAGCTGAAAAGCTGCCTTCAGCAAAAGTGGGAAGCAACCTTTGTGTGTGGTGACAGTCCTCTCCTGGTCTGAGCAGAAAGCTAGTGTTGTATGTCAGGACCCCTTCTTATGGGTGCTCCTGGTTATTACTTGTGGTGGGGGCTTTTTATCACCCCTGGGATGAGTTAGGTGAGCCTCGAATGATGGGATCAGTAGGAAATAAAACTTCTGCCTGGTTAACTGGTGATTCCTCTGAAGACTTGTGAGAGGAAGGTGTGCTTGCCATGGTGACCTTGGATGAGACTGGCTCTTCTGACATGCACACCTTCTCCCCTTAGCAGTGCCCTTGTCTATGGCACCACGGGCCTCATCCACTGGCCCCTGCTCAGCCTACTTGATTGTGCTGCAGCTTGGCTGTGAGAGTCAAATGGGCTCTTGCTGCAGTCTAGTCTCTTGACCGTAGACCCCTACAGCACCCCCCACCTCTCTCTGGGCATCTGTAGAGTTCTGTAGAGCTTCCTCTACAGAACTTCTTAACTAACTGAATTCCAGTCATTGCCTTCTCCTCCCCACTTTTAGTGCCTTTTCTCGGACTTCAATCCTATTGAGGACTGCATGTTTCTTGAGGGGCTCTCCTGTACCCCCTGGCTTTCTCAAAATAGTGCCAATGTGGGCTTCATGGCACTGGGCTCTAGGTGTACCCACAAGGCACTCTGTGACTGGGAAGGAGGGGAACTGCAGCCCCTCTGGGCCCTAGGTTCCTTGTCTAGCAAAAGAGAGGATAATGCATGCCCCTTCCAGTTCTACCCACTCTGTGCCAAGTCTCACCTCTGCAAGGAGCCCTCCTTCCATTCCAGCCATGCCAGCCTCTCCCTCTTCTGGCATGGCCAACAATGAAGTCAGAGCCACAGAGTGGGGCACTTGCTTATTCCCTAGTGCCCCTGGTTTTACTCCCCATCCAATGTAAGCCCCTTGGATGCAGAGTTCCTGAGGTGTACGTGTTTTTCCTGCTCTACCATCTCTGCCTTGTCTAGCACTGTGTAGAATACATAGGGATTTCATAATTGCTAAACTGGTTGTATTCCAATGAGTGAAGTAATTGGGGTTGTTAATGCTAAAGAAGTTTTTCTGATCTGGGATCAGAAGGAAAAAAAAGTCTTTAGAGATCATCTTTAGACTTAAGAGAAAAACCTATTGAGAGCTGGTTTTAAAAAAGTTAACTAATATTGTTAGTGCTTATAAAGGCTCCAAATGTTTTGACCTGGGGACACAAGCTAGCATATGAGTATTATATCTTTGAGGGTTGTTCCTGGCTTGAATGGGAGGCAGGCTGCTTAGGTGGTATGGCTTTTCTGCAGAAAGACAGGCATGGCATCCACATGGAGCAGCAGAGGTTTCCAGGATCATTCAGAGTAGTCACTGAAACCAGAGTTGGGACTCAGGGCCTGATTACAGCCCTAGGCAATCCGAGGTGAGTGATTTTAGGAGACTGGAGTCAGATCCCAGGATGGCAGTGCTGGACCTGGGGTGCTCCATCTCCATCTTAGCATGAAGATGCCATTTCAGCAGCAGAGTTGGGCCAGTCCCTCTCCCTTTTCTCCCTAGCTCCACACATCCCAACTCATGCTTCTTTAATCCATTGTGGTTTCCAGACCTTCCCCTGTCTGTAGGCTCTTGCATGCATTTGCACTTAACTTCTCATGACCTGCTGTGCTGAGTATAGCAGAGCTTGTTAGAAATGGTCCATGATAATCAGAATGCAAGCATTCTTTCTAGTTGACTTAAGACAAAACTGTATCTTTTTTTTGGTTTGTATTTCATTTGCCTTTCTAATTATGTCTGATATAAACTTTGTGTTTCTTGAGCAAACCCTATTGGATGGTGGGAAATATTAGTGAGACAATCAAGCATTACCCTCTGCCTCAGGTTACCCCAGAGTGGCAGGTGTTGGAGAATGGCCTCCGTTAGATGCCTTGTTCTTATCGTTGATGAAGATACACATCCAGGTAAATGGGCCAGCAGTGTGTGGTTTTTAATATTGGGGCTTTGGGAATTTGCCTCCATGGCCTTGGACACAGGGTAGGCCCTCAGGAATCTGTTGGCATTTTTTCAGTTCTCATGAGAGACTGGTCCCCTTGCCAGCTGCCCCACAGCTCAGATAGATCTTCAACATCAGTATCTGATCTCAGTATTTTATTCTTGCCCAGTCCCTCTTCTGTCTTGGGCTCTGCCCTTTACTCCAGTTAGAAGGGAGAAACATTTAGTATCTTATCTGATGCCTGCTGATGGTTTTTAGTCAAGAGGGAACTGAAAGGCAAGGTGGGGCAGCCCTTTTGGGGGGATGATATTTCTTCCTTTTGCTATATCCCCTGCTTCAGCTCTTCCCCTGGTATTCACCCCAACTCCACCACCCTCCACCCTGCTCTTTTTCTCTCACTTCCTTTCACTTTCCTCCTCCTCCAGCCCCCTGTTGCTCTCCTCTCCTCTGCCTGCCTGCTTTTCTGCTTCCCCGTCTCTTACTCCCCGTTTTGCAGCCTCTCAGCCTTGCCTTCTGTGCTTGTCTCACTGTCGTCTCCTTGGTGGGATACAGTAGGAGCGTCATGGGTTGTTTTTTTTTTTCCTTCTTTGCCTGTTAGAAGTCCCTCTGCTACACCCATACCATAAATAACACTCAAGCATCTGCCAAACACATTCCTCACTTGTGTTAATAGGCTGCAATGATGCCGGAGCCTGTTCCCATGGCAACCTCATTTTTGTTTGACTGTATCCCACTCTGCTACATAAAGCCTCTGCATGCACTCACACACAAACAAGTATGCTCACACAACTATTACATATGCTTAGCTATTAGAGATTATTTTGGAGAAAACATCTTTGGGTCTTATGGGGATGGACAGTCATTTGGCAAAGGAGATGAGTGTCTCTGCTTGTCCAGTGTTACTCTAGGAGGTGATAATGGATGGAAGAGTGCTTTGAAAAGTAGAGAGTCCTGTTCAGATGTGGGGTATTATTAGTCTGCAGCAGCATTAAACCCACCTGATACAGTTTCTGAAAAGAAGATTCTGACCCTGTGTGGGTCCCTGTGAGCCTTGGGAGAGCTGTCAGAGGTTGCCCTTGTGGTATGGGCTGAACCGTCCCTACCCAGCCTGTCTTCAGCTCCTTCCTTGCTTCCCTCTGTCCCTTTTGAAGAAACTCAGTGATTTTCTGCATTTTCTCCTTTGTGCCTGTTTGAACCCACAACTGTCACCAGTTGTTCCAGTGATCAGAATGGCACTTGCGCTATGTGGGTGATGTTATGTGACCATGAGCACATGTGAGTGTCCGTACTTGGGCTGGATGGGGGTGGGGAAGCAGACCAAGAAATGACTACTGTGGCTGCTGAAGGGTGGGTGTCTGTCATGTGGGCAGGCTCTAGTATGTATGTGCATGCGTGTGCATGTGCGTGAACATGTGTGTGCATGTGTGTGTTTGTTTGTGTGTGTGTATCTGTTGTTTGTGCTGGCCTGGGTTATGGAGGTGGACCGAGGGAAGCCTTTGTGTTGACTTTGAAAGGAAATCATCACAGCTCTGTCTTGTTTATTCTTTGTTGGTGGCTGACTTCCTGTGGCTGTTTGCATTTCTGATTCTGGGCCTGGATCGACCTTCTCACCTTGACCCCTGGCTCCCCAGGGAAGTACCCTGGATGCACATGCCTCCACTTTCCATAATGAACCTGGGGGCTAGACTTGAGTGATCAGTTCCCCTGCCCCCATGGAGTCTCACCCTTCCCTTTCAAAAGCCCGAGCTGCCCACTCACTCAGCCATCCGGTGAGCCCCGTGGTAAGCTGCCACCTTGCTCTGGAACTTGGCCCAGAGGCCTGTGTGGTGGGTCACTGTGTCTGCCCTGTGTGCCCTGCTGGCCACTGCTGCCTCCCTGCTTGCTGGGTGGTGTGGAGAAGGACACACACTTTCAGCATGACACCAGGGATCATCTACCACCAGTTACTTTCCCCGTCATCCACATTTCTGGACAGGAGAAATCTGGCCATAGTGAACCCAGCAGCAACAGTAGGCTGGGGTGGGGGGCTGGCTCTGAGTTTGTAGCTGGGGAGGGTCTGCTTGTTTTGCTTCAGTGCTAATTGTATTTGCTAATTGTTTCCAATTATGTGGCCTCCTCATCTCTGCGGTGGGAAGGGGGTGGTTTGAGGGGGGCAGAAGCCTCAAGGAGGGGGTCAAGCAAGGCTTCTAGATAGGAGATTGTCTAGGCACATCTAGATAGGGGTGTCTTGATGCCTGTGGGGCGGACTTCAGGAATGGCAGAGGCCTGGCCAAGGAGCAGAACGGTCAGCTGCTGCACTTTGGGAATGTTGACTGTTAATAATTCTATCTAAGTTTTAATCTGGAGCAAGAGCATGAGGTCTGTGTGCTGTGGAGCACAGAACAGTGTGCTCATGTTTGTCTATAAAGAGGACACAGATGACGTATTAAACCCCAGCACCAAAACCTGCCCAGCCTCACAGAAGAGTTTTGAAAATCAGTGTAAAAGGCCTGGACAGAAGCTGTCCTATTCAGACAGGCCCTGGCCACCGTCACTCTGTCAGAGGGTGTAAGGCTGTGGAGCACCCACTCGGGCCCAGCCAGGGGTGGGGTGTGTGTTGGGGGAGGGAGGTGAGAGCCTCTCTGCGACTGTACGGCCTCTTGCCGGATGACTTTCAGTCATGGCGGCCTGCTTGGCACCTCTGTTAACTTTATTTATCTTGTGGTAGATCTGGCCAACGGTCATTTACTTCCCAGGAGCATCCTCTATGTTGGGAATGGAAACAGTTTTCTCTCGGAGTCGCATGTGACTGGGGCCCAGAAATTCTTTGGGTGCAGTTACAGAAGTTACACTTGAGCATGTCCTTCTTTCCTCCATGCCTGTCAAGTCGGGGGAGCTTGCTAGTGGAGGGCAGGTCAGTGTTGATTTTCTCTCCCAAAGGCAAGACTCCATGAAGATAATTGGAAAGCTCTACTCCCCCCACTTCCCTCCCCCCCTTTTCTCCAGGTAACATTCAAATTCAGGACAGGGAAGAACTCTCTTTCAACATAATGAACAAAATCTGGGAGTTTCTAGTTAATGAACATGAGCTTCATGGGAAGCAGCATTTTGATCTAGCTGTTGGAAAAGGCCAGCAGGGTCTTGGTTAGGCTTGTGGGCATATCCGGTTCATAGGAAGACTGAGGCCCCATCTGAGATTCTATGTTTGATTCTAGAATTTAGAGGAGGGTACTACTTTGGTCAGGGGATTGGAAACCTTGACTTCTGAGAGAACATTTGAAAGAGAGGGAGATGTTTAGCTGGGAGGATAGCAGACTGTAGCAAGGTAAGAAAGCAGAAACATGGGCAAAGTGTTATTTATTGCTGGGATCCCTGTTATCAGATGTTAGAAGAGGGACTGAGTTTATTTTTGGTTGCTCCCAAGGGCAGAGTTGGGGCAAATGGGTAGAAACAGTAGACAGATTTCAGCTCCTGGTGTGTGCATGCTAAATTGCTTCATTCGTGTCTGATTCTTTGGGACCCTTTTGACTGTAGCCCACCAGACTCCTCTGTCCATGACATTCTCCAGGCAAGAATACTGGAGTGGGTTACCATTTCCTTCCACGGGTAGAAGATACTTTCCAGCCTTTGGGGTTGTAGCCATTACACCAGATGTCCCCTGGGGTAGCCAGCTGTGTCAGTGGAGGTGTTCAAGGGGAGACTGGACTGAGGAAATGGAAGACTCTGCTTCTGAAGGTCTGGGGTGGGTCCCAGGAAGGGATCTATATTTTTTGCCAGCTTGGATCTGGTTTTCAAAGCTCTCTAGCTGATCTTGATGACCAACTCTTAGGTTTGGGATCGTTGGCCAAGATAACCATTCAGTTCACATCCAGCCCTTGAATTCTATGGTTTCATGTCTTGCTACAGCATGAATGCCTGCTGAATCTTTTGGGATGTCTGTTGTCATGCCTAACTTGGTCTCTGTTTAAAAGTCACAAAATCACTGCAGACTTGCAGGCCCCTTAGGAGATGTCTAGGTGGGGCTGGTGAGCATATTGGTTATAGGATGCAGAAGGAAGGTGACTGGTAGTGGTGAGAGAGGGTGGGAAAGATTGCCTGTACCTCCCATCCTGCCTCCCAGCCATTCTCATTCCCCCACTCTTGTTTGAGGCAAAGCAATCTGTGGCTCAGCATTGGAGGTGGTAGTAGTGGTGAGGGTGGTCAGCAAAGAGATAGACCCTAGTTTGAGTCCTGGTTTACTCATTCATTTGTCTGAGTGAATATGAAAAACACCGAGGATACCCCAGGTCCAGAAGGGATGGTACAGAATGTGGAAAGTGACATCAGGGGTAGGCAGGAGGTCAGGAACTAGGAGATGGTTTGAAGGAGGAACAGTAGGATGTCAGGCAAGGAAGAGGAGATTGGAGCTGTGAGTGTGGGGAGGGGAAGAGCTTGGAAGTGGGGGCAGGGATGCTGTCTGGAACAATGGGATTATAGTCACAAGAAGAGGGGGGTAAACAAGCAAACACTGGGAGACAGTAGTGGCTTTATTCTCTAGGCCTGCCTCATGTGTCAGCCTGGACACTGTTCCCCCCATCACACACACATACACACACTTCTTGCTCTGGGAGGGTTATTGGCTCTTGCTTCTGGGCTTTGAGTCTTCCTGATCTCACACTTGGGTGGCCTCCTCTTCCTTCTCCTTAGGGGGTTCCTGGGGGTTGTCTCATGGGTTGCCACAGTCCCACTTGGCTCTTGGAAGGGGTCCTGAGGGATCTCGGTACATGACACGTAGTAGGTGTCCAGTGAGGGTTTGAATGAATGAATGAACGGGTGGTGGGGTGGGTGGATGGCTGCACGCAGGCTCCCGGCTGTGCCGAAGTGCTAGACCAACACCTCCACAGAAGGAAGCAATGCAGCTCGGCTTGGAGCCTATTTTGGTGGATTGTTATCCTAAACTCCGAGCAGGGCTTCCAGAGTACCTCCTGCTGCAATTTAGAATGTGTGTCTTCTTGGAAACAGCGAGCTGTTGCCTGGCAGTGCCAGTACTATAGCCCTTCATGGATTTGAAAACCATTATTAAGTCATTCTTTCAGCCTTCTCCCCATTCATTCAGACAACAACCATTTATTAGGTGCCTACTGTGTACCAGGTGCTGTGCTAGGCCACGAGGGTCCAAAGATGACTCAGCCTGAGCCTCAGCACCCGGCATTGCCTTCAGTCCGGACACTCCCACTAACTGTCCTTTGGAGGTATGTTGCTCAATGTTTCACATACACACATTCAGTCCTGTGTCAGGTAAGTTTAGGAAATACTGGCTTGATCAAAATTCTGTATTGTAGCACTTTAAAGCTTTTCATATGTTAATATGCCATAGAATTTGCCGAGAGGGTATTTTTGCATGAAGCCATTATCAAACATATTTGACCCCAGAGCCAGTTTTTGAAGGAACATAGCAGAGGCATTACTGTATGTTGGAACTCACTTTGGGACACACTGCTTCAGAGGCTGGGAGGATCTCAGCATCTAGCCCCCTGCCTCAGGGATAGGCCTAGGCAAAGTCATCTAGATGTGGGCTTTTGTTTGTCTGGGGGCTCTTCTCCCTCAAAAAAGGAGACCGAACAGCCTGCATTAAAAGTCTCATTCTCTGTCTGCATCCCAAATTCTTTATAAAGTAAAATGATGAGACTGGAAGGGACCAGGGAGATGCCTCCTTTGTCTAGTTTCAGTTTCCTTTAAGGGTTTTCTGTTGTCATTAGACATTGGAGCCTGTTGGGCTCTGTATTATGACCTTCAGTGGGGGGGGCGGGTCCATTCGCTGAGGGCCTGGCTGCCTACGAGAAAGTAGTGATGGGTCATTCAGAGCATCCTGGGGCCAAACAGAGTTCCCCAGTTTGCTTTGTTTCCTGCTATCTAAAAGGAGGAAGACGTTATAGAATGTCGATTAAAGACAAAGACTATATATTGAGTTTTTATTGCAAGCGTGGCACTAAGCTAATCCCTTACATATATGACCTCACTTAGTATCAACCCTAAGAGAAAGACATTCTTATCCCTATTTCAGGGCTGCAGAATATAGGATAAGAGAAGGTAAGTAACTTCCCCAAGGTCACTCAGTGAGCAAGCACAGCAGATGGTTCGGCGCCTGCCCATATTCCCTGGGCATGTACCTTTCCCTCTTGCCAGCCAGACTGCCAGCTGTCAGCACCTGAGGGCTTTCTCTGGCCCTGAGCCTCTCTGCTTGCTTGTGGGGCAGGTCAGAAGTACTGGGGAGGGAGTGCGCATCCCCAGAGCAGCTCTCAACCAGTGACTGTTGGGCGCTAGTGGATAGATACCCTAGCTCCCTTGACCCTGGTATGGGGGGAGTATAACTGAGACAAGCCTTCTGTGTTAGCCCCCAGGCCTGCAGGATACAGCTCTGGTTGTCTACAGTGGTACAAGCTGGAAAATATTTTTCTTTTTTTTCCTTCCTTCTTTATTTTCTCCTTCCTTCCCTTCCTTCCTCCCTCCCCGATCTTCCTTCCATCTTTCCTTTCTCTTTTTCTTCTTCCCCCGTTTTTTTTTCTTCTCATTTCTCCATTCTCTGATATTTTCTGGGGTCACCTCCCAGGCAAACCACTTCTTTCAAATCCTTGTCTGAGGACCCTTTTCTAGGAAAAATCCAAATTGAGAGTGGAGAAACTGAGATTCTAATCCGGTTTGACTTGAACACTAGGGAGGGGAGTGATCACTTTACTAGGGCAAAAATGCATCAGGTGCAGGGACTTCTCTGGTGGTTCAGCGGCTGAAACTCTGTGCTCCCAGTGCAGGGTACCTGGGTTCAATCCCTGGTCGGGGAGCTAGATCCCACATGCCACGACTAAGAGTTTGCATGCCACGGCTTGAAAAAAAAAAACGATTCCACATGCTACAACTAAAAGCTTCCACATGCCACAACTAAGACCCAGTGCAGCCAAGTAAATAGATAAATATTTTAAAAAATGCATCGGGTACAGAACTCTGTGGCAAATTCAGAACCCTAGTCCTGCCTGGCCCCGCCCTCCTATCTGATAACATGTTTGTCACCAGTACAGTGGTTTCTGGACTAGTGGGATGATGTGAAAAAATGTATTTTTTGTCTTGTTTTATATAATATATATATATTTGTTTGTTTGTTTTGAATTTCTGCTTCTTAAAAATGTATGGCTTTCTATCCCCTAGACAATGGCTCGAATACCAGCCAAAAGATTCAACTACTTTGACCTTTGATTAGCATTTTGTAGATGACAGATGACTTTACCATGTGTGATCTTACTTGTTTCTCACCACTGCCCTGAGGAGGTGGTGAGTTAAGAAGGTGCAGGCATTGGCTTTGGGGCCCAGGAGAATGCCCTGGTTGGGTGATCCTGAGTTGCCTTACTCTTGCTCAGTCCATTCGCTCTCTGTAAACTGAGGATAAATTCCTGACTGACAGAATCTGTTGTTGGGTGCCCAGACAAGGTAATGCATATGAGGGCTCTCATAATTACAGACCTGTGCTGCTGATATTGTGTTGAAGAGGAAGAAGTAGGGGTTGAGAGAGGTTGAGTGGCCTCATTCAGGTCACACAGCCAGTTAGTTAGCTTAGGAGCTGCTGTACAAATACAGATCCCTGACTCCAAATCCAGTGCTCTTTGCACATATGAACCCAGCCTGAGTCTACCCTATAGTACCTAAAGAGGCTGTAGGAGGCACAGCTGCTCTCAAGCAGTTGTCTTGGGTGGTTGTGGAACACGTGGTTTCTCAATTGTGATGCCTCCTTTCCATGGGGTGTCTGGCTCAGATAGGCATCAAATCATTTGTCACTTCCGGAGCCTGCAGTGATGCTGTGAGAGGGGACAGCATGAATGTGTTTAGAGGACAACTGGGATCAGATGTTTACCTGTGAAGGACCCCTGAGTGGTCTTCTGAATGGGTCAGGAGGGATGAAGACCTGGAAAGGGGTCAGACACGATGCCGGATAGCTTAGGCCTGGGTGTAAGGCTGCCTCATGTCCAGGCTTCTGGTGGCATAGATAGAACAGGGGCAGGAAGGGAGGAGGTGGCTGGGTACACATCGGCATCACTTCTCGGAGGTCAAATCTGGGGTCTTTCTGTAGAGTCACATCTAGTGGATAGAGCAGTTTAGCGTTTACTCTAGGATGTCTTTAGAGCCCAGCTCACCCAAACCATCATCATCCTAACAAGTACCCCAAATATCCTGCTTCAAATCCACTTCTGTCGTTTGTTACTCTTCTCAAGAAAAATAAAGGAAAATGTAACTCCTGCCCAAGTGCCATTCTTTTGCTAAGTGGATTTTCAAGATTTTATTTTCGCATTTTCTTTTGGGGATGAGTGTGGTGATATGGGCTTCCCTGGTGGCTCAGATGGTAAAGAATCTGCCGGCAGTGTGGGAGACCTGGATTAGGTCCCTGGGTTGGAAAGATCCCCTGGAGAAGGGAACAACTACCCACTCCAGTATTCTTGCCTGAAGAATTATGTTTGTCCCACTCTTTTTTGACTCCATGGACTGTAGCCCACCAGGCTCCTTTGCCTATGGGATTTCCAAGGCAATACTGGAGTGGGTTGCCATTTTCCTTTGCTGTTTGTTTGTTCACTTAACATGCCCAAGCCCCCAATCTTCCTCTGGCCATGTCCCTTTTCTTGTAGCCATTTCACCACGCTGCCTGGGAGGGATCTGGCCATCCTCTGACGGGCTCCCAAAGGGTAGCAACAGCTCAGAAGCGCCTTGGTCCTGACAGCTGAGTGGAGGAGGCAGCCAAGGGAGAGTGATTGTCACTGAATCCTGGGTGAGCAGGGTAGGCTTGTACCCCTCCCTGCCAAGGAAGGAGCCCTGCCTTTGCAACATCTGACACTCTGCATTTAACATCAGAGTCACTCTGAAACACCCTCTTCTTTTCCTCTGGAGCACTCATACTGGTTTATAATTCTATTTCAGTAGGTTTATCTATCTGTATTTCAACTTGTCAGTCAGCTGTTTGAGGACAGGGGCCTCGTCTGGTTTAATACTCAGATATTTACTGAATGTTCCTGACTCTCTGACCCCCGCTGCCCAGCACTGTGGGAAGCAGGTGGATAGTTCCCATTTGCACGTTCCATCGGGAATGCTGACTCTTGACAGCCAGGGCTCCCTCCTTTGACCAAGGTGAGCTTGTCCCCTGCTGGCATGGGGCTCTGAGCCTGGGGGTGTGATCTTAGGAAACACTGCTTTCCATCTTTGCCCTCCCTCTTATGGGTTCCCTGCTGGTCTGTCCGGTGATGTCAGGAAGGTTCCCTGTTGTCTGCTTTTGCTTCACTCTCCCATCCTTGGTCCCCTTTCTTCCTCTCCTTTTTCTTCTGGTATCTTTTTTCCTCCTCCTGCGTCCTCCCACTTCCCTCTTTCCAGCTGTAAGATATGGGAAAGACCTGAGAGACTCACCAGGAGGCAGGCTCAACCATAAGGACAACAAATATGAGCATGGCTAACTACACAAATTCCAAACAGTATTCTTCATGCTGTTTCAAGCAATCCCATGAAAGAGCAGTTCTCACAGTGTGTTATAAACTTCCTTATAGTTGATTGCCCTCTATCACAGTGCAGGTGGCAGCTCTGTTTTCACCTCAAACGCCCAGCACTGAGACATCAACTTTCGGGGTGGGTTAACCTCCAGCCACCCAACAGAACTTGAAGTGTGGGAGCGGAAGGCGTATCTAGGAGTTCTTATATAACCCTGGTACCCAGGCTATCTGCGATGGGCCTGGACATCAGCATTTTGGGATGCTCCTGCTGATTCTGACGTGCACCACAGATGGGAACTACTGCCCTGAGCCTCCCTGCATCAGCAGAGGGCTCGTGGGGATGACACTGAGTCTGATTTATGGCTATATCGAAAGGAGAGTTGTTTATATTGAAAGGGGTTTATTGTGGTGATTCAGTAAAGAGCGATGACCACTAAAAATTATTGCATGTGTGTAATAGGGGAAGAAAACTTGGTTGGTGGTTGGTGTATAAAATCTTATCAGGCCAGGCTGTGGCTCAGTATATTTATGTTCCTCTTATCACCAGCAATTAGCCCCAAATGTGGCTCGATAAATGGCTTAGCGCAGTGTTGTAATAACTGCAAGGATAGTGTAGAAAATGACTGCTGCGCCATGTGCTCCACGGAGCCATCTTGGCAGAGAGGCACATCTCACTCAAGGTTCCTGGCGGCCTGAGGGCTACACGCAAAGGCCTGTTGATCACCATTAACTCTTCCCTTCTCTCCTTTTTATGTGGTATTTCCTTTCAGAATTGGAGAAGGAAATGGCAACCCACTGCAGTATTCTTGCCTTGGAAATCCCATAACAGAGGAGCTTGGTGGACTACAATCCATGGGGTCACAAGGGTCGGACACAGCAGTGGGAGAACTTGTACGTTAGTCTTTGTGAGTCTCCCTCCAACTGGAATGTAAACTAGAATAGTGTCTGTAGTAGATGCCTGTTAAAGAATGAATGAATTTGCACCAAGTTAAACAGCAGGTAAATGGCAGTGTGAGTCCAGCACTACTTTTTTCTTTGACCATTACTTTTTTCTTTGATCCTTAAGCTCATAAAATGTACAAAGAATTATTATATAGTCAGAGACTCCCCGTCTGCTGTATTGTTATCAATATGCATGGCAAAGACTTAGAGTAAAGAAAGGTGATGGAGAGACAGGGCTTCCCCCCGGAAAGGATTTCCTTCCTGTGCACTTTGAAGCTACTTCTTTCCTGGCACCTTTGGCTAGGAATGTACAAGGATCCTGCTCTAGCCCTTATGCTCTGGCAGGACCGAGAGACACACATGAAACCAGGGTCCATCTGAGGAGTGGGAGGATTGAAAAGCCCCACATGTGTGGGCTGGGGCCTGGGAAGCGTCCCTGTCCCAGGATGGAGACATCCTCAGGTTAAATCCTCCACAAATGGCCACATGTGGATTACGACATGGTTGTTTTCAGAAAGGGGTTATCTGGGGAGAGTTAATTTTGGATTTTGCTTTACATTTATTTTTAAAGTGGAATATTTCTCCGGCATTGGTGACAATGGCCTAGAAAAGCCAGTTAGTCACCACATCTGACATCTTCCCCATGTCGAGTGTCTGCTGCCCCTGTTTCTTTCCCACCTGACGACTGTGGGGCTGATTTACATCCTCTCCCTCAGGGGAGCTTCCACTGGCAAAAGATCTATAGGGAAGCACTGCTGGACCTAACTAGGGTCATCCTCTGCTCTGTCCTGCGTGTTGGGAGCGGGACCTGCTCTTTGCCTGTCCTCACAGGAGGCAATGGCATCCAGGTGAGGCCTTTCGCTGCCTCATACAGGTCTATGAGACTGGTTCAGTCTGCATTCTCCAGTGGTTTTTTCCCTTCTTTAATTTCACTCTGTACAGTCTCCTAGTAGTAAAAGGAAAATCACCCGAAGCCTGGATTTAAAGAACAGAGCTGGTTTCTCCTAAGGGAATGGACAAGGAGACAATCCCCACCCCATTTCTCCAAGGGTCATCTGTGGTTCCTCTGTGGAGCAGGAGGAGGGTCTTGGGGTAGCCGCTTGAGCGCCTGTGCTGTGAGGGGTGCGGGGAGTGTCGGGGGAGAAGGGAAGAGACACTGGAGAGGTGCTGAGAGGTGGGGAGAAGGGCCGAGGCTGCCCTGGAGTGATGTGCGAGGCATTCCCGGCTGGGTCTTCACACCCCTAGTTGTAAATCACCTAAGAAGCTCAAGCTCGGGAGGGAGTAGGCAGTGGCTGTGGGCAGGTGAGCTCAGAGGACCTGTTGCAGTTGAGTGTGGTGTGGAGCAGGGCCTTCTCTTCCCCAGTGAAGGGGCCGAGGCTCAGAGCCTTGGGTTTCAGAAGCCGAGAAGCCCCCGGGCTGGCCACACCCGGGTGTCATATGCTTCCTTGACTTCTCCTACTTGTTCCAGCCCCATGGTGCAGCACTGCTCTTCCAGGGAATGGGTATCAGATGGTCTTGGAGGTTACCTCCCTCCGTGTTTGTGTGACCCCTGACCTCTCCAGGCCCCTCGAGTGGAAAGCCTGGGGGAGCTATCTGACTGGTCGGTGGGAGTGGATGGGGCCAGGTGCCTGGGCTTCTGCTCTGAGGAAGGGAGGGCTTTGTGATCTACCTCCATCCAGGACTGGGAGAGGCTGAGCACAGGTACTCCTTGGGGAGGGGGCACTGCTCCTTCCTCCTTTGCTCCAGGGACCTCTCTGGATTGGGAGGTGTCCTGATAGTCTGCCTGGTCGAGGGCGCGCTGTCCTTTGGGAACAGCGTTTCTGCTTCTTTTCCATTCACCAGCCTTTGCTGCTGTCCTGATCAACTCCTGGGGCCCTGGGCATGGGGAGGAATGAGAGGCCTTTGTCCTTCCCCTGGGGGCATGTTCAGTCTGATGGAAATTTTGCCTTTCTGAGATGCTCAACTTAAAGATAGGGCAACATTACTAATTCCTTCCACATATCACGCACTTACTGTGTGCCAGGCAGCGCTGAGCCCTGTAACTCATTTGACCCTCGTAATCTCTGTTTAGATGGGTTTTAAAAAAGAGAATATTTTATAGATGAGAAAATTGAGGCCCAGAGAAGGTTAGTGGCTCATATGAGGTTGTATGTTTGGAGAGTGGTACGGCAGGCTCCAGAGCTCATGCTCTCAGCCAGGACACCGGCAGCTCCCACACAAATGTGTGCAGGAATCCCCCACGAAGTCAATTTAAAAAGTTCCTGGGCCCCTTGTCAAGAGAGCCTGATGCAGTAAGTCTAAGGTGAACCCCGGGAATCTGCATCTCAAGTTGGCACCCTGAAAGTTGAGACCAGTGCCCCAGAAACACAGTTCCACCCCACACTGCCTCCCCCAGTGGAAAAAGGATTCAGCTGACAGGTTCTCCCTTCCCTGAAATGATCAGGGCCTGGGGGGGAGGTATCTGGCTCCTACAGAAACAGAGGTTTCTGGGTCAACTTCCCTAGGAGGTAGCTGGGAAAGGCAGAGTGAAATAGTTAGACTGAGGGAAGGAGGGACCTTGCTGCTGGACCTGTGCTAATCTCAAGGGGCAGAGCTGAGGGGACTTTTGAAAGAGGCGAGGGAGAGACTCTAACCCAGAGGCTGAGAGCTGAGAAGTGGTCTGGGAGCTGAGCGTACGTCAACAGCCAGAGACAGGAGCAGACAAAGGGATTCTCAGGTGACTGCAGGGCCGCCAGCTGTGACTCTGTAGACACAGAGGTCTTGAGCAGGAGACATCTGCCTTTGCCTTAGTTTCCTCATCTGGACCACACAGATCAGACATTCCCCGAAGGTCCATCCAGTGAGTATACTAACAGGGGCGTGTGTGCGTGCTAAGTCGCTTCAGTCATGTCCAACTCTTTGCCACCCTATGGACAATAGCCCACCAGGCTCCTCTCTCCATGGGATTCTCCAGGCAAGAATGCTGGAGTGGGTTGCCGTGCCCTCCTCCAGGGGATCTTCCCGACCCAAGGATCAAACCCGAGTCTCTTGCATTGGCAAGCAGATTCTTTACCACTAGCACCACCTGGGAAGTCCTATTAATAGGGGCACTGGGGCCAAAAAAGAAAGGATTTCACTCCAGAGGTTTGGTTGGGGAGTGCAATGGTGACAAAAATGATACAACCCTGGGGGACCGAGAGTCACACAGCCAGATGATGTGTGGTCCTCATGGGTCCTTGTGCTTTGATTGTCCCTCCTGGTCAATGTCCCTCCAGTTCCTTGAACTCAACACATCCCCAAACAAAATTCATCGTCTTCCCTAAATTGACATATAAAATAAATGGACTTTATTTTTATCACATCAGTTCTCTCTCTGCCTAGGTACTGGTGTTAGATGTTTGTGGGACTGAGTTATTTAACAGATGTCTACCATGTATTCGGCACTGGGAAACCAAGATGAATAAGCTGCAGACTGTGCCCTCAAGGGCAGAACCTGTGCATTGTGCCTCCTCTATGCCTGACTGTTCTAAGTGCTTTGTGTTTGTTCTGTTAACTCATTTAATCCCCACAACAGCCCTAGGAGGTGAGCACTGCTGTGGTCACCCCCATTTTGCAGATGAGGACACTGAGACTGACATGTTAGGTAACTGGCCCAAGCTCACACAATGAACTGGGTAGCCTGGCTCCAAGTCCGGGCTCTGACCTCCCAAGTGCAGTGGACAGATGGGCGCTCACACCTGCTGGGAGCCGCATGATGCCTGCAGTTTTCGCAGCAGAGAAAAGCGTGCAGCCTGTAGCAGGCAGAGAAAGAGATATGTGGCAAAGGTAGGTTGGACTACATTGGGAAGCCTATAGATTTCTGGACCAAGGCAGTTGTGTTTTTTGGGACAGTGGGCATCTCTAGGTTTTTATGCAAGACAGTGAGTGGACATGACCCCATCTGTATTTGGAAAGGTGGCTCTAGTGTGTGGAGCTGGAGGGAGCAGCCTCCAGGGGGAGGGAGAGGCGGTGCTGAGTGCAGAGGCAGCTGTCCTTGTCTAGGGAGGCTGGAGAAGGCCGGGAGGGGCGGGGGTGGGGTGGGGATGGTGATGAGGGTCAGGGCCTTCAACAAGAAGGGGAGGGTCACAGGGAGCACCTGGGCGTTTCCTATTGATTTCTCCTTGCCTTGGTTATCAGTGGTGGCAAACCCACTCCCTTATGCTCCCTAATAGACCAGCTCCCCAGCCTCTGGGAACCAGATATCATCTCTTTCCCAGGGGACCTGGGGTGGATCCTGAGGTCTCTCTTTCTTATCTTTTCTTGGGATTTAAACATCCCATGTCAGGGACTTCCCTGGTGGTCCAGTGGCGAAGACTGCACTCCCAATGCAAAGGGCCCAGGTTTGATCCTGGGTCAGAGAACTGGATCACGCATGCTGTAACTGAGAATTCAAAGGCCACAACTGAGAGTTTGCATGCTGCAACTACAAATCCCACATGCCGTGACAAAGATCAAAGATCCAGCGTGCTGCAGTTAAGACCCGGGGCAGCCAAATAAATAAATAAACATCTTGTGTCATCCTTCTCTCCTTAAATTCCTGGGGCTCTGCCTTTATCTAGGTGTTAAGCACCCAAACATTTGACCTCTTAGCTCCTCCTCCCTCTAGAACCCAGGAACCCACACCCCAACCAGCTCCTGGTGCCCAGAGATCACAAGTCTCTGAGCACTTCATCCCTCTCTGGGCCCCTGGGACCCTGGCCACCCTGATCCCCAGCAGAGCTCCTCGTGCTCCTGCCAGCCCAAGGTGCCACTCTTGGACACAGTGTCCCTCTGGGGGCCACTTGACAAAATGCGTATTTACAGAGGACCTTGTTCATTGCTTGTCCACTCCCCCTCCCCTGTTAGAATGTCAGCTTCCCCAGGCAGGGACTCCTTGTGCTCATGGCTGTGTTCCCTGTGCCTACATGGTTCAAATCCCGGCTCCTCCATGTCCCAGCTGTTTCTCCTTGGCAGGTTCATTGCCTTTTCTAAGCCTCGGTGTATTCCACAGAATGGGATAGAATGAGAATTGCTGCCCCTGAGGGTTGCACTGAACATTCTGTGTGATGATGTATGCCAAGCCCTCAGCACAGGGACTGCCAAGAGACACGTCCTCCATAAATGACCTGGGATCTGTCCTGGCTGCACACAAGCTTTTAAATTCCCACACATGATAGGAGAGCCTAGTGTTTCTTTTGAAGTCCTTTGTGTTTGGACCGTGGTAAACAGGGTAGGAGAAAATTGTGTTACCAAAGTCCCCAAAGAAGGCTGAGTGGAAGAAGGAATAGGTGTTGGGTCATGGGTTTTCCCTGCACCCCTGCCCCATCCTTATTCTGAGTGCTGACCACCAAGTGACCAGCAGAGACCCTCCACAAGTGAGGCAGCCTCGAACACTGACTGGGAGCAGCCTGGCTGGAGCCAGGACTTTCCTGAGGGAGTATGAATTGGGGGGGGGGGCGGTGGGCTGAACCAGGTCTCCCTGAATTTGAGGGTAACTGTAGCTGAGGGAGGAGCTTCCCAGGTGGCACTAGCAGTAAAGAGCCCACCTCCCAATGCAGGAGACATAGGAGACGTGAGTTCAATTCCTGGATCAGGAAGGTCCCCTGGAGAAGGACATGGCAACCCACTCCAATTTTCTTGCCTGGAGAATCTCATGAACAGAGGAGCCTGGCAGGCTACAGCCCATGCGGTCACAAAGAGTCAGACACGACTGAGTGACTTAGCACGCATGCACACACATGGCTGAGGGAGACTGCAGGGACGTGACCAGCATCCTATCTAGAGAGGCCAGTAAATAAACTGAGGATGATTCTGAAAGGGTTAGAACCACTAGCAAAGAGAGCAGGCAAACATCTGCTTCTCCCAGGTATGCTTCCTTCTGTAACTTAGTAAGACATGCACACCTGCCCCAGAAGACAAAAGTACCCATGGGCCACCAGAGGCCTCAGAGCCTGAGAGAAATCAGTTGAAATGCTGCAGGGATCTGGCCAAGGTCAAGTGACAACCAAGACATTGAGTCCGATCCCTCGCCCCCAAGTGATGTCTAGGTGGGGCAGGGTCCATGCCCAGAGTAAGAGTATGTGATGATGTCCAGAACCTTCCCCCAGCTGGTTGGACCTTTGGGACAGGACCAGGGCTGGCCAGCTGGGTGGACTGTTGGAGGATGGCTGGGAAGCAGCCTGCCGACTTCCTGCTGGTCCATAACCTCGTGTGCCCCTTCCTGGGCCCCTTCTCTCCAGGGCTGTTACCCTCACACTGAGCGAGGGGGCCTCTGTGCCTGGGCTGCACTTAGGATGCGTAGGGAGGGGCTATTCCAGAGCCAGAAACCACAGCAGCCCCGGACCCTTGCTAATGGAGGCGGTCTTGAAATGGACGTTTTTTCTTTTTGGCTAAATTAACATTTGGCATTTCAGGGTGCTGGCCCCACGCCCGGCCACTCTGGCCTTCTGCCTGTCAGCTCCTTTGAGGCTATTTTTGCCATTCACTTATTTATTAACTATTATTGCTCCCCAGGACAGATGGGTGTGTGCGCGTGCGCACACACACACCCCCTCTCTCTCACACACACAAACTCTTCAACCCAGAGCCCATTGGTAAAACCATCCTGCACCCACCAGGCTGAGCATGGGAGGAAAAGGGGGAAATGATGGTCTGTCTGAGTCAAGGTGGAGGAAGGGCTGTGGGGTGATGGGAACCAGTGGCCTCCACATGCTCATCACTCCCCAGAAACACCGCCTCTCCCAAAGCATCTCTGTTTCTGTTCTCTCACCTGCAGGGGTGTTCAGCCCCCGGAAGGGGCCGTGTGTGTGAGAAGGCTATGGGTCCTGCCTGAGCCATCTTTCCAGAGAAACCAGCAGGAAGACCTGGGAGATCTAATGGCCCCTTGCTAGGGTGCAGGAGGGCCCAGCTTCCTTCCTATAGAAGGCCTGCTCCTCTGCCCTGCCCCACCAAACCCTCACCTTCCAGAAGAGGGAAACTTGGCTTCTGCCTTCAGAGAGCTCCCAGCCTGCTGGGGACAAACCTGGGCTCCGGTGGTCAGATGAACAGGCCCCACTGAGAGCATGGAGCATCAGGAGGAACAGGTCCCACCTGAGAGGCAGTGTGCACTCAGCCCTGACCATCATTCTCTCCCTCTGAGAGCAGTTTGTTAGCAGAGCAGGTGCCGGCCCCGCAAACCACACAGACCTGCGTGCAGGGCACTGTGTGTGGTACAAGGGTGAGCAGTGTGAGATGATCCCCACACTTACATCCAGGCTCCATGCCTCAGGGCAGCTCACCTGCTCTGAGGTTGGAGCCCCAGCTGTGCTCCTGGGACTCCCCAGAACCACCATGGCACCAATGGGAGGGGAGAATGAGCAGCAGGGACCCTCCTGCTTCCAGAGGCTGCCTGGAGCCTTTCCCAGCCTTGGTTTGCACCTGTGAGAATTGGGAACGCTCCTTCTGCCACCTCCAAGGCAGGGAGCAAGGGGCTCAGGGGCTGAGTCCCAACATGGCTCCCTCTTTCTCCCACTCAGCTGGCCAACCCCACCCTACTCTCCTTAGGGCGTGTGCCATCTACTTTCCTCATCCCCTCAGGAAGACATCATACTCCTGGGACTAGAGACTTACTGCACAGGGACCACCAACTGCCGGGCTATGTCCTGTGGGGCTTTTCTGCTGTGGGACTCAATGCCAGCCCTTTTCAGACTCAGGGAATTCCTTGTGGGCAGGGGCCCCCTTCCATCAGACTGAGAGTGAGAGCAGAAGCTGCATTTCCTCCATTGAATGTAGGAGCTCCTGAGGACAAGGACCACGTTTCCCTCATCAGACTGAGAGCCCCCTGAGGGCAGAGACTGAGTCTGTCCCCACCAGACTGGGAGCTCCCTGAGGGCAGAAGATGCTACCACCTCCTTCAGATTGGGAGCTCCCTGAGGATGGGATCAGGACCCAGTTGGTCCTGGGTGCCTGGAAAGCTTGAAAAGAAGGTAGAATGCTGGGGGCCACAAGGCTATAGCTGGGGACATGGAAGATGAGAAACTTCCCAACTCCCTACAGGAAGTCTGAGCCAAGAAGTCCATCTCCTTAATCAGGAGCCTCCCTCCACTTCCCCTTCTCTCCAGGGGTGGGGTAGGGATAGGTTTTATAGCTGGGGTTGGGGGGGGCAGGATTTCACAAGCCCAAGAGCCAGTTGAGCACTAAAGGTTTGTGCTAATAAGCTCATGGAGTGAGTCCAGGTGGCAGGTGAGGGTGTGGGATGGGTGGGCACTCAGGGAGGGCTGGGCTGGGGCCCCTGGTGGTCTCAAGACTAGTGTCCTCTTGAGCTGTTGCCTCGTGTGACCTGCTCCTGAGCCAAGGGCCAGTGCAGCCCTGGTAACTGGCCTGTCCCCTCCCTCTGAGGTGCAGGGAAGTGTCATCTCCTGTCTTCGAGGTCAGCGCTGATGTTTCTCCCCGGGAGGCATGGCTGGGGAGTCCTGTCTGGTCTGTGCGTCCAGATTGTGCTGGCACCTGACAGACTGTGATGTATCTGTCCTTCTCCCCTACTTGAGAGGGACCATCTCATTAACTGGTGTGTTCACCTCTCTCCCGGACTCAACCCTTGGACTCTTCTGGAATGCAATGACTTCTCAGGGCTCCCAGTAGCCTGAGGAGGGGGACCAAGCCTACTGTTGGTGGGCCCCACTTGGAAGCCATTGTCACCAGGTCTGGAAGGAGGTGGGCCCTCCAGGGTAGCCCTACAACCTACCTGTGTACAAGTTACCCTGGAGGAGTGACCACAGCTGTCTGACCCTCAGTGTCTCCATATGACCACCTGAGGCTGTTGCTCTCCACGGCACAGTGCTGTACACTAATCTGTATAAAACACCCTGCCCTTCCCTACTGCTCCTGGAAATCCCATGGACAGACTGGGAGAGGAGGTGAATCAACGAGATGTCTAGCTCCTCTGGCCACTGTGCCGCCCTGACTTTTCCATGGTCTTGCGTACTTTAACTTCTGGCCACTTTAACTACTCATCTAAATCGAGGCTCAGCTCTGGTGCCACTTTGCTGAGAGAAGTTGGAGAGAGTGTGGCCGTATTAGGAGCTGAACAAAACCCTTCCAGGGCCCCTTTCTGCCAGGGAGGAAGCTGGCAGCCCCAAGCATGCGTGGTTTTCTGCTTCCCAATAAAGACTACAGTATTATGAGCTAATGTCTGTGCTGTCCCCGGAATAACCAGAGAAGAAACCCGGAGTAATATGATTAGTACAACAGTAATAATAACAGCAACAACATCGATGAGCACACGCAATTACAGAGACGGCTGAGACTTGAAGACCTGGCTCCAGGCCAGGGCTGTGGTGAGTGTACCAAGGATGGTGTACCAGGATGTGTACCAGGATGTTTGAAGGCAGCAGATTTCAGGTTTTCATGCTCAACTCTCGCCCACAGCTCTCCCCTATTAAATAAAAAGCCTTCTGGACAAACCATTAGGTCCCTTCCACTACAGCACAGTGTGGTCTTGTGCCCTTCTAGGGGGCAGATGGCGAGGTCCCAGAAAGGGAGGCAGTGGGCTCCATTTGTTTCCTGTGTCCCCGGCCCTCTGTTCTTCACACCCATACAGAACTCCCACCTATGCATGGCCCCCACTGCAGGCCTGTCCGCTCTGTTGAGTGGCAACTTGAGCCCAGGTGCAGGGAGCAACTGCCCTGGGAGAACTCCCTGCATGGCTCAATCTGATTTCCAGAGTGGACCACACCCAGGTTCTGGATTTAGAACAAGCTGTGATAGTGAGATGGTATCTGTGTTACCCAGAACTGGTGCAATGCTTACACTGTATGATACAATTATTATAGTGCAATGGCTGGGGACCACCTGTGTTAGAATCCTGGCTTTGTCATGCATAAACTCTGTGACCTTGGGGAAGTTCCCTAACCTCTCTGGGCCTCAGCTTTCTCATCAGGAAGTAGAGATAATAAAACTAATTTCATGCTTATCCATGCTTATAGTGGTATGCCCACTATATGGTATAGTGGTATGCCCATGGTAAGCCCACCAAGGGTCAGTTCGTTTTTAGTTACTATTCTTTTGGCAGGAACAATAATCATACCTTCAGCAGCTCCCACCCTTGGGTTCTGTTATGTGCTGAATTGTCTTCTGAAAAGTTGTTGGAGTTCCGATTCACAGTACCCTTGACTTTATTTGGAAATAGGGTCTTTACAGATAATCTACAGTGTATGGGGTTGCAAAGAGTTGGACACAACTGAGTGACTGCACTGAATTGAACTGAACAGATAATCAAGTTAGATGAGGTCGTTGGGGAGGGTCCTTATCCAGTGGGACTGGTGTCGTTAGGAACAAGGGGAAATTTGGACCCAGAGGTAGACGTCCACTGATATACAGGGAAAGCACCATCTATGAGCCAGGGATGTCTGAAGCTGCTGGAAGTTGGGAGGGGTCCTGAAAGAGAGCCTCCCTCGCCACTCTCAGAGGTGCCCACCTGCTGACTCCTTGATCTTGGACTCCTGGCCACTAGAACTGTGAGACAATTATTTTTGTCATTTGAACTACTCAGTTTGTGGTACCTTCTCAAGGCAGCCCTGGGAAAGGAAGGCAGGGTCTGCTGAGGGTATGGCCCGTGGCCTCCTACTGCTCCCCTGAACTGCCTGCCACCTCCAGGGGAGACGAATGAACAGGGGTGGGACTGAGCAGGGCAGGGTCCGAGCCTGCCGTTAGGCTTCAGCTGGCCTTGGTCCTCTGGCATCCTTCTCAGATGACCTGGGCTTTTGGCCATGCAGGTAAATGGAGCTGGAGCCATTCATAGGGCCTGGGGTCTGCATAGCCCATCCTCCACCTCCCACCCTGCCTTCCTGCCTCTTGTGTCCACTTCTGGGAGCACTCCCTACTTCACCCCTGCTCCAGGCAGGAAGAAATGGAGAAAGCAGACAAGAATCCCTGGAGAGGACGAGCCAAAGTGGGCTGTGAGTCTGAACATCTCTGCCCCTCTCCTGCCCGTCTCCTGGAACTTCAGCTCTGATCTCTGGGTGGGAAGTGGTCTACCTCTCTGGGGTATATCTCTGTGTGTGTGTGTGTGTGTGTGACAGACTGTGTGTACCAAGAATATCCCTCATTCCGCTTCTGTGGCCTCGTGACCATGACTCACATACGCACAGTCAGGCTTCCCTGGCCGGAGAAGACCTGCCCCTGGCGGGTAATGCCGGCTCCGGAGGCAACAGCCAGCACCAGGACCCTCTAAGGCGCACCTTGGCAGCTCTCCCCTGCTTGCTCTCTCCAGAGAATGGACTATGCTTATCACCTGGGGGAACAGGCAGGTCTTATGTGTGTCTGTTGGCACAGCATGGGGATCCAGCGTGGGGAAGATGCCGGCCTTGTCCGCCGGGAGCTTGTCATTTGTGCAGGGCAGAGGGATGGGTGGGCGTCTAACACAAGCACGGAATAACTCTTAATCCAGGGGAATAAAGCAAAGAGCATGAAGAAGTGCATGCTGAGAGTCGAAGTGGGGTGCTGGGGAGGAGGGGAACCTCAGTACAGGCAGTTAGGATGTCCTGTCCCATGGGTGGGGGGGAACCGCAGGGAGGGGGCACTTCACGAAGGAGCCTCTGAGGCCCCAGCATTGCTGCAGGAGGCAGTGAGGAGGCACAGGCCTGGGCGCTGGAGGGACAGGTATGTCTGGTATAGCACCTTCCCAGTGACCCACGTGCAGGGTCCTGGGTCAAGTGGGAAGTGGGTCCTCACAGGCTGGCTCAAGGTGTGTCTAATGTAGCTGTCAGAGCTGGTGGGGTTGTGAGCACAGGTACATGGTTTAGGTCACGCCTTAGAAAGGGGGTGGACAGGGAGAGTGCGTGGGGTGGGGAGCATGTAGCCGGGGGCGCCCTGGAAAGGGGTGAAGCGGGTCTAAGAGAGTGTGATGAGGCCTGAGGTGAGGGAGCAAAGTGGGAGAAGGAAGAAAGGGTGAAGGGAAGACTTCTCTCTTGGAAGACTGACAGGATTCGGCAAATGAGGAAGTGGTGGTGTGGAGGATGAGACAGGGTAAGGGAATGGTGTCGCCATTCAATGGGAAGTGGGTGGGTACTGCCCCCCTGGCCTTGGGCGTATGGAGGAAGGGGCTCTATGCCATCCACCTGTGCCTGGGGTCAGCGCTGGGCCCTCTGGTGCCGTGGTGGGCAGGTCTCTGGGGAATCACTGTGGGGCAAGGGGGATGGAGGGAGCACAGCCAAGCGATGAGGTGGGATCCTGGGTGAACAGGTGCCATTGGTCTTTGCAGGAGTGACCAGCGTGGGTCCTGGCTCCTGGGGCCCTGGGTGCTTGTAACTCAGACCTGCCAGTGGGCCCAGTGACCAGGGCTCCCCAGGAAATGGGCCCACTCTGATTCCTGGGCGTGGCTATCTCCTTGCTCACAAAAGAGTTGGTGGCCATGGCTAATCCAGGGTTTTACTGCCCTGGAGGACTGCTCTGCAGCTTCCTCCAGCGTGTTTCAGGTACCTCAAGTCATCTTAGCCCACAAGTCTTCATTTGTATCATTTTTCTGAACTTTGCTTCATGGAATTCTAGAATGTCAGAGGTGGAAAAACTTTCACAATCATCTCCAACTCTCTCATTTTCAGTGGAACAGAGGCCCAGAGAGGTGAGGTGACCATCCAAGGTCACAGGGCTAGTCCATGGCTGATTGTACTGTTGTTGTTTAGTCACTCGGTTGTGTCCAACTCTTTGTGATCCCATGGACTGTAAACTATCAGGTTCCTCTGTCCATGGGATTCTCCAGGCAAGAATACTGGAGTGGGTTGCATTCCCTTCTCCAGAGGATCTTAATTACCCAAGGATCAAACCCAAATCTCCTGCATTGCGGCGGATTCTTTACCACTGAGCCACCAGGGAAGCCCATGGCTGATTTAGACGCATAAATATTGTTTGGGATTTAGACCTGCCTTATGACTTGAGATACTGTCCTCTTTCCCATATCACCTCCTTTATTTATAGATTTCTGGCCTCTTCCAAGTCAGGAGATACATGTTCATCTCTAGTACAAAGCAAAGTGGACACTTAGTAAAAATTTGTTGCCTGAATGAAAGGAGAATGCTTAGTACTGTGGTAGTGTTAGTTGCTCAGTTGTGTCTGACTCTTTGTGTCCCCATGGACTGTAGCCCACCAGGTTCCTCTGTCCATGGAATTCTCCAGGCAAGAATACTGGAATGGGTTGCATTTCCTTCTCCAGGGGATCTTTCCAACCCAGGGATTGAACCTGGGTCTCCTGCATTGCAGGCAGATTCTTTACTCTCTGAGCTACAGGGAAGTCCAAGTGCATATATTTGTTCAGTTAGGGGGTGGCAGGGTCAGGGCTTAAGGAAGTGTCCTCTCTGGGGACATGGCTGTTCAGGGCCTGTGAGGGAGGAGCGCTCACTGGTTCTGGCTGGCTTGGCCATCAAGCAGTGGTTTCTTTCACTACCCAGAGGGGAGCCTGAAAAGAGGACTGAGGAAGAGAGGGTTACATTGTTACAACTCCTTTTCTTCCCTGGTAAGGCAGACCCATTGCAGCCTTTTCATGCCTCCTGGCCCAGATTGTGCATGGTGGGTTGAGGAGGGAGGAGGGAACCTGTACTTTTGGAGATGCTAGGCAACCAAGGGCACTTGAACCAGACAGGTATGCTCACTGGGTCACATGGAACCACAGTGTGCTTTTAGGGCTCGTGTCTCAGAGGGAAAGTCAGTTTGGGCTGCCCTAACAAAATGCCACAGACTTGGTTTAAACAAGGCATCTATTTTCTCATAGTTCTAGAGACTGGAAGTCCAAGATCAAGGTGCCAGCAGATTTGGTTTCTGGTGAGAACAGTTTTCCTGGCTTGCAGACAGCTTCCTTGCTGCTGAGTTCTCACATGGCCATCCGTTTATGTATGAGCTTGGAGTGGGAGAGATCTCACATGTCTCTTCCTCTAGCTATAAGGGCACCAGTTCTACTGGATGAGGGCCCTACCTTTATGACCTCATTTAATATTAGATACTGCCCTAAGACCCCATCTCCAAGTACAGTCACACTGGGAGGGGGGAACCTGTCAATTTAGGGGAACATAATTCAGTCCATAACAGAGAGGGTTTGCATCTTCCTCAGTGTCAGGATGCCCTGTCTGTGGGTATGAAAGAGCTGATTTGAGACTCAACTCTCAAAGTCTCTACAAGTTTCTGTGAGAGAGTAGTCACATACTGCCATTACCTCAGATGAGGGGGCAGAGTCCCAGAGCCCCTCATCCTTAGAGCTCCCTCCCCTCCTTTCCAAACAGATCGGGGTCAGGGAGGGCCCTTGGGAGGCTGGCTAGGCCACCTCTCTGTGGGGAAGCCTGGTGTCTTCCCCAACCCAACTGGACAGAATGCCCTGATGATAAAAGTTCCAGAGAATGAGATTCTTGAGGGCTTGTTTGGAGGTTCTAGCAGGGAAGCCCAGCTACTCATATATCCTTGACTGAAGACCAGTCCTCCTCTGTTGGGGATGGTCGTCCTCTTTGACCGAGCGGGCAGCTTCAGGAGGGAAACACATGGAGTGGTGAAGGAGGAAGGGGACATTAGCCTAGCCAGTCAGATCAGCTAAATCAGCCCTGGCGATCGATAGGGTGACAGATGTCTCAACCTGATCGCCCTCGCATCCGAGGAGGAGATTCTTGCCGTTGGCCCTTCAGAGGAAGAGGCTGGAAGTGAGTCCTAAAGAACAAAGTCTCAGAGAGCTGTTTAGGGGGAAGTGACCTGCCCAAGAAGACAGTGGATCCCAGACAGCACCACCCTCTGTGGGAAACAGCATCGTCGCTTCCGGTCCCCCTGCACCATCTTTTCCTTCCCCCTGTCCCTCTGGTTCCTTTTCCCCCAGGCCCTCCCTGAGCACCTCACCTGGGTCCTGCATTATAACTTCCTGCCCCTGGGTGGGGCCTTTGTCTCAGATTTTTAAATATGAACCATGGCAAAGTAGAGAGAATAACCATGAGCTCCCATAGACCCATCGTTCAGATTCAACGATTGGCATGATTTTTCCCACATTTATTCCCCCCCTTGCTGAAGTCTGTTAAAGCAAATTCCAACCCTCATGTGCATATAACCTGTATATGCTTAGTATTTTTTGGAAAAAAAAAAAGTGCGTCTGAGTTTTTGATCTCTGCCTCTCTGTGCCATCCCAGGTCAGTTGGCAGTGGCCTCAACACTCAGTTTCTTTGCTGCGAATTTTTCCCAAGGGTGTGGTGTCGGGTAAAATAAAGGAGAACTTAAAAAGAACAACCGAGTAGTAAGAAGGTGTGCCAGATTGAACCGGAGGCTTGGGTTTTGTAATTAAGCTGCGTTCTCCCTGGTTGGAGCTCCTCCCGAAGGCCACAGAGGCGCTGTGGGATGTACCTCCCCCTCTCTTTGGTCGCAGGAGAAGTAATCATTTTCTAAATGGTCCCACAGACACTGAAGAGAGGCTCGTTAGTCCTCCTGGGGCTGCCATCACCTCTGGGAGGACAAGTGGCCCAGCTCAGAAAGAATCTGGGTTGCTTTATCTTACACCATGAAGATCTCCCCAGGGCCCTGGTAAGAAGTGGCCTGGCCAGGGAGGCCCTGGGCCTGGAGGTGCACTAGTGGGCAGTGTGGCCAGGGAGAGGCGGCTTAAGGTTCTGTCCAGGGCTGATTCCACCCTGGCCCCTGGCCCCTGGCTGAGTCAAAGGAAGTTTAATGGTTGCATCTCATTCCTCTCTAACAAATGAATTTCTCTCCCTCTCTTGGCAACCAAGCCGTGTTTACAGAAAATATCAGAGTCTAGAATAAACAGTTCCTGTCAGACCCAAGGGCCAATGGAGACCATAGGAGGACCTGTGGGTCTCCTCCCTGGTGACTGAGGGGGCTGCAGGACCTGCCATGGCTCACCTCTCGGCTCCTCTCTCTGGGGGTCCTAGATGGTGGTGTCATGGAAGATTTGGAGTTAGACAGTCCATTCAAATCCTACTTTCTGCCTTGGTCACCCCTGGGACCTTGGGCTGGCTACCTAGACTTGCAGAGCCTGTTTCCTCATTTGTAGATCCTCAGAAGTGTTGTTTTAAAGATGAGTTGTCAAGTCAAACCCCTAGCTCAGAACTGGTCCTCAAAAATGATGCTTTTTCTTCCCTCTGACCTGGAGCTCCAATGTCCCTCTGATGTTCCATACTGGACACAGAAAATCCTTGGCAAAAAGTGAAAATTGTTGTTAGTTGAGTTTCTGAGGAGCACTTCCCATATATTATCTCATTGGAGTGTCAGTGAAATAGGAATTAGCATCATCCCCATTTTGCAGATTTGAAAACTGAGCTTCAGAGAGTCTAAGAAAGTTGTACAAATTTGCACAGTAAGTGTGGAGGTTGGACTTGGATGTGACACAAGCTAGTGGGTGAAATTGGTGTGGAGTGGCCCAAGGCTAGGATTGTCCACCCGGGAGCAGAGAAGGCTGGGAGTGGAATGAGAAGTTGTTCAGGCCTTTGAAGATTCAATGTCCTCTCAAGACAGTCTTCACTAACCCATCCTGGGTAGATCCTGGGGCAGTGTGTACATCTTTAGGAGGCAACATACTGTCTGGACCACTTTTTTTTTTTAAGATTTTTTGGGGGCAAGGAATGTGGACCATTTTAAAAGTCTTTAATTTGTTACAATATTGTTTCTGTTTTATGTTTTGGTTTTTTGGCCCCAAGGTACCGTGGGATCTAAGTTCCCCCACTGGGATTGAACTTGCATTCCCTGCATTGGAAGGTGAAGTCTTAATAACCACTAGACCACCAGGAAAGTCCCTGCCTGGACTACTCTTCAATCTCCCTCTTTTCCTTCCTCTCTGTCTTTTGTTTTCTTTGAACCAGAGCTCACAGGGAACATGGGGGTCACTCCCCTGGCTCTGTCTGAAAGTGAGGGTACGTGCACAGAGGTGAAATGACCTGCCCAGGGGCACACATCTCTTACAGAAGGTGCTAGTGGTAAAGAACCCGCTTGCCAATGCAGGAGACACCAGCGATGTGGGTTCAGTCCCTGGGTTGGGAAGATCCCCTGGAGTAGGAAATAGCAACCCATTCCATTGTTCTTGCCTGGAAAATTCCATGGAGAGAGGAGCCTGGTAGGCTATATAGTCCATGGGGTTGTAAAGAGTCGGCACACAGTCCCCAGTGGGGCTGGGATGTGACTCCCAGCCTTTGGTTTTTGCTGCTGATACGGTCCTTTGGGCAGATCCCGGGTTTCTGTCTCATGCACCCAGCACAATCATGTTTAATAAATACTGATTGAACAAATCAAAGGGGAAGGGAACTGCTTTCTGTGTTCTGTCTGAGATGAAACAGAAGATGCCTCAAGCTGCAGCCAGAGGCATTTAGGTTAGACTGACGGTGAGCTCAGGCAAGTCTGCTTCCAGTGGCGGCCCTGCCGTTCACATCTCTGGAGGCTCTGGACTCAGTGGCCTCCTCTGCTGAGAGCTGCACCAGTTTGGGGTTAGTTTGGTGGAATTTGAGGCAGGTCTGGATACAGAGTTGATTCCTGATCTGGTCTCCCAACTTCAGCCCTCAAGCTTTTGAGCAGAGGCCCTCCCCACGTGCATTTTTCTTGGGTTCTGTTCCACAAATTCTATCTGGGAGGGAGTGTCTCTCTCCCTCCTTGGACGGAGATCAGAGGCCTCCCAAGCACGGACAACCTTGCTCGGGCCCCAGCCCACCCATGGGCCTGAGCTCATGGCTCTGGGATCTCATCAGGGACGGGAAGTGCTCCCACTGCCTGAGATTAGGGTTCAGGGAAATGTGACGCGTCTTAGGCACGCTCAGCGCCTGCCTTTGGAAAGGTCACTGCTTAAGAAAACAGCCAGGTCCTGGGTTTGGCCCATCTGCCGGGAAGCAGGGTCCGCAGCGCCTCTCCCATAAGCTGGCAGCCCTTCTCAGATGAGATGGGAAAATAGAATAGGCGAGAGAGGCTCATCGTCTCCTGGACCAGCCCGTGTCGTGAAGTCTGCTGACACTGAGGACGTATGTTACTGGGGGAACCGTGACTTCTCACGAATCTGGGTTTAACCAGAAGATAGAGTCCATGGCTGAGCTCTGATGTTCACTCTGGAGGCTGTTCTGGGCGTCTGTACCTGGCGAGTGACGGTCCCCAGCCATTGTGATGGGCATGTTCGTGGACGGGGCTATTTAAGGCACTTGTTGGCTAAGCTTGTGACCGTGACTGCCCTTTTTTGTTTGTTTGTTTTGTTTTTAGCCTGAGGAAGGATCCAGATGTTTGTAGTTCTCCAGCCGTTTTCTGTGGTAAAGCTGACAACCAGAGATAGAAAATGAAGGATGTTGGGGGAGGGAGTCAGTGGTCCCAGAGCCTTCCACATAACATAACCAGCCGATAATCTATCTTCCCTGGGGGGCTCAGAGTCCCTTTGCTCTGGACCCCCACCTTCAGCCTGACTGTCCAGCACGGCCCCTTCTTAGGTTTGTGTTTTTACCTTCTCTCAGAGCTCTCTGCCATTGGCTCTGGAACTGCCGTCTTCCTTCCCTTATCATGTCAGCCCAAGAACCATCCCTGGGGCCCTGGCCCCTTTGGGAATCACTCTTTAAGAAGTGCCTGGATGTTGGGGAACATTGTGGTTACATATCTGGCATTTATTTGGAGTAAGAGAGAGACACACGAGGACAGTCCCATTAGGTTTTTTTCTGTCCCTCTGGTCCTGTCTCTCCCATCCCCCCATTCTAAGGGCAGCCTGGTGGCAGGAATCTGAACTAAGAGTGCCCAGGCTGGGCCCAGTACAGCCCATAGGGGAAGATGCTTTCTCTCCTCCATGATGTTCTCCTTTGGTCAGGAAGCCTTCCTGAGGTCTGGTCTCCTTCCCTCCTGTTGTCTCTTCTGACCCTCCCCTGTGTGAGGTGGAGGAAGATTTTTGTGAGTGGAGGCCTTGTTGGCACCTTGCAGAGAGGAGGGCAGGGATCTTGAGCTCCTGGTTTGGTGTTCCAAAGCTCTGTTGGCCATGCAGGGAGGGTGTGCTCCAGAAGGTGGGAAGTTCTGTTTGTGTAGGTTTGGCAAGCCGGCCCACAGGTTGCAGGTATAGAAACTGGGCCGTGTGTGGGGAAGGGTGATGAAGGCTGCAGCCGTCCACCTGGGACTCTGTTGTGCAGTCAACACGGACTGAAAGCCACGCATGGGCCCCTCACCTGTATTGACATGTCAGCGCAGCTGTCCCTTTACATTGAGCCCTTTGGGGGCAGGCTCAGCAGCCTGGGTCCCCAAGCTGAGCTAGCCTCAGAGTCTGAGCTCAGGAGCAGCTTTAATTCCCTCCCTGCTTTGCTTTTAGGACTTGAGCTGAGTTCTGGGGGCGGAGCAGGTAATGCTGGGCTGGCCGGCTGTGATGCACCTTGGCTGGTGGGTCTTCAGCCCAGGGATGGGGGTCAGGTGAGGAGAGAGGGTAGGCGTTGGCACCCTGGGCTGGGCTCAGGCCTTTATCCTCTGTCCCCTCGGGGCTGGGTCAGTGTCTGTTGTCTCTGAATGTTTCTGTCTCAGGCTGGGAACCCTGAGGGCATGGCCTCAGAATGTGTTACCTCGCCCCTTCCCAGGTGCCCAGGACAGGGCCCCTAGCACAGTCACTTGACTGCTTGGACAGCGATGGGAGGAGGTTTTTTCGGCTGGCCGGCATCCACTTGCTCCCTGCTTATTTAAGGTTCTGCTTTCTCTTCTGAACCTGGAAGGATTCCATTCAATTTTCCAAACATCTGTTTTGCTTATTCAGCCCTCTGAGAGGGGACCCCATGATGGACAGCAGACTCTCCTCAAAGCCAGCGCTTATCACTGGGAGGCCCGGGCAGAATGCTGGGAGAGGGGCCACAAGGCAGGAAAGAGGAGCTTTCTGACAAATAGAGCCAGGAAGGTCATGAAGGTCGGGCTTGGTGGCGAAAGGCATATTTGACAAATTGAGAATGTCTTTGTACTGCTTCTGGTTTGGAGGTGAACAGGAGCCAGAATGGCCAGTGCTAAGGAATTTGAGCTTTACCCAGTAGGTGACCATTAGCCACTGAAGGTGTTTGAAGAAAGGATGGCTGATGGTGGTGATGAGAGTAAGAGCTTCTGTTACTGAGCCTCTCCTGTGTGTGCTTTGTGTTGTTTTGTGCTTTGATTTCATCCACACTGCAGCCCTCTAAGGAGGGTATTGTTATTCTGGTTTTCCAGAAAACCAAGTCTCAAAGGTCATCCATCTAGTGGGCAGTGGAAGTGTGATTCCCAAGCCAGATCAGGTGCAGGGTGTGGCCATGGATCTTGGAATATGGGAGTGTGAGCTGACACCTTGGAGGTGAGGGTGGTCCCAGGCTGCTCCCTCCAGGAGAAGGAGGGGGAGAAGGGGAGGAGCACTCTTCCACAGGGCGGAGATGCCCTGGAAGGGAGTCTTTGTGAGCTGTTTCCTGGGGAGTTCTAGAAAGGAAACTCCCAGTCACCCTGCTGCCCTTAAGAGTGATGAGCTGTGTTCCCACCCCATCCCTCCCTCCCTGCCTCCCACAGCCTCCCAGCTCTGGAGGGGCCCCTGGGGGTGGATGGGGGCTTCCCGAAGAGCTGATAGGATACCAGCCCTGGGCCCTGTGCCTCCTCCTGTGTGGGGACCTTGAGACATGGGGCCACTGTCCTGGGGAGCATAGGTCCTGGGGTGGGGGATTGGATGTGGGAGGGGCTATGGAAAAAGCTGGGCGGCTGCAGCAGACAGATTTATGATGGCTCTCCCTTTAGGTGTTTGCTTTTCCCAAGCCAGTGGGCTCGTGAGGAGAGGGAAAGTTAATCTATATCCAGGTGATGGATTAGTTCCTCTAAAGCCAGGAAACTTTCCCAGCTGGGGCCTGGGGGGTTAGGTGGGGCCAGGCCAGGAAAGGGTGTCTTTCTGGGGCAGTTTCTACATTGTTAAGGAAGGAGGTGCCAGGGGAGCAGTACTTTAACCACCTGGAGGGCTTGTGGGGGTGGGGGAGGTGTGTGGAGGAGCTCACCCCAGAGTTTCCAGGATAGAGTGCAAGAAATCACATTTCTAGACAGTTCCCAGATGCTGCTGCTGCTGTTGGTTTAGGGATCCCACTTTGAGAACCGTGGTGCTAGACACTCAAATGAGAGTTTTTTATCATGACTCTTCACTCACCCCACCTTGCTCCTTGGACAAATCTGTGTTTGGGAACTTGCCTTCTCCACCTGAGAAATCAATATCCTACCTTGAGGTCCTGATTCAAAGGATATCTTCCCCCATGGCCAGACTGAGAGCCGTGTGTGCTGGGCCATCTGTCTTCTTTTTCACATTCTGCTGGTTTTACAGTGCAGTTGAACATTCCCTCAACACCAGGAGTCCCTCTCACTAATTCCCAGGCCCCTGTGGTGCCTCAAATAGGGCCAGGAACATAGAGGAACCGGGATCAGTGGGTCTGGTTAAATTGGGCGGTTGTCATAATTAGGTCATTCTCAAAACCAGAAAATCGAAGTTCACATGGGGAGGGCATTGCACAGAGGCCTCCTAGGCTGGTTAGGGGCAAATCAGAACTAGAACCTGGCTTCCTGGACTCCTACTATGTACTCTCTGTATAGACTGTTTGACCAAAACAATTTCATAAGCTTAGAACATCAGCTAGTTCTCGGGTCTCTTCTGTATCTACAGAGATGCATTGTGTATATGTGATTGCAGTCTGCATAGCTAGAATTTTGTGGCTGCTTTTTTTTTAATTAACATTTTGCATACTAATTTTCTTCATGAGTGTACAGACGAATGTCTTTTGTGTGATGGCACTACATTATCTCATTTAATTCTCACAACAACACTGAGGGTAGTATTATGACTGTATTCATGGGTTAGAATATCCCATGAAGGTGATGTTCTGTGGTTTGCTCAGTGCTTCCCAAGCATCATGAACATGGAATTGGTTTTTGGAGATTTCACTGTAGGTCCAGGGCTCTTTGTACATCCGGGACCACCTTTTATATTTCTTTTTATGTGCCCACTGTATACTGTGTATCGTAGACGAATTATCTGATCTGATTCTTTTTTAAAAAATTGAGGTGAAATTCACATAATATGAAATTAACCATTTTATAGTGTACAGTTCGGTAGCATTTAGTATGTTCATCATGCCTTACAATAATGAGCTCTGTCTAGTCTGAAACATTTTTATTACCCCCTAGAAAACCTCATAGCCATTAGAAGTTGTTCCTAATTCTCCCCTTCCCTCAGTCCTTGGCAACAACCTGTCTGCTTTCTGTCTCCATGGATCTACCTATTCCGGATATTTCATGTAAATGGAATCATGCAATATGTGTCCTTTTTGTGTCTGGCTTCTTTCACTTAGTATAACGTCTTGTGGTTCATCCACGTTATAGTATATATCATGTACGTTGTTCCTGTTTGTGGCTGAATAATATTCATTTGCAAGGATATATCACATTTTGTTTATCCAACCACATTCTTTTTGATAACCAGGGAGATCCAAGAGCTAATGATGCTAATGGAGTGTGATGCTAATCTTTGAGAAGAGTGGGGGTCTAGGAGAGCAGTTTATCAATGGGGGCTACACGGGACACGGGGGGAATGGTCAGGGGTGTTGAGAAGGTTGAAGGTCAGAGATGGGACTGGGTATGGGCCCTTGAGGGACAGAGTGGGAAAATCAGAATGATGAAGCTTGGCAGGGAGGGGCAGCTGAGGGGGTGTCATATTCCTAGAACAGAGGAGCAGTTAGTTCAGGGAAACATGTGGCTGAATTCCAAGGATGTCCCCAAGCCTGCATGTGAATGGCTTCAAGTGGGAGAATTTTGATCCAAAACCAAGGCATGACCTGATGCCCAGATGGAAAATGTCCTGGATTTCCTGGGAAACAGGAGCAATAGCTGGGGCCTGGCCTGCAGGGTGGGTGTTCGAGTGACCGGCTGGCTGAGCCTGGCGTCGTTGTGTCCCCGAGAGGAGCAGGGCCTTATAAGGAGCCCAGCTGGGCGGAGTTGTGGGAATGCCAGCTTGCTCAACCCCAAGTCACCCAAGCGCCCTTGTCCCTCCCAGCATTACTGTAGTCAGTGTTCATTAGACCATTGTTTGTACTATTTGAGTGATCATGGGAGAAATGGAAAGGGAAGAGCCCTGAGTCTCAAAGCACAGTTTCAGAAGGGTGAAAAATCCCTTTCCTCTCCTTCTCACTCCCTTGAACTCAAATGAGACACCACTTTGTTGATCAGTGGCACCAGACAACTATCTCTGTAACTGACTGGAGAACTATAGGGTGAGCATTTAAAATGTAGGTGTTATTATCCAGGTATAGTGAGGCTGAAAGAGCAGGAGATGGTTGCCATTGAAAAGAGAGTTTGTTACTCACAGGCCCTGAGAGTTGAGGGTGCCTTACCCCATGGGGGGCCGCAAGGGGAAGCACAGGGGTCCTTCAGGAGGTAGGGTGAGGAGAAATGTGGGCAAGAGCCTCAACTGTGGTTTCTGCCGGAAGGAATGGGTGAGGCAGTGTCAGCAGGCTTCAAATTGGCTAGTTTGAATGATATCAGTGGGCTCTGGGGCACAGGACTGTCCAAGTTACCTGGTGTCTGTCCCTGGGGTGATTTAGGGCAGGGGAGTGGTGGGTCAGAGTGTGAGAATTTAAGAGCTTGATAAAGGAGGTGGTTGGGGGTAGGGCTCTGGACTCGTCAGTTTGCATGTGGAAGCAAGTCATTTACTATCTCTAGGAACTAACTAGGTCCCAAAGTATGAAAGTATCCCCTACATGCCTACGGTAATGCACCAGAACCTAACCTGAAAGTAAAATATTTAGTGGAATCTAAAGAGTATATTCTTTTTAAACTTGCCCAATAAAAGTTAGATTTAGAATATGTGTGTGTGTGTATATATGTATTGCAATATTTATATATAAATAGATAACAGAAACAGATACAATATTGAATTCACACCTTGTGTTGGGTTGGTCATCTTACAAAAAAAAGAAACCCCTAACGAACTTTTTTTTTGGCCAACCCAATATTTGATGCCATGTTACACACAGACTGTTTATTTTAACATTGCAAACTTTAGTACTTGATTATATCTCTCATTAATAATTCAAATTTTAAATATGAGCAGCATCATTGCCATCTTGCCTTTGTATAATAAGACCCAGACTGCTTCAGCATAAATAAATTTATTGCAACACCTCAGCCATACATTATTTTGCCGTGCTTTCTGTGGAGAAGACAAAGTAAAATCATGCAGAGTGTGGATTGTTTTAGTCCTTAGGTATTAAGCATCTCTGGGAGCAAATCAAAACTTATTAAAAATAAATAAAAAATGCAAATAAAAAAGAAAAGAAATACAGAAGAATAAAAAGTTATGATTGGTACAATGAGGAACCATAGGACTGTGTTCACAGCACAGTCCTGCTCAGGCCTGGCATGGGTGCGTCTCCCCTCATCCCCTGCTCTCCTCCTTGCCTCTCATAGCTCCAGGCACCAGAGAAGAGAACAAAGTTGGAGTCTTCTCCTCCACCTGGGTGGACTCTTGGAACCATTTGCCTTCCAAGAAAAAGGAAGAAGAGGACTTGGAAGATGTCCACACTCTGGCCCGAGATGACTGGTGTCTGCCTGTCCATCTCTGTCAGTTCCAGGCTGATGCTCAGAGCCTTGAACAGAGATGCAGGGAGAAGCGTGCAGGGTGGGGCCGCTGAGGGCCTGGGTCTCACCACAAAATCAAGGCCACAGCAGCAGGAGGGCAGGACTGGAAGCTGGTGCTGGTTGGCCCCCAGGCCTTCACCAGGCAGCTCCGCTTTCAGACGCCATTCTGGGCAATCAGCAGCAGCAGTCATGGGTCACATTTCTGGTGGTCCTGGCATGCTTGCTCCCCACCCCGCCCTCCCTCTGTCATCTCTGTGTTGTCCAAGCAGTACCCCCAGAGTCAGGGAGTGTCTGTCTAGTTCTCTTTGTGGTACATAGGAAGACGGAGGCTCAGAGGAGGCCAGAGTCAGGGGGCTCAAACCCCAAAGTGGACACATTTACCAGGCCCTTCGGACAGGATTTCTCCTTGAGAGCCAGTTGAAGATGGAGTGTAAAAAGATGGAATAAGATAGAAATCTGTCTGTCAGCTACCTTCCCTTGCAGCCAAGGGCACTCGTACCCAGACAAGTCCAGGTTCAGCTTGACTCCTCCAGGGAGCCCTTGTTTTGTGACTTTCCTACAATGCTTGCTTCATCTGGTCTGAAAAATCCCCTAGAGCTGAACTTGGTGGCTCTGGTGACACTCATGCAGCCCACAGAGCTACTAGGAGCCCTGGTCTGATGGGGGTGGAAGATCCCACTTTCCTGAGCTGCCTTCCCACCCAGGAGGTCTGTACTAGTGTTTGTTCTGGGCACAGTATATGTTCTTCCCTCCAGAACACAGCTGGAAAGACGGGGCAAGGCAGGAAGCAGGCCCGAAATACAGGCGGGGGACGTAGGCTGACTGCTGGCCTTCTGACCACATCCCTCTGACCTCTCTGGAGCTTGAAGTTTGGATGGGAGTTGGTGAGGCAAGGGCCGAAGATACCAGAAGGCCCTCTGCTTGATGCTCAGAATGGACTGGCAGCTCCAAAGTGACCATGTCCATCCCCTGGGTCTGACAGGGACAGTGTTTTTCCAAGGTCAGAAGCTAGAGGAAGAGGAACCTGACTTCACTGGGGTCTTGTGTTCTCAGCACTCAGGTGCTTGGCAGTGCTTGTTCAGCAGCCATTCGTGCTATACTTTGAAGTCCCTTTCTGGAACTTCTCTGGTGGTCTGGTGGCTGAGACTCTGCACTCCCAATGCAGGGGCCCAGTTTGACCCCTGGTCAGGGAACTGGATCCCACATGCTGCAATTTAAAAAAAAAGAAAGATCCAACATGCAACAACGAAGGTTAAAGATCCCACCTGCCACAGCTGAGATCCGGCACAGCCAAATACAAAAGTAAAACATTTTAAAAAATAAATAAAAGCCCCCTCTCAAAGCCAGCAGCAGCAGCTCTCTGCTTGGCCCGGACAGGGTTGTGACACAGACACAGTGCCAATGGTGCTGTGCTCTTGCTGGTGCTTTTGCTGTTCTGCTTCATTTGGTGTTTCCTTGGGTGGGCATGTCTCTGTCTTTTCTTGCTGTGTTTCCGATGCTTCGAAAGGAGTGGGTTTTACTTCTTTCTTTATGAATTCACGACTTTCCGATCTTCATGATCCAGATAATCACGATGGTGTGATCACTCACCTAGAGCCAGACATCCTGGAATGTGAAGTCAAGCGGGCCTTAGGAAGCATCACTACGAACAAAGCTAGTGGAGGTGATGGAATTCCAGTTGAGCTATTTCAAATCCTGAAAGATAATGCTGTGAAAGTGCTACACTCAATATGCCAGCAAATTTGGAAAACTGAGCAGTGGCCACAGGACTGGAAAAGGTCAGTTTTCATTCCAATTCCAAAGGAAGGCAATGCCAAAGAATGCTCAAACTACCGCACAATTGCACTCATCTCACATGCTAGTAAAGTAATGCTCAAAATTCTCCAAGCCAGGCTTCAGCAATACGTGAACTGTGAACTTCCAGATGTTCAAGCTGGTTTTAGAAAAGGCAGAGGAACCAGAGATCAAATTGCCAACATCCGCTGGATCATCGAAAAATCAAGAGAGTTCCAGAAAAACATCTATTTCTGCTTTATTGACTATGCCAAAGCCTTTGACTGTGTGGATCACAATAAACTGTGGAAAATTCTGAAAGAGATGGGAATACCAGACCACCTGACCTGTCTCTTGAGAAATCTGTATGCAGATCAGGAAGCAACAATTAGAACTGGACATGGAACAACCGACTGGTTCCAAATAGGAAAAGGAGTACGTCAAGGCTGTATATTGTCACCCTACTTATTTAACTTATACGCAGAGTACATCATGAGAAATGCTGGGCTGGAGGAAGCACAAGCTGGAATCAAGATTGCTGGGAGAAATATCAATAATCTCAGATATGCAGATGACACCACCCTTATGGCAGAAAGTGAAGAAGAACCAAAGAGCCTCTTGATGAAAGTGAAAGAGGAGAGTGAAAAAGTTGGCTTAAAACTCAACATTCAAAAAAAACCCACAAAACTCAACATTCAAAAAATGAAGATCATGGCATCTGGTCCCATCACTTCATGGCAAATAGATGGGGAAACAGTGGAAACAGTGTCAGACTTTATTTTTCTGGGCTCCCAAATCACTGCTGATGGTGATTGCAGCCATGAAATTAAAAGATGCTTACTCCTTGGAAGGAAAGTTATGACCAACCTAGATAGCATATTAAAAAGCAGAGACATTACTTTGCCAACAAAGGTCCGTCCAGTCAAGGCTATGGTTTTTCCAGTGGTCATGTATGGTTGTGAGAGTTGGACTATAAAGAAAACTGAGCGCCGAAGAATTGATGCTTTTGAACTGTGGTGTTGGAGAAGACTCTTGAGAGTCCCTTGGACTGCAAGAAGATCCAACCAGTCCATCCTAAAGGAGATCAGTCCTGAGTGTTCATTGGAAGGACTGATGTTGAAGCTGAAACTCCAATACTTTGGCCACCCCATGCAAAGAGCTGACTCATTTGAAAAGGCTCTGATGCTGGGAAAGATTGAGGGCAGGAGAAGAAGGGGACGACAGAGGATGAGATGGTTGGATGGCATCACCGACTTGATGGACATGGGTTTGGGTGGACTCAGGGAGTTGGTAATGGACAGGGAGGCCTGGCGTACTGCGGTTCATGGGGTCACAAAGAGTCGGACACGACTGAGCGACTGAAATGAACTGAACTGAACTGAAATGAATTTCCGAACTCAGGCTGTTGGGTAAGTCAGGAGGGTGAACACTTTCACATAGCTGACTCTACTTAGGCAGCATGTGACAAGGTGGTGGGAGAGAGAATCATCCTTCCTGGCTGGGGTGTGTGTCAGAGGAGACCTCATGGAGGAGGGAATGTAGGTGGGTATGGATTCCACAGAGAAATGGGATTGAAAGCAGAAGGATAGAAGGAGGAATGTGACAAGAGCACATAAGAAGAGACCTATCTGAGGAGAGGCCCTGTGGGCTGGGAAAGACTGGTTCAGAGGCTCGTTCTTAATCTTGTGGACAGTCGGAACCCTCTGGGAGCTTTTGATTGATGTGGCTGGTTCATTCACCTGGTGGGGGTATAGGGGTGTGTTGGGAGGAAGAGAAGGTGGCTTCCTTAAGTAGAGGGAACTGAGAATGGGTTCCTCACTGCACTGGGACACTGCCTGAGTTCTTCCTCCTAGTGATTCTGATAGCCGGATGTTACTACAATCCCCATCTCACTGACAAGACATCTGGACTGGGGTCATATCTTCTGTAGGTGGTGGAACCATGATTCAAATCAGGTCCTCTAGCTCTAAATGTGCTCTTCATGTTAGTTAAGACTCAGCAGGACATGGAGGCCCTGGGAAAGAAATCTTTTGATTTCATTGTTCATCGCATCAGTGCTTTAATGATTTCTTTTTTTAATTGCCAGTCTTTAATTAGATAATAAATATAAGTACATCTTTCCTGCCTAAAAGGAAAAACTAGAGTTGTGACTAGCATCCCATTTGAACACTTTTCTCAACCATGGTCCTTTGAGCTACTCTGCCTTGGGATGGAGTGCTTGGAAGACACCCGTGTTTGCGTTACAAGGCCCTCTCTTGCCTTCTAACATCCTGCCAGCGTTGTCAATCAGCCTGTCACTGGGCTTACCAGCAGCCCAGTGCTGTCAGGCAGCCAGATTGGATCCCAAGAATAGTAACTTTGGATTGGAGTCATGCTCTGCAGCCCCAGCATTCCACATCTGGGCCTGGCCCAAGCCGTATGTTTGGAGAGTGGAGAGCTGTCCTCCTTGCCATCAGCCTTAAAAGGCCCTGCTTGTGGTCCAGGCATCCCTCGTGTCCCTTGATAACCAGTTGTGATTCTGCCTTCTCTTAGTTTATCTGAACCTTCCACAAGCCTGTTCTGTCCTCAGCCTATCTCAGCTCTTAGAGAGATGGGGGCCAGGAGTGCCCATCCAGCTTGTAGAATGTGCTTCTTTCTCGTGTCCTAACTGTGCTTCTTCAAGCCCAGGTGGCGCTAGTGGTAAAGAACCTGCCTGCCAAAGCAGGAGACATAAGAGACATGGGTTCAATCCCTGGGTGGGGAAGATCCCCTGGAGGAGGGCATGGCAACCCATTCCAGTATTCTTGCCTAGAGAATCCCATGGACAGAGGAGCCTGGTGGGCCATGGTCCATAGAGTCCCAAAGAGTCAGACACGACTGAAGCAGCTTAATACACACCCTATCTCTTGGGGGCATTTAGCACTGGTCTTGGAGGAGCCGATGCACAGAAAATCTGCCTTTTTAGCCCTTGTCTACTTGGCTTTCCCCTCAGGGCCCACTCCAGCCCAGCCAGGCCTTTTCTGAGGCATTGCCTGGTGATTCCAGTGCAGGGGCAGGCACTATGTGGTCATCTGGGGTCATCTCAGTATCCTGATATATTTCTAAGACCCTCTCTGAAACAGACCATGTTCTCTAGGTTGGTTTGGTTAGAGCCACACGTGTCAGCAGGGAACCCAGAGAACAGCTGGAAAGTTTGGGAGCAAGTTATTCCTGCCGTGAAGAATGCTGACAACAGAGAGAGAGATCAGGGCTCAAGTTGAACCCAGCTTCTTCCCCACCCGCTCAGGAAAGTTGCTTTGATCTTACCACCATTTGTTTCAATGAAATCTTATATAGGTCTCCCTGGGAAAAACAGTTAATGGTCACTTGGGTCGCCATCTCCCGTTCCTCTGCCCAGCTCCCCTACCCTAACCCCAGCCACCAACTGGGCGGCAAGGAGCACAGATTGATAACCATCTGCTCTAGGCTATAGAGTGATCAGACATATGCTTGTTTTTACCCTAACTGCCAATGGCCACGAAATGCTCTTTATTTTAAAGTAGAGGGATGGGAATAGGGACGGTTGTTCCCACCAGCATGTGAATTTTGCTGGTCCCTGGTCTCACAGTGTTTTGCTTTTCATCTGGAGGAGTCCTCAGATGCTGGGTTTTTCCCTGACCAACTCAGGCACATGCCTGGGCTTAGCATCCAAGCCCCTCCTCCCTACCTATGTGATCCATCCACCTATTGGAGCCATGAGTACTCTTGGGGAACTTCAAATCAGGATCCTCGTTGTGTGTTTTTTCCCAAAATTACTTATGCACCTTTGGAAAATGAGAAAAGAAGAAAAAAGCGAACACCCCTATTCCCATCACTCTATAAATAGTCACTGTTGGCTTTATGGTGAATTTCCTATGAGTTTTTGTGAACATATAGGTGTTGAACCCCACGTAAGGATACACAGCTTCTGTTTTTAAAAAATTTAATTACATCTATACAGTACTAGCCTTTTAATACCCTGCTTTTTTTTATATGTGGCCAAAAGCACATTCTGTTTTTTCAAATAATTGCATAATATTTCATTAAATGAATTTGCTATATCATAGTTTTGCTACTATGGGCCATATTCTCCTACTATTAGACTTTAGCTCCTTTAGTATTTTAGTGTCATAAGTAGTGCTGAGTTGAAGGTCCTTGCACATAAAGCTTTTTGCTTATTTAGGATTATTTCCTTAGGATTCTCAGAAATGGAATTACTGGGTCAAAGAGTTTGAACATTTCTAAGGCTCTTGACACATATTACCAAATTTCTGTACAAAAGGATCTAGCCAGTTGGCATTCCCAATAGCAGGGTAAGTGGTTGACTATCCAGCTGCTTCTCAAACATCCAGCTCCTTTGTTACAGATGAGGAAACCGAAGCGCAGAGACATGAAAGGAATGGTGCTCCAGGGTCACACAGTTCCTTGAGAGCAGAGGTGATTCTGGAATTGAGGCCCGCAGGCTCTCACTTTAGACATCTCAACTGTCCTCATCACCTTCTTCTGGTTTTATAATGTTTCCTTTCCTTTTTCTGAATTGTGTCCCAGTCTTTCCTAAGACAAGGAAAGCATGTAATTCTGCTGCTTCTGAACCATGTGCACTGCCCTTCCTGCATGTGTGAAGTGGAAGGTGTCTGGGTGTCGAGGGTTTGGGGTCCTAGTCCTGACACCACCTTTGTACACTTGACTTACACTCCTGCCCCGCCACCCTGCAACCTCTGTTCCCTTACCTCTTTTCTGGGTCTGTCAGTGCATGACCTTCCTACTTCACAGGATCAATATGCAAAAAGTACCACAGTACAGTAAGGAACGATGCAAATGAAACATGCTGTTATGATTATAGTTTATTCTGGAGGTATTCTTGGGATAGGAGAATTCAGCATTAAAAACTAAAGGTCTTAATTAATTAGCTCACTTGTAATACCAGTTTGTTCTAGAGAGCATATGAAGCATCTGTCAGAGTATACATGAAGATACATGAAACTAAAAAAAGTGATCCTGTACAACAAAATGCATAAAGTTAATACTTCAAATGTTGAAAAGGTTGATTTCATGTTACGTTGTTTTTACCACATTATGCAATATGGAGACGGAGAAAAAAAAAAAACTGAGACATGGGGACAGTTCAAAGGAACACTCATTACACCCTACAGAACTAAAAGATACAGACCGGTAAGGACACCCAGAGCTCCCTAGACTGCCACTCTCCAGGAGGTATGTAATGTTAGCCACATGTGTAATTTAAAATTTTCCCAGTAACCACATTTTTAGAAAATGAAAAGAAACAGGGAATTCTCTGCTGGTCCAGTGGTTAGGACTCTGTGCTTTCACTGCCTAGGGCCCAGGTTCAATCCCTGGTTGGGGAACTAAGATTCCACAAGCTGCATGGTGCAGCCAAAAAAAGAAAAGAAACAGGTAAACTTATGGTAGCACTATATTTGATATAACCCAACATATCCAAAGTATTATTTTAATATGTAGCCAGTATAGAAAACTATCGAGATATTTTGCATCTTTATGAAGTCTATGAAGTTGGTGTCTATATTATACTTACATTGCATCTCATTTTATGTGTCATTTTAGACTCATCACATTTCAAGTGGTCAATAGACACGTGCAACTAGTGGGCAGCTCAGCCACACAACATTTCCAGTGCTGCAGAAATTTCCAGTGGATAGCACTGCTCTACACTTTGACCCTCCACCTTGCTTTGGAAGCTCTGGCTGCAATGTAGGGAAGCCCATGAGGAGCTGAGGCCTGAGGGAGGTGGAGAGATGACCAGCCCCCAGACCTGTCCCCGCAGAATTCTAATGCGATATCTGTGGTGCTTGTCTTGTGAGTACCTAGTAATGGATGAAGACTTGTGGGCCCTCTGCGGGCTCCCGACTAACAGGGGGATATTGCAGCCTAATGAAAGAGGAGGATCCCCCCCTGAGGAGTTTGCAATGAAGTTAGATATCTGGAACCCACAATCAAATGGTCATTTATAGGAACATCATGGTAGATGCAAGTATCTACAGTGACAGAACACAGCATGGCTTGTTGAAGGAGGGGAAGTGTGAGCCAGGATGCAAGGATGTGGCGGGAGGCGAGTAATGGCATGAGCAGAGAAAATGTGGCAGGAATAAGAAAATTGAGACAGAAGAAAACAGGTGTGGCTGTTTTCAGAGAGGAGGGTCTGGATTTGGGGTTGAGTGTGTGGGGGTGTAAATACTGTAAAGGTTTAGACGTGAACTGATGAGCTGGGGCAGGCTATTTTAGGTACTTGAGCTGAAGGGTGATTGGATAAAAGTGGAATTTGAAGAAGATTATCCTGGTGGCAGTGGCCATGAGTGTGATGGTTTGGAGCAGGGCAGACTAGCCTGGAATCTGGACCAGAGGTGACAAGTGGGTAGAGGGTGTGGTGATGATGGATGGTAAGGCATATTTGGATCCATCCTTGCAAAATCTCAGAGAACTGAGCACCTCCCAGTGTCCCTGTGTCACCTCAGCCTGGGGATCCCTGAAGCAGGCCCCCAGACCATGTGATGGCCTGAGCGGGGGGCATACACTGGCCTCTTCCATTGCTCTGTAGCTGGGGTATGTGGGTCTCAGCTGAGGGGCAGGTAAAGCCCCTGATTTTGGAGGGAAAGGGGCTTTGCTTGAGGTCAATCGGGGGCCTCTTTGCTGATGAGACCCACTCTCCAGGTGCTGGGAGAGCTGGTTGCCATAGCAATGGGCACAGGTTGGCAAGTGCTCTGAGGAGGAGGGCAGCAGACAGCTGCTTGGGTGCTACAGGGCTGAGGAGGTGGGGCACCCAGACAAGGAGGTGTCTGAATGCCAGGAATACCTTTGAGTGGTTTGTTGGTGCCCAATAGTCAGCTAGACTTTGAGACAGGAGGGTTAACCCCTAAACTTTCCTTCTTCCTCTTCTCATGTCCCCTCTTCTTCACTCTCCACCGTGGCCTCTGTGCTGTGTGTCCTGAACGTACCCCCTTTCCTGTTTAAGCCCTAAGATCAAACAGCTTGAGCCAGAGATACACTTGACTGAGGCCCCCTTTTCGTCGTCCCTCTTCCTCTCTGGTTTAAAAAGCCCATCGCTTAAGATCAGAGGGGAAAAAATGGTACAGAGTGGGAAAGAAGATCATTCCCACAGAATAGAAGAAGGGATTTAAGCTAGACATCAGGAAGAACTTCCAGACCTGAAGATTAAGTGCTGGAATGACTGCATCAGTTGTTCCTTTCTATGGCAGTCTTAGCACAGGGGAGACTCCTGCCTGGTCACATAGGAGAAAAAGAGGGGCCAAGTGATCCTAGATGTTTCCATGCCTGTCCCCCCACCATGCCACAGCAAAGAGTAAGGAAAAAGTCAGTTAGGCAAGGCACAGAGGGAGTTGTTGGCAGGGCCCCCTTCCCTTCCACCTAGTTCCACCCATTCTCAGGAACACCAGAAGAGAAACAAATTTAGCCCTTCTATTTTTTTAGAGTTTATGGAGAAAATTTTAGCATAAAACCCCTCTTGGGCAAGAAGGAATTCCTTCCCAGCTGGACCTCCTTTTGTCCTTCCCCTATTCTGGGAGATCACGTCCTCCACGGGTTTCCCCAAAGAGGTGGGAAGTCATGTTTATGAGGGTGCCTGTGGGCATGCACGCCCGTGTATGCTCCACAAAGCAGGGCCCCCATCTGTTGTGGTGTGGACATGGGTCTTCAAGTCCAACAAAAGCTTACTGAACACTCGTTGGGTGCTGAGTGTGCTGTCAACTGCGGGGAACCAAACAGGCTACATTCTGTCTGCACATGGCTTACCATCTAGCAGAGCAGGAGAGCCGGGTGTGCAAGCAGGTCCCATCAACATGGAATGGAAAGGAGCTCGGGGGAAAGCCCAGGCCGGGGCCTGTGAGGGTGAGGGTGAGGAGGATTTCAAGGGCTGGTAGGACTTTGCTGGGAGAGAGGTGGCAGGCTGTGTGAGGGAACACTGTGGGTAAAGGAGGTGCCATGTGGGGGCCATGTGTGAGGGAACACTGCAGGCCATGTGGGGGTGGGTGGTATGGTTAGGCAAGAGGAGACTCTGGGGTGGGAGTGTGGGTATGTTGGGGGAGGTAAGCCCTCTGGGGCCTCAGCAGACCCCAGTTTGGGGGGTACTGCATACCCTTGTGGCCCGTTTGTCAGATGACTGGCCCGCTGAGATTCCACCTGGACACTGGGCATTGGCCTGATGGGTCCTTTGAGTGGAGAGAAGTCTAAGTCATGGCTTGGGGATTGGGGAGCCCCTCTGCTCATCACACAAGGCTACTCAAAGTGGGGAGGTCCAAAGGGTAACTCACTTAAAAAATGAAGTTTTCCCAGTAAACCCCTTCTCTCCAGAACCCTTGGGGAATAGGCCATTTCTAGATAATTAAGTATTTATGCTGACATTTATTATTATAACTATTTCTGATGAACTCTTTCTAAAATATGTATAATTCTTTGTCCGCTCTTTAAATAGTCACTGATGTAATATAACCTTTTCTGGGTGACTTGAGCCATCATTGTGTAAGTTAATTATCATCTTCTGCTATAGTACAGGGCAGACCTGCTTAGGGACTGCAGGAATGTTTGCTCCTACATGAAATAGTCCAAGTACTGGATAAGTTTTTGGATAACTTATTCATACTTAAAAAAAATCATTTTCTGTCTTCTTCTTTCTTGGTGAATAGACTGTCACTTGTCACTTCTCAAAATTATCACGGTGCCTTCCCAAGCAGCTCTTCACCTCTCCCACCCCCTTCCCACCCCACTTCTAACTGACTATTTCTAAACTGCATGAGTTTGGCAAATACATTATTAGAATCTGTGGAAGCTAACAGTTATCAAGGACTTACTGATAACCTGAGATTATCCCTTATGGGTAAAGTTCATGAATGTGAGTACATAGTCTAAGTGACATCTGTTTTGTCCCATACAGGGTGTCTTTGGGGCTATTTCTGGGTTCTCAGCTATGCTATAGAACAGCAGTCCCCAACCTTTTTGGTACCAGGGACCAGTTTCATGGAAGACAATTTTTCCATGGAGTTGGGGTAGGTAGATAGGGGGCGGGGGGGGGGTGGTTTGGGGATGATTCAAGCACATTACATTTATTGTGCACTTTATTTCTAGAATCTAGTGCCACCTCTGATCTGACAGGAGGCAGAGCTCTGGTGGTAATGTGAGAGATGGGGAGCAGCTGTAGGGACAGATGAAACTTTGCTTGCTTGCCTGCTACTCACATCCTGCTGTGCAGCCTGGTTCCTTAAAGGCCACAGACTGGTACTGGCTCATGGCCTGTATGTTGGGAACCTCTGCTATAGAAGGCTAGTGTAAATATGCATTCTTTTAATTCATTCACAAACAATTAGGGACTTCCTTGCTGGTCCAGTGCTTAAGAATCTGATGGCCAATGCAGGGGTCAAGGGTTCAATCCCTGGTCCAGGAACTAAGATCCCACATGCCATGGGGGAACTAAGCTGGTGCACCGCAGTTACTGAGCCTGCATGCTGTAGAGCCCATGTTCCACAACAAGAGAAGCCACCGCAGTGAGAAGCAATTAGAGAGTAGTCCTCTTTGACCCCAACGAAGACCCAGCACAGCCAATAAATAAATAAAAATAAACTGTCTTAAAAAAAAAAAAAAAACAGATCCCTGGAAGGGAACAGAAAACAGTTGATTGGTTAAGTATTGAAGGAAACATCCTTTATCATATCTGATTTGGGTGAGGAAAAAAAATTTTTTAATTAAGAGAATAAAGAAAAGGTATGTACCTTTTAAAGTTAGAAAAGTAAATTTAAAACACTACCATCTTAAAATTAGCTATTGCTATTATAATCATCTCTGAGGGTCCTCAACAACCAGGGCTGGAGGGAAGGGAGGGAAATTGGGAATGGGCCAGCCCAGGCCTGGGGCTGGTGTATGGGTGGAAGAGTAGCTGCCAGTTAGTGAGCACCTGGCAGGCCAACTCAAATGGACACTTTGCTCACGTTGTCTGGTTTTCACGTGATACCACCCCCTAGGAGCTAGTGTTCTTGTCCTCCCTGTACACGAGGGCTCAGAGAACAGGACTAATGTGCTCACAACCGCCAGAGCTCAGCTCTGAGAGAAACAGCTTGTTCAAGGCCCGTGTTGGTGCAGTGGGGTAGGGAGTGGTTCAGCTGGAAGCAGCATGGGTTTCTGTGCCTGGTTACTCACTTGTCTGCCTGGTGTGTGGCCTGATTACAGGACCTGAGTCTTCCTACTGGATGCCATTCCAGGCCCAGAGCATTTAGAGCCTCGTGTCTCTTGAGCCCAGGTGGCGCTAGCAGTAAAGAACCCGCCTGCCAATGCAGGAGACATAAGAGACGCAGTTTCAATCCCTGAGTCGGGAAGATCCCCTGAAGAGCATGGCAGCCCACTCCAGTATTCTTACCTGGAGAATCCCATGGACAGAGGAGCCTGGCGGGTTACAGCCCATAGAGTCTCATAGAGTCAGTCACGACTGAAGCAACTGAGCACGCATGCACGTCCTTTGAGCCACTTGGGGTGGGGGAGACTGGTGGCCTCCACCCCCTCCACACACACACACACACACACACACAAAGAGCTTGTTCTATTCAGGCTGGGGGGTGGGATAGGTAAGGACAGTGTGTGTGTGTGTGTGTGTGTGTGTGTGTGTGTGTGTGTATGAGGAACAGACAGAATGATGCAGAACAGAGTAACAACACCTTCCTCTGCCTGGGGATCAAGAGGCCTGGCTTCAGGCTCTACTTGGCCACTACCTCCTGGCTAGCAGACCTTAGGCCAGCCTGGTGGCTCTGGGCCTTGGGCCGCCAGTCATGAGCTGAGAAAGTTGGAAGTGATTTCTTGGTCTGTAACTCTGCGGTTTTTGAGAACCTCAAGGAGCATGACCTGCTGTGATACCTGCAGACACTAGCCTGTCTCCACCATCCCTCAAACTTTCTAAAAACTCAACAGATTTTATCCTACCTGGAACTCACGGAATTTTCCACTCAAGCTTTTTCTGAGGAAAAAAAAAATCTTTATTACATGCATAGCTTTCTTTCTCTGATCATAAAAGCTATATATATCTTTTGAAGAAGTCTGGAAGATTAAAAAAAATGTATAGAGGAGAAAATGTAAAATCCCCCTTAGTTCTGCCACGTTTTGATATTTCCTTCTGATCATTCAAAACCGAAATTAGTATAATACAGGATATACCATTCTGTAACTTGCTTCCCGCACTCCTGTCGCTACATAGTGCATCTTTCTTCATTACCTAAAGCAAATTAGACATGAGGAGGAGGCTTTCGTTGGGCTGGCTGCCCTTCAGCGGCCTGTGTCAATGACCATGCTTCCGAGTCCTCTGAAAACCCCGGCCCTGCCCTTAGCCTCGGAGCCCTGGTCAGCCAGGGAAGCCATGACAGAGGTGCCATGGTGGGGACTGCAAGTGCCCCAGGACCTGGCCAGCCATCAGCCTGCAGGGCTCTAGGGCAAAACCATCATAGTCTGCATTATGAGTGGCACCCCCTGCGTTGTGCAGTGAGAGGTTGTACCAAAGCCGGAGGGACTGCCTGTGTCACCCCTGTGAGTTAACAGGAGCCCTGGGCCCTGGAAATGGCTCAGCACATTTCACGGGGTGAAGTTATTTTGGTTGTGTTTCCATCCTGTGGCATTTGGACCCTGGGAAGGGGAGCCGGTAGGGGCTGGGCTGAAGCAAGGAGACCAGGGACAGTCCTGGGGGTGTGTTGCTTCTTCTCAGCCTTGTGGGTTGGGTGGGGGCCGCCTCCCAGGAGGGACATGCCCATTATCCTCCCTTAGCCCTCAGCCCCAGGGTCTCTCCCTCCTTCTGCGTGGGAAGTCATAAATTGTAATTTATAGCCTCTCTTTCCCAAGAGATGATCTTTCACTTTATTTTGTCCGAGCTGCACTTGCTGTCCCCTGCATGGCCCTCACGGACATCTGGAAGTGTTTAGACAGTCTGTGGTCATCACGCAGTGGCCCCGCGAACCGGCTGGGAAGGGTGGGTTTGGCCTAGTTCAGTGGCCCAGTGGCTCCAGGGGTGGCACGCACTTTGAAAGTCTCAGAGTGTAGCTTGCTTTTTGCATCTCAGACCCACACACTTTTGCTTCCTTTCTCGTCCACCTCCTCCCATCCCACTCACCTGGAGGGATCCGAGTACCTGCGCATCCTTCAGGCTTCCGGGCACTGCTGGCCAGTCTGTTTGTGCAGCTGGTCCCCCTGTGCAGGTGCACTGGGCGGCCCCCAAGCCCTTGGAGGGTCAGATGGGAAGTGTGCTGGCCCCCGCCCAAAGCTGGATCAGCACAAAGTGCTTTGGTGTTTGTTTCTGGTTTTCTAGAGTCATTCCAAGGGAGGTTTCTCCATCTCGAAATGTCCCCTTCACGCCCTGAGTCTCTGTCAGCAGGACTGAAAGTTGAACAAGTACCCTATTCCCAGGTAGAAATTTTGGGGGACAAAGACAGAGCACAGAGGTGAGCCTTCATGGATACAAACTCCAGCCTGCTGTCCTGAGCAGATGAAGGGGTGAGAAGGAGAAGGACAACTCCATTCCATGGATAGGACTGGGTGGCCTCACTTTGATGGCCCAGGACCACCACCAGGGGGTGGTGAGGAGGGTGTTTCACCCACTTCCACAGGAGTTTAAGCCCAGCTCTCATTCCTTACTTCCTTACTTCACAGCACCTCTTGATTCTCTGAAGCAACTGTTTATCCTCCTTTGTGTCTCAGCTTCTTGGAAAAATCTAAGGAAAGCTATTCACTCTCCCTGCAGGGAATTGTACCATTTTAGGGAGACCTGGACTCCTGAAGACCACCTACACAAGCCTCGGGTAGAGCCCTGCTAACCAGGTGTCACAGGGAGGCTGACTCTCCATGGCCCATTCCACCAGCATGCACAGGGGGAATGGGCTTGAGGATGCAGTGGGAGACCTTGAGAGCAAGCGCTAGACTGACGCCCAGCTGGGTGATCAAGCGGATTCTGAAGTCTGCTCTGCCTCCGCCGCAATGACAGCACTCAGGGACCACCAGCTCCCTCTTCTCTCCCCACTCTTCTTCAGGCAGCAAATAAGTCATGCTTGGCTGTAGGCTGTGCCTGCTGGGGATGAGTGGTAGGCAGTGGGTTCTGTTTTCTGATCTGATGGTTCAAAGTGTCTGTTCAACTTCCCAGCTGGAGCCCAAAGCTGGAATCTTGGTGGCTCAAGGATTGGCAGCCACCCTCACCCCTATCACCCAAGGGCCACCTGCTCTGTGCTGGTGTCCAGCTATGTGCCAGGACCATTCCCAGACCCTCCCATGGCTCTGCCCTCAGCGTACACTCGCCCACCCTGGCCCTGCTCTTGAGGAAGCAAGCAGGCTATTTTGGACATCTGTGTACTCTCCATGCAATTAGGTTCTAATCGTATGCACTTCACACTAGAGTTCATCCTACTCTGAGTCATGGACTGAGAAGCACTTATTCTGGGAGAGTTGATTGACCCTGTGGTCAGCGAGGGGGAAAGTTACAGGATTTTCTAACCTCAGTGTCAGTGTCCCTCGCATCTGTTTGTCACATGCCTCTCTGCATGTGGCGCTCTGCTGGGGGCGTCACCAAAAACAAGAAACAGATGCGGGCCTGTGCTGGACTAGGAGTTCCCAGCCGTGGTGTGCAGGGAGTATGGGGGTGGGGGTGGGGAGTGGTTAGCTGTCTTTTGTGAAAACTCTCCACATGCCAGTGAATCCTACTGGTATTGGGGAAAAGGGCCAAGGCTGTAAATCTTAGCCCCGAGGAAACTCTTCAAGCTGTGTTCCTAATTCTGAACAAGTTCCCCTTCCCTCCAGGGCCAGAATTTCTTGCAAGGATTTTCTAATGAGGTTCACGGTTTTATTCATATCCTCCTCGCCAGAGTTGCCAGGCGGAACCCTCCCCACTGTCTGTCTCTGACTTCTGGTCCTGTACCACCACCAAGCCCTCATTGTTTCTGGATGAACTTCCTGCCTTACTGAGGACCCCTCAACCCTTGTCCCTCTCTGTCTCAGCTACCTCCTGGGTAACCTTCCCGGCATCTCGGAGCCAGCCCTGACCTTCTCCTGCCCAGGGTGCTTGCTGCTCTAGCCGGGCCTCTGTTATGTCTCTTTTGGCCCCCTCCCTCCCTCCTTCCATCACTCCTGGCATCGTTTGGCCTCTCCTCCCTCAGATGCTGAGTGAGAATACAAATTCTCCTGCATCAAACCCATCCTGTCTCTTTCAGGCTTGCCTCCACCTCGCATGTTCTTTCTCCTTTTCATCACCACCAGCCCTCTCAACAGGGTAGTTCTCCTTGAACCCAGCAATCCCCACCTGCCACCCACGATGAGAGCATCCATTGCTGCACACGCTGGGGTTCCGTGGCTACCATGCGGTTGAGCCCCCTCAGCCACTGGTCTCCTGCCTCTCCTCAGCGTGGCCCTGCCTCCTTCCTGGCATTCCGGGTTCTCCTCTCCACCTGCTCCCACTCCATCTCCTATCTTGGCCCCTGGTCCTCTCTTTCCACCTTAAGCATTGAAGTGTTTCCCAGGCTCCACAAAAAGCTCCCTTCTTCTGGCTGATCTTGTGCACCTCTGTGATTCAGTTAGTTGTCTGCCATACCTATCCCTTTGCCCCAGATATTTCTGGAGATCCACTCTTAGATTTCAAGCTGACTGTTGCTCCTAGGCTGTTCGTCCCTGGGAACATCAAAAACCCATCGTGTGCACAGCCTGATCCATCTACCCCACTTCCTTGGCAAGGCTAGCTTCTCTTTCACCTCTCTTCTCTGTCTTGTTTTCTGGCATCACCATTCCTGTTGCTCAGTTAACAACTGGGAGTCATCCTGAATCACTCTTCGCCTCCCACTTTCACCTGTGGCTGGTCATCTGGTGCTGACGGTTGTAACTCTGAAAACTCTCTCTCAGTGCCTCCACTTCCTGCATCCCCTCCCAGCCTGCCCTGATTGGCCCTTAGCATCTCTCGTCTACATCACTGCAACAGCCTTTTAACTGGGTCCCCTGACTCAGCTCTTTCCCTCATTGGCTCACCTTCCGCACAGCTGTAATGTTGCATTTCCATAACTCAGGACTGAGCACATCGCTTCCAGGCCATTCTGACTCTGCATGTGTCTTCCCTCTCCCCATCTGCCCTGCACAGCTGCCTCTTCAAGCTTTCTTGGAAGGCTTTCAGTCCCTCCAAGTGCTTCTGACTCATCTTGCATTTCAGAACCCAAGTCAAACATCACCTCCTCCAGGAAGCCTTCCTGGGCCACACTCCAACTTGCAGGCATGGGCTCTTTTTCTTCTCTCCTTGGGGCCCCTCTGTGACCTCCTGGTTTTATCTTTCTTCCCCTAGAGAAAGACATGCCCAGTCTCAGTATGTGTGTGTCTCAAGATCAGAGATCAGCCTTTATTTATTGCTGATTTCTCCAGCTCTAGCAGAGTGCCTGCCTTGCCACTGGCCTCAGTACATGTTTGTCTAATTAATGTTGTATGAAGATATATTCTCTCTTACATCTGCTAATAGATCTTTTTAAGGGAGGTTACTGTGTCACTTGGTTTGAATGTCTCATATTTGTGACTGGGCTGTGCTGAGATGAATGTCCTCTTCAGCTTCTTGCAGGATTCCTCTTCTGTCTTCAGGCTTCTCTCTGCAGGCTATTGGATTTGCCTATTTTTTTATTCTCACTCCATGTTTGCATGTGGTTTATCTCCAGCCTCCTGCATGTTGGTCACATCCTGGGCAATTAATACATACTTCCAGAATGGGGTGTGTGTGGGTGTGTGTGCACGTGCTTGGTCATGTCCAACTCTTTGCAACTCCATGGACTATAGTCCTCTAGGCTCCTCTGTCCATGGAATTTTCCAGGCAAGAATACTAGAGTGAGTTGCCATTTCCTTCTCCAGGGGCTCTTCCCAATCCAGGGATCAAACCCGCGTCTCTTATGTCTCCTGCATTGGCGGGCGGATTCTTTACCAACTGTACCAGCTGGGAAGCCCATCCAGAGTGATAAATTTGGCCAAATTGATTTTTTCCCTCTGGCTAGCTTCCCCAAACCCAAGCGTTTTCTGGAAATGTAGAAGAGGTCTCAGAATCCAAGCTCATTTAAATAACAATGTAGTATATTGTCAGGCGAGTGTATGCTCCTCGGTTCTGTCTCATCACAACAAAGATTTGGAGTGACGGACGTTAGAGCCCTTGGCGGGTCACGGCTCTCAGGTCTCGAACAGATCGTGTTATAGCTCTCAGGTCTCGAACAGACCGTGTTATAGCTCTTAGACGAATCAGTGTTACAGCTCTTTTATTTAGATAATAGCAGGAAAATCCATCCTCGAAGCACGAGGGCGTGCCGACCGTCGACCCAAGATACAAAGAGAAGAACGCCCCAGCGCGTGGGAGAGAGAG